>NW_024429266.1:131691294-132891294 GCF_017639785.1 Mesocricetus auratus | reverse complement strand
GGAAAACTAAAGCCACATTGCTAACCAGTGTCCATTCCTGGCTGGATTGGCATACTCTGGGAGCTAATGTCCCACTTGTGTTACCTATACTACCCTATACTGGTGTCTGAATGCAGTCATCACAAAAGCAGATAAAGGAGGCTTCCGTTAAGGGTTGAGGATACAAATAATGAGTACATGGAACCATAGGAAACTTTACTGTGGTAGAAATTCGTGAATCAGTGAAAAATAATTAGTAAGCAAGTTAGTAGTTTTAAAAATTCTATTTTGATGATATCAGTAGTATGTTGTCTTTTCCTAATGAGAACAGTCTGCTTGCATTTTTCTTGTTTTCTTTTGGAGTGGGACCATGTCTGGCACGGCCTTTTGATAATAGAAACAAACCTGATCCAGCTATTTTCCAGAAATTGCTATCATTTTTACAGCTTAATGCAGACCCATGACGTGAAAAATTATCTTATTTCCTTGAGGGTAACCTTTCAAAGGGTCATATTAAGCCATGATTTAGGACTCACAGAATTTAGGTCACCTCTCTTGTCTGTTCCATAGTACATAGGGGTTCTTTCATTTTGTGACCACAAGTGCCTATAATTACTGTTATTGATATCTGCTGACATTAAGATATGGGCATGTAGCTCACTGGTACAGTGTTTGCCTAGAATGCATTCAATCCCAGTGTATCACTGACTAGATCTAAAACTGAGAAAACTCAGGAAATTCATTAGTGACGCTTTCAAAGGGAGAATTCTGATATCCCAGGATCTGTCCTGACTTTTATAATTTCTTGGGATAGGATCAGAAAGGACCTGAGACCAAGCAGAGGTAGGGTGGGTACTCAACTCACTGAAGTGGTGGTAGGGCATGGAGAAAAGTGCTGATGTCTCCAAAACTATGGAGGTGAGTGCTTTGAAAGAGAGGATGCACAGACCCGGGGTTCCTGAGAAGGGAAGGGGGCATTCACGGAGCTGGGGGACAACGAGGTGAAAAACTACTGGGGCAGAGTTTCCATCCAGACACAGTGAGGAGAAGAAAATGCCCAGGTTTTATTTTTGTTTTTGTTTTTGTTTTTTGCACCACTGAGGTAAGCAAGCATAGGGAATAGTTTAGCAATCTGGAACTCCACTTGGTTTGAATTATAAGTGCACTCCCCCTTCTAAAATTGATGTGTTTGTCAGTCTAACACCCTTGCCTGTGTTACACACACACACACACACACACACACACACACACACACACACACACACACACACAGAGAGAGAGAGACAGAGAGACGGAGAAACGCATGCTCAGTGAGGCAAACTGTGTCCTCAAAGTGAACTTTTAGGGAGACTCTCTTTTTTATAATCTTATGCCTATGTCTAATTTGGCATAAATATGATTAAATCAGATGCATTATGGGAAGGGACACTCACAGTAGAGAAATGATCATATAATTCAATTAGAAAAGAATACTTCAAACTATACCCCTTAGTTACAATCCTCTCATTCACCCTGTTTCCACCTTGTTGTAGGAATACAGGTATGCACCACTATGCCCAAGCCCAACCACCTTCATGAAAGGAATACTTGATAATGACTGACACTGAATATAGGTACAAGGAAAGAGAAAGTTCCCTAAATTCTAAAAATTGTTTCAATTTTTCGGAGACACACATGGCTTGTTAGTAATCTAATTCCAGATTGTATCTGGCTCATGCTGCTGACCTGCTCATGCTCTTAGCCTTGTAGAGGCTTGCCAGAATAAACAATGTGAGCAGAGGTGCCTCCTAGAGCCCACCAGGGGCACGGATGAGGCTGGAGGGGAGAAGTCGCCTTTGGGGAAGCTTGCTAACTAAGACCACCCAAGCACCTAAAGGGCAGCATGTAAGCAAGGGTATGACTTCTGCCAAAAGCCAGGGAAGGGAGCTCCAGGTTAATCCCGTACTAATAGTGTATGTGTGCATGTATTTACATATGTAATATCATGCATATATAATGCATATTACTCTCATTTATATATCACGTATGATTGAATGTGTGTGTGCTATGTGATTTTTAAACCAAGAATTTATTATGAGCTGGAGAACCAGGAAGCCTGTGGCATAATTCAGTACAAGACCAGAAGCAGGAGAACCAAGTAACTCAGTCCAACAGCCTAAGAACCAAGGTTGAAGAGATGAGGAAGTTAATGTGGGCCCTGTGGTCCAAATGCATGGGAACCAGGAGAAGATAAACACCCCGGAGCTTAAGACAAGTCTCTCACTCTCTGCCTTTTGCTGTGGAATAATACTCTTGTATTATTATAAAAATTTGTGACACAGGTTGGTTTAATAAAATGCTGATTGGCTAATTTGTACACAGTTGCATTTGCCATGGCATAGAGAGATATGTTTTTCACAATTATGTCTCCGTTGCTTGATAAAATACGATGGCCAAGGCAACTTACAAAGTAAGAGTTTACTTGGGCTTACGGTTCCAGAAGTGGGGAAGCGTGGCAGCCAGTAGTAGGCAGGGCACCCAGAACAGGAAGCCAAGCGCTCACATCCTCAATGGCAGCACAGAACAGAAGGAGAGAAGGTGGCAGGGGAGCACACTGGAAGTGACACGAGGTTTTAATTGTAAAGCTGTTCCCACTGTTACGCACTTCCTCTGACAAGGATGCACCACCCAACCCTAACCAAACGCTGCCACCAACTGATGACCAAGCGTCCAAAAGCCAGAGTCGATGAGGGACATTTTTGTTGTTGTTGTTTTGTTTTTCAAGACAGGGTTTCTCTGTATTGTTTTGGAATCTGTCCTGGAACTCGATTGGTAGACCAGGCTGGTCTCGAACTCACAGAGATCCACCTGCTTCTGCTGCCCGAGTGCTAGGATTAAAGGTGTGTGCCACCAATGCCTGGTGAGGGACATTTTCTATTCAAACCACTACACAATGAGACTGTGATGAGTTCGAGGTTATCTGGAGTGTCAGCATTTGGGTCGCATCCATCTGGATGAAACTCCACCTTCTTGACTGACAATATGTTACGTGCTTTTTTTTTTCTAGGCAGGGTCTCTCTCATGTAACCCAGGATGCCCTCAAACTTGCTATGTATATAAGGATGAACTTGAACTTCCAATCCTCTTGCCTGCAGCTGCTAAGTGCTGGGCTACAGGTGTGTGTTCCACCATATTCGGTTTATGAGGTATGGGGATCAAGCTCAGGATTTTGTGCATTCCAGGCTTGCACTCTGTCAGTTAAGCTATACCCCCAGGCCTCTGTGAAAATCTGATGATCAGCATCTATGGACATGTGGTTACTAGCCGCCAGTCATTAGCTTTTGCAAGCATGCAATAAACAGAACAGGTGATCAGCAATTCTGAGGTACAGGCTGGTGACATTGCAGCAGCTTATAGCCACAATCTAGAGCTAGGGACAGTGATAATAGATAAGGACAACTAGCTAGTTTGCCGCTAAAGCAATGTTGGAACTGGACAGTTACAGACAATACTGGGAGGAGCAACAAGAAACAGTCTTCCTTCTTCCTGGCTCAGTGTTCAAGGAACTCTGTGGAAGAGGAGACAGAAAGGGTTGGGTGGTGCATCCTTGTCAGAGGCCTGCTACACACAAGAGGGCTGGTGCCATATGAACTCACAGAGACACACTGTGGCCACATGCACAAGGTCTGCACCAGAAGGGGACCTAGAGCTGAAAGAAGTGGACAGATGCTTTATTCCTAACCCAGATGTTATCTTCAAATGATAGCCACTTGCAATGAAAAATGAGTTTTTTCCCAAGGGAGTCTCACTGAGGAAATAAACCACTCTTTTTCTTTTTCTTTTTTTGTTTTTGTTTTTTGAGACAGGGTTTCTTCTATGTATTGTTTTGGAGGCTGTCATGGACCTCGCTCTGTAGACCAGGCTGGCCTCGAACTCACAGAGATCCGCCTGCCTCTGCCTCCGCAGTGTTGGGATTAAAGGTGTGCACCACCAATGCCCGGCAATAAACCACTCTTAAAGGTAGGTCCTATGCCCAGACATAGATGGCCAACACAAAATGAACTCAACGGCATCTTTGGAATTTCTTTGGCTCACAATGTTAAGTTAGGGCATTAAAAAAAAAAAACCTTATAGGTCCTTTGCATATATGTTATTGCTTCTGGTTTTGTGTTTTTATGATTCCTGTGTATGGATACACGTGTATCTGTGTATCTATATGCATTTCATATGCTTTTTCTTTGGCTCTTTTTCTTGATTAATTGCTTTGTCCTATTCTGATTTGTTTCATTATTTTATTATTACTCCTTAGCTGTCTATTTGTTTTCTAATGAGAGACAGAGAAGGTGTAGATCTGGATGGGAGGGAAGATGGGGAGAAACTGGAAGGTGTAGGAGATGGGAAAGTGGTGGCAGATATTTCCCACCCACCAGTTCCCAATAACTGACACTGAGGCTTATGTTAATTGTAAATGCTGGGCCAACAGCTCGGGCTTGTTTCTAGCTAACTCTTGCACTTAAATTAACCCGTATTTCTTATCTATGCTTTGCCATGTGGTTTGGCACATTTTCTCAGTACAGCGTGCCCATCTTGCTTCTCTGCATCTGCTGGCAACTCTCTGACTCCGCCCTTCTTAATCTCAGCCTCCTCAGTTTGATTGTCTTGCCTGTATTTCCTGCCTGACTGTCAACAGTCACCTTTTTATTAAACCAATCTGAGTGACAAATCTTCACAGTGTACAAAAGGATTATTCCATAGCATGAAACCATAATCAGAATATATTTTATGGAAAAAAAACTATTTTCAATAAGAGAAAAAAGGAAGGAAGGTAGGAAGAGAGAGAGAGAGAGAGAGAGAGAGGCAAGAAATCTGCCATGAGTAGGGGACCAGGATTGAATGGCAGACTGTGATAAATGCCTCCCTGGGCAGCAAGTGCCAAGGTCAGCAGTCCAGGCCCTCTGGACATACAAGAGTGTGAACTAAGAGGCCTCGATGAACCCCATCCCCCAGCTCATGATTGGCAGCACATGATAACCTGATGGTCGGCAGCTGGGGCATGTGTCTGTTGGTACCCAGAGTTTAACTTTTGCAAATGTTCTGGCTAACAAGGCATGTATGGTACAGATCTGTGGGGGAGCCAGAACTCAATGACAGACTAAATTCATTCAACATCCGGTTTGGTGAGATGGCTCAGTGGGTAAGATGCTTGCTCCCAAGCCTGACTGCCTGAGTTCCGACTTAAGGGCCCACATGGTGGAAGGAGAGGACTAACTCCTGAAAGCTGTCCTCTGATATCGGCATACACAAAGTAAGCACTGCGGCACATATGCAACCCCATAAATAAATAAATGTTATGTTTAAAAAATTTGAGTCATCCAACCTCTTTTCACTCACTTATTTAACTAGCTAACAATTATAGAATACCTAGTCTCTTTAGGGTTAAAAATGCAAGAAAGATTACACCCTAACCTTGGCTTTGCGGAACATGGTCTAGTAAGTGTACAGGAAAAGAAGAATATGAAAATAAAAGGGTGCAATAGAATGGCGGTGTCTACAGGGTGTCAGTGAGAGATGAGGGGTTTGAGAACTGGCTTTTCCTCAAGGAGTCATTGGCAGAGCAAAAGACGTAATTATGGTCAATGAAGGTATCTGCCCAATAGTGCTACAGGCCTGTGACCCCAGCTGCTTGTAAGGCTGAAGCAGAAAGATCACAAATTCAGGGCCTTCCTGGGCCAGGGGTAGGGGTGGAGCTATACAGTGAATTCAAGACTAGTTTAGGCAACAGCACTGGTAAGTTTTGTTTGGTTTTGTGTGTGTGTGTGTGTGTGTGGGTTTTGTTGTTGTTAACTTGACAAAAGCTAGAGTCAGCTGGGTTTTCTGAATTCTTTTCAATGTCGTCTTTCTAGGCTAGCCTGGGCTTCCTCAGAACATGGTTGATGAAGGGCAGCACCCCACTGAAAACAAAAATTACAATGCTCCCTAGAATCTGATCTTGGAAGCCACACAGTGTCATTTCCACGTCACTCAGAGAAGTGCTTTCCCTGCTGGGAATATCGTTCCTCAGACGCTGGCATAAACATTTGTTGGGCTCTAACATGTCCAAGTATCTTGACTGACGCTAGCATACTTACCAGACCAGGATAGCTGGACACAGTCTCTCTCCTCCATGGTCTAATCTCTGAATGAAACATGAACTCATGGGTGATTCCCTCTGACCCTTCCTATTTCCCTGTGGCCGTATTCCCACTTGGCTTTTAACACTCCTCTTTCACAGAGGTCAGAAATGTTTTCTATTAAAGACCAGACAGGAGCCGGGGATGTAGCCATTCTGTATCATGCTTCTCCAGCACTCTAGCTATGCACAAGCCCTGGGTTTGATCCACAGCATCAATAAAAACGGAATGCCTGTATTCCTAGCACTCAGTTTAAAAGATTTCACTCATTTATTTGTGTGTGTGTGTGTGTGTGTGTGTGTGTGTGTGTGTGCAAACCCTCACAGGCATGCACTTGCCTAAGCAGACGAGAAGATGCCAGGATCCCCTGGAACTGGAGTCGTAGGTTATCCATCTAGGTGTGGAAACTGAACTTGGGTGGTCTTAACCACGGAGTCATCTCTCCAGCACTCCCCACAGCATTTTTAGGTCAGCACTATTATTATTTCTATTTTGAAAGTGAGGAAACTAAGGATGGTAAGTAGCTTAACGTTCTTGTCTCACGGGATATATATGATGGAGTAGAAACAGAAGCCTCAGGATCCCACAGGTCTATTATGAATTGGGAAGGGGAGAGAAATCCATGACATAAACACAGAGCCTCACAGGAACTTAAAAATAGAGAACAGCCATCCCCAAAAGACCCAGGTTGTCACTGTCTTATTAACTAATTAGTTAGTATATGTAATATGTTTGTGTGTGTTTGTGTTGAGTATCTATGCATTCACCTGTGCTGGCTGGCACATGTGGAGGCCAGAAGTTGACTTCACTATACCTTCCTCAGTCAGTCCCCCTGCTACCCTTTTTTAAATGTTTTTTTAACCTATCTTTTGAGACAGGGTTTTTCACTGAGTCTCACTAGGTCCTCTAGACTGACTGTCTCTGAATCCCTGGATCCTCCTCTCTGCCATCCCCTCAGTGATGAGATTATAAGTATTTGAGGCCACAGCAGCTTCTACATGGGTGTTGGGGATCTGAACTGAGGTCCTCATGCTTTCAAGGCAAGCCCTGTATCCACTGGACTATTTCCCTAGTTCTGTCACCATCCTTTGACCCCAACGACATGCCCATCTCTCGTACTTCCCCAGCCCCCCGCCCCCTGCAATGCTAGGATAAACCCGAGTCTTTGGGCACGCCAGGTTAGCATTTTATCACTGGCTTCTGTGCCCCTATCTCAGTGGAACCCTGCCTCTGGTGACCAGATGAGCAGCTCGCTCACCTGCCCCCTGGATCGGTGGATGGCCACTAAACCATAACTCAGTGTGAAGGACAAGGAGCCAGCCAGGACTGAAACTAAATTTTTCTGTTAGGTCAGAGGCTGGACTTACAGTCAGTCCCGGGGAGTAAACATTGCACTTCAAATTTCGATTCCGAGATTCATACCTATTCCTAGACCTCTCTTTTCCGGCGTGTAAGGAAGGGTAACAAGCATGAAAATGTGCACGACCTGGTGCTGTAGCTTTGCTGTCACGTATGCTGTCCCTCCACTCAGCAGCAGCGTCCCCAAACTGTGTGCCACGCAGGTGGAACTCAGTGAGCTGAGAGTTCACCAGGGAAAAGGTCACAGCAAGCAGACATAGAAAGGGCAGCTAGGGTCCGGAGAGATGGCCTGGTGGGCAAGGCACTTGCTGCTGTGTCAGGTGACCTGAGACCAGTCTCTGAGACCCACACGGTGGGAGGAGAGAAGCCATTCCTTAAGTTGTCCTCTGTGCTCTAGTACGCAGCCTCCAAATAAACAAACCAACAAAATTTAGCCAGAAACTGCGTCTTAAGTTCTGTGAACAAGTGTTTGCTGCAAGACACACACCACTTTGGACAACATTTCAGTTATTTTAAAATAGAGAAAGAAATGTGCATAAATTATATGCACACAGAATTTTTAAAATGGACTGCTAAGTTGTAAGTAAAGGTAGTTCTTTCTCCTCCTAGAACCTCCACCCCCGAGACAATACTTGTGCTCAGTACATGGGATCACCTTTGGGAAATGGCCCACTCATAAGTAAATACAACTTTATTATATCTCTTATTTTAATTTTTAAGATATGGTCTCCTGGTACCCAGGTTGATCTTGAACTCACTGTGTAGCTGAAGGTGACCTTGAACTGATGATCCTCTTGCCTCCATCTTCAAAATGCTGGTATTAAGAGTGTGTACTACCATGCTTGGCCTACATGTTGCTGAGAATCAAACCTAGAGCTTTGTGTGGTCCAGATAAGTGCTCTACCAACTGAGCTACATCCCCAGCCCTATAATATTCATTTTTAGCATATGAATGGGAGTATATGATGCAGGCCATTTTACACTGGCTTTTCCACTTATTCTGTTCTTATAGTTAGGCACCTCCTTTCTTTTTCTCTGCTGTGTTTTATCCCGGCAGCTATATCATTCCTTCTTCTGCTAACCCTCTTCTTGTGAACACCTTTACCTAAGTCATTAAGTTTGTGCTCATGAACCTGACACATCTATACTTATACATGGAACTGCAGAGACAAGGTGAATGCTTGTGGAACTTTGATAGGTGCTGCCCAATTACTCTTCCTAGAATTCGAAGTCTTGGTTTTCTTAAAAGTTTTAATGAAAGTCACACTTCAAAGGATTAGTTCAATAACCTACATAAATACAAGACAAGAAGAGGCCACATACAAAGATGCAAAAAAGGTTAGATATAAGTGAATCCTTTATGGGAGCTATGTAAAAATGCATAAATCTCTCTGAGGAACGAAGTAAGCTAAATAAAGATTAGATGTGACTACACTGAAACACTTTGTAAAGCACATGTGCCATCTTCCATAAAGATAGGTTGACTGAGAAAAACAAGTTTACAATAAAGATATAGGGAAAGATTCTATGCCCAAATGTCTCTAGCCACACAGATAGAGCAAGGATCTCAGCTGGTGTTCAGTACATGCTGGAATCCCAAAGAAGTAGGCTCTACTGCCAGTGAAGGAATGGACTTGCCAGTGAGGTGAGAGCAAGCAGCCAGATAGCAAAAGCTGCCTTCTTCCATGTCTGTATGCTTCCAGCGGAAGGTGTGGCCCAGACTAGAGGTGGGTTTTCCCAGCTCAGAAGATTCAGATTAAAAATGTTACTTCCTACTTCAAAGATTAGAAGTAGATATTTCCACTTCAAATTAAGCAAAACTCCCTCACAGGTGTGCCCAGCCATTTTTGGATTTTAGTTAATTCCAGATGTAATCAAGTTGACAACCAAGAATAACCATCACACTGACTGAAACAAGTAAAATCAAAAAAACAAAAGTAGTACCCGTCATGGTGTAGTAGATGAGAGGAGGAAAAAAATTAAAGGAAGAAAAATCGAAAAAAACTGGATTAAAAAAATCAAATAAAAATAAAATCAAATACAAAATAAACATTCAGAAAAGGAACCAGTAAATGAAACAAAAATTAGAAAACAGAATCTTTCTTTCTTTCTTTTTTCTTTTTTTCTTTTCTTCAAGTCGGGGTTTCTCTGTACAGGCTTGGCTGTCCTGGAACTCACTCCGTAGACCAGGCTGACCTTGAGCTCACAGATCCACCTGCCTCTGCCAACCAAGTGCTGGGATTAAAGGCGTGTGCCACCTCTCAGAATTTTTCTTTTTGAGAGTCATGTAGCCCCCAACTTTCTATGACCTTGAATTTCTGACACTCCTGTCTTGACCCCTAGGTGCTAGGATGGCAGACATACACCACCTCGACAGCTTTATTTAGGCTGAGGACTGGACCTACGGCTCTGTGTCATTCCGCCAGCTAAGCAACCTGGCCAGCCCCAGAAAACAGAAGGATAAACAACTGGCCCTTACCTGTCGAGCCATCTGGCATGCACTACCAAGCCTGACAGCCTGAGCACAGTCCTTAAGATCCTGATGCTGATGCCTGTGTTTGCTCCCCCCAACCCCCCAGGTAATAAAAAAGTAAAAGGTAAACAAATAAAATAGGGGGTTGGAGTGATGCAAAGAACAAAAACATACTGAGTCAGTACCAAAGTAGGACAAAAGTATTTCAGAGCAAGAAGAGCCCCAGAAGCACGCAGAAAAGAAAAGGAAGGAAGCAGGCGGGCAGCCTCAGCTCTCTGCGGGAGCCCTTTGTAGGCCCGTTCCAGACAGACGCTGCTGCTGCGATTCTCAGCAAGCCTACTGAGTCTTCCCGGACAGGGCAAGTGCCCCATTGCAGCTGTGTGGAGCGACAGGCAGCTTTTACCTGGGTACCCAGTGTGAGGTGGTGAGGGACAGTTACATTCCTGCACTGGTTTTGACGACATACTCACTTTCTGGCTGTGATCTTCACAAGTGTCCTTTCTATCTATGCCTCAAAATTCTCTGCAGAAAAGCAGGAATAAACATACCCACCTTAAAATGGTAAAAGTTGTAAATTGTGTAATGAGTAATCAACAGGTGGCCTTTCCTATTAACTTGCAGGGAGGGAAAAGTCCATTTTATTGCATATAATAATAATAGATAATAAATAAAATACAATGATTATCTTGAATTCGTGAGACGAATTCTCACTATGTAGTACAAGCTGGCTTTCAAATCACAGAAATTCTTCTGTCTCAGCCTCCTGAATGCTAGAATTATGGCATGAGTAAAATCTTTAACTTTTTTTTTTCATGTGTAAGTGCATGGGTGCACCTGTTGTGGAGGTGAGGGTGACTATGTGTGTTTTTGTTCATGTGGAGGCCTGAGGCTGACATTGGAGTCTTCCTCGATCACTCTCCACCTTATTCACTGAGGCAGAATCTCTCAATTGAACCTAGAGCTCACCAATATAGCTTCCTCTGGGGATTACCTGTATCTTCCCTCCAAAAACTGGAATGGCAGGCAGGTCTCTTTGCCCGCTCTGTGGATCCAAACACTCACACTTGCACAGCAAGTAATGTCTACTGAGTCATCTCCTGAACCCTGTAAAACGTTTTTAAAGTATCAGAATTATCTTTAGAGAGAACTAGGAAAAGATTCAGCTACCCCCAACACCCACACCTTTGGTTTAAAGCCACCGGTTTGTTATCTCACAGTGAGAGAGAGAGAGAGAGAGAGAGAGAGAGAGAGAGAGAGAGAGAGAGAGAGAGAGAGGCTCTAAGATCAAAGTGTTGGCAGTGTTAGTGTTATGCTCCCTCTGGAGGCTTCAGGAAAGTCTGTCCACAGCTTCCCTTACATTCTAGAAGCTGCCTGAATTCCTCCAATAACTGTTCTTTCTTACAGTGTGTGTGTGTGTGTGTGTGTGTGTGTGTGTGTGTGTGTGTGTGTCTCCATCCCTCTATCTTCATTTCTTTTTAATTTGTTCTGTGTCAGACTAAGGACTTTGTAATTATATCAGGCCCTCCAGAGTATTTCCTTATCTCAAAATCCTTAACCACACGGTAAAACCCCCTTGTGTAATGTGATGTAATATGTTATAGGTTCTGTGGAGATCTTTGGGGGACTTTTCTGTCTACAACATCCCCTATAAGGATGAGCCTGATATCCATTCTGATGTGGTTAGGTTTAAAATCTAACAATAAAGACAAATTATTCAGATCAGATCTACTTTAAAGGACCATTTAGTAAGTTAGGCCTCTTAGAACCAGACTTTCTAAGAGTTAGGGGCATTGGTGGTTCATGCCTTTAATCCCAGCACTTAGGAGGCAGAGGCAGGCAGATCTCTGTGAGTTCAAGGCCAGCCTGGTCTATGGAGCCAGTTCCAGGACAGGCTCCAAAACAACACAGAGAAATCCTGTCTCGAAACCCCCCCCCAAAAAAAGAGTAAATAAATGTTTAAATCAAGCACCAATTAGAACATGTGATAGAAAATGAATATGCATGTTTGCCCACATACATGTGTGTGCATACACATATATACCCACATACCCACAAAGATGTATTTCCCCTCAAGGTAAACAATGAATAAAGAAAATCAAGAGAGCTATATATAAAGAGTTAAGAAAATACAAAATAGACCCATAGACAAAATTTTCTTTATCATTACCACGATGTTCCTAGCAAAGGCAAATAATAATCTATTTAATACTTTGGAGGCTATTGGTTACTCACTAGAGAAAAAAAAAGGAAACTCAGAACTCATTCATACAAGTAAGGTTCACATGGTACAGATCTCCACATTTTAAAGATCTCCACATTAAATATTTCAAATGCAGTATTTTCATATTCCTTTCCCCTTCCTGAACATTTAGATCCTGAAGCCATTAGGAGGGACAGAGAAAGTTAGGTTTTGACAAAGAGAACGGTGGCTTTGTGGGATATGGATACTGAAAGGGGTAAGGAAGAAGCCCAGAACTGGGGGGAGGCAGAGCCCAAGTGGTACATGCCCACACACACGTGCCACATACAGACACCACACCCACACATAAATAGAAACTATCTTTAAAAAGAAAGCACCTCTAAGACGGGTGGTGGTGGCACACACCTTTAATCCCAGCACTCGGGAGGCAGAGGCAAGTGGACCTCTGTGAGTTCAAGGCCTGGCTGGCCGGACAGCCTCCAAAACAATACAGAGAAACCCTGTCTCGTAAAACCAAAAAAAAAAAAAAAAAAAAATCACCTCTAACAGTAATGGATCTCGTATATATGTATATATGTAACATATATTATAGATATGTCTTGAGAGAGAGAGAGAGATTCACCCCATAAATTCTGTGACTCTAGAGAACCCTGATTAATACAGTGCCAAACACAACTTCAGTCATCGTTCCCCTGCATGTAATGTGTCCTTTGGTAACCAGGCAGATGTTCTTTCAAGCTATTCTCCTTCCCAGTGATTTTCAGCAGTTTGATTCTGGTGTTCCAATATGGAGTTTTCTTTAGATTTAGCCAACTGAGCCCCTTAGGTCTGTGAGTTAGTGTCTAATTTTAGAAAGATTGTCAGCTATTATCTCTTTGAATGTTTTCTGCTCCATTCTACTCCTTTCTATGGGACTACCTTCACGCGCAAGTGAAACCCGTGGGTATTGTTCTGCATACCTTGAATGTTCACCCTCTCTCTTTTCTCTCTATTTTCTCCCCCTTCTCGGTCCTGAGGATTTAATCTGTCCTCATACATGGTAGGTGAATGCTTTACCACTGAGCTGCATCTCAAGCCCTCTTCCTCTCCCCTCTTCCCACTCCTTCTTCTTCCCCTTCTCTCTCGGCTTAAGCAATTTTTCATACTTTGTATTCAAGTTCCGTAATTTCTATGTCTAACCTGCCTTTAAATGAATTCCTCTGTATTTGTTGCGTTTCCATTACTCTAACAAATCACCATTGCAAAGACAACTTAAAGAAGAAAGAGTTTATTTGGGGCTTACAGTTTCAGAAGACTAGAGTCTACGATGGCAGAGTGGAGGTAACAGGTTGCACATGAATGGAGCAGCAGCTGGGACCCTCATTGTCATGCATGAACAGACGACAGAGGGAGCTAACTCTAAGTGGCACAGGTCTTTTGAAACCTCAACGTCCACCACCAGTGAGATACTTCTAGCAAGACCACACCTCCTAGCTCTCGACAAAGAGCCCCCGACAAGGGACCGAGTATTCAAATTCAAGAGACGTGGGGACAATTTCATTCAAACTGCCACATCATCCCATATTTTCCTCATTGCTGGCTTTGTCCTTGGTTCTTTGTTATAGTTTTCATGTCTTGTAGGGAAATTCTCAGATAGAAAGGGTTGAGGTTTTTTTTAACTGTGTCAGAGAGTTTACATTGAAGGTAAAGGGAAAATTTTGCATGAGAAACTAAGCAAATCTGTATTTTGAAAAATCGAAGTGGTCAGCTGTATCATGAGTCATAAATTGGAGAAGCTGGTAGCAACATGGAGATAATAGCTTGATCCAGGTGGGCAGCAGCAGAGGTGGAAGGACATGGAAGGCTTTGAAAAACAATGAGGGACAATCAAAACGGGGTGGGGTATGATCAGGATACATTGTGTAGCACAAAATCAAGTCAGTCAACATTTTGCTTAGAGGAAGCAGGGACTCTGCAGCCTCTACTCCTAGCTGAGGAGCTAGTGACAGTTGACAGCATCTGTGAAAGGGAGAGTCAATTGTCTTTAACGGGGTGGGTAGGTCAACTGTACTACAGTGGATGACCTCACATCTGTAGTTACATGGGAAACACAAATTTGACTGGGTGTGGTGGTGCATGCCTTTAATCCCAGGACTCTGAATTCAAGGCCAATCTAATCTACATAGTGAGTTTCAAGTCAGCCAGTATTACATAGTGAGACCTGTCCCCCCCATCAACACATTGAAACCATGTTGTTTGGTCCCTCTAACCTCCCTCCCTCCCACCCTCCTTTCCTACTTTCTGGAGAGTCTTACATAGCCCAGGCTGGCCTCTAACTCTCTAACTAACAGAGGATAACCTAAACTTCTAACCCTCCTACCCCCACCTTCTTTAGTTCTGGGCCCACAGGCATGCTACTTGACTTATGTAGTGCTTAGGAGCAAACCGTCTCCTAGGTGAGCACTCTACCCACTGAGCTGCATCCCCAACCTAAGTTTTAAAAATCTTAAGTGGCATCTTGCTATGTTTCTTTGGTTGGTCTTGAGATGATGAACTCAAATGACCCTTTTGGGGATTAAAAAATGTATGCCTCCATGTGCGGCTTTATGGATATATTTTGAAGGTTTGCTGATGGATTGTTTGTGAGGTGTAGGTGGATGAAATTCAAGCCAACATTCCACCATTTTACATGGGACTGTGTACACACAAGCTCTTTGTGGGCAGCATTGCCTAATTTCTGTGTTTCCATATGTTGTTCACCACAAAGTCTGTTCCCATGAGGGTCTGGGTTTGATGTTACCCATTATGATGTTTGTTATATTACTATAAAATAATTCATGCAAGTTTTTTTAAAAGATTTATTTACTTATCACATATACAGTGTTCTTCCTACATGCCAGAAGAGGGCACCAGATTGACTTGTAGATAGTTGTGAGCCACCATGTGGTTGCTGGGAATTGAACTCAGAATGCCTGGAAGAGCAATCAGTGCTCTTAACCTCTGAGCCATCTCTCCAGCCCTCATGCAAGTTCTTTATCCTGTTAGCATGACCAGCAAGAAGAATATGCTTTCTGTCTTGTTGTCCATGTATATTAATAATAAGTCTCTGTGTGGTTATTTGGGAGCTGATTGGTAGGACAGAAAATTATGCATACAAATGGTACCCAATGTCCAGCCACATATATCCACATAAAACCTTAAGAAGCTTAAGGAAAGGTTCCAAACAAACAAATGTGGATCCAAACATAGCTTCCAGACTAGTTTCACAGTCTCATGCCAACTGTAGTATCTCCCAGCAGCTGCCTATAGGGAAGAGTCAGCCACCAGCTCCATGAGCCAGTGGCTGAGATATTACTTTAAGATTCATCTCATTCAATCAAAGCATACTACATCCGTTCAGTAAAGACAGGTCCAGATGGAAGAAAGCCTCTAAACATGTTACAGTGTGCTTAAAAATGTACAAAGGCTTAAGAAACTAAAGAGAAAGAGTATAGACAGTCATAGAAAAAATAGTTTGAAAATAATAAAGTCTTTAAAAAGAGAAGTAAAATAATAATAATAAAAGAATAAACCATGTAGAGATGGGAAATACACAAGGAGTCTGGATCCTGATTGATGTTGTATTGACTTTAAATTTTTTGATTGCTGATGATCGATCAAACAATAGCTGCCCAGAGAATTGGATTATGGAAACTGCTAAATTAAACCAATCTATATATTTAAAAATAGATTAACTTTAAAATGTAAGTGAAAATATGTATTATGTTGGGGAAGAGGTTATGCTTTTATTTCCACAGAAAACAAAAGGCTGTGGATTCAGTCAAAGTTAAAGGCGATCAGGTTTGATCAGGGAAGAGCTTGGCTACACACATAAAGAAAGAAGCCTATAAAAACTACAAAATAGGATATATATATATACATATATATATTTTACCCACTCAAATGTAAAACAACAAAAATTTCATCTTTGACTGACTTGCGGATAACACACAGTCTATAATTGTATTAATGCAGATAGGTATGCTACCTTTGAAAGTTTATGTATTTTCAGAGCAAGGGGATCAGACACCAATGTAAACAAATAGCCCAGGTGATCTAGCATCTCAGAGTGCCTCTGTTACAGTTTCCTCAGAGTCCTACATCCAAAATGCTTCAAGGCTTCTGGCAGAGATGGTCCAGCCTCACAGAATACTATAGCCAGGACTTGACCTTTACCCTGATTTTCTCAGTGTCCCCCAAAGATACAAACACCCCCCCAGACAACAGGAAGCAGTCTAAAAGAAACAATGCCTACAGTCCCAAGAGATGGGGGTGGTTTTCAGTCATTTGATGGGATATGAATGTTTGTCATCATTTGAGGGGGTGGTTACAAGTTGTTAATGGTCATGGTCAGAGAACAAGCTAAAAAGGAGTTAGATTCAAAGATCCCTTTCTACAGGAAAAAAGGGGGATATGATATAAAAAGGATAAGACAAAAAGGTGGATTGTTGAGTCTACTTTTGAACAACTATTAACCTCAGATATTTACATTGGTATGGATTTTGATTTATTGATGCAAATTTAAAGGTAATTTTGTTATACTATATTATGTTTCTACTCTTGTTTGGGCTATTGTGCTCATTTAAAAATGAAATGTATAATTTAAAGATTCAGGTTAATAGTCATCCATAATAATCAAACTTGTAGTCATATTATGTGTGTTTTCAAGGTTAAGCAGATATATTTAGATAGATAGATGGCCTTCAAACACTTCAAAGACCTACAGTTGGCTGGCAGGACAGAAAAATATGCCTACACTTGTGTAGCTTTCTGGGGTTTTTGTTTTTTGGTTGTTTTTTTTTTCAAGACTGGGTTTCTCTATGGCATTGGAGACTGTCCTGGAACTAGCTCTTGTAGACCAGGCTGGTCTCCAACTCACAGAGATTCGCCTGCCTCTGCCTCTGAGTGCTCGTTGTGTTTGTTTTTTAAGGTCTTTTGCCACTCTTGTTAAATTAATATCATTATGTAAAACATATTTATCATTGTGTATGCCACAATGGGGTTATATACAGGACAGAGAATAACTTACAGGGGTCAGGCTTCTTCTATTGTGTGGTCTCTAGGGACCAAACTCAGGTCATCAGGCTTGACCGCAAGCATCTTTACCTACCTTGCTTGTCTGAGCTTCAGTAGAACTCCTACTGGCTGGTGGCATTGCTTTTTCTAGAATGCTTCCTGGTGTCTGGGGATTCTGGCATCTTTGAGGGAGCCTGAGGAAATTCAGGATAATGGTTAAGTCTTGTTGTAGAAGTCTGTGAGGCTGGACTATCTCAGCCATCAGCCTTGAAGTTCTTTTTGATGCAGAACTCTGAGGAAACTGTAACAGAAATATTTTTGAGATGCTGGATCACCAGGGCCATTCATTTTCATTGGTGTCTGGTCCCCTTGCTCCGAAAATACATAAACTTTTAAGGGTAGCACACATTTTTGCATTAATACAAGTATAAACTATATGTTGCACACAAGTCAGTCAAAGATGAATTTCTGTTTTGTTTGAGCAGTTAAAATATATGTTACATGTTTTGTAGTTTTTCTAGGTTTATTTCGTTATGTCTGTAGCCAGGATTTTCAGGGGGTCTTCTCTGATCAAACCTGATCCATATCAACCTAGAATGAATCACACACAGTCTCTCATTTCCTGTAGAAATAAAAGCATAACCTCTCCCCCAAAGTCTTTTGACTTCACTCTTGAAGTCAAGATCTTTTTTAAAACATATAGGTTGGTTTTATCTAGCAACTTTCATAATCCAATATCTCTTAGCAACTATTGCTTCTTCATCAGTAGTCAAAAAATTCAAAGACAACATAGTAACATACAGGACCTAGACTTTCTGTGTATTTCCCATATTTATTATGTTTTTTATTACTTTACTCATTTTAAGGACTTCATTATTTTAAACTATTTTTTAGTCTATGACTGTCTATACCCTTTTGCTTTTCTCTCTCAAGCCTATGTACATTTTAAACACACTGTAACCCATTTAGAGATTTTTTTTCCAATCTGGATCTGTCTTTCTTGAGCATCTGTATTGTTTTTTTGATCACATGAGATGAATCTTAAACTGTGATGTCAGCCGCCAGCACTGCTCAGCTTAGTGAATGCTGCTACTGCATGGTGGTTGGTAGCTGGATCATCCTGCAAGCAGCTGGAGGAGACATGTCTCTGTACTATAGCTGGCATGAGAGACATGAGACTAGGAGGTCATGTTTGGCTCCCTTTTTGTGTTCTTAGAACCTTTTTAAAGCTTTTCCAGCCTTATGTGGGTGCAGGTGCCCTATGTTAAAAAGCCATTTGTAGGTGGAGTTGTTTGTTGGGATTGCTGGCCAGCTCTCAAATAATCACACAGAGATTTCTTATTAATTATGAATGCTCAGCCAGTAGCTTAGGCTTGTTACTAACTAGCTCTTATAATTTAAATTAACCCATTTCTGTTTATTTACTTGCTGCCACATGGCTCATGACCTCATTTTGTACACGTCTTGTTTCCTCTGCTTCTGGCTAGCAACTCCCTGACTCTGCCCTTCTTCCCAGTATTCTTTCGTCCCCCAAATCCTGCCTAGCTATTGGTCCTTTGGCTTTTTTCATTAAACAAGTCACAATCACATATAGTTACAGTATTCCACAAACCCCTCTGTCCTTGTATTAGTCAGGGTTCTCTAGAGTCACAATTTATGGACTCAATGTCTCTGTATATAGATATAGAGATATATGGAGATATATGGAACTTATTGGAATGATTTACAGGCTGTAGTTCAACTAATCCAATGATGACTGGCTGTGAATGGAAAGTCCAGGAACCACTGATGTGGTGGCTCACACCTTTAATCCCAGGCAGAAGTAGGTGGATCTCTGTGAGTTTGAGGATAGCCAGGTCTACAAAGAGATTTGAAGGACAGTCAAGGCTGTTATATAGAGAAATCCTGTTTCAAAAAAGCTACAACCAACTAAAGAAAAAAAAGAAAGCCCAAAAACCTAATAGTTATTCAGTCCCATGAGCTGGGTGTATCAGCTGGTCTAAGGTGTAGGCTAGAATCCCAAAGAAGCAGGCAAGTTCCAATGACAGGGAAGGCATGGAAATGCTGGCAAGGCAAGGGCAGCAGGCTTCTTCCATTGCCCGTAGACAGGCTTCTAGCAGAGGTGTGGCCCAGATTGCACGTGTGTCTTCCTGCCTCAAGATCTGGATCAAACACCAGGTGTGGTGGCACATGTCTTCAGTCCCAGCACTTGAGAGACAGGGGCAGGCAGATCTCTGAGTTCAAGGCCAGCCTGGTCTACACAGAGAGAGTTCCAAAACAGCCAGGACTACACAGAAAGAAATCTTGCCTTGAAAACTGAAAGGAAAACAAATAAACAAACATTCAAAAGCCTGTGTCTTCCAGCCTCAAGATCCAAATCACAAGTGTGCCCTCGATTTCTGGATAGTTCCCTCCAGATAAAGTGAGGTTGACAACCAAAAATAGCCATCATGTCCTCTTGCCCCTTTAGGCCATGGTTGGTAATGGGTCCTGTGCTCACAAGCCTTGGGTATGTCCCATACATAGCTCTGTGGCTCTTCATACCAGCCCTCACTTTGCAAATGGTCCTTTTCTCCACTTACTTCCAGTGTCTTACTTCAGTATATTTATTTATTTATTTATTTGGTTTTTTGAGACAGGGTTTCTCTGTATTGTTTTGGAGGCTGCCCTGGAACTCACTCTGTAGACCAAGTTGGCCTCGAACTCACAGAGACCTGCCTGCCTCTGCTTCCTGAGTGCTAGGATTAAAGGTGTGCACCATCAACACCCGCGCCTTCAGCATATTGTTAATGCAAGGATCTGGACTGACAGAGAAGGAGGGCCCAGGAGGGCAGCAAAGTTGGTAAAGTGCTTGCCTTGAAGGCAGTAAGACCTGAGTTTAATGCCAGGAGTCCATGTAAACATGCCAAGAGTAGTCTGGCAAGGTGGTCGAGCAAGTAAGGGCACTGGCTACCAGCCCTGAATACCCAAGTTAGATCCCTGGATCCATACGGTGTAAGGAGAGGACTAATTACCAAAAGTTGTCCTGTGACCTCCACATGGACACACACATACAAAATGAGTGTAATTTAAAAAATTAAAATGCCAGGTGTGGCGACACCACTTGTAATACCCTGACTCCATTGCTGTGCATTTGCCACAGTGTGAACGTGGCCAGCCAGAGGCCAACTTTCATTGAGTAGGTTCCGGGGCTAGAACTCAGGATTGGTGACTAGCACCTTTGTCCACTGAGCTATCTTGCCAGCCATATTTTAACAGATGGCCTATTAAATGTACTTCTTTAAAATTTTCTTTTCAAGACAGAGTTTCTCTGTGCCCCCCTGGCAGTCCTGGAACTCACTCTGTAGATTAGGCTGGCCTTGAACTCACAGTGATCCATCCATCTCTGTCTCCCAAGTGCTGGGATTAAAGGCACTTCTTATTTTACACTCAAAAGAATATAAAACTATGGATAACTAATTAAAAAAACCCATCCATATAGAGATATTCATAGTAATACTATTGGTAGTATCAAGAGGCAGAAACAACACAAACACCTATCATCTAAGTAGTGAATGAACAAAACTTGTTCTATCCACACAGTGGGTTATAATTAAGACCATAAAAATTATAAATCTATAATATGATCAGAATTTTAAAGTATCCTGGTAAGTGAGAGAAGCCAGGCACACATATTACATGATTTTGCTTATATAAAATTTCCAGACTATGACATTCTATAGAGACAAAAACTAAGCTAATGGCTGCTAGGCTGAGAATGATGACTGTTTAATATGCACAAAATTCCTTTTGGGGATGATGCAGGTGTTCTAGATGTAGACAGTGGTGCTGGTTGCACTTCTTCATTTAATTATGATGAAAAATTCAAATACAAAAAAATCAGACTATAAATAATGCTAATTATCATTGACCAGTACTGTCAACTCTGGCATGTACCTTCACACACCAGTAACCAATGTCACAAATTTTAATATAATTAACGGGCCACATAAAGTACTTTTGTGTATGTATTATTAAGCAGTGAAAATGTGAAATGCAGTACTTTTTCTCAAAGTGCTTTGGTAATCTATTGGTACATTTAGAATTTTTCATTCCTTTTCAAGTACTCTGAAACTTTCCAATATATAAACCACATTCCACGTTTTGTTGTTTATTTTTTTTTAGACAGAATCATAGGAACCCACACCAGCCTTGAACTCCTATTCACCCGAAGCTAGTCATGCGTTCCTCATTCTCCTGCCTCAATTTTCCAAGTTCTGGAATTAGAGCTAGATCCTTTCATTAATGTTTTTACTCACTTTCTAATCGAGGCACATTTAGATTATTTCCATTTTTCTTCCCACATTCACTGGATGATGACCACTAAAATAAATTACTTTGTCCTATCTTTCAGTCTGTACCTGCTAGGTGGCTTCCCAGGACACACACGCACACCACACACATATCCATACACATACCACGCTCACACCTACACACACACAGGGTCACACAGTCACACACACACCTACACACACACACACACACACACACATTCATACACATACCTTGGTTTCTAGGATGCTCATAAAAGTTTTAAGCTTATGAACATTCAATTTACTTTTAACTGTCTAGCTTTCGAGGCAGCTCTGATGAGCAGGAATGAGATGGAAAATAAGAGAAATATGGGAATGAATATTTTCAAAATGAATTACCTATGAAAATGTCCAAATGACTTTGGGAGCCCATTATCTATGGAGGGATACTATTTCAGCCCAGATACACCGAGGAGGGACTAAGCCCTCCCCCAAATGATATGACAGACTTTGATGATCCCCCATGGAAGGCCTCACTATTCTTGGGGAGTAGGTGGGTGGTGGATCAGTGAGGGGCATGGAAGGATGGGAGGGAGAAGAAAGGGGGGATTGATATGTAAAATAAGATTGTTTTTAAATTTAAAAAAACATTAAAAAACAAGAAAATGTACAAATGAAGTCCATTTTTTAATCAAATGAGTATGTTAATATCAACAAACATGAATGTTTTCCAATAACTCTACTAAATAATTTTCATCTATGTTTGTAAGTACAATGTGTCAGTTTTCTTTTGTACTTTTTTGGTTCAATTTGATAATAGGACTTTGTAAGTTCATAAAGTATACCGGGCATCTTCCCAACTTTTCTTGAGTCCCAGAGTCATAAATAAAACAAGTTTATTGTGTTTTAGTAGAATTTATGCTTCAGCAATTACTTTTTAAAATTATTAAATAATTTTGTGACACCCACATCCTCTTGTTTTTAAAATCTAAGGTGCTCATTTCTGAGATAGGTGGATTTATAACATTTATGGGATTATCAGTCACCAAAATTTTCTAGTAGTTTAGTACTATTAACTTTATATTGTCAGTCAGAATAGTTTAATAATACATATTATCTGATAGATCCAATCCTTTATAAAAATAAAATCCTTTCTCTTTTTAGGTCTTTTTGCTTTTCAAGACAGGGTTTCTCTCTGTAGTGGCTGTTCTGGAACTCACTCTGTAGACCAGGCTGGCCCTAAACTCAAGAGATCTGTCTGCCTCTATCTCCAGAGTGGGAGAATTAAAGGCCTGTACCATCACACCTCTTTTTAGGCTTTTACTTTTAATCAGTCATATATAACAATATTTTGGTGAATGACATATTATATAAACAATGGTAATCCCATAAGGTTTCTGTGACATGTATGTGTCTGTAAGCATACTGTGTTAATACTGTGATGAAATCACCTAACAACCTTTTCTCAGAACATATCCTTATCAAATGAAGTACAGAGATGCTAACATAGTTTTCTTTGGATTACCTTCTGATAAAAATTTACCCTGTTTTAAGCTTCTTATGCTGCAGTTTTCTTTGTACAAGAAACTTACTTTTTATAATACTTAATACCTTTCCACATTTATGAATAAAATTAACCCATTTATATTTATTGTAAATAGAAATGGACTTATTCTAGGCATTTTATCTTCACTATACTTTCTCCTTTCTTTTTTCTTGTTCCCATTTCTTCCTTTTGTCGAAGTGGACAGGTTTCTTCCTTCCATTTCCCACCTTTTAATGGTCTGTCTGCATATTATAAATTCAACTCAGTTAATTTTTCACTATTCAAGCTTTAACTTTCTAATGTCATGTACTCAGACCAAATATATTCCCAAAACGAATTTGGAACTAATTTCCATTGTAGATTCATTCCTCAACACGTTTTTGAAGTTGGTCTGATGTCCCATTTTCACAACTGTAAAATTGGCATTTTCCACTCTTTTTACGTTAGGGACTAATTATGATGCTGGGTCAAGCGCCAGGCTTCGTGAAGAAGTCTTCCGGTATTCATTCCATTTCTTCAGTCAACCAGCAGTCTTCTGGCACAAACCACGCAATCATCTTTTCTCTCCTTTGTCCTTCAAGTCACCTTCTCTTCCATTGTCACTTGGATCATCAACTCCATCCACGTTTGCAGCTTCTCTGTCAGGTCTCAGGACCTCTTCCACCCACTCTGCACTAAAAAAACGCATCCCACGTGGTAGCTAGCGGATGGCTTGCCTCCAGACTCAACGAACATCATTTCCCATTTGCTCCACGCCTTTCTTCACCGAGCCTTCAAAATGGCGGACCTAGACGGTCATGACCAGCACCACGTGCGCCTGCGCCTCCAGCGGCCATTTCCCCCATCAGCCCAAGCTCCGGAGTCCGCCCCTCCTGGCGCCTGCGCACCAGCCTCCGGAGCCTAGTCGCTCCTCCCCCTAACTGCGTACGCCTGAAACCGCACGTCCCTGTACCGTCCCTCCCCCGCAGGCTATGCACCGCCCCCGCCCCTTTCCCGTGAGATTCTTCCGCCTCCTGAAGGCCCATCTTCGGTCGACATCCTACGCGCTTCAAGTGCAACCCCATAGGCACTCACGGTCCTGGGTCTCCCCATTCAGTCTTTATCCGCGATCCTGTGCGATTTTCCGTCCGGCTTCAAAGTCGATAACCGATTCGGCGGGACTTTTTTGCGTAGCGCGAGGCAACAAATGGAAGAATGGAGCAGCGGCGGAGGGATCTCCGCCTGCGTTCTGCGCGCTCTAATGGGGGGGTCGGCTTCGAGTCGGAGGGGGGGAAAAAGGGAGGAGGCAGCCAAGGAATTGTTTTTTTTTCCTCGCTCCGCCCTCTGCAGAATAACCAATAGGAACGGACAGTCTCTTTAGATGCCCCGCCCAGCCTCCGCGGTTGAGCCAATGAACGGAGGCAGCGGCTCCGAGGGGGCGGGCCTGGGAGGCTGTGCGTGTCTTGTGAGAGAGAGCTCTTGAACCAAGTCAGAGCTGGAGTCGGCTGGGCGGCTGGGCTCGCTTGCCGCCGTCGCGGGTGACTCAGGGAGGCGGGAGGCGGGGTAAGCGCGCCGCGGGCCTCGGCTGCGGGAAACCGAGGGAGAAAGGTGAAGGGCCCGCGCGGGCGCTCGCCGCGTCGCCCCGGTTCACGGCGCTGGCCGGGCAGGGGTGCGCCCGAGTCGGCGGCCCGGAAGCGGGGGGCCGGGGGCGGGGGCGCGGCAAGTGTCGAGTCGCGAGCTAGTCCACGGCGGCTCCGAGGCCGCCCGGGGCGGGGACCGGCCGCTGGGACGGTCCCTCTGCACTGGGGGAGCCTTTCCTCTGCCGGGGCGAGGGGGTGAGCACTTAGGAGAAAGCACTGGCGCTGCGGCTCAGCCCTCCCTTCTCTCCCTCGGCGTCCAGCTTTGAAAGGTTTGGAAAAAGCGAAAGTTGGTAGGGCGAGAGGGTCACGCGGCTCTCGGGCCGGTGTTTGCGGCGGGGGAGGACTGAAAGGGGGTAGGGAGGCGCGGGTGGCAGCTTGGGGTGCGGGGTCCACCTGCGGGGGTGTCACTGCACCGGTCCCCGTCTTCGCTCCGTCTCTCCGGGCCGCCTCCGACCTCGCCCGCCCCCATCGCATTTTGTTTTTGTGCCTTTTGCAGGGAGGAGCCCTTCCTGCTGGCGTGGAAACCATGGTGCTCACGCTCGGAGAAAGTTGGCCAGTATTGGTGGGGAAGCGATTCCTTAGCCTGTCCGCAGCCGAAGGCAGCGACGGCGGCCACGACAGCTGGGACTTGGAGCGAGTCGCAGAGTGGCCCTGGCTGTCGGGGACCATTCGAGCTGTTTCCCACACTGACGTTACCAAGAAAGATCTGAAGGTAAAAAACCAAAACAAAACACCCCCCTTCTCCAACAAACAAAAAACCCATCTCCTGGGGCTGGACAGTCAGACGGTTTTCAGTTACCTTGGTAACGCGGCAGTCAAACTCCCCTCCCTCTCTCTTCTGAAATGGGCCACTAGAAAGTTGGCATGTGATCTAAAGTAAAGGTACAGAATCTAGACCTTGAAAGTCTTTGAAATGTGTAGCGTCAAGGTGTGTTTGGCCTAGAGCTCCAGCTGCCTGAGATTAATAATGGGTTTAGGATTGTTCAGACATGCTTCATTAATGCAGTCGCTGGGTCCCACTAGGACTGTCTGATTATGCCCCCAACGGGAGGAGTATTGTTTATTAGTTATAGGTTAGAGGGCTAGCTTGGAAGTGCTTTTCAAAATAGACGATTTCAGGTGCGGGTGCTGTTCTTTATTTCTTCACTCAACTTTTTGAACTTTACAACTTGGAAATGAAGTGTGAATTTAGAGGGAGGAGCTTAGTTCTGTTAGGGTATTTGCTGGTGTGTGGTTAGTGAGGCAGGAGTGAGTTCCTGTTGTCAGAGAGGCTGGGTTGGTATGGATAGGACCGTATATGGAGGCCTTGGGTGGAGCTGTCCCATACAGGGTATTTGGGAGGAATGCCTTCAGAAATACTCACATGTGGGTGTTTGGGAGGAAGGAGAGAAAGGGAACTGGTGTGGCCAGTGGACATATTTTTAATGCAGATGACATTGGAAGCTTTTTCAGTTCCATCTTTTGAAAGGATGAATTCTACTCTCTGATACAAGTATTGGTGTGAAAAGATGGTCTGGAAATAAGCAGTGAGGAAGCCATTGTGTCATCAAAGACTCCCTTGTGCAAAAAATGTTTGAGAAAAGATTCCTAACAAAGACTCCAAAGTGGTGATAACTTAAAGGAAGTTTGTCAGGACAGAAGACATTTCTCCCTTGAGTAATGTACATGGTTTGGGGCCTTTGCTTCCTTGTGTTTTTGCCCTTTTCTTGAAAACTACTCAAAGAAAGCAAGTTTTAGCCATTGTCAGTTAAATGTTGATTTCTGAAACGCTTCATTTGAACACAGACTTGACAGTGCATGCCTATACTAGGATCATTGGAAAAGGATATTTTCGTATGTATTGACAGTTTTCACCAAGTGTCTTGTATTCATTTTACAAGGGAAGAGTGACCACTGGGCATTCAGTCACATCCCAAACATCCTTGAGATCACTAACACCTATACTCTTTTTTTGATCCTTGTAGCAGTACTTTGGGCTACTAAGTATTGTTGATACCATTGGTGATCTTGTGTCTAGGGAAGACTAAGTTCATTATTAGCCCTGTGGCCTCATACTTAGGAATTAACCTAGCCTGTCTTCTCACTCAGGAAGTTTTCCTCCAGAGGCTTCCCCCATTGCCATCATGCTGCCTGATGAGAGTGGCCCACTTCTACATGCTCGGTGAAGCCTAGCTTTTCCTCCATCCCGCTCATACTACCAAACCCTGTTATAGAGAGAGTGAGTTGTGTGGGGATGACTAGTCTGTTTTCTTTAGGCTAATAACCTTTCTACATAGAAAGGGCTGTATACCAGATTTCAATCATGCTTGTGGTTTTTTCATCTGCCAAGTTGAAAAAATTTGTTTGATCTGACCTAAATGGGAGCAATATCTAAACTTTATAGTTCATAGGAAGTTGGCAGGAGACGAGGTTTTTCCTTCTCTTGGAATTAAGGACCTGTTGAATTACATGTGGAAAAGGTCCTTCATGTCCCCTTTTGCCCCCAAGCCTCTGAGGAGATGATAGCTTCACTTTCAGAGAAGTCTTTGATCCAGGCTGGCATAATTAGTTACAAAATGGCAGTGGCAGTATTTGAACCCATGTTTGCCAGTAGCTAATTCTGGGGTTTCAATTCAAGAAAATCCTTGTTATTGATGGACTTTGCCTTACTGAGAAATTTTTATAACTCAGTCCTTGTGTGCGGTGCAAATCTGCTTTCCTTTCCCAATTATTTATCACTTCTTTCTCTAGTTGAGTAGCAAAAGTAATTAAGTTTAGAGGGCATGTGGTTTAACAAAAATGTTATCTTAAAACTCTAGAGCCAAGTTGTGCGACTGACATTAAAGTCAGAACCAAGTAATTAAGACCATGTTTATATTAAGGGTTTGGGGAATATCTTTTGGTCGTTGAGTGACTAGGCTAAGTATAAGGGAATTTCAAGTTGTATGCAACCATCCATTTGCTATTAGTACAAATACTAGCCTTTCTAGACTTGCAGTTGGATGAAGGATAACAAGGTGAAGACTGCTTAACATTGTTTCACCTAGAAAAAGACTTTGTAACAGTGATTTTTAAAGGCTAGAAAAGTAATATATGGGCCAGGTGGTGGTGCACACCTTTAATCCCAGCACTCAGTCAGAGGCAAGAGGATTTGTATGAGTTCAAGACTAGCCTGGTCTACAAGAGCTAGTTCGAGCACAGCCTCCAAAGCCACAGAGAAACCCTCTCTTGAAAAACCCTCCCTCCCAAAAAAGCAATGTATGTAGAAATTAAAGCCATTAATTGTCAAGTGGTTATTATGTGGCAAGTGCCATTTTGAATCCTTACAAGTATCCTATTTGGTAAGATAGGATTTTTTTTTTTAATGTAGGAAATTGAGATTTAAAGAAGTTAAATAGCTTGCTGATTCTTGTGCAGACCTCAGATAGTGGCTTTAATTTTCAGATAGATTGAGGTTAGTATGCTTTGTTTTGCATGCTTCTTTGTGTCTAACACCTGGAGCTCTGCTTGGCAATTAGTGTGTGTTCAAATACTTGGGTGAATAAATAAATGAAGGACTTATGAGACCATTTCCTTTACTATGGGGAAACATAGGAATCACTTGTTGATGAGGCAGTGGCCATTTCCTAGTTTTAAGGACTTGTTTTATCTTACTCTACTGTTTCTACTAGAGGGTGAAGGGTACATGCATGTTGGGAAGGTTCCCTACCCACACCTTGCCTGTGTAGATGTTTACCTTCCTTTAAATCTGCTGTTTCTTGAGTTTTCTGCCCCCTCCTTTGGCTGTCCCTTTAGCAAACAAGTAGTCTTTATTTCCTGTAGATAGCATTTCTTACTATTGCCAGCAAGTGGATGCTTTGACGCCTGCCTAGTCTTTGTCCGTCTGTGCCACTAGAATTGGAAAATTGTGGATTCCACTGCCATTGAAACTTTGTAAAATTAGAACTCTTAACACAGTGCAATAAACACTGTTTACCTCTTAAAATTGAATGCTAGGTTATATGATTTTCAAGTAGCACAGCACACATGTACATGTACATGCACACACACTGAATTGTTTTTTCATTTATGAAATAGTGAAACTAGTGCTCTGCGTTGTAGAGCTAGAGTCAATGTATAATGAAAACTTCTGCACTAGCCATGCCATCCTACTTGGGAACATTTATTAGTATGTTTAGAGAATAGCTTGATCAGATGTAACATTACTCCATGTAGCATGAAGACTTCACTGGTAGGGGAAAAATTAGATTGAAATGGTTTGAACTATCCAACATCTGATCAAGATTTTTTTTTTTTTTTTTTTTTTTTTTGGTTTTTTGAGACAGGGTTTCTCTGTGGCTTTGGAGGCTGTCCTGGAACTAGCTCTTGTAGACCAGGCTGGCCTCGAACTCACAGAGATCCGCCTGCCTCTGCCTCCTGAGTGCTGGGATTAAAGGCGTGCGCCACCAACGCCTGGCCTGATCAAGATTTGATAGACTAATAGGTATCACTTATATACTCTGTTAAAAGAAAAGCAGATTTGAAAAGTATAGGCAGTGAAGCAGTGAACCATAGTTAATTAAGCATAAGTAATATCTCTTTGTACACCATGCAAAGAGCACTATGGGAACCAGGTAGATTGATCAGCTCTTACACTTGTCTTTGTTACTTTGTCATACAGTTGCTACTTTAGTTGTCTTTGAATATCTGATAGATATTGGTAGGTGAACATCTTGAGAGGAGTGCCTTTAATTTTGATAATTTGAGGCAAGTCTTATGTACTTAGTTTGTATCTGAAGAAGACCTTGAACTGCTGATCCCCCTGTTTTGTATCACTGTGCCTGCCTTAGGACCTTAGGCATGCTAGGCAAATGTCCACAACTGAGCTGCAACCCTGGCTTCTAAAAGACATATATGGTTTTCATAGGAAACTAAAAATGTTGAGGAACGTGCCTAGGTATTAGATTACAGTATGTATTTTGTACAAGTCGTCTTTTTTTAAGCCAAAACTAATACGAATTTTAGCCAAGCACAAGCTATTACTTGAAAGTCACCATTGATGTGTCCAACCTTTGGCATGTGCCTCCGGATGGCTATAAATGCAGCTCAACAAAAAATTGTAAACATAAAATATTAGATTTTTTTTGTTGTTCTTTTTAAAAACGTGATTGTGTGGTTTGGGGAGTTAAACTTTGTAGATGATGGTATCATTTTGCAGTGCTAAAACTTGGACAGTTTTTTAGTAGCTAAGCTATTTTTTTTCTCTACCTCAAATTTTTGTTTTGTTTTGTTTTTTGTTTTTCGAGACAGGGTTTCTCTGTGGCTTTGGAGGCTGTCCTGGAACTAGCTCTTGTAGACCAGGCTGGCCTCAAACTCACAGAGATCCGCCTGCCTCTGCCTCCCGAGTGCTGGGATTAAAGGTGTGCGCCACCAACGCCGGCTCTCTACCTCAAATTTGAGAGAATTCTTTTTAGATTTTTTTTTAATTAGGTTATCTTAAGCTCCAAATAGTGAATGGACAATAATTGTAATTTTAGTTAAGCTTTAGAAGCCAGTTAGTATTTTAAGAAAATCCATTACCTATTCCTTGTGAATATAGCTGGATATTATGTAATTACATTGCAGACTCTTTCCTAGTCCTAACATGTGATCTAGCAGTGAGAGTTGTCATGAAGTCTTAAGCTGGACAGAGTGACACATAATTTTAATCCCATCACTTCTAGGCAGATAGTTTAAGGCTAGCCTGGTCTCTAATTGATACATAGGCCAGCTAGAACTACATAAGACCCTGTCTCAAAATAAAACAAAACTTCATAATTATTTTAAATTCAGTGAGAGGTAGATGTTACTATTTTTATTTTGAAGCTAGTAAAACAAGATTCAAAGGATTAAATGTAACCAGTGTGTTCTTTTGAGTGTATGTGTGTTGTATAGTAAGAGCCCAGAGGCTGATGCTGAGTGTCTTGCTTGTTTTCTGCCTAACCCTTTGAGTTAGGGTCTCACTGAGCCTGGAACTTGCTGATCCCCATCTCCTGTTCCCAGCAATGGTGTGACAGGCACATGCTGCTGTGCTCAGTTTTCTGTGGGTTCTAGGACTATGAAATGGTGTTTTTATGCTGTACATCAGACTGCTTAGGTGGGGTTCAGGTTAGTTGGTTTCCTTTGGTTGATTTTGTTCATATAAAATCACTTTAATAAAAGCTTCAGAGCTGGGGTTCAGCCCAGATCTCTAATTCTATACTTTTGTTTATGGTTATCCCTTTTATTCTGTATTTGTGCTACTAGGAAAAAACTGTCCCTGGAAGCTGGGTGAGGCTTAAGACTGATGAACAGAGTCTCTGGGTAGGACACAGGAACATGGCAGTCTTTGGACATGAAGCTTCTGTTAAAATTTGTATGCCAGCAGGGCGTTGGTGGCACACGCCTTTAATCCCAGCACTCAGGAGGCAGAGGCAGGCGGATCTCTGTGAGTTCGAGGTCAGCCTGGTCTACAGAACTAGTTCCAGGACAGCCTCCAAAACAATACAGAGAAACCCTGTCTCGAAAAAACAAAACAAAAAAAAAAACAACAACAACAAAAAACTTGTATGCCACTATTTGGGTGCTGGGAACCAAACCTGAGTCCTCTTAACTGCTTAGCTATCTCTGCCCACAGCCTCAGTGGTTTTTAAAGAGGTATTATTGTGTGGATTAAGAAAGTTTAGGACGGCAGCTAGCAGTATTGAGCAGGAAACTTGCTGCCTTTTAGGTAGATAAGAGAAACAAGATAAGAGTCAGTTCAGAGAGAAATTATTGATTTATTCATTTTAATGATTTGGTTAATGATTAGAAATCGTGTGCTGGGGATACATGGTGGTGTGCAGAAGCAGATACAGACTTTGACCTGTAGACTCCTGTGAGTCTTCCGCAAGTAGCAGCTGTGCGTGAGAGTTAGGTAGAAGAGGTGGATGTTTTCATGCTGTCTGCCACTGGTGTTGACCCTTCAACAAAAGGATTCTCTAGTTTCTAGCAGATGAAGGAAGCAAATGAGCTAGTAGTTGCACTGTGAGGAGTAGGAATCATGAGCAGACTCCATAGATGAAAGATTAATTAATCCTTGAAACTCAAAATGAGAGGCTGGTTTGGAGGAGGAAGAATTTTAAATATGTGAATCTACTGAAATCTGTTAAGATTAACTATCTAGAATTAAATGATTTCAAGGAATTTGGGGTGTTTTTGCCAGATTTATATAACTTAAGATTTTGTGCTAACAGACTTGCTTTGGGGTTGTGTGTTTTTTGTTTTGTTTTTCTTTTCGTTTACCTTGTATGTTTTGTTATGTTACAGTTTTCATGTAAGAAGCTGTATGGGCTGTGGCTTAGCGATGGAGCATTTGCCTGGATTCTTTCTCAGCACTGAAACCTTTAGAGATATGTCTGTATTTCTTTATGGAGTGAAGAAATTAATTTTAGGCTCTGACTCTGAGGTGAATTCCCCAGGTTACTTGGGAGGAATGTTGAAGAGAGGCTATAATATATATTAGGCTTTGTACTAAGTTGTCCTGATAACTGGGGAACTCTAATGGTGGATTATGGTAGTGGAACAATCATTTTAAACATGCTTTTAATGTTAACAGAGTTACAATACATTGTAGTAAGTATTTTGGGTTTCGAGTTTCTTGGAGCTCTCCAATCCAAAGAACATGTTCTAATTAGCATATTAAAACCCTTCTTTTGGGGGGTTCTTTGAGTTCTAGGATTTACAGAGGTCATCTTGAGGGCACAGACATTAAATGCTCAAGACTTTTGTATCCTGGGAGCCAGAGCTTGGACCATGTGCGATTATCTGTGATTATCTATCAATTCATATTGTAGGCTGTGAGATGGGGATACCATCCGCAGTAGAAATATGCATGCAACAAGAGTGTAAAACTTAAGCACTTATAATTGAGTTTGCTTTATTATGTTTAGGTATGTGTGGAATTTGATGGGGAGTCTTGGAGGAAGAGAAGATGGATAGATGTCTACAACCTTCTGAGGAGAGCATTTTTAGTAGAGCATAACTTGGTTCTGGCAGAGCGAAAGTCACCTGAAATTCCTGAGCGAGTTATTCAGTGGCCTGCAATAGTGAGTAAACCTTGTGTTTCATTGAACTGACAAATAGAGAACATTTTCCTTTCAGGAAAACACTAGTGTCACATGGGTGACAAGGTAGCAGAATTAGAAGAATACTCAGGATCTTCTCTCTACCCTGGTGGGAGAGAGCTTTGTGACTCTAGGTAGGGCCTTATTTCTTCACTTGGAAATAGAGATGAAGGTAATGTCAAGGTCACAAATTAGAATGAAGTAGATGTGTATTCACACAGATCCTTTGGTTTGGCCAGATGGTTAGCACTTGAAGAAAATTGGAGTTTGCTGCTGACTTTAAGAAAGTATGGCAGGTGCATTATAACATGCAGTGTTGACTGAACTCAGTGGGCCTTAATGAGGAGGACCTGAGGCGGGGGAGAGTGGGAAGAGGGAGCTCAGAATGTGATAGGTCTCTAAAGATTCTGTAAACACATAGGCTTTGCTTTACCCACATTGTAAATACAGAGCAAAAGTGATCCAGCCAGGCTTGGTGGCACATACCGTTAATCCCAGCACTTGGGAGGCAGAGGCCAGCTTGCTCTACAGAACAAGTTGCAGGACAGCCAAAGCTGTTAGACAGAGAACCCTGCCTTGAAAAACCAAAAACTACAACAAAAAAGTGATGCATTGGTCTGGAGATGACAGGTCAGATTTTATGGGATACAAACTAGAGCTTGAAGCAGGAAGAGTCAACAAATGGAGTAGTTGGAGAAGCTGGGAAGCAGATGGAGAACTGCCAGATTGTGCAGGGTGCTAGTAATTGAAAAGCCACTGTTAGAGCAATACAAGGTATGGTTGTATTTTACCCTTTGTATTTTTTTCCAGCTATTAAGAATTTTCTAAAAATATGCCGTCTCTCAGAAAAACATACACTTTTTTTTCCACATAAGTTTTTGGGAAATCATGAATCTGTAGACCTGTGTGTTAATAACTCCCAAATGTATATCTGGTTTAAATTACTGGACTTAAATAAATGTTGTAATCTTGTGGCAGCACAAATGTTAGGAAATCCTTGCAGTAAATAAAAACTTAATGGTTTTGTCATGTTTTTCATGTGTGGAAAATTGCCAGTTCCTGTTTCCAGAATTATGTTGATAGCAGTTACAATGGCATAACAGTTGTGTTTTGTTTTGTTTTTAGATGTACAAATCTCTAGTAGACAAAGCTGGCTTGGGATCCATAACTTCTGTTCGGTTCCTTGGAGATCAACACAGTGTATTTGTTTCCAGAGACCTTTTGAAGCCTATACAGGTAAACCACAGGAGCAGCATCTAACGTACAAATAGAAGTTCATTTAATGTGAGAGGTAAAATGATCTTCTTCATTGCCCTTGTGCGACGCCTAGTAGGGAAAGAACTTAACACAAGTTGATTGTTGTGTAGCATCTCTTAGTGTTAGCCTGTGGGTTTGTGCTATCCTCCCTTTGAACTAAAAGGATGACTATCACATTGATGATGTGTTGTGTGATAAGGAAAAAGGTAGGCAATATGATAGTGATTTTTCAAAGTACTATTTATATAGGCATACATACATACAGTCCTCATTCATGGGTCTTAGGTCTTAGCTTGTGAGTTTGCCTATTTGCTCAAATGTATTTATAATCCCCAATTGCTGCTAGTGGTGCATGGTCCTATGTACAGTGAAGCAATTTTTAGGTTTTAATGCCAGTCTCAGCTGAAGTCACATAGGGGGATTGTCTTCTGCCTTTTTCAGCTTTGATAGTGTGAAGAAATTTCATTGTGGATTTTAGTGGATTTTTTGTTGTTGTTGTTCCCTTTCCCCTACCTCTTTCTTTTGTTTTTCTTTCCTTTTTCTTCCTTTTTTTCTTTCTTTCTTTTTTTTTTTTCGTAATTCCATTATTTTTTAAGTGCACCTAAAAATGGTACAGTGCTATCTGGTGCAAGAAAGTAGTAAAGAGAGAAATGTGTGTTACATTAGGTACTAAGTTTTGTCGAGCCATGAGGGTCAGGGTTAATGGAACAGCAATATATATTATTAAATAAGAGAGACATCTGTCTTTGAACAGATGTCACACAATATAAAATTGTGTTGTATATTGATAAAAATGTAAACTAGAGGTTCACAAAACCCTTGTAGTTCTCCTCAGAGCAGTTGTTCCCTAGCTCAGCGTTCTTAGCAGTTTTGTAGTACACAGTGCATGTGCAACGAGTTTGCACATCTCTCAGATCTTCTTTACAACAGTTAAGCTCTTGGATCTTGCTCATAGGTGATTGTTAAGAATTTGTTAGCAGGGAGAGATCGCCACCTTAAGAATAGTGTTGGTTTCATAATAACTAACATTCATCTTTTAGATAGCGTTTTATTAAGCTTTACTAATCATCTCCCCCTTTCCACTTCTGCTTTGTGATTTGGAGTCTCTGTTTCTGTGTCATGCAGAGTTAATTAAACCTCTTCATTTGCTAACAGGCAGTTTGGAATCATTGGTCAACAGGATTGCTAGGCCTATTTTGGAAAGTCTGGAATACTGGATTTCCTCTCTATTTTTGTATTTCTCTTCCTTGTCCTGGAAAACAAGGCTGATAATGAATAGACTGGATAGTGTTTTAAGTATTGGCATGGGAACATGCCTCCTCCTGCATTAGTTTCAGATGCAGGTTACTTGTGTGTTAGAGAGAGAGGCTCAAGGGGTTTTCCTGCTAAATGGAAGAATGTCTTGCTCATAAGTAAGGGTCAGGGAATTACCAGTGATGTAGATGTTTTGCTGTGTGAGTAATAAGACTAGTTTTTTCTTTTGGGCACCATTTTCACTATCCTAGTTCTTCAATGAAAGCTGAATTTAGTTCTGTTTCCTTTTTTTGTTTGTTTGAGTTTTTTTTTTTCTGAGACAGTTTTTTTTTTTTTTTTTCTGAGACAGAGTGATAGGGTTTCTCTGTATTGCTTTGGAGGCTGTCCTGGAACTCGCTATGTAGACCAGGCTGGCCTCAAACTCCGCCTGCCTCTTCCTCCTTTGTGCTGACTTAAAGGCGTGCACCACCAATGCCCAGCTTAATTCTGTTTCTTAAGACTGAAAAATCTAGATTGAAGTTTTTATTCTCAGGAAAAATGTGCTATAGAATATCAGTATGGATGTAATTACATAATGTTACTATCAACATGTAATTAATTGAAAAGGGATATAATGTGTATGTTACTTTTGCTAAAGAATGGCCAAAGTTTGTTTCTTAGGGCATCATCTTTGTAGATAGACATATTAACTATAAAATTCCATGTTGGAGGCTATGATTACCCTGTGGTATGCTTGCTCTGAAGTAATGTAAATTGTACCTGAAAAATCCCTTGATAATATGCAGATGTTGGAATAGAAACTCTGTCTGCCTCGAGACTGAAAATGATAATCTGTGAATAAGAAAAGGTTATCTGAACCTACTGACAAATTTGCTGGTTCCTAAAACCCTCCTAGGCAGACTAGAGTTAGTCTGCTTCATTAAGAGCCATGTGCAGCTCTCTTGGTTAATATATTGTTTCATTGTGTAGTAGGAATTGGAGAATCATCTTAAATTTTTTTCTGAAATTGTAGTGGCAACTGGGATTCTCTTTAAGTATTTATGGAGCTTCTAGGTTTCATTTGATGTTACTTGGCTAAATGACGTTTTCTTACTAGCATGGCCTTTTACACTGAGACTAGTTGTTTCCAGTGGGAGACATGAGTGATCAGTGCTTGGCTACCAAGTCACAATAAAGCCTCAAGGTCTGCTATTGGAGGACTCTCTGCTTAGCACCTTTTTTCTTTACTCTGTTAGGAGTTGGGTTTGGCAGGTTATTCCTATTGACAGTTTCTGTATGAATTTATCATAACTGGGTATGCACACAAAACCAGGGAGCTATGGAATAGTGCCAAGAATGGAGCTGCTGCCAAGAATGAAGTGTCTGAGTACAGGCTTACTCTGAAGTCTTAGGCTATTCAGATTTTCTGTTTGTTCCTCCACCTACCTTTTATAACAAGGGACGTACATTTAGAATACTAGTTAGATTAAATGAGTTTATGTGAAATAAGTTGTTAGGTAACAGTAATTTTGATGAACTGGCAGTATGTATCTGTCTTGTGTATTTTCTGGCTTTTCCCCATCCTTAATAGGGCTTGGGATATAGAATATTTAGATTGATCAGTTTGATTTGTTTATTATTCCCATAACCAAAATCATACCATGTTGACTCCTAATATACCTTTTAAAAATACATTATTTTTATGTGTCGGTATGCCATATGTATGGGTGCCCTTGGAGGTCTGAAGAGGGCACTGGGTACGCTGGAGCTGGAGCTAACTGGCACCTGACATGGGTACTGGGAACCAAAAGTGGGTGCTGTGGAAGACCAGCAAGTGCTTTTAACCCCTGAGCCATCTCTCCAGCCCAACCCATATGTAGTTCATCTTACTTGGGAGATTTAACATCAGTCTCCTGAATACTTGTGATTGGTAGCAGTGGTCTGGTACACTCAAATGATTAATAGATGCTGTCTTAACTAATCTGACTGAACCAATGGAAACATCCAACTCTTAGCATTCATAAACAACTCTTGTGGTCTTTGATTTTACAGGATGTAAACAGTCTTCGACTTTCCCTTACTGATAATCAGACAGTCAGTAAAGAATTTCAAGCTTTGATTGTAAAACATTTGGATGAAAGCCATCTTTTACAAGGTGTGTAGATAATCTGTTGTCAATAGTTCATGAGTTAGCCAATGATGGAATTATAAGAGTTCAGAGGTGCCACTTACAAAACTGGCTATGTCTTGACATAGATTTGCTGTATTTGGAATTTTTGTTATGTGAAGTTGGTAAGACATTATTTGGTAGTCGTCACCTTTCTGTTTACTGTTACGTTTCTCACTCAGCTTCATAGCCATAATGTTTTGCTTTAGTTTTTTGTGTTTTGTTTTGTTTGTTTGCTTTGAGCCTTAACAGTTCTCTTGAGGGTTCTGCATTAGATTATTCTAAAACTACACTCACTTTTGGTGGTCCCATGCAATACAGTAGTATAAATATATTACCATTCTTAAGAGAGAAAATGCGATTGTTTTTCCTTCTTTTCTTTTTAAGGTGACAAGAATCTTGTTGGTTCAGAAGTAAAAATTTATAGCTTGGATCCATCTACTCAGTGGTTTTCAGCAACTGTTGTAAATGGAAACCCAACATCAAAAACTCTTCAAGTCAACTGTGAGGAGGTAAAAACAGTGATAATTGATGTCATCTTATAGGGCAGGGTACTGTACAGAGCAGCTGTGATCTTGGTACTAAACCCTTTCTTTTATGAAATGTTAGAGTTAACATTGCAACCTGTGAAAAATTACTTGGATGGTGTCTTACTGCTGTGTTAGTTGAGTTCATTTTCAAGTATTGCTCTCAATATTTAAAAAATTTCCAGTGTATTTGTTTTATTTTTAAGATTCCAGCACTGAAAATTGTCGACCCTGCACTGATTCATGTTGAAGTTGTACACGATAACTTTGTGACATGTGGTAAGATAAACTGATTAAAGCCATTCCTCCTCCTCTTTCTTTCTCCTCACAGTAGGAGAAAGCAGGAATCCTACTTACCCACTATTCTGTATCGTAGGTAATTCTACAAGAGTTGGAGCTGTAAAACGCAAGTCTTCTGAGAATAATGGAAGTTTGGTTTCTAAACAAGCAAAACCTTGCTCTGAGGTAACTGGTTTATTTTTTGTCACTTAAACTTTTTGTTTAACTTGAACATGCATGGCTAGTCTTCAACAGTGATGTAGCAGTTTGTTCTTCTGTGCTGTCTTGTCTGCTGCTATTTTTAAGTTCCAGATCTTGGCCATAATTTCTGTACTCGAGCAGATGGAGATAATATAAATTTCTGATTTACTTTTTTGGAGGTCTAAAAGTTTCATTTTTTAGTTATTTGGTGAAAATTCTCAATACGTGACAATTTATCATTGGAGGTGTTTCTGAAGATAATGGAATTGTATGGTGAAGTTGGAAACATGCCTGGCATGAGAGAAAGGGAAGAACCTTAGGATTGTGAGAAGGTTGTCTGTTGAAATAGGACCCTCGGCCTCACGATAATAATGACTTGCATTGGTCATTTGTGATTAAGTATATGGATGCATTACCCTTTTAGAATAAATAGCTGATTAATTTTGGGTCAGAAAAACTGGCTTTTATGGGTGACATGTGAGTTTAGTTGCTTTATTTAGTTCTCTTCTGAAATAACATTTGGGGCCATTTATCCTTTTTTTCTTTAGGACCTGTTACAGGACTAATAAGTTTTAGGGATCCAAATGAACATGTGTTAATGAACAATTTCTCACATTATGATACTCCAGGTTAGAGTGTGGAATTCTAAAAATGACTAGAATGATACCGAGCAGACTGTTTATAGCATTTAAGAGGGACACTTGAGTATTTGGTGGAAAAGGAAAGGAAAAATAGAATGGATAGTAAGTCAGTGAATGAATCTAGCTAGGGTTCTAGATCAAGTGCAGAATAGATTATAGGATCAAGTAGAACCAAAGCAAGAACTGTGCTGCAGAATCCAGGAGACTAGTTTGGGAGTCTAATGGCCATGCCCATACCTTTTGTCTATTTTAAGGCAATAAGAACTTTGATGCTTTGCCCAAAGGTTCCTGAATCAAGGTGGTAAAAGCCTTTTGTCTTCCTTGCAAATGTCTAGGCTTTAACCTCTTTGGTGGAGGTTCACATTGTTCAGGACAGAATGAAGTGGTTGTTGTAGAAATTAATATTATTTCTTTTCATTTAATTTCAAATATACCCATCCAGGAAACCAGAAAGATGGTAACCGTGCACTTAGATATCTAGTCTTGGAGACTAAAGGGTATTTGGACTTCCCTTCTCAACGAGCCAGTTGTCTAGAGAGAAAGATAGACTCCCAGAGCTGCCTCCGAGCTCAAAGGGCATGTCCTGAGCAAGAGTTGTGCAGGCCCCTCACAAGCAGTTCTCAGTTTGCTTAAGGGGAGGTATTTCATTGTGGCCGGAGGACAAGAGGCATGGGAAGAGAAAGGAAGCACCTCAGTTTGGTCTTGAATGTATGATGTATTTTGGGAGGAAGTGACAGTGGAAATGTGGGCACTGGTAATGTTCTTTGTACTAGCTGCTGTAAATGCACATCAACAGCGGTGGTAACCTAAGAGGATAGTGTTATTGAGCTGGTGGAAGACTAGGTGTTGGGGCTGAGGACGTAGGGAAAACCTGATACAGTGTACTGAACAAATTGAATGTTTGCATCATGAAACACAACAGTTCTAGCTTACAAAGCTCAAGTGATGTGGTCATGTATAGTACTGTGTAGTTTCTCAGTATAGGAAAGATATGAGCTGGTTAGAGATCCTTATTCTAGACGGAAGTGGGTAGTAAGGCTTTTAGAAGTATTAGGACTATAAAGAGAAAATGATTGCAGTGCATCTTAGGGTAAAGCTCAGAGAGGATCTTGCCAAGTCATTCAGGTTGTGAGAAGCTAAGTAAGGGTAGATACAAATCTTTCAGCTTTTGACTTGGGAGCATTGTTAACAGCCTGTGATGGAAGTGAGGAAAGACCAGTTGGCTGAATGTCACCTGTCATGGAGCATGTGTCAGCTTAAGTAGTCAGAAGTGTAGTGGGAATGAGAGCTGTAGGTGGGGAAGGGGTCAAGGAATGGGAACGGTGCACCTTGTTTGGATATCCAAACATCATACTGAGATGCTGACAGAATTGGGGGTCTGTAGAGACCTCTGGGGGTGTGTCAGTTCTTCAGCGTTTACCATAAGCTAGGTAAACTTATGGTCTAAGGCACTTGTAAAACTTGTTGATACATAGTAATCCTCTGCCTGACTCCTACTGGTAGGGAAGGAAGACTAATTTAACTTTGAGCATGTCTGTACTGTCTATTCATGCTTAGTAAGTTTGTGTGCTCTTGAACTGACTGTTGAGTATAGTAGAGACTATTTAAAGATTAAGCCTGAACTTTGGCCTGGAGATAGTTTGTTAACCTACACATGGAAAATGAAAAAAACAACATTCCATTAGTTTTTATCAAAGTGTTATGTTTTTGTTGTCCCAGTTACTAGAAGTCTGAGGTGGGAGGATCACTTGAGTCTGGTTTATAGTGTGGTATACGCATTGGATGTCCACTTTAAGTTTGTCATCAATATGGGTGACCTTCTGGGAGCAGGAGACTAACAAAAGTATCAACTTTAATTCTTCAAGTCATGCTATTCTAAAGGAAGTTGGAAATAGTAGGTTTTTACTTCAGTGCTGGAAGATTTTGGAGTCTGGCGCTATTACTTGAAAATGTATGGTTAGTTTAGAATAGTGTAGTGTAGAGTAGAGTAGAGTATAGCTATAAAGTATAGCCATTCCTCTGGGCTCCTTCCTCTTGCCCTTCCTTTTATGTGTCACAGAGGCCTGGTGTTAGAATTTCTCTTTTGATACTAAAAAGATTACTCTCCTGTATCTTCATTGATTCCTTGTGACTATTTTCCCATATCAGTATTCTTTAATAATTCTGACTGATTTTATAATTGAGAATGTTTGGGAAACACTGGCCTGACCTAGCTTTCAGGAGAGCTGAGAAGGTAAAGAAACAGAAAGCAGGCAGTTACTGTAAATGTAAGTGACAGGTGAGTACAGTAACACTTGGCACCATTTTCCCAAATAGATTGCACTGGCACAGGTTTACTTCTAGGGAGGCCTTTGGAAGACAGGAGTTTGGGATTAGGTAGGTGAGACATTTTGGCTGTGGTGTGGTAAAGATAAACATGCTCGCCAGTGATAGCTGGCTCCTTGAAGGTCTTCTCTGCCTAGCAGACTATTCGTCAGAGTTGTGACGCTGCTTGGTTAATTGGGAGAGTCTGCTGAGGAGTGCAAGCCAGCAGTGACTTTTTTAGAATACTGTCGTACACTCAATTATATTATCTCCGTCTGCTGGCAGGGAGGAACTATTGCCATGACTGGTATAGAAGACCTTCAGGGAAAACTCTTCAGGTAAGAAGAAACTTTGACCTTTGTCAAGTCAGAGGCCAGTGCAGAAGTATGTGTGTGAAGATGGGCTTGGGGATCAGGAGTGTCCTGTCCCTGTCGAGTTGAGTCTTAGGCAGGGTATGGAGAGGCATTCTTCAGATTCTTAAAAGCAGTCTTTGTTAATGCTGATTGTGTCACACGGTGACATAATCAAGAACATTTGTACAAGGTCTTATCCCTTTAAGAGCTTATCTCTAAAAATTGATTTTCCTGTGTGCCAAGCACTGTAGTAAATGTTAACCACCACTGTATAAATGGGAACAATGGCTAAGAAGTGTCAGAAGCTTGATTTCAAACCAAGGTCTGACACCAGACTCCGGTGCTTTTACCCATTGTGCTACTGTTTTTACTTCTCCTCAAGTCCTTTCTTTGATGTGGTCAATCAGTCACCGTTGTAAAAACAGCAGGCTACTCCCCTTTTCCTTTACTGTATCTCCCCTTCCAACAAATATTTACTGAGTACTATGGGAGATACTGATCTACTATGGTGAACATCGCTACTGCCTATCTTTTCAGGTAACTTCTAACACTTACTTATAGCTACTTAAGAATATGAAGTGCTACTGTGTTTGTCGTCCATACTCATGCATATATCACTCCACCAGTGTTAACTGATCATCTGCCTTTATGTCTGGCTTGATGAGTTCAGATAGGATAAAGGAGTGGGCCTAAGTGTGCATTGTGCAACAGCTAAGGAAAAGATACTTACCCAGTGAACAGGTGCTATGGAAAAGAAAATGGGACTGTGATAAAGCTGAGGAGTGGCTACTAGAACACTCTGTTGCAGCGAGTAGCCTGAGATTCTGAGGAGTGGCACTTTAGTCAGTTTAAGGGTAGGAGATGGGAGTAGTTAGCCACTGGACACTGTAGGCAGTGGGATGGTAAGTGCAAAGCCCAGACTAGGAAAAGCTCAAGATGATTGTTGGAAGAGAGTAGTGTGGGCAAGGGAAGAGTTCAGTGAGAGGGAGTGACAGTAGGCAGGAGACTGGACTGCATGTGATTCTTGTAGGTAGTGGGGAGATAGTCCTACTTGATGAATGTTTTATAAAGGTTCACATGTGGTGGCATAGATCTGTGTGGAAGCATGAAGATTAGGATTAGCGAGAATAAATGGAAAGATTCAGTGGATATTTTGAAAATGGAGGCATGATTTATTGATTGGATGCGGAAAATGAGGAAGGTAGTCTCTTGCCTTAAATAGATTGATGGATATTGTACAGAGTAAAAATATATCCTATAGTTTACAATCTAAATTTTTAAGTATGTTTTTTTTTGGTGTGTAATTTGAGAAGTATTAGTATCAACTCTAGATGTATTCAAAGAAAAGGAGGTAGCAGATGAAAAAAAATGCTTGATAAAAGTGAACCTTGAATAAGCATTTATGATGTGATAATTCAGCTTTTGGAGACTAGTGATTTAATGATTATCAAAGCAATGTTAGAACTTTATAATTTTTTATTTCTGTTTTTTCTTTAATTCTGTAATAGTCTTTTAATGATTCATGAGTAGACAGCATTTAACATGTTGGCAATTGTCATGTTTTAACAACTTGAGGGAAGTTGTGTGTCATAGTTTAGATGTTATTAGGTTTTGGATTTGGTAAATAGAGGTCATGGTCTATGACGTAACTGAGAAAGGCCTAGGACTGATGTACGGATGGAGTCCATTACAAGCTGGTGGACTGACTGCACAGGCCACCATACAGACGTTGTCTGCGATTTATATGGTGTTGGGTTTGTTTTGTTTTTGTTTTTTCTCACAGTAGGAAATTCTATTTCTGTAGCTAATATGAGATGTGGATCTCTAATATTTTTTATTTTTATAAAGGTAAAATTACATGGAAAGGGAAGGGGGAAAGATATCCCAGCTTTTTCCCATAGGCCAGTCATGACTTAATATTTTTTGCAGCTTGGGGTGACCTTTGTGACTTGATGAGCCACATAAGAACAAGAATCGTGTCATCAATCTTAATTGCATTGCCAAGGCTTATCGTGGTACCCAGTAGGTTCCATTGCCTACAAGAGTCCTATGTGTTCTGGTCTCCTGCCAATCTACGCAGTAAGTGCGTGGTGGGCACTCAAGTCATGTCCAGATGATTGCATGTAAAGCAGCTACCATTGAAGCTGTCACTTAAAAGTTCACCTCTATGCATTGCATTAATACAGCAACTGCCACATCTCTCTTCCTTATACAGTGGCAGGGTTCTGAAAAAGATCAGCTTGTCATCTTGTAGGATCACTTAAATTTTGTGAAAAACTGGAGTGATTTGTGAACAGCTATCAGATAAAAGTTCTTGGTGATTGATTTATCACTTGTTTATTATGCTGGTCTTTATTTGGCAATGGTTTTGTGCCTGCTTAGTATTAAACAAAGGAAATAATCTTTAATTTTATTAACATTTCCCACTAGGGATTTTGTATTTAATGTCTGTTGGTTTGGTATCTTTTAGGCCTCTCCCAGTGTGTGCCCTGTACAGTCTGTTCCCACAACAGTTTTTAAGGAGATCCTGCTTGGCTGCACTGCTGCAACTCCTTCTAGCAAGGACCCAAGACAACAAAATACTCCCCAGGCAGCCAACTCTCCACCTAACATTGGAGCAAAACTTCCTCAAGGGTGAGTGAGTAGTGCTTTGTTCAGTGTCATTTTATTCATGATTTGTTGTTTCTGTCTCTGACTGTTGGGGCTAGGGGGCTTTATAGGAGCTCCTCAGGAGATACTGATCGGGGGTCTTCAGGGGTGGAAGTATAGGAGGTACCTAGAACAGCATAGGAGAGATGGTCCAGCAATTAAGAACATTTGTTGCTCTTGCAGAAGACCTGGGATTTATTCCCAGCACCATGTTTAGAACCATCTCATAACTTCAGTTTCAGGGGATCCAGTGCCCTCTTTCTGGCCTCCAAGGGACACAGGTGATGCATATACATAAATGCATTCAGACAAAACACACATAAAATGAGTAAGTCTAATAAAAATAATACGTTGCATAAATGTATGGAAATTTCAAAGAATAAATAAAAATATTTTTAAAAAATAGTGAATAATTTCCATGTACAAACAGGTAATCAGCTTGACCTGTTGCTGTGGGTCCTGGCTACTCATGGTGGCTTGTTAGTCATAGCAAAGCAAGAGTCTTGTGCTGCTGGTGGTATATAGTCATTAAATTTACATTTTGTATTTGAGGGGATTTCTGATGTTTCTAATATTCATACATACTTTAAAACTTTTATCTTGATACATTTGTTAGCTGTGAGATTTGAGTTTTCCAGTTTTGGTAAGCAAGAATGCTAGTTTTCTCTTTCAAATTTAAATGAAATTTTTGTTAAGAGACATCAGCACAGGTTTTTCTGAAATAGAAAAAGAAAGAGGTTTGGTAATTGACCTTGTGTAGACTTTTAATTTGACACATTAAAAGCTACTGATTTTTTTTCTTTTTGTTGTTGTTGTTTTGTTTTTGAGACAGTGTTTCTCTGTGTAGCTTGGGAGCCTGTCCTGGAACTTGCTCTGTAGACTGGCCACAAACCCACCTGCCTCTGCCTCTGCCTCTGCCTCTGCCTCTGCCTCTGCCTCTGCCTCTGCCTCTGCCTCCTGAGTGCTGGGATCAAAGGCATGCGCCACCACCGTCTGGCTAGAACTAAGTTTCTTAACTACTGTATATGTTTTCTGATTCCATATGATAGTGTTTGTTTTGAGGGAAAGTTAAGTAAAGATCATTATGCTATAAGAAGTAGAAGTGACTTGAGCAGTTTCAGTGTTAAAAGAGCATTTTTCTCAGTGTATAAGATACTTTTCCAGAACCATCGATGGATTGTTTCCCATTCCAGCTCTCAGAAACCTATGCAGAATTTTCTACCATAACAGTTTTCTTTTTTCTTTCTTGCTGGTTGCCATAACAAACTGAATTATTTTAGGATGATAAGAGATAAGAAAGACCTGAATGCTACTTATCCTTACTATGTTTTTCAGATGTCATAAGCAGAGTTTACCAGAAGAACTTTCTTCCTGTCTAAACACAAAATCTGAAGTACCCAGAACAAAACCAGATGTCTGCAAAGCAGGATTGCTTTCTTCAAAATCTTCTCAGGTTGGAATTGGAGACTTGAAAATTCTGAGTGAGCCCAAAGGTAGCTGTATCCAACCTAAAACAAGCACTGATGAGAGCAGACTGGAATCTGCTCCACAGCCAGCCACTGGCCTTCCAAAGGAGTGCTATCCTGCAAAGACCTCTTCTCAGGCAGAGCTGGATGTTGCCACTACTCCTGAACTGCAGAAGCACCTAGAACATGCAGCTTCCACATCCGATGATCTTTCAGATAAGCCTGAAGTGAAAGCAGGTGTCAGTAGCCTTAACAGTTGTGCAGAAAAGAAGGTCGAACCTTCAAGTGTAGGGTGCCAATCACAGAATTTAAAGGAAACGTCAGTAAAAGTAGATAATGAAAGCTGTTGTACAAGAAGCAGTAATAAAACGCAGACTCGTAAGTGTTTCAAAATCTTTATTGATAAATGTTTCTTCCCCTGTGATTAAAAAAATTAGAGAATGACTGTAGAAACAAGTTTGAAAAAGCCATGTTATAGAAATGAATTCATTCACCCTGTGGGTTAGAATAAGTTTCTGTTAACATTTAATGCCCCAAGGACTCCATTACATGCATTTACCCTGTGACCTAAAATGGGTCAGATGGTTCCTAATTTTTGATTGTAAGAAAAATTCCTTTGGAGCAAAAGCTAAAGTGATGTTTGACTTCAGACTATTGCTGTCTTTGTAGCATCCAGGTTGGGGTGAGAGAAGTGGGGTTTTGTGCTCACACAGGTAGTTCGTATATGTGTGTGTGTTTTCTCCCTCTTTCCCTCTCCTCCATCTTAGTCACACATGGGTAGAAACAATGAACACAGTTGTTAAGGGTAGGTCTTGGTATACTCAGTTTTCAAACTAAGTGCTGTTAGTGTAGAGATGATAGTACACCATGGTTCATTCTAATAAGGACAGTAATCAGAAGTGCTGTTACTATGATTAGAAGATTGAAAGGATCTCATTGAATTGTAAGGTTCAGAGCTATTACAAGTTGGTAACCTAAATTACCAGTATATGAAAAATCATTATGGATTTTATAAAGTTGTTTAAAATCCTAGTATAAAAAACCCTCTTCAGAAAAAAACAGAAACGGCTGGGAGTTGGTAGCACACGCCTTTGATCCCAGCACTCGGGAGGCAGAGGCAGGTGGATCTCTGTGAGTTCCAAAAAAGAGAAAAACAGAACAAAACTGGAGTGTCAGTGAGATGGCTCAGTTGAGTAAAGATGTCTGCTGAGTTTAGTCCCCAGAAACCACATGGTGGAAGAAGAGAATAATTCCCTCAGGGTGTTCTCTTAACTCTGTATAAAGTATGCTATGAGTACCCAGACAACCAAACAAACCCACACTAGTGTTATAGCAGACTTCCGACAGCAGAAGGCAAAATGGTTAGGTTGATTTGTGGATCTTTTTAGTATAGCTCTGGAAAAATATAAAGAAGTAAAGGCCAAGGGAGTCTTTCAACCCAGCATCCTCATTCTTGAGGTTCAAGTCGATAAAGCAGTTAGTTTGCTTAAAATTAATTACATAAAGTTCATACTGTTTTAGGAGTTATGTAACTCCCAAGAGAAAGTGAATATTCATAACCATGTATCTGTTCTATTTATTCTTTTTGAGTCATTGGTCCTCACAGCTAGTTTTTGAAGCAAGTCATTTTAGTTTCTGTGCAGAGGGAGTGAAGATCCTAGTTGAGTAAACACATGGCAGGCACCGGGGTGAGCTCTGGCGTCCAGCTTGATCTCAGTGTGCTGTGCGGCTGCCCTTATCTGGACTAGCACATGCCGCCACCATGTGTGGGTCAGCAGCACATCAGGGTCTGCGGCTTGTGCCCACTGCAGTTGCCTGTGGATACAGAAAGACTGGGGAAGGATTCTGTCCTCTTGTTCCATTTAGGGGCTGCAGAGCAGAAGCCATCAGGAGTCAAGTCTTTCTATTCCGTTTGGCACCTCAGAAATGGGCTGTGTCACTTTTCTCTTGGCTGTCCTGAGACTGTCCTCCATACCAAGCTACATTTGGGCAGATTAATTTACTAATCTGTAGGTACTTCCCTTAAGCCAGATGAAATAAAACAACCTTTGGACTTAACCTGCCTATAATATGTGGAAGCCTGGAGCAGCTCTCAAAAGATGGTGCCTTTCAATATCTGAGTAATTAAATTATATCACTGCTATCATTTTCCCCTCGTTACCTACCTATGGAAGGCATTTACAAAATAGCTCTTTTTTTGTAGATCAACAGGAGAATGATTTATGTTTTATTTAAGAATAGCTTTTGTTTAGAGTTATTTAAGAAATATCTTGCTGAGCATTGGTGGTGTTCGCCTTTAATCCCAGCATTCGGGAGGCAGAGGCAGGTGGATCTCAATCTCTGTGAATCCAAGGCCAGCCTGGGCTACAGAGTGAGTTCCAGGACAGCCTTCAAAGCTACACAGAGAAACCCTGTCTCGAAAAACCAAAACCAAAATAATAATAATAATAGTAATAATAATAAAATACAAAAGAAATATCTTGAACTAGTTTCTTTCTGAGCAGAGGTAGGCCTGGGTGGGCATAACCCATTCTGTGATGATAGCACTGAGTGTAACTCAGAGGAGCTCTTCCTAGCGTGTTGCTCTCATCTAGCATTGGGAGGACACAGATACATTGAGTCACATTGAATTTGGTGGTGTACATTGCCAAATGGGGATTTTCTGTTTTTAAAACAGCAAAAATTTCCTAGTTGTTGCTTTAATTGTCTTCTTTTGGGCTATTGTGTAGAAATTTTAGCTGAAACAAAAATGGAGAATGTCGTTTGTTTAGGAATGTTGACTGTTTAAAATTAGAATTCGTCGTTCTATTCAGAAACTTCACATTTCATTTCCTTTCTCTTATTTTTCTTAGCCCCAGCCCGGAAGTCAGTTTTGACAGACCCTGATAAACTCAAAAAGCTACAGCAGAGCGGAGAGGCCTTTGTTCAGGATGACTCCTGTGTTAACATTGTGGCACAGCTGCCCAAGTGCCGGGAGTGTCGGTTAGACAGCCTGCGCAAGGACAAGGACCAGCAGAAGGACTCGCCTGTGTTCTGTCGCTTTTTTCACTTCAGGAGGTGAGGTGTTTGAGGAAAGGCTAAGGTATTCTGGGCTCTGTTTGCATATTTTTCTGTCAACGGGAAGTCTAGAATGTAGAAATTGTATTTTTATTGTGTTTGGCAATCTAGAACTTAACTATATTATTCTTTTATACTTTTTCTTGTACATCCCAGGCAGGACTCAAATTCCCTGTATAACCAAGGATGACCTGGAACTCTGAATCCTTTTCTCCATTTCCAGAGTGCTAGGATTTACAGGAATGCAGAAACCATGCTTGGTTTATGTGGTGCTGGAGATGGAACTTAGTGCATGCTAAACAAACACTACCAACTGAGCTAAATCCCCAGCCCTTAATTATAAATATAAATATATTTATAACTCACAGAGATCCGCCTGCCTCTGCCTCCCGAGTGCTGGGATTAAAGGCATGTGCCACCAATGCCAGTTCTTTTATAATTTTGAGCTGTGCTAATTATGTTGTGCAAGTTGGCCTTGTACTCTGTTCTAGCTAAGTCAGGACCTGAACTTGTGGTTTTCCTGCCTCAGCCTAAATGCTGAAATGTGTGTGCCCACACCCAGCATGATACTCACCTTCCATGTTGTGACTGTTCCTGGTTTGGACTCTGTCAATATTTGTATATCCTTTGGATAAATGAAGTCATTTTGCATTTGCTATACACTTCTTAGGGACTTGTCTTATTTGCTCTGTAATCTTTAAGAACTTTGTGTGTGTATATAAAAATAATGACACTATGACATTTTCGTACACTGGTATTGGTGTCCCTTGACCAGTTATTCTTCTGAAACTCATTTGTGTATCTAATAGACCCCTTCAAGCTCTTGATTTTTACATTAGCAAACGGAACCTTAATTAATCCCTTGTTACCATTCTCTTGTTGCACCTGTCTTTTCTTGCTTCTGTAGGATATTTTGCTGAATTTAGCTTCTTTCCTAATGTCTCCTCTGTCTTACAAGACAAGCTTTGTTACTGTCTCTATCGGAAGTCAGCTTTACGTTTGTTCGTTAGCCCTACCAAACTCAGAGTCAGCACCTCTCCTCTGACTCATTATCATACTCTGATTCACTGTGTGCTTTATGTCAGCTTCTTATGCTTCCAACTGCAATAAAAGGTCAGATTTAAAATATTCAGAGCTAATCCATAGTTTCTCAAAGCATCCAGATATTAAAGTATTAAAAGTATGTTGTGAGAATGTCTTCTGCCTACCAGTGTCCTCGTCAGGTTCTCAGTTCCAGCTTAATGTTTGCTTCTGAAAGTTGCAGGAGCTTACGCTGCAGTCGTCTCTAGGGTACATGTGGACAGCAGACACCTCACATCTGTGTGATCATAGCAGTCAGTGACTGCACACACAGCCTGTTTGCTTGCTGAGCATTGTTCTCGAAGCAGGGCTTCTGCTCCCACATGTGCTGGCTGTTGCTTTGTTTCTTTTTATTTGTTCCTATCTTTACTGCCAAGTCTAGTAGGTATAGATTGTGTCTGGAGGCTATGGGATAACTTGGTTTGAGTTCAAAATAGACATCTCTCTCATATGGCTTATGTAGCTTGTCTTTTAGGAGAAAAACAATTTTTTTTACTAATTTTTAAAAAATACGTCTCTAGTCACTAGCAAGTTACTGACTGTTATTAGCAATGGACAGTGCAGAAAACCAGGGCGGGAAGCTTTGTTGGTTGAAATAGTATTCATGTAATAAGTACAATTTATAAATCAATCTTGTGTGTTTTCTTACTTCTAGGTTACAATTCAACAAACATGGTGTGTTGCGGGTAGAAGGCTTCTTAACACCAAACAAGTACGACAGTGAAGCGATTAGTTTATGGCTGCCTTTGACCAGAAATGTTGTGGGGACTGATTTGGACACAGCAAAGTATATTTTGGCCAATATTGGAGATCACTTCTGTCAAATGGTCATTTCTGAGAAGGAAGCTATGTCAACTATTGAGCCACACAGTAAGAACATCTCTTAGGGGGTAGCATGTTTGAGTCCAACTTGATTTTTGTTTCTTCATGAAACCTAAGTCCCAGGTGAAAGATTTCATTTTTACTAGAAGTCTAGGCGGATGGCATAGTGAGGTTGCAGTCTTCCTCTGTAACAGGTTTCTTCTGAGCTGTGCTGTCTGTGGGTTGTTGTGTGACATTTATCAAAGGAAGAGCATTCCTTTTTTTGTTTGTTTTTAAAGGTCAGTGTGAGGTGTTAGTGGCATTTGCACAGCCTCACCAGATGTGTGAACTCACCAAAAGGGGATGAGACTTGAGACTGGTTACAGGCAAAAGATTCTTAATTCACAGTTCATTTTAAAACCGGTAAGAGTGGATAGGTATGCCCTAAGCCTCCTGAGTCCCAGTGTGCAGTGCTAGGATCTGCAGAGACGTATGGAGATAGTTCTTTCCACATCAGGGTTTGAAGGGACAACTGCAGCTGCTAGCTCAGTGTGCGATCATGCCTCCACTCTTCAAGAGCACTCCTTCACTAGTGTGTGTAAAGAGAAGCTTTTTCCTTGAGAGAAAAGCCTTCCCGCCCGCCTGGTTCTAGATCCGCATCAGTCCCAAATAAACACACAGGAGGCTATATTAATTATGAAGCTGTTGGCCTTGCTTGTTTCTTACTGGCTAACTCTGACTTAAGTAATTACCCCATAATTGTTAATCTAAGTATTTCTCTTACCGGAGAATAGTTCCGGCTTCCTACCTCCATGGCATTACATCTTGGCTCTCTTGTGTTTCTCCTTCCCAGAGTCCTCCTGGACTCCTAGTCCCTCCTATCTAGATTCCCTATAGGCCAGACAGTGCTTTATTGACAAATAACAGGCAAATAACAGGACTTCCCCAACATCTCCTCTTTTCTGTTTAAACAAAAAGAAAGGTCTTAACTTTAACATAGTCAAATCATATATAACAGAACAGTTATCAAGTAAGAATACAGTTACAATATTTTGTCTATCAACATTCAGCAAGATTTAAAGAAAATATCATCTATCTCATTCTTGTAAGTCCAAAGTCCTATATGTAGCTTATCTTTTATCATAACTAAGGAAAACTATAACTGTCTGTCTTCAACTCCATCAAAGACCACAGAAGGATAATATATAAACACTAGGATTGACAGAGACATCTTGCTACCTGGACAGTCACCCAAAGTTCCTCTGTAACGTTGGGGCATCCATCTTCAGCCCATAGGCCACAATGTGCCTGGAACACTTCTCAGCAAAGCAGGAAATTTCAAACTGTCCATCTGCATCAGCAGTCTGTCATTCATTTTTCTGTGTCCTGCAGAAAGTCTCGTAGACTCTTCCAGGAAGCAGGAACCCTGTAAGACTGAGTTCAGCAGTCACTTTTCTGTGGGTCCTGCATGTCCAGATTATACAACAGTCAAGCAGTACAGGCAAGAGCAGTTTCTTGCCCAAATGGCTAACCTTGCCATGTTGAAAGCAAACTCCATAACAAGTTTCTTCGATGCCCATCTTCCTCTCAGACGTAATTGGTGCTGCCAGGAGCAGACATTTCTCATTGTCAAGAAAAACCCTAAACCATTTTAAATGCCATTTTCTGAAGGTCTTTGAGAGATTTGAAGATTGTTTATCTGTCTCAAATACATCTCTATATATCTAGAAAACCTAACTTCCTAACTATAAATCCTATTATCAATAACTATCTATAGTCTGTATTCAATTATGTATTATGTTTTAAAAGATCAGTATAAGCACAATACTTAATCAAGAGGAGAAATATAAGCATCACAAAATTGACCTTGAATTTGTATCAATAAATGAAAAACAGTACCCATACCATAATTCCCTTTTTTACCATTAAAAAAGAATGGCTGTGAACACTAGCCAATTATAAACAATCCCATTTAAATGAAAACAAAGATTGATAAACAAGATGGGAATTAAGACATCGCTCATTCCAAACTGCTTCGTGCTGGAAGGGGGCGCTGTTCATACCATGGGGATCATGACAAAATTCAGAAACCTGTATAAGTCCATATTTTCGGGGTCTGTAAGACTGCATCATCTTAGCTGTTTCAGTTTTTGGAACACCTGGTCCACTGCTTCTGGGGGTCTTGGTTCGTCAAACCACAGAAGCCTGGAAAGAATGCTCAGCTTTTAATTTTCTGTGGAAACATAAACTAAAAAAACTCCTTTTCCGAGTAACATATCCTTATACTGAAATTTTGAAGTCAAGGCATTTTCAAAAGATATAAGTTGGATTAATTTAGCAGCATTTATAATCAAGTGTACTTTAGTAGGAGTTCCTTCTTGAGCAAGTAAAAAACTGAAAAACACAATAGTGTACAGTATCCAGACTCTCTGTGTATTTTCCATCTTTACGTGGCTTATTTATCTATTATTACTTTATTTATTTTACTTTTATTTATTTTTCTTTGAGACAGGATTTCTCTTTGGAAATCCACCTGCCTCTGCCTCTAGAGTAAATCCTACCGGCGTGCGCCATCACAACGCCGGCTTTTGTATTTATATACCACTTTGCCGTTTCATTTTCTCTCTCAATCTCACGTATATTTTTTAAACACACTGTAAACCTTTAGAGGTTTTCCTTCATCCAAGTCTGACTTTACTGTAAATCTTTGTTTTCCTGGCCACGTGTCTTATCTGTAAAACCGTGGCTGTTTTAAACTGCCGTTTTTCAAGATGGCGGGCGTAAGCGTGATTCCAGCTTACCGCGCCAGTCCATGCTGACATCCAGCAAAAGCTGCCACTTCCAGCTGTATGTACACGCCTTTCAATCATTAGCAGAGTCTTAAAACAACCTTGCTGGCTGATTTTTTTTTTTTTTTTTTTTATACCCAGTCAGGAAGACTCCGGTAAGCGAGCCACGTGAATCTCGGCTTGTTGCTAGCAAAACAGAGCACACCTGAGAAAAATGCTGCTACCAAAATCTGTGCTTCTCTGTTCTTCTGTTTCTAAGATTCTTTTAAAGCTTTTGTTGTTTTGCGTGGAAATTCATGATCCCACTCCTGATCACCATTCTGTAAAGAGAAGCTTTTTCCTTGAGAGAAAAGCCTTCCCGCCCGCCTGGTTCTAGATCCGCATCAGTCCCAAATAAACACACAGGAGGCTATATTAATTATGAAGCTGTTGGCCTTGCTTGTTTCTTACTGGCTAACTCTGACTTAAGTAATTACCCCATAATTGTTAATCTAAGTATTTCTCTTACCGGAGAATAGTTCCGGGCTTCCTACCTCCATGGCATTACATCTTGGCTCTCTTGTGTTTCTCCTTCCCAGAGTCCTCCTGGACTCCTAGTCCCTCCTATCTAGATTCCCTATAGGCCAGACAGTGCTTTATTGACAAATAACAGGCAAATAACAGGACTTCCCCAACAAGTGTGCTGTCCTGTAAGCTTCAGGGGTCAGGGTTGGTGACATGTAAAGCTGGACCTTGTTTGTGTCACCTCCAGATAGGGTGTCTGGTAGGATAACACTTCTGTCCGCATCTTTTAGAGAAATGAGATATTCAGCTGAAAGCACCATGGGACTCTTTTACAAGTCCCATGTTTTCTTTAATCACTGAAAGACAACAGTAGTGTGGTGTGTATCATTTTGGATATTGAATAACCAAGTATGTTTGAATGACAGCATCTATCCATTCTTCAGAATTTTGCTTGTACTTGCCATAGACAAACTGAAGCTGGCTTCAGCACCAAATACTGTTGATAGATGTGGGTCCTGTTATCTTTTTTAAGACTTTAAAAAGATTTATATACTTTTATATATATGAGTGGATTTGGCTCTGTATAAGTAAATGAACCGTATATATGCCTGGTGCTCATGGTGGCCAAAAGAATCCATCAGATCCCCTGGACCTGCAGTTAATAATGGTTGTAAGCCACCGTGTGGGCGTTGGGAAGTGAACTAAAGTCCTCTACAAGAGCAGAAAATGTTTGTGACTGATGAACCATCTCTCCAGGCCTGTTTCTTAGATTTAAGGAATAGAATCCAGAGTGTGCTCTGGGGATCATGAGCTCCTGGGGCTGCTGGAGTTACTCTGAAGCGGGGAGCACTTTAGAATTCTGTATACTTCTGTTTGCATGTTCAGAAGTCAGGGATCCTAGTAAACCTTTTTCTCTGTGCTCTATGTAGGATAAGTTTCTCATTGGTGGTAAGTTGCACCGATGAGTTCCTTAAACAGATTTGGTTGAAAGTACTACATGTGAAGAATTACCTTACATGACTGCTGTGTGGCAGTCCACATCTGACTACAGTACACAGACAATTGTCTGAAATATATATTAGTTGCTTTCCTCCTGATTCATCAGAACCACTTCAGGTTTAAATTTTTTTTTTTTATGTGCATTGGTACTTTGCATGCATGCATGTCTGTGTGAGGGTATGAGATCTTGGAGTTACAAGATAGTTGTGAGCTGCCATGTGGGTGCTGGGATTTGTGGGTACCAGGATTTGAACCTGTTTCATCTGGAAGAGCGGTCAGTGTTCTTAATTGCTGAGCCATCTCTCCAGCCCCACCTCGCGTTAGGTTCTAAGTGATAATGTTTTGTTTTGCTTTCTGCCCATCCAGAAAAAAAGCACAGGCAATTCTTTTAAGAGTATAATGAGTTCTTTCTTTGAAGACCTACATGTGGTGGACTTTTCTTTCTTGCTTTTGTGATCATCCCGTTCCTCTTTCTTATGTAGCAAGCTGGTTGCATTAGAGAAGGAAATGAAATACCGTGAATGATAATGAAAGATAGTACCCTACCAAGAAGGCTCCGTCTCAGTCCTGATAGTAAGACCAAGTGTCCTCCATTGGACTGGACCAACATGCTGAAGAATTCAGGAGAGCTCTATGGGACAAGAGCATCTGGGATGGTTAACAGATCAAATGGGAACTCTGGGGGCATAGGGAGGACTTATACCCCCAGCTATGTTTGATTTCAGAAACCTGTACCTCAGGACTAAGAATATTAATTGATTTTTGCAGGACAGGTTGCTTGGAAGCGAGCTGTCAAAGGCGTTAGAGAAATGTGTGATGTGTGTGACACAACCATTTTCAACCTGCACTGGGTGTGCCCTCGGTGTGGGTTTGGAGTGTGTGTGGATTGCTACCGGATGAAGAGGAAGAATTGCCAACAGGGTGAGTGAGGACTGATGGGTTTCCTCCAGCCGCTGACATGCTGGACTTGTCTTTTGTTTTGTGGTTGATGGGTTTCTGAAGCACTGGGACTCTGAGGTTTATGGTAAACAGTTAACCACAAGTCCGTTATTTGCAGGTGCTGCCTACAAGACTTTCTCTTGGATAAGGTGTGTGAAGAGTCAAATACATGAGCCTGAGAACCTGATGCCCACACAGATCATCCCTGGCAAAGGTATTTCCTGTGAGGCAGGGGACACACACGCACCCACCCCCGCCCACCTCTTGGGTAGTATTACTTGGTGTCATGTGATTGCCTGTTAACCTTTAGTGCTGTCCTGAAAATACTCATGAAACATATTAAATAATGTCCCTGCACTTTCTAAGCTCTCAGGGACAGATTTGTAGAAGGAAACAGAGTGCATTTGAGGAAGGCAGGACACGGAGGATGGAGCATCGTGCTGCTGAGAAAAGCACTCTTACAGGACAGTCCTTTCCACTCTGTTGAGGGTGAGCATGCACAGTACTGTCTTGAGCTACTTACCTCTTTCCTCTGTTTTAGCCCTCTACGATGTTGGAGACATTGTGCATTCTATCCGAGCAAGATGGGGTATAAAGGCCAATTGTCCCTGCTCCAACAGACAGTTCAAGCTCTTCTCAAAGCCAGCATTAAAGGAAGACCTGAAACAGGTATTGCTGTTGATGCTTAGTGTATCATCCTTGTGATGTTGTCTGTTTCTCAGCAGACTGAGGGTTCTGTCACTCTAGTCAGTCTGGGGAGAATTCATTCTCACTCCTCACATCACCTGTGTACTTTATCTGTGACTTTTTCCTCGAATAGAAAAACGCATGGTTTAACTTTTTAATTTCTGTATTTCACCTATAAAACAGTGAATTAAAGGAAATCTTGAAAATGAGTCCTTCTGTGCCTAGTACTTGATCCACAGACCTCATCCTGGTGGCGTTGTTACCATCACACCTGTTCCCGAGTCTACTTTCCTCCCTTACCCAGTTGGGTTTGGGAATCAAACTCTTAATGTGTGCACTTTCTAAAACAGCAGTGTGGGCTTAGAAAGCTGTGGTGCTTGGTGCCAGAACTAAACTTGAATTCTTTTTATTTGTTTTAAGACAAGGTCTCTCTAGTCCTGTCTGTCCTAGAACTGGGTATGCAGACTGGGCTGGCTTCAAACTTACAGAGATTACCTGCCCCTGCCTCCCTAGTGCTGGGATTAAAGACTTGGTGAATTTGAATTCTTTGCTGCCATTTGTCACTTTGGCTCTCACACACTGGCTTTCATTTGCTTCAGCTTGCTTACCAATAAGAACAGAGTGGTAGGAAGTACCAGTGACTGGATGATAGCACTGAAGCCCATCTCAGAAAGGAAGGGCCTGGGCCACCACGGGAATCTGAACAGTCCCTTTTTTCCTTTCTGGTTATTTGTGTAAACTCACTGCAACCAATTAACAGTAAGTGGTATGTTCTTCCTGGCCCTTTGAGTTGGAGAGTGTGAAGAGCAGTTCCTCACATTTAAAGCTTGAGTCAAAGAGAACCCTCTGTGTGCTGACTTCTGAGTGCTTGCTCTGGATTCTTGCTGAGTTTCTAGGGGAAATAGGCACAGATCAATCATTTGAAAGCCACTTGGTACACAGGACCGTAGGAATATATACAAGCCTGTCTGGTAAATGACTGAGGCAATACCAAAGTGTGTTCATTACCATGTCTTATGTTTTCATTAGTAGTACTTGAAAACTAAAAATGAAAATCTCTTGTCTTGTCCTAATTGTTCTGTCTTATTACCAGAAGATTGCTACAGTCATGATAGCTGGGGCTATTTTATTATGTGACTTTGTGTTAGCTGTTTGACTCTTACTGGCAGGCTGCTAGGGAAAAAGGTGTAAGAAAAGGAAAATACCAGTCTTCAGCCTACCCTTAGTTCTCCTTTTACACTTATAGACATCCTTATCTGGAGAAAAACCAACTCTTGGAACCATGCTCCAGCAGAGTTCCCCTGTGTCGGAACCAGCGGCTGTGGGTGGAGAAACAGCCCCCAAGCCAGCCAGCAGCGTGAAGCCTGCCTGTCCTACCAACACATCGCCTCTAAACTGGCTGGCCGACCTTACCAGTGGTAATGTCAACAAGGAAAACAAGGGTGAGTGTTTCCCATCTGGAGTACTCGAGTATATTCACAGAGAAACTTAGCAGCTAAAATTGCTGTGAGAACAAGACTAGAAATATTGTGCATGGAAAGTGCTCCCTGCTATCATCCAGGTGCATGGCACCAATAAAAACTGATGATAGTAGCACCCAAAACAGGAACTTTGCCTTCTCATAGAATTTAGGTGAAGGTGAAAGCATTTTGGCAAGAATGGAGTTGGTGCTGACTTTTTGTCATTACTACTGATAGCGTATTCTTTTTTTTTTTGGTTTTTCGAGACAGGGTTTCTCTGTATTGTTTTGGAGGCTGTCAGTCCAGCCCAACCTCGAACTCACAGAGATCTGCCTGCCTCTGCCTCCTGAGTGCTGGGATTAAAGGCGTGCGCCACCACTGCCCAGCCTGATAGCGTATTCTCACAGAGTGCATTCTGGTTACTTTCCCCCCTTGTTTTTTATCTCCCTCCTACCCTTGACAGTCCTGCCTCTTCCCTACAAATTTATTTGATTGGTTTTCTGTTTTGAGCTTACAGAGTTTAACTAGGATTTTCTATAGAAATCATGGGCTTGAAGCTAGCTGTTAGAACATGTCCCTCTCTATAGGATCTAGTTCATTAGTGAGTGGCAGGGTCCATGAGCCACTCCACCCCATCCATCATTAATTATTGGGCAGCCTGATCTGTGTGGCCAGTGGGTGTAGGCTGTGACTCATGGCCATGACCGTGTGGTGCTTAGATGGCATTTTGTAGGCCTTTTCCCTATTTTCTGGTTCTGAAGTTCTTTGTTCTCCCTATTCCTTCTGTGCTTCCTGAGCCTTGAGGAGGTCTTACACATGTTTTAAGTGATTGTTCACTTGCTGTCCTGTCTTGTATTAGGCACAATGTGCTGTCTTTTCTTGCATCCATGGCTCAGAATGACCTGATGTAAACACAAAGAGATATGGACTTTGGAAACAGATAAAGTTAGACAAGAATTTTGCCTTCTGGAAAGAGAAAAATTGCAAGTCAGTTTTTTCATGCAGATGTCTTAAGATTTTTCTAAATCAGATTTGATGTCATAAAGAATTTGTATGAATGACCATACAAATATGTACATGTAATTGAACATCTAAAAGTTGAAGAAGAAAGTCATGTAATGAGATGTGGAAAAACTGGGTTTTAATGCCTGTAATGTTTATGAAAGTCTGAAATTAAGACTAGAAGAGAGAACTGGGCAGGTGGTGGCACACGTCTTTAATCCCAGCACAGAGGCAGGAGTTCAAGGCCAGTCTGGTCTACAAAGCTACACAGAGAAACCCCATCTAGTTAAAAAAAAAAAAAAAAAAAAAAAAAAGACTAGAAGAGAATATCATTAAGGGTTTTTTCAGCAAAAATGCTCCCAGCAAGCATTATAAATAATGATTTTTAGGGGTGGGGTAGGGAAATGTCTCACTGTGTTGTCCAGTTTGGTCTTCCATTCCTGACCTTAATTTCTGGTTTCCCCCTGGGTATTTGGTACTGTTTAGAATTCTTATCTGACATACACAGTGTTTATCCTTGTAGATTTTTTTTTTTTTTTTTTTTTTGGTTTTAGGAGAGGAAGCTACACACCCTGAAGTCATTCTAATAGAGACTAACAGGGAATTTGCCTTGAATGCACATCTGGATGTTTTGCTTTTGTTTTAGAAAAACAGCTGACAATGCCAACTTTAAAGAATGAAATCAAATGCCTTCCACCCCTGCCCCCTCTGAACAAGTCCAGCACAGTCCTTCACACTTTTAACAGCACAATTTTGACACCTGTGAGCAACAATAACTCTGGTTTCCTTCGAAATCTCTTGAATTCCTCCACAGGAAAGGTATGTGCTTGTTTTATTATTTGTTCCCATATGAAGTTGAGTAGAAAAAGTGATAGGAATCATATGTCATTGTGGATGCTCTACAGACTCATAGGGATGGGATGGGCTCCTCATTTCAGTTAATCTTGGTTTGTTTTTTGTTTTTGTTTTGTTTTCATTTTCTTAAACCCAAGTTGTGTGAGTTGAGGGCTTGCCTCTTTGGGTTCTCTAATTTGGTCTTTTGTGGATATGTGATGTGTGCTTTATTGCACCATCATAGAGATGAGTTTTTTTCAACAGTAGAAAGTGGCATATTTAAGATTTGTGTTCTTATCAAATTTAGACAGAAAATGGACTCAAAAACACACCCAAAATCCTTGATGACATCTTTGCCTCTTTGGTGCAAAACAAGAGTTCTTCTGACTTACCCAAGAGGCCTCAAGGACTGACTATCAAGCCAAGCATTCTTGGCTTTGACACTCCTCACTACTGGCTGTGTGATAACCGCCTGCTGTGTTTACAAGATCCCAACAATAAGAGCAATTGGAATGTGTTTAGGGAATGTTGGAAACAAGGGCAGGTAAGGTAATACTGGCCTCTGGCCCTGTCTGGTTCCTTTAGCAGACTCTGGTAATCCCACCTCTATCCTTACTTTCCCTCCTTGGTGGTGTTTATTTCCTCTCCTCCTGCTTTTGTATTTGTTTGGGGCGTTTGTAATTTAGGGCTGGGTGTGGCTGTGTCTTGTGTAAAGTGACTCAACTACACTCTTTCCTACTCAATTTGACTGCTTTCAGGCAGCTGTTTCTTTGGGTTTGATGAGAGAGATAGGTCTGAATGATCTTGTGTGGTCAGCCTCAATAGTGCAAGCGACTAAGAAGCTGTTGGGGTTTGAGGGATTTGACAAAATGCAATTTATAAAGAAAATCACATACCCCATTTTCCTGGATTAAACCCTGTGCTGGGGGCTGGTGAGATGAGTCAGTGGTTAAGAACTGTTGCTCTTGCCAAAGACCTGCGTTGGTTCCCAGAGCGCATGCTTGGCTTGTAGCTGCCTGGGTCAGCATCTTTTGGTCTCCAAGAGCATCTGAACACAGATGGCAAGACATACACAGAGACACACACCCAGATACACACATAAATAAAAACAAACCTTTTTTCAAAAGAGAGAAACGTGTGCTGAAAGCAGTTCTGCATGGGCCACAGCCATGTAACGCCATCTTGGAATTGGTGTGTCATCCCCTGTGTTGCCGGCTGTCAAGGGCAGCACTGTTGGCCTTCAGTTGTGGTTGATCCATTTGCAGTGTTCACAGCCTTATGGGTAACACTTTTTGGCCTTTATGTCATGTTCATAGACACCCAGTCTGGTGTTGTGCCTTGGAGGGCATCACAAGAGCTAGCAGCTTAATAACCCAGACATTGTTGTACACCCTGAGAGTAGGCGGATAGTGAGGAGACAGCAGTGTGGATGCTCTGAAGACCAGCAGTGTGCTCCAAGAGGGCAGAGCTGGTGGAGGTCAGACTTACATCTCCTCTCCTCCTCCTCCTTCCTTTAGCCAGTGATGGTGTCGGGAGTGCATCATAAACTAAACACTGAACTCTGGAAGCCTGAGTCCTTCAGGAAGGAGTTTGGTGAGCAGGAAGTGGACCTAGTCAATTGTAGGACGAATGAAATCATCACAGGAGCCACAGTCGGAGACTTCTGGGATGGATTTGAAGATGTTCCAAGTATGTATTAAAGATCTTTAAAGGAGGTTGAGGATGTGTGAAGAAGGGGACAGGAATAGCAGGAGCCTAAGGAACCGGGCCTTCAAAATTAGCTATGTCATTCTCTTTGTTTTTACAAAGTTATGCATGTGAACTGACTGGTCGTATAAGAAAGCAGTTATGGCCGGGTAGTGGTGGCGCACGCCTTTAATCCCAGCACTCGGGAGGCAGAGGCAGGCGGATCTCTGTGAGTTCGAGGCCAGGCTTGACCGACAGCCTCCAAAACAATACAGAGAAACCCTGTCTCGTAAAACCAAAAAAAAAAAAAAAAAAAAAAAAAAAAAAGAAAGCAGTTATGACTAAACCTGATGTATGTAGTTCATAAAATGGGGCATAGAGGACACTAATGGACCTTCCTGTCCCTGGACAGAAAGGAGGTGGTCTCAACCTCTATTCTGAGTAAAACAAGCTGTTTCTGTTTCATGCTGAGCTTAGAAGGTGTGTCTGTGCACTAGCGCCAGGGGTCATCTGTCCATCCTTCTGTCTGCGTCTCCTCCTCCCCTTCTGATGGTGTGGGAAGGTAGTGGGTTGTCCGGTGGTGCTGCCCAAAAGCAAGGAGTTCAGGCACAAGTTCTATGTGTGCGAAAATGGGAATCCAGTAGACCTTAACTAGCCGTCTTTATTTTGCTATCCCCTAAGTACAGCTTTATTTCTGATGCCATAAAAATAAGAGTTGGCAATTGGCAGGAGGGAGATAGCAAAGTTGTACAGATAAAATACTTTATTTGTAATACTAAGGTATAAACTAACTTGCCATTTCTTTTTTCTGAATTATGTATTTCTTTATTCTGGTTCATCTCTAGACCGTTTGAAAAATGAAAAAGAAAAAGAACCAATGGTGTTGAAACTTAAGGACTGGCCACCAGGAGAAGACTTTAGAGATATGATGCCTTCCAGGTATGGCTGAGCTAATCCTCCCTTGGTAATACACATTCCCTCCAGTAGTGGGAAGGTAGTTTTTAAGGAGGTGTAAGACAGCTTCATGGTTTCATTGGTTTTGATTTTTTTTTTCTATATTGTACCTGTACTCTTAGGAGATATGTATATTTTTAAATGATGGAAAGGGTAATGACTTTAAATCTGGCTAGTGAATGGTCTACATATTTAATATGGAAGTGCCCTACCCTGAGATTGGCAGGCTGGTTTTTAGGCAGTCCTGGGGTCATACAGCTAGCTCACTTACTAAGCACTAAGACATCTGAATTGCTAGATCCATTTTCTCAAATTAAGCTTAAGACCTTAGAAAGGAGCCTAAGGGGTAAAATGTCACCTGAGTGCTAGCTCCCCGCAGGAAGTATGTATCAGCTCTATTGCTTGAAACATGCCAGAGCATTTTGACACACCCATTTGGCACAGTAAAGACACATCTCTTTATGACAGCTGTAGTTCTAAATACCAAGGCTAGCCTTCTGTGTCTCAGATTTGCTCTTTTTCTCTATAGAGGGGCCGTAAGAAGACCTAGAGTACCAGAGTAGAAAAAGCAATCTTGCTTTGCAAATTCTTGGTTTCTTGTTCTAGATTTGATGATCTGATGGCCAACATTCCACTGCCCGAGTACACCAGGCGAGATGGCAAACTGAACTTGGCCTCTAGACTGCCAAACTACTTTGTACGACCAGACCTGGGCCCCAAGATGTATAATGCTTATGGTAAGAAGGAAATGTCTAATTGCACATAATGGAAATAAAACAAAACAAGGTTGAAGTGGAAAACAATGTTACCTGACCCCTACACAAGGTGTTTGTAAAAATGCTTAGATTGAGAACAGCAAGACACTGCCTTAGTTGCTGCGCATTCTCTGTCTCTTGGTCACACGTATATGTATTTGCTTTTCACAGCTGCAGTTTTAAGTCAGATGACAATTTTATGTTTTTTTGTCTTCAACATCTTAACTTTAATCGCAGAAACTTCACATTGTGCGGTTATTTCAATCTTGGAGAACTAGGTCAGTATTGCTAGCCTTCTCAATTCTTGGTGTTTGTTTTTAACATTTGCTACTTAGATGCAGTGTTGCCCACTAATGTTATACAGTGCATGACTGCTTTGCGAAATCATGACACTGAAAGAGGGAGAGAAGGAAGGGAGAGTATGGGAGAGGTTTCGAGATGAGTTCTGACTTGAAGTAGTTTAGCAGCAGGTAAATCTGATCTTCCCAGACAGCAACCAGTAGGTGGCAGTGTCTGCAAAAGCTTTCCTTAGGAAGAACTGAGACTCCTGATGATAGTGGGGATGAGGCGTTGTATAACCCTGGTTCCAGCTGCCTCATTTTAGAGTCTGGTTGTTTCGGTGTAGTAACCCATGACTGGAAAGGGTAGGGGAGTAGGAATTCATTTGTCTTTATTTTGTTACAGCCCTCAGTATTACCCAGTGTTGTTCTGGCCAAACAGCCTGCAGGCCCCACCTGCCATTCTGTTTGGACTCTTCCTCCAGGTGCACCCTCTCTTGTCCTTAGTCACTGTCTTTGAGGTCTGTGTTCATCACTCTCTCCTGTCTATAACTCTATCAAATGTTTTCTTGGGGCTAGAGAGGTGACTCGGTGGTGAGGGGTGCTTGCTGCTGCTCCCTTGTCAGAAGCGTACACTGCCTGTAACTCCACTTCCAGAGGATCTCATGACCTCTGACCTCTGTGGGTACATGCACACATGTGATACACACTCAACACAAGCCCATATATATACACATGAAAATGTTTAAATAAATATAGTGAACGATTTTTTGGCATAGTGTTGTTGGAGCTTGCTTTTGAGCTTTCTGTTAAGTAAAATCTGACTTTAAAATACTTTCTTGGGAATATGTACCATTTCATCTCATTTTTGGCATGATAATCGCTTTTTTACCTATGTTTTGTACGTTTTACAATAAATCATCTTTAACCCTATTGAAACTTCAGTGTCTTGTGCAAGGGCTCATGCTCATTCATCATCCAGTGTAAAACACTGTCAGCTGTTTACTGGGATTGTCTCATTGGGTCTTCCCTTCATATTCTTCTTTATCATTTTAAAGCACCTTTCAAATTCCATGATTTGAATCAAATGTTCAAGGATTTACTTTTACTTGTTCCTAGCGTTGGCATTTCAGCAAGGTGGAAATAAGGCAGTGTGACTGACTGGGTTCTAGGTCCCAGGTTGGCGTGTAGCCTCCCTCAAATGGTATCTATCCACCAGCAAGCCAGAAATGTAGCCTTTGTGAGACTGCCAGGCCGGTACCTGCCCTGCTTAGAGGGAGAGACTGGTGGCTACTGTGAACACTGGAGGGGACTTGGTACACTGCGCAGTGCTCCCTCCTGCTGAGTGGAGCTGCCTGAGGTTGCACTGTGTGTGGAAGCAGCTCTCAGGGACTCCTTGAGCAAGCTTAGCTGTTGTATTTGTCTTTAAGCCTTCGTTGGTTATGAAGCCAAAGCTTGACCATAGCAGTTTCTGCAAGCACCCTTTGAGCAAATCTTACGTACAGGAGATCACTCCCACTCTGATTCCTCGCTGCATGTGTTCTTGGTTCCAAGTACCCTGGTACACTTGGGCATTTTATTTTTACAGGATTGATCACTCCAGAAGATCGGAAATATGGGACCACAAATCTTCACTTAGATGTATCTGATGCAGCTAATGTTATGGTTTATGTGGGAATTCCTAAAGGACAGTGTGAGCAGGAAGAAGGTAAGGTCTGAAACATGGAAGCTGGGCCTACTGTTTACTGTCTGAGCTAGGACCTGTGGTTCATACTTGCTTTCTCTTGTTCTAGAAGTTCTTAGAACCATCCAAGATGGAGATTCTGATGAACTCACAATCAAGCGATTTATTGAAGGAAAAGAGAAGCCAGGAGCCCTCTGGCACATATATGCTGCTAAGGACACGGAGAAGATAAGAGAATTCCTTAAAAAGGTGTGCTGCTTCTTACCCTGTGCCATGTGAGGAGAGCCTAAGAATAGGAATACTATAGATTACCACATGATGCAAATGCATGTCAATTGGGTGGGCTGTCAGTGGTTGCTAAGAAACCAGGATTCTAAAAAGGGAGGCCTTGTCTTCTGTTTTTGTTTTCTATTGTATGCACTTGGAGATTCTTGTTCTGTCTTCAGTTGCATTTGTCTGATCATCACAGCATCACCTTGCAGCTTTTTTTTTTTAACCTTTTTTAATACTGTCCCCAAAATATGGCTATTTCATTATTTCATTTGTCAGTCCTGGACCCCAAGCTCTCGTGCTCTCAGTAAGTCACTGGAGTCTGTTGGCTTTGTTCTCAGTTGGCGAGAGACCTAACTGTAGAGGGCAGCAGGGCTTGGGAGGACTTGCTGTCACTGTAGTTACAGGGTGTTATGTGCAGGTTACCAGCACTGGAAAGATAGGGTTTTCTCTCTCAAGCTCCGCTCAGTGTCGAGGCTGCTGGTGAAAACCAGGGATATCTGACTGATATTCTCTAGTCACACCTGAGTCATAGGAACGTTCCTAGCCCATTTGTGGTCCTGACACCAAGTAGGTCCTGTAATAACCAGTTGCTAGAAATAGAGTGTTTCTGTTAAAGAGCGACTCTTTGACTTCCTGGTCACCATATTCCCTTAGTAATGTCACTTTTTTGAGTATGCCTTTTCAGACACTGAATGTGGAATAAAGAATTTCAGTCTGTGCCTTTGAGACTGTTTCATAATTCAGATTGTTAGGTATGTACAGACCTTCAATAAGTGTAAGATAAGTTGTTTGTAGGAATCTATTTACGTTTAAAAATTGGACCTAAAATACTGTCCAAGAGCATATCCAGACTATAGGAAGCAATAGCAGCAGTCTGGTTTCCTTTGTGATTCATACTGCTCATGTGTTTGCTGTTTCTACCAGTGGGGACACACAACTTGATGGCAGCCTGATTGTTTATTGACTGCTTGTATTTTGGAAAGGGAAAACACCCTCTTTGGTTCTTGGCATTTGCTAAGTTGCAAGCTATTTTTAATGTATTGTAGGTATCAGAAGAGCAGGGCCAAGAAAACCCTGCAGACCACGATCCTATTCACGATCAGAGCTGGTATTTAGACCGATCACTAAGAAAGCGCCTTTATCAAGAGTATGGAGTTCAAGGCTGGGCTATTGTACAATTTCTTGGAGATGTGGTATTTATCCCAGCTGGAGCTCCACATCAGGTCAGAACCAGTTATTAATTCCTAGGTATTGCCTTTCTCCTGTGAACTTAAGGGTGTTATAGCTGTGGCTTGGTGTTTTTCAGGTTCATAACTTGTACAGCTGTATCAAAGTTGCTGAAGACTTTGTGTCTCCGGAGCATGTTAAACACTGCTTCTGGCTTACTCAGGAATTCCGTTACTTGTCACAGACTCATACCAACCATGAGGATAAATTGCAGGTAAAAATAGCACCATTTCCTGGCATTTGCTGCCTAAGACTTCATGACCCAGAAGTAACAAGAGTCAGTGTACATGGCCATATCAATTAGAATAGTGAACTAGCTTTCTGTCTAGTTGAGTGACAAAGCTACAAGCCCAGAGGAAGCCTTGCCCTTCTTATATCACTCAGGTACTGAAATAGATAGACTTTTGATCCTGGGCTTAGCCACCAGTCAGGAATCTGGAACATAATGCCTGGCTTTAGTGTTGTGGTGTTTTTGTCACGTGACAGAGCAGGACTGAATGAACACTCAGATCAGAAGGGGCTGTTTTCAGAGACTTGGTTTGAGTAGTGAGTTGCACACACTGTGTATGTAGCTCACACCTGCATTCCCAGCTCCTCTAATCCAGAGGCTGAGCTGCAGCAAGATCATAGTTCCAACATAATTAACAGTGAATTAATGCATTTGCCTCATATTTGAAAACTGCAGTAATTGTTAAAGTCTGAGTGGCCAAAACCAGTTAAGGAACAAAAGGGCTTTGTGAGTTCTCCAGAAAAGACATGGATTTTTGTTTGGGGGGGGGGCATGGTGTATATGTGTTGTGTATTAACTTAAATTCTGAGAGAAGAAAATAAAGTTGTGTATGACAAGGTTATTCTTAGTGAGGGATTTTAGGTTTAATGAAGTAGTCATTTTTTTTCTTCTTTCTCTTCAGGTGAAGAATGTCATCTACCATGCAGTGAAAGATGCAGTTGCTATGCTGAAAGCCAGTGAAGCCAGTTTGGGCAAACCTTAACTCCTCTCTGACATTTGAGATGAATTATTGGCAGCTGATCAAACTCTTCAGGCAGGCTTCCTGTGGACTTTGAGATTTCATGTTACCTCATCTTCTTTTTTAAAGTACACCCAACTTGCAAGGGTACTGTCTCTAATGTATATTTCTAGTGTTTACAGACACTAAGTGTGTATATGTAGTAACTATTTACAGACCACGCATCCTTATACTGTGACTTCACCTAGTGCAGATCTTCTACCTAGCTGAAGACTGTTGGCTCTGAAACAATACTTGCAGTTATTCCCCAGCTGTTTATTTGGACAGCTCATTCAAATGGATTTTTTAACTATTAGGGATCACTGCTAAGTTTAATGGGATTTTATTTTATTTTATTTTATGTCAGTTGGAGCACCCTCCCCCACCCACTAGGGTCCAGAAGAACAATGGAGGAAATGACAGCTAATGGTGCAGTTCTAAATGTATTGCATAGGACTGGCATTATATAGCAGAAATAACTACTGTATAATTCTTGGGGTTAACCATCTTTAGTTAATGGAATTTTAATTTAAATGAAGCTTTGCTAATTTTAAGTGGTAAGCATTTTGCATTAAAATATTCATATAATACTTTGGCTTGGTTCACTTCCATTTTTCTGTGTTTGCACACCTTCTAGAAAATGTAAGTTTAAATTATTGGTGCAGGAGCCTTTCCTAAAAGCAAAGAATTCAGATGTTCACAACAGCACTGATCTGTCCCACTTTTGTGAACAGCCATAGCATTTGGAGATTGGAACTAACCCAAACCCAAATAGTGACTGCTAACTGAGCAATAAGTTGTCTGTCTTGTGTTCCTGTGTGTACTAAAGAGGAGAGGCAGTGTTGGGCGGGTTAGGACCGTTAGACCTAAAGTCCCCATCTCCTTGAAGGGCCAACAATGGTGAAGAAGAGTCCTCTCTGTGGTCCTTCTCTTGGGCTGTTGTAACTGCAGAAGGAATTTGTTCATCAGTGGTTAAGTAGACAAGGCCTAGAGTGCAGGTGTGACCCAGATTTAGGGAAGGCCTTCCTGCTTCAAATAGTCTAATTAAAGAAATCTCTCACAGGCCAGCCCAGCAACTTGGGTTTTAGTTGACTTCAGCTGTAGCCAAACTGACACCCAAGGTTTGCCATGACATACATATGAGAAGACTTCCCCAAACTTGGCAAAATAATTATCAGTGATATAATAATGGATATTTAAAAGTAAGAAGACTGGTTTTTGTTGTTTTTGTTTTTGTTTTTTAATTGGCAACCTTCTGCTTCTACGGACGAAAGGTAAGAGATGTTGGAGATCGCCTGGTGGGTGTACAAGGCCCAGCAGTAGAAGGTCTCTGTCTGGAGGTCTCTCGGGGCCCAGTAGAACAGGGACTTGCTGGAGCTCCACTACTAACCCAGGCCTCTCAAGACTCAGAAGCCACAAAAATGTGGCAGCTTAAGTCGATGTTCTGATCTGTGGAAAATGCTTGTAAAATACAGCTAAGAATTAGAATACATACAGGCCTAAACCCATTTACTTATTTTTGTGAAGAGACAGGAAATATTTAAAGAAATAACCCAGAAAAACAAAGCGATCAGAGAATAATTGCCAAAACAGCAATGACTCAAAGCTGACTAACCCTGTTCTCTACTTCCCAAGGATGGCGTTGACGGCCTCTAACTCACATCCACCCACCCCTGCCTACCAAGTGCTGGCATTCGATGTGAGCTATCTCATCTGCTCATCCTCTGTTGGCTAATGCTGTAGCTTCAGCTGGGTGCTTTATAAAAACAGGGTTATTTAGCTCAATTTTGGAGGCTGAAGCCATGGCCTGGTAAAGGTTTCATGGGAGGTGGCAGTTATGACAGTACAGTGAGAGGGAGAGAATGTGAGAGCCAACGCCAGGGAGAAGACATTAACAAAGCAGACAAGCTTCTCAGAAGCCCTGTGGATTTGATGTCAGTCTCATACACAAAGTATAAAAAGAAAATTACAAGTCAATACAGGTGCATACACAGAAGATCCAGGTGAGAAATACTGGCAAGTTCAAATGCAACAAGATGTTAAACATAGAAGGACAAAAAAGTAAACACATGCAAGACCAGCTTGATAGTAGAGTATCTGCATAAAACAGTGAAAGTTAACATGCTTTCTTTTTAAAGACAGGCTTTCTCTGTGTGACTGTCCATTCTGGAACTTGTTCTGTATATAGATAAGGCTGGCCTCAAACCCCGATCCATCTGTCTCCTCAAAAGTCCTGGGACTAAAAGCATGTGCCGCCACCATCCAGCTTTGCACATCCTGTTTGAGACGTTACCAGTATGGGCTGAGCATAGACTATTGTCAAAAAGTGTACACACTCTAGGAGCTGGTGAGGTGGCTTAAACCTGACAACCTGAATCCAATTCCTGGAACCCATTTGGTGAGTGGAGAGACCAAGCCCTGCAAATTGTCCTTTGACCTTCACAAATGCCTACACATACACACAAAACACATGTTAAAGATGTGTTGCTTTGAACAAAAGAGTACCATTTTGTGTAGTTAACACTGATACTGCTTTTTTGTCACTCCATACAGCTCTGTACCCAGCAGTACCCCACCCCTTTTGAGACATGTCCTCTATAGCTCCGGTGGACATGGAACTTCTAATTGGACCACAGCGGCCTCTGGGGTGTATGCCACTGGCCTGGCCTATTCCCTTTTCAACAGGCTCCGGTACACCCTCCCCCTCTCCTCTCCTCCCCATCCCCCACCTTTTCTCTTAATTGGTATAGCTGCAATTACTATCTAGTGTCATTTTAGCCTTGAGGATTATCCATTTCTTGCAGGGGAGATGCAGAAACACCAAATACCTTTAGCTTTTGTTTTCCAGGAGCTATTTAGTTTTTCCTTTATTCTGAAGGGGATGTTTTGCTGTATAGATTTTTTTTTTTTTAAACATTCTAAAAATGTTATCCTACTGTCTCCTGGTCACAGTGGTCTGTGATCCTAAAATATGTATAAATATTTCTGAAGATCCCTTTACCTACTCTTTGGTGGCTTTAAAGATACTTTTTCATCTGTGGCCTCTACTGCCATATGTCTAAGTATGAGTCCCTTAGAGGTTAAGAGTTTAGCCTGTGGGAATCTTTCTGGAACCAATGAGACGTCACCAGTGGACCAACGTCAGGGTAGCCCCTGAAAAACCTTGGAGCTGCATCTAGTTTGGATTCTTAGTTTATGTGGGGTGGGCAAACAAGAGTGTCAGGTTGTTAAGGGCCATGGTCCAGTGTGTGAGCTATTCCTCCAGGTCATTTTGTCCCGGGTAGCAAGTGAAGTCATGCTTAGCAAGAGGCAGTCCAGGGCTAGTGAGCTGCCATTTTTCCCTTTCATTCGGCATGTGACCCCGGCTATGAGAGGTAGGTCTTCCCCCTTGGCACTTCTCTCTGGAAATGTTCAGAGGTGTCTCTCAATCCAAGCAGATAAGATAACCATCACATAGATACATAATATAGATCTTATATTAGTATATATAATTAGACTGGCAGAAAGCCTTTTCTATGAATGATCCTGAACAACTGCATATCCACATGCAAAAAGCCATCAAACCTACACACTGACTTTAACATCCTTCATAAAAATGAACTGGAATTCAATATAAAACCTCAATATAAAACACGATACAAGGGCCAGTGAGCTGGCTCAGTGAAAAAACATGCTGACCTCCAAGCCTGACCACCCGAGTCTGATCTTTAGAGCCCACATGGTGGAAAGGGAACCAACTCCTACAAGTTGTCTTCTGACCTCCAAATGTACACTGTGGCTCACATACATCCCACCACAATAAACACATGTAACTAAAACAAGACAAACTGATGTATCTGTGTACATACTTGAGGATTGAACCCAGGACCTTGTACATGCCAGGCCAGTACTCTACCACTGAGCTACATCCCCTGTAGTGACACTCTTTTTTTTTTTTTTTTACACCAAAGGCATGATATACAAATAAACAATTGAGAAGCAGGATTTTATTAAAAGTAAAAAACTTCAGCTTTGAGCAGCTGTCAACAATGAGAGAACAGACTGGAGAATAGGATGAAGTCTGATAGACAATTGGTCCAAAATATGTAAGAGGACCTTAAAACTGAATAATCAGAAGACAATCCCGTTTATAAAATGAACAAACACCAACAGTAAAGAAATACAGGTGGCAAGCTGGGCATGGTGGTAGAGCAGAGAGGTCATGAGTTCAAGGCCACTATTTCAGCATTTTCAAACAAAATACAGAGAAGGCAAGTATAAAAAACAGGTGCCCAGAGTATTCATCAGGGATTACAGATTGACAAGATACCAACACAACAGGAATCCCTCATGACAAATGCTGCCAGGGATGCAGAATGGCAAAGTCTTCCTCCTACAAGGTGGACAGTGTGCTATGCAAGGCTGGCGTGGCCTCTTACAGCACCAAGTATATGCTGACCACATGATGCCATGGTTGAGCTCCCTGGTATCCCCCAGAAATAGAAACTCACGCACAGGAAAAACTGCTGTGGACATTGCTTCAAAATGAGAGGCAGTCCATATGCCCTTCAGGACAAGTACATCCAGAAAATAGAATGCTGCTCAGTGAGGAGAGCTAAACAAGTCATGAACCCACATGGAGGAAACTTAAATGCCCATTACCACATGAGGGAAGACAGACTGAAAGGCTGGAAAAGGAAAACCCATGGAGACAGCAGACGGGCCAATGGATGCCATGGGATCAGTGAAAAGGGGACGAACAGAGCACATAGGGTTGTTTTGGGGTTGCAAAGCCATCTACCACAGTAATGATAGACACAGGCCATTGTACATTAGTGTTTATGACTTCAGCAAACTGCTGTGTCATTTGTGATGACTTCATGGTCATCACATGCCAAAGAGCTTTTCAAACTGTCACGAAGTGCAACTGCATCTCAAGCATGGCCTGATGTGTATGTTTCGATGCCTAAGCAAAGCTGCTTGCTGGTTAGCTCTTGCTGTTCATGGTTAGGCTGTGTCCCTGTGTACAAGACACTTGGCTCCAAGCAAGAATGGGGGTAAGAGTCTTGATCCCAGAGGTGTCTGTTCTGCATAACACTTGCCATTCAGAGGAATGACTAACAGTACAGCGCATTCCCAACATCCACTGGTTAAGCAGATGACAACTGCACGAGAGTGCCCCAACCCTGTCTGTGCAGATGAGGACCAGCAGCTCCCGAGCGAGCAGAAGGCACTTCTGCTGAGCTCCCACACTCTGATGCCTGGCGACGGCACTTCCTCTTTCCAGGGCCAACACTGACATCTGGGAGGTCAACCTTGAGTCTACTGCATGTGACTTACAATGACACCAAGAGCTAAAGTAGAAGTTTATTGACATCCACTTATGCAGTATTTTACACATACACACCAGTAGAGAGCCATCAACATTCAATTGACTCTTCTCAGAATTGCTTCATGAGAAAATGGGTTTCTTCGCCCTCCCCCAAGAAAGATACTTCTGCTATTTATGTTCTTGAAAATAATGCATTTGATTATACCACCTTCATAAAAACAATCCTTAAAACCTCTGCAGACAGTGAAGATACACTAGCATAGAACCCTCTCCAAAATGCAACGCTTCACAACAGAGGTGTAGTGCAAGAGATACAGGAAATGGTGACTCCTCAGAGGCTGTGCCCACACCTAGAGGAGGGCACCAGAGATGAGGCCCCAACTGGATGGCCCTAGCTTCGGAGTGTGGCCAGTCGGGACTGCATGGCCTCCAGGTCCTCTTCATCCTCATCCTCTCCCTCTTCTGAGGCAGCCATTGCTCCTGAAGGTTCAGGCTCAGGAAGGGCGTCGGTTACTTTACTGGGCGCTTTGCCCAAGGCTCCTGAAGAGAGAAGACAGCTTAGCACTGCAGATGGAACAAGTTCCTCCATCTTTCTAGCCTCCTCTCAGGACGGGGCAGTGGAGCTGCTGTCTAGAGTGGGAACTTGCTTCCTCTGACACTGCACATCCCAGCTGAGGGAATGATGCCAGGGGACAGACAGACTTATGATGGTGGACAGACAGACTAGTTATGTTACCCTTGAGAGATCTGACCTCCATCTCCCAAGTAGCTATTACTACAATAGTAATACCACATCCACCCAAAATCCTAAGGATTTTATTTTATTTTTTATTTTTTTTGGTTTTTCGAGACAGGGTTTCTCTGAATTGTTTTGGAGGCTGTCCTGGAACTCACTTTGTAGACCAGGCTGGCCTCGAACTCACAGAGATCCACCTGCCTCTGCCTCCCTAGTGCTGGGATTAAAGGCGTGCGCCACCAACATCCTACTTTAAATTCCTAAATACTACTGAAAAACCTAAATTTTAATTTCTCTGAATAAAGTTTAATTGTTGAAGCCAGCCTGGGTGGCGCAGGCTTCTAATCTCAGCTCACTAGGAAGCTGAGACAGGAGTACAGAAAATAAGGTTTAGACTAGAGTGAGTTCAGGGCCAGCAGGAGCAACTTAATGAGCCCCTATCTCAAAATAGAGGCTGGGAATACAGCTCAGCAGTGGAGTCCTTGTTTTGTGTGTGAGACCCCAGACCCAATCCCTACTGCCACAGGAAACAAAGCCAAACCACCACATTGCTAGCCAGGTGTCTATAATCCAGTACGAACCAGGTGTGGGGTGCATGCCTGTAATCCAGTATTCTAGGTGAGTGACGCAAGAAGAGTGCTTGACATGCTAAAGTTGGGTCTATACTAACTCAAATTCCTAAATAGCTGTTTTCAACTAATGTGAAAATTAGAAACTAAAAATCCTTTGTTTCTTAAAAACTGGATATTGCTTTACCATACATTCCTGAAAAATGCCTTGCATATTCCAACACAGGAGAAATGCAGATGTAGCCCATGTTGGTGACTGTGAGAAGAAGGGTAGGGTGGGAAGGGATGCCGGCTCTCCTGGCCGTACCTGCTGTGATTTCAAAGAGGATCCTGTCGATCTCCATTTCTGCTGCTTCCTCCATTTCTTCCTGGTCATCCATGCTTTCGAATGTATCCTCTAACATCTCCTCTATGATTCCAGCCTGAATAGAGAACAAAGTGTCACCTCCCTCAAGGTTACATCTGTTCCCAACACCCCTAGACAGCACCCAGAGGGAGCTCTAGTTCTGAGTCTAGTGCACTTTCCCAGGTGACAAGTGAGACAGGTGGAAGGAACCGCTGAGGACGGCCTCTGCATCCGAAGACCCAAAGGGAAAGCGCGCTCTCCATTCAGAGGCTTGGAGACTGCAGCTACTGGTGGCAGTTCCTACAGAGCCCTGGCAGGGCAGCAGTCCTCAGGAGCATACCCTTGAGCTGCCTGGAAAGAACTGCCTTCCACTGCAAACATGACCTGAGAGGGAAGGCTTGAAACACAGGATGAAAACTGCTTGGAGACACAGGCTAACAAGGGTATGAGCAGGGAAGGACTCTAGAATGTTCAAAACACCGTCCAGCATGGCAGGTCACAGCTGCCAGAGTATAGTTAACCTGGTGGGTGGCTGTGCTGAGTATCAATCCATCACCAAACCCCGATCGCCTCTCAAGAGAAGTCAAGAGTTCCTGTCCTGCAAAGCAAGGCCAGTCACTTTGCTGGAAGCCTGTGCCTGCCTGGCAGTCAGCCTTCTTTTTTACAAAGTAACAAGGGTGGAAAGATGGCAAGATGGCTCAGTTGGTAATTGTACAAAAAGCTGGGGACCTTTTCAAATCCCCAGAACCCATTTAAGGAGCTACGCACTGTCAGGCCACATCTGTACCCAGTACTTTGGGGAGGGAGGGTGTTTTAGCAGAGGCAGGGAGGTCTCTCCCTGACAAGCTTCAAGTTCAGTGAGAGTCTGTCTCAAAAAGAAATGGCAGAAACACAGAGGAAGGTACCCAATGCCAACCTCTGTTTCCACATGCACACATCCACACGAGTGTACATCATGCAACAGTGCTCACACATATATGTGCATGTATGCATACACACACTTTAAAAGAAAATAGCAAGGGACCATTGTGAGGCACAAACAAAAAGGTCTGCAATTGTCCTGCTTAGCAGTGTCCCCAGCTCCAGATGGGGTCACTCAGTGTTAGCAGAGCAAAGGGTCAAAAAGCACCCTCCCATGTCAGAAAGGGGTCCCAAACAAGCAGCCAGAAGGGAACCCTAGGACCCTTGCAAACCCAGAGGCATTGCTTCTTTGCAGAGCCTGGAGCAGGTGGCAGTGGCGGCTTTGGCCTCTGCTCCTGTCCCAGTAACCCACTCATCTTGTCTTTGTGCTTTGTGACCCAAAGTAACTCTCCGTGACAAGAATCTAGCTAGTGCCTAGCCCGATTTTAGCCACTTTCCCTACCCAAATGAGCAGTCTCATGTCATGGTCACCAAGGTGGAGCCCTACAGCCTAGCTAATTGGAATGCTGGAGTCTACTGGTCAATACTCAGCCCTTGGGAGGATTGTAGCCTGTCTCAAACAAAACAAAACCCCACAGACTAAGTAAAAGCAAAAACTCAATAATTATTGATTGGTTAAAAGAACTTAAGAGAATCCAAACTAACAGTCCTCCTCATTCTGGAGACAGATTATCATTTATCTATTTATTCATTAAATTCCTGGCCTATGCAACAGAGCCAGGCACTGAGGACAAACGCAAAGTCTAAGAACACATCCCTGCTCTTTCAGAGTTGAATCACCTTGGACAGCTTTGATATTCACCTGATCACTATTAGCACTCAGTACTTAGAACCTACAATATAAAAGCTTCCTTCAAACTATACTTTTAGTGTTCATAAACCATAAGCTCAAAACCTTAGAATTTTGTTTTTGTCTTAGTAACTCATTCACTCATACTTTGGTGGCTACCTAAGTTAAAACGTGCAGGCTTGGAGTCACTCTAGGAATTAATATATAGTGATCTCCAGCCTGAGTGCATACCAGATATAAAGAATACACCCCTCCTGATCCATTCATTCCCTGTTGCTATTGCCCAAGCATTTTCTTCTAAAGAGGTGGGCCCTGGGCTTTTAATGATATTTTCCTATCTGTTCTTCTCAGCCCTCCACACCCGCTTTGTCCCCAGTGCCCAGTGTATGGCACGTTCACAGACAACACTCTGGGAGGCAGGAGGAGATCCACACAGGAATTTGAGTTGTATACTCTTGGTTGTCAGACCACAGGTCTCAACTAAGAAACAGCACTCACGCAAGCTGTCAGCTCAGATGATGAGGGCAGACACATCTGTGGTCCAGCTCAAGCCTTACTTATAACCCAAGAGACCTTGGGTTGCCTAGCAGCTTCAAGACTGTGTAAAATACCCCAACTGAGCACCTGGAGAACAAGACAGGCCAAAATGCCATCAGTTGTGGCTCAGTAACAATGGCCTCCTCTGATCCCTGGCCCTGCCTGGGGGCCACTAGAGTAGTTCCTGCCACACCCTATCCTGGGGGTGCCAGGGACCTAGATACTTTCCATTTGGTGTCAGCCTCTCTCTGTGGTTAAATGGGCATCAACAAACAACTACAGACTGTAGGGCAGATCTGGGGTTTCCTAAACAAAGGATCTGGGCCACAGTCATTTCATGCAAGTGTTACCCAGGGCTGCTTTTACACTGACAGGCAAAGCTGAGCGGTTACAAGAATGGCCATCACGGTGTAACGTGTATTTGTTATCTAGCAATCACCTCTTGCGGCTTCACTAACCCTCAGGACACACAGTGAAATGAATGCCACTTTGTCGCTTCCCTCCTGCTGGAGCCCACAGACCCCACCACTGGATGGTTCCCTCTGGAGATGTAGGCATGCTTGTGCTGCTGCTTCCCACACTTACAAATTCACCCAGCCTCTGCTATGCTTTGCACAACAACGCTTTCAACCAGATAACATAACACTGGTGGAGCAGCCACACTCCTCTCCAGTCACACCCACACAGGCCCCGGCCCGGCCCAGCTCAGAAGACCTCTCGGTGGATTGGAGAGAAAGCAGAACTAGCCAGTCACCTTCATCATCTCTTTGGACAGCTCCCGCATGGTGGCCTGGATTTCTGGGATCTTCACAAGACTCTGCATAGCCTTCATCACTTCTGTGCTCTTTTGCAGGGAACCAGCTACTCTTAGGACCGCTGAAAAGCAAAGGCTGCGTCACCCAGGATTGTTCGAAAGACAATGTGTACAGAGAGCGCCCAGCTCAGGGCTGCTCTAGCAGGTGGACTACAAACTTACTGCTGTGCCTTTATGATATATTACTGTGCTAGATGCCTAAGAGGTCATGCTTTAAAACTAAATCCCATCTAGGCATGCTGGACAGTTTCATGTCATCTTGACACAAGCTAGAGTCATCTGAGGGAGAGAACCTCAATTAAGAAAATGCCTCGATAAGATCATGCTATACACAAGCCTGTAAGGCATTTTCCTAATTAGTGATTGATGGGGAGGGCCCAGCCCATTGCATTGGTGCCATCCCAGGCTGTGGTCCTGGGTTCAATAAGAAAGCAAGATGAGTAAGCCATGATGAGCAAGCCAGGAAGCAGAACCCCTTCACGGCCCTGCATCAGTTCCTGCCTCCTTGTTCCTACTGTGCTTGAGTTCCTGTCTTGGAATGTAAGCCAAATAAAACTCTTTTCCCCCAACTTGCTTTTTTGGTGTTTCGTCACAGCAATAGAAACCAAACTAAGACACTGGGGTATTTATGGTGTGACCTCTCTGAGTATTCACACCAATGGGCCACAGTGGAGAGTGGCCTGAAGGTCTGCAGCTGACCATCAGGGAGGGAGACTTAGTATGACACCTGGAGACAAGCCATAAATGAGAGGCAGGTTTCTAGACTACTATGTGTATGTATGTATATATGTGTGTCTGTGCATGAGTGGCGGTGTCTGGTATCTGAGGAGGCCAGAAGAGGGCATCAGATTTCCTGAAGCTGGAGTTACCACCGAGGAGAACACTCAATTTCATTTTTATTTAGAGCAGACTCACTAGCTTATTCTTGATAAGCACACTGCACCCCACGCAGTAGCTAACAACCAATGTTCCAAACTCAGCAGCAGGGAGCAGAGGCAGAGGACATGTGAACCTGAGGCCAGCCTGGCCTATACAGTGAGTTCCAAGTCACTACCACCACATCTCTCAGGGAGTTGCTGTTTGTTTTAATCTTGTTGTTTTTGTTTTTTGTGGTGCTGGGGGTGGAACCCAGAGCCTTATACATGCCAGAAAAGCACCAATAATGATCCATATCTCCAGTCCAAAGCACATGTGTAGAGGTCAGAGACAAACTCTGAGTAGTCGGGTCTCTCCTTTCATAGTGGGTTCTGGGGATGAACTCAGGTCACCAAGCTTGTGCAGCAAGCACTAAGCACTAAGCAATAGCCCTGGTGTTGGCACCTGAAAAGCTGATATCACTGACACACAAACACATAAGAAGTATCTATGGACACCACCAGTGGGCTTCAGATCCTATAATCCAGAAAACAATAAATTTCTAGATACATGTTATTACAGAGTATTATTTTAACTAGGCAAAGATGTGTTACATTTGTTTATGCTGTGGAGTATTACTTTTTTAACTGTGTGAGGTTTTTTCCTTGTTTCTTCTGCCTTTGTCAAAGATGTAAAGATGTGTTACATTTTTTAATTATGTGAAAATGTGTTGAATTTATTTCACCTTGCCTGCCTAAGGCACCCAATTGGTCTAACAAAAAGTTGGACGTCAATAGCTAGTTAGTAGAGACAGGTGGGGCCAGCAGGCAGAAGAGGAACAGGAGGAGGAATCTAGGCTCAGGGAGAAGTAGAACGAAGAGAACAAGGGAGAAAGAGGAGGACATGCCCAGTGCCAAAAGCAAGGCATCTGCCAGCCAGACACGAGAATCAGAAAAGTAGTGTACAGAAAGAAAGGAAGGAAGGAAGGGAGGGAGGGAGGGAGGGAGGGAGGGAGGGAGAGGGAGGGAGGGAGGGAGGGAGGGAGGGAGGGAGGGAGGGAGGGAGGAAGGAAGGAAGGAAGGAAGGAAGGAAGGAAGGAAGGAAAGAAGGAAGGTTAAAGAGCCCTGAGACAACATATATGAAGAGAAACAGGTTAATTTATAAGAGCTAGCAAGACACAAGCCTAAGCTAAGGATGAGCATTCATAACTAATAATAAATCTCCGTGTCATGATTTGGGCGCTGGTTGGTGGCCCAAGAGAAAGCCTGCTACAGACACACATGATCTACCAAGGAGAGTCAATCAATAATAAAATGTCTCCCACTACAGAAACACAAAGGACTAGGCAGCGTAACTCATAAATTCTACTAAACAGTTAGATGAATTAATTATTCTCAAACCTCCATAAGATTACCTCCAAAACCATTTTTTGAGGTTATCATTATCCTGATGCCAAAGTCAGACTAGGGAACTACATGAAAAATATAAGCTAATATCACTAGTAAACAAAAATGCCAACTTTCTCAACAAAATATTGTAAATAAAGGGCAAAGGAAGGGGAAGTGATTACTAATGAAATAATTCACTGTGATCAAGTGGAATTTATCCTTGGGATGGAAAGATAGTTCAACATACACAAAGTATTAATAAACAAGGATAAAAGTGGACTTATTTCAACGGATGAAAAAAACACATCCTTCCACAGTAAAACAAAGCAAACAGTCTAGAGGAGACTAGGTAAAGAGGGGACATATCTCTAATGAAAGTCATGTGTGGCAAACCTGTAGAAAGAGGAGACGGCAAGACAGGTCAGTGACAAGCAGGCCCATCCTCACCACTTCTTCCCCTCCCCTCCCTTTGGGTAGGGAAATAAACTAAAACTACAACTTCACGATACCAGGCCAAGGCTCTGCTCCTAAACTAGAGCTGAAGCCCAGTAATACTTTGGGGAGGGGGATGTTTACAGACAGAATCTTACTATGTAGTTCAGATGGGCTCAGAACTCATTTTCAACTCACAGCCTGTCTTAGTCTCCCAGGTGCTAGGATTATAAGCATGAACCACCAGTACAGGAGATTCTAGCCATCACAACTACTCAGGGGAAATAGATAAAAGATTTTTTTTTTTACAAGACAGGGTTTCTCTGTATTGTTTTGGAGGCTGTTGGTCCAGCCCAGCCTCGAACTCACAGAGATCCGCCTGCCTCTGCCTCCCGAGTGCTGGGATTAAAGGTGTGCGCCACCAACACCCAGCCGGAATCATTTTCTGGAAAATGTAATAATCAGTGGAATAAGGCAGACATGGAAAACAGAACACACATGCACCGCCTCCAAGTGCATTCTAATGAAGCTGAAATCACAGAAGCAGAGAACAAAGGCTCTATCTAATGGTCTCCAGAAGATGCCAGGCAGGAGGGACTTTGAAGGGGATAAATGAATATTGCTGACCAAAGGCAGCAAGTGTCAAAGTCAGGAGAAATTGCTTTTGAAATGTACTCTGCATGGTAGGTAACTATTACAGTTAATAATAACACATACTTCAAAGTAACAGAGTGGGGCAAGAGGCACAACCCAGTGGCAGAGAGCCTGCTTAGCATATGCACAGTCTGGGGTTCAATTCCCAGCCCTGGAACAATGTCAAAAGTCCAGGCAAGAGAAGATGAATATGCTAACGGACCCAGAAATCAAAACCACATTTTTTTTTTTTTGGTTTTTCGAGACAGGGTTTCTCTGTGGCTTTGGAGGCTGTCCTGGAACTCCCTTGGTAGTCCAGGCTGGTCTCGAACTCACAGAGATCCGCCTGCCTCTGCCTCCCGAGTGCTGGGATTAAAGGAGTGTGCCACCAATGCCTGGCCTCAAAACCACATTTTATCCTGGAAATATTTATAATTATGGTCTGTTAATAAAAAAAATAAATGCATGCCAAGTACATCAGAAAGTATTTCCTCTGAGGTTCCAGACTCACACACATGTGTATGTATATGTGTGTGCTTGTGTGTAAAATAAAATGTTAGACTAAAACCAAAATCCTGCAGGGTGACTCAGATGGTAATTCTAAAAGGAGCTACAGGGAATACGGGGCCGTGGCCCCACAGATATAAATTCCACCTTCCTGAAAGAATCCCAGAGACAACAAAGAGAACTATGTTCTGACATGGGGTAACACAACTGTGATTACTCCCAGGAAGTAGGCAATGGCTGCATCTATTTAAAAACCATAGAGGAAATGGAGATCACAATGAGGCAGTGACCTTGCACTCACACGGTCATCTTCCCAGGGCCAAGGACACCATGAATCTGTACTATGTACATGTTGCCCCACAATGTCACCCAGATGGTCAGAGTGACTCCTACCTCCTCTCCTGTAACAACTGTGGGTTCTGTATATAAAGTGAGGCTGATTCCCAAACAAGATATGAACGTATCATTCTATGAATTTCTGTTGTATTTTTAAGTAATAAGCCCATATGCTGGGTACTTAGATATGTGCAGCTGTTCTCTAACCTTTGTTGGGCTGGAGGTGCATCCCCTGCAGCCTGTGTCCGTTTCCTCCCCACTTAAGGATGAGCATTATTTTGCATGTGCATGGTGTATGGCCACAAGTATGCACAGATATGCATAACCTGCACACCAGGAAGTCACAAGACTCTGTCTGGGTTTTGTCTTCTATTGCTACTCACTTTATTTTTTGAGACAGGGTCTCTCCCTGAACATGAAGCTTGCTATTTTAGCTAGGCTGGCTGGCTGCCCAGCCAGGAAACTCCTGAGATCTATCTGCCTGTCTCTTAATGCCTTATATCCCATGCTGAGGTTACAGACACGAGTGGCCATGCTCAGCTATTAATAGGTGCTGGGAATTCAAATTCATGTCCTCTTGTTTGCACAGCAAGCATTTTTAGCCACTGAGCCATCTCCCAAGGCTGAATACTATTCTAACATGTGTAGAAACATTTTATTTACTTCTCCATCTAAATGAGTATTTGTGTTGCTTCTGCCCCTTGGCTACTAGGAACATGATGGAACACATATCTGTTTGAGCTTCTGCTTCCAATTCTCGACTACACACCCAGAAGCAGAACTGCCGGGTCACATGGTAATTCTGCTCCTGCCCCACCTTTGAACTCTTCCATAACTCCTGCCCCCAATCAAAACATGCTCATCATCTGTCTCTTCCTGCAAGCAGCTGTCAGAAAGCTGTTGCTTGCCATGTATCTAATTACGACAATATATTAATAGCTGACAAGGTTTAACATCACCCACCTGGGGACAGCTGCATTTTAATAGGAGAACATCTTAAGGAGAGAAAAAACTCACTTCAGAAGAGTCACAGGCTAGGGCTGGGATGCAGGACACTGGAGCCAAGACTGGCAAGCAGTGCTTGGGACTCGGGTTATACTATTTCCTTGTTTTCACTGCTAGAACGGAGACTTCCCTTTGCTTCCTTCCTGGGTTCCATCCTGTTGCCCCTCAGCTGTATCAAACCTCCCAGCACACAACTCTCCACCACAGACACTAATGTCATGGAGCTAGCCCAGTCAGTCCCAAGTGGAAACTTCCTGCGCAGGCACATTATTCTGAGTTCTCAGCGTCCTTCACTGATGGCTCTGCAGTCTTGCCAGGCTCCAAAGCTCACAACACTTCCTTCAAGCTTGTTTAATCTTCACTAAGGCCTTCTCACTCCATATCCAGATTGACTCTTCCATTCCATTCACTGACTCAGATTCTCATTACTTTACATTTCCTCTCAGGCCATAAGGCTCCCATCTTTAGCTTTGGAAATGCAGGGAAGCCCAGAGTTCTCCATACCTACAAAATGAAGTTAAAATCCCTCAACTAGCTCTGAGAACTCTGACTTCCAGCGTTCTTTCCAGCCCCACTTTCCAACTTCCTCCTTAGTGTACTGCTGTCAAACTGTCTCCTGAACAAGCCTTAAATGTTTCCACTGTCTCTGTGCACTTGACTGTCCCGCTCAAATGACTCTCTCGGTCTCCCCAAAGTGCCGTTCAACCCCACTCCCTTTGCCTGCGCTGTCACTACAGCATGCCTCACTTTGAACTTGTCTTAAAACCGTCCTGAGAGCTGTAAAAACAACACTCTGCACCTCAGCCCATTCTTTCCAGACACCTCCGCCTTCTGCTCACTATGCCAGCTCCCAGGTCCTCCTGCAGTACCACAAACACACTGTTCTCTCCCATTCCAGGGCCTTAACACATACAGTCCTCTCAGTTTGGAATAAGCCCTCCCCCCACCACACATGCACTTGGCCTTTACCAGGGCCTGAAAGACACCTCCTTGATTCTTCTTTTATAGCCTTCTAGTGTCCATCAGTTTGCAATTATAAATACATAGATTAGATCAAGCTTATTATTTTCTCATTAAATTTATTCAAATTATTTGCTTTCTGTTCTATTCCTAAAATAATTGTACTTGTGCCATCCACAATTTTAATCCCAATACAAAAAAGAAGAAAAAGAAAAAAGAAGGGTTACCAGTAAGATGGCTTCATGTGCAAAAGCATCCACTGACAAACCTGACCCTGAATTTTACCCGAGGTCCAAATGACAGGAGAGACTTGCTACCCAAAAGGTGTTCTCTGACCTTCACATGTGTGTTGTGGCAGGTATGTTCCCCCAACACATGCACAGTAAATACACATATAAAAATAAATGCAGTAATTGTGGTAGAATATTATGCTAACGTGTGTGACTTTTGCTGATGCTGTATTTGTTTAGCTCTGTGGAGCTGTGACTCTTTGCCTGTATAAAACACCTGGTGGTCCTAATAAAGAGCTGAATGGCCAATAGCGAGGCAGGAGCAAGGATGGGCGGGGCTGGCAGGAGAGAGAATAAATAGAAGGGGGGAGGAGGAGGAGGAGAAGAAGAAGAGTGAGAGCAAAATAGAACAAGGAGAAGACTTCAGGGATCAGCCACCCACAAAGTAAGAGTAAAAGTAAGATGCAGAGAAGTAAGAAAAGGTAAAAAACCCAGAGGCAAAAAGTAGTCTGGGTAATTTTAAAAAAAACTGGCTAGAAATAAACCAAGCTAAGCCTGGGCACTCATAACTAAGAATAAGCCTCCATATGTGATTTACTTGGGAGCAGGGTGGCAGGCCCCCAAAAAGCCAAAAGAGTAAAAATCACACAACATATGGCATACCAACATAGGGCTCGGATATCCACCCAGAGCGCAACAGAGCTGGAAAAAAGACACGGCTCCTTTAAGAGGTGCTGCTGTTCAGCTGGCAGAGAAAAAGCAAGCTAAGTAAAAACTGCTTGTGGCAATGGAGGTGCCAGCTTCCATAGCCGTCAAGGGTTAATGCAGTTCTGTCAGGAGGCTTTCCCAGCATGAGAAGTGGGTGGGGCCAGCCAGTGGAGCAGCACTTGGAGGACCCAGGTATAGCCTACCAGTTTAAAGTTTGCTTGTATGGTCAAAAATTACTAGAGATACGAAGTAAAAGAGGTCCAGATGGAAAAAAAAAACTGGGTTCTAGTGTGTTTTACAATGTACACAGGTTTAAGAAAGAAAATGGATACAGGCAGTTATAGAAAGAAAAAAAGAAAGATGAAAGAAAGAGAATGATGGATGGACTGACAGAAAGAAGTAAGGAAGGAAGGAAAAAAGAGGTTTTAAAAATAAAATGAAGCCAGGCGGTGGTGGCGCACGCCTTTAATCCCAGCACTCAGGAGGTAGAGGCAAGTGGATCTCTGTGAGTTCGAGACCAAGCCTGGACTACCGAGCGAATTCCATGACAGGCTCCAAAACAATACAGAGAAGCCCTGTCTCGAAAAACAAAACAAAATAAAATAAAATGAAGTCTTTAAGGAGAGTAAAAGTAATAAAGAACAAGCTACATAAGAGGAAATACACAGGAGTCTGGATCCTGTATGTTACTGTGCTGGTTTTGAATTTTTTTGACTGCTGAAAAGCAAGGGACAGCTGCTAAGAGACCTGGAATTGATAGAGGGACTGGTGAAATAAACCAAACTAGATATTTAAGAATGCCTTAACTTTTAAAAAGTCAAAAAAGTGTCAATTGGAAATGAAAAACATTTTGTTTCCTGGAGCTAGCTCTTGCAGACCAGGCTGGTCTGGAGCTCACAGGAGCACTGGGATTAAAGGCAGCACCACCACAGCCCGGCATGGTATTTTGCACTGGCATGGATTTTGGAATATGGATACAAATTCAAAGTCAATTTTGTTACACTGTACATATGTTTTTACTCTTGTTTAAAGGACTTTTGTATACTGATACAAATTTAAGGTTATTTTTGTTAAAACATTGAATGTTTCTACTCTTGTTTAAGGTATTGAACCTAGGCAGTTGATTTAAAAATGTAAGGTGAAATTCTTATATATTATAAACTATTTAGGATAATCAAGAAACATAGTTTGGTAGTTAATCATTTATAACAATCAAAATTGTAGAAATGCTCGGTATGTTTTCCATATCATATAGAGATATATTTTAGATAGAAGGTCTTCAAAACTTTCAAAAACCTACAGAAATGGCAATTAAAACTTTTTGTTAACTTAGGGCTTTTTATGACACTGAGACACATCTGCTCCTGGCAGCACCAATTTATTTCAGAGATGATGGCCATCAAAGAAACTCCTCATGGAGCTTGCTTCGGGCAAGACTAACCATTTAGGAAGAAACTGCTTTTGCCTCACTGCTTGACATATTTGTATAAACTGAACATGCAGGACCTACAGAAAAAGACAGTAGAACTTTGCAAAACAAGGCAGGGCAGTCCTTCAAAATTCCTGCTTCAATGAGGAATCTGTCAGACATTCTGCAGGACCCTGAGGAAAGTGACAAACTGTGAATACAGGTGGACAGTCTTTTAACTTTCCTGCTTCACTGAAGTCTGCCAGATACCATGGGCCTGTAGGCTGGAAACGAGTGCCCCAACATTGCAAAGGAAGTTTGGGTGACTGTCCAGGCAGGGATTAAAGGTGTGCACTAGCATGTCTTGCCTGGACTTAGCCCTTTTTTTTACATTACACTGTCTCAAATAAACCACCACTAATAAGAACCCCTGCCCCCACGCAAAATGATGCCTTCCAAAATAAGCCTAAAGAATTTTGACATAACAAGTCAAAGAAGAGATCAAGGTTCCAAAGGCACTATTTAAAATTGCAACCTTTAGTAATACAGGAATAACACACTACTGCTGAGAAATCTTACGAATGCCTAAAAACAAGTAGCCAATGTGTATGAGAAACAATCACAATAAAAATAGGCAATGAAGATGCCTGAGCCTGGGAGAGCCATGCAGGCCTCACCTGGAAGCAGTCAGTACAGAATACGTAGACCCACACATGCTAGATAAGGGATCTAGACTGAGATATCAGGTCATCTGCATGTGCTGAGGGGCTTCCTGAGACTCAGAGTTCTAAGATCAAAACTGGGAAGTGGGAGAGAGGAAGAAAAAGAAAAGGAGGAAAAAAAGCTATAAAAACTAGCTGGAAAAAAATACTGACGGTTCGGTGGTTAAGAGCATCTGCTTCTCTTGAAGAGGACACAATCACAGTTCCCAATCATTTGGCTGACAACCATCTGTAACTCCAGCACCAGGGGGATCCAATGCCTTCTTCTGGCCTTTGCTAGCACCCACAAGCATGTGCATAAACATATACATGAATTAATATAGAATAAAATAAAAGGGATGGAGAGATATGGCTCAGTGGTTAAGAGTGCTGGTTGCAATGCTAGAGAACCTGAGTCTCAGTACATACATGGCAGCTAACAATCGTATATAATTCTAGTTCCACTGGATCTGATGCCCTCTTCTGCAGGTACTGCACACACATGGTACACTGACATACAGGCAGGCAAAACACTCATACACATACTAGAAAACTAAATAAATAAATCTTTAAAAAATATAAGTCTCTAAAAAGTGAACTAATGAATTAAAGATTCTGCTAACAACTACATACCATAGAGAAACTGTCACTAGCACTTGAACATGCTTGTTACATGACCAGATACTTTTCTAAACTAGAGATACACTCATGAGTTAGACAGTCAAGATATCTGGCTCTAATAGGAAAACACAAGTATACATTAAGAATAAATAAATGTGGGGCATGTGATGCATGCCTTTGATTCCAGCACTCAGAAAGCAGAGGCAAATGAATCTATGTGAGTTCTAGGCCAACTAGGGTTGGATACTGAGATTCAAAAAATTTAAGTGAACAAAAAAAAGGACTGGAGATAATAGCTCAGTGGTATATCACTTGCCTAGCCAGTACAAGGTTCTATGTTCAATTCCTAGAACTGTAAAACTAAAAATAAATTTAAATAACAAAACAAGTTAATTTCATTAGAAATTAATACCTAGGAGAGTTGTAAGAAAGCCAGGCTTGGCAGCACAAACCTTTAATCTCAGCACTTGGGAGGCATAAACAGGTGGATCTCTGGGTTTGAACCAACCTGGTCTACAAAGTAAGTTCAGGAAAGCCAGGGCTATTACACAGAGAAACCCTGTCTCAGGGGAAAAAAAGGAAAGAAGTTAAAGGCACTGTCATGTTGTGTTGTTGATAGAAGCTTTAGAAAAGGATTTACTCTGTGCCTAGCATCTGAACTGAGACCTGTAGGTCAAGGACCAATCATTTCAAGAGACAGGAGTATGTGTACTTAAAGAGAGATCACCAAAAGTAAAGGTTCTAAGATAAGAATAAGCCACTCCAGTTCCAAGAATAGAAAGAGCATCTGAACTGAGACCTGTAGGTCAAGGACCAATCTTTTCAAGAGACAGGAGTATGTGTACTTGAAGAGAGATCACCAAAAGTAAAGGTTCTAAGATAAGAATAAGCCAGTCAAAGTTCCAAAAACAGAAAGAGCATCTGAACTGAGACCTGTAGGTCAAGGACCAATCTTTTCAAGAGACAGGAGTATGTGTACTTGAAGAGAGATCACCAAAAGTAAAGGTTCTAAGATAAGAATAAGCCAGTCCAGTTCCAAGAACAGAAAGAGCAGTACAGATGGATGGAGAGAAGAAAGGAGACAAGGAAGAGACGAGGTCAGAGCACACCTCCAAGATCAAACTGAGAATCTCATTTTAATCAAATGCAATGAGAAGGCAAGGTATTTTAAATAGAATACTCATGAGCACATGTCATCTTACAAAGAGCATTCAAGGGTCAGGCAGAATATGGACTGTAGCTGAACACTTAATATTCTGACTTCTAAACAAAGATGTCTATGTAGTCTGTCATTATTTCAAAAAACATTGGCAAAAATGAGGAACAAATTAATAGTGACAATTATATTTTACATTTGTACAGTACCCTAGTTAGGACAATGCACAAAGTAAAAACCAGACTTGAGCCTATTCTTCCCATCAAGGAAATCAGTATAGACAGGAGCAATGACAGAGCATTATTAGGGGATGTAAGATACCTTACCAAGCTGGTTCTTCATCCCCATGAGCACAGAGTTCATGTGCGCTTTGGATGCATAGAGCTTGCTCACCGCCTTCCTTGACCTGATCATCTCCTTGGCCAGAACCACACAGACATCCTTTTGGCCCTTCTTGGCGGCATCTTTCACAGACCGTTTTACTTTCTCCTCTTCTCTCTGGATATCTAAATTTAGAACAGAATATCAAAAACCATGGGTAGAGGCTGGAGAGATGTATCTGCAGTTAAGCTCAATCTTGAAAACAGAGTTCAGAACCCAGGACCCACAGTAGGGTGCTCAGAATGCCTCTAACTTCAGTCCAAGGAATCTGACACCCTTCTAGGAGTCTTTGGACACCCACACACATATACATACACACATACAAACAAACACACACGGGGGAAAGGGCAAATGAGACTTGGTAGCACTCAAACTGTTTTTATTATAATCTAAATGTATCTGTAAGTAGAAAATTATCACAGGATGTAAATAAAATAATGTATGAGTATTTATTATTTTCTTGAACAAGACTAACATAGTTTGACAATGAACAGTAGTACTGTACCAGAAAAGGTTTTTAAAAACTTTGTGAGCCCGCTCTACCACTGCTCAGTACCTATCTATACTAAGGAGTTCCAGATTGTGCTGTACACGTGTCCCAGAGCTAATTCTTACAATGAGTATGCAGCTTTCTTACAAGTATGGGAGTACAACCTCTGAACAGTAATTGTTATAACAGGGAAATCTGAACACATCAGAGCACTGTATCAGTATCAACCAAAGTTTAGACAAGTCTGTATTATTATATGCTTTATAACATATTTTAAAACTATGGTAAAATACATGTAACATAATTTACCACCCTAACCATTCCCAACTGTACAATTAAATAATGATCTGGACCAGCAGGTCATTCTTCAGTGACAGGGTCCTGAGAGAAAGGACCAGCAGATCAGAAGACAGAAGAGAGAGCAGACAATGAAGTTTGTGATCAGGACGGCTTGCACAAGTTATGTCTTAAGCAAGCTTGAAGTACAGCATCTTATATACCGTTTCCAGGGGAGCAATGAGACAGAATCAGCAGAAACTATCACACAGTGAGACTAAGTCAGCAAGAGGCTAATCAAACAATGTTGCACAAAGGGAACATAGGCTATCTCAAGAACATTACAAATAGAGCACACAATGCTCTTGGGGAGATAACCATAGCCCCTTGTAGTAGGAATAACTGGTTTTTCAGGATCTGAAATCAAGATCCCCCAAGGCCTCAGCTCTCTCTGCCACTTCCTGGTTTTAGAGAAGCAGCTGTGTTCCTTCTCTACACAACAGGACCTCAGGCTAGTATTGGCTGTATCAAGCGTGTTCCTCGCTTTGGGAAGGAACTCTGTTCCTTTTCCATACTATCTGGGCCTCTGAGAAAGCCTAGGCGTGTAAGTCCAGTTCTCAACACATTCATGACTGTACAAGCAGCACTGCATCCCATCCTTAGAACACAAAGTCTACATCCATTAACTTCCCTGGCAAGTAGTATTCTACTGTCTTAGAAAGTGACTATTTTAGTTACCTTGTTGTAGACGGAGTTTCTGTTCTGCCTGGTACCACAGCCTTTTGGCCCCAAATAAACACAGAGATTATAAACTGTTTGGCCGATGGTTCAGGCTTCTTACTGGCTAGCTCTCTCTTAACTATTAACCCATTTCTATTAAATGATGTATTGCCACATGGCCACATCTTACCAGAGAATGTTCCAGCATGTTACTCTTTCATCAGCTACATGACATCTCCCTGGCAGTTTCTTTCTGTCCTCTCCCCAGAATTCTCCTTGTCTAGTAGCCCCTGCCTATACTTCCTGCCTCACTACTGATCAACCACTGTTTTATTCATCAACCAATATGTACACAGAAGGATACCCCATCTCCTTTTGAATGTGGAATAGAGCAACATCATTACTTTTCTGGTTTTAAGTAACTATGTTTATTTTTTATCCACAACATAGCATATATATTACATACTATATATATATATTCTGTTGTGTAACACACTTTTTTTTTAATCTTATAAAAAACATCAGCTAGTATGACTAATTCTGTCAGGGATATTTATTTACAAATATCTCTTCAAGACCCTGCCTTTAGTTGCTTGTGTATATACCCAAAAGGAGAATTGTTGGGTCATATGATAATTTGGGGAGGGGGGAGCACAGGGTCTTTCTACATAAACTGACTTCAAACTCCCATAGAGCCTAATGGCTTGGATTAAAGGTGTGTGCTACCATGCCAGACCTGATAGTCCTACTTGTAATTTCCTTGGGAGCTATTCTACATTTTCCAAAGTGGTTGCACTGTTTTATGTTCCTATTAACGGTACATAGTTCTAATTTCACCAAATGCTTGCCAACACGTGCTGTTTTCTGGTTTTGTTTTTTTGTTTGTTTGCTTGCTTTTGTTAACAGTTACCTGTTAGGTACACAGTAGTAAATATCTCATTGTGGCTGCCCTGGTATTTGTTCTATTCCCATTAATTATTCTTTGTCTAGCCTCTGCAAATATCACTGTAGTGGTATCTTCTTTGTACTCTAACAAATAAAGCTTGCTTGAAGATCAGAGGGTGGAGCTCGCCCCTAGTTAACCAGAGGTATGGAGGTCTGTGCAGACAGACAGGAAGTGAGATGGCTGGGTGGAGAGAAGAAGTGATAATGTGGGAGGAGACAGGAGCTCAGTCTCTTAGGCGTGCGCTACCACCGCCTGGCCTGGGTTTTTATTATTAAAACCTATTAGAACTCGTGCTACATATCTCTATAAGTAAGCATAGATCAGTGTTCAGCCAGACCCAGATAGCAAGGAGATACCTGGAGTTCTTTCCCTGGCTATATTCCTTTTCTCTATTATCCTGCATCACATATTTTAGCCTTGCTCATCCCTAATATCCAAGTCTTCAACTCAATGAGACCCCCATGCTCTTTCTGGAATCCTTCCCATGTGCCACATTCAAGAAAGTATTCCTAAACAGAAAATCAAGAGTATCATCTGTTCAACGTGGGATGTGGTTGTTTCATAGTTCAACTTTCATTGTTCAAACTTTCATTTACAATTGAAATAGAAGAGTAAGACTAAAATCAATTATTGAAGCTGGGAATAGAATTCTCATCCCTAATTCTTTTTTAAAGTTGTGATGCTGTAATACCATCTGGTTTTAATCTTTTCTGTTCATGAAGGTGTTTTAAAAATCCTTTAAGAGGAAAGAGGATAGCAGAATCCCTATAAAAGGAGTATCTGGGAATATTGGAGGTTTAAGGAAGGATAGAGTGGGACCAGAGAGGCATACAGGGCATTTGCCAAAACTGAGGCTGTAAAAACTCTTACGGAAACTATTTTGCAAGCTAATCAGGCAGGGTGTGGTGGCACTAGCCTTTAATTCCAGCACTTGGGAGGCAGAGAGAGGTAGATATATGAGTTTGAAGCCAGCCTGGCATACAGAGGGAGTTCCAGGACAGCCAGGACTATACAGAGAAACCCTGTCTTAATAAACAACAACAAAATGTTTTAGGTATTTAAATACAGATAGCTGGCATGGATGAACAGAAAAGGTAGATTAGTAAATAAAAATCTTAGTACCAGGCTTGCTTATGGTAACAGGAAAAACCCCAGAAGCACTAGAAACAATGCAAACTATCTTTTTGGCTGTCTGCCAGAACTGCTGAGGCATGACATATTTTAGCTAGAAGATGTAGCTGGAATCCACCTGAAAACTTCCTCCCTACTGGCTAGCTTCAAGTGATGGAAAGTGCTATGCAGGCCACTGTGGAGTGGGAAGGAAGCCACCAACATCATTCTCCAGCGGCAATCCTGCATTCTACAATACTGACCTACCAGGCAAGACATCGTCACTAGTTTAACAGTGGGGTAACCAATAGCTTTTGGGTTGGATCTGACATCTGATCCATAAGGGGAAATTCGTATCTGATACTTTAAACCTGGTTCCCATTACTCAGGATGCCTAAGCCCTACAGTGAAACTTCCTACTGACGGGCTGCTAAATGATCATGTTGATAGATGGGTGCTGCCCTCCACCTTGGCCTCATAACTTGGAACTCAAAACTAGTCAAAGTGCTGAGAATAAATGACTATGGAGTGTTCAGCCCTAAATGGGACAGCTATTTCAACATCCCATGCTAAGCTCAGGGAACATCTCAGAAGAAGGGGTGGAAATAATGTAAGCATGTGGAAGAGTACTGTGAAATGTCTTCTGGACATGACATGGCCATTGCACACAAACGCACCACAGCTACGGATGCCTGCACAGACCTGCACAAGGTCAAGTCAACAAAGAGAGTCAGCATTCCAACAGATGGTACTAACTGGACTCCATGGATTACAATGGGTGTGGGGTGCAGATATGGATATTGAGTGGGGGAAGATGACAGGGACTGCCTGAGGTAAATGGGAGGGGCATCGGGGGTGAGTATAATCAGTATACATTGTTTATATGTATGAAATTGTCAAAATATATAAAACTTTTTAAAAAAACTTTAAGCATTACCATTTCTTGGCCACTTACCTTAATTTCAAATGGTACTAAAAACAGTAACTTTCACTCAGAAATGTATTGTTCCCAATTTAAAGTTATGTTGAAATTCTCAGAGATAGAGATAATGAAATTGCATTGCTTTCTTACACAAAATTTATTTAATTAAAATTCATAAAAGACTTTTGTTTCAAGCACCAAGAGTTTTCTCTTATAATATAGTCTATTTCAATCATTCCCTTTCTATACTAAGTATAGAATTAGAAAACAAAATAATGAGAATATCTACACATAATTAGTTTGGGAATGAACTATGTCTTATAATGTATATATGTTTACATATATGTGCTAAAATGAAATATAGCATTAGAATATAGAAAAGGAAACATAAAATAGCAACTTACCTCTTATTTGCCTGTCAACAACTCTCATTTCCTTTCTGATCTTCAATGACCATTCATTGACCTGGGGAAAATTTTAGATAGGAATTTGTCAGAGAAGCAAACACTTCTAGCAAATTTTGCACGTTTTAGGAATTCTAGATTGAGTTTAGACATGATTTTTTTATTTTTAGTTGTGAAGAAAGACATTTAGGGCCTTTTTTGAACTAGCTCCTTTATTTACAGTACATAGGCAAACTGTTTAAAGGCTAGCAGGGAAGGAGAGCGCTGTACAAAAGACTGTGGTACACAGTGCTTCTCATATGGTGCATGGGCAAAGACAGGACATCTGAAGAGCTTCATCGTTCACACGTAATTATTTTAAAAATTACTCTGCCTAATACTGGGAACTCATCTTTTTGTTGTTGTTGTTACATTTTTTTTTATTTTTAAGCCTAAATTTAGATTAGAAACCAGGTTGTTTCACAAGTCAGTTCCAGGTTCCTCTCCCTTTCCCTCCCCTCCTCCTGTGCCTTCCCAAGGGAACTCATCTTCTTATATGTTTTTTTTTTCCCATTAGGTTAAAATCTCTAAGGCACTAAATGTAGCCAACTGGAGATAGTAGTGTAGGTAACTAAAAACTAGCACATTCTCATGCAAGTGAACTGTTTTCCAATTCTTCAATTTTTTTCAAAAAACACTGAAGGAAAATCTGAGGTGTCCAGCTTATGGATCATTAAAAGTAAAATTTATATTAAATGACTGTGTGCTTTTTGGCACATGACTCAGAAGAACTGAGTGACTCTGCTCCTTCAATGTCCTTCCGTTACCAGCTACTTACTAAAAGGTTTTACAGTACTTAAGTCTATTTTTAAAATTCTATATTAATTCTAGAGGAATAGAACACTGAACCCTGTTACATTCACCCACATATACATGAATTAAACTGCATTTAAACTTTCCTATCATTAGAAGATGTACTTCTAGCCGGGCGGTGGTGGTGCACGCCTTTAATCCCAGCACTTGGGAGGAGGAGGCAGGCGGATCTCTGTGAGTTTGAGGCCAGGCTGGACCGACAGCCTCCAAAACAATACAGAGAAACCCTGTTTCATAAAACCAAAAAAAAAAAAAAAAAAGAAGATGTATTTCTATTAAATTTCAAGTTTAATATTTAGTAATTACTTACCAAAATCTGCAAAATATTTACAATAACAGTGATACCACTGAAAGAAATGTTTCAACACTAAAGAGCCAGGCATGAACAAGACTGCTTATAAGCCCAATGGTGGGGGACAATATAAGTGGATCCCTGGAGTTCACTGGCCGAGTGACCCTAGTTAAAATGGTGGGCTTCAGGGTTAGTCTCCAGACAGAAAGTGACAAAACAGGACACTTGAGCCAGGGGGGTAGTGGCGCATGCCTTTAATCCCAGCACTCGGGAGGCAGAGGCCAGTGGATCTCTGTGAGTTCGAGACCAGCCTGGTCTACAAGAGCTAGTTCCAGGACAGCCTCCAAAGTCACAGAGAAATCCTGTCTTGAAAAACCAAAAACCAAATCTCCAGGATAATTGAAATTCTCTTCTGCCATATGAACAGGCATGGCACACACACACACACACACACACACACACACACACACACACACACACACACACCAAAAATAAAACTATAAGGTAGCACAATTTTTAAAGTATTACATTAGGTTTATGTACATTTTAAATGAAATTAATATAATATGCAATTAATCATATTCAAGTATATAACTGATTGTAAAATTTAGCACAACTTGCCATCAATCCTTAAAACTTTTTCATTACCATGAAACACAGATTTTGCACCTTAAATAACCCTTTATCTCCCTATCACCAATTCCTTGGCAACCAATATTTGCTTTCTGTCTACATAGAATTGGTTATTCTGAATATTTCATATAAAAGTCTTTCATTTCATAGCTTGTTTTCAAGGTTTACCCATGTTGTGGCATATATGAGTATCTCAATCTTTTTAAGTCTTATTTGCATTCCATTATATGTACACACCACAACTCTGTTTCTTTCTTCATCTACTGATGGCCATCTGAGTTTGCTGTTAACTTTGGCTATACTTAAGTATAAATAAAAAATGCCAATTTAACTGGACTGAAGCGGCCCAGATGACATTTAGCATTTTACATGTATCCAGAGGATTCTAATAATCTTTTAGGGTTAAGAAACACAGTCCAAGACCAAGAGCTCAATAAAATGTGTCATACAAGACTCATGACTGTAAAGATACAGTAGACAGAATTCAAGACAGACAAAAAGAAATTCAACAGTTGCATAGTTTCAACAGTATTTTACTAACAAATCAAAGGTATTTAAATAAGTGAAAGAAAACATAAGGAATGCACCAATACATTTAAAAAATCAATTAGTAAGTTAAACTATGCTGTGAAAACCATAAGGAATCTACAGAAAGTTTCAGACCATCAAGATTAAGTGCTTTTTTTCAAATTCATTCACTGAGTCTATTATATGCCACACACAAAGTAGGTGAAGGAAACTGAAACCAACAGGAAGGCATCACCTACAATCAGTGCTGAGACAAATGACACACAAAAACCAACTGTCCAAATTCCTGTTCCACCAATCCCTGAAGGTTATTCCTGGTTGATTAAAAACACAAACATGAGGGCTGGAGAGACAGATGGCTCAGTGGTTAAGAGCACTGGCTGCTCTTCCTGAGGACCTGAGTTCAATTCCCAACAACACATGGCATCTCACAACCATCTATAATGGGATCCGATGCCCTGTTCTAGTCTGCAGACATTCATGCAGACAGAGTCCTCAATACATAAAATAAATATTAAATAAAACACAAATATGAAATGAAAAACTGTTATATCAGATATAATTAAAAGGCTGGAGATGCAGATCAGTGGTAGAAGGCTTGCCTATTATACACCATGAAATCCTTTCTTCAAGCCCCAGGTCTATAGAAGGAGGAAAATATATTAATGATGTCAAGTTAAAGAAAGATTCCTTAAAATACAAGAAATGAGGCTGGAGAGTTGGCCTAGCAGAAAGGACCCTGGGATTCCCAGCTCTAAGAGACCCAATGCATCAGGCACCTGACATGTATACACCCACAATCACACAAACACACAGACACACACACACACCCCTAACTTAAAAATAAATCTTTAAAATTAAGTTTTAAAAGACACAAGCAATCATCAGAAAGGAGGAGGGCTGACATTTTTATCTAAACTGAAACTATGAATTTTTATTTTGCTAAGACTGTAAATTAAAGAAAACTACCACAGATGGAAAGATTTTTATAACTACACAAAAATAAATAAAAACCATTTATTTAACTTTTGAAAAAATTTAGATATATTTACGTGTATAGGTGTATTGCCTACATATTTGTATACTACATGTATGCCTTTTTACCAAGGAGTTCAGAAGAGGCCACCAGGTCCCCTGGACCCAGAGTCAGGGATGGTTGAAAGCTACCATGTGAAAAATATAAACTGAACAAAAATATATGTGTGTATACATATATATATAGTTTCAATATGTTTATTTTCCTCTGTTTATTAAAAATAGATTTTTCCCTCATACAATATATCCCAATTACAATTTCCCTTCCCTCTACTTTTCCTAGTGCTCTCCACCTCCTCTCCCATCTGGATCCACTCCCTTTGTATCTCTCATTAGAAAAGAATGGGCTTCTAAGAGATAACAACAGAATATAACAAATAAAATATGATAAAACAAGAGCCATCAAATGGAAGTTGGTGAACAAGGCAAACCAACAGAAGGAAAGGAAGAGCCCTAAGAGGAGGCACAAGATTTAGAGATCCACTTGCTCACACACTCAGGAGTACCCATAAAAATACTAAACGTAAGGCTATATATATATATATATATATATATATATATATATATATATATGAGATGCAGGCCTGTATAGGCTACTCAGTCTCTGTGAATTCCTATGAGTTTGCTCAGTTGATTTAGAAGACCATGTTATTCTGGTGTCCTCCATTCCCTCTGCCTACTCTTCCACAGGATTCCCTAAGCTTTGAGAGAGGGATTTAATGGGAACATCCCTGTAGCAAGAGTCTCATCAGACTTTCTTGGACCACCAGCCCGCAAACAATTACATGGAGACTATTTGTTAATTATAATAAATTAGCTTAGGCTGGTCCACTAGCTCTTATAACTCAAATTAACCTGTTTTTATTAATCTACATTCTGCCACGTGGCTCAGTTACCTCTGCTCTGTACCGTACATCCGACTTCATCAGAGTCTCACTGGCTTCACCACACGCCTAGATTTCTCCTCCCAGTTTCTCTCTCTGTCTCTCTCTGTCTCTGTCTCTGTCTCTCTCTCCCCCCCTCTGCCCAGAAGTCCCACCTATACCTCCTGCCTAACTATTGACTGTTCAGCTTTTTTTTTTTTTTTTTTTGAGCCTGTCCTGGAACTAGCTCTTGTAGACCAGGCTGGTCTTGAACTCACAGAGATCCACTTGCCTCTGGCTCCCGAGTGCTGGGATTAAAGACATGCGCCACCACCACCTGGCATTACTGTTCAGCTTTTTATTACACCAATCACAGCAATACATCTCCACTCAGTGTACAAATACTGCACAATACATCCCATTTAGAACTGTGTGCTGAACTGTACTGCCATTATAAGAGAAATGGCAGATTTCAGGTTCCAGGATGGGAACATACAAATCACACCAAGATACATATTATACTAGGAAGCAAGGAAGTACTCAAAGATCATTAAGATTATGTTAAAAGGAGACAGAAACTGTGTAGCACCACCTACCAAACTTGCATTTCAGCATCACACAAAATAATGGTGAAAAGTGACTGTGACATAAAAAACATATTAAAATCTAGCCTAAATGGCACTGGAGAGAAAAAGTATGTCACATTTCTGAAAACCACTATGCCAACCCCTTATTCTAAATATCAGTGATTAAGGAAAAAGCAACTGGGCACTTACTTCTCTTGCCTTTTTAGCACAAAGTCTGTCCAGGTAACCAAATGAGCTTAACTAGCAAGAGGAGGATCTTTATTGAAGACTGTCAGCTAACAACTAAGAAAGGAATGATAGAATTAGAAAGGAAATCATCTATCAGAAAACCATTCAAAGCCAGTTGATTCAGAAAAGAGGTACAAAAAGTTGCTAAGGCATTCAAGAGAGTTAATGAGATTGCATAGTCAATCCATCTAAGACCAATGTAGCATCCCTCACGTTACATGCTAGTGCTAAGAGAAAATTCCTTACACCAATGAAATTGAGTTTATTAGAGCAAAGCCAAACAAAACCTAGTCATAAACCAGGCCACTCCCAGAACCAAAGCAAGTTCTGAGAAATCCAACCAATAATATAAGATGGCATTTAGAGACAAATGGAAGAGAACCAGAAAGCAAGACAAGTACTACAGCTTCAGTAACTAGTCAACTGGTTACCACTTTATAATTACTTGTCTGCAGCATTTCTTACAACCATGATTAATTATGTGGGCTTGGTAGATTCTAATGGGTCTAATTCAGATACTCAATCCAAGTAAATGGCCTCTCACAAAAGGAAAACTGTAATAGATTATCTAGCTGACATGACCTGAAGCAGGTGACCAAAGTTAGTAAGAGCCAAGCATAGTGGTACACCTGTAATACCAGCATTTAGAAGGATCACCAGCCTGGGTTATATGATGTCTTAGTTTGGTTTATTTTGCTGTGATAAACATCAAAAGCAACTTGGAGGTACATTTCAACTTACAGCTGTAGTGCAACACAGGAAGAAGTAAGGCACCCGGAGACAGGAACTTTAAACAGAGGCCACGAGGACTAGCCAACACTACCTGCCTACGGGTGTACAGCCCAGAGAGTGAGGCCCTCCCACATCCATCATTAGTGAGACAATACCACAGACTTGCCTACAGGCAATTCCCCAGTTGCAATTTCCTCCACCCAGATATGTCTAGGTTTGTGTGAAGTTGATACAAACCATCCAGCACACACAGCAAGACCCTGTCTGCAAGCAAACAAAATGAGATTACACATCATATGCCTTATGGTGTAATATGCTAGAAATAATGAGTCTTTTCTATCGTATACTAATAAAACTTGTGTTTACAATTAGAAGTTCAAATCTTTTCATCTTCCCCATCTTGCAAGTATTTTATACAAATGTTTCAATCCCCCATACACCAGGGAAAATCTTTGTTTACACAAAGGCCACCTGCTGTATTCCAGGAATTAGATGAAGCAGTGACCCTTTTCCCCTCCTTCATTTCATGTGAGACAATTCTTTCCAGTCTAGCCAACTGAGTTAGACTGTGAATTCAGACCCCAGCCAGTGTGGAAAAGACACAGTTACCACCTGAGTTAGAATAAAACCAAGAGCAGCACCTCTTGTCTCTGTGGGCTCAATCTCCTGAGCACACCTTCTGGATCAAGAATGAGGTTTGCCTTGTCCAGACACAGCAAACTTCAGCTGAAGTAGTAATCTCTTTTGTTTCCACCCAGAACTTATTTTTAACATGATCTAGTTCACAGCTTCCTTGAGAAGCATTCTTGCAAAAATTGTTTAACTTGGATCTCATCAAGTTTACATGCAACTTTCCATTTCATAGAAAATGACACAGAAGAAAAAGCCAAGCACAAGTCACAGGCCACGCAGAATGAAGACCAGTCAACTCCAAGATCTGTTCCTTTACACTGCTATTTGTTTAATGCAGGGATTAAATTTAAAAACTAAATGCAATGGGCAGTGGTGGTGCACCCATTTAATCCCAGCACTTGGGAGGCACAGACAGCCAGATCTCTGTGAGTTCAAGGCCACCCTGGTCTATTGAGCGAGTTCTAGGACAGCTTCCAAAGCTACAGAGAAACCCTGTCCGGAATAAATAGATAGATAGATAGATAGATATATTGATTGATAGATACACAGATAGATAGATAGATAGATAGATAGATAGATAGATAGATAGATAGTAATATCTCAGAAACTCTACAACATCCAGACTTTCCCCTAAAATCTTTGTTTTCTGAGTAACTGCCCAGTCTGGCCTCAAACTCTTGCCTTCAAGAATATTCCTTCCCCAGTTACCCAAGCAGCTGAACTTGGAGCATGCCCCACCGCACCTATTAAAACCTTTTATTAAGAGCACTCACCTGTGACATTCTTCTCAGCAGTATAAAATTGAATTTCTGGAGCTTAAACTAGATAAGCACTCGGTTTCATTTTAAAACATTATGTAGATGCCTACTTTGAGGTATTTGTATACTCCTCTCAAGTATACTAATTACTAGTGTGTGGACTTAGCTTTGTCACCCATAAATCGAGATAGAGTCTAAAGAAACAGTCTCACGACTACTTAAATTTATGCCTGGTATGTGCATTACTAATATAACACGTTCGTTATTTTAAATGATAAATGTAATTGCTAAGAACGGGGTGTCAATTTCTCTTCCAGGAGGGTAACCATCTAAGAAATAGGACATGCACCAGAAAACGGCAGAGTTGATTAATGAGACTGGCTCGACAGCTACACTCCTATAACTGAACAGGTAAAGCCACCTACTCAAGGATCTGAGGGCCAAGTTTGAGCGCTGTAGAAGCTAGGCTTCTCAAACTTCAGGGCACATACTAACCACTGGGGATAGTCAGAATTCAAAATCCGATGCAGTAGGTCTGTAATGGCACCCCGCAAGTCTAATATGCTCGGGTGCTGTTGATCTGTGTTTTGAGTAACAAGGCACCTTCACCATCAAACTTTACATCTTTTAATGGCCAATTACTGTAGCAGCACTATTTGGGTTAAGAATGCTCGAACAAGTTTCTCGAGGTCACTGAGCCAAGAAAGTAGGTAGGGCTCAAACATAAGCTTGGCTCCCAGAGTAACTATAGGCAGATCTTAGAGTTCAGAGCAGCATTTCGGTAGCATTCTTATGGATAGGGCCCTGGCAGAACTACTGCGCCTCTGAAGTAAACAGAAGTCGGGCTTCCTGCACATACAGGTGAGCGAAGAATACACTGCAGGTGCCTGGACCTTCAAGGATTCCTGACCCGATTCAACGCTTAAAACCTTCCGGTCTGGTGGTCCGCAGAACGGCGTGGGGGCGGAGCCTACGCGTGAGAAAGGTTCCGGGCGGCCCGTACCACCGCGCACAGGGGGGAGTGGTTTCTCAGGGCCCGGCTGTGTCGCGCTTCAGCGCCGAGGGGGCGAGGCCGAGGCTCTCCGGAACTGGTCCTTCCCACCCTTGACGGGTGCCGAGCAGCGAGTGCGCGCTCTTCCTCACAGCCCGCTCCCAAACTCTTCCCTCGGCCCCTCCACCGAGTGGAAGGCCCCGGAAATAGGGGCCAGCCTGAGAGCGTGGCCGGCCGTCCCCAGCTCCGCTGCCCAGCGCGCAGGCTCCCCGGTCGCTCGCCCTTACCAACTCTTTGGGAGGCTTCTCCTGGGTCTTCCCAAACAGCCCCATGACGAACTGGACTTCTTACCCCTTCCGACTTCCCGTTCCCTGCGCCCAGGCAGGTCACGGGCAGCCTGGGCGGGGCCGCAAAGAAGGGAATCTAGACGCCCAGAGAAGGGCGCGGCGGCAGCTGCGGCGGCACGCACGCGCGCTGCGCAGGCGCGGAATTGAGTTGGGTGGGGTTTATAGTCCGGGTGACGCCATTGCGCAAGGGTGTTTAAATGAAGTGTAGAAGTGACTATTGACTGCGCTCAAAACCTGAAAAGTTATTCCAAAAATCTGTATCTCAACACTTATTTACAACCACTTCCCAGATATTTGTGGGTGACTTCCTCTAAGTCTTCACAGGCTGCAATCCTACCCTCCTCTTGGCACCTAACTCAAAAACGACCATCGTTCTCTTTCCCCTTTTTAGGAAGTCTCAAAAGTTCTTTCATCGAGTCAAAACTTGAGCCCTCTCAAGCCGGGCGTTAGTGGTGCACGCCTTTATTCACAGCACTTGGGAGGCAGAGGCAGGCGGATCTCTGTGAGTTCGATGCCAGCCTGGTCTTCAGAGCAAGTACCAGGATAGACTTCAAAGTTACACATGTTTCAAAAAACAAACAAAAACGTGAGACCTCTCATTCCATCCCAAGTGTGGAAGCGTTTCTTCAGGCTGCCATCATTTTTAGATCTGTAACAGCGATCTATGCTGAAACCCTAGAAGAAGAGATAAACATTTGTCTCGCTTCTAAGATTAACGTTAAACACATCTGCAGGTATCATCAGAGCTGAAGCTAACTTCTGAAGAAGAGATAACAAAGGACTTCTATTCTGCACCTGTCAAAGAAAGGAATTCATTGACAAGGAACTGTGCAGGAGAACTTGGGCCCACTAGAAGAGCAGGAAGTGCTCTTAAATGCTGAGTTAGTTACTTCTCCAGTTTCCCTCACTCACCTTACCTATTTCTTTTTTAAATGGGAAATCTTTAAAACCCTATTTAATGCACTGAAACCTTAAAGCTTTTTTGTTTGTTTGTTTTGTTTTGTTTTAAAGTAGAACTAAGTAACTGTTCTCTAATAGAACAGAACAGAGCAACCCGGAGCCCTAGTCTGTTTTGTCTTGGAAGGGACCAGTTTGGGTATCTTACCATTAAATCTTCATATGTTCTAACTTTTGTATCATGGCTTTCCATAAACTGTAATATAACCACTGGCAGGAAGCCGGGCGGTGGTGGCGCATGCCTTTAATCCCAGCACTCGGGAGGCAGAGGTAGGCGGATCTCTGTGAGTTCGAGGCCAGGCTGGACCGACAGCCTCCAAAACAATACAGAGAAACCCTGTCTCGTAAAACCAAATAATAATAATAATAATAATAATAATAATAATAATAGCCACTGGCAGGGTGGGGGAGGAAATCAGACTCCTCACATTTTGGCCAGACTATATGTCCATTTTCTTCACAATTTCATTTTTTTTAAATATTTTATTTATTTATTATGTATACAATTGTCTGCATGCCAGCAGAGGGCACCAGATCTCATTCAAGGTGGTTGTGAGCCACCATGTGGTTGCTGGGAATTGAACTCAGGACCTCTGGAAGAACAGTCAGTGCTCTTAACCTCTGAGCCATCTCTCCAGCCCCCCATTTTTTAAAATTAATTCCATACATGAATGTAATGTTTTATTCAACCTGATTCCCCCAACTCCTTCCTTGGCCTTTACTGGTTTTTGTTTCCTCATTTCCTTTAAAATACAAAAGGGCTAAACTCTCTGGTTTAGTCCAACTGTGATCCACTTTCACTTAAGGATTCACCCAGATGGACACAAAGCCTTCTGGCCTGTCTAAGCTACCTCTTCAGGTGAATGTTGAGTTCCTCCTGAGCCTGGATCGTCCTAGTGTTTTGTCAGTGGTCCATGTGTTTATTCTGCACTGGTTAGATACCCTGCCGTTTTGTTTTTAGAGCATCCAGACAGAGCTTTGTTTACTTCCGTTTGCTTTCAGAGCAATTGTTTGTTTGTTAGCAAGTGAACCTTTTCCTCCTGCCACTCCTCCAACTAATTCCAGTTGCTTATAGCACACTTGCCTCTTTTAGTTTAGAAAGTCTATCAGTGCCTGATCACACTGACGATAGAGACACTTGTTCCCTCTCGCCCAGCAAGGGGAATGTGGGAAGCCTCTCCCCAGTATGTGCAGTAGCCTTAAAGAGAAGCCCAAAAGAATGGACCCCAGCTCTGGTTGAAAGGAACCATATCGGCTCAGCTGGGAAGACACACATGGGCAATGACCACAATGTTTTCAACCCCTCTACATCCCAATAAACTTACAGGATAAATTTGAGACACTGTGAAGAACTGACCTTGGAGTGAGACATGATATTTATTTTGTGTTCTTTTATACTTTAGATTAGTATATGTTCATTTTGCAAAATCATGATGCTTCCATATGACTGAACCACATGATTGGTTCATATTCACCCCATTATCCTTTCTGTCACGACCACCTCGACCAGCAAGGAAGACGCGACTCAGGAACCCTTCTTGCAGACAGTTTACTCAGGACCTTGATGAACAGTGGAAAGGCAGCCACGGAAGAAACCCCTCCTGCTCCCTAAATAGCCGAGGCCAGCCAACCCTGAATGGCCACGTATGCATAAGCCATTGGTGCAACAGCACGTGTAAGCAATCTGATGATCATGGCGTGACCCTGGCGGGATAGGAGCATGCCAAATAAGGAGTTGTTTGTTACTGAGGGCACTCACCATCGGGATGGTGGAAGGCGGAAGCCAGCGCCATCTTTAAGGCGCGGTGTGGTGCAGCTCTCCACACCTTTCTTGTCTTTTCTCTCCAGCAGTTCCCTTCCTAGCCCTAAAGAGTCTCACATGAAAGTAGTTTCATCACACACACACACACACACACACACACACACTGGATTCTACATATGAGAGAAAATGTGATGCATGTGTTTGAATCTGGGTTTTCTTTTCATTTGTTTGCTTGCTTCAAAGGAGGTTCTCCAGGTCTATACATTTTCCCAGCAAATGATTTTATTTTATTTTTCTTTATATCCTGAGTAAAACTATATTGAGCATCTGTGCCACATCTCCTTTGCCCACTGGTCTGCTGGACATCTAGACTGACTCTGTAAAGCAGTGGTTTGAATATTATCACAATAAATATCGGCATGCAAGTATCACTATGGTGGGCTAACTTGCTCTGCATATGTGTCTAAAAGTAGTGACACTGGATCTATGGTACTTTTGTTTGGTTTCTGGGGTTCCTCATTACTGATTTCAGTAGTGGATACTCTGCCTTATTCCCACCAATGCTGTGTAAATGTACATTCCCCACTGCGTCCATGGCAGTGTGTGTTGGTTTCCTGATGAGGGTCTTCCAGTTGGAGTGAGATGGAATCTCAGTGGAGTTTTAATTTGCAGGGATGTTAACATTTTTTCTCCTATGTTTGAACTCTGGTCAATTCATTTGCCTATTTGTTGATTGGGTGGAGTGTGTTTTTCCTTGATTTGGCATGTGAGTTTAATTTTTTTTAATTCCTGGTTTTGTTTGTTGAGATAAAGCCTCACTATAACCATGACTGGTCTGGAACTCACTATATACACCAGGCTGGCCTCAAATTCATGGAGGTTTGCCTGCCTCTGTCTTCCCATTGCTTGGATGAAAGGCTGGTGTCACCATGACTGACCTAATTTTCTGAGTTCTTGATATACTCTATGTAGAAATGACAAAGATTTTTCTCCCATTGTATAGGCTGTCTCTTAGGTCTTTGTTATACAAAAGCTTTTCATTTCATGCAATTTCATTTGTCAGTCATTGCAATTATTTCCTGGGAGGTTGGAGTCCTTTTCAGAAACACTTTGCCTATTCCCATGTTTTGAAGTTTTTCCTATATTTTTCTCTAGAAAGTTCAAAGTTTCAAGTCTTATAATAATGTTCTTGATCCATTTGAGATTTGATTTTGTTTAAGGTAAGAAACAGGGATCTAGTTTTATTCTTCTGCGTGTGGCTATCCATTTTCTCAGCACTATTTGTTGGGAAGAGGCAGTCTTTTACCAAAGCATGCTTTGGGCACCAGGTAACTGTATCTGTGTGTGTAGACTTCCTTCTGAGTTCTCTATGGTAGCTCATTGCTCTATAAGCTCGTTTTTGTCCCAGCACAGGGCTGTTTTTATTTCTATGCATCTGTAATGTGATTTGAAACACTCTAGCTTTGCTCTTTTTACTCAGAATAGCCTTGACTAATTCTGTGTCCAAAAGATGTTATGTTACAGCTTCCTCCCATGTTGAAACATTCTATCCTGCAGGGAAGCTCCATTAACAGGAAAGGTAAACAAGTCAAAGTCGTTTAAGGAAGTCCCTAAAACTGACCAGATTCACTAAGCACCTGCTTTCCAGAGAAAGTGGTGAAAGCTGCAAAGAAGATTCCCAGACAAGCCAAGCAGTAAAGAAAACTCACAGACCAGATCAGCTGCCTGAAAGAAGTAGAAACCAGTCAAGCTGACTAGAAGAGGTGTAGTCCAATTCAGTCATCTGAAAAGACCACTCTCCAGCCTATTGAGCTGCTGCAGTCTGTGCTCCAGGTTCCCAGCTTTGTGAGCTGTCAACGGATGCTGGGATGGGCTTTGGTAATGCAGCTACTTTGAGTTATTTCTGAAGGGAGCCCCTGCACAGTAGGGGCTTCTTCCTGAATCCCTGATTAGTCACAAATCACACCCAAACACCTGTTTTTGCAGAGATCCTTTATTAAGCATGGAAGAAAAGTTAAAGTGGCTCTTTTCTGACTCACACAGAAAAACAGCTGCAAATGACCTTGCAGGTGTGATTTTTAAGAAGAGAAGAAGGGGAGGTCTGTTTTAGAATGGTCTAGAATGTGGTGGTAAAGGAGATAGGGCCAGGGGAGAAGTGGAAGGAGACAAGAGAATGGGTGAAGGAGTATTTGCCCCAGAGGGACAGTACTGCCTCTGGATAGAGGGGGATAGATGTGGAGCATAGGAAAATGGTACTGAAATCCAGAAATCAAAGCCCCTTTTGGTTCACCTAATTGTCACGCCCAACTTAAAATTAAATACCTCATCCTAACAGGGCTTTCCACCTTTACTTTTGTAAACCACCATTTTCCTATGCCTTGGGAGGAAAGAGTGACCAAATAAGGGAATAGACCTTGGTGGCTACCTTTAGGGATGTAACCTAACAGTTTTTAGCAAGGCAGAGGGAATGGGGGAGAAGGGCAAGGCCTACCAGAGCCACAGGCTCAAGTGGGCTAGTGTCCCTTCAATTTCTGCTCCTATAAGTAACCCCAATAAAACTCTGGTTCACCAAGTTAGACTTTGTTGGAATCAACACTTTGGGCTTCCTGTCTGGGATGGGTAGGCATAAGTGTTTTGCTCCCTAAGAAAAGTTTTGTCACACAATATGAATTTTAGGATTTTTTTTCTAGTTCTTTGAACGATGTCACTGTAATTTTGATAGTAATTGGACTGATCATTTGAAGTAACAGCCATTTTCACAATATTAATTCTGTGAACTCATGAGCATGAAGGTTTTTCCATCTTTAATGTCTCCTTCGATTTCCTTCAGGATTTGAAAATTTTTGTTGTGTAGGTCTTTCATTTCCTTGGATAGTGTCTTAGTTACTGTTCTAATGCTGTGATGAGACATCATGAGCAAGGTAACTTCTAGAAGAAAGCATTTAATTAGGGGCCCCCTTACAGTCTCAGAGGGTTAGTCCATGGCCATCCCAGTACAGAGCATAGAAGTACACAAGCAGGCGTGGTGCTGGAGTGGTAGCTGAGAGCTCACATCTTATCTGCAAGCTGTAGACAGAGAACAAGCTAGACTGGGCCTGCTAAGGACTTTTGAAACCTTAAAATCTACCCTTGAGACACACCTTCTCCAACAAGGCCACACCTCTTAATCCTTCCCAAACAGTTCAACTAACTGGGGACCATGCTTTCAAACATGAGCCTATGGGGGAATTCTCATTCAAACCACAGTTGGCTTGTTTCTAGGTGTTTGTCTTTTATTTTTCTTAAGTTATTGTAAACTGGAACTTTTCCCCTAACATATTTCTTAGCATGTCCATTATTGGTGTACAATAAAGGTACTGAGTTTTTGGATATTAATTTTATAACCTTCTGATATTATGAAAGTGATAACCAGATATAAAGGGTTTCTGATATTCTTTAGAGCCTTTTAAGTATAACATGCTATCATCAACAAATAGGGATAATTTGACCTTTTTCTTATTTGTGTCCCTTTTGTGGCTTTCTCCTGCTGATTGCTCTGCCTAAGTCTTCAAGTGCCATATGGAATATGAACAGAGAAGATACTTTCTTTGTTGCTGTCTTTAGATGAAAGGCTTTCACCTTTCTCCCATTTAGTATAATTCTGGCTACAGGTTGTCATGGTTAGCCTTCATTATGTTCCTGATTTCTTCAATACTTTTATTATGAAGGGATGCTAACCTTTGCCAAAGGCAATTTCTACATCAATGGAAATGACCATGTAACCTCTAGTCCCCAGTATACTTATATACTCTATTGCACTAAATGATTCGCATATGTTGAAATTTTCTTGTATCCCTGGAATAAAACCAACTTGATCATGGCACATGACCTTTTTATGTGTTGTTGATTTGGTTTCCAAGTATCATCTGGGGAAAATTTGCATTTATATTCATCGGGAAAGTTGGTTTATAGTTTTCTTTTTTGTTCTGTCCTTATGTGAATTTGTTACCAGGGTATCACTGACTTTGTACAATGAATTCAGTGATAATCATTCTCTTTCTGTTTTATGAAGTAGGAAGGCACATAAATGTTAATTCTTCGTTAAAGGCCAAGCAGAATTCAAGCACTGAATCCATCTGGTCTTAGATTTATCTTGGTCGGGGAATTGTTAATTATTGCTTCTGTTTTCTCATTCATTATAAATCTATTTAAGTTATTTATATCCTCATAATTTAATTTTGCATGTGTGCTTAGGAACTTATTTATTTTAGACTTCCCAGTTGTCTGTGGCAAGGACTATACATTTTCATCTTAATCTCTAATGGCCTGCTGGATTTCTCTGTGTTTTTCATATTTATTTTGATTATGTGTGTTTGTGGGGGGGTGCTATGAGTGCAGGTGCCTTTGGAGGCCAGAAGAGGGCGTCAGATCTACTGTACCAGAGTTACAGCTGCCCAATGTGGGTGCTGGGAACCAAGCTCAGGTCCTCTGCAAGAGCAGTGTGTGCTCTTAGTCACTGAGCCATCTCTCTGCCGCAGATCCTCTGGATTGCCTTGCTATATTATGTCCTGTTTTATCTATAATTTTATCAATTTGGGTCTTCACTATTACTTTTGATTTCTTTGGATACAAATTTGTCAATCTTGTTCATCTTTTCAGAGAACTAGCTCTTTGCTGCTGTGATTTCTTCTATTGTTCTTTTAGCCTCCATTTCATCATTTCCTGCCCTGATGTTTAATATTTCTTTCCATCTCCTGCTTTTGGATTTTTTTGTTTGGTTTTATAAGACTTGGAAGTACATTATTAAGTTGTTTCTTGGCAGTCTGTGTGACTTTTATATGCAAACACTGGAAGATACCAACATTCCTCTTAGAACCCTGATTTCAGTATCTCAAAGTTTCTGATAAGCTGTGTTTTCATTTATATTCTCTTCTATGAATTCTAACATTTTCTCCATTGATTATTCAAGATGTATTGTTCAATATCTAAGTTTTGAGTAGTTTCTTTTGTTAGTGATTTCTAATTTTAAAGAACTCAATTTAACCATGCTCAGGTCTGTGTCTGTGTATGTATGTGCATATGAGTAAAGGTCCCCTTTGAAGCCAGAGGAGGACATCAGATTATTTGGAGCTGGAGTTAAAAGCATTTGGGAAATGGCCAACATGGGTGTGGGGAACGAAACTCAGGCCCTCCACAAGAGCAGTACATATTCTTAACTGCTAAGTCATTTCTCCAGCCTCGGTTTCTAGTTTTACCCTATTATCTGGTAAGATATAACATATCACTTTACTTTTTTAAAAAGTTGTTAAGACTTGTTTTGTGGCCTGAAATAATTCATTTTAAAGAAAATTTTATGAAATGCTGAGAAGGAAATGTACTTTTCAACTTTTGGATGAAGTGTTCTGTGGATGTTTGTTAAGCTTATTTGATCTATAAGACAGTTTAACATTTCTCTGTTTTTAAAAAGGTGTGTGTGTGTGTGTGTGTGTGTGTGTGTGTGTGTGTGTGTTTGTGCCCAGAAGAGGGCACTGGATCCATTGGTATTAGAGCCCTGTTGGCCCCCAGATAAGGGTGCTGGGATCTGAATTCTGGTTCTCTGATGGAACAGTAGGTGTTCATAACCACTTAGTAATCTCTCCAGCCCCTCATTGTTAATTGTTTTATCTGAATTACCCAGCTGTTGCTGAGTGTGGTGTTGAAATCACTCACTACTATAGTATCTGGACCTCTCTGTCCCTTTATGTGCAATAGTGTTTATTGGATATACCATTGTTTGGTGCTTATGTATTTATAATTATTACAACTTACTGATGGGATTTTCTCTGTTAACATGTAGTGGCCTTCTTTGTCACTTCAGACTAAATTTGGCTTGAACTCTACCTTGTCAGACATGAGTATCATCATTCTTGCTTGTCTTCAAGTTCCAGTTACCAACTACATCAACTTACACATTTTAGCTGTGTGTTGACCCATGGGCCTGTTTCCTAAAACAACAAACATTTGCATATTTTCTTTTAATCCAATTAGGTAGCCTGTAACTTTTAATTGGAAAGTTGAAACCATTTACATTTAGATTTATTAACCTAATTGCAAATTAGGTTAATTTGCCTAATAAAATAAAAACCTGTAAGCCATTTACATTTAGGTTATTTAGAAGCATTTGCTGATTCCTGCTGGTTTTCCTGGTTGTCTGAATATTACTTGTTCTGTCCATACTATTGGTGGTTTGCTGGACATGTTTTAATTCATTCATTTATGTCTCCCCTGAAGTTTGCTGTTTTTTGAGCTTTGGTGTTTGTGACTTTCTTTCTCTGCTGTGTGCAGGAACCCTTTAAGTGTCTTCTATAACTGGCTTATGGATTGCTTCAGCTTGTCCTTATCTTGTGTGCTGATGTTATGGCATGAAGACCCCGAGACCACTCAGCACGGTCAGAATTCAAACTGAGAGTCTATATTAAGCTATCCAGTGACTGCCTGGAGAGGGACACTGCTCAGAGAGCAGCCCAAATGCACACTGGCAGCTGCGGGTGGGAGCAAGCAAGCAATTCAACAGAATCTGAGAACCCGTAGTTAGCTGGGGCCATTTCAACCCTGAGTTTGTAGAACAGGTTGTGTGCATTCCCACAGGACTTTACAGGACATGGGGTAGAAACTAAAGGTGGCTTCAGCTGAGACAAGATGAGAAATCTTTGCCCTGTCACATTCCCCACTGTCCTGGTGAATGAGTCAAATTGTGGACTCATCCTGCTCTATAGAGGTGTAGTTGGTCCTTAAGACCACTAATTTGACTGAAGTTGCCCTTTGCTTTACCTAATTGGTTAGACAATTTAAAATACAGGTCCCACCATTTATGCACAAGATGAGAATTAAAGGTGGAGCCAGTTCTGATAGCAGAGCAGTTGGGGGAAGGGGCTAGACAATAGAGACCGGAACCACTGATCTGATTCATGCCTTTGTCTCTCGTGGATATGACTTTAGATGTGTTACATTTGTCTGTGTTGTGGAATATTTGTTTAATGATGCAAAGATGTGTTGCATTCTTTTATGTTGCATTTGTTTAACTCCATGAAGCTGTGTTACTTTGCCTGTCTGAAACACCTAATTTGTCTAATAAAGAGCTGAACATCCAATAGCCAGGCAGGAGAAAGAAATAGATAGGGCTGGCTGGCAGAGAAAATAAATAGAAGAAATCTAAGGAAGAGAGCAAGGAACCAGAAAAGGAGGAGAGGAGGATGCCAGGGGTCAGCCACCTAACCACACAGCTAGCCATGGAGTAAAAAGATAGAGACCTAGAATAAAGAAAGGTAAAAAGCCCAGAGACAAAATGTAGTCAAAGGGAAATGGGATAATTTAAATTAGAAAAAGCTGGAGAGAAACAAGCCAAGTTAAGGCAGGGCATTCATAAGTAAGAATAAGTCTCTCTATATTTATTTGGGAACTGGGTGGCAGGCCCCCAAAGAGTAAAAACAAAACAAACAAACAAAAAACCAACTATAGTCTCTCTCTCTCTCTTTTTTCTCTAATTACTCCTGATCAACTACCTTAGAAACAACATAGTCCTCCTTGTCTTGTGAGAAGTAAATCTAAGCCTCTGGATTTTTTAAGATCACTTCTGAAAGGGAGTCTAACTGTTGCCCTAGTTCAGAAATAGAAACTTTAATGTACCTATGTCCCGATCAACCTGTCTGCTTCATTCCTTAAAGTTTGTAGCCCCATGGTTATGGCTGCTGAGCTGACTATGCGTGCTCCAAGCAGGAGTGGACGAGGACAGTAACAGCTCTTTTTTTTCTTTGTAGTCCAGGGCCCACTTTAAAATGTGTTTTCCCTTCCTCCCCATTATATAGGTATACCTGGGGCAGAATGTGCACTAAGACGCATAAATGGGGTTTCTTAGTTTGGGAAACATCACAAGAGGCAAACTATTAGTACATGCCCATCAAGTAGTCCCAGGAACTCAGTAATATTGTTGTAGTTGAGATGAATTAACCCACGAGGCTGAATAGCAGGCATCAGAAAAAGGGGAAGCCCCTAGATTAAAGGTTTTGGATGTTAGATAAGTTCCAGTCCCTTGTAAGTCCTCTAATGTTAATTTGGGCTATCCCAGCCATAATGCATTTCATCAGTCAATGGGCTGACAATCTGGTTATTCCTATCACTATGTAGTATGGGGACTGGAGTTCTAAGCATAACAGAAAGCCTGGCCACATTCTGGCTAGGAATGATTTGCTGAGTGGTGACTTGTCAGAGTGGAAAATAAGGGATGGGGATCCCTCAGATTCCTGGACAGGAGGTGGTGGGACTCTGGCCCTGGGTGTGTCAAGTCCTTTGGAGGGGAGAATTGGATGGGGCTTTGTCATGCGTAGGAGATCTCTGCTAGGACCTAAGGGTCTAGAGACCTGTCAGGAGCAGTTTCTTCTGGGTAGCAAACCTATCAAGGGTCCGTTCCTGTGGCAGAGAGTCTAATTCTGTTGTGCGATGTGCTTTACTCTTTTGGTTTTTTGACTCTTTTGGGGGCCCGACACCCAGATCCCAAGTAAATCACACACAGAGGCTTAATCTTATTCATGAATGCCCAGAGTTAGCTTGGCTTGCTTCTAGTCAGCTTTTTTGTTTGTTTGATTTTTGGAGTCAGAGTTTCTCTGTGTAGTTTTGGAGGCTATCCTAGAACTTGCTTTGTAGACCAGGCTGCCTCTGTCTCCTGAGTACTGGAATTAAAGGGCACCACCACTGCCCGGTTTAGGCATCTTTTCTTTTCCTTTTGGTTTTTCGAGACAGGGTTTCTCTGTGGCTTTGGAGGCTGTCCTGGAACTCGCTCTGTAGACCAGGCTGGTCTCGAACTCACAAAGATCTGCCTGCCTCTGCCTCCCGAGTGCTGGGATTAAAGGCGTGCACCACCACTGCCCGGCAGCAGCTTTTCTTAATGTAAATTAGTCTATCTTTTGCTTCTGGGCTTTTCCTTTTCTATTCCTCCATACCTTTTTCCCCTTCTTACTTCGTGTTGCTGCGTAGCTTGGTGGCTGGCCCCTAACGTCCTCCTCTTCCTCATTTTTTTTCTATTTATCCTCTCTCCTGCCTCACTATTGGCCAGTAAGCTCTTTATTAGGCCATCAGGTTTTATCTTCACAGAGTTGAACAAATGCAGCACAAACAAAAGTCACACACCTTAAAATAATATTCTAGCACACACATTGTTTCCCAAAGGCCAGAATCTTTCTTTCAGACCTGTAATTTTATCGTCATTGGATTACATTTTTTATTGTGCATTCCTTGGAAGGGAGTTCTTTGTATGTATGTATGCATGGATGCATGTATGCGAGTATGTGTTGTGCCCAAATTCTAAACTCCAAAATCACCAAGAGGCCCATTTCAATGCAAGAGCAAAGAGTCTTTATTAAAGTTATTTAACGAGCTAACTCCATTAGCTTGGGCCCTTCACCCTGCCACCATATGGCTGGAGAAAAGACCCCAAGTAACCTTGAGGCAGAGACCTTAAAGGGCAGCATAAGGGGAGTGTCTAGGGGTATGAAACAGTCTCACGATTGGTGTGCTTCTAAGTATGGACAACCTACTCTGTGTTGATTGGTCAACTGGTTGTTATGGCCCATAGGCCCTCCCAGGGCAGTTGCTATGCTCTGCAGGTAACTGTTGTACACTATCCATAAAACACACCCAGAGCCGTAAAGCACAGCCCCACCAGCAAACTTCTGATTGGCTCCTTGCCACGAGGAGGGCATCTGACCCCTAGTGACCAGGTCATGCAAGCACATGTTAGCCTGTAATGGCTGCTAAAATGGGTGACTGGTCACTACATATGTATGTATGTATTCATCCAGGTATTTCCAGAAAGCCTGTTTCACAACTCCAATTTTTAAAATGGAAACTTAATTGTTCTTGGCAACTTGAGGACCCAGCCACAAGGCATGCATATATTGTAAACTGTATTCCTCCCTTTCTCCAATAAAAGTAGGCATTTAAAGTGGGCATCAGTGAGCAAAAGTCAATTTGGGATATGGGTTGCTAGTCTGTAGTTACATTGGCTATTGTCTCCCCTTTATCTGTCTTCCTCAGTTCCCACGTACAGGCCTGAGCAGTGGAGATTGGACCGAGATCCTGTATTCCTACAAAACAACAAGACTCAGGAGGAGGTAGGGGGGCAGGGAGCAGAAGGGCCCGAGGCCTGAGGAAACCTGAATTTTAATGGTTCTGTAGTCAGGGAGACAATCCGTTTGGTGTCAGTGTCTGTGGCTTCAGCTCTCTTGACTTGGGTGTGGTGAATCCATCGTGTAACGACAGCTACCATCAAAGCTAAAGGAGTGAAGAGAATCATCACGTAGAGTTTTTAAAGACAAAGAACACAGGAAAACTACACCCAGTTAGCAGTTGCAGGGGGAAGCAAGCAAGCAGCTTAACAAGAGTCAAGTGCATGCAATTAGCCAGGGCATTTTGACCCTGAGTTTGTAGAACAGGGTTGTGTGCTTTTCCACAGGACTTTTCAGGGCAGAGGTAGAAACCAAAGGTGGCTTCAGCTGAGACAAGATGGAGAAATCTTTGCCCTGTCACACTGGCTACTTTTAATGTTTACTTGACATAAGGTAGAGTCATCTGGGAAGAAGGAATCTTAATTGAAAAAAATGCCTCAATAGGGTTGGCCTGTAGGCAAGTCTGTGTGGCATTTTCTTGATTAATGATTGATGTGGGAGGGCCCAGCCCACTGTGGATGGTTCCTCTCCTTGGCAAACTTAGCAAACCTGGAGGAGCCAGCCAGTAAGAAGCATTCCTCCATAACTTCTGCATTAGTTCCTGTCTGCAAGTTCCTGCATTGAGTTCCTGCCCTGACTTCCCTGGATGATAGATTGTTGCCTGAATAAACCCTTTCTCTTGAAATTTATTTTGGTCATGGTATTTTATCACAGCAATAGAAATCCTAACTATGGCATCCTGGAAGGTCTTTATTTCTCCATGATTTTAAAAAGACAACTTTGCTAAATATAATAGTTTTTGGCAGTTATTTTATGAGCTTGAAATAAATCATTCCATGCTTTCCTGGCATTTAGAGTTTCTCCTGAAAGATCTGGTGTTATTCTAATGAGTTTATCACTGTGAGTTGGTGTTTTCAACACCACCCACTACAGATTTAATATTACTTTTCTGCTCTTATTCTTAGCATTTTATTTCATCTTGGATTTTGTTTAATGTGATTACTGGGCATTATACACCTAGAGCCTTGCATATGCTAGGAAAACAGTCTATCAGTGAGCTGCTTTCCTAGCTCTCTATTTATTTTAGGACAGAGTATCACTCTGTAGCCCAAGATAACCTTGAAGTTGAGGTGCTGTCAACTCCTGAGTTGCTGGGATTATGGGTGTGCACCACCAGATCCTGGAGAGAGAGAGAGAGAGAGAGAGAGAGAGAGAGAGAGAGACAGACAGACAGAGAGACAGACAGAGAGACAGACAGAGAGACAGACAGAGAGACAGAGAGAGACATAGAGACAGAGAGACAGAGAGAGAGAGAGAATGTGTGTGTGTGTGTGTGTGTGTGTGTGTGTAGACAGGGCCTCTCTATGTAATTCTACCTGTCCTGGAATTACCAGGCTGGCCTGGAATTCACAGAGATCTGCCTGCCTCTGCCTCCTGAGTGCTGGGATTAACAGTGTGCCCCACCATGCCCAGCCCTTTAGACCCAGCATTGTGGTGATAGTTTGTTTATGATCTAACAAAGCTTGCCTGAAGATCAGAGTGCAGGGCTAGCCACACTAGTTAGCCATAGAGGCCAGGTAGTGGTGGTACATACTTTTAATCCCAACACTCAGGAGACAGAAGCTGATGGATCTCTGCTAGTTCAAGGCCACCCTGGACTACATGATTTGATCCAGAATAAAAGAGAAGCAGAGCTCACACAAAGGTGATTACAAAATTTGGAGTCACATGCTTTAATCCCAGCACCAAGGAGGTGGAGACAGGAAGGGATATGGCTGGGCAGAGAGAGGAGGAGACAGGAGTTCAGGGTAGTGTGAGCAGTAGTCAGTCTGAAGCAGTCTGAGAATGCAGTCTGAGGACAGGGTCGCCCCTTCAGGCTGAGGTAGAGGTAAGAGCTAGTGGCTGGCTACTTTGCTTCTTTGATCTTTCAGCTCCCCTACCCCCACCCCCAATATCTGACTCCCGGTTTTTATCATTGAGACCTATTAGCATTTAGCTGTAGTGTGTTGACAAGTTCTTTCCCAGTTATGTCTCTCTGTGGTTCTAAATGCTTCTTGTGCTTAGGTGTCCACATCTTTTACTAGATTGGGGGGATATTCTGCTATAATTTCAGATGATAGAATTTTATTTTTGAGGCAGAATCTCATGTGGCCTCTTCCATTGTTATTTGAATCTTCTTAGGGACAGACATTCTCCTGAGGAGTCAGTCCTAAAAATGAACCATAGAGGAGAAAAGAAGCTGCTGCAATAGCAAAACCAGCCAACAAAAATAGGTATAGAGACACAGCCAAAACCCCTTACAGTCATCTACCGTATATCACCAGAGACACAGCCAAAACCCCTTACAGTCATCTACTGTATATCACCAGAGACACAGCCAAAACCCCTTACAGTCATCTACCGTATATCACCAGAGACACAGCCAAAACCCCTTAAAGTCATCTACTGTATATCACCAATGACCTGGGGGGTGTCAAAAGTAATGTAGAGTGATAAGGTTGATGACTACCTTATATGCCATCCTAGAACCTTCATCCAGTGATTGATGGAAGCAGCAACAGATGCCCACAGCTAAACACTGAACTGAACTCCTGGAACCTAGTGACAGAGATGGAGGAATGATGAGCAAAGGGGTCAAGACCATGATGGTGAAACCCACAAAGACAGCTGACCGGATAAGGGGAGCTCTTGAATCCCAGACTGATGGCTGAGAGACCAGCAGGGGACTGATCCAGACTCCATGAATGTAGTCTCAGTGAGGAGGCCAAAGAAATCACAGGGGCCTTGGGTAGTAGATCAGGGTTTACCATGGTATATGAATGATCTTTGGGAGCCCATTCCAAATAGAGGGATGCTCTCTCAGCCTGGATACATGGGGAAGGGTCTAGGTCCTGCCCTGGATGAAATGACAGACTTTAAAGATCCTACCCAAGGAGGGCCTCACCCTCCCTGGGGAGTGATGTGGGGATTGGGTGGGGGTTTGGGGTGCTGGTGGAGGGACAAGGGAGGAGGGGTGGGAGAGGGAGCTGGGATTGACATGTGAAGCATTCATGTTTCTAATTTAAATAAAAGCATATATTTGAAAAAATAATGTAGAGTAATGTAATCAAGATAAAGCAATGCCATAGAGGACTATAATAAAGGAAGAGGCAAGGAAGGGGAAGGGAAGAAGCAAGCACTGGTTCCCATTCTGCTGCTGTGATAAAGTACTATGACCAAGGCAACTTAGAGGAGAAAGAACCTGTTTTGGCTCACCATTCTAGAGAAACAGAAGCCATCAAGGTAGAGAAAGCACAGCAAGAAGCAGAGAAAGCATGGAGGCAAGAGCAGGAAGCTGGCTGGTCACATTTTCACCTACACAAAGGAAGCAGAGCAAACACAATGACTCCCCCTCCCCGAATCTGTCAACAGCCAATAACTCAGCAGTAAGGGTTAGAGCCAAAATAAAGAATGTTCAAAGGTCTATACTTTTTTTTTAACAATAAAAACCTTGGGGCCAGCAAGATAGTTCAGTAGACATTGCTGCCAAGGCTGATGACCTGAGTTCAATCTACATGACGGAAGAGATCTGATTCCTGCAAGTTGTCCTCTGACTTCCACACTGACATCGTAATGCATGTGTCTGTACACACACTAACTATAAATAAATAGGGGCCATATAGCTTCCTCCCATGCATGTCTTGGGTCCACCATCAGTAATACACAGTCTCTACTCATGCCCTGATATGTCCCCGTTCTTAGCTACTGCTGTGGCTGTAGTTTGTCCTTGTTGCATAAACTTCAGGAAGCATGCCATGCAGCCTTCTTCCTACTAAGACTCACACTTCTGAGGGGGTGGGAAGGACTAAGTGAGCAGACATTCTAGCTCTTTCCTCCTGCCAAGCACAGCACGTGTTTAATGGGATCACACTCCCCTGCCATATGCTCACACAGACATTTTGTCACACACATTTTCAAAGCCTTTATATGCATTTTCCTCTTGATCCCTGAAAAATATTATAAATAGATGAGTATCCTTGAGTCAAGGGATACTTCAAGGCCTATGCTTTTAATTCTCTGAATTTAACATGAAAATGGAGAAAATTCAAAGTAAAAAAAGAACCATTTTTCCTTAGCTTCCCTGTTGTGTGACATTTTACTCTTTGGGCTTTTTAGTCTTTTGTGGGGGCCCACCACCCAGCTCCCAAATAAATCACTTATGGAGGCTTATTCTTAGTTATGAATGCCCAGCCTTAGCTTGGCTTGTTTCTTGCCAGTTTAACTTAAATTATCCCATCTATCTTTGACCTCGGGGCTTTTATCTCTCTATTCCTGTATATCTTTTCTTTCCTTCTTACTCCATGTCTGGCTGTGTAGCTGGGTGGCTGGGTGGCTGGGTGGCTGGGTGGCTGGGTGGCTGGGTGTCTTGGTAGCTGGGTGTCTTGGTAGCTGGGTGGCTGACCCCTAAAGTCCTCCTCCTTCCTCTCTCATCCCCAGATCCTTTCTTCCCAAGATTTCTTCTCATTTATCCTTTATGCCTGCCAGCCCCACCTAATCCTTCTGTCTCCTGCCTCAATATTGGCCGTTCAGCTCTTTATTAGACCATCAAGTGTTTTAGACAGGCAAGGAATCACAGTTTCACAGAGTTGAACAAATGCAACATAAACAAAAGTAACACACCTTAAAATAATATTCCCCACACTTCCCAGTTTGGCTTTGCTCATTTTGTAAGATACCCATCTTAGCAGCCTCTTGCCCACAGTCTTCGTATTTATGAAGTAGACTGTTAAATGAAAAGCCTTGGACAAGAAAACCACAGGAACTCAAACAGGGCAGGAACCTGGAGGCAGAAGTTGATGCAGAGGCAATGGAGGGGTGCTGTTTACTGGTTTGCTCCCCATGGCTTGCTCAGCCTGCTTCCTTACAGAACCTTAAACCACCTGCCCAGGGATGGCACCACTCACAATAGGCTGGGCCCTCGATATCAATCAGTAATTAAGAAAATGGCTTACTGGCTTGCCTACAGCCTGATCTCTTGGAGGCATTTTCTTAATTGAGGTCCCCTCCTCTGAGATGACCTTAGTTTGTTGACTTAAAACTATCCAACGCAAGTGCCAAGCTGTCTGTCACTTTAGCTCTTTTGTATAATTTAAGGTCTAATATTGTAATGCTTCCAATAGTGTTCTTTCTGCTAAGGATTGCTTTGACAGTGTATGGTCTTTTGTGTTTCCATATAAATTTTTGGATTCTTTTTCTAGCTTTGTGAATAATGTCATTGGAATTTTGAAGAGAGTCTCAAATGACTTTTGGCAATATATCCATTTTCAAAATGTTAATTCCGTCAATCTTTAGAAAGTCCACCATCTGGTATCTTCTTTAATTTCTTTTTTCAGTGACAATAAGTCTTTCTTATGTTTGATATTATTTTTCCCTGTAAAACTCATGCTGGCATTTAGGTCCTATTGTTAGGTATTATGGCTAGGATTAAGTAAGATCCTTAGTGTGAGGGGTTCCGTGATTGAATATGGGTGTTGTAAGAATTCTTCCCTCAGAGACATAAATAACACTTGTTAAATGGGCTTTTTTCCAAGGAATGTTTCTGCCTCTTTTGTCAAATATTAAGTGTCCATAGCTTTGTTGTTTTATTGCTGGGTTATTTATTCCATTCCATTGGTCTACCTACTTTTATGGCAGTTCTAGGCTGTCGTTAACATGAAAGCTCTGTAGTATGATTTGAGGTTGGATATTGTAATACCATCAGCAGTGTTCTTACCCCTTGTTTTGGCTATCTGTGGTCTTTTGAGTTTACATATGCATTTTTAATTTTTTTCTAAGCCTGTGAAATACACCATCAGAATTTTGATAGCTATGGCATTAAATCTGTAAATTAATTTTAGTACTCATTCTCACAGTATTAGTTCTGCCAATCCAGGATCGTGAAAAAAGATTTTCCTATCACCTGTATCTTCTATGACTCCCTTCTTCCATGTCTTGATGTTTTCATTGCTGAGATCTTTCTCTTCTTTGGTTAGCTGTATTCCTAAATACTTAAACATTTTGGGGGTTATTCTGAACAGGACATTGTTCCTAACTTCTTTCTCTGCGAGTATATAGTGGCAATCTTGAAAATAACACAGGACAACAATCAGGACAGCCAACCTGGAAACAGAAAGAAAGGAAAGGATGCCTTCCAAGTGCGTGGAAAAACCCAAAGGATGGCTAAGTCATGGCCACACACCCTGCCAAACGGCCATCTGCGTGACTGTGGTGCCAACCACTGAGACTGCTGATCTGAGTAATACTGGCTAGTTTCTTCCCATGTTGTTTCCAAGTGTGTTATAAACACATACAACTAGCAGAGTAATCTGTAGAGATTCAGCAAGGCTCCTTAGGGCTGGAGTGCACCTGCAATTTGGTGGTAATTGGGGAAGGAACAGGTATATTCCAGCTCAGAAGAAGCTATTTTTGTCTAGACTACACTAAGCTCAGGGATGCCTCTGCTCCTGTTGCCACCAGGACTGGGTCTCTGTTAGCAAGAGGCCAGTACATTGCTCTCTGTTAAATCTCAGACCTGTCTGCTTATCTTATTTCTTGACACACTGGAATTGAGTCATTCTGGAAAACTCTCTGCAAATGAATGATGATGAAAATAAAGATATGTTCAAGAGAGAAAACCTAACAAGATACCAAAACAATCCTATAAACCACAGATCAATACTAAATGAAACCCCAAAGAATGTTCTTTAAGAATAGTAACAATGGGCCGGGCATTGGTGGCGCACGCCTTTAATCCCAGCACTCGGGAGGCAGAGGCAGGTGGATCTCTGTGAGTTCGAGACCAGCCTGAACTACCAAGCGAGTTCCAGGACAGCCTCCAAAGCCACAGAGAAACCCTGTCTCCAAAAAAACCAAAAAAAAAAAAAAAGAATAGTAACAATGGCCATGTTGGGGTCTGTGATCCTACTGCAGCCTGAAGCAATGTTGACATTAGTGGGCATTGCAGCCACTAGATGCCCTGTTGGTGTGAGTGACCCATGTTGCCACCTGAAGTCACGTTGGAGTCTGTGGTCCTACTGCAACCTGAGGCCATGCTGTTGTCTGTGGCCTATCTTACCACCTAAGGCCAGGTGGATGTCCATGGATGGTCTGTGCTGCAGCCTGAAGTCATGTTAATGTCCCTTGGCTGAGCTGCCACCAAGGGCCATGATGGTGTCCATGGCCTGTGCTTCAGCAGAGGGTCATAATGAGGATGTCTGTGATCTTTGCTGCCACTGGGGGGAGGCCATGCTGAGGTCCGTGGTACTCGCTGATGCTGTGGTCCGTGCTGTTTCCAGAAACCGTGTAGAAGACCTTGATCCATACTTCCACTGACTGTAAAGGACAAAGAGGTTACTTTTGCAGTGGTGTCAATGACTGCAGACTCACAGTTGAGAAAGAGTCACAGCTTCTAAGACCACACCCCAAATGTTGACAGCCTACACATGAAGTCATCAAAGAGAACTCTGAAGACTTGTGATAAGGATACTGAAATGTAGCTCTCCACACTTGATGGATCCTGGAAGGGTGCAGGTGGGAAAGGACTCAGTTTTCTCTAAGGGGCTGGCCACTGGGAGTTTGACCATGCCCCAGTGAGTATATGGGCATCATAAATTAGACTTGTTTTTTGTTTGATTGATTGATTTGTTGTTTTGCTTTCTTCTTGGGGGTGTGGTCATAAGGTAGTATAGACTTGGGAGGACAGGGAAGTGAGTCTGATTAGGGTGCATTATGTGAAATTCCCAAACAATCAATAAAAATAATATGTTGAAGAAATAGCAACAGTGATCTCAACAAGAGGGCTCTGTACTTGTGTCCTTGCTTAGCCTTCGCTGCCCCACTAGAAGCCTGTTCTCATACACTGTCATATTAGGGGCCAGGACTTCTGAGTTTTGGGGGATGAAACTCAGTCTATAATCACTGCTATCACAGATGAAAAGCTAAGAGTTTTCTTTTGGTACTTGATGGATCAGGAAGATATGCATTTGATAAAGTATAAGATACCTACTGATCTGTCATATCTTGTACACAGCAGACAGGAAGTTGCCATGAAATACAAGTTAACCATGTGCATGTCACATTATATGACCACATTTTAACACAGTTAGAAATCAGCAACTCAGGACAGTGGTGCACGCCTAATCTGAAGATTAGAAGTTCCGTATTACTCTTCACTACAGAATGACTTAGAGACTAGCCAGTCTCAAAAAAAGTCAAAAAAGAGAAATCAATGAAGAGCCCGGCATTGTGGCTCACCCCTGCCATCCCAGCACTTGGGAGGCTGAGGCAGGAGGATCCTGAATTGAAGTCAGTTTAGCGACCTAGAGAGACTGCTTAAATAAAACCAGACAAAACAAACACCCCTCTCCCCACCCAAGGAAACCAGTGATTCCAAAGAGAAAACAATGGAAATGAAAGAGCCTGTTTCCTAACTACAACAGCCCCACCACTTACCCACAGGGGGTGGGTGCCAAAACCCCTGATAGGAGCTGAAACTGGACGGCGCCGACACCACACATGCTGTTTTATAACCTACACACTCATCTTCCTTTATTTGAGGTTTCACCTTCTCCACAGTTTCAGTCATCTGCTGCCCATGACAATCTGAAAACGTAAAACGGAATAGTCTAGAAATAAACAGTTCATTGTTTTAAGTTTCACACCATTCAGAGTACAGTGGTGAAATCTTGTACCATCCTGCATAGAGCAGGAATTGTCCTTTTGTACAGAGTGTCCACACTGCAGCTTGTCATATCAGTTCCAAGTAACACTAGATTCTGGAGTAATGGCCCTCAGGGTAAGGCTGGTGATGCTATAGACTGGGACTGCCCTAAGCTTAGCTACAGAGGACTCCTAACATGCAAAGACTCCTAACTGGTGCAAGCAGTGAGAGTGAGTGTCCATTGAGTGACTGTGGGGAGGTACACAGTGAGGCCCTAATTGGAACATGTGTAACAACCCCTCCAGCAAGGCTCAAGAACATACTGGAAGTTGGACAGAAAGTATGGAAGAGCCAGGGGATGGAACAGAGCACTGTGAAAGGCTGTCTGTGGAAATGACATGGCCATTGGACCCACGAACTCACTATAGCTGATTACCTGCACAAAATCAAGTCATCAAGTCAGTGTTCTAGTAGGCAGCACTAATTAGGCCCAATGGGTTATTCACAAAAAATGAGGGATGCAAAATGGGAAGGGAGATGTGTTGGAGGTGCCTTGGGGGAGTGGAAGGAAGAGGTTTGGGGGTGTGTATGAGCAAGGTGTGTTGCTTACATATGTGGAATTGTCAAAGAACAAAAGATATTTAAAAAATAGTCATGTTAGTAATTTGGAAATGCCAAGGAAAAGTCATAAAATGTCTTACAAATGAAAAAGAAGATGTCAAGAAAGAATATTAACATAATTTATAATAATTAATTTTATTACTTATTATTAATCACTTGCTGTACCTAATTTGTAAATTGAAATTTATCATAAATATGTATGGGAAAAATCAGTAATCATTGGGTTTCCTATTATCTGTGGCCTCAGGTATCTGCTGTGTCTCGTAATAAAACTTAAAAATAATCAGTGTCTGCCAAAACTGGAAATAGGGAAACTCAATAATCCAAAAATCCCATTCTGAGCAAACACAGAAACATGTTGGGGAAGTCCTGTGCATTTGTCAATAAAGCACTGTCTGGCCAATAGGGAATCTAGATAGGTGGGACTAGGAGTCCAGGAGGACTCTGGGAAGGAGAAACACAAGAGAGTCAACATGTAACGCCATGGGGTAGGAAGCCCGGAACTATTCTCCGGTAAGAAACATACTTAGATTAACAATTATGGGGTAATTACTTAAGTCAGAGCTAGCCAGTAAGAAACAAACAAAGGCCAGCAGCTTTATAATTAATATAGTCTCCTGTGTGTTTATTTGGGACTGATACGGCTCTAGAACCAGGTTGGCGGGAAGGCTTCTCTCAAGGAAAAAGCTTCCCTTTACAGAAACAAAAGTCATATACAACAATATTCATAGCCTCACTATGTGTCATTGCCAAGCACAAGAAATAATCTGTATGTCTGTCATGGTAGAATGAATAACTAAATTGTGGTACATTCATTCAAAATACAGTCATGTGCCAAGCAATGACACACTAGCCAATGATGGATCATGTGTACAATGATGTTCCCATAAAATTATGCTACCTAATAATATTTTATCCATCTTAGTCTGTATAAATACTCTGGGAATTACTTAATAGTATTTATCAAAATGTATCCCCTCACTTTAAGAGATGTGTTTTAAGGCAGGATTTCATTATGTAATCTTGGCTGGCCTACAACACACTATGTAAACCATTCTTCCCTTAAACTCACATACATTCCCCTTCCTCTGCCTCCTAAGGATTTTGCCTGTATATAGGTCTGAGCACCACATGGAAACCTGGTACCCACAGAGGCCAGAAAAAGGGAATCAGATCTCCTGGAACTAGACTTACAGACAGTTGTGAGTCACCATGTGGGCACTGAGAGTCGAACTCAGGTCCTCTAGAAGAGCACTCCTGTGCCATCTCTCCAGCCCCAATGCATATATTTTTATTCTGAGCATGGTTCACTAGTTACTAGTTATTTTTATTAATCTTGTTTGTGGTCTTGCTTTAGGAAGGGAGTCTGATGTCTCTGTATAATTGTTGTGTAGGGCAGTCTCCAGTTCTCTATGCTGAAAGTCTTTATTTGGTCAACAAGAGACACGTCAAGCTTAGGCAGTGAAAGGCTCTTACCCTTTCCCATATCCCCCTAACATTTCCTATCTTTGCATCCCACCTTGGGACTGGTGGGGAAGGAACCAGAAAGTGGCTTTGGGTGTGCAAACTGTTCTCTGTCTGACCTGGTCACATGAGTGGTTTGACTTTATGATAAACTAGAAATTTGTGTGTTTGATATTTATACCTTTAAGATTTGTGTTATGAGTGTGCATGTGTGTGTTTGTACAAGTGAGTGCACAGAAGCCAGAGAGGGTGGTGGATCTCCTGGTGCTGAGGTTACGGGCACTTGTGATGAGTGCAGGGGCTGGGGCTGGGGTCTTCGGAAAGAGCAGTGCAATGTGCACAGCTGAGCCGTTGCCGCCTCTCAGCTCCCTATTTCTCCATTTCTATGGAAACATGCCATCTTCCAAAGGAATAACGGAAGAGACAGAATGAACGTATTTTCCTTCCTTTGTGGAGTGATAGTGGTGTGGGTTTTGGTTCTGGTGTGTGTATGTGTCTGTACAGGCAAACATACTGTGGTGGTTTGAGTGAGAATGATCCCCATAGGCTCACCATAAGCTTTCAAGTTTGGTTCCTAGTTGGTAGACTGTTTAGGAAGGATTAGGAGGTGTGACGGTGTGACATTGTTGGAGGAGTGCGGTGCCCGCTGTGCAGCCTGTATCCGAGAATGTGCGGAGGGTGTCGGGATTGATGACACAGAGACCAGTCCGAGATGCAAAGAAAACTTTAAGCAGGCTCCAAGAAGGCTCAAGAAAACTTTCCAAGAAAGGCTTCCCTCAATAAAAGCTTCCGCTCCCTCTCTTACCCCTGGCTGGTTCTGCCCTGACACCAGAGACTGTGGTGTGGGTCAGGAAGAGATGGTTAGTCTTTGGAAAGGTCAAGGTCAGGGCATTCCCATGGGCAAGCCCTTTTCAGGAACTTACTGCTCTGGTAAACATTTCTTATGGACACCGGATTGTTTTCAGTAAACATTGTCTTAAAGCTGCCTGCCCCCAGGCTGATGGGGAAGTGGGTCTCCGGCCAAGGTCTGTTGTCCCCACAGAGGAGTTGTGTCACTGGGGGTGGGCTTTGAGGATTTAAAAGCCCACACCAGGCCCCGTTTTGCTGTCTTTCTGCCTGCTGCTTCTGGGTAAAATGTAAGTTCTCATGTAATGTTTTCGCTTATATGTTCCCTTGGTCAAGGTGTCTCTTCACAGCAATGGAGCAATAACTAAGACATATACCATAGTGCATGTTGGGGACCAGGACATAGTCAGAAGTCACTTTTCAGTCTCAGGCTTATTTGAAGTAGGGTCTCTTGTTTTTGCTGCTGCACAGTGTATCTACTCTGCTGGCCCATGAACTTCTATAGGAATGTTGGGGTCCCAGATGTGTGCTAATGTAGCTGGCTTTTATGTGGTTTCTCTGAATCCAAACCCAGGTTGTCTTGCTTACCCTGCTTTTACCTACCAATTCATTCTCCTGGTCTTGTATTTCCCTTTGATGTCTGGAGGTGGTTAAATAAAAAGACAGGGAGAATATTGTGTATTTGTTCCATCCTTTCCTTGCCAATCCCTTTTGTTAGCTGATGAATATATACTGCAAAGCATCAAAAACCATTCCCACTTGTAGTTCTTCCTCTAGGAATATTATTTCAGAAAACACTATTGTTGCATTAAGATTGTAGAATCATCTCAGATAAACAATGTAATTTATACTTAATATGACCTCGGCTGCTAAAAAAAAACTACAAGCTATTTGAACAGACTCTAAGTGTCTGAATGTGTTGATGTGCTCTAACTCCACTTATGAAGGAATGCAAATAAGTGGGCTCCTGTGGGCTTTTCTAGTCCTTAGAAGCCACAGTGTCCTTTCTCTAATTTCTGTGCAACTCCATCAGGCACACATTATGCTACCTGGTAGTCTTTTGTTTTGGCATATTACCCTCATTCCTTTGCACAGCCACGCAACTACAGCAGAGAAGAGATTCTGAACCTGCTCCCAGGCAATTAACAGCAGGAAGCTGCTTGCCTGAAGTGAGAAGCTAATTCTGTGGCTCCGCCCCTTTTTGGAGACGGTCAGGTTGAGGGATGAGTTTGATGCTGAAAGCACAGGGATGCTCATGGGACTCTCTTGAAATAAAGATTCTGGTGAAATAGGTGCTGTTTTGATAAGTGACAGAAATTCATTTCCAAGAGAGTTGATTATATCAGAACTAGACTTGTCAAAAGACAAACTCTGACTCATCTTTTTTCCCCAAAAGAGTGGCATGGGGAAGTGTTGCACCCTTCCCCCATGGGGGTCTGTTGACCAGCTTGTGACTAGGAGCTTCTAGCAAAACACTTTTTGTCCCCCTCCTCCCAGTAAGGCCTGCATGCAAGTTCCTGTTTTCTGTCCATCCTTATTGTCTACATTTCTGTTTTTGCCCCACCCTTTGAGGGAGAGTCCTGGGAACATGGCTTCTGACCTTGGTGGTTTTCTACCATGCCTGCCTGGTATATAAGGCTCCACTCTTGTTAAAATAAATGCCATTCTCCTTGTAAGAATGAGCCGCTGTCTTTGTCTTCATTTATATCCTTAGCCCTTAGCTTGGCTCGTTGTGAAGTGTTGTTAGTGCCATAACCGCGAACACCGGCTTGGTACAGGGAAGTATCCAGTGAGGTGTTTACCTTCAACACCAGGGGCTGAGGGCTGCCAGCTAACTCCATGTTTCTGTGTGAGTCCTGGCAGGTGGAATGTTTACAGATTTTGTACAGTATCATGTCTTGTTAGATGACAAGTGTGCCAGGTATAACAAGGCCATCAGTACTGTAAATTAAGGCAGAAGACTGGGTTGAGTGACTGTCACACATGATTATGACATTCAGGTTCTATGGTGTTAAATCAGCAAACAGTAGTCATATCCCTTTTGTACCCCTCATCAAACAGGCAGGTTAAAAATAGAGCAATATCCATTGAGATGGGTCACAGGGCACCACTTCATTCATTGAGATGGGTCACAGTGTACCATATTCAGCACTAAGAAATGATTTGAACAACAATTTAAAAAGCCCAGGATATTGCTGTTTGGCATTTGAGAGGTTCCTCCTACGCAAGTATCTGGCAACAAAGGCAGGAATCAGCTTGCTGGGTTTTGTTTCAGAAACTTACTGTTTGACCACTTGGCTCAGGAATTAAGTAAACAAACCAGAGCATGTGGACGACAAATATGAGTCTCCTGAAAATACCAGTGTTCTGACTGCTTTTTGGTGTGAAGCACCTTACCAGTTGGTCTTTCTTAATAAAAAAAATCAACAAAATTCAAGCAAGCTACCCATGTATAAATGCGACATGGAAAAGACAAGAGTCCCTGAACAAATTGGGAGCATGGGGGAAGGGGGAAAGAGATAGGAGGAGAATATGAGGGATCAGGAAGTTTGAGTAGGGAGAGGAACAGAGGGGAACAAGAAAAGAGAGACATCAATAGAGGGAGTCACTATAGGTTTAAAGACAAATCTGGTACTAGGGAATTGTACAGAGATCCACAAGATCCCAATAAGCAATAGTGGAGAGACTACCTTAAATGCCCTTCCCCTATAATGAGAATGATGACTACCTTAAATGCCATCCTAGAGCCTTCATCCAGTAGCTGATGGAGGCAGAAGCAGAGATCCACAGCTAAACACTGAGCCCAACTCCTGGAATTCAGTTTCAGAGAGGGAGGAGTAATCAACAAAGGGGTCAAGACCACTCTGGGAAAACCGGCAGAAACAGCTGACCTGAGAAAGTGGGAACTCATAAGCCAACACAGGACCAAACCAGGCCCCCTGAACAGCCTTCATTCAGTAGCTGATGGAAGCAGAAACAACCACCCACAGCTAAGCACTTAGCCATACTCCTGGAATCCAGTTGCAGAGTAGGGGGGAGGAATAAGCAAGGCAGTCAAAATGGTGCTGGAGAAACCCACAGAAACAGTTGACCTGACCCAGTGAGAGCACACGGACCACAGTCATAAAGCGGGGGAACCAGCATTGGACTAAACCAAGCCCTCGGGATGTGGGTGCCAGTTAGGAGGCCTGGCTATGGGACCTCTAACAGTGGAACCAGTATTTTTCTCTAGTGTACAAATGGACTTTAGGAGTCCATTCCCTATGGAGGGATACTATTTCAGTCTAGATACACAAAGGAGGGCCTAGTCCCTCCCCTCAAATGATGTGACAGACTTTGATGATCCCCTATGGAAGGCCTCACCCTCCTTGGGGAGTGGGTAGGGGGTGGGTTGGGGGGGTTGGTAGAGGGCATGGGAGGATGGGAGGGAGACGGAATGGGGAGATTAATATATAAAATGATTTTTTTCTAAATAAAAAAAGAGAGGAAAAAAAAAGAAATGTCACCAGTCCTGATTTGTCAACAAAGAAAAAACATTCTGAAAAATATGCCCCCAAATGAAAGAGCTTGCAGTAGCAAGGACACAGATACTCTACAGACAGTGTCTGTGAAATTTATGAATTTTATGTCATCTAGCTTATAGCAAAAATGAGTGCAGCACATTAGTGGTGTGTGTGTGTGATACAGAGGTCACTGGACAAACTTGGGTGTAGTTCCTAAGGTACATACCATTTCTTTAGTTTTTTCTTCTGAGCCAGAGTCCCTCACTGGCTTGGAACTCCACAAGTAGGCTAGACTGACTGGCCTGTCAGTTCCAGGAATCCACTTCTGTGTCTGTCTCTGGAATAACAAGTGCAAAATTCCTCATCCAGCATGTTTTACATGGCTTCTGGATAAAACACACTCTAGTGACTGAGCTAGTCATGAATTATCCTTCATTGTGAATTGTGTGTGTGTGTGTGTGTGTGTGTGTGTGTGTGTTTGAGTGTATGCAAGTGCCTGAAGAGGCCAGAGGAGTCAGATCCTCTGGAACTGGAATTACAGGGTACTGTGGAGCCATCAGACACGGGTGCTGAGACTGCCTCTGAAGAGCAGTGAGTACTCTACCTCTGGGCCATCTCTCCAGCCCACAGTAGCATTTTTTGTTTGTTTGTTTGTTTGCTTTTTGTTTTTTCGAGACAGGGTTTCTCTGTATTGTTTTGGAGGCTGTCCTGGAACTCTGTAGATCAGGCTGGGTTTGTACTCACAGAGATCTGCCTGCTGGGATTAAAGGTGTGTGCCACCAACGCCCGGCTCCATAGCAGCATCTTATAAAGGGCTCCAGGGAGCCCTTCTGTCTTCTCACAGAATCATTTTCCCAAATAACTTTTCCAGAAAATAGAAACATTTTCTTTTGTCAGGATTAAAGACATCTTCTCAGCATCAGTACTAGGTTTTTAATACTGCATCAACACCTCCTCCCCTCCCCTCTTATTTGTCTAAGGAGAGAAAAGATACCATCTTCCTTTGGTACACCCACCTCTAACCCTCATCCATAGACTCTGTGTGAATCACCTCCACTATGGACTAGGAAGCTAAGTTACCAAACTCGTTCAAAACCTACACAGAGTAAAACTATGTTCCTAGAGAATTTCTGTGGGAGCCATTCACAAATAGGACACAAATGCTGGCTAGTGGTGGTGACATCTACCTTTAGTCTCAGCACTCAGGAGGCAGAGACAGGCAGATATACATGAGTTTGAGGCCAGCCTGGTCTACAAAGTGAGTTTCAGGTCAGCCAGGGCTACACAGAGAAACCCTGTCTCAATCCCACCCCCATGAGAAGACACAAATGCCCAATTTTGATATATCTTTTGGTGCTAATTATAGGATTGACTTTGTTGTTCACTATTAGATAAATAGGCTATACAGTTAGTTAAGTATTCTCTGTATCAATACTGAGTAGGTTTTAAAGGTTTATTTTTATTTTAGGAATATATATATGAGGAATTTGTGCATGTGAGTATGTCAGATCCTCTTAGAGCTGGAGGTAACTAACCATCAGCTGCCCAACTTGGATGCTGGGAATTGAACTTGGCCCTCTGCAGGACCAACTGCTCTTAACTGTTGAGCCATCTCTTCAGCCTCTGAGTATGTTTAAGATACACTATCAGTAAGAACATTCAAAGGCTGGTGATGGGGGTCAGTGGTAGGGCTTGCCTAACATGCACATGGCCCTGGATCTGGTCTCCATCACCCTGAAACATATATACTATATAGGTGCACCACTCTCCTGGAGCTCCTAGGACATGTAGATTTGAAAGTTGTGTCCTAGTTGGATCTTACTATTTTAACTGTCCCAAATTCTTGATCATCTATTAACTCAGAATTTTGGCTATTCCTATGCCACAGAGGGACATTATAAGGTGAAATGTCCCCCACTCCAGATGGCATCCAGGGCTTGGAGCATGCTAGGCAAGCATTCTATCACTGAGTTACACTCCTAGCCTGAAATGATCTGGCCCATATGAAATATAAACTCTTGATGAGAAGAAAGTAAAGCACTTAAAATGATCGCCTGTGCCAATATACGATTACTGACAACAAAGAACAGAGAAAGGATGAATAAAACACACATGGAGTGCTGGCGAGGTGGGTCAGCAGGCAAAGGCCCTGCCATGAAGCCCAGGAACCCATTTAGACTCTAGGGACCACAGGGTGTGAGAGAACTGACTCCTGCAAGTTGTCCTCTGACTGCCACATGAGCGCCATGGCATGCATCCTACTCCTCTCCAGGAAATACATAAATGTAGTTTTTACAATCAATGCACTCACAAATGATTTTTAAAGTAACATTTTAACAGTTAATTTTCAATATTTGTCTTAATTTTAAATCAGACCAATAACAAACAAGGTCCAACATTTTACCTGCTTTTATGTCCTTTTGGTGGAGTTGTTTTCATTTTATTCTGAATGTGTATTGTTTTGCCTGCATGTATGTCTGTGTACCACGTGCATTCCTGATCCCCAAAGAGGCCAGAAACCAGAATTATATTCCCCCTGATATTGAGTTACCGATGGTTGTGAGCCACCATGTGGTGCCAGGAATTGGACTCAGGTCATCTGTAAGAACAAGTAGTGCTCTCAACTTCTGAGCCATCTCTCCAGCCCCCTCCTCTGGCAGAGTTTTAAGGGATAAGAAAACAGCTTGGTATTGGTACAAATGCAGACAGGTAGACCAATGGAATCGAATCGAAGACCCTGATATCAATCCACACACCTTTGAACACCTGATCTTTGATAAAGAAGCTAAAGCTATACAATGGAAAAAAGAAAGCATCTTCAACAAATGGTGCTGGAGTAACTAAATGCTGGCATGTAAAAGACAGTAGATAGATCCATGTCTATCACCATGCACAAAACTGAAGTCCAAATGGATCAAAGACCTCAACATCAATTCAGCCACACTAAATCTCTTACAGGAGAAAGTGGGAAGTATCATTGAATGAATTGGTACAGGAGACTGATTCTTGAACATAACACCAGTAGCAGACACTGAGATCGACAATTAATAAATGGGACCTCCTGAAACTGAGGAGCTTCTGCAGGGCAAAGGACACAGTCAAGAAGACAAAACGACAGTCCACAGAATGGGAAAAGATATTCACAAACCCCACATCTGACAGAGGGCTGAGCTCCAAAATTTACAAAAAACTCAAGAAGCAAGTCTTCAGAACACCAAAGGATCCAATTAAAAAATGGTGTACAGAACTAAATAGAGTATTCTCAATAGAGGAGTCCAAAATGGCCAAGAGATACTTGAGAAAGTGCTCAACATCTTCAGCCATTAGGGAAATGCAAATCAAAACAACTCTGAGATACCATCTCACTCCCATCAGAATGGCTAAAATCAAAAACACTAATGACAGTTTATGCTGGAGAGAATGTAGAGAAAGGGGAACACTCCTCCACTGCTGGTGGGAGTGCCAACTTGTGCAGCCACTTTGGAGATCAGTGTGGAGATTCCTCAGAAAAATAGAAATCAGTCTACCACAAGATCCAGCAATTCCACTCTTAGGCATATACCCAAAAGATGGACCCTCATACAATAAGGACATCTGCTCAACTATGTTCATAGCAGCATTATTTGTAATAGCCAGAACCTGGAAAGAACCTAGATGCCCCTCAACTGAAGAGTGGATAGAGAAAATGTAGTACATTTACACAATGGAGTACTATTCAGCAGAAAAAAATGGAATATTGAAATTTATAGGCAAATGGATGGCACTGGAAGAAACCATCCTGAGTGAGGTAACCCAGTCACAAAAAGACAAGCATGGTATGTACCCACTCATATATGGATTTTAAGCATGGAGCAGGGCATTGCCAGCCCACAATCCCAATCCCACCGCCAGAGAGTCTGGGGTGCAGGGAGGACCCTAAGAGAGATATGCATGGTAACCCGGAGAAGGGTTATGGGATGTGATCACCTAATTGGATTGGGGGGGGATAAGGGAAGGGTAGAAGGAGATGGGAGAAAATAGGAGGGGAAAGGAGGACATAGGAGAGCAGGAAGGTTGAGCCAGGGTAAGAACAGAGGAGAAAAGGAAGGGAGATACATTAAAAGAGAGAGACAGTATAAGTTGGAGAAGACATCTGACACTAATGAGATCTTCACAGATCTACAAGAATGACACCAACTGGCATTAAGGCTACCTTAAATGCCCTCCCATGACAATGAGAATGATGACTACCTTATATGCCATCCTAGAACTCTCATCCAGTGGCTGATGGAGGCAGAGGCAGACACCCACAGCTGTGAACCAAACTGAACTCCTGGAACCCAGTTGCAAAGAGGGGTGATGACCAAAGGAATCAAGATCAGGCTGGCGAAACCCACAGAGGCAGCTGACCTAAACAAGGGGGAACACATGGACACCAGACTGATGACTGAGGGGCCAGCATGGGACTGATCTGGACACCCTCCCACCGAACCTGGGTGATAGAGAGGAGGCCTTGGCAATCTGTGGGACCTTGGAGAGTGGAGCAGTATTTATTCCTGGCATACAGAAGAACTCTGGGAACCCATACCATGTGGAGGGATGCTCTCTCATTCTGGACACATGGGGAAGAACCTGGGCCCTTCCCGGGATGATGTGACACTCTGAAAATCCCTCCTGGAGGTCCTTGAGCTCCCTGGAGAGTGGAGGGGGAATGGAGTGGGAGTGAGGGGTTGGGAGGACTGGGGGGGTGGGGGAGGAGGGGAGGGAGAGGGAACTGAAAGTGACATGTGTAAAAAGTTAAATTAAAAAAATTGAAAATCATGGGCAAGCAAAAAGAAAGACTAAAAGAATAACTTGCCAGGCTCCCAAGTAAAGTAAACACAATGTTTTACCTGCCCAACCTATACTAGATGGGTAAGAGGTAAAATTAAAATACATTCTTAAAATTCAAGCCAGCAATTATTTACTCAGCATTTATATTTTGGAATTGACATCTTCAGGAGATGAGTAGATCATAACATTATTCCACCCCTTGGAGACCTTATCAATTTTACATAATGAAAAGATTTACACACAAGATAATTTTTAGATTTAAAAAGTCTCCTAAGCAGAACAAATTGTATGTCTTACTGCTAACATCAACTAGGGAATCCTGTGACTGCAAAGAACACATGCTTGGAATTCCTTAAATATAAGAAACTGATAGAAGAATAGAACTTTCTTCTAAAACAGGTTAAATAAAGTCTATCAACTGTCAACATTTCGTTCAGTTTCCTGCCTCAGGGAAAATCTGCTAAGTGAAGCGTCACTGTGAGTAACAATTGAGGGGTAGGTCAAGCTTACCCTGGCAAGACCTCCTAACCTCATGTAGTATTGTTGCTTTGTTTTTTCATTGTGGTATTTTTATTGCAGGCATAACACTGGAAAAAGCATTTTGTCCATTTTGTGCCATGCACTGTGGGTAGTTAGATGAGTAACCCTCAAGCCCTCCCATAAAAGTGCTCCTAAAAAGACACATGCAGATTTAGTTAATGCATCTGCCAGGAAATGTCCAAGGTACCCAAGACATAGGGCTGCACAGAGCTGTCTGCTCAGCTGTTGATGACAATAAGTTGGATCACTCAAGTAAGGTATCCTTCACCTGGTTGTCACTATCTGTGGATGTCTTTGCCCTTTTTAAGTCTTGTGAAGAAGCAGAAGATGGGAAGGTGCAGAATTTAGGGAGAAAATGTAGTCAAGCCCAAGAATAATGAAAGGAACACCAGGTAGAGGGAATGGTAGCAAAGCACCCACTGGAGGAAAATTATAGCATGGGTGGTAAGAATGGGAAATGCTAATGAAAGTGAACCAGGAAAGTATGACAAGGGGTGGGTGGTCAATGCTAAGATTTCTTTGTGTCTAGGCCTCATTCTTTTTCTTCCTCCTCCTCCTCCTCTTCTTCTTGTTTTTTTTTTTTTTTTTGAGACAGGGTTTCTCTGTATTGTTTTGGAGGCTGTCCTGGAACTCACTCTGCACACCAGGCTGGCCTTGAACTCACAGAGATCTGCCTGCCTCTGCTTCCCGAGTGCTGGGATTAAAGGCATGTGCCACCAATGCCCAGCAGGCCTCAACTTCTTAAACGGTGGGTTGTGACCCCATATGGGGTCCAGTAAATGAATTTGGGGGTCTAGGTAAATTTGCTAACACCAAAAGGTTCCTGAATTTGCAAAAGATCAAAGGGTAGCAAAGTCAGACAAATGATGAATCTAAGGTGTTGCTGACTCTCACCTACCTGTGTTGAACAGTGTGGCTTCACTGCAGCCTTATTTCTGAGCATACAGCACACATGCTTCATTGTATGTTCAGTGATACTACACACATGAGTCATTGTATGTTCAGTGATACTACACAGTGCCAACACATACCTGAAGTACCTCAGCTCACACTCAAGGTGGATATGTGGTGGATTGCAGTGTTTCTAGTACACAAAGTTTTTCTACTCTTACAGAAACATAATAGTTTAATAATAGAAAACAGGGGGCTGGAGAGATGGCTCAGAGGTTAAGAGCACTGACTGCACTTCCGGAGGTCCTGAGTTCAATTCCCAGCAACCACATGGTGGCTCACAACCATCTATAATGAGATCTGGTGCCTCTTCTGGGGTGCAGACATACACGGAGGCAGGATGCTGTATTCATAATAAATGAATAAATCTTTAAAAAAATAATAGAAAACAAAGCCTAAATATTTTCCTTATTGTCATTTCTCAGCATGCAACCACCTTTATCACTATAGTGAAATTAGCAAATATCTTTGAATTGGATTTTATCAGATTGTTTGATTTTTAAGAACTGCTACTTGCTGACTCAGTTTCATTAAAATTTGTTGAATGAATTTTGACATGGGATTAGATTAGACAGAATTTCCAATAACTTCTGATATGGCTCTTAATGTATTTCTGTTCTTTTCATTTTATATTATATATTTATGCAAAATGGCATCTTCTGTACTGACAATCATAAAAATAAAAATGTTGATCAGTTCTAAATAATGAAGATGTAGTAAGCTAGATCAACAAAATATTCAGCCATGATTTAATTCTTTTTTTTTTTTCTTCTGAGACAGGGTTTCTCTGTGTCTTTGGAGGCTATCCTGGAACTCACTCTGTAGACCAGGTTTGTCTTGAACTCACAGAGATCCGCCTGCCTCAAGATTTAATTATTTATGTAAAAATAAGCATACCTATCTCACTAGTGTGAAAAATTCCTTCCTCTTTTGTGAACAGTAAAACTGTATGAATGATAGAGGTTTCTTTTTAAATGAATTTATGATTCTCTTGCCAGTAAAGGTCTGATTTGTTTATATACCTATATGTCCAAGGTCATTTTCTTGGGTGACAGGGATTGTGAATGGAAAAGATTTAAAAGGCTTGATGTAGGCCCAGGGTATTCAACAGGTGTGCTCTGGAAATCTGAGCCAATTTTGTCTAAACATTTCTATACTTTTTTGCACATTTTATCTCTCTCTCTCTCTCTCTCTCTCTCTCTCTCTCTCTCTCTCTCTCTCTCCCCCCCCATCTGGGACTTTAAGAAGACTGTGGATGAAGAAAGACAAAAGAACTCTAGTTAATAAAAGAATCCAGAGTCAGGGCATGGAAGAGTTGAACAGAACACAGGATAATTATGAATTCGAGGCCATCCAGAGCTCTATGAAACCCTGCCCCCTCCAAAAATAAAAACAACCAAGGGCTGAGGATGGAGCTCAGTGGTGGAGTGCTTGCCTGGCATGCTCGGGCCCTGGGTTGAGTCAACACCACCAGGAGGAGCCATCTAGAACAGCTGTCTAAGAAGGTGGTGACGTGGGAAGGGCCTCTGAAGAGCAGATTGGGAGCCATCTATTTCCTAGTAATATTTGAAAGTAATCACAATTTTTCATGAAAAAAAATGTCAGTACTCTGGGAGCAATTAAGTATGAGGTTTTTAGTTTTTTTCCATTTGAAGTAATTAAACTATGGATTTTAGAGGTGCCTGTTGTGGGATATTTGTGTGTGTGAAGATGTATTATTGTGATTGGCATAACACACAGCTGAATGACCAATAGCTAGACAGGAGGTATAGGTGAAACTGGGGAGGAATCTAGGCCCATGCTGACGCCCATGAAATCTGACGAAGTCAGACATACAGTACAGAACAGAGGCAACTGAGCCACGGGGCAGAATGCAGATTAAAAAGAGACAGGTTAATTTGACTTATAAGAGCTAGTTGGAAAAAAGCCTAAGGTAAGGCCAAGCTCTCATAACTAATATTTAAGTCTCCAGGTCACTATTTGAGGGCTGATGGTCCAAAGGTAGTCTGACAAGAAAGTTTGCTACAGGTGCCCATCATAAAACTTGGGTAATTTGAAGAAATGGATTATAAAAAGGCTGAGTCAGAAAGCAATGAAGTGATTACATGTTAAGAGACATCATTATTAAGACATAAAAGCTAGTGTAGAGAGGTTTCTACTAGCCAAATATGGCAGTTTGTGCACCAAAAATGTTTTTTAAAAAATTTAATAATTTTTATTCTATGTGTGTAGGTATTTTGCTTTTGTACCATGTACACTCAATGCCTGCAGAGGCAAGAGGGCATTAAATGCCCTGAAACTGTAGTTACAGATAGATGATGGTTAGCTGCCACATGGATGCTGGGAATTGAACCCAGGTCTCCTGTAAGAGCAGCCAGTGCTCTTAACCATTGAGCATTCTTTCTAAGCACCTGAGCTTTTAATACATTGAAAACAAAAACAACAACAAAAAACCCTGGGTTCAGTGATATTCAAAACATGGAAGGAAAACGGGAAGTTTTGCTCTCTCTCTCCTCCACTCCCCTCAACACACACACACACAACACACACACATACACAAACACAGTGAGCGAGCTAGCTAATAAATGTATAATTAAGCTGAAATTAGAAAATGTCACAACTGTTTGAGAGTTGATTCAAAGAATCTTCACTGGCTGTTTAAGCAACTTAGATAAGAAAAAGGATCTTATAGACTCACAGGCAGCTTCTTAAATTATAAAGTGAAAAAATATCCCACAAAGGAGAGACTTGACAGATACCACTTTAAACAAATTTAACATCATCAACAATAAAACTACACCACATGCACACCAATAATGTGTAAATGGGCAACACTCAAATCTAATCACGAAAGAGAATGAGGAACACTGTACAAGCCCATTCACTTGTACTGTACAAAATATCAGTATCACAGAGGGCACCAGGCCTCCGGGACAGGCCTGTAATCTTAGCCACTCTAGAGGCTGGGGCAGGAAGATAGAGCTCAAGGCTTGCCTGAGCTACACTGAGTTCAAGACCAGCCCAGGCAACTTAGTGAGACCTTATCTCAAAATTAAAAGACAGAGGGCTGAGGTGTAGCTCAGAGTACTTACCTATTATGCTGAGGTTCAAGCCTTAGCACCACACAAAAAAACAAAGAACAGCAATTTCTTTATTGGACAGGATGAAAGGAAGGAGACTTAAATCCAATGGATGAGTCTTCCCTATAGTCACAATAGAAAAGGGTTATATATCAGATATTACTGGATCACACTACATTTCAAGGGTATGCTAATGATGTGGTGGCTGTGTAAGACAAAGTCCTTATCCACAGGAAACATATGGGGATGTCCTGGGGATACAGCATCCTGATGATGCAGGTTTATTTTCAACAGGCTCAGGGGAAAAAAGGAAATATTGAAATTGTAATAAAAAGTGATAAAGTAGATGTAATAAAAACACGTATGGTGCATCAAAGAGAAGTGGGCATTTATTCTATTATCTATATTCTCAGCTTTCCTCTAGCACTGAAAAAATTTCAAAATAAAAAGCCAGTTAAACATACAAGGCAATCCTTGTATGACTAATTTGCTATAGTTGCTTTTATTTAGATGAATATGCTAAACAATAAACTGTAACACTTATTTTACCCCCACCCCCAGGAAATCCTTTTCTATCGAAGGTATCAAGCTGTGAGGTGGACTCCCATTACTCACGGTCAGTGTCAGCAACAAAATTTCTATCTTTTTTCCTCAAAATCATTACAATTACCCACAATATTAACAAACCAGCAAAAACTGATAAAAAGCAGTAGCCTTATCACAGCTTAACATTGGAAAACCTATAACCTTCTGGTTTTAAAATAATTTATTTCATAGATCTGTTTTAATTTCATGTCTCAGAGCATACATTATTTAACCAAGAGGTGCTGGACAGAGATTGTAAAAAGGGAGAAAACATTTAGGTAAGAAACCAGCTCAGTCCCACTAGATTTGACCTTGCCTTGTAAAGTCTTACTAGGATAAATTTCTACTATTTTTCTTTTGTGCTTACAAAAAACATTAACTTCTGAATTTCCAATGCTGTAAATAATTTTTTTTACAGTTTAGTATGCATTCAATTGACACACAAGGCAACCAAATAAATTCTGTCATCAACATCAGCATAATGTGTATTTCCTGTCACTGCACTAACATTAAACTAAACTTCAAACCACAAAAACATTGTGACTAACATTAGAAAGGCAAGCTGTAAGATACTCAAAGCTTATTAAGGACAAATTGCTCATGGTTAAGATGGGACATCATTTGACAATAGCTGTTGTTGTGCATATGGCTGCTTTTTTTTATATGAAGGCCAACGGCAAACAGGGCAACAGTGTCGGCCTCCAGCCAACCACATAACAATGCAATTCTGGTGAAACACATGACCACAAGGTAGCCCCATTAGCAAACATCCATTTTCAAAATTCTCGAGGCAAACAACACATTCAGTACAGTGCAATGTACCAGCAGGCCAAGTGACCCAGTCTGGTTCCATATCTTCATTAGTGTTCTGTGATCCATATGACCTCCCCTTCCTTTCACACTGGCTGGTCTGGCAACAGTTATTGGCACATGAACAAGACCCAGCATCACAGTGACTTGCTCTTCCTGGAGAACTGTGAACTATGCTTTGTTTATCTTCAAATACATCCTTACTACTAAAAGTGTCCATGTTGTCACTATCTGAGTCATTTTCAGTGTCTGGAGAACTCTCTGACATTTCTTCTTCAGACTGCACCCCAAGACATTTAAACCGCCACATTGGTAAGTTTTTAATATAATCAGTTGGTATCAGAGGGTGAAGCCAAAGGTCAGGGAAAGCTAACCGTTCCAAGAATAAGTCAGGGTCTTCGTCCCAGTCAGATTCTACAGGGAAGTTCTGAAGAGAAGCAATCGGGTGGAAGAGGTAGCTGGTGTACCAGTCCCACAGACTTGATAACCATTCCAAATTATTCGCATTAACTTCATCATTGTTGCTGCGCCGTCTCTTCTTCTCAAAGTAATCAATTAGCAGGCCATGTCCCAGGTATGTGCTGAGAAACAGGGCTGGGTGTGAAGAGTAAAACATCCAGTCTGCCCTTACCCACGAAGCCAGTGTGGTTGTATTAGAATATCTCAACAATCTTAAGCTATATTCATAAAAGCTATCTAAGTAAGGGAGCTGTAGAAAGCCCAACACAGGTAGCCAGGAAATAATTAATAGGGAATTATATGTCCCTAAAGTGCTTATAAGAACCACAAATCTCTTGATGGTTGCTCCTTGTGTGATAAATAAGTCCATCCAAGCCATAAGATTAACTAGAACCAAACTCAAAACAAACAGATCATTTACTTCAGGTTGTAATGAGCGCAAAAATGAATCCATGGCCTGAAGGGATATAAATTCACCTGTGTGGTTTCCATATCTGTAAATTCCTTCAGGAGTTCTAAGTATGTATGATGGCATGTTATAAACACCAATATCTTCCATATAACTCTTGTTGTCCCAATTTTCCACATTAACAAAAATAAACTCAACTCTTCCAGTAAATTTTATACTTAATGCAGAAAAGAAAGCTGGTGGCTGGTCAAGCTTTGCAAATAGGTATATTTTCACCCAGTACTGATCACTTTTATTCCATTCTTCTTTCAAATGCTCAACATTATATATAGTTTTGATCCGAGAAGCTGCATGGGCAGTTATCCATTTAAAAATGTGTTCTACTTCAATCTTGCGTCCACTATATTCTTTAAGCATGACTTTGCCTTTAGATGTACTTGTTTGTGGGACAGACATAATGAGTGTGGAACGTACCCAGCCTCTTCTCCTGCAGTACCTGTAAGAGAGTACACTGTAGTCAACAGCAAGGCTACTGCACAAAGTTACATCCTAACAGTTTTCTTTTGGGTCTGAAAGGTCCCCTTTTACTCTCTTCTCAGATAACCTTCAATTAACCAGAAAGAGGCCACTGTGCCATAACAAGAAAGCTTACTGTAGTCTGAATTTCTGTTTTTTGGAAAAGAAAAGGTATACCTTAAAGCATTTATGAGCCAAGGAATCAGCAAATATTTTAGCATCTCTTATGTGGCACTGCATTACATGCTAAGAACCAAAGATAATAGGAAGTAATTTCTGTTCCTATAGAATTAATAAATACTGTAAAGGATGCAAAACCAATAAGAAAGTTCAAAGAAAGGGGCTATCACCAGGGGCTTGGGCAGGGGAAGATCTCAAGAAGGGTATGGGAAATGAACTAGGCCTTGAAAGACAGTTAGGAATTAGGTAGAGACAGAGAAGGATGAATGCTCCAACATGCCGAGTGCCTGAGGTGGTGCAAGGCTTTGAGAGAAGCCCCACCTTACCATTTCTCAACTAAGCACCACCCCAAGGCCTGATGCTCACAGTACAGCAGGCTCTAACTCCTACAAAAGCCAACCTAAAAAAGAGCTACTCCAAGTTCCATAGGTAACTTTCGTCTCTCTTTAATGAAGACTGTGAAAAAGGTTCAACACGTAAGGAGCAAAGACAGAAAGTATAAAGATGAAGAGATTTAGCCCAAAAGTAAGCCTCATTTACCAGTGAAGTGAAATGCAGAAGAACATAACTACAATCACCATTTGTTTAAGCTTTCTGAAGATGTAGGTGACTTTGCTTCAAATGGTATCCAGCAAGTTCTTGTTACAACATTTGTCCTTTCTGAAAAACTACGTAATGAGAAATACTAAAAAGGAAAATAGCTGTTGCATTACTATGCAAAGATGACAACCAGAGACATTTTCCTTTTTTTTTCAATAACTCTTTGCCCCAAACTTGCCATATGGAATTTTATGATACACAAAATTTATCTTGATGAAGGTTTAAAAAAACTTCCATGTGACTATGTTTTGTTACAGACTTGAAAATAGGCTCCACTTAGTCTCTTATGCTGCTACTCAGGATTCTGATAAGTCATAGATGTCACATTTTATTTACTAAGCACACATCCCTATTTTATTAGGGTTAAATGAGTATATTACACATTCAAACACTGTGGTCTAATTTAAGATGAATGAAGATGGCATGTTGGTGAGGACTCTGGGAAGCTATCTCAGTAACTCTGAATCACACACAGATCTTGACTCTCAGCTTCTTACTGCCTTGATTCACTCCTTTAACAATGCAGATTCCCTTAACATGAAATGGTCTGAAAAAGGACATGCCTTAAAAATTAAGTATTTCTACCCCTAAAACAATATTTTCATCCAAAGCAAAATAATTCAAAAGAATCCTGTTTTTACCCTTGCCAAACACAGTAGTAAAATGAATGTAGATGACAGCCTCCTTCAGATCTTATCTAAGTAGCTTTAATGGCTTAATTGCAAGAGACTTGAGATGACACATTTCTACTCACTACAATTTGTATTTATGTGTATGTGTGTATGCGTGTGTGAGTTTATGTGCATCACATGTGTGTGTGCTCTCAGAGCAGAATATAATAGATCCCCTGGTGCTAAAGACAGACAGCTGTGCTGGGAACAGAACCCAGGTCCTCTTCTAGAGCAGAAAAATGTTCTCAATTACTGAACACCCCTGCCCCCGCCCCACATCTCTACTCTTCCTCATTGTTTTTATTTTCTCTTTTATAACATTTGTTCTGATTTGTGTCATAAATCAAATGACAATCTTTATGACAGAAAATGTTTCTTAGTAAAAAAGGCAAGGCTTTAGTGCATTCATTTCTTCCTTTTATGTTTTCTTTTCAGTTCAGAACTGATATTTTTTGGAGGGGGGAGTTCGAGACAGGCTTTTTCTGTATTGTTTTGGAGACTGTCCTGGAACTAGCTCTTGTAGATCAGGCTGGTCTCGAACTCACAGAGATCCGCCTGCCTCTACCTCCTGAGTGCTGGGATTAAAGGCGTGTCACCACTGCCTGGCAAGAACTGGTATTTTTAAGTTTTGTACTTCTAAAGAGAACCTAGGACTATCCAACAAAAGAAAATTCCCTATGTTATAACTTTTAAATTAAATCATACTTTCCAAGTTTGGATAATAATCTCTAACACTTACCAACACTAAGTTACTAACATGATTCTCTAAATACTAATTCTGAAGGTATCCAAATGAAGACCAGACTACATGCATATATTGCTTTTAAGAATTTTATGTTTCCATGTAGCAGCATAAAACCTTTTACATCCAATTAAAAAAGAACGTTTAAATGGTCAGAATAAATTCAATGATACCATCAAGAAACAATCTTCAAATTTTGTTTTTTGTTTTTTTTTTTTCAACAGTATTTCACTACACAGGTAGCTTAGAACTTGAGATCCTCCTGTTTCTACCTCCTATTGGGAATACAGGCACATACCACTTTGCCCAGCTTGTTTTTTGACCAGTGCCCAAAGTGGGTGGCTCACAGCTGCCTATGACTCCAGATCCTAGACCATCTTCTAAACTCCAACAGCACCTGCACTCATATATGCACATATACTCCTCTACACACATATAAACATATTCTAAATTCTTTAAATTAAAAATGGAATGTTGACAAAAATTAATAGACTGAACACTGATGACTATGACAAACCAAACCATCTCATCTAAGAAAATGTGAAGAAAAATAAAATAGTAAAGAGTAGAAAAGTTAGAAAGGATATGTTTGACTAAATGAATGATAAATCAGACTTTGACAGTAGTGAGAAGGGCAGGGCAGATGGAAAATGACTAAGGAAATGCAAACTGAAGGTCAGAATTAAGAGAGTGGTGGTGTATGCCTGTCATCCTAGTCCTTGACTGAGGGGCCATTTATAACGAGCTCAAAGTCAGGTTGAGCTATAGATGAGAACAGTTATGTCACTCAGCCTTCTGGAAGAGAATATAAAAGGACTACCGACAATTTTAAGGGATCTCTCAGAAAGTCAACAAACACCAGTTTATGAAACTAGCAGTATACTAAACATTAATTAGTTTTCAGTTCAGGCAGATTTCTGATATTATTGTCTTTATTAAGCAAGAATGATTCCAGTCAGGGTTCAAACTCCAAATTTCCTAGCCCACTTACCTGGGATCACTGGAACAGTTGAAAGTGCCTGTCCGTATTCCAAATCTTGACACCTTTTTTACCATTTTCTCCCAGTGGATTTTACCCACCAAAGGACTTCTGTCATTTGCTATGACCTAATTCCCAAAAGATAGAGAAAGGGGGAAATTCAATTAGCTAAACTCAACTATTCGTAACTATAGCACAAATCCTCTTTAGATAAAGATTTTCTCTTTCTAGCTCTGGTTTAACAAATCATCTCATTACTACTGCAATTCTTTTTAAATTTTAGTTTATTATTATTAAGTGTATATGTGCATGAGTGCTATAGCACCCTTGTGGAGATCAGAGGACATCTCATGGCAGTCAGTTTTCTCCTCCTACTCTGTGGGTCCTGGGGACTGAACTCAGGTCAGCAGGCTCGTCTGCAAGCACCGTTACCTGCTGAGCCACCTTACTGGCCCTCGCTTACAGAAGTTAAAACTGTCTAATAGAAAAGAAACACAAGTGTACTGTGTTAAATCCTATGCTCTAAAAGCCTGTGAAAAATCGATTCTTTACCCACATGACCTACTCTCTAGAATCGTTACACAGACAGAAAATGGCATGCCCTGAAGTCAATTTCTCCTTGAAAATCATTTTTTAAAAATCCAAATAAAGCTTATAAAAATGATCACATGCCAGGTGGCAGCTGCACACTCCTTTAATCCCAGCACGTGAGAAGCAGAGCCAGATGGATCTCTGTGAGTTTGAGGCCAGCCTGGTACAGAGTGAATTCTAGGACAGCCAAGGCTACACTGAGAAACACTGTCTTGAAAACCAAAACGAAAATATCACATGTGGATTTAGCAAGTTCAAATTTCACATTTTTCAACGTTCAGTTTTACAGCCAAGAATCAAACATGTGTTTTCTATTAAACTATGCTTTGACTAAATGAGTGCTACTCATAGGACTTTTCCCTCAGCAACTTTGAAAGGCTCTAAGGAACAGCCATAATGAATTTGACAGTCTTAAACTTCTACATCAACTGTGCAAACAGTCCTCAAACACAATTGGGTCTGAGAGAAAGATTATTTTTAAAGAAAGAAAAAATTTCTAAATTGCCTTCCAAAATGTAAACAGCATGTTTACACCAGTTTAGTGGTTAAATATATCTTTTCTTTATCCCCTAATCTTCCTGACTTAATGGAGGCAGAGTTTCACTGAAGATACCAGCAAAAAAAATTTAAACTATGAAAGTAATAAAATACAATTTACTGGAAAGTCAAAAAATATCTAAAGCTTTCATGAAACCAACTAAATGTTAGGTCTAACATATATAGGACTGTTGTTGGATAACCCTTCTGTATGCTGTGAATTTGTATGTCTCTCATTGGTTAGTGAATTGGCTTATAGCCAGGCAGAATAAGGTCTGGCAGGACCGCCAAACAGAGATACAGGGAGAAAGAAGGGTGGAATCTGGAGAGATGCAAGCCAGCCCCCAGATGAACAAGACATGCTAGAGAACAGCTAAAACCACATGGCAAAACGTAGAGTAATAGAAATGGGCTAATTTAAATTGTAAGAGCTAGTAAATAAACTATAGGTCGAACATTTTGTAATTAATATAAGCTTTTGTGTGATTATTTGGGATCAGATTGCCAGGACAAAAGAAAAGCTCCGTCTCTGCTTGCATAAGCCGAAGCTATTTCCATAAATGTCATCTTATCAACACTACTCAATTTAAAATTGCGGCACAATACTCAGGTGCCTCTCACCTTTCTGGCTGGAAAAAACATTTTCACATTCAAAAAATCCTCCTGGAAGTGAAACTCCAAGCATGTGTATGAACTGAGTACCAGCAGTCAACTCCCTGGGAGAGGTAGGGGTGGTTCAGCTACCTCACCTGTGGCCTTTCTCCTGGGAAGTCTAATAAATGTCAGGGACACCACTGGCTGGGAGCACATGGAACTGAAAATAAAGTTTCCTTTTTGTGCTACAAGATCACTCCACTAACTCCTACAATGTCACCAATACTGCTGTTGTAAAACTTATGGAAATACACATGTATATGTAACACTGTAACATACATTTGATACTTAATACATGCTTTTAATGAAAATACATGGTCTTGCTGAGAGAGACGTGAGTTCACACATTCTCAGATAACTGACAATGTTTTAGATACAGGTGTTTTAAGAAGGCTCATGTTAATCATATTACCCAAGATGCTATTTACCCTTTTCTTGATCCAAAAGTATACTGCAAAGGTTTACCTGGAGAATCAGGGCAGTCAAGCCCGGCATGCTTCCTGCTTCATGATCCTTTGTTTTGTGGTGGTGGTTCAGGAACACAGAACACTGAGGGTATACTAGACAAATGCTCCACCACTCAGTTACATACCCAGCCACAAAGCAAGTGTTATTTTCTTTCCTGCTACTTCTCAACAGTCAATAGTAGTTTTGATCATGGAGCCAAGGAACCTGAATGTAATTTTCAGATTTCTCAGAAGGTAAGTCTCTGTGTAAATAAACAGTATACTTTCTTATTCTTGTGCTCTTTGCACTCTCCTTTTTCTCTGTTTCTCCTTTCTCTCTTTTAAAATAACTCTCTTTCCCAACATTTTTTCCATTTCTTGACTAAAGCTATAAAATAACCCAGGCACTTTAAGCCTGTGTTAGCAATAACATTTCAAGGAGCTAAGAGGTTGCCTCTGTCAATGTACACACAGCTCTGAGTCTCAGGGCATCTTTGAGTGAAGACCTAATTGTTCACTGTGGAGGTACCTTGCAGACTCGTGACAAGCATTCCTGTGTTAGGAATGAGAGAGGACTGTTCCCAGGCACATCCAGGTCCTGGTAGGGAAAGAAATGGTGAGGAGACCTGGGAACACAGTTGACTAGCTACACGACAGCGTTCAACCCTGGGGCCTTATTTACTCAGCAATCTGTTCTAGCATCTGCTCTGGAAGAGTTTAAGGATCCCCGGCTGAGAGAGCTGTACAAAAACGTGAAGTCATCTAAGCTTTTCATGAAATCATTTTATATGATTCTGTCACTATAGCTAGACAATTAGAAAATGCTTTGTTAAAATTCTGTATGTTAGCCGAGTGGTGGTGGCGCACGACTTTAATCCCAGCACTCGGGAGGCAGAGGCAGGCGGATCTCTGTGAGTTCGAGGCCGGGCTGGACTGACAGCCTCCAAAACAATACAGAGAAACCCTGTCTCGTAAAACCAAAAAAAAAAAAAAAAAAAAAATCTGTATGTTGGTCAACTGAAAGTTTTGCATAATTAACTTTGAAGGAGGTTGAATTTAAATGAGCCCTATAAAAATGGTACTGTTTTCACAAAATAATCCATCTGGCTCAGTTAATGGCAAAATCAAAATCTTCCAAGCCTGTTACTATGTGTCACATTAGTAGGCACCTCTCTGACTTACAGCTTGTGTCCTACAAACTGCACAATCTGGAGTGGCATCCACACTGTTGGTCTCATTACATGGTGACGAAAGAGTTCTCAGAAATTCAAGAAAGAGGCTGCATTCTCTATGGAGAATATTTCCAGATACAAGAAAAAATATGGACCAAAGTACAGTTTGAATTCAAAGCCTGAAAGAGACCTGGCATCCAATGCTAAGTGTGAAGCAATCTTTCCATTCATTGTAGTACCCAGATGACCTGGATGATATTAATCAAACATCTGAGCTGAACTAAACTATTTCAGCTTTCTGCAGATTGTTTTACTTCTTATTATAAAGTCTCTAAAGGAATTTATTTTATCGCTAAAAGTTCCCTCCCCAGCAACCTGTCATCCTGAATGTTTACTGAACAAACAATATAAATGGCATCTTGCTATGTAACTACAAACCAATCTTCTCAATCACTTAGATATAAAGATGCCTAATTCGGTGTATTTACAAATATACTTTTGGCTGTTTTTTAAGAAAAGAGGCTTGTTTCTGATAAGAACATTTGGTACATCCTTGTTAATCCCACAGAGTCATAATTTAAAAAATCCTTGGAATGAGAGTGGTGTGTTGACATTTTCTACATTCTTTTAGCAGGGGTCTAGTTTCAAAATTGTAAAATATATGTATGCCATCTGTATAAAATAAAAAATGAGGGTCAGTGATGGACAAAAGCTGAAACTGAATAGCATTTTAAATAACTAATTTTAATATTCACCTTTATCATTTCTCTAACTTCTGGCTAAAATCAAGTATACTATTCTCACTGGCTTACTTTATGGGTAAACCCAAAACCTTTTTCACCAGCAGAAAACACAAGTGGCTTGCTTGTATTATGCTTACATTTTGCTCTGAAGTAGCCCCTTAAAGGGATAAATAAATTAGAATGGCCATAAACAAAACTCTAAGAGCAAAGATAAACAAGTTTAAAATCAGCTATTAATGCTTCCAGCCAAACATGAAATGCATTAACATAATACTTCAGTAAACAGTGTCCAAAGCTTTCCAGCACTTTAAGTCATAAAGTATTCTTTTACTGCTGTGTAACCCCAGTGACTTTAAACTCATTAAATGGGACATTCAGTAGGAAACAAACAGCTATATCCCTTTTAATTGACAACAAAAGCCCAAACAAAAATATTACAGGACAAATCCATAAAAGCCATTCACTATGCAACTTTTCCATTTCAAAAGCCTATCCACTTTGCCATTTGTCTCTATGACCAGAAATATTTAAAAAAAATAATCATCTTCTATTTTTGGTGCCAAGGAGACTGGGTAGTAGCGGAATCAAAGAATCCACAAAATTGGGAAATAGATGGCTGATGATAGACAGGTGTTTAGGTTAGGAACAAACATGTGTAACAATTCTGCAACAAAGAAAGGACTTGGTTCTGTGTGCATTACACAGTGCATATTATTGGGAAAGGTGTCACGTGGATTTTGCTACCTTTAAAAATTAAAATTAGTTCTTGCGATGGCTGATGGAAGGAAGAGAACTAACTCCTACAAGTTGTCCTCTGATCTCAGTATGTACTTCTCACTACAAAAGACATGCAATTTTAAAAAGTGGGGAAGGCAGGGAATGAGATAGATGGCTTAGTGGGTAAAAGCATCTGTCCTGCAAGCCTGCTTCCCAGAATCCACATAAAGGTAGAAGGGGAGAGTCAACGCCACAGAGTTTGGTGGTCACACATGTACCACAGTGGGCAACTCTTCCCACATACACCACATATACTGATGATGATAACTGTGTATTCTAAAAGGAGATGATGAGTGGAGCACCAGCATTCACCGCTCTCTGCTTCCTGACTGGATGAGATGTAACTAGCCACTCACACTGCTGCTACCATGCTTTTCCTTCCATGAAGGACTCTGAGCCAGAATAAACTCTTCCTTCTCCTTTTTTTTTTTTTTAAGAATTTTTTGTTTTGTTTTTTGTTTTAGAAGACAGGGTTTCTTTATGTAGCCCCAGCTGTCTTAGAACTCACTCTGCAGACCAGGCTGGTCTTGAACTCACAGAGATCCACCTGAATATCCCTCCCAACCCAAGTACTGAGACTAAAGGCATGTACCACCACTGCCCAGCAAACCCTTCCTTCTTTTTTTTTTTTTTTTTTTGGTTTTACGAGACAGGGTTTCTCTGTATTGTTTTGGAGGCTGTCGGTCCCGGCCTCGAACTCACAGAGATCCGCCTCCCGAGTGCTGGGATTAAAGGCGTGTGCCACCACCGCCCGGCAAACCCTTCCTTCTTAAACTTCTATTATCAGGCACTCTGTGACAGCAACAGGAAAAGTAACAGCTCTGCTCACCACATATGCTCACTCTGTAAAGGAAACACATGGGACCAAGCTCTACCAGCTGAAGACAGAAGTGGCCAGAGTCAATACAGTGACATCTATGAAAATATTCCTTATAAAAATGGAAAGGAGCAAACAAACTAGTCAGCTTCTTTCAAAATACATAAAACAGAAGACTAACATGATGGCTGATACCTATAGTCCAGAAAGATGAGGCAGCAAGACTGCTAATGCCTGGACTACCAAGTGAGAACCTGCCCCAAAACAGACACAACATCAGAAAACAAAAACAGAAGTAGAAAAGAACCATAATTCAAACTGTAGAAAAGGTATTCTGGAAAGTTATCCTTCACAAAAGATTGGATTAATATGATCTGGCAGAAGAATGACTATCAACCAAGAGAAAGAACACTTCCCTTCTGTTTCTAGCAGATATTTTTAATTTTAAGTATAGCTTAAAACACTAACTAAACAAATCAAAACCCAAAAATAACTCTGAAGCTTAAAGGAGGTGCCCGGCCAATAAGCTTGGTGGGTCAGCTCACAGTGCCAAGGGTAGGGTCTCAGGCTTATTTTCTCAGCTGTCTTAATGACCAGACCAACCATTTGACAGATGTCAGTCACCATCCATAAAGAACACAAGCCAGACACTGGAAATCAGTGCAAACTGAGCATCACTGGAAAAACCAAGTGTCTCCTATTGCACTGTTTTCTTATGAAGAAACCCAAAAAAACTCATCCCATTTTTCTTAGGAGGTACTTTTCAACTGTGAATACATGTCTTTAAAATACTTTTGGAGAAGGTAATATAAAGACTATAAACTGTAATGGCTATAATGTTAAATTTATTTACATCATCACTTTGTTCAAAGGCTACCTTGTAAAAAAGAATTCCTTATTATCATATCTCTTTAGTCTGCTTCTTTTTCTTCTTATAACTTTCAATTTATTGATAATGTATTAAATATTAATGTATTTGGTGTCTGATTCTCACAGCTGGCATGTGAGTTATCTAAAAGGTCAAAAGCACTGAGGAAATGAAAGGATATCTGTGTGAACTGTCTACAATTAAATAAAATATAGTCTGGAAAAGAGAAAACTCAGAGGATCTGAGATCTTATCCTAGTTCAAGTCCCAGGACCTTGAACAAAGCACTTGATGTCTTGGTGCTTCAGAAAAGGTTAGTTTGACAGGACTTCTAAGTTTAGCTATCCACTCTACAGCCTTGATTTTGGCCACATTGAGGCTTCTAGTTTATTTGTTATGTTACTGTAAGTGAATACAGATTTTAAAAATTAAACTGAGCTTTCTCCTAAGTAACATTTAGGATGGCATTACATGTCCAATATCACATAATTATTCTAATTTACATGGTTACACTAATGTTAATGTACATCCACTTACCCTAAGCCATGCTATGAAAAGCAGAAAAGATAATTTTTAAGGCCCTTTACAGCTTGAAATTTCTAACATACTAATTAAATCGCATAGTTTTGGTATCATAAAAACTATCTCCTCACCAAAACCAAAATAATGCATGCTCCTCAACTCCCAGTACAGCTAAGTTGTCTACTTAGCTGAGTTGTTGATTCTGGGCTGGTTAGCAGAGCTGCCATTCAAGTCGGGCTACTGTGCTAAGGCAAAGATTTCTTTACTCTTACTTTAGTGGTCTTCCTAAAATTATGAAGACCAATGAACTAAAAAATAGAATTAAAAAAGCATAAAAAGTTGTCGCCGGGCAGTGGTGGCATACGCCTTTAATCCCAGCACTCGGGAGGCAGAGGCAGGCGGATCTCTGTGAGTTCGAGGCTGGGCTGGACCAATAGCCTCCAAAACAATACAGAGAAACCCTGTCTCGTAAAAAACCAAAAAAAAAAAAAAAAAAAAAAAGTCGGGCTTGGTGGTGCATGCCTTTAATCCCTGCACTCGGGAGGCAGAGGCAGGAGCGTCTCTGAGTTAGACGCCAGCTTGGTCTACAGAGTGAGTTCCAGGACAGGCTCCAAAGCAATATAGAGAAACCTTGTCTCGAAAAACAAACAAAAAACAAAACAATAACATAAAAATAGTGCACACTGCTAAATAAAAGGAACACACGTCTGCTTCTATACATTTCTTATTGCTGGATTCTCAAAAAAACTTCCTTTCTCCAGGCTTTCCTACTCTACTCTGGAATTTTCACTTTTCTTTAAAGGTAGGGTTTCATGTATCCTAGACTGGCTTTGAACTCACTAAACAGCTGAGGAAGACCTTGAACTTCTGACACTCCTGCTTCTACAGGGTTTCAGGTGTGTACCACTATGCCTGGTTTAAGTAGTGCTAGGGACTGAAGACAAGGGCATCATCATGCATAGCAGTATGCTACTAACTGAGCTGCATCTCCTGCCCTAATTTTCATTATTATTGGTTTGAAAAACCCATGAGAACTGAGTTTTGCCTAGGAAGCATGACACAACAGAAGGGTTACTCAATGGTAAATACTATTTTGGTATAAATACTGTTCTTAAGTATTATCCTCTTTTTCTACCTGTACAAGCCAGATGCCATCTTTTGTATCTTCCACAAGCTCATAGAAGTGCATTTCACCACTGAAATTGGTACTAGAAACAGACTCAGATGCCTCTTCTTCCTTGAGAGCAGAATAGAGTTCACCCTCCATCAAGTCACCTGAAGGAAACAAATTAAAAACTTTGTAAGATTTCAAAAATCCCATGTTCCGGGCTGGAGAGATGGCTCAGTCGTTAAAGGTTAGGCTCACAGCCAGAAATCCCATGTTCCTAACTTCAGTGATTAATCCCATTTTATATCATGAATAATTACACTATTTTATGTCCATTCTATGGAGAAAAGAATAGCACCTGAATATAAGATTCACAAAGACTGAAGAGTAAAAAATTCATCTCTTACAGTACAGCTTATATTCTAATGGGGCCATCATAGGGCTTGTGAGTAAATTACCAAATTACACCAGTCAAAAAAAATTAAACTAGTAATCATTTAATTTTACAGAAAGCCTATGCTCTGACTCAAAAGATTTACAAGTGGGTTCACAGAACTTGCCATCAGCCTGCTTAAAATAGCAACAAGGTTTTTATGAGTGGGAAAGAGAATGTTTATCGGAACAAACCCCACATTCATACACAAGTTTACAGTGTAAGCTTGGATCTTGAATCAAAAAACTATAAAAACCAAACCATTCATATCATACTATTTAACTCTTGCCTTAAAAATACTGCATAGTGAATCAATAATACTGTTCCACTCTAAACAGCAAAACCATCTATAACAAACATTCAGGTTTTACAGTTAAATTGCCACATCAAGACTGTTTTGTGTTGTTATGCTGTAAAATGTGTGGCCTGAATCTTACTTCGATTGTATGTTCTTCAGGCTATATGTTGATTCCTTGAACATTCCATATGACAACAATTATAGGCTCAAAAGGCAGCAAAACACCTAACAAAGCTCAAAGGGCGGAAAAGTGTGATCAAATAACTGTATGAAACAGTAACTTTTACTTTCACCAATCCATTCCCTGCCTCAACAACCAATGGCACCATAAACCAGGCAGCAAACAATAATAATACACAAGTTGAAAAATGTAGCCCTTATGCAAAAGATTCCTTCCCTCTACCCCATGGGTGAGATGAGTTCTATAGCTCTTATGCTATAAATCCACAAGTGTTGGACTGCTATAGTTTGTATTCTTGCCTAGATAGTGCCACATAAGGAAAAAAATTATCTTGTAAAAGGCCCAACTGACAGATATACTTGTAATGACAAAAAAAGACAATCCGCAGTTTCAAATGCTTCCTACAGCAATTCAGAATGCCTTTCTCAATTTACATTCCTCTATCAGGAGACATTTTTCTTTGTACAACAGTGAAACAAATTAACTGTATTTCCCTAAGCAATCCTAAACTCCAAATTAACGCCTTCTGGAAACATATTATTTAAGGCATTAAATATTCTTTCAGCAATACATTATTTAAGACATTAGATATTCTTTCAGCATTATTTTAATTCTCTTCCTCAACCCATTAAGTGACGTAGGGATGCCTGTGACACATGACAAGAAAGGTATACATTCAAAATTCAAAAATAAAAAATGTAATCCTGCAAGAAAATATGAACTCCAAGTAAGGCCGACAGTCACAAAATGTTCACTGCATTTAAAGTAAAAGGAGAAAATTTGCACCCTGTACACCTTACCCATACTTAACACATAATTTACATGTAAATCTTAGGTCCACGTGCCTCTTTGTTATTATTTTAATAATGCTTCACCTTCCCAGTAGCTTGTTTTTTTACTATGGAGACAGATGCTGCTATTTACAGCTACATTTTGGAGCTTTTCCTTTCCCTACATTTTAATCAATTTCAACTGACGTTCCTGAATTCTGAGATAAATCATTCAATTTAACAAATTTTTAAAAAGCTACATTTTCAAACTGTCATTCCCAAAGAACCTTAGAAACACACCAACACACCTAGCTGCCCCCTTTTCAAAACCCGGATTTACATATTCGTAGAAAACGTGGTCAAAGAAGACCTGGGCAGTTCTGCCTGACCATTCCGGGGACCGCCTCGTTTCGGTGGAAAGAGCCAGGGCAGTGAGGGCGGCCTCGGGGAGGCCGGCACTTGCCTGACTTCTCCACCAGCTCTCGAACATCTTTCTTCTCGGGCAATCCTGAGTAGCCCAAACCTCGACACTCCAGAATGGTCTTCAGCTTCTTGAAGCTCAATGCCACCGGATCCACCAGCTGGGTAGCAAAGATGCCAGTCTCATACCACACAATGGCCTCGAAAAACCTGGCCAGGACGAACAGGACCAGGAAATACAGGAGCAAGAAAAACAGCTTCAGCCACATCTTCGCCCTCTTGGCGTCGCCGGGAGCCGGGACGCCGTGGACAGGGGAGGGGGACCAGTGCAGGGCGACGCAGCGCAGCCTGGACGAGGGCAGCTCGGGCGCGCGGCGGTGGCGGTCACCGGCGGGCCATCCCCGCGGGCAGGCAGGTGGATCGCGGCGTGCGTGCGGCTGAGGGGACCGGCAGGGCACGGGCTCTGCCCTTGCGGTCAAGAGCCCAGACAGGGAGAAGGGGGGACGCTCAAAAGCACCCCACCCATCGAGCAGCGGACGGCTGGGAGCGGGCAGGAGCCCACCAGGGGTGACCGCGGCGGCGGGGCCCGAGCCCGCGGCGGCTCCGAGAGACTGCGGGCGGGCGCAGAGCGGTTGAGGCCGGGCTGCGTGGTCGCGGTCGGGAAGGCCCGGCTCTCGGCTGGGCCAGGCCCGGGGCCCGGCGCTCCCAGAGCGGGGAGGAGCGGCCGCCGCAGTGCCGGGCCGAGCGCCCAGGCTTCAGGGCCCGGCGGCCGCCCAGGCCCGGCAGGGGCTCCAGGTTCCCAGGCGGCGCCTCTGAGTCCCGCGGCCCGCGAGGGGGCGTCGCGGCAGCTCCTGCAGAGGAGGATCTAGAGCGCGAGGCGACTGTCGTGAAGGGAGGTGAAAAAAGCAAATAACGCTAGGCCCGGACGCGCCTCTCCCTGGCGGCTTCCTGGGTCGGCTGCGTCGCTGCGCGGCGCCCAGCCCCGTGCGGATATGCCGCGCCAACCGCGGCCGCCGTCCCGCCGCCTCCACAGGCCGCAGCCGCCGCCCCCGGAGCACTGGACCCGCTGCAGCCCGGGCCCTAGTCAAGACATAACAACTGACGTCGGCATCGGGGCGGGGCCTAGGGAGGGGCGGGGCTACAAGCCGCAGGGTGCCGGGGAGGGGCGGCCACCACCGCTGGCTGACCGACGCCTGCTAGGTGCTTCTTGTGTCCTCACCCCTCCTATCTGCAGATGTTTAGTCGCTGTTTTCAGTCCCGGGATTGGACGTTGGACCCTGCGGCATTGTGCAAGTTTGTGCTGTGTGTGTGTGGGGAAAAAAAAAAGCTAAGGATCTTCGTTTTTGTTTGTGGTTTTTGTTTTGAGACAGTCTCATTTTGTAGTCCGGGCTGGCCTGGAACCACTTTGTAGACCAAGCTGGCTTCAGAACTCACAGAGATCGCCTGCCATGGCTGGAGTGCTGGCACTGAAGACGTAATACCACCACGCTCACCCCAAATCGTCAAGATCTGTAAAAATCGGGGCCCGTGTTTTAAGTCGAGTCCCGAGAACTGGAGACTTGGGAGGGGGAGGGGAGACACAACTGTCTTTAGGTGCTGGAGATGTAACTCCAAAAACAATTCCTTGTCTACCTTTGCGTTAGAATGTGGTTTTCACACATGTGTGTTGGAGGAGGTTTAGCCAAAAAGAATGTTAGTATAAGACCCTGTTGTGACTAGCTGTTACGATGTCCTCAAGTTGTTAAAAAGTAGACGTGGAGGCCCTGAGTTTTCAGGACAAAAGTTGTTAGGTGCCAATAGGTCCGGGTGCAAAGGTCTGTGTGTTTTAGTCAGCCAGAGGAGGTTATATAAAACGAGTTAGACAAGACAAGCACAAGGTACCTGGTTCCGTGTTTATTTAACGCTAGCAGAGCCATAGTCTTTTTCAATTTCTGTGTCAGTCCTGAGGGAGAGCACAGTTGTATTCATGAACTGAACAAGGCTTCCATGAACCCCTTGATCAGTAAATGTTAGCCAGCATGCAAAATCATAAACAACCCTAAACTAGGGGTGGACATTTTAGGAAGAGAGTATGACCCTCAATCCAAGAGCAAATGGGCCATGGAAAGCAAAGAATGGACCATGTACACCTTTAACAAAGTCATGTCAGTGCCCAGCTAGTGGAGGAATTAGGAGGAACAGGCCCAGGAGCAAAGGGTGTAGAAATGTCCAGCTTCACTCTTCTGTCTTAGCTAGCTTCGATGTGGTTTTGTTTCCAGGTCAACAGACCATGTAGGACGTTGTATTAAAAAGGTCTCTTTAACAGGCTCACGTCTGGAATTTCTGCATCCTTGATTTCCTGGTAGCACTGTTATATGGTGACATTGCTATTCAAATCTAAACATATAAATGATATCGCTTGCCTCAAAGGAATGCATTTTAGTAATAATTGATTGACATACAGTCAATAATAGAAAAGAGGCAGAGTTTGAAAATGAAAAAATAAATCATGTGGGAGGGGCTAGAGAAAAAGAGAGATTAAAGAACAATTTTGACTTCATGTATTTGCTCCCATTGCCTCAATTCCCAGCCCTTTGCCCTGTTCCCTCAGTGGTTTAACCCTGAGGAAAAGCAGACACACCATTGAAAGTAGACATGTTGTTTAGATAAGGGCATATGGATGCATGTCCTCAATTGGTAGAGGTGGACAGCCTCCCAGGAGGGTAATAATAATAATAATAATAATAATAATGTGTGTTAGAAGACCCTACAAATGCGTGCTCTTTGTACAGGAATCTTCCTTCAGGGAAATTATCTGGAGGAAATTATTGGACACAGATGCTACGGTGTGTGTGTGGAATATCATTTAAGATGTGTTACATTCATTTATTCTGTAGAGTATTTGTTTAATGATGCAATGAGTTGCGTTTTTTTATGTTGCATTTGTTTAATTCAGCAAAACTGTGTTACCTTGCCTGTCTAAAACTTCTGATTGGTCTAATAAAACACTGAATGGCCAACAGCAAGGCAGGAGAAAGGCTAGGCAGGGTTGCCAGGTAGAGAGAATAAACAGGAGAAATCTGAGAAGAGGAGATTGAGGAGCAAGAAAAGGAGGAGAGAGGATGTCAGGGACCACTCCCCAGCCACACAGCCAACTACAGAGTAAGAAGTAAAGAAAGGTACACAGAATAGAGAAAAGTAAAAGCCCAGGTGCAAAAGGGTAGATAGAATAATTTAAGTTAAGAAAAGTTAACTAGAAACAAGCCAAGCTAAGGCCAGGCTTTCATAAGTAAGAATAAGTCTTCATGTATTTCGTGTTTATTTGGGAATCGAATGGCAGGCTCCCCAAAAGCAAAGAGTAAAAAAAACAAACAAACAAAAAACAAAAACACAAAACAACTACATATGTGTATAACATCTTACTTTAGGGAAGAGTTAATAGAAAAACTCACATATGATGATTAATCTTCATGGCTGAATTTGGAATCACCTAGGAAACAGCTCTGGGGATAGCTGTGAGGGAGCTTCCAAAGAGGTTTAACTGAGAAAAGAAAACCTATCCTGAATGTGGCACCATTCCAAGGGTTGTGGTCCTGAATGGAATAAACAGGAAGAAAAAGAAAGAAGCCAATTGAGTCCCAGTATTCATTACTCTGTTTCTTGACTGTGGACACAAGGTAAGCAGACACCTCAAGCGCCCACCTCCATGTTTTCCCACCATCAAAGACTATTGTATCCCCTCAAACTGTGAACCAAAAGAAACCTCCCCTCCGCCTTGAGTTGCTTTTCTTACAGCAATGAAAAAGTAAAAAACAAAACAAATCAAAACAAAAAAAAGAGGACTGAACAAATACAATAATACAAATGATTTATATTACACAGCTACTAGAAGGAAATGGTAGTCAAGTGGGTATAGATATGAACTCCTGTCCAAAATAGCGTTTACTAAAAACAAATAAACAAAACAGATAACTCAGAAGTTTATATGATACTCCTACTTTTAGATTTGTATTAGAAAGAGGCTTGGGTGGTGACTCTGGTCAATGTGCTTGCTGTACAGGCATGAGAGCCTGAGTTTGGATGTCTGTAATCCATTTAAAAGTATGTGCCTATAACTCAAGTGCATACACACACAGACACACACATACACGCATACACACACAGATATATACATGCATACACACATACATGCAGACACACACATACAAACACACAGAGAGACACATACACATGCATACACAGACTCTCTCTCTCTCACACACACACACAGAGGCACACATACACATGCATACACATACACTCACACACATACATAAAGACACACATACACATGTATACACACACAGACACACACTTTCTCTGTCTTTGTCTCTCTCCATCTCTGTTTCTCTTTCTGTCTCTCTGTCTGTCTGTCTCTCTCTCTCTCTTTCTCTCTCCCCCCCCTCTCTCTCACACACACACACATACACACAGCATTCCCTAAAGGGTCAATTGTATTTATTGTTTATGTGATAATGGGATTCAGGTTTTTTCCTGTTGTCCTTTTTTTTCTTAATTTATTAAAACTTTCTTATAAAGGACTTGCAAATAAAAAACACCACACAGCAAAATTAACTGGATCCAAAGTCTACACACCCTAGTGGCCTCTGTACAGTTAAATGGCCATTTTGAAGCTGGAGCTATGACTTTGTTGTTTTTTTCTTAAATTATGTAGCAGGATCAATTTATTTTTTGGACTCCGACGGTTAGGGGGTGAGATAGGAGGGTTGTCCTCACCCAAGGGTCATTTTAGTTTCCCCTAAACCTAGCTGGGCATGTGGTGTAGTCCCTGTGATGCCGGTATATCAGAGTAACACAAACTAAGTAATTTAGGATCAACAGAAGTTTATCTTGATCACAATGCTGGAGGCTGGGAAACTTGGAGAGAGCCTTCCTGCTGCAGCACCTCTTGATGAAGATGGGGATGGGTAGGTGAACTCCTTTACACAGTAAAAACTATTAAAAGTTTTCACTTCATAGCCACATGTGGTTAGGATCCCAGCACTAGGCCAGCCTGGGCTACATAGTGATTCCCAGGCCGGCCTGGATTACATAATCAGACTCTATCACTAAAACAAAAGAACGATGAAAAGTTCACCTTTCAATACAGTGCTACTTAACTTTTCAACACATGAAATTTGGGCACACGTCCAATCCATAGCAACAAACTGATGAGCACCTCCTTCAAAGAACAGGCCTGCAAAATGATGTTTGAGTGAGTCACTGTTTTACATACTCTCTTCTTCTGATAGCGAGGCTATCAATCCGGGTTCTTGGTTTTCCATCTTAAATTCTGCTCACGTGTGGGATAGCTTAAATGCCTCATGACTTCATACTGTCACAACTTGGGAACCATAATTAGAATCCTGCCCCATGAGGAATAGCGTCTACCTTCCTTATCACCTTGTAAGTTGGAAGACCCCTGCTGACCTCATTCTCACCATCCGTAAAAGGGTATAGGCTGCCCAGCCAGCGTTTAAGTTGTTGGAAAGATGAAATGAGAATGCTGGGCAGCGCTGAGGTATCCATAGTCTCACCACTTGATCTCAGCACTTGATGGGCAGGCTGACCTCTGAGTTCAAGGACAGAGATCTGATCTACAGAGTGAGTCCTAGGAGTAGTTCCTGGCTAGGGCTACACAGAGAAAACCAGTCTTGAAAAAAAAAATGAAACAAAACAAAAAGATTAAGTCAGATAGTAAAAGAAACAATGTTCAGGGGACAGATATCACTCCTGTTTCTGACACATTACTTAATGTCAATTGAACTAAGTTTAAGGGGAAAATGTCAAAAGTAGCCAAGTGTGATGGCCCACATCTGTGACCCCAGCATTGGGCAAGCTAAGGTCTGAGGACTTTGAGTTAGAGGCCATCTGGGATACGGAATAAGACCTTATCTGAAAAAGGTAGGGGTGATTCAATTTAGAGTCCAAAGATTCTGTTTTGACTTTCCTTACACACACACACACACACACACACACACACACACACACACACACACACACACACACACCTTACAGAGGCAGGGAGCAAGTCAACATTTTATTCAAACGGGACAATTTTGAGAGTGAAGGGAATGCTAATAAAATTTCACCAAGCTGACAAATCTAAAGCAGAATTTTCCAAGACAAATGCTATTAGGAAAAACACGTCTCTGCTTGTCCCTTTTCCCATTTCTCAGAGATGACCCCATCAATTTAGCCTGTCAGCCAGTCTTTCCTCACTTCCTCCCTTGCTTCCTTCTCCGTGTGTGTGTGTGTGTGTGTGTGTGTGTGTGTGTGTGTGTGTGTGTATCCATGTGTGCATGCGGAGGTCAGAGGTTGATTGTGATGTGTTTCTCATTTGTTGAGGCAGAGTCTCTCTCTCAGTAGCAGGAACTCACCAACTGGGCTGGGCTTGAGTAACAAGACCTGCATCCTCTCCCCAGGATTACTGGTGCCACACTTTTGGCTTGGGTGCTCAGGATCGAACTCAAGTCCTCCTTCTTGAACAGCAAGTCCTTTATTCGCTGAGCCATCTTCCCTGTTCCTATTTTTAGCTTTTCTTTTTTACAACTACCTCTATATTTTCAAAGAATCATTTTCTAGATTTTATGTTTTATAAATTATGTATTTTTTAACTATAGAATGGGCTCTTTCATATCGCCTGTCCTTATACCATTTCCTCCCTTCGTTCCCAATATTACATTATATAATTATTTTAATCATCATATAAATATTGTTCATGGTTGAACCACAAGGAGTATATTTCCTTTCTAGTGTAATTATTTTCCCTGGAGTTAATAATCAGCCCACAGGCTGGGCCTGGTGGCACATATCTTTAATCCTAGCCCTTGAGAGGCAGAGGTCAGCAGATCTCTGAGGTCAAGGTCAGCCTGGTCTAGAGTGGGTTCCAGGGCAGCCAGGGCTACACAGTCCCTGTCTTAAAAAAAGCAAGCAAAACCAAACAAAACAAATCTATTTTCTCTTCCCTATCACATGTTTTGTTTACACTTTGCCAGATCCAACAAGCAGACAGGAAACACATCTTTTCTCTAGATTATATACACATACATTTTTACTTGAACCATTTGAGAGTTAGCTGAGGCTCCTCTCTTGTTTAAATGATATTACTATTATTACTAAGTTTAGATTCTAACTTGGCAATTATTTCCCCTCAAAAAGATTTTAAAGCTTTGATCTGCTATTATTTCTATTTGAAGGCGGGCACCATTTTGATTGCTGCCCTTTAAAAGTGACATGGACCTCATATAGTCCAGGCTGACTTCCCACTTACTCTGTAGATGACTTCGAACTTCTTCTGCTTTCATCCCCCATGTACTAGTACACCTGGGACATGCCTTTCTCCTGTTCTTTTTGTGTGATCACTCTGAAGATGTTAATTGTAGCTGTTTTCCCCTAAAGTTCTTTGGCCGTTTGCACTGCCTCTTTGACCTGGTTTCATTTCCATGTGGACTTGTTTGTTTCATCCTGTTTTTGTGAAAATGGGTCTCACTCTGCCATCCTGGCTGACCCGGAACTTGCTATGTGACCTTGGATTTGTGGGGCCTCTTCCTGCCAAAGAGTCCTGACTCCTAAGTGTTGGGACAGTGAGTTTATGATACTTGTAATCATTTTCTATTTGTTTATTTTGGGTTTTGTCTCTCCCATTAGGGAGTTGTTTTAATTAATTAGAGAGTCTTGGCTCTCTGTTCAGATGTTCATAAATGTGAGATGCCAAACAGCTCACAGGCGGTGAGTTGCGGGAGAGTGGGTGGGGCCCCTGAAGGGTGAGAAGCAGCGCTGAGCCACCTCAGTTTCTCCAATCTGTTTGCCTTCTTCAGAGACAAATCCTACCTAGGGTGTTCAAATATGCTCACCAGCAGTCTAGGACTGAGAGGAAGAGCCGGACACAGCGAGCCTCCGCTGTTTGGCTTGTACTTAGTACTGTGGATTCCTATAGGATGTGTCTTGGGGTTGCTATTGCTGAGTGAAACACCGTGACCAAAAAGCAAGTTGTGGAGGAAAGGATTTATTACCACATCACAGTTTGCCATCAAAGGAAACTTAAGCAGGGCAGGAACCTGGAGGCAGCAGTTTATACAGAGGCCATGGGAGAAAGCTGCTTACTAACTTTCTCCAAATGGCTTGCCCAGCCTGCTTATAGAAACCAGGACCACCAACCCAGAGACAGCACCACTCACAATGGACTGGGCCCTCTCCCACCAATCACTAATTAAGAAAATATTCTAGAAGCTTTCCTACAACTAGATCGTATAGAGGCGTTTTCTTTTCCTTTTTAAAAAGTAATTAAATTTATTCTTTTATTTATATCCCAAGTACAGATTCCCTTCCCTCCTCTCTTCCCATTCCCTCCCCCCCCCACTTCCCCTGCCCCCTGCATCTACTCCTGTTTCTATTCAGAAAGATGCTGGCCTCCTATGTGTGTCAACAAAGCATGGTATATCGTGGGGTAGGACTAAGCTCCTCCCCTTGTATTAAGGCGTGGTAAGGCAACCCAGTATGAGGAATAGGTTCCCCAAGGCCTTCCAAAGCATCAGGGACAGGCCCTGCTCCAACTGCTAAGAGTCACACAAGCAGACCAAGCTATACAACTGCCACACATATAGAGAGGGCCTAGGTCAATCCCATGTGGGGTTCAGTGTCTATAAGCTCCCAGTGCTTGGCTGTGGATCTCTGCATCTGTTTCCATCAGTTACTGGATGAAGGCCTCTGATGACAATTAGGGTAGTCACCAATTTAATTACAGGAGATGAACCAGTGAACCAGTTCAATCTACCTATCCTTTATTGCTAGGAGTTCATTGCTGGTGGGAGCGAAAATTTATATAGCCACTTTGGAAATCAATATGGAGGTTTCTCAAAAAAATTGGGAATCAATCTACCTCAAAACCAAGCTATACCAATCTTGGGCATATACTCAATCATTCTACAAGGACACTTGCTCAACTATGTTCATAGCAACATTCTTTGTAATAACCAGAACATGGAAACAACCTAGAGTCCCTCAACTGAAGAATGGATAAAGAAAATGTGATACATTTACACAATGAAGTATTACTCAGCTGTAAAAACCAATGACACCATGAAACCTGTAGGCGAATGGATGGAACTAGAAAAAAAATCATCCTGAGTGAGGTAACCCAGACCCAGAAAGACAAACATGATATTTGTTCACTCATGAGTGGATATTTGCTGTAAAGCAAAGAATAACCAGACTACAGCCCACAGTCCGAGAGTCTAGGTAGTAAGAAGGACCCAAAGAGGGACACATGGATTTCCTTGGGAAGGGGAACTAGATCTCCTAGATAAATTGGGGGTGGGTGGGATGGAAACATGAGGGATCAGGCTGAGCAGGTTGGAGTGGGATAGAGGAAGAGAGTATGAAAGAGATGTCTTGATGGGAGGCATTTCGGAGTCAGGTAGAAACCTAATACAAAGAAAACTCCCACAGATCTACATGGAGACGTTTTCTTGAGGTTCCCTCCCCTAGACAATTTTAGCTTATGTCAAGCTGACATTAAACTGTCAGAACAGGGTGTCTCCTTTTCCCCGTTTTAGCTATGAGTTATCCGCTATGAGCTATGCGATAAACCTGGTGCTTCCAAGCCCACAGCCAGTCTGTTCACCTCAGAGGATGAGCATAGCATCTTCCTTTTTTGGTTGAAGAAGGAGAGCACCTGGCTGCAAAAAGGCCAAAGCAGCTAATATCGTCAGTTTGAAAAGTTCAAAATCACCGAAGAGACTCTGAGTGTGTGTGTTGGGGGCAGTATGCTAGATTAGGTTAGTTGCTGTAGGATGACTTATTCCAAATACCATTGGGCTGGTGTCCTAGGCGGGGTTAAAAGAGAAGCTGAACTCACCATTCATCTCTGTCTGCTTCCTGGTGGTGAACGAGCTGGGGTCTGCTGTGATGGACTGCACCTCCAAACTGTGAGCTACAGTACCTTTGCCCTTCTCCAAATTGTTGTCAGGAATTTTGTTCAGAACAATGCATTCAATTCATGAAACTTTGAGCAAACCTTTAGTTTTCAACCCCACACTCCATGCAATGCTTTCAAAGTGTTGTGTTCTCAGATTCTGACCTTCACTTGAGTTCTGTGGCATCAACTAGGTGATGTGGCAGAGGGCCCACTCTGCCACCGTCTCCTCCAGAAGCCTGGATAGACCATGGTCTATGCCCTTTCTCGATGTTAGGTTGAGTAAGTGACTCAATTGTGGCCAGTGGGAGATTAGTAGAAGTGATGTGTTTCAATAGAGGAGTATAAAATGGCTGAGAGACACTTGAGAAAGTGCTCAACATCGTTAGCCATCAGGGAAATGCAAATCAAAGCAACTATGAGATATCATCTTACTCCTGTCATAATGGCTAAAATCAAAAACACCAATGACAGTTTGTGCTGGAGAGGATGTGGAGAAAGGGGAACACTTGTCCATTGCTGGTGGGAGTGCAAACTTGTACAGCCACTTTGAAAATCAGTATGGAGATTCCTCAGGAAAATGGGAATCAGTCTACCACAAGACCCAGAAATTCCACTCTTAGGCATATACCCAAAAGATGCCCATTCACACAACAAGGATGTCTGTTCCACTATGTTCATAGCAGCATTATATGTAATAGCTAGATCCTGGAAGCAACCTAGATGCCCCTCAACTGAAGAGTGGATAGAGAAAATGTGGTACATTTACACTATGGAGTACTACTCAGTGGAGAAAAACAATGGAATCTTGAAATTTGCAGGCAAATGGATGGCACTAGAGGAAACCATCCTGACTGAGGTAACCCAGACACAAAAAGACAAACATGGTATGTACTCATTCATATATGGATTATAGACATGGATCAGGGGAGTGTCAGCCTACAATACCAGTGCCAGTGAGTCTGGGAAACAAGGAGGTTCCCAAGAGACATGCATGATACCCCAGAGAAGTGGAATGAGGCAAGATCTCCTGAGCACCTTGGGAACATGGGAGAGGGGAGAGGGAACCAGGAAAAAGAGAGAGGAATAAAAGGAGGGGAGAAGAAGGCATGGGGGAGCAGGAAGGTTGAGTTGAGGTAAGAATAGAGGAGAGCAGGATGAAAGATACCATAATAGATCCAGCCATTATAGGCTTGAGGAGAGAACTGACACTAGTTAGATCTCCAGAGATCTACAAGGATAGCATCAACTGGCAAACTAAGCAATAGTGGAGAAACTACATTAATAGCCCATCCTTGATGATAAAGTTGATGACTACCTTATATGCCATCCTAAAACCTTCATCCAGTGACTGATGGAAGCAGCAACAGATGCCCACAGCTAAACACTGAACTGAACTCCTGGAACTCAGTGACAGAGATGGAGGATTGATGAGCAAAGAGGTCAAGACCATGATGGTGAAACCCACAAAGACAGCTGACCGGATAAGGGGGGAGCTCTTGAATCCCAGACTGATGGCTGAGAGGCCAGCAGGGGACTGATCCAGACTCCATGAATGTAGTCTCAGTAAGGAGGCCACAGAAATCACTGGGGCCTTGGGTAGTAGATCAGTGTTTACCATGGTGTATGAATGATCTTTGGGAGCCCATTCCAAATAGAGGGATGCTCTCTTAGCCTGGACACATGGGGAAGGGCCTAGGTCCTGCCCTGGATGAAATTACAGACTTTGGAGATCCCCCCCCAAAGAGGGCCTCACCCTCTCTGGGGAATGATATGAGGATTGGGTGTGGGGGTGGGAGAGGGAGCTGGGATTGACATGTGAAGCATTCATGTTTTTAATTTAAATAAAAACATATATTGAGGGAAAAAAGAAGTGATGTGTATTCCATTCAGGCCTGTCCCTCATTAACAGTTTCCATCTCTTGCCAGACTGAGTGGCCAGGAAAGGGAGTGGACTCATATCAGCCCTCAACCCTTGCATTGTACCAGAACGGTGGTTAAAGAATGAGGCTCCAGGACCCTGAGGTTTGTTCTCAGCTTCTGGGGCTATTTTTTAAGTCATTAAAAATCACTACAGTTTTAAAAATTATTATGTATAGATGTGTGTGCCACGGTACCCATGTGGAGGCCAGAGGGCAACCTGTAAGAACCCTGCTTCTACCATGTGGGTCCTAGGTTATCAGGCTTGGTGGAAAGTGCTTTTACCTGCTGACCAAACTTGACAGCCCGTGCAGCTTTGAGTGTGTGTGTGTGTGTGTGTGTGTGTGTGTGTGTGTGTGTGTATGTAGGAGTTGCTTTATTTTCTATTGTCATCATTCCCTTTGTGTTTAAGACACAATCAATTCCAAAGAGTCAGTGATGCAAGTATGAGGTTTGTAGCAACCTGAGAATTGTAGATAGCAAACAGAAGATAGAGTCCACACTGTCCCTTTTAGTGCATAGATGTGATTCCAGCACTGGGAGGCAGAGACAGGAGTGCTGCTGTGAATTTGAGGCCAGTTTGGCTACATGATAAGACCATGTCTCAAAACATAAGATAAAAGAATACCAACATGATTTTGCCTTCTGGGGAGATAAGGAAAGTGGCAGACAGAGACCTGAGTTCTACTTAGATTGTCTAGATGTTATGATCTTATAGCACAGATTTGACATGGGCAAGGGAACAATTTTAAGTCTGGATCTAGCATATAGTCCAGAATGCTAGCATATTTAATATTTCTCACTTCTAGAAGTGTGTGCCTGTGTGTGTGTGTGTGTGTGTGTGTGTGTGTGTGGTGCTGGTTCTGGAACCCAGAGTCATCAGATGTTAAGCAAGTGGTCTACCTCTAGTCTATATTCCCCTCTGAGTAACTGTGCTGGTGATTTTTTTGTCAGATTGATACAAACTCAAATTACTTTGGCCTCCTTCAAAAATAGACTGTAACCTTTAAGTCAAATAAACCCTCTCTTCTCCAAGCTACTTTTTGCCATGGTGTTTACCTCAAGAGGAAAAACAGCTAGGACAGTCGTGAACGTTAATTTAATCAATAACAAATACTAAAAAGCAGAATGGGAGCCCTTCATGTAGAGAAACTCCCTTTCAACAGGTTGCCCCGAGAGATCTTTGCCAAGAAAACCTCTGCCGTGAAGCGGTAGCAGGCAAAGAATACACACCAACCACTGTAACCCACTCACCTGGATTCTCCCATCAGTCCAGTAGTTAAAACACACTTCTCGTTTTTGGTAGGATGTCTCTCTATGCAGCCTGGACTGGCCTCTGACTTACAATCTTCTTGCCTCTACCTCCCACGGGTTGAGATTTCAAACTTGTGCCACCCTAACTAGCTGATTTGTATTTGAAAGCTTACCACTAGACACTGCATAATTATATGTACAGCTAATTTCAATGTAATATTTATAGTCACTGAAAAAGAAGAGTCTAGATTGAGCCATTAGGCAAGTAGCTACCTACCTATTACGGTTTATCGTCACTGTGAGAAACAACCCAGCAGCCTCAGCATGCCTCCTCCAGGTACGTAGTCTTCTGTGACCATGAGAAGTGTCTGTCCTGGCCTTGCCATGTAGGCATGACGTCATTGACTCTCTAATGTCATGGTACTGGTAGGAGGCTGCTTTTCTAGTAGTGCACTGAAGCCAGTAGAAACAAGGGTGTGCAGCTGAGGAAGCCTTGAGTGAACGTGTAAAGAGCAGAAGTCCCGAGAGATATGTACTGTTGTTCTGGTCAGAGCCATATTCAGGACCAGTTTCTCAGACCCATGGAAGTGGCAAAGCCTTCCTTCGGGGGAGATTCAGAGGGACGGCAGAGCCTTCCTCTGGACCGAGTGCAACTGCTGCCAGTGCGTGCAAGTACTAGTGCTTACCAAGGATTGATCAGTTTGTACAAAAAATAACAACTGCAGTTTCCTCCGCTAGGATGATTACCACCTAAGACTGCTCTGCTGTAGAGACCTCCTACCTAGACAGCCAAGTCCTCCTGTTTCTGCTGTAGACCGTAAACACACTGAAGTTCAGGGTTGCTGTATAGTAGGTACACCCATCACAGCCCATGGGAATGGCAACACCTTCCTCGGGCTGAAGCTTACAGCCAGCTTGCTTTTCCCCTCAAGTGTCAGTCCGGCTAGCAGATGTTTTAGGTTAGTAGTTCTCAGCCTTCATAATACTGCTACCCTTTAATACAGGTCCCTTCGGTCTGACCATTGGTAGAGGTAAGAACTCTCTAGCAGCTGGCCGCTTTGCTTTTCTGATCTTCAGCTTTAACTTCAATATCTGTCACCGGGTTTCTATTATTTATGCTGCAAGAGTTTAATCTCTAGAGCTTGTGTAAATGAGGAGGAGGAGGAGGAGGAGGAAGAGGAGGAGGAGGAGGAGGAGGGCTGCAAGATGACCTGAGTTTAATCTCTAGAGCTTGTGTAAAGGAGGAGGAGGAGGAGGACCAGCTCCATAAAGTTGCCTCTGGCCTCCATGTGTGTTGGCACAGACACTGTAGGCACAACCATATACACTAATAATAGTTATTTAAGAGTTAATGAATTTTAGATTCATTTTAAATTTTAAACAATGTGAATTTTTAATGTTGATAAAGGTTTAAACAGAGGCTGGAGAGGTGGCTCAGTGGTTAAAAATGGGAACTGCTCTTCCAGATGATTGGAGTTTGACTCCTGGCACCCATTTTGAGCAGCTCACAACCATCTGTAACTCTAGCTCCAGGAGATCCAACTCCTCTAAGCTCTGTGGCACCAGCATTTGTGTGCACATAGCTATACACAGACATGCATACAGAATTTCAAATAATAACAATTTCAGGAAGATTTAAACTACTTTAAATGCAGGGATGGCAAGTAAATATAACCACGAATCACACCTTTAACCCTGGATGGGAGGACAGGACATATCTACTAGAAAAACGAAAATGAAATCTGAAAGATCGGCCACCCAGATGTGGTGAGAATATGGAGGAAGCGGGTGCCTGTGAACCTCTTTGACAGCACAGATGATCCAACTTGGCAGTCTACACATACAATGAGCCACAAGTGAGCCATATGAGCCACCAATCCACTTCTGGACATTTATTCACATTAAGTTATAACTACATGAAGGCTTACATACAAAGACTCCCCAAACTTTAACTGTAATACCTGGAAAATAGAAACAATTTCATTACCCATTACTGGGTGAATGAATGAACTGTAACATACCCATTAATGGAATACTATTTTGTAATAAAAATATCAGTATACATCTAAAGAGACTTGGTATTATTTTCTGGCTAATAATAAATTCCTTGTGAGGAGAAACCTAAAAACTAAACAGATATCCTGTTTCCATCATAATTTATTTCAGTGTTCTTTAATGTTTTTTTGCCTCTAATAGCTATTACTTTGGTGTTTAACAAATGGAATCTTTCCTATCTATACTTAGCAAATAGAATTTTGCTTCAAATAAGAGCTGTCCATTTTTCTCTGCTTGCTTACTTATTCATCTCTTATAACATCATACCCAAAGATACTCATTTTTATTCTATGGACTATAACTCACAGCTATTCTTATTTTTGTTGACCAAGTAGTCTCAGACTTGACTTTGGGAACATGTTCACATTGGCTCTTACTTTTCTTTTTTTCTCTCAATAAATGGAACTAAGATATATAAGTATGTTTGAAAATATATATGCAGACATAAATGGAACTAAGATATATAAGTATATTTGAAAATACATATTCAGACATGTAAATTTATTTCTATATTTATTCATTTATATATGTGTTGAAAAATAGAAAAATGACTGGGTAGTGGTGGCGCACACCTTTAATTTCAGCACTCAGGAATCAGATAGGCAGATCTCAGAGTTGGAGGCCAGCCTGGTCTCCAGAGTCCAGGACAGCCAGGTGCTGTGCAGTAATCTTTCTGTATACTGTGAAGATGTGTCTCTCAGATTAATAAAAAGCTGAATGGCCAATACCTAGGAGGACTTTCGGGGGCAGAGAGGATGCTGGGAAGAAGAAGGAGAGATGCAATGAGACACAGAGTGAGCAGGGTGGACACTACAGAGGAGAGGAATAAAGTTATGAGAGCTACTTAGAAACAAACCTAAGCTATCAGCCCAACCTTCATAATTAATAAGAAGTCTCCACATCGTGATTAGGGAGCTGGCTAGTGGGATAGAGAAAGACTCACTGCAGACCAGGCTGGCCTGATGTCACAGAGATCCGCCTGTCTCTGCCTCCTGAGTGCTGGGATTAAAGGCCTGTGCCACCACTGCCCAGCTGACTTCATTTTTCTTTATGGCTGAATAATTCTTCATTTTGTACATTAAAATATAGTATATGTATATGTTTATTTATCCACCCATCCACTAATGGAGGCTTAGGTTATTTTATAGCTTGGCTACTGTGAATAGTGTTGCAGATGTGTAGCTATCTCTATTGTATGTGTGCTTTGATTTCTTTCGGTAGATCCCAGGAAAGGTACAGCTGGATCTAGTTTTAGGTTTTTTTGTTGTTTATTTATTTGTGTGTGTGTGTGTGTGTTTTAAAGGAACTTCTATAATGTTTTCCTTAGCAGTTGTACTAGTTTACATTCCCACCAACAATATGTAATGTTTCCTTCCTGTTGCTTCTCACATCCTCACCAGCATTTTCATTTTGAAACATGGTCTCATTGGACAGCCTATCTGGCCTCCTGCTTTCAGCCTCCTGAGGTGGGATTATAGGCATGTGTCACTATGCCCACTCTCTCGCTAGCTTACTTTGAGAAGGGCCAGCAGCCCGTGTGGTAAGGAGTTGAGCTCTAAGAAGCAGCCACAAGGGTGAATTTAAGAGCTCATCCTCCTGTATTCTCTCTTACTCCTTGCATTCACCACACATTTAGCTGAAACCTGAAATTCAGGGTCCTGAGAGACTATGTGGAAGAACCCAACTCAACCATGCCTGATCACAGCCTTCCAGAAACAGCAGGGGTGCAGGGTGGTTTTTGTAGTCAACTTGACACAACTTAGAATCTCCTAGGAGGATATCTTCAAGAGGAATTGTCTATATCTTGTAGACTGTCTTAGTTGGTGATTGACCTAGGGAGACCCAATCCTTTGTGGGTAGCACCGTTCCCCAGGCAGGGTGTCCTGAACCTGGAAGAGAGGAGAAAGCTAGATAATGCAAGTAAAATTGTGCTGGTTCTCTCGTTCTTGCTCTTGACTATGGATATCATGTGACTAGTTGCTTGAGTTCCTGCCTTGACTTCCCTACATAATGGACTATAACCTGGAAATATAAGCCAAATAAACCCTTTCTCTCCAGAATCTTTTTGTCAGGCTATTTGTTACAGCAACAGGAATGAAACCATGACACAGGGACCACGAATGTCTGCTCTTTTAGCCCTACACATTGCAGGGTAATTTGTTGTGTGGCAGTGGGTAACTGATACACACAGCGAGCAGCTCACTCTCATCTTTCATCTTCTGCTCTGTCACCTCCTCTAGACCCCTTCTCCCTCTCTCTGGCTTAAGGCAATTTTTTTCTTGTGCTGCCTATTTCCAAGGCTATTTTCTAATATAATGTCCCAATTTATTTTTTTCACAGAACTTATCAACTTTCATTAATTCACTTATTGTGTGTGAATTATCTGACAGCACATAGCTAGAATGTCAACCCCTAGCAAGCATGGCAGTCGTATGACCTCTTCACTGATCTGCATCTTGAATAACACCTGGATCAATGACTTGATAGTTCTGAATTATTCACTCAGAAATGTCCTTGTGCTCAGTGAAACCATTTTCACAAACCAAGAATAAGCTGTGTTTTGCTAGGAGGTGTGACAGCCATAATGTCCTGGGACTATTTGTAAACTTGAGAACAAGGCCTACTCTCACACAGTGGATCGGGGAAGTGACCTGCCAGAGACCCGAGATGTAAGTAGCAGAACCAGGACCGAAACAAGGTCTGTCTGTGTTCAGAACTCATGTTTTCAGAAACAATAAAAAATTTAAAACAACATATTAGGCAAGAGACATTCATCAAGGAGCTGGGGTAAGGAAGAGGAAAATGATGGGTTAGTCCATGGAAAATCAAAAAACAAGGTGCCACAGAGCCGTGGGCTGCTTAGAAAAGGTGGAAGTGGGAACAGTCAGCTGAGAATGGGGTGGGTGTGGCAGGAGAAAGTCCATAGGGAAGACTGATGTCTTAATGGATGTGGAATCAGACTGCTTTCTAAATATTGGTGTCCATAGGCAAGAACTGAGTGTGGGGAAAGCAAGTAGTTGGAGAAGCTTCCTTTTGAGTAAGTAAGTAATGAAGAGACCGCTGACTGGCCAGGGTGCTGTGAATACACGGTGGTGGGTGTTCAGCCCTCCACATCCCTATTACCAGCTCCAAGGGCCAGCAAACACTCAGGAGGAGAGAGTGAGAAGATTATAACCACTGGAGGATGGAGAGGAGTGTGGTGAAATGCTGTCTTCTAGGCACAGCCATAGAAATCATGAAATACACAGCAGCTAGAATACCTGCACAAAGCCTGCAGGTATTCTGCACAGACACAGACACAGACACAGACACACACACACACACACACACACACACACACACAGACACACACAGACACACACACACAGACAGACACACACATACACACAGACACAGACACACACATACACACAGACACAGACACACAGACACAGACACAGACACATAAACACACACACACAGACATAAACACACACACACAGACACAGACACACACACACACACACACACACACACACACACACACACACACGATGGCTCAACAGGTAAGGGTGCTTACCATGAAGGCCAGGTTTAATCCCTGGAACCAATATAAAGGTTGAAGGAGAGAAACATCTCTGGAAATTGTCCTCTGGTCTTCACCTGAGAACTGTGGCATGCTTCCTCTGACTCTCCCACACTACACATACAAAATAATAATAAATAGTATTGAACATAAAGGTAGGAGGGGTGGTTGGGAAAAACAAGGGCATCAACAGGAATGGGAGATGGATATGTGAATGAAAATGAAGACATGACTGCTCCAAGGTATGCTTGCGGAGAAGGTTTTTATTGTAAACACGAGGGAGAGGACAGCCAGAGGCATCTGGGAGAGTCCAGAGCAGGCAGAGAAAAATAGTAGACTGAACTGGACTGGCTGAGAGGAGAGAGAGAGAGGATGAGACCAAAAGAGGAAGAGAACAGAGAAGGACCATAGGATTGGGAACCAAGGAGAGCCAAGGGAACTAAGAGGACAGAGAGAATAAATGGCAGGAATGACAGGTTTTCACAGAAATCAGAAGCTGGAGGAAGGGATGGAAAGCCCCTGCTTTGGAGAGGTTTAGGGTAGGGTGCAGGGGTGAGTAATGCTGGGAGGGGCCACAGACACTGAGTGAGCCTGGCAGTCAATTTGGCCACTTTGGCATGTTAATAGGCACCATGGTTAGCCATTTCCCCTGAGTTTCTTTGGGACCTGATAATGAAGAAAAGTTAATGTGGAGTGAATATGTACACAAGACAGTTTATCAATGTGCCAAACTGTAAAGACTAACAGTATGAACAAAAGAACTATGTTGATGTATCTTCCAACCCCCTCCCCCAAATAGCTTTGTAGATTCAGGCATCTGATCCTCTCCCATGTGACTGTGGACTCTGCAGCAGACTTCTGTGAGTCTTGCAGATACTGTTGCTCTGACTTAAGATGTAATGCGTGGTGTCACACATCTGTAACCCCAGCACTTGGTATGTGGCAGGCAGGAGGATTTGTGAGCTAAAGGCCAGTCTGAGCTATTGTGGTTCCTATCTCAAAAAATCCAGTGTTGCTTAGTGGTAAGGTGTTTACCTATGTACAAGATCCTAAAGGAGGAAGATGAGGAGGAGCAGTTAATGCCCAGGGGCTGCAAAATGTAGCACACTTAAAGTTACCCAACTACTGCTGCCCAGCTTGCCCCTCCTACTTAGTTTCCTTAACAACTTTAAGAGTTATAGATGCTTAGGCACAAAAGAGGCAGATGAGACCTGGTGCTACTACCATGACCCCAGTAACCAGCCTGAGTTTGCTTACCTAGAACAGGAAAAGGCAGAGCCACTGTGTCAAGCATGAAGATGGACTTTCTGCTGCTACCACAGACAGAGGGGTTCCCAAACCAGGCAGCACAAGCAGAGAAAGGTAGACAAGAAGGAGGGATCCAAGGAGATGTGTGACTTGGTGTGAGCCTTCTTGTCCTGTGTGAGGGGCTGACCCTGGTGTGTCCACAGGCATTGTTCCTGGGGCCTAGCCCCATGGCCTTCCCTTTGATCCAGGTCTTCTCTCTTATGATTCTTTCCTCTGGCAGCCCCTCTCCCCCTAGACCATCTCTGGGGCGGAGGGGTTTACCCCTTTGTGATGGTTATCTTGGTTGTCAACTTGACTGGATCTGGAATCAACCAAGAATCTTTCAGCATGCCAATAAGAGATTTGCTTGGTTGTTTCCAATAAAGTGGGAAGACCCACCCAAAATATGGGCAGTAATGCCGATATGCAGATGAAGTCAGAGAAAGAAAACTTGTTTCTTGCCCTGCTTGCCTTCTTGTCATGCTGGTAAATTCATATATCTCAGTTGCAACTGATGATGCTACCGCAACCATTGTTTGACTCTCTAGACTACATGATGTATGCAATCTAATAACCCCCTTTTAATATACATATTGTCTGCCTATTCTGTTCCTCTACAGTACCCTAATATACCCTTGTGTTTAGTATTTCTCCAGGGCATGTTTCAGACTATTAAAAGCAACTTCATTAAAACAAAACAAAACAAAACCAAAATGAAAGCCTAAGAAGGATGTGCATTCCTGACCCAGGTTCCCACAGGCTTTCTGTTCATGTACCAGCTTGTGATGTCATCCTGAGCACCTCAAAAGCTCCCAACATTGTCTGTTGTTATGGGAACCTAAGTAGAAACCAGTTCTACACTTCTTTGTGGGATATTCTGACAACTTCTTGCATTGTGTCTGGACCTGGACCTCCTCCTCCTCCTCCTCCTCCTCCTCCTCCTCCTCCTCCTCCTCCTCCTCCTCCTCCTCCTCCTCCTCCTCCTCCTCCTCCTCCTCCTCTTCTTCTTCTTCTTCTTCTTCTTCTTCTTCTTCTTCTTCTTCTTCTCCTTCTCCTTCTTCTTGATATGCTTTGTGCTGTCTGTTGGACTCCAGTCAGCTGTCACCTGCAGCATGGAGGTATGGTGCATTAACACACTGTTTAGTCAACATTTATTCATGGGGTGTGGGCTGGGGTCACTGATGGATAAATATGTCTTCTGTCATCCTTGGACAGTGTGGTAGTTTGAGAGTAATTGGCCCCCATAAGCTCATAAGAAATGGCATTATTAGGAGGCATGGCCTTGTTGGAGTAGGTGTGGCCTTGTTGGAGAAAGTGTGTCACTGAGGAGGTGGGTTTTGAGGTCTCTTATGCTCAAGCTATACCCAGTGTTTCAGTTCACTTCCTGTTGCCTGTGGATCAAGACATAGAACTTTCAACTACTTTCCCAGCACCATGTCTACCTGCATATGACCATGCTTCCCGCTACGATGATAATGGACTGATCCTCTGAAACTGTAAGTTAGCCCCAACTAAATGCTTTCCTTTGTAAGAGTTACCATGGTCTTGGTGTTTCTTTAAACCAATAGAAACCTTAAGACAGATGGGTTGTGTTGAGAAGATTGCATGGGATGAAGTAATCAGTCGTCTATGGTGCTGATCAGCTCAATTCACAGCCCCCTGGTAGTATTGTTTGTTTTCCATTTACTCCCTATATCTCTTTCTCCAACTCTGTCCTCTCTGTCTCCCATGTTCCCTTGTGATTTTTTTCAATTAAAAACCTTACTCAAACCAGGCATATATATCTTTAATCCTAACACCAGGGAGGCAAAGGAAGGGAAGTCTGTGAGAGTTCATGGCCACTGTGAACTAGGCTAGCCAGGCTATGTAGTGTCTCAAAAATAAAAATAAAAGCCAGCACCCTACTCAGAAGTATTTGTTTCAAACTTTGCTTTCAGGAATACAGAAATTATTTAATCTGGGTCTCAGGTCTTTATCTGTAAAACAGGGCATATTTGTATCTATTTCCAAGATTGGGTTGAATCTCAGATAGTGTGATGATTAACACAGTTGTGAACTTGTTTGGATTGAGAGGTGTCTATATTAGTAAAATCCACTGGTGGATGTGTCACCGGGATATTTCTAAGGACTGTTGGTAGAGAAACTGTCTGAGGGTGGGTGTCGATGAGATAAAGGTAGAAGAAGGAAGAAGCCAGCCAGCTAGTCCAAACCTTACTTTTCTAGAACGATTTCATTGATTATCATGTACCATAGGGAACAAATGCCCCTGGGATTGTTGCAAAGGCTTCCCTAGAAAAGACAGAGTTCTGAGTATCAAATTGACACTGATTCTCAGTTCTCCTCCAAGACCACATCAAATGCAGCACTGAGTTCCACAGACCCTTCCCCGGAAATGTCTCCCACACTTGACCTCCCCTTCCATTCATCTCTCCTTCTTTTTAATATTTATTTTGTGTGTGCGCATGTGCCATGTGCATGGAGGTCAGAAGACAACATCCTGGAGCTGTTGCTCACCTTCCAGCACGTGGGCCCTGGGGACCAAACTCAAGTCATCAGGCTTGGCAGCAGTACCGTTACCCCTGAGTCATCTCAATGGCCCTCACTCACCTTTTATTTTGTCATACCTTAGACTTTCTTCAAACTGTTTTCCTAGAACATCTCTGCTCTGCTCTGCTCCGCATCTGTCTAGTCAGAGTCATCCTTTTATGCAGTTCCTTCCACCTCCTCCCTGTCCTCTTCCTGGAGCTATCTCAGGTCCCTGTTCACCTGTTTCTTCTCTTGCCCTTTTTGTCTCCACTCACAGTACATTCAGAATAACCTCTTCTGAAACTCCTTGCTGGCTTAGGAGATGCCCTTCTTCCTTCTCTAGGACTAGTGCACAAGCATCTGCCTCAGCCAGTGACAGTCCCTTTTCTGAAACTCCATCTTCTTCCAATCCATACTTACAAGTCACCTGCAAATCTTAACAACATGGTTACACAAAGAGAGGGCACCTAGACTCTGTGAAGATAAGAGACAAAGTTTACAAGATAGAGTATCAGGGGAGAGAGTTATTTCTATCTATCTATCTATCTATCTATCTATCTATCTATCTATCTGTGGCTTTTTGAGACGGGGTTTCTCTATGTAACCCTGGATGTCCTGTAACTTGCTCTGTAGACCAGGCTGACCTCATGAGTGCTGGGATTAAAAGCTTCACTGGGGAAAGGGATATATATATATCGTGTGTGTGTGTGTGTGTGTGTGTGTGTGTGTGTGTGTGTGTGTTCCCAGTGTGTGAAAATGTCCATGGAATCCAGTGGGACACTGAAACCCCTGGAGCTGGAAGCTGGAGTTACAGGCAGTTGTGAGCCACCTGACATGGGTTCTGGGAACTGAACGGGCCTCTGGGAGAGCAGTAAGTGCTCTTAACTGCCAAGCCATGTCTGCAGCCCCCACAAAAGAAAGTTTTACAGAGACACTATTCCAGAGATATTCAGAGGGTTTCCCTTGAGTACTTGGCCATATATTGATCAATGTGTGCACCTTAAATAGTTTCCCAAAGCCAGGTGAAGAGCCACTAAAGGGAATAGAGATAACAGTAGCTGGAATTCATGCAGAACTGAGAATAAGGTTTTCCCCCATAGGCTAGGGTGATGAAATTTATGATTCATTAGATCTTGACCAACATACAAGGTGTACCCTCAATGGAAGAACAACTAGCTCTGAAGTCTGCACTGGTCTGGTCTCACCTGACAGATCATGAAAGCAAGGTCCAAAATGTCAAGCTGTTTCCATGGAAAAGCTGCACCCAACAGCAGAGCTTGCTAGCATATAGCATGCTGTGTCCATTAGCCTTTTATCACCCTAACGCACATCTGACACAATCTTACAAAGAGAAAAAAGTTACTTGGCACAAGATTTGGGAGGGTTTCACCAGTGATGGGTTGACTCTGAGCCTGCGATGAGGCAATTCTGCAGCAACATGTGGCAGGAAAAAGCTCATGGCTGGGAAGAAAAGAGACCAGAAGTCAAGGTCAGTGTCTTCCTCTGTTCCTCTCTATCTTATTATTATTTGAGACATAATCTCTTTTGAGGACATATCCCCAATGACCTAAAAACCTTCCACTGGGCTCATCCATTAAAGGACCTACTATCTCCCAATAGCATCACCCTGGGACCAAACCTTTAAGAAACACCCACAGTTAAACACTGAACCCATGGAACCCAGTGACAGAGAGAGAGGAGTGATGAGCAAATTGGCAAAGAATGGGCTGGTGAAACCAGCAGAGAAAGCTGATCTGAACAGGGGAGAGCTCTTGGACCCCAGACCGACAGCTGGGAGGCCAGCATGGGACTGATCCAGACCCCTGAGTGTGAGAGTCAGTGAGGAAGCCTGGGCAACCTATGGGGCCCTGGATAGTACATCAGTATTTATCCCTGGCATACACAAAGAGGGATGCTGTCTCAGCCTGAACTCTTAGGGAAGTGCCTGGATCCTGCCCTGAGCAAAATGACAGACTTTGGATATCCCCTATGTGGAAGGAAGTGGGGATAGAGTGGGAGGCTGAGGGGGATGGTGGGGGGTGGGAGGAGGGGAGGGAGAGGGAACTAGGATTGACATGTGAAGCAAGCTATTTAAAATTAAAGTAATAAAAAATTCTAGAAACGCCAGGTTCAGGAAGATCTTCTGAATTCCTTAGGCATCTGCAGTCACCTGTGAACACACACACACACACACACACACACACACACACACACGGGAAAGAGAGTGTGTTTTAAAAATTAAATTTTAAATAAAGAAGACAAGAATGGAGAAATGTTTTAGAAGCCTTGGTTTAGACAATATTCTCCAACAGCTCCCTAACTCTGAGAAATGAATATAAATATGACATCCAACCTCTGTTTACAGTAGCAGAATGAGGTACCAAACTGAATTTATTGGCCAGATATTTTCAAAACGACTCACTGTTGAGGAGGGAACACATGTTTGAGACTGGAATGTTTTTGATTGAATTTAGCAGATAACTGATTGCTAAGTCACCAGGTGATTGGTAGCTCCTGTGTGTGTGTGTTTTGATGTCTGTGATTATTCTTTTGAGTATTAAAATTCCTGGGATAAAACCCCTACTAGAGCTACAGTTAGTCTTAAATAAAAATCCTATGTATTCTTGCAAAAAAAATTCTAGAAACGGAAAAAAAAAGTAAGGCTTTGAGCCAGGCATTGGTGGTGCACACCTTTAATCCCAGCACTCGGGAGGCAGAGGCAGGAGGATCTCTGTGAGTTTGAGACCAGTCTGGTCTCCAGAGTGAGTTCCAGGACAGCCTCCAAAATAATACTGAGGAACCCTGTCTCGAAAAAAAAAAAAGAAAAAAAAAAGAATGGCTTTGGAAGATACTCATCCAGTCTTAGTGTTGGAAAAGCAGTTGCTGAAGGAAAAGGCTTGAGAGCAGTCAGAAGAAAGAGGTGCGTTACACACAGAAGCACAGTTATAGGACAGCATCAGATTTATTGTAAAAAAATAATTTGATGTGATAACAAGAGCTAGGAGACGGCCCAGTGGGTAAAGCACTTGACAGATAAGCATGAGAACCTGCGTTTGAATCTCCAGAACTCATGTAAAGCTCAGTACAGCAGCAAGTGTCTGAAATCCCTGACCTCCTAAAACAAGATGGGAGGCTGAACTAGGAGGATCCCCAGAAGCCTGCGGACCAGAGAGTCTGGAGTAAGCAGAAGTGTACAACAAAGAGGCCTGTCTCAAAGGGCGAAGAAGGCAAGAACCAACACCCGAGGCTGTTGTCTAACCTCCACATGTACGTCATTATAAGGACATTCTGTGTCATGCATGTACCCAGCCACACAGGTGAAAATGCACATAGGCATGCCGCACAGTAACTCAATACATAAGTGATGTGGGAAGTCCTGTGATTATGTCAATAAAGCACTGTTGGGCCAATAGAAATCTAGATAGGTGGGACTAGGAGTCCAGGAGAACGCTGGGAAGGAGAAACACAGAGAGTCGAGATGTAACGCCATGGGGTAGGAAGCCCGGAAACTTCTCCGGTAAGAGATATACTTAGATGAACAATTATGGGGTAATTACTTAAGTCGGAGCTAGCCAGTAAGAAACAAGCAAGGCCAACAGCTTCATAATTAATACAGCCTCCTGTGTGTTTATTTGGGACTGATGCAGCTCTAGAACCAGGCTGACGGGAAAGCTTTTCTCTCAAAGAAATAGCTTCTCTTTACACATAAGCACGAAAAATAAACAGAAACAAGTATGGGACAATAGCACATGCAGTTTCATAAATTGATTTCTTTCACTTGGAAATGTATTCTAACTTTTCATTTCTGTGTATACCGTAATCTATGCATGGAAACCTCTAATCTTTTTAGATGGACATTTTCAATATTTGAAATTCCAATGGGAATTGCCAACCATCTTTGGTTCTATGACATGATCCCTCAAGTTATCATAACTGATAATCTCCCTAGGAGAACTTCTGTAAAAGATATTTTAACCACAGGGCAGGGGTATTTTAAATATCTTTGGTATAGTCTCCTATTACCCATCAGAGAAGCTACACGGCCCTCACCATCAGTGCATATATTTTTTCTTCAGAGTACACTCCAAAGGGGAGAGCATGAGAACATGTGTATCCTGTGCCCACTTTCTGTCTGTGAGTAGCCAAACGCAATGCAAATGGGGTAGCGCTGTACATTCTAAACTGGAGTTAGGTGTGCAGTTCATGGTAATTCGGTTGAGGCACATGGAATTTATGGAACTGGGGGACAGAAAGCATCCACCTCTGTATAAAATTAGAAGAAACAAAAGGCCTTCTCAAGGAAATAGGAGACAATCAATAGTGTACCCATTTTTGCTAGTCTTGTAAAATTGCTTTTTGAAATACTTTTTTTTTCTCAAAAGGAGCCAATGGTCATTCCAAAGACGGAGGATGACTGTCCCAGGAGGTGACTTGAAGGGTCAAAGTCAGTGGAAAAGAAGTCCCTGGGTGTTCTGAAGGAAATGTTTAAAAATGAAATGTAAACAACTGTTCTGTGAGACCCAGAAAATGACCTGTTGTAGCTGTATTTTTCATTTTGAATGGACAAGTTTATATTAAGTATAAAACAAGCAAAAAGCAAGAGAACAAATATTGATTGTCAATAGAGAGAAGCAGCAGACGGACAGCATAACAACATCAATTCGTGTGCTCACAACATCCAGCAGAGAAGAGTGGAGAAGGAGCACAGAAGGTAACTTCTAGCAGAAATTGACTGTGGCAGTGGAGGCAGTCAGCTGGTGCTCCCGGAGGAAGGAGGTTTGGGCAGAGGGTCCTTTCTGTCCTCTGCATGGGTGAGCTTCCCATGAGCTCTTGGTTTTATATTCTCACTGTCGGCATTTTTATATGATGGGATAAAAATAGTAACCTTGGGTAGAAACTGTTCACTTTGATGTTTTAAGTATCTACAGTTGTTTGCTTACCTTTCTTCTTGCAGAGGAGTTAGGGTTCACCCTGTCTCGGGGCAAGGGGTTTTGGAGACAAGGGAGAGCCTCCTTCTCCCAGGGTTTGCTTTCAACAATTAAATTGACATAGGAAAATTTACAAATATAATGCACATCACTGCTTATATACTCCTTTATAATTTACCTGATATTTTTTATGGTATGAAGGGACATAGTAGGAGTCTGGCGGAAGATGGAATGGGGGCTTCCAAACTACCATTGTACCAATCATCCCTGAACTTCCTGTGGCTCTAAGAACTCTTTGGTTTTGTTTGTGTGTGGGTTGAGACAGGGTCTCACTCTGTAGCCCTGGATGGCCTGGAATTTGCTTTGTACATCAGGCTGGCCTTGAACCCGCAGAGATCCACCTGCCTCTGCCTTCCAAGGGTTATGATTAAAGTGGTGCACCACCACCGCCCAACTGCACTCACAGTTTTTAACCAGTGTAATGAGTTGTCTTTTATAATCGGTTAAGTATGAGCCTAACTTATTCAAACTATGAGAGAGTTCAAGATTCCCGAGAGAAGGGCGTTGTTGAATACTCTGGAACTAGAACGGATCGGCCTCTCAGGAAAAGGCCAGAGTTAGAAAGCATGGAAATGTTGCCATATGGAGTGATGAAGCAGTGAGCAGTGGGAATTGCCCAGGGGGAGTCTAAACACTAAGGAAGAGAAGAGAGCAAGGCAAGAATTCATGCAGGCGGCGTGGATAGAGCTACCAGGACTGGGGAAGCAGAGGAGGCAGAGGGAAAGGCGGGGAAGGGGAGGGGAGAGGAGAGAAAGAGATGTTCATGTTGTTGTTTTATTCTTTTTCTTTTGGCTCTTTTGGGGGCCCACCACCCAGCTCCCGAATAATCACACAGAGACTTATTTTTTCTTTTTCTTTTCTTTCTTTCTCCTTTTTTTTTTGTTTGTTTGTTTGCTTGTCAAAACAGGGTTTCTCTGTATTGTTTTGGAGGCTGTCCTGGAACTCGGTCTGTAGATCAGGCTGGCCTTGAACTCACAGAGATCTGCCTGCTGGGATTAAAGGTGTGCATTACCAACTCCCGGCGGAGGCTTATTCTTTCTTGTGAATACCTGGCCTTAGCTTGGCTTGTTTCTAGCCAGTTTTTCTTAAATTAGCCCATCTACCTTTTGCCTCTGGGCTTTTATCTTTTTCTGTTATTTACACCTGTCTTTACTTCCTACTCCATGGCTTGCTGTGTAGGTGGGTGACTAACTCCTAACGTCCTTCTCTCCTTCACCTCTTGTTCCTTGACCTTCTCTTCCCAGATGTCTCCTCTTATTTATTCTCTCTGCCTGCCAGTCCCGGTTTTCCTTTCTCCTGCCTTGCTATTGGTTGTCCAGTTCTTTATTAGACCAATCAGGTGTTTCAGACAGGCGAAGTAACACAGCTTCACAGAGTTAAACAAATACAACATAAAAGGATGCAACACATCTTTGCATCATTAAAACAAATGTTCCACAGCATAAACAAATGTAAAATAACTTAAATTAATATTCCACAGAGAGAAAGATGGGGGACAGGGAAGAGAGAGAGAGAGAGAGAGAGAGAGAGAGAGAGAATATGACGTGATACCCTGGAAGAAACTGGTAGTGCTTCATGGGCTGAAGCAAGGGAGGAACAAGGAGGCCAGCCACATACAGTGATCACAGAGATGAGGAGTAGGTAGGAGTGCTTTCTGTGAAGCATGAAGACCACAGTTCAAATTCCCAACATGCACATTAAAAACTCAGGCATGTGCTCTTGTGGGCAGAGAGAAGACGATCCCTGGGGCTTGCTGACCACCTAACTCCAGGTCTAGGGAGAGACCCTGTCTCAAAGGAATAAGATGCTGAGTGACAGAGCTGAACACCCATCCTCCTCCTCTGTCCTCTGCATGTGTGTGGGTGTTCATACTTATATATTCAGGCATGTACACATGGTACACATTCAGTCTCTTTCATCACACACACACACACACAAATATGTTTAAAATATTTTTAAACATATTTGAAATTTTCATATAGAAAAGGAATTAAACTTGTTTAATGTAACAAGTATGCGACAGGTATTTCTATAAGAGGCAGAACAAAACACATAGGTGAAGGATGATGTAAAGGGACAGATTTCAGTTCAATGTATTGTTGCCATGTTCTATTTATCAGAACTGGCAAAACACTTGGTTTCCCTGGATGGTGCGCTGGCAGGGAGACAAAGGAAAGAGAAACAAGGGAGGCAGCGGAGGAAAAGGGAGACTGTAATGTATAACTATGTGAGCGACATGGCCGTTGCAGACAGCTGCCACTCTTACTAGAGTGCCAGGTGATGACACTTATGACTGGAAGTGTGTAACATAGTGCGTGAGCGATATCCCTTCCAGTACTTCCCAGGTCTCAAAGAGAATCACACAAGGGTATTGCTAAGATGTGGAACCAGACTCTGTAGTTCTAGGGTGGTGCTAGTCTACAGACCACACTCTGAGTAGCAAGGAATTGCACCAGACCTCCGGTTGCAACTGGACTGCAACATCAGCCTCTTCCCATCTTCCTGGGGCTTCCAAAATGGTACCGACCTTGCAGTGCACAGAGTCCTGGTTGTGAAGGATAGGAAGACGGGGAAGAGGCCCTCTGTCTCCTCAACGGAGAGGAGAAATGGAGCTCCATTTTACCATCAGGTAATCTGTCAGGTCTGTCTTACAAAGAATGCATTTAGCAGCATGAGGCACGAAGAAAAACTAGAGCAATGAGAGTCTCTATCATCAGACAGACTGTCTGAAAAGACTGAATGGAGGCCTTTTGGGGGTTTGAAGGAAAGTGGATGGATGAGATTTTTAGAAGGCAATCCATTTGGCCTAGAAAACCAGCATGCTATTGTCAGGAAAGAGAGAGAGAAAACAAACAAATAAAATGGGCTCTAGATCATTTTGTTAGTTTTTGGTTTTGAGACATGGACTTACTGCGTGGCCCAGGCTATCCCTGAACTTGCAATCCTTTTGCTTCTGCTTCTTGAATGCTAGGATTATAGGTGTATGCCACCATACATGGATGACTCCAGAATTTCTATCCTGGATATTTGTGGAATGATGAGGGGGTTGGTAACCAAGGGAGTCAAGGAGCTTATGCAGGCAGTGAAATCTATGTCAATCATGCTAAGTTTAAAGGATAGCCTTAGATCTGGGAAGAGTCCTGAGCATCTATTTAGACAAGAATTTGAAACTAAATGGGAAAAGAAGTATACTTATTGGGAATCCAGAGAGTACTGGTGTGGTGACCTTCTTAGAAAGAATACAAGGGCCGGTGTTTACTGAATGGGAGAACCCTAAGATGATGGATGGGTGTGGAGAGACCTGTTTTGGTATCATTGAGCATTGTCCTCTTGAAGTTCAGATGAAATATAAAGTGTTTGCTTATAAGTGGAATGCCTTGCTCAGCCTTGATGCAGGAGGGAGGAGCTTGGTCCTGCCTCAACTTAATGTGCCAGGCTTTGTTGACTCCCCATGGGAGGCCTTATCCTCTGAGGAGTGGATGGGGGAAATGGAGGAGGGGTTGAAGGGGAACTGTGGTTGGTATGCAAAATGAACTTTAAAATTAAAAAAGTAGGCATATACATTTGCTTCTGTAACAAAATGGAAAATATTCCGGAAAATCTTTGGAGTGTATGTCTTAAAAAGCCAGTCTGCATCTTGAGGACTGTCTGAAGGTTCTGTCTCAGCTCAGAGGGCCTAGGAGACCTCAGGGTATCCTCCACCTCTGCTTCAGATGCTGGAAATGTTGTATTGACCAGCTTACACAAACTTCTCTGCTGTGATCGACTACACCCTGTTTTATCTACTTTGTAACTAAATACAGGATCTGATACAAGAGTCTCTTATCTGGTGTGTTTTTGGAATGAGACCAATGAGCTCAATGACCCCTTGGACAATCTGATGATTCTTGGGTGGTCACCATATTGATGTTGACTGTTGTGGAATGTTAGTTCAAAGATATGTTTCATTTGTGCATGCTGTGGAATGTTTGTTTGATGATACAAAGATATGTTGCACTCTTTTATGTTGCATCTATTTAACTTTGTGAAGCTGTGCTATTTTGCCTCCCTAAAACACCTGATTGGTCTAATAAAGAACTGTATGGCCAGTAGTTAGGCAAAAGAGGGATAGGTGAGGCTTCCAGGCAGAGAGAATAAATAGAAGGAGAGAGAGAAAAGGATAAGGAAAGGAGGATGCCAGGGGCCAACCACACAGCCAGACACAGAATAAGAAGGAAAGAAAAGATATACAGAAATAGAGAAAGGTAAAGCCCAGAGGCAAAAGGTGAATGGGATAATTTAAGTTAGAAAGGCTAGTTAGAAATAAGCCAAGCTAAGGCCAGTCATTCACAAGTAAGAATAAGTCTCCCTGTGATTATTTGGGAGCTGGGTGGCAGACCTACAAAGAACAAAGAGAGAAAAACCAACTACAGCTGGTCTTCCTGAGAATGCCTGAGGAAGACAGCATATAACTCCTGAACTCAAGCAACCCTCCTACCTCAGTTTTCCAAGCATCTGAGACTGTAGGTATGCCCCACTACGCTGGGCACAGCTGGTATGTTTATGAACACAGCTCGTGAACAAAAGTTTTCCATGTTTCCTTTTAATGTGGCCAAATAATGTATCTTGGTATGTTAAGACTTTTTCTTAGGTTTTGAAGATTTCACCCTTAATTTTATGGGGAAAATTATATGCAAAATGACTTCCTATAGTTGTGTAGCTGTTTTGCCATTTCGTATCTTTGCAGAGTCGCCTTATGTGTTCATTGTGAGGCTGGCTGTCAATCACTGTGTGATCACAGCCACACATGCATCCCCGTTTACTGCCCTCTTTGCAATGTGGCTTAGATGTGCCTTCCATCCAAAGGTGGAGTCCATCGCTTCTGCTCTTGCCTCTCTGTTGGCCTGTGACTGGCTTCGAGCAGCAGCAGTTTTTATATTTACAGTGATTCGGTGTCACCAGCATCGGGTAAAGAAGCTTAGAATTCAGCCAGGAATGTGGCTTGGTTGGTAGACTGCTTCCTTAGTGTTCAAGACGCTCTGGGCTCCATCCCAGTATGGCATAAATGAGGGCTAGTGGAACATGCTTATGATCTCTGCACTCAAATTAGAAGTTCAAAGTCATCCTCTGCTACCCAGGGAGCTTGAGATCAACTCGAGCAGACAGATAAATTGTTGGAAAACAGGAGGAAGAGAGCAGCAGTGGCAGCAGCAGCTTGGACCAGCCTTGTCACCAAGGTAGACATTTAGAGTGAGACAGGCCAGTCCCCCAGACAATACCCAACACGGACAGTCAAGTAGACCTTGCTTCTAGCATCCCATCTGAATTGGCCAGATTGATTAATGCAGTCTAGTGAGCAACCTCAGGCCAGATGACTTAAAAACCACCCATTGAGACCAGATCAAATCAATTGAATTTGATCTGTGATCAGATAAACTGTGATTAAATAAAGTGGTGGTTGTTTCAGGTCACTAAGTTTTAGATAGTTTTTTTTTTCTGTGTAATATAGATTACCTGACACAATTTGGTACCTGATATTTGCATTCTGATTTCCCAATTAACTCTCTTTGTCACAATATTTCAACATTTGACAGGATGAAAGATAATTTTAAAGGACTGTGTTACTTTACCAATGTTTCCTTAAACTTTTCCCAATGATGGTACATTAGGTTTGTGTAGGGAGAGATCTTAGGCACCTGTACCACTGACTATGCTTGTTTTTATGAATAATATTGTTCCAAACATCTTTCTATAACTGGTTTATAAAGCTTTGCTTGTTTTTTTTGTGTGTGTGTGTTTTGTTTTTGTTTTTTAAAGAACATTATGTATGGGGCTGGGAGATGGCTCAGTGGTTGACAGCACTGACTGCTCTTCCAGAGGACCTCGGTTCCATTCCCAGCATCCACATGGTGGCTCACAGCTGTCTGTAACTCCCATTCCAGGGGATCTGATATTGTTACACAGACATACATGCAGAAAAAAACCAACACACATAAAACAAAAGCAAATCATTATAAATATCAAAATAAACATTTTTAAAAAGAAAATTATGTATGTGTACATTTGTGTAGGGTTTTTTTTTGTTGTTGTTTTGTTTTGTTTTTTTTCTCAGTGCTGGGTACTGAGCCTGACACCTCACACACACTACCTCTGAGCTATATCCTCAACACCATCTTAGGAATTTTGCTTACTAAAGGGGAAAAGCTAGGGAAAGGTATCAGATGTTAATTTTTGTTACACATTGCCTGGTGCTTTCCAAAAAGTCATTTTCAATCTGTGCTCAGTCAACAGTGTACACATACCCCCATCTCCACACAGCAACCTTTTTACATTAGCAATGCTAAATCCAGGCACTCTGTGAGCAGAACCTTTGTGCCTATTTTGGGCTGAAAATCTTGACCCCTGGGGCTTATAGAGGAGAGATGACAGACAGACAGAGACCAGAACATTCCTAGCTCCACAGAACTTCTCTTTTTTCTTCTTTTTTAAATTTAATTTTATAAACAATCTTATTTTACATATCAATTCTCCCATTCCCTCACCCTCCCATCCTCCCATGCCTCTCCAACCCACCCCCCACCCACTCCCCAAGGCCCTCCACTGGGATCATTAAAGTCTATCACATCATTTGGGGGAGGGACTAAGCCCTCTTTCCTGTATCTGGTCTTCAATAGTATCCCTCCATAGGGAATGGGCTTCCAAAGTTCATTTGTGCACTAGGGATAAACACAGGCTCCACTGTTACAGTTCCCATAGACTGCCCAGACCTCCTAGCTGGCACCCACATTCAAGGTCCAATGATGGTTCCCTAGCTTTGTGACTAGGGTCTCTGTGCTCTCATTAGGTCAGGTCAACTGTTTCTGTGGGTTTCTCCAGCACAGTCTTGGTTCTTTTGTTCATTCCTCCTTCCTCTGTACAACTGGATTCCAGGAGAATGCCTCAGTGTTTAGCTGTGGGTGACTGCTTCTGCTTCAACCAGCTACTGGGTGAAGGCTCTAGGAATGGCAACCAAGGTAGTCATCAGTCTCATGATAGGGGAAGGGCATCAAAGGCAGCCTCTCCTCTATTGCCTAGATTCTTAGTTGGGGTCATCCCTGTTGATCCCTGAACATTTCCGTAGTGCCAGACCTCTCTCTAAACCTGACTCCCTCTATCAAGGTATCTCCTTTCTTGCTCTCCTCTATTACTCAACTATCTTACTCTTTCTGGTCTCTCTTGTTCTCCTCCCTCCTCCTCTTCTCCCTGTTTCCTTTCCCCCCCCCCTCACAATTTGCTCAGGGGTTCTTGTCCCTTTCCCCTTCTTCAGGGGACCATGTGTTTTTATCCTCTTGGGGTCCTCCTTGTTTCCTAGTTTCTCTGGTGGTGTGGATTGTAGGCTGGTAATCTTTTGTTCTATGTCTAATATCCATGTAAGAGTGAGTACATACCATGCTTGTCTTTTTGTCGTTGGGTTACCTCACTCAGGATGGTTTCTTCCAGTTCCATCCATTTGCCTGTGAATTTCAAGATTTCATTGTTTTTTTTCCACTGAGTATTGTGTAAATGTACCACATTTTCTTTGTCCATTCTTCAATTGAGGGGCATCTAGGTTGCTTCCAAGTTCTGGATATTACAAACAACGTTGCTATGAACATAGTTGAACATAAGTCCTTGTTGTATGAATGTGCATTTTTTGGGTACATGCCCAAAAGTGGAATTGCTGGATCTTGAGGTAGACTGATTCCCATTTTCCTGAGAAACTGCCATGATGATTTTCAAAGTGGCTGTACGAGTTGGCACTCCCACCAGCAGTGGAGAAGTGTTCCCCTCTCTCTACATCCTCTCCAGCATAAATTAATTGTCCTTGGTGTTTTTGATTTTAGCCATTCTGATAGGAGCAAGATGGTATCTCAGTTGTTTTGATTTGCATTTCCCTGATGGCTAAGGATGTTGAGCACTTTCTTAAGTGTCTTTCACCCATTTTAGATTCCTCTATTGAGAATTCTCTATTTAGTTGTGTACCCCACTTTTTAATTGGATTGTTTGGTGTTTTGATGGCTAGCTTCTTGAGTTCATTGTATATTTTGGAAATCAGCCCTCTGTCAGATGTGGGGTTGGTGAATATCTTTTCCCATTCTGTGGGCTGCTGTTTTGTCCTTTGCCTTACAAAAGCTTCTCAGCAGGTGTCGAGAATAGCCGTGGCTGTAATGATGAGAACAAGTGGAATGGGCAGGAGTGACCACTTCATTGGCGTCTCCTTTTCCTGAAGCTGCACTGGCTAGCTAGACTGTGGAGAGCAGCAGCACTGTTGCTCACAGTACCATCAGGCATGGGAACCATGACGACAGTGGCAGTCCTGAGTGGGCCTGCAGACCTGAACTGTTGAGGATAGAAGTCACTGTGGCGGGGCATGGAGGAAGGGTTTGATAGCTGCAGTTCATTCAGCCAAACTGCCACGCCTGACAGCCTTCATCATTTAAAAAGCCGGAAAGTGGGCTAGAGAGATGGCTTGGCAGTTAAGAGTATTGACTGCTTTTGCAGAGGAGCTGGGTTTGGTTACTAGTACCCAAATGGTGGCTCACAACCATCTGTGACACCAGTTCCAAGGGACCCGATGCCCCCTTCTGATCTCCATGGGGCACCAGGCATGAATAAGGCAAGTAAAACACTCGCACACATAAAAATAACTAACTCTTTTTTTAAAGGGGGAGGGGAAAAGCCGATAAGGATGTTTTTAACCAAGATCCATTGCAAAATTAACCTTAACGTGGTTTAACATCTACCCAGATGCCCTGAAGGAGGGTTGGGTCCTTCAATCTGCCTCAGATAGTTTGAGGAGAAGGCTAGAGGCAAATTTTTAGGTAAAAGACTTCAGTGACAGCGCAGGTGAGTTCTGGGGATGGTGGTAGAGACAGATGATATTAGGTAACTAACTTGGTAGACAGACTAACACAAGACATAGGAGTGGGCAGCAGGAGATGGCATCATGGAGAAAATAACAGAGTCACTTTGGAAATTCTCAATCCAAGGTGTCTGTGGCATGACCAGGTAGAGTTCATTCAACCCCTGGATACTTAGTTCTTGAGTTCTGGAAAGTGGTGCTGACTGAGACAAAGATTTGGGAGTTTGCTGGCATATGAATAGAAATGCCTAGAAAGTGGTTAAGGTTAATTAGGGTCCTGCTGAGGAGGGGTAGATGGTTAATGAGAAGGAGGGACAAAGAAGAAAGGAAAAGAGGTCTCAGAGTTACACAGGGATGTTGTGGGCCTTTGAGGAGAGAAAATTTCAGGATGGGGGAGAAAGCAAGGTTGCAGAGAGTTGAAAAAGTGGAAGCAAGTTATTGTACTTTGCTTTTAAGACATGTCAGTAAAAAGTTGGAGAGAGGGCTCAGCGAGTAAGAGCACACACACTGCTCTTGCAGAGAACCTGAGTTTGGTTCCTGGAACCCAGGATGGATGACTCACATATGCCTATACCTCCAGCTCCAGGGTATCTGAGGCCTCTGACCTCTGAGGACACCCACAAACACACACACACACACACACACACACACACACACACACACACAAAGAAACATCACTGAAGACATAAAGATGACGACAGCATCAAGATCAATATTTTGCTCCCTTACTTAAGTGACAGAGATACGAACATGCCCATGTGAAGAACAAGAGACTGAGCAGGTGGGAGAGCGGGGAGCTGGCGGAATGGGTCTCTGAAGTTGAGAGCAGAACATGAGGACAGTGTGTAGCGATGGGGAGGTGGCTGGATAGAAGGCAGGAGGAAAGAAACTCAGTCTGTGCGGGAACAATGTAGTCAGTGTTGTGGTTTGACTTCGAAGCTTTTACAGCCAGGTATGTTTGTATTGTTGGATTCTCTGGCCATTGATCACAAAGATAATTTCTAGTTTTTCAACATTTTAAGTAATAGCAAAAATGTTATACTTTTCATTAAAAACAACAATAGTACAGGTGGATACTGGATTCCACTTCCTCCCCTTCTCCTTTGTTGTATTGAAGTAGCAGTTGTTCATTATCTAGGAAATGAGACGGCACACAGTGATGAGAGCCCAATGATACCAGCATTTAAAATGTGAATGAAATGGCTCAGTGGGTAAAGGCCCCTGCCCACAAGCAAACAGCACAAGTTCGAACTCCAGGATCAACTGGCAAGGTTCTTGGAGTTAAGTGAAACAGAACTTTACCAAAAATAACATTGCCAGAGCAAAGGGTTGTTGTTTGTTGTTTGGTTAGTTTGTTTTTGAGACAGGGTCTCCCTGTGTATTCTTGGCTGGTCTGGAACTCGCTGTGTAGACCAATCTAGCCTCAAACTCACCGAGCTCCAACGGCCTCTTCCTCCCAAATGCTGGGATGAAAGGTATATACCACCACTGCTGCTCATTCCAAAGGAAATCTTGTTGTATGTCCATCGGGACCTTTCTGGATTTGAAGCTAAGAGGTTCTGCATGTCTCAGTGAGATATGTGCATGGAAAACACAGGAGGACTGTGGGAAGATTTATCAGATCATCTGCTCATCCTGAGGAGGTGACACAGACCAGAGGAAGATGTGACACAATCTTACACACAAGGAGGGGTTTACTGATCTGCCTCTATAAATTCTAGAACTTTATGGAAAAAAGAAACTTATTTATGGAAAAGGAATGGACATTTGCAGAGGATTTTACCTTTTTTTTTTTTTTTTTTTTGGTTTTTAGGAGACAGGGTTTCTCTGTATTGTTTTCGAGGCTGTCGGTCCAGCCCAGCCTCAAACTCACAGAGATCCGCCTGCCTCTGCCTCCCGAGTGCTGGGATTAAAGGCATGCGCCACCACTGCCCGGCTAGGATTTTACCTTCTTAAGTGTGTAAATAATCTTTTTGTTTAAGAAGAAATTGCCAGCAGATATGGTGGCACACTCCTCTCAGCATTCCAGAGGCAGAGGTGGATCTCCATAACTTCCAGGCCAGCCTGGTCTACATAGTGAGCTCCAGAACGGCAGGGCTATGTAGAAAGACCTTGTCTCAAAAGAACAAAAAGATAAAATTTAGTTTATCTTTACTTTAGTTAAAGATAAAATTTTTGTTGGACTAGCAAAAACACAACCACGGGCTTCAATGAAGAGATTCTTTCTTTTTTTAGGTTTATTTCTAAAATGACAGTTTTGGGGCTGAAGACATGTCTTAGAAGTTAAGAGCCCTTGTTGCCCTTGCTGAGGCCCTGAGTTCAGTTCCCAGCACCTCCATGGTAGTTCCCAACCATATGTAACTCCAGTTCTAGGAGATCTGATGTTCTCTTCTGACTTCTGTGGGCACCAGGGATGCATGAAGTATACATATATGCAGGCAAAACACTCATACACATAAAATAAAATAGTCGAAAAAGTAAAACACAAAATAGCAGTTTTAATCCACCATATTACTTTGTTTATAGTTTTAATAGCTTTCCTTCCAACAAAATTGCTGACAAATTTTCATCTTGTAAATGACATTAATGAAAGTCGATTGATGAGTTATATAAATTAATCTACCTCCTCCACTTTCAGGAAAGCCAAATCTCACTTTGTCCTAAGAAAGTAATTTAACAAAAAATGTATGTGTTTTTTTTCCTCTAGAGTTTTCACATTTGATGAAAGGCACTAAGGACATTCATTTGATGAAAGGTAAGCTAATTTTAACTAAATAGCAGATGGCTCAGAGACATTTGAATTTTAAATGAGGACGAGAGCTACAGTTGCATACATGCAGTGTGTATCAAGCTCATCAGAGCCTCCTTGCTCTGGATTTGTGATGATGTCTGGATATATGCAGAAGGTTAAAAAAAGTATGATGGGGAGAAGGAACTGTACAAAATTTTAGCTAAAAAGTTAACCAAAATAAAAGATCCTCTGGGGAAAATTCAAAAGAAAATTGGCAATTATTATCGGATTGTTATTATCTACAACTTAATGATTGCCAGGAAGAGTTTTCCTGAGACTTGGAAATTATTTTAGGGATTCTCCAGACAAAGACTATGCTTAGCCCTCATTGTTGGGCTAAAAGTTGCCTGGTGTCACCTGACCTCAAGACCAAGTATTGTATAAGATCCGCCACTAATGGGCCCTTTTCGATTTTGGAGATAGGGTTTCAAGTGCTTCAGACTTACAGTGTGGCTGGGGACGGACCTTGAACTCCTCATCCTCCTGCCTCTAGATCCCAAGTACTCTAAGATTATGGATATGTACCACAGGATGACAGACTTGCCCAGCCATGCCCTTCTAAAACTCAAATCCACCATGCTTATGAATCCTGTTGTAAACACACTGTGGGAGAGCCTGAGTATCACTAAGCTGAAAATCCCCGATGTTCCAAGTCTAGAATGTTTAAAGAACATGCTACTGCAGGTGGAAGATTCCATATCCCTGTGTGATCGTCCCTGTGTGATGCACTGTGTTCAAGACAGTTGCACAGAGCACAGTTTCTTCAGCATCTCCACCCACCCCGGCTTAAAGGGACCATAACTACTTCCTGTTTTTTTCTTCACTCACGGCTATCTCACGGGCAACAGCCTCTGCCACACACTTGGCTGTGATCTACTGTGACACCATAGGTCCCAAGCCATGGGGTTAAGTAACCGTAGACTAATTTCTTAGAAACCACAAAGCAAAAACCTTTCTCCCTTTTCAACCAATTATCCTCAGGTATTTTGTCTCATGGATGCAAATCTGACCAGTACAAAGCAAAATTTAAAACGCTTCCAAGACTAGCCATTTTGGAAGCCAACCTGAATGTTATAATGTAGAAAAGTGATAAACAAATAACAAAAAGTGTAAATGACATTATCAGTCTGTAAACATTACTAAACTTAGGGTTTTTTTATCTTAAGGATATATGTATACATATGTTATTTTAGTAAATTATATATCATATATATTCAGTAAATATTTTGTATACCTTCAGGGATGTATGTACCTACTTTGGAAGTGACAGCTTTAGTCAGAGAATTCCACAGTTGGCACCTCAGTCAATCAACCTCATTTATTGACATTTATATCTCCATATAACAGCATCAGACTGTGTATTCTTTTCAAGTGTCCATGGTAACATTTATCAAAATATAATTTATTCTGGTTCATAAAGCAAGTGTCAATAAAGTAAAATGAACTCGGATCATACAAAGCATGTCTTGTACCAATGCCTGGCAAAAATTTGCTGGAAACCCTCCAAATACCCGGGAACAAAATAATGAGTCAAGAAGAAATCCAAGTGGAGATTGCAAAGCATTTTTGAACTGGAAGAAAATGAAAACACAATCATTGAAATGTCTGGGGTGTGCTGCCAGCAGGACCTACGGGTAATTTAAAAACCAATCCTTAGATTAGAGCAGAACAAAAGCTCTAAAGTCGGTGATGTCAGATGGTACCTTAAAGCACTGGGAAGAGTTTAAACTTAGAGCAAGGAAGGAGATAATAACAATCAACGCCAAGATGCACTCATTTTTTAAAAATTAGAAAATCAAGAGAAAAAATTAAGTTCAAAAGATTTTCCTTTGGAAAAAAATAATCAACCTCCAGCTAGGTTGATACTGCTAAAGCAATGCTGTCTTAGAGAGTTAATGTGAAGCGAGTTATGAAATTGTACACGCAACCCTGATATGCCAAGGGAAAACTAGGTCAGTGTGGTGGTTTCAACGAGAATGGCCCTCATAGATTCAGGTTTGAATGCTGGGTTCCCAGTTAGTGGAACTGTTTGGGAAGGATGAGGAGGTGTGGCCTTGTTGGAGGAGGTGTGTCACTCAGGGGTGGGGGTGGGGGTTTGGGGGTGGCAGGTGAGGGAGTGGGCATTGATGTTGCAGAACCCCACATCAGTCCCAGTTGCTTTCTCTCTCTTCCTGGAACTTGCAGATCAGGATGTAAGCTCTCAGCTATTGTTTAGCACCATGCCTGCTTGCCGGTGGCCATACTCCCCACCGTGATGATTATGAACCATCCTTTTAAAGCTGTACACAGGCCCCCAAATAAATGTTTTCTTTATAAGTTGCCTTGGTCGTGGTGTCTCTTCACATCAAAGTAACCCTAACTAATAGTCAGTAAAAATTGCCAAACTGGCTCCTAACCTAAACAGCCATGGGAAAGTAAAATTAAGTTGAATTTTCCTAAGTAGCTGAATGTAATCTTCTATTTGGTGGGAAATCTCTGAGAAATTCTGGTTCCTGACTGTAAAATAGAGACTTGTATATTTTTATAACATAACTCTGTATTGAGTCTTTCACATCATGCACCCCAATCCCACTCCCCTCCCAGTCCCTCTGTATCTGACCTTCACCCTTGCACCTCCTCCTCCACAAAAAAAGCCCCCACAAGATTAATTAAACACAAACAAAACAGAAGACCCACCTTGCTCCTCTGTCTTAGTGGCGCTGGGAGCTGTGGTGTGTCACATAGTATACCCTTTTATCCAATCGCCCCACCCACAAATGTTCATTACAATGAGTCATCTGTCTGGTTCAAAGCTCCTGGCTTCTGGCACACCATCATCACTGGACCCGCAGTGAAACTCCCTTCAGATACCTGCTGTTGCCCCGAGTCATAGAGATCCTGTGGCTACCATTCTGCAGGACCAGCTCCTCCACACAATACAACAGATCATAGATGGGGTAGATGTTGGAGTAGACCAACCCAAGGGCTAAGATTTGGACCTGAGTGGTAGCTGAGCTTGTCAGAGACTTGTGTATTTTGTATGAAGAAATGACTGAAGAGAAGAGCTGTGTAGAGAAGCATAGCTTACTTCTGGGCCATGGGACAGTCATTTAAAACAGCTCAGCAGTTGAGAGCACTTACAGCCCGTGCAGAGGTCCTGAGTTTAGTTCCCAGCACCCATGTCTGAGAACTCTAACTCCAGGGGATCTAATGCCCTCTTCTGGCTTCCCTAGGCAACTGTACCCACATACACATCGCCCTACATGGACATGCATACACATAAATAAAAATAAATAAATGGTACTAGGAAAGACAGAAACTGCCCACAAAGCAACCTAGCTTAATTTAAAATAAATCCAAGACATTTAAAAAGCATATTGGAAGTAAAAGAAAGATGAAATAAATCCATACATGCCATAGAAAACATACATACATGCATGCTCATATACGTAATAATTGATACACATACTATTTCTAGCAAGATGCTTTGAAACACGAGTTGTAGGTAACTGTTAATTGCATGTGAATCATATGTCTCTTAGTTGTATTCTGGAATTTTAACTTTGCTACAAGGCCGGCAGAAATCCTCTGTTAATGGAGGAAGGGCATTCTCCTGTCCCTGCACCCTTAAACCTCAAAGATGCGCAACGTTGCTTGCCACCATTGGTGACAGTGCACAGGGCTAACTCCCACCCTGTAACCTGCTTCACCTCTACAGGTCTGAACTTGAGAAACAAATATCCCAAGACATTGGACATGGAAAGGTTATAACTAAACTGGTAAGTAAGTTAATAATCCAAAACAAGGGACTGGAGAGATGGCTCAGGGGTTAAGAGCACTGGCTGCTCTTATAGAGGACCCAAGTCCTATTCCCAGTGCCTATACGGCAGCTCACAACTGCCTGAAACTCCAATTCTAAGGGATCTGATGCCCTCATTGCCCTCTGTGGGTACCTGAACATACATGATGCACACACATATAGCTAACACACACACACACACACACACACACACACACACACACACACACACAAACAAACCTTAAGAAAAAGAATAAGCAACAATCTACAAGAGCAATCCATCGGAGGGTTCACGTGATGTGGGAACTCTCTGAGGATCAAGCAGGATTCAAGAGGGTCTCCTAAGGGTAGGAAACAGAGATGGATCAAGATTATGAGCAAAGAACGCAGGGGGTTGGTTTAAGTTAGAACAGGAAGCTTAAGCTAGAAGCCCTTTCCAGAACAGTAGGTCAGTGATGAATGAGAGGGGCAAGGAAGGTTACTGACTTTAATAAATGGGCAGTGCATGGTGACCACTGAAAGTCATATTTTAGGAGAAAGCACCCCATGGGGTAAGAGAACTCAACATACAAACAGGAGGACCTGGGTTCGAATCGACGGCACCCACATAAAAAGCAGAGCATGGCTGTGCACACCTGTGAGCCCATATTTGAGGGCTAAAGGCAAAAGGGTCCCAAGAGCTCACTGACAGGCCTGTATTCCTAAATGGTAAGCTTCCAGCTCAATGAGAGACTGTCTCAAGGCAACAAGGTGGAGAGTGATAGAGGAAGACACCCACGGTCCTGCTGTGGCCCACACATGCATATACAAGAGTATACACACTTACATACACTCACATGCATGTACCACTTCAACACACACACACACATACACACACACACACTTTTTAAAAATAGTACTTACTTCAAAGATGCCACTAGGACTCTCTCCACTGAAGAATTTTCTTATCTTTCTTTTTGTTTTTCAAAAGTAAGAATGGATCTTTGTCTCCAATAAATGAGGTAACTTAAGAACCTCCCCTAATTTAGATAATGTAAGCCTCAAAAACCCTCAGAGTTTTAATGGAGAAGAAACTTTCTGATCCTCTAGGATTGGAGTAAGAAAGAGAATTTGATGATAATACCATCAAAATACAGCCAGTCCTCCATAAATGTGGGTTCTTTACATGAACTCATTATGGAAAATGTTTGAGGAAAGCATCTGTCCTGAATAGGTACAGACATTTCTCCCTGCCACTATTCCCTAAACAATACAGTGCAGCAACATAGTATCTACATTGCATTAGTAATCTTGAGAGATAATGTAAAGTATGCAAGAGGATTGTCAGGTCATATGGAAATATTAAGGCATTTTATACAAGGGATTTGAGCATCACAGGTTTTGGTGTCCTTGGGAGTCCTGAAGTCAATGTCCCATGGATGCTGTTGGACCTGTTGGTTTAGGTTCATTTCCTTTTCATGGAAATGGATGCTGAAAAGGCTATAGGGATGGCTCAGCTGTTATGAGCACGCACTGCTCTTGCAGAAGACTGGGGTTCCGTTCCCAGCACCCACATCCGGCAGTTCACAACCGCCTGTGGCTCCAGCTCCAGAGTATCCAATGTCTTCTTCTGGCTTCTGTGGACACCTGCACTCAAGGACAAGCAGGAACATGCTTGTGCACATGCTTGAAGGTGCACACACATGCGCACACATGCACACATTTAAAAATGAGATAAATCTTTTAAAAAGGAGAAATGCTTGTTGAAGACCCTTGGCCTGGCTCAGTGCCACAGGAATCGACCCTGTGTTATTTATGTCTAAGAAAACCTGTGTCACAAAGAGAGCTAGGGGACAAAAGTGGTCACTGCCCTCCTCTCACTGACAGAACACTGTAGCTGCAGACACTTAACTAGAGATTGGACCTATGCCCTGAAGGTGGTTGGAGAAGGAGAGATCTCCTTCCGTGCAACAATGTTTTTGTTGATTGAATCTCATTGGACAGCTGCAGTCAGGAGTTGAGTTGTGACACAAAACAAAAATGATCCTCATTACTTATTACTTAGTGCCACCAACCAAAGCAGAGTCACAAGGGGTGACTGACTGACATTTAAGTTGTATAATTTACTTTTTCATCTCCTGCTACATCTTCAGATTCAAATCAAATATGGAAATGAAATTAAATGAGAATATTTAAAATCTGGTTATTAAATCCTCCCCAAAAGTATCAGGATATTTGAATTAACAGAGAAAAAAATCTTGATTATGTTTTCATCTCTAGAATTTTGTTCACATAGCTGGCTATGCTGGTGTGAACTCCTACAGTTTTTTTATATACTGAAATCCATTACCCTTTTCTTCTTTTTCAAATCAGTAAGCACAAAGAGGATCACAGTACCAACTATGAACAGGGTTCAGCTATTCACTACAATCGGGTGAAGCGAGGGGAGACTTTGGAAGGCTGTGTGCTGTGTGTGAGACTGCACTGTGAAACCTCAGGGTCAGGAGGCAGACTGCCTTGAGGAAGGCTCCCTGGGACCTGCCAGTCCTCAATCTTGCTCCTGTCTAATTCTCTTACCTGCCTTGTGGCCTAGACCTAGTGACTGGCTTCTGACAGCTGGCATCCCAGCAGGTGAGTCACTTCTGAGATGAGGTGGTAAAAACAGGTTGTTATCTGACTGGCTCACGCCCTACTGTTTGCCCTACTGTTTGCTCACCCCGAGGGAAGCCAGCTGCCATCTCAAGTGCCCTGCAGAGAAGACTGATTCAGAACAAAGGGCAGCCTCTGGAGGAACTGAGGCAGAGCTCAGCCCCTGTGAGTGACCTCAGCCACAGACTCTTCCCCCGCTGATTGGCAGCCTGTGAGTGTCCCATCTAAGTGCTCCCAGATTCCTATCCCACAGAAACGGAGATGGTGTTTGGTAGGGCATCACACTGTGTAATAACTTCGGAATGACTTAATGAGACAAATAGTTTACACCATGAGGCTGATAAAATGACGCTGTTTGGGGAAGTGGTACGGCCTTGTTGGAGGAAGTATGCCACTGGGGGCAGGCTTTGAGAGTTTATAGCTTTGTCCCACTTCCAAGTCCTGCTTCTCTGCTTCACACTTGCTGTTAAAGATGTACCCTGTCAGCTCCGGCTGCCATTCCTGCTGCTCGCTGCTATGCCTCCCTGCCATGACGGACAGTGGACTCTAACCCTCTGAAACCATGAGTCAAAATAAATTCTCTCTTCCTTAAGTTGCCTTTGGCCATGGTGTTTTATCACAGCAATAGGAAAGTAACCGTGCCCTGCCCTCGTGCAGATGGGAGGGCCCATCATGAGTTCGAGAACAGCAACCAAAGTTTTGTACTTAAATACTCTTGCACAAAGTATCCTATTAACTATTTGATAGGGAAATGGGGGGAAACAGAAAAAAAAAAGGAGGATGAAGGAATCAAATGTAGCACAGACTTAATTACTGGAAAAATGAAAGCAGATAACACTAAAAACACAAGTAAGATGCTATCAACACAACAGTTAGGGATATAATGAGTGGTTGCTCTTTCTCTTCCTTGTACTAACTCTTAATATTCTGTATAAAAATGGTTTGAGGACTGGAGAGATATCTCCTCAGTTTAGAGTACACACTTCTTTTACAGAGGACCTGAGTTCAGTTCCCAATACCCATGTCAGGTGATTTACAACCACTTGTAACTCCAATTCCAGGCAATCTGGTGTCCTCTTCTGGCTTTGGGGGGCACCTGCACTCATGTGCACACACACACAATTTAGAATAAAATAAATATTAAAAACTGGTTTGAAATATTTGTATATTTTCATGCATTTTTTAAAATAAAAAATTATTTTGTGTAGTGTGGACATATGGGACAACTTGAGGGACCCAATTCTCTCCTTCTACCTTGTGGGGTTCAGGAACTGAACTTGAGTTGTTATCAGACTCTGAGACAGGCTGTTTGCATGCATTTTAAAGAAATCACTCAAAGAGGCCTGTGTGGTTACTGTAAATGCATGCACATGTGCGGTGTAAGCATGTTCAGCTTGCATATGTACAGGGACTAGAAGCCTTTAATCTCAATTGCTCTCTGTCTTTGCTCATTTGTTTATTTTGTATTTTATATGTAAAAGTGTTTGGCCTGTTTGTATGACTGTGTACCACCCATGTGTCAGTAGAAGTCAGGAGAGGGAATCAGAGCCCCTAAAAGGGGGTAATGGATGGTTGTGAGCCATCACATGGGTCCTGGGAATTGAACCTAGGCCTCTTGTAGAGAAACATGTACTCTTAACCACTGAGTCATCTTTCTAGCTCCTTGACTCCCCTGGATTTTAGAGACATGATCTCTTAGTGAACCTAAAGCTCAATGATTTGGCTAGGCTCCAGGGTGCCCAGCTCCATACCTGCCTCCAGGGCTGGATACAGGAATGTACTATCATTCCTAGCTTTTTACCTGGGATCTGGGGATGCAAACTTGGGTTTGGTGCTTAGACTTTTCCCAACTAAACCATCTCTTTGTCCATGATTTTGATCTCTATGTCCTTACTAATCTTCCTTCCTTCCTTTTTTTCTTTCTTCCTTACTTGCCTTTTGTTTGTTTGTTTGAGACAGAGTTTTTCTTTATAACCCTGGCTGTCCTGGAACTTGCTCTGTAGACCACACTGAACTTGAACTCACAGAGATCCACCTGCCTCTGCCTCTGAGTGCTGGAATTAAAGGTGTGCACCACCAACTGCCCAACTCCTTACTAATTTTCTATCTAGTTGTTAAATAAATTATGGATAGATTGAGAATTATAAATGTATTTGCTTTTTCTTCCTAGTTTTATCAGTTGTTTTTTTTTTTGTGTTTTGTCTAGTACTCACCTATTTTGAATTGCCATGCTTCTCAATGAATTGATCTTTGCCTAATATAAATGCCACCTGTGTCTCTAATACTTTTCTTGGTTCTGAAGATTCTGAAGTAGTATTAACACAGTGATTGTTTTCTTTTTATTAATATTTGCATGATATATCCTTTTACATTCAATAGGCCCTTATCATATTTACCATGAGCACACTGTAGACCCTTATGTAGTTGGTTGTGATTTTCTTTTTTTTTTGGTTTTACGAGACAGGGTTTCTCGGTATTGTTTTGGAGTCTGTCAGGCCAGCCCAGCCTTGAACTCACAGAGATCCGCCTGCCTCTGCCTCCCGAGTGGTGGGGTTAAAGGCGTGCGCCACCACCGCCCAGCAAGTTGGTTGTGATTTTAAATCCACTTTGCCAATTTAATCTCCTTACAGTATTTGTAATGTACACTTACATTTAATGTAATTAGTGATGCAGCTTAAGAATGCCATTTTATATTTTGTTTTCTGTGTTCTATTTTTTGTCATTTAGTTTCTTTTTTGTACCAATCCTTGTGGCTTACTTATGCAACTGTAACCAGGATCTCTTTCTAGAACATTTACTTCATCCAAATAGCAGCTTTGTATCCACTAAAAATAACACTTCCCTTCTCCTTCAGCCTATTTATTAAAGTATCTTTGTGTTGTTGCTGTTGTTTTTGTGGTTTCTCTAGATCACATTATGTGACTCTATCATGGTCCCCTGATGTTATCAATTTACCCATTCAAGATAAATATAGAAACCTCACCTTTCCTGTTAGTTGTTTTTCTTGTTTCTACAACCAACATCTGTCAAGAAGCAACTTAAAAGAGAAAGTGTTTGGGGCTGGGAAGGTGGTTCAGTGGTTAAGATCAGTTGTTAAGAGCACTTACTCCTCTTCCAGGAAACAGGAGTTGGTTGCCAGCATCCGCAATGGATGGCTCACAATTGCCTGTAACTCTAGCGCCAGGAGAATCTGACACTCTCCAACCCCCCCCAAACATACACAGGTGCAATCAAGTTGTCACTCAAAATTAGCTACTACACCTTCCTTTGAATCATCATTCTCTCGGTTTACAACATAACTGTTTTGATAATTTATTCTATACAACTTAGAATAGCATCAGTGTTAAAAAATTATTAACAGTTTAGAATCTTAAGACACCCCCAAAGAGTTTTTCTTTCTTTCTTTGAAACGTGGTCTCAAGGATCCCAGGCAGCTAAGGACAGCTTTGAACTTCTGGTCCTTCTGCCTCCATTGTGCATTAACATGCCTGGTTTATTCAGTGCTGGGGACTGAATCCAGAGCTTTGTGCACATTAAGCAAGTGATCTACCAACCAAGCCACACCCATAGCTGTATGAGGCAGTTTTCCTAATGGTGCTTTCCCTTCCTAACGCCCCTCAGTTCCTTTTCTCATTCTTTTCTGGCTAGAACTGTTCTTTAGTCACTTTCTGGATAGGTTTTCTGGGGGTGAATTTTCTTAGCTAAGATGTCATGATTTCCCTTTGATCACTGAAAGAAATTTTATCTGTTGATGATTCTTTTCTTTTAGTACTTAAAAAAATGTTATAAAAGCCGGACATGGTAGGTAATGCACATCTGTAATCCCAATGTTCTGGAGGCTGAGGCCACAAGTTTGAGGCTATCTTGGGTTACAGTATGAGACCTTGTCTGAGCAGAAAAAAGAAAGAAAAAATACCATTTTCTTCTAGGCCCAGTTTCAGGTACAAACACACACACACACACACACACACACACACACATGCATATGCATGTGAAAAAAATTTGTTGTCACTCACAGTGGCATTTCCTATAAGCAATATCTGCTTCTGCTTTCATTCAATATTTTTTCTTAAGCTTTAGCTTTCAGAAATGAGTGTGTATCTTGGCACAGATTTCTTTGTGTTTGTCTTATTTGATTCAGCTTTTTTAATTTGTAGGTTCAATCTTCTGTCAAATGAGGAGAAAGTTCAGTTCAGTTTTTTTTTTAATACTTCAAGCATCTCCTGGGTCTCCAGCACTGTTTTTTCTCTGCTCAGACTGATTGTATTCTACAGGTATGTCCTTAGAGTCACTGGTTCTGGCCTCGGTGTTTTGAGTCTATACAGCACATTTTGAATTGAATTTTCAGTGCTTTTCAGTTCTATTATCTTCATTTAGTTCATCTCTATTTCTTTGCTGAGGTTTAACATGTTACGATGCTTATTTACTATGTATGTATATATGTATGCATGTATGTATGTATGTATGTATGTATGTATGTATGTATGTATTTGTTGTGTATGTAAGAGACTGAGTACTGCCGAGCATTGGTGGCGCATGGCTATAATTCCAGCACTCAGGATGCAGAGGCAGCAGAGGCAGGTGGATCTCTGTGAGTTCCAGGACAGCCTGGTCAACAGAGTGAGTTCCAGGACAGCCTCTAAAACAATACAGAGAAATCCTGTCTCGAAAGAGAGGGAGGGGGAGAGAGAGAGAGAGAGAGAGAGAGAGAGAGAGAGAGAGAGAGAGAGAGAGAGAGAGAGAGAGAGAGAGAGAGAGAGAGAGAGAGAGAGAGAGAGAGAGAAAGGGAGAGACAGAGACAGAGAGATAGAGAGAAAGAGAGTACTGAATGACTCTCAGAAATTAATTCTCTCATTCTATCATGTGGAGCTCAGGCTATCAGGCTTAGTGGCAAGTGCCTAAGTCCCCAAACCCCAAAGCCAACCCATTAGCCCTCCAATAAATTTTGAACTTTTGATTCAGAAGAATTTCAAATTATTGCTGAAGGCTTTTATTGTTATTTTTAGAAACACTCTTATTTACATACCCATCTCATCATTCCCTCCCCCTCCCATGTTTCCCACCGACCCCACCCACCCACCACCCACTCCCCAGGGATAGTGAGACCCTCCATGGGGGATCATCAAAGTTCATCACATCATGTGGGGAACGGCCCAGGCCCTCCTTTCCGTATCTGTGCTGCAATAGTTTTCCTCCATTGGGAAAGGGCTCCCAAAGTCCTTTTGTGACCTAGGAATAAACCCTGGCTCCACTGTTAGGGGTCCCATAGACTACCTTGACCTCCTAGCTGGCATCCACATTCAGAGGGCTTAGTGTTTGGTCCAAAGGTGGTTTCCCTGGCTTTATGACTAGGGTCTGGGTGCTCTCATTAGGTCAGGTCAGCTGTTTCTGTAGGTATCTCCAGTTCTGTCTTGGTTCATTTGGTCATTTCCCCTCCCTCTCCACAACTGGATTCCGGGAGTATGGCTCAGTGTTCAGCTGTGGGTGCCTGTGTCTGCTTTGATTAGCTACTGGGTCAAGGTTCATGTTTGTCTTTTTGTGACTGGGTTACCTCATTCAGGATGGCTTCTTCTAGTTCCATCCATTTGCCTGCGAATTTCAATATTCCATTGTTTTTCCCACTGAGTAGTACTCCATTGTGTAAATGTACCATGTTTTCTCTATTAATTTTTCAGTTGAAGGGCATCTAGGTTGCTTCCAGGTTCTGGCTATTACAAACAACGCTGCTATGACATAGTGGAACATATATCCTTGTTGTATGAATGTGCAGTCTTTGGGTATATGCCCAGGAGAGGAATTGCTGGATCTTGAGGTAGACTGATTCCCATTTTCCTGAGTAACTGCCATACCGATTTCCAGAGTGGTTGCTGAAGCCTTTTATGATACCTATTTTAGTATCACTTTTAGGTAATTCAACATTCAGTTTATCTCATAACTTAATATGTGTTGATTTGTCTTTTTCATACATTGTTTTCCTGGTTCTTGGATGGTTTTTCTTTCATACCCTGAACGTTTTGGGTGGCTTGTTGTGAGGTTTTGTTCCCTCCTGCTACCTCTGCTCCCTTCTCCTTCCTCCTCTTTTGTGGGAACACCAGACCTTGAGCAGAGACCCACTTCCCCTTCTGCCTGGGAGTAGGCAGCTGTAAGACAATGTTTTTCTCCCTCCCAGAGTAGGTCTTTCTTTCCCCACTTGGGGCCGAATGGCAGCAGCTAACACTTGGCCCTGGATGAAGTTTCCATCAATGTCCCTACAGATCCGGATATAGTCATTTAGACTTTTATTGCGATAGGGGCGAAGGGCTTCCTTACAATACTTATTTGCATTTTCAAATGCCATCTGCTTGATGACTGGCATCGCAGGCCCAATGCCCCCAAATAGTCTTTCTACTACCTGACTGAGACGGTCTACGAAGTCTTGAAAAGGTTCAGAGGGTCCTTGAAGGACTTTGGACAGATGATCCCCTCCTTCCTTGGAAGGCAATGCTTTCCAAGCCCCTTGGGCCGCTGCTGCCACTTGGGCATAGACTGCGATGTCATATTGCATTTGTTGCTGAATGGTGGCATATTGACCACTCCCGGTAAGCATCTCCACATTTCTCTGGGGCTGTCCGGCCTGTGCATTTCTTTGGGCTGTCTGGCTGCATCTTTCCTGAAACTCACCTCTCCAAATCAAATAATCTCCCCCGATAGAGTCGCTCGGCAAAGCTGCTGCCAATCGCCAGGTGTCAAATTAAGAGACGCAAAAGATTCCATTAAGGAAAGTGTAAAGGGAGCCTGTGCTCCATAATTTAAAGTTGCCTCCTTAAGTTGTTTTATATCCTTAAAATTTAAAGGGTTATGATGCCGAATGACCTGTCCAGAATTGTTCGGGTCTGGAACTTCCATTACTGGGGCCACCACCGGGCAGCATTGGACCCCTCCTCTGGGTCTGCCCTCCAGGTCCAAGAAGGACTGGGTTATCTCATAGGAGGAGTCCCTTTTTTCAGAGTATGGGGAAGGGTTTCTCTCCCTGTCCTGTCTTTCCTTAATTCGAATCTTTTTTAGTTCTTTTTTAAGGGCCGCGATCTCAGCAAGTAACCGTTCCTTTTCAGACTGTGACAAGTCTGAATCTGAGCTACTTCCATTTTCTAGGTCTGATAGAGAAGGATATAACCGATTCTGACCGAAGTTCTTCTGTTTGGGTCGCGCCCGGAGATCTCTACCCGTTTTTTGTTGTTACTAAGAGACTCCTCCTCATCCTCACTAACAATGGAGCCTCTAGCTTCAGTCAGGGTCTCTTCAGATGATTCATCATCACTCTCTGCCCCTGAACTCAAGGAGGCTTGAGTCTCAGTCTCTTGTAATTCTAAAAAAGCCTCTTTTGTGTCCTGAACTACCTGGCGGTGACGAACCTTATCTGTCAAAAGTGCTCCCCTCACTAATCTCCATAAGGAGAATGTCGTAGGGGGTAAGGACTCAGATCCCTCTTTTCGTAAAAGTCTATGAAGATCACGGCGAACCTCCTCCCAATCTGGAATATTTAAGTTTCCCCCAGTAATGAACCATGGACTGGCTCGTTCGATCGATTTTAGAAAGCCTTCTAGGGTTTTAGACTTGACTGCAGTCCCATGTTCTTTAAGTAACTTTTTTAGTTGATACTGTAATGATTCTAGCTTCCCGGAACTATTCCCCATAGTTTCTTAACCCCGTCCACTTACCTCGCTTTCACGATCTCGGTAGGACCTCCAATTGTCACGTCTGCTGCGCGGCCTGTGTCCGAGAACTTGCGGAGGGTGTCGGGGATTGACAACACAGAGACTTGTTCAACGATGTAAAGAAAACTTTAAACAGGCTCCAAAAAGGTTCAAGAAAACTTCCTAAGAAAGGCTCCCACCAGAGAAGCTTCTGCTCTCTCCTCTCTCCTGGCTGGTCCTGCTCTGACACCAAAAACTGATCTGGGCGTGGCAGAAGAGGCGGTTAGTCTTTGGACAAGGTCGAGGTCAGGGTGGTTTCTGTGGGCAGGCCTTTTCCAGGAATTTAATGCCCCCAGGCATTGTATTGTTTTTAGTAAACATGTTTTTAGTAAACATTGTCTTACAGCTGCCTACTCCCAGGCAGAAGGGGAAGTGGGTCTCTGCTCAAGGTCTGGTGTTCCCACACTCTTTCCCCTCTTTATTTTAACAACCAGTGGCCCTCTGGGCCATGCTGACACAACTTTGGCAAAACTGGAGGGCCCACGCACCCACCGTATAAATGGTGGTACCATTGTTCAGCTTCACCCTTGCTACTACACTGACCGATTCCCAGCTAAGTGGAATACTAACTCCTACCATCCAGTTGTCTCTGACTTGGGTGTGCGTGTCAGTTTCTACAGCTGACTCTGCCTGTTAGAACTCCCGAGCACTTCCTGTTTCTACTAGGCAGGGAGTGAGAGGTCAGCTCCGAAGACAGGTCTGCCAAAACCACACAGTTGGGAGCTGAAGTGCTGCCTCCCACTGCACGAGTGAAGGGGTCAGGAGGCACTAACTAACACCCACTTGTGCCACTAGGGGAAAACAACATTGGCCTTGCTTTCTGCTACTGGGCCACATTTCTCCATTCTTTGGTGAGGGATCTTTGTTTTGTGACATCTGCTTGTGGAACTGGGATGGAGGTGCCCTGTTAGGATGTGGGAGGAGTAAAGGAACCCATGGAGCTTACCAGCATGCCTCTCCTTAAGTCCTGGGATACCTAGGATACCCAACCTTATATCACCTCTAAAAAAATCATTTATTTTTATGTTTGTGGGTGTTTTCGTGCATGCATGTCTGTGCATGTGCATCCCAGGTGCTCTCAGATGCCAGAACTGGAGTTACAAATGATTGTGAAAAGCCTTGTGGGTGCTTAAAATCTAACCTGGGTCCTCTGGAAGAGCAGCCAGTGCTTTTCGCCTCTAAGTCATGTCTCCAGCCCCTTGCCTCACTTTTTGAAGTCTTGGTACTCTTGTGATGTGTGTGTGTGTTTGTGCACACGCATACACATGAGTGCCTCAAAGGGATGTTTGTTTGTGTATCTGGTCCTGGCTAGCCTGGAACTTTCTATGCATCTTAGATTGGCCTTGAACTTCATGTGACCCTTGGCCTCTTCCTTCCTGTTGGGATTATAGTTGTGTAACACCCTGAGGAGCCCCTCAAGCAATTATAAGGCACTTGTTTAGTTTAGCAACTGGAGTCCTCTGCAGGGTGTCAATACCCATGAATACTTTACTTAAGCAGCACACACCCTAGGCCCCCCTCCACAGAGATGCACACAGAGATGACGGTCAATATAGAGAATCACACAGTACTAGAGAAGATGTGAACAAATGCAAGCCTTTGAGGGAGATAGGCATGGTGGCTCCTGCCCTAGTCCCAGCACTTGGGGGTGGGGTAGGGGTATGGAAGCAGGAGAACCAGGAGTCTTAGGCCAGTCTAGCATACATGAGACCCTGTCTTAAACAAAACAAAGACAAAAAGGAACAAAACAAAATATTACTTTTAAAGGAAACAGGTTTTGACGGGAAAAACGTAAAGTATAATAGAGGAATTGCTGAGACTGTGTTAAAGGTCATCCTCAGCTACAAAGCAAGTTTGAGGACCAGTGTGGGATACATGAAACCCTGTCTCAAAACAAAACAACAACAACAACAAAGCAAAAGAAAGAGTGAAGGGAGTAGAGGCAGGAGAATTGAGAGTTCAAGGTCAGCCTCAGTTACAAGAGGTTCCAGGCTAACCTGAGCTACTTGTAACCTATCTTACAGAAAAAAAAAATAGAGAAATAAACACTTCCTTAAAAAAAATCATCAACTGGGTGGTGGCAGTGCATGCCATTAATCCCAGCACTCGGGAAACAGAGGCAGGTGGATCTTTGTGAGTTCAAGACCAGCCTGGTCTACAAGAGCTAGATCCAGGACAGCCTCCAAAGCCACAGAGAAATCCTACCTCGGAACTCCCCCCCCAAAAAACACCAATAATCATTCCTCGTAATTGTTACTCATATTGGTTTAATAAAATTCTGATTGGCCAGTAGCCAGGCAGGAGATACAGATGGGGCTGCCAGACTAGGAGAATTCTGGGAAGAAAAAGGCACAGACATGGAGTCACCATTCAGATGCAGAGGAAGCAAGATGAGAATTCCTCGTAATTGCCATAAAATGAAGGAACGGAAGGATGGAATGCGTCAGAAATTCGGATGAAAGCAAAGAAAGTCCTTTGTAAGGAATAGGTGGAGATGAGTTAAAATCTTACGTTTCCTACCATTCTTTAAAAGAATGTGTGTATCCCATACATCCCATGTGTATGTGGATGCAGAGACTGTAAGAGAGTGTGCCATCCCAAGGAGCTGCTGTTGTGAGCCGCCTGATCTGGATGCTGGGAGCTGAACTCAGGCCCTTGGGAAATGTTGCAGGTGCTCTTAACAGCAGACAGTCTCTCCAACCCTCACTTACTGCTCTTAACTGACCTAATAGTTAAGAGTTTGCTCAAAATTATAACAACAATAGCAGTCAGTGCTTTAAATATAAATGTCAGCAACCAGAGGAAAGGATTAGGACTATTGTGTTACTATAAAGTACACATTCTACTACGGAAGTGATGGAGTGATATTTGAACATGAACTTGGGTAGGCTGTAAGCTGTATCGAAAACACGAGGGCGATTGGTGTGAAGGAAGGAGAGGATTAGGAGGAGAAACAGAACCTCATTCTATGGGTGTGACGCTGTACAAAGCGTTTACACAGGGAGGGAGAGAAGAGAGAGGCAGAACCAGAGGAAGACAGAGATTACAAACTAGCATAGGGATTTGGAGGTGTGATGTTTGTTCTAATTCAAGCTTCGTTTGCTTATCCTTCTTGCCTAAGGTCCAAAAGCTGGAGTTATAATTGTGAATTTTAGCCTTGTGCTCTTATTACAAGATCATAGAACTTAGGATAAACAATCTCCTATTTACTGGAGAGCACATGCTTCACAGTTAATTATACAAACCTTTGCTTTCTTGAGATAGTCACTTATCTGAAAGACTTGAACTCAAATTCTAGCTTTACTATTTTATCTGCTGTGTAATCTTGTGTGTGTGTGTGTGTGTTCATGTGTCTCAATTTATGTATGTGCAGGTTCACTTGGGAAAAGTTGAAACTGGATGTATTCCTTAATTATTCTCTCTTTTTTGAAACAGGGTCTCTCAGAAAACCTGGAGCTCTCCAGTTTGGTTAGACTAGCTGGCCGGTGGACTCCAGGCATCAGTTTTTAGCCATCCAGTGCTTGGGTTACAGATGCACTTGACTACCCCACATTTTTAAAGGAAATTTTCCATGCAAAGTCTTTTGACCTTGTTTTCCTCTTACCCAATTACCCTAAGATCCTCCCCTGATCTCTACCCACCCAAATTTATGTTCATTGTCTCTCTTTCAAAAAAAAAAAAAGAAAGGAACAAAAACTCCATTGGAGAAAACTGCTTTCCCTTTCCCTGTGGCTATCGATTGTCGATAGCTTCTCAGTTAGGGGTAGGACTCCGGGTCCTTGTCTCAGGGCAGGCACCACATATGGTTTAAATCTGTGAAGGCATTATGCATACTTCTGTAGTCTCTGAGTTATTATGTGCACTAGTCTTGTGTCTGGAAGACACTGTTTCCTCGGAGCCATCCACACCCCTGGCTCTTAACAGTCTTTCCCCTTCCCCTGAGCCTTGAAGGAAGGGGTTTGATGAGCGCATACCATGTAGAACTGAGTGCTCTGTATCACTGTGTGCACATTGTCCAGTTGTGGGTGTCTATGTTAATTGCCATCTACTGCTAGAAGCTTCTTTGAGGGAGGCTGAACGAGGCACCGATCTGTGGGTATAGCACTATGTCATTAGGAGCCAGTTTAACCTTGTGTCCTTTTAGCAGAATCATAGCAGTAGGCTTTCCTTTAGACCTATGACCTAGCTAGTCTCTTGTTCTTGCCCGTGTTAGCAGTGTCAGGTACGGCCTTCATTTCATGGAGTGGACCTTAAATCCAAGCAGAAAGTAGTCGGTGGCTCCTGTAATGTATGTGCCACTATTGCATCAGCATACTTTTACAGGCTTGTCACTGTTGTAATGTGTGGGGTTTGTAGCTGGGTGATATTGATGATTGCATTTCTTCTCAGATAAAACATGCAGCATACTGTCCAGTACCATGACCCTAGGACAGAACTTCTGGCAGGGCTCCAGCTGAACATCTCCAAGTTCAAGGACATAAGTGTTGTCTTCAGCAATAAGGCCTTAGTGCCAGGTTGGGGGAAGTAACCAATAGGTTTGGCAATAATCTGTGAATTTTGGGGGTTTCTGTAGGGTCCCTTTGGCCGACAACTCAACAAGATATAACATCTTTCCTAGAACTGCAGGTTTTACTTGATGGTTTAAGATGTCTAGTTGGGGGCTTTGTCTTCCCTGTTATTTGGTGACTCCGTTTAGACTCCTTCCACATATGTATATATTTTAGGAAACTTCTGCACTAGTGGGTTTCCATATGGTTTTTCAAACCGTCTTTAGCGTTAGTTGTCCCTCCCATATTCTCCCTTTTCTCCCATCCCCCTTCCTGTTTAATGCTCCTATTCTAGTTTCTCCTTTTTCTCTCCATAACACTATATTCTATTATTTCTGTTTTGGGAGATCCTCTTTGGCCCTTTGCTAACAAGTACCTAACCTCTGTGGTTATTTGGATTGTAACACATAAATCATAAGCTTAAAAACTAAAAAACTGAATAAGAGAAAATGTGCACTATTTGACTTATGGTTTCCAATTTCTGGTTATTATGAACAGAGTGACAATGAACTTGGTTGAGCAAGTGTCTCTGTGGCAGGATGTAGAGTCTTTGGGTCTAAGATGCTCAAGGGTGGTGTCTTAGTTAGGTTTTTATTGCTATGAAAAGACATCGTGACCACAGCAACTCATATAAAGGAATCATTTAATTGGGGGTGGTTCGCCTACAGTTTCAGAGGTTCAGTCCATTATCATCATTATGGGGAGCATGGTGGCATGCAGGAAGACGTGGTGCTGAGAGTCCTATCTCTTGCAGGCAACAGGAAGTCAACTGAGACACTGGACAATATCCTCAGCATAGGAAACCTCAAAGCCTACCCCCAAAGTGACACTCTTCCTTCATCAAGGCCACATCTCCTAACAGTGCCGCTCCCTCTGAGATTATGGGGGCCAAGAACATTCAAACTACCACAAGTGGATTTCCAAAGTGAAGGTATAGGTTTGTACTCCCACCAGCAGTGAGTGTTTCTCTTACCTCTACGTCCTCTCCAGTATGAGCCATCATTTGTTTTATTGATCCTGTACATTCTGACTGGTATAATATGAAAAGAAATCTCGGAGTAGTTTTAATTTGCATTTCCACGGTGGCTAAGGCTGTTGAACATTTCTTTGTTTCTCCGTCTTTTGTGTTTCATCTTCTCTTTTGAAAACTTTTTAATTTTTTATATACCCTTTTATATATTCTCTTAGGTATCACTGCTCTGTCTGCATGTATCCCTGCAGGCCAGAAGAGGGTGTCAGATCTCATTACAGATGGTTGTGAGTCACCATGTAGTTGCTGGGAATTAAACTCAGGACCTCTGGATGAGCAGCCAGTGCTCTTAACCTCTGAGTCATCTCTCCAGCTCTTGTGTTTTATCTTTTGAGAACTCTCTGTTTGGGGCTTTGTACACCATTTTTAAATTAGGTTATTTATTTTCTTGATGTTCAGTTTTTTTTTAGTGTTTTACATGTTTTAGATATTATCTCCCTATTGGATGTGTAACTGGTTAAGATCTTTTCCCATTCTGTAACATGCTGCTTTGCCTGAGTGATGACATGCTATGCTGTACAGAAGCGTTTGGCTTCATGGGGTCTCATTTCCTAATTATTGATCTTTGCGATATTTGTGTCTGTTTAGAAAGTCCTTTCCGTGTCAGTGAGTTCGATTCAACCCCCCACTTTCCCTTCCATTAGACTCAGAACACCTGGTTTTATGTGGAGGCTCTGATCCCTTTAGAGTTATATTGAGAAATACAAGTCTGTGTGCACACTTCTGCATGCAGCGATCTAGTTTGACCAAAACTATTTTTAAAGGTGCTGTCTTTTCTCTGGTGTGTATTTTTGGCTGCTTTGTCAAAAATCAGGAGTTCATGCCAGGTGTAGTGGCACGTGCCTTTAATCCCAGCACTCAGGATGCAGAGGAAGGCAGAACTCTGTGAGTTTAAGGTTAACCTGGTTTACAAAGTGAGTTCCAGAATAGCCAGGGATATTATAGAGAGAAAACCTGTCTAGAAAAAAAGCAAAACAAAACAGGAGTTCATAGTTTATGGACGTATGTCTGGGTCTTCAATTTAATTCCATTGAGCAGAGTCTGCTTTTATGGCAATATTATGCTATTTTTATTACCATAGCTCTGAAATCTGGATGATGATACCCCCATAAATTTTTTAGTATCCAGAATTGTGTTTTCTTTCTTCCTTTCTCTCTCTCTCTTCCTTCCTTCTTTCTTCCTTTGGTATGTGTGTTTGTATGTGTTTCCATATGAAAGTGAAAGTCATTTTACTAATTTCTGTGAAGAATTGTGATATAATTTTGATGGTGATCAAATTGAATCTGTAGGTTGCTTTGGGTGATATAACCACTTTCACAGAATTAATAATACAGATCCATAGGCATGGAGATCTTTCCATCTTCTTCAATATTTTTAAGTTTTTATTAAACAAGTCTTTAACTATCTTGAGTTATCTCAAGATTAATCTTTTTTTAAAGCTATTGTGAAAGGTTTTGTTTTCTCGATTTCTTTCTTAGATTGATATATATGTATATGCTTTTGTTTTTGTATGTGTGTGACTATGGTTGTTAATTTTATATCTTGCTACTTTGCTAAAAGTATATACAAGCTATAGAAGTTTCTTGGTAGAGTCTTCAGGGATTTTTATGTATAAATTCTTATCATCTTCCAACAAAGATACTTTGACTTCTCTCTTTGCTGTTTGTGTCTCCTTCAGTTGTCTTATTTCTCTGGTAAGTACTATATTGGACGGTATGGAGAGAATGGACATCATTGTCTTGTTCCTGTACTAGTGGAAATACTTTTAACTTTCTCTTTATTTAGGTTAATGTTGGCTGTGAGCTTGCTGGAAATCACATTTGTTGTTTTGGTTTATGTCCTTGTACCCATAGTATCCAGAACTATTATCCTGAAGAGATGCTGGAATTTGTCAAAAGCCTTTTCTGCATCTAACGAGATGATGATTGTGTGGTTTCTGTCTTTCAGTCTGCTTATATGATGGGTTATGTTTATTGGTCTATGTATGATGAGCCATCCCTGAATCTCTGGGATGACTCCAACTTGATTGTGGTGGATAACCTTTTTGATGTGTTCTTAGATTTGGCTTGCAAATAATTTGAGAATTTTTGCATCTCTATTCATAAGAGATATTGGTCTATAATTTTCTTTTTTGTTCAGTCTGTGTGGTTTTGGTGTCGGGTGATAGTGGTTTCATAAAAAGGACCAGCAACTGTTCCTTCAGTTTCTGTTTTGTGGAAGAAGTTGAGGAGTATTGGCATGAATTCATCCTTGAAGGTCTGATAGTATTCTGAGTTGAACACATCTGGTCCTGGGCTCGTTTTGTTGTGAGATTTGTGATTACTGTTTCTATTTCACTAAAGATTTGTGATTTGTTTTTTTTTTTTGTTTTGTTTTTGTTTTGTTTTGGTTTGGTTTTACGAGACAGGGTTTCTCTGTTTTGGAGGCTGTCCGTCCAGCCTGGCCTCGAACTCACAGAGATCCGCCTGCCTCTGCCTCCTGAGTGCTGGGATTAAAGGCATGCGCCACCAATGCCCGGCGATTTGTGATTTGTTTAAGTTACCTATTTGGTCTTGATTTAACCTTCATATCAACTAATTCACCCATTTATTTTAGTTTTTTCAATTTGTTGGAGTATGGATTTTTGGAGTATGTTAATCTTATGATTCTCTGCATTTCCTTGATGTCTGTGGTATTGTGCCTCTTTTATCTCTAATTTTATTAATTTGGCTTTTCTCTGTGTGCCTTTTGTTAATTTGGCTAAGACTTTGTCACTCTAGTTGATTTTCTCAAAGAAGCAAGTCTTCTTTAAATCACCCATTGTAAGTTTTGTTTGTTTGCCTGTTTAGATTTCATTTGTTTCAACTCTGAGTTTGATTATTTCTTGCCTTACCCTCTTTTTAGGTATTATTTCTTCTTGTCCTAAAGCTTTCATATGTGCTGCTAAGTTACTGAGAAGAGTTTTTTTTTTAATGTAGGAACTCAGTACTATGAACTACTTTCATATTTTTATTCAGTTCCAAAAATTTTAAACTTCATTCTTGATTTTTGTCCTGATCCAGTTTTCATTCAGTTGTCAGTTGTTCAGTTTCCATGAGTTTGTAAACTTTCTGTTATTTCTGTTGTTGATATCCATCTTTAATTGGTGGTGGTCAAATAGAATGTAGGGTGATATTTCAAGGTTTTTTTTTTTTTCATCTGTTGAGACTTGCTTTGTGTCCGTGTATGTTGTCAGTTTTGGAGAAAGTTCCATGAGATGCTGAGAGGAAGTTATATTCTTTAGCATTGGGGTAAAATGTTCTGTAAATGTCTATTAGGCCGATTTGATTTATGACATTATTTAGCGCCAGTGATTCCCTGTTGAGTTTTTGTCTGGATGGCCTGTTTATTGCCAACAATGAGGTATTGAAGTTACCCACTATCACTGTGTGAGGGTTAGTATGTGGTTTAAGCTGTTGCAAGTTTTAAAAAATGAACTTGAGTGCCCTTGTATTTGGTACTTTAATGTTTAGAATCACAATATTTTCTTGGTGTACTTTTCCTTTAATGAATATATAGTGTGCTTCCCTACCTCTTCAGATTAGTTTTGGTTTGAAGTCTATTTTGTCAGATATTAATATAGACACCTGTTTGTTTTGGGGATTTATTTGCTTAATGTATCTTTTTCTATCTTTTTATTCTGAGGTGATGTCTATCCTTGATGGTGAAGTCTTTTTTTTTTTTTTGGATGCACCAGAAAGTTGGATCCTGTTTTCTAATCGAATCTATTGGTCTGTGTCTCTTTATTGGAGGAATAGAGGATATCTGACTTGGGGTGTGGTTACTTGATCTTTTGTGTTTTAAGGAGGTAATGACACTTGTTTGTTCTGTGTATCATGGTAAGGAGTCTTTTGCCCCCCTTTTGATTGGGGTATATAAGAACTTGGAGCAATAAACTTGTGACTGATAACAGTATTCACTGGGCGATGCCCTCCTGACTCTGTCTTCTGTTTCTTTCCTCAGTCCTCACTCCTCCTCTCAAGCACAGGCAGACAAGTCTGCTGGACTGAGCAGTTTTATCTCAGTTTGGCTTTTCTTTAGTGATTCGGTTTCTACTTTCATGTCTTAAAATGCTTTCGTTATTTTATTCCACTGTTTGTATTTTCTTTCTTTTTTAAGTATTTTTTTATTTTTTTAAATTTAAATTAGAAACAAGAGTGTTTTGCATGTCAATCCCAGTTCGCTCTCCCTCCCTTCCTCCCCTGCCCTCCACTGGGTCCCCTATCCCATCCCATTTCTGTTCCCCAGGGAGAGTGAGGTCTTCCATGGGGGATCTTCGAAGTCTGTCATATCATTTGGAACAGGGTCTAGGCCCTCCCCCATGTATCTAGGCTAAGAGAGTATCCCTCTATGTGGAGTGGGCTCCTAAAGTCCATTCATGTACTAGGGATAAATACTTGAGGCGCCTGTGCCACGAGCAAGGCTAAAGTATCGGCGAAAGCTTGGAGATTTAAATAAAAGACAAGATATCTAGCCGTTTGTGCTAAGAGGGAGAGAGAGGGAGAGAGAGAGAGAGAGAGAGAGAGAGAGAGAGAGAGAGAGAGAGAGAGAGAGAGAGAGAGAGAGAGAGAGAGAGAGAGTTTATTGCAAGAAGGGAACAGCCTTATATATAGACTTACAGCACAATGGAAAAATCCCAGGTGAAAGAGTTCGTGTGTTCATAATTAGAGGTTGATGCTAGTGGGGCAAGGCCAGGGCTGTAAACCAGGACTAGAAAACAGGATGCACCTGTGGTTATTGGCTGACAAGCAACTCACAGAGACCCCGTGGAGGCTGGGGCCCAACAATACTGATCCACTACCAGAGGCCCCATAGATTGCCCAGGTCTTGTAATTGACACCACGTTCAGGGGGTCTGGATCGGTCCTTTGCTGGTTTCCCAGCTATCAGTCTGGGGTCCAGGAGCTCCCCTTGTTCAGGTCAGCTGTTTCTGTGGGTTTCTCCCACCTGGTCTTGACCCCTTTGCTCATCACTCCTCCCTCTCTGCAACTGGATTCCAACATATCAGTTCAGTGTTTAGCTGTGGGTGTCTGCTTCTGATTCCATCAGCTACTGGATGAAGGCTCTAGGATGGCATATAAGGTAGTCATCAATCTCATTACTGGGGAAGGACATTTAATGTATCTTCTCCACTATTGCTTAGATTGTAAGTTGGGGTCATCCTTGTAGATCTCTGGACATTTGCCTAGTGTCAGATTTCTCTTTAAACCTATAATGGCTCCTTCTATTATGGTGTCTCTTTTCTTGCTCTCCTCTATTCTTCCCCTGACTCACTCTTCCTGCTCCCTCATATCCTTCTCTCCCCTCCTTTTCTCTCCTTCTCTTTCTCCTAACTCCCTCTGCCTTTCCCTCATGCTCCCAATTAGCTCAGGATATCTTGTCCCTTTCCCCTTCTTCAGGGGACCATGTATGTCTCCTTTAGGATCCTCATTGTTTCCTAGTTTCTCTGGTGGTATGGATTGTAGGCTGGTAATCCTTTGCTCTATGTCTAATATCCATATATGACTGAGTACATACCATGCTTGTCTTTTGGTGATTAGGTTACCTCCTCAGGATGGCTTCTTCTAGTTCCATCCATTTGCCTGTGAATTTCAAGATTCCATTGGGTTTTTTTTTCCGCTGAATAGTACTCCATTGTGCAAATGTACCACATTTTCTCCATCCATTCTTCAGTTGAGGGGCATCAATGTTGCTTCCAGGTTCTGGCTATTATAAACAATGCTGCTATGAACATAGGTGAACATATGTCCTTGTTGTATGAATGTGCATTCTTTGGATTTATGCCCAAGAGTGGAGTTGCTGGATCTTGAGGTAGACTGATTCCCATTTTCCTGAAAAACCACCATACTGATTTCCAAAGTGGTTGTATGAGTTGGCACTCCCACCAGCAGTGAGAAGTGTTCCCCTTCCTCCACATCCTCTTCAGCATAAACTGTCCTTGGTGTTTTTGATTTTAGCCATTCTGATAGGAGCAAGATGGTATCTCAGTTGTTTTGATTTGCATTTCCCTGATGGCTAAGGATGTTGAGCACTTTCTTAAGTGTCTTTCGCCCATTTTAGATTCCTCTATTGAGAATTCTCTATTTAGTTGTGTACCCCACTTTTTAATTGGATTGTTTGGTGTTTTGATGGCTAGCTTCTTGAGTTCATTGTATATTTTGGAAATAGGCCCTCTGTCAGATGTGGGGTTAGTGAATATCTTTTCCCATTCTGTGGGCTGCTGTTTTGTCCTTTGCCTTACAAAAGCTTCTCAGTTTCAGGAGGTCCCATTTATTAATTGTTGATCTCAGTGTCTGTGCTATTGGTGTTATGTTTGGGAAGCGGTCTCCTGTACCAATTCATTCAAGGGTACCTCCCACTTTCTCTCCTAAGAGGTTCAGTGTGACTGGATTTATGTTGGGGTCTTTGATCCATTTGGACTTAAGTTTTGTGCATGGCAATAGATATGAACCTATCTGCAGTCTTCTACATGCCAGCATCCAGTTATGCCGCACCATTTGTTGAAGATGCTTTCTTTTTTCTATTGTACAACTTTTAGCTTCTTTGTAAAAAATCAGGTGTTCATAGGTGTGTGGGTTAATATCAGGGTTTTCAATTCAATTCCATTGGTCTACCTGTCTATTTTTGTGCCAATACCAAGCTGTTTTCAGGGCTATAGCTCTATAATAAAGCTTAAAGTCAGGGATGGTGATGCCTCCAGAAGTTCCTTTATTGTACAGAGTTGTTTTGACTATCCTGGGTGTTTTGTTTTTCCATATAAAGTTTAGTATTATTCTTTCAAGTTCTGTGAAGAATTATGCTGGTATTGTGATGGGGATTGCTTTGAATCTGTAGATTGCTTTTGGCAAGATTGCTATTTTTGCTATGTTGATTCTACCTATCCAAGAGCATGGGAGATCTTTCCATTTTCTGGTATCTTCTTTAATTTCTTTCTTTAAAGACTCAAAGTTCTTTCTATACAGACCTTTCACTTGTTTGGTTAGCATTACCCCAAGTTACTTTATGTTGTTTGTGGCTATCTGTAAAGAGTTATGTTCCTCTGATTTCTTTCTCAGCCCATTTATTGTCTGTATATAGTAGGGTATTGATTTTTTTAAGTTAATCTTGTATCCTGCCACATTACTGACGGTGTTTATCAGCTGTAGGAGTACCTGTGTAGAGTTTTTCGGGTCACTTATGTAAACTATCATACCATCTGCAAATTGTGAAAGTTTGACTTCTTCTTTTCCAATTTGTATCCCCTTGATCTCCTTTTGTTGTCTTATTGCTCTAGCTAGAACTTCAAGTACAATATTGAAGACATATGGAGATAGTGGACAGCTTTGGCTTGTTCCTGATTTTAGAGGAATCGTGTTGAGTTTCTCTCCATTTAGTTTGATGTTGATTGTTGGTTTGCTGTATATTGCCTTCATTATGTTTAGGTATGTTCCTGTTATCCCTGATCTCTCCAAGACCTTTATCATGAAGGGATGTTGGATTTTGTCAAAGGCTTTTTCAGCATCTAGTGAGATGATCATATGGTTTTTCTTGTTCAGTTTGTATGTATGGTGGATTACATTGATGGATTTTCATATGTTGAACCCTCCCTGCCTCTCTGGGATGAAACCTACTTGATTGTGGTGGATGATTTTTCTGATGTGTTCTTGGATTCAATTTGTCAGTATTTTATAGAGTATTTTTGCATCAGTTACTGGTCTGTAGTTCTCTTTCTTAGTTGTGTCTTTGTGTGGCTTGGGTACCAAGGTAATTGTAGCCTCATAAAAAAAGTTTGGCAATGACCCTTCTGCTTATATTGTGTGAAACACTTTGAGGAGAATTGGTATTAGCTGTTCTTTGAATTTCTGGTAGAATTCTGTGCTGAAACCTCTGGCCCTGGGCTTTTTTTGGTTGGGATACTTTTGATGACTGCTTCTATTTCATTAGGGATTATAGGTCTATTTAAATTGCTTATATGCTCTTGATTTAATTTTGATAAGTGATATCTATCCAAAAAATTGTCCATTTCCTTTAAATTTTTGAATTTTTTGGAGTACAGCTTTTCAACTTATGACCTGATGATTCTCTGGATTTCCCCAGTGTCCGTTGTTTTGTTCCCCTTTTCATTTCTGGTTTTGTTGATTTTTATGTTCTCTCTCTTCCTGTTGGTTAGTTTAGATAAAGGTTTGTCTGTCTTGTTGATTTTCTGGAAGAACCAACTCTTCGTTACATTGATTCTTTGTATTGTTTTCCTAGTTTCTACTTTATTGATTTCAGCCCTCAATTTGATTATTTTCTGGCATAGTTTGCTTCTTTTTATTTTAGAGCTTTCATTTGGTCTGTTAATACTCAAGCGTGACTATTCTCCAGTTTCTTCATGTGGGTACTTAGTACTATGAACTTTCCTCTTAGCACTGTTTTCAAAGTGTCCCATAAATTTGGGTATATTGTGTCTTCATTCTCATTGAATTCTAGGAAGTCTTTAGTTTCTTTTATTATTTCTTCCTTGACCCATTGTTCAATTTTCATGAATTTGTAGGGTTTCTGCAATTTGTGTCTTTGTTGAATTCTAACTTTAAAGCATGATGGTCTGAAAAGATACAGGAGGTTATTCCAATTTTTTGTATTTATTGAGGTTTACTATGCTGCCAATTATGTGGTCAATTTTAGAAAAGGTTCCATGTGGCGCTGAGAAGAAGGTATATTCTTTTGTGTTTGGATGGAATGTTCTATAGATGTCTGTTAAACCCAATTGGGTCATAACTTCTGTTAGTTCTTTTGTTTCTTTGTTAAGTTTTGGTCTGATGTTCCTGTCTAGTGGTTAGAGTGGGGTGTTGAAGTCTCCCAATATAAGTGTGTGAGGTTTTTTTTTAATGTGTGATTTGAGTTTTAGCAATGTTTCTTTTATGAATATGGATGCCTTTGTATTGGGGGCATAGATGTTCAGAATTGAGACTTCATCTTGATGGATTTCTCCTGTGATGAGTATGAAATGACCCTCTTCATCTCTTTTGGTTGATTTTAGTTTAAAGTCTAATTTGTTGGATATTAGGATTGCTACACCTGCTTGTTTCTTGGGTCCATTTGATTGGAAAATCTTCTCCCAACCTTTAACTCTGAGGTACCATGTCTGTCTTTGAAGTTGAGGTGTGTTTCTTTTTTTGTTTGTTTGTTTTTATTTTTGGAGACAGGGTTTCTCTGTATTGCTTTGGAGACTGTCCTGGAACTCGCTCTGTAGACCAGGCTGGCCTTGAACTCACAGAGATCCGCTTGCCTCTGCCTCCCGAGTGCTGGAATTAAAGGCATGTGCCACCAACACCCAGCTGAAGGGTGTTTCTTGTATGCAGCAGAATGGATTCTGTCTTTGTATTCATTCGGTTAGCCTGTGTCTTTTTAATAGGCAAGTTAAGACAATTCATATTGAGGGATATTAACGACCATTGATTGTTGATTCTTGTTTGTTTTGGATTTGTTTTTGGTGGTGGTATTGTGTGTGGATTCCCCTTCTCCCTTTTCTTTTGGCTTTTGGTAAAGTGGGACTATTTATTGCCTATGTTTTTGTGAGTGTGGTTAGTTTCCTTGGGTTGGAGTTTTCCTTCCAGAACTTTCTATACTGCTGGATTAGTGGATATGTATTGCTTAAATCTGGTTTTGTCATGGAATATCTTGTTTCCTCTACCTATAGTGATTGAAAGCTTTGCTGGGTATAGTAGTCTGGGCTGGCATCAATGGTCTCTTAGTGTTGGTAGAATAGCTATCTAGGACCTTCTTGCTTTCAGAGTTTCCATGAAGAAGTCAGGTGTAATTCTGATTGGTTTGCCTTTGTCTGTTACTTGACCATTTTTCCTTTGCTGCTCTCAATATTCTTTCTTTATTCTGTATGTTTGGGGTCTTGATTATTATGTAGTGAGGGGACTTTTCTTGTGGTCCAGTCTATTTGGTGTTCTATAAGCTTCTTGTACTTTCATTGGCATGTCTTTCTTTAGGTTGGAAAATTTCCTTTTATGATTTTGTTGAATATATTTTCTGTCCCCTTGAGGTGGTTTTCTTCACCTTCTTCTATACCTATTATTCTTGTTTTTTTTTTTCTTTTCACAGTGTCCTATATTTCCTGGGTATTTTATGTTAGGGATTTGTTGAGCTTAAGATTTTGTTTGGTCAATGAATCTATTTCTCCTAGTGTATCTTCAACACCTGAGAGTCACTCTTCCATCTCTTGTATTCTGTTGGTTATGCTTACATCTGTAGTTTCTGATCATTTACCCAGATTTCTATTTCCAGAATTCCTTCAGACTGTGTTTTTATTTTATTTGTTTTGTTGTGTTTTTTTCTCTATTTCAGCTTTCAAACTTTGCACTGTTTGAATTGTTTCTTGCAATTTTTGGTTTGTCTTTTCCTCCATTTCTTTAATTTTTTTCTTTCATTTCTTTATGGGATTTTCTCATTACCTCTTTTAGAGTCTCTATCATTTTCATGAAGTTGTTTTTAAGGTCGTTCTCTTCTGCTTCATCTGTGTTGGAATGTTCAGGTCTTGCTGGTATGGAATATCTAGACTCTGGTGGTGTCATATTGATCTTTCTGTTGTTGAATGTTTTCTTACGCTGTTGTCTTCCCATCCCTTCTTCCAGTGGATACCGGTAGTGTCTCTCTTTCCTAGTGGTCATGGTATCAAGGTTCTATTCCGGTGGGTACAAGCTGGTCCAATACTCTGATAGCTCTCCTCTTCCCACTGGTGAAGGCGGGACTAATACCTTGATGTTGGCAAACTCTGGATGGGCTATGTTGTGGTCCTCCCCCTACGCTACCGCCCTGTGCATAGGAGTCTCCAAGCAGGGCACCAGAAGGTAGGCAGGAAACAGGCCCATGCTTACCTCCTTCCATGGGAGGAGACTAGGATGCCCCACTGTTTGTATTTTCATTGAGGAATTTATTCATACTCTCTTTAAGGTCCTTTAACATACTGATAATTAGGGGCTGGAGAGATGGCTTAGAGGTTAAGAGTACTATCTGCTCTTTCAGAGGTCCTGAGTTCAATTCCCAGCAACCACATGGTGGTTCACAGCCGTCTATAATGAGATCTGGTGCCCTCTTCTGGTGTGCAGACAGACATGGAGGCAGGCTGTTGTATTCATAATAAATGAATCTTTTAAAAAAACATATTTATAATTGATATTTTAAAGCCCTTGTCTTGTGTGTCAGCTAAACTGCCTTTCTCAGAGCCTATTGCAATAGAATTGCTTTTTTCTAGATGGGACACATTGTCTTGGTTGTGTTTTGGAGTTTGGACCTAGGCATATGGAGTTATAACATTTGTTTGAGGTATCTCTTGTTGTAGATATCTGGTCTTATCTTTTTTAGAGGTAGGTGTTGCAGTCTTTGGATGCTGTTGCCCTCTCTGGATTCTAGGAAATTGTGGTGGCCATGGGGTCCCTGGTAGAGAGTGCTTCTATGGTCTTGGATGACACCAAGGAATTAAGACCTGCTAGTAGGAAAGGCTGAAGGAATCAGTGGAAAGAGCTGGGGGCCGTGGGGCTGCACCAAGAGTGGAAGTCTGCAGGGAGTGAAGGTGGGGTGGGAGGAGGGACTGCAGCAGGATGAGGTGCTAATCCGGAGAGATGTGAATAAGAGAAACATTTTTTATACGGTTTCTGGGCACATGGACCCAAAGCATCATACTATGCATAGCAGGCTGAGTCATCTCTCCCCAGCCCTCAACTTTGTAATGTTGAATAATTCTCTCTAGGCTTCCCTGTATTCTTCATACAAATGGGGCTAAAAACAGAAATACTACTTGCTTTGATTGAGTTAATGAGATAACTGAATATTTTCATTGTATTTATTTGTGTGTGTGTGTGCGTGTGGTGTCTTCATCAGTTTTTGTGTACCACAGGTGCCTGAGGAGGCTAGTGAACATCAGATCTCTTGCAATTAGAATCATATGCAGTTGTAAGCCAACTGATATGAGTGCTGGGAACCACATCCTCTGCAAGAACAGAAAGTGTCCTTAACTGTTGAGTCTTCTCTCTAGGCTGAGACAGTACATATTTAAAACAGAGCACATTTTATATTGCAAGCACTGTGTAAATGGTAGCTGTTATTTGAGACATGCAAAGCCCCCCCCCACACACACTTCAGTACATTCAGGTAAAGAGGAAGTAGTGATTCAAACTCAAACCTTTCAAAACCAGAGAGGATGCGTCTTCCCATTCCTGCTTCATTGTGTAGCACCTCGTGTTACTTACTAAGCGTTGACATTTCTGCCATTCAGAGCTGGCTGAAACGAACATGCGGTTCATCTAAGTTATCCATTTTATAGATAAGGAGACTGAGGCTTGGAGGCGTTGAAAGAATGACTTCAAGGTTACAGACTCAGCACCCTTCCTGTCCTGTTCAGCAAAGCACACAAAGGAGAGGTCAGGAAACTAAGACATCCAGATTATTGAAAGAAAATGAGTCAGACCAATAAAACCTAGACGAACAGTTCCACAAGACGTAAGCAGTGGCCAGGGACCATCCTCACCGGAAGTCTAGAGGAGAGTAGCATTTTTGCTTGGTAGCCAGATTAGAACCACTCTAGCCTGAAAAGTAGTGAAGGCTATGCTGTGAGCGCTCGGCTGCTGTGGAGGGGCTAACTTCTGTGAATGGAGCAGAAAGCAGGGAGATTGGCATAGAAGAAACATGCTAGTTTCTGCACTGCTCACTGACCCTACAGAGTCGGTCACGATGCAAACAAACATCACCCACCTGGCAAATGTCAATGCGCCCCACACCATAGAGTGGATACAAACAGAGCATTCACACTGTCAATAGGTGACACTATACCTTGTGCTTTCATTCACTTCCTAAGCTGGTCTTAGTGGTGATTTCCAGAAATGAATATGATGAAAATTGATATTGTGAAATATTGAAGAGGAATATTTTCCATGATTCAGTATTTCTTAATAGCACATTTGTCAGTTTGCCCTTTCCTTTTTAGCTGTCAGCTATAACAAAAATCAGGCACTTGCTCCAAGATATGGGAAAACCTTGCTGATTTGTTTTCAAAATCGTGATTGTGGTCTTTCTTATCCTTATCTCAAAGTATATTTTGCATAAAAATATTTTTAAGGAAGTAAATTCAAACTATTTCTCAAATCTGGGAGATGAAATTTAAGGTTTTGTGTGTGTGTGTGTGTGTGTGTGTTTCGTTTTGTCTTCTATCTCGTTTCCAGATTCTAAGAATTAATCAATCTGTTGTTTTATGTCCTAGTTTTATTTCTTTTGTTGCATTAAAGATCACGATCAAAAGCAGCTTGGGAAGGAGAGAGTCTATTTCCTCTTAAAACTCTGTCACAGTCCATTGTTGAGGGATGTCAGGATAAGAACTCAAGGCAGAACCCTGAGGTAGGAGCTAAAGCAGAAGCCATGGAGGAATGCTGCTTGCTGGCTTGTTCCCCATGGCTTGTCCAGTCTGCTTTCTTAGACACCCCAGAACCACCTGCCTAGAGGTAGTATCTCCCTCGGTGAGCTATGCTCGACCACCCCAACCAATGGCTAAGAAAATGCCCTACAAAATTGCCTACAGGCAATCAGATAGGCAATTTTCTCAGTCTCTTCCCAGAAAAATCTAGCTTGTGTCAAGCTGACAAAAAAGTGGCATATTTAATTTCCATTTTAAAATGTTGTGTATGATGTGTGTGCTCACGTGTGTAAGGATATGTACACATAATGACTTGTGTAGATTGGGGGACAACCTTGGGTGTCAGTCCTCACCTTCTAACTTGTATGAGGTGGTTTGTCTTGTGGTTTGCCACGGAGTGCACCAGGCTAATTATCCCATGAACTTGTAGGCATTCTCCCATCTCCACCTCCCCAGTCTCTCAGTAAAAGTGCCGGGAGCCCAGACACACATGACTGCATTCAACTTTCGTAGGTTGTAGGCACCCAAACTCTGGCCCTCAAGCTTGGGCAGCAAGTGCCTTACTGAACCTTCTCTCCAGTGTGAAGTAGTTATTTAAAAGAATAAAATTTTGTGGGTTTTTTGTTGTTGTTGTTATGGGACAACAAAAGCATTTTATAAGGTAGTGAAATGGACGCTGGGCGTTGGTGGCACATGCCTTTAATCCCAGCACTCGGGAGGCAGAAGCTGTCGGATCTCTGTGAGTTCGAGACCAGCCTGGTCTACAGAGTGAGTTCCAGGACAGCCTCCAAAACAGTACAGAGAAACCCTGTCTCAAAAAAGAAAAAAAAAAAAGATAGTGAAATGGAATTAGTGATAAAGCTCTGTTGGTACAATGCATAAAACCTTGTACCCCTAGTACCATGTGACACCTGCTATGGTGGCATACACCTGTAATTTCAGAAGTGCCAGCACCAGGGACATAGAGATAGGAGAACAGGAGTTGAAGCTCATCTCTGGGTACATTATGAGCTTGAGTCAGCCTGGAATACATGAGACCTTTTCTCAACGATAAGATAGGAAAGTCGTAAATATAATGAAATCTCTTTGTAAAACTGCACATGGGGGTGTCTGCAGGGAATAACTATGGAAAATCACCTCAAAGCTCTTCTTCCCAACCCTCATCCCAGGCCTTGGGATTTCAAAGGATTTTATTTTTGTTTTCTTATTTGTATTTTCAGTTTTCTTAACATTAACATGGATTTTGATCAATCGACAAAAGCTCCTCACCTCCTTATCAGCTAGCTGCCTTGTTGTATTGTCCAAAGAGATGCAGGGAATGGTGTGTTTTGGCTCAAAAATTAAAGGTACAGCCACATAGTAGCAAAGTCAGCAGCAGGAGTGTGAGGCAGCTGTCACCTTGAAGCCACAGTCCAGAGGCTTCTCCTCTTTGTGCAGTCTGGGGTACGCCTCAAGGAATGGTGCCTGCTTACATTTAAGGTGGTTCTTCCTATGCCACACAACCTAATCCAGATACTCTCTCACAGACATGCACAGAGGCTTGTCTCCAATGACTCTATAGCCTGTCAATGGACATTCAATATTAACAACCATACACCATTCCTTTAATTTAGCTCGGTATAGGGATCAAATATAGGGTCTTATGCACCCCCATGCTTTTCTACTGAGTGACACCCTAGCTCTCATTTACCTTTTAGTTAATGTTTATTTACATGCCCCAGAGAATCAGGTTTAGAGTGGGGGGGGGGCAGAGCAAAGTCCAGAACAACTGCAAAGATTCTCTATACGGAACATCATGTGATCCCAGGAGTCTATTCAACACGGCAATTGCTTTCCTTAGTGTGTGTATATATGTTTGTTCTTACGGTAAAATGTAAAAATCGTAGGAAAAACAATTTGTGGTTGCTCTGGAGACTGAATTCTCTCTCTTCAGGGTTCGTTACTTGCCCTCATCACTGTGACAAAATGCCTGCCACCAACAAAAAAAGCTTTTACTTTGCTGATGGTTTCAGAGGATTCCCTCTGGGCTTGCTCTTCCTCGTGTCCCTAGGAAGAACCCCGCTGTGGTAGAAACATGTAATGGAGGTTCTTCACCTCATAATGGGTAAACAAGTCAAGGAAGGGGTTGGGGACCAACCACAACTTTCAATGACTCAAATTCAGGATCTGTTTCTCCCAAGGAAACTACATATCCTGCCGTTCCCAGAAACTCCCTAAATGCCGCCACCAGAGAGAGGCCAGGTAATCATCACATGAGCCCATGGGGAACACTTCATAGCCAAACCGTAATCCTTTTTTAAAAGTCTCATTTATTTTTATGTCTGTCCTCAACCATGTAAGTTTAGTGTGTGCAGAGGCCGGAAGAGGGAATCAGATTCCCCGGAACAGGAGTTACAGATTGTTGGCTGTCAGCTGCTGGGAACTGAACCCAGGACCTCCCCAAGAGTAGTAAGTGCTCTTAATCACCAGACCATTTCTTCAGCCACTCAGTACTTCTTGCTTCTAAAGATCCTTCTGTGAGAATTCTGTGCTCGGGCTTAACACAGCTATGAACTGGGCGAGAAGACCCATGCAACCGGAACATAAAATCCTCTGACGGTCTGAGTACTATAGGTCCCCACTCAAGCCGGAGGCTCGTTCCACCTAATGTATTACTCTCCTTTAACAAACACTTGAGAGCACTTCTTCTGTTTAACTCAAAGAGGAGGGAAAGAAGTCAGGTCTGATCTTGGACTTACCAATGTGGTTACATAAATGTCTTAGGGCTTTAATTGTGATAAAACACCACAACCAAAAGCACCTGGGGGAGAGGGAGAGTTTATTTCAGCTTGTAACACTCCATGGCTGAGGGAGGGCAGGGACTGAAGCAGAGGCCATGGAAAGATGTTGCTGACTGCCTTGCTCAACCTGTTTTCTTAGACACGGCAGGACCATCTGCCTAGAGGTAGCACTGTGAGCTTGTCTTTCCCACATCAGTCATTAATCGAGAAAATATCCATTAGGCAATCTGATGGAGACATTTTTCTCAGTTGAAGCTCCTCTTCATAGACAACTTTGTCAGGATGGCTATAAATTAGCCAGGCCAGTACACATGGTATGGTCAACTAGAGACTGAGGTAGAAATACAGGGCAATGTACATGTAGGTGTTGGATGAAGTCCTAGTGGTTTTACTGTGGTTAAAGTCTCAATCAGCCCTCCTAGAAACTTCCAAAAGGGAGGAAACTGTTCACTCTCTACTGCTTAGCACAGCAGCCATTAGTCACAGTTTGCTTACTGAGGATCTGAAATGTGGTTATACAGTTAAGGAACTAAATTTTGATTACATCAATTTTAAGTATGGACTGGTATTATATCTGTGCAGGCTCAGGCGTTATCAATAAATAAAATTCCTCCTGGCTCAGGGATGGAGTGGGGGTGGCATGAATGAGCTGTGCTCAGCTCACCAAGAGTGTGACAATACTGGGTAATATGATGGGGCCGTGACAGGTTACACTGGGCACCATTGCAGCTCCCTGGATTTGAAGCTGCAGATAATGAACAGTCATTGTTTATTTCTGATGTGTGGCTAATAATAGCGCTTACCTGCGCCAGGCGTTATGTTGCAGGCCTTCCGTGGATTATATCGTTTAGCTATTCTACCAATAGGAGGGGAAAGAGAAAAAATTAAGGTGACAAGTTGTCAAGGAGATTGTTGAACAAATAGGGGCACAAGTGCGGATCTGTCTGTGCAGTGTGGCAGCGAAAGGGAACCGGCTTCAGGGGTCGCAGGGAGGGTTGCCCACACTTCCGGCTAAGTCAAGTCCACTCCAGTCCCGAAGGAAGAAGGAGGAACCGAAGCATGACGGCCAGGAAGGTCTAGGCAGTTATAGGATGATGCCCAGTGCCCTCCAGCTTGTCTGAGAAAGGAAGAGGGCCTTTTGTTCCTCTGGGTGTCTGAGACTTACCCAAAATGGATGCTAGCTAGAAAGGCTTTTGAGGAGAATGGTAAGGTTGCTGGAGCTAAATGGTTTTTATCTTCGTGAGGCAGGAATCGGGACCATCCGCCAAGAAAGAGGGGGAAAACAAATGGCGCGATAAGGGGTAGAAAGGAGCTCTGGAATACCATCAGCTGGGGCGCCTGAATACCCAGCACCGTCATCCCAGGCCATCATGTATTATCGCTTTAAGGCTAACCACACAGGGAAGCCACCCCCCCCCACACACACTTGCTTCCACATGATGAAAACGGAAATCGAAGTTCAGAAAGGTTGCCACCTTAATTAAAGGAAAACAAAGACTGTCCACTATGGTGCAGGCGTGTTCTAGAAAACAAACAGACCACAACAAAGGGGGTTGCCCTTCAGAGCTTGAGTGGTGCAAGCAAAACAAAATGAAACTCCAAATAACTATTACTTAAGACTTTGACAAATGATGTGGGGGAAAAATGGTGCCATAAGAGATACGGTGGACTGATGGGGAAAATGTGGGGAGGCAGAGGTGACAATCTTGGTGGAAGTGGAGGTGCTACACAGGCAAGCCGGGAACTTCGGGACCTGGAAGGAGGACTCTCTTCAGGCCCAGCCATGGGCAAGCGCGGAAGCTGTGAGGCATGGACCTGGCGAAAGGCTAGTGGGGTGGAAGCCTGGTGAGCGGAGAGGCAGCAGCCAAGGCCGGAACCCGTGGTAAAGCAGGGCAAAGACAAGGTAAGGGCATGGAGCGAGGGCCAGGTGGCCCAGCTCGCCGACGCCTGCTCGTGACCGCTGCCAACACGTCCGGCATGGGGACGAGGAGACAGGAAAGGCCACTCGCAGGCCGAGGCCGGGGGACTGCGGGGAAAGACAGCTTGGCGACGCAGGGCGCCGGCCATCCCTGGAAGAGCCACCACCTTCCACCGGGTGAGCGACCCCACCCGCGCCCTCCGCCCCCAGGCGGCCTGACTGACTGCCTTTCGTCCCGGGAGGCGGGCCTCAGTGCCGGAACTCTGGTCAAGATGCCACGGGGAGAGGACATGAACTGCGATGAGGGTGAGATCCCGTGGAAAAGAGCCCCGCTGGTTTCTGCCTAGCTTCTCCTCGCGGCTTCCCGGTAGGAGAAGCTCCTCGCTTTGCTCTCCCTGCCACCCCCCTCCAACAGCGGCCGCATTGGTTTGGCCCCTCCTCCCGGATTGGCTAAAGCTTTACGCCTCGGCCGGGGATTGGAGGCCGTTCGTCTCTCTCCTAGCCCCCGCGTCCATTGGTCCATCTTCCGCTTCTGGGCGGAGTAGCCGGGGACGGTTTCCACCCTCTTGTTTACCGGCCGCGTCGCTGACGCGATCGCTAAAGTTCCCCGTGGAGCTGCGCCGGCCAATTGCGTCGCTCGCTCCACCCTCGCTGCGCTCCCTCGCCGCCTCCCGCGTGGTACGGCCCACGCCTTCAGAACGCCGGCGCGTCCCTCCGCCCGCGCTGGCCCGCTGCTTCCCCCCACACACCCCGCACCGAGCCGGCGCTTGGTACGGCCCGCGCCGCCTCCTCCGCTCCTGAGGGAGGCTCGACCCCCTCCCGGCCCGCGGCTCTTGGTGCCGCCCGGGAGAACCAGGTCATCGGCCGGTTCCCGTGAAAACAAAAACAATCGGCGGCGCCGCCGGGGGGCAGCCGAACGCGGCGTGTCGGGGGGCCCGGGGCGGGACGCGGCACCGGGTGGGGCGGCCGAGAGAGCGCGAGCGGCGGGGCCGGGGCGCCATGGGGCGGGCGGGCACGGGCTGCGCGGGGTTACCCCGGCGCCGCGGCTAGCGCGCCCGCCTTGCCTTAGCCTCCCGCGCCGCCCGCCGCCTTGGGGGACGAGGAGCAGGACGCGGCCTCGGTGGGGCCCGGGCCGAATCGCTGCGGACCGCCGAGCGCCGGGGAGCCGAGCGCCGCGGTCTCCGGCATGGATCAGTGCGTGACGGTGGAGCGCGAGCTGGAGAAGGTGTTGCACAAGTTCTCGGGCTACGGGCAGCTGTGCGAGCGCGGCCTGGAGGAGCTCATCGACTACACCGGCGGCCTCAAGCACGAGATCCTGCAGAGCCACGGTGAGGGCGACCGCTCGGGGGTCGGGGCCCGTCGCTGCGTCTGCCGGTCCCCAGGCCGCGGCGACTTTCCCTCCTCTCACGGACCCACCCGGAAACGCGGTGGCCTCGGGGAGCAGTCCGCTGCACACGGCTCCGGGGTCTTGTGTGGTGGTGCGGGCCGCAGGTGTGCGAGGGATAACGATGGTCTGTGCTCAGGGCTCTGTCCAATTCCTCGGGCTCGGAGACTTTTCTTCCCCCCCCGGTGGTTCTGGGGTTAGAGAGTTGAATGTTGGTAGCTGTGGGCTTTCTCATCAGCCGCTCCTGCAACTTCAGAGTTGGACTGTTGTGAGCAGGCGGCAGCTTTTCTGAACTCGATTCCTAGGACGCTGGCCGAATCAAACCGTTCAGCTGTAGCTTCACTGGAGACCGATGGGACACTTGTCGACTGGTTAGTTACTTGCCTTAACCTGGTCCAGTTTGTACTTGTTAATCCTCTCAGAAAACGGGTTTTCCGTGGAAAGCGCTTTGTCTGGATTATTTCATTAATTGGCCTACGTCTCGGAGGGCAAATGCCAGGGCTAACTTGAGGAAGGGTTTTGTGTTTTAAAAATAACATTAGAGGTCTGGTACTTGGGAGCCACAATGCTGACTCTTTGAGAGGTAAAGAGACCGAGTCCTTGTCGGTTAGTGGGCTGAACATAAATTAAAGGGATGCTTGCTAGCCGGGGAGAAATGCAGATGTAGCCCGGGAGATGAAGGCAATGTTAGCCTTGCCCCTCTCTCCTCTCCGCCTTCCTTTCCCAGACAGTTCAGTTGAGGGTGACTGTCCCTCCCTGGTAAAGGAGTCTGACAACTTCTGACACAGCTGTCACTCTGGAACTCTGGGAAAGAGCTAAGCTGGAGCCATCGGTTGAAACACTGTTAGGGGACGATGGTGACTATTTTAACTGTAGTAAGGGTTTCTACATAAATATGTGGAAGACATATTGGTGACTGCATGGGAAAAGACATCTGACTGTTTTGGTTGTGATAATACAGTTGATTCGAACAGAATAAGGTGGGGTATGAGGGAATCTGGAGACGACTGGTCAATTTTGATTCGTGAGCTAAAGTTCAAGGGTTTGCTGAAGATACAGCAAAGGTCTTGGGATATATGTGAGACTAAAACTTGTCCTCTTTCGTGTGTGGTGCTTTGAGATAGTCTCACTGTGTGACCCAGGCCAGCTTTGAACTCAGTCCTCCTGTCTTTATCTTCCTAGTGTTTTCCATTACTGGTGTGCTTGCTACCTGTGTTGTCTGATGTTTCTAAGATGGCAGTTGAGATCCGAGGCCCTGAGATAAAAGATCTTAGGCTCAAAACACAACCCAGGTAGAGTAGAAGTGAAAAGGGGAGAGGCAGGAAAAGAGGCTGCCTGTCTGTTCTTGGTCACACCAGATTACTGGAGCTCCCCGGAGGACATCTTTGTGTTTTCTCCAAAAGAAGAAGCCAGTAGGGAAAGAGTGAATATAGGGCTTCTACTTGGAGAGGTGAAGGAATGTTTCCATTTTGGGACCAGACCATAGACTGGGGGGCTAGACAGGGAGGATCTGAGAGAGAAGATGAAACTTAGGGTTCCTAACAGAAGAATGAATACAGTAGAAGATGTGAGTGTCAGGCTTGTTTTAGCAAAATTAGAGCCAGTCTCAGATGGTTAAAATGATTGTAAAGATTGCCAAGGCAGGGATTTTAGGTGTCTTTGCTTGGTAGGGGAACTTTTCACAACTATGGTGTGAGGGTTAGTAGCCACAGTATGCCATGCTGTTAAAACACACAGTTGTGTGTGTTCTCTTGATTTTTTTGCCCCATCTCCCATTTTAAACCTTCCTGTGAACCAAATCCCTGCCAGTCCTCTGTGGCAGCTCTTTTAATTTCCTTTAATAATTGAATAGGATTAAGTGATGAAAGGTAGTGAAAAAAAACATCAAAGAAATACATATACCACAAATCACAAATACTGGGTCTCCCGTTTTTTGTTTTTTGTTGTTGTTTTTTGTTTTACGACGAGACAGGGCTTCTCTGTATTTTGGAGGCTGTTGGACCAGCCGGGCCTAGAACTCACAGAGATCCGCCTGCCTCTGCCTCCCGAGTGCTGGGATTAAAGGTGTGCACCACCACTAGCACCGGGCGGGTCTCGTTTTTTTTTTTTTAAGGTAGCCTTTTTTTGTTTCTCTTGGTGTTCCTTTGGGTGAAGATAAACATGCTTTGGTATCTGGTCACGGTCTCTTTGAAGCAACTAATTTCAAATAAATATTTCATGCAGGTGATAGGTGGTGGATATTACATTGAGTCTTAAGTATGCCCCTTTCATAAGTATGCCTACTCTGTCTGGGCAAGTGTTCTGGTAGGCTATTTACTGTGATCTGAGAGAGGGGCTGCATTGGGGCTCTTTTGTCAGGGTTCTCTGGACCTTATGCTCAGAACTAGAGTGGTAATGTTCTTGAAGAAGAGAATGAGTAAAGCTTCCATTGGGGGCTGTACACACTAGCTGACCAGACCAGATAAAGGACAGATCACTGTACATACTGGCTTCCCCTTTCAGAAGCACTTGTGCCAGTAGTGGGGATTAGTCTAATTTTAAAAAGCTGTAATTTTGTAGGTTTGATCTGAGTCTGTAGTGGGGTGTCTGAGGTAAGACGTATCACAGACAACTGTAATAAATGAGCATAGCTCTGAAGGTTGTGTTGGAAACTGGTTGTTGCTCTTAGATATAGTTAGTAAGCTCTTCACTGTGCTCCAGGTTGTAAACACTACCCAAGGGAACTGGCCTGGAACTAGTCCTACTGTCAACTCTAAATTGCCTCTCTGTAACCTAAAATTGTTTTCTGTGAAATTTCTCTTAGCTATCTCTTTAAAATGTCGCTTTCTTAATGCATATTCTTCAGGAGGATGAGGGTGGTGTGGGATAGTCACTCACATCTGGTGAATTACTTTATGCTCTGCCACTTTATTCATTCCTAGTTTATCAACCTGGAAAGGGGGGTGGCGTGGTGTTTTTTTTTTTGTTGTTGTTGTTTGTTTTTTTGTTTTTTTTTTTGGTGAAGTGTCCAGCTTCTGCTAGAGGAGTATAAGACTCAGAAGGAAATTGAGGCCTTGAGTTTGGGTGGTTCTAGGGCAGCTAGGAGGACAAAGGGGCAGTAGAGGTTAGAGTGAGCTTGGAAAAGTCTGGTTGAGCCTGGCCATTACTTTTCCTGGAGCCTGACTCAAGAGGTTTCTCTTGATGCTTTGGATAGGGCCTGGAGGCAGGAGGATAGGCCACACTTGGGTGCCCAAAGTGAAAGGAATACACATAGTTTTATTCATGACTAATGGAAAACAGGGAGCAGTATGTTGGTCTGGGACAGTAAGACCACTTTAACCTATTTTGTCAGAAGTTCAAAAGTTGCATTGTGCTCTGCTGCTTAGCCTGAATTATTCTGATTGAAGTTCATGAACTTCCTTATCTGACAGGAGAGGAGCACACACCTGCCCTTTAGCTGTGTCCCCTTTCAGTGGCAGTTTTCTCAGAAGGGAGAAATCGGGTCCAGTAGAAGATCATTGTGGCTGATGCCGGCTGGGGATCTTTTCCAGTATGCCCTTGGTTTAATGTGGGTGATGTTTTACTCATACTTGTATGTGCACTTAGTCTTCACATTGGCTTGTAGATACATACGTGGATTTATCCTTAGTGCCAGACGCTGGTACTTGTGAGCTTATAGACTGGATATTAGGTATAATAAAGCAAGGCACATCAAGGTAAAGATGGCTGATCTGAGCTTAAAAGACAGAAACATGGCCAGCATTTCTGCTTTTGTGATCTGGCTTGTGATAATTGTACCATCACCCCCTTTAGCATTTTCCTAGTGGAAAATATATTAATTTTTTCTGGTTAGCATTTTGTGGTAGAATGAAGAACAAAAGAGGCTTGACACAATTTTGGTAACAGTTTGACAAAATGCTTAAAATGTAATTGGGGAATTGCTATATTACTTTTTGGTTATTTCTAGACTATTACTAAAAGGAATTTGGCTGTACTAGGAGTCAAACCCAGGACCTTATGAATGCTAGGCAAGCTCTTGACCACTGAGCTGTGTGTGTATATCCAAAGGAGTTAATTTTGTCTTTTTAAATTTTTATTTATTTTGAGTAGATAATACATGCAGATAGTTTGAATCCAAACAATAAATAGACTTCCTGGGAACGAGCTTCCCTATTACTCTTGTTCTAGAATCTCCTCGTTGCCTAATTGACAGACAACGGAAATGCCAGTTTTCAGAAACGCTAAAAAATTTTTTTTGACCAGGTGGTGGTGGTACACACCTTTAATTCCAGCACTCAGGAGGCAGAGGCAAGAGCTAGTTCCAGGACAGCCTTCTAAACCTCAGAGAAACCCTGTTTCAAAAAAAAAAAGCAAGCAAAGAAAGAAAGAAAACAAAAGGAAAATAAAAGAATTTGGAAATGAGGCTCAGTGGTAAATTGCTTGCCTAACACCTCAAAAAAAATGGGTGCAGTAGGGTAATGTGTTACTTTTTAAAATGGCATTGGCTGTGTAGTTACTTATGATTACATTTTGTGAGTTGCCGCTTAAAGACAATATTGTGTATTGAGGGATGAGCACATAAAAGCATCTTAAGCAGTTTTTTGCATTTATTGTACGAGCGCTCGAGTGTGTCTATTCACGAGTATGGCAGAGTATCACAGAACACAGGTGGCAATCAGGACAACTTGCAGGAGTTGGTTCTCTATTTGTAGCCTGTAGGTCTCAGGAATCAAACTCAGGTCATCAGGTTTGGCAGCAAACCTTTATCTGAGTCCTTTTCCTGGCCCATAGAGTAGCATCTTAAAACTCATTTTGTGTGTATTTGTAATCAGTAAAACTTAAACTATGACTCTGTGATCTTACTGTTGAGTCAGGAAATAGCTGAACATTTGGCTATTAGTGTCAAAAGTTTGAGAGTGATCAGATGCAAAGATAATTAGGCAAGTGAGTATGAAAAACTATGAATGTGACATTTTAAACTCACATTTAGACCATGCAGGTATCATTAGGGCCTGGTAGGCTCATTCAGCCTTACTTTTTAGTTAGTTCAGATTAGATGGCATACCCAGGCTCCATTCGTTGAAATTGTGCTAAATATTAGTAAGATACTCTTGAGAGAAGAATGACTTTTGAGCTTTGAATTGACTACATTGTGGTCTAAACTTCATCTAGAGTGGAAAGTAGCATGTGAATGGGTCATAAATAAAAGTTTGGGTGGATGACTGTACCATTGTTAACCACGGTAAAAGCAGAATAGATGGGTTGCCAAGCTACTCAGGCTATTTTAAGTAGGAAAATAAAAGGTCAGTGTGTGTTTCCAGTTGGGCTTAGAAGTGGATTTAACTTTTGTTAGCCATTCCTGTCCAGACTCACGTAGGAGATAATTCTTTGTTATTTGAAACATTATTCATTTAGATTTGTGTTATCAGTATTCCTTGGGTTTCCAGTGTCGTCATAGTTTTAATTAAAATGGAATTTTTGACATACAACTAAATGGGCCCAGGTTAAGCAAGACTGGCTCCTGAGACACAAAAGATGCCACTAGGAAGTCGTTTCTTCCACCATTTATACTTTCGATAGTTACTTGCGTTTTCAGAGTTTTTCCCACATTGAAGTGAAGATGGCTGATGGAGCTCAAAAGACAGAAACATGGCTAGCATTTCTGCTTTTTGTGTCCTTTCTCAATCAGTAACTGGAGCTGGAGTTTGTGGTCCTGGTCACCTTGAGCTCTGCTCATCCTGTGTCAGAAGCCACATGTGTCTCCATTCTGCAGAAGAACAACTCTGGAAAGGCATATTTGTCCATAACATACGTTGATGAAAGTGGAAGAACTCTGAATTATATCAGCCGTAGTGCTCTCTGAGAAGTGTTGGTGACTAGCCCAACCTTTACTACATCCATATAAACCATGCTGGTGAGTGGTAGAGAAAGGAGTCTGCTTTAGGACAGGGCTCTTCATGCCTGTGGCAGAGTTTTAGTAACACATGGAGATGTGGGAAGCAGGAAGATGGGATGGAGAACCAGGAGAAGAAGGAAGCAAGAACACAAAGGTGCAGAAAAGGAAGGTGGTGAAGGAATGTGGGATAAAAGCATTAAAAATAAATTGGAAGCAGTCTATAAAGTCGTGGACACCAGTGACAGAGAAACGGGAGACACTGACATTGAGTTTTGAGGTGACATTTCAGTAAGGATGGGACAGGATGGGTGTGATTGGAGGCCTGATGCTTGTAGTGCTCAGGTGTAGTTTGATCTGGTGATATGGGCCTCTTTGGGTAGTAGTTGTACAAATGTAAAGAGACTTCCTAAGGGACCTTTGAGAGTGACCAGGACTTGTGCAAGGATGGCGTCTGGCAGAGTGGGTAAAGGTTGGAAAAAATCAAAGATTAATCCAAGGTTTTAAGCAGAGGTAGGTAATTATGGAACCAAGGGAAAAAACAGCAAAGTTTAGAAGAATGGATGGAGAAACCTGAGTCTGAATTTTAAAATATGAAATCTAGATTTAAATGTTACATTGGGTTCAGCCGTTCATTTTCAAGGTACTTAGAAATTAAGTATCTATGTTTTGAATATATGGTCTTTAAAAATAAGGATCGTGTAGCAGACATTTAAAAACGCGTGCCTGCATATTTCTTCGTTTTCTCTGTAGTTCTTGTCTTACGTGCTTTGAAGTCTTCCACTGCCACCCACAACAGCCATTGCCCAGTTCTCTGCTCCAAGAACACTGTTGAGTCTACCATGTAGTGAGCTTTTAGATTCAAACTTTGTTATTTCAATTTTCCTGCTTGCTTTTGATGCTCTAGAATTGTGACCCGATGTAGTCCTTATGTCCCTGGATGAGAACACCCCTCTGTGAATCTACTGCCCTGTTCTAAAAGGTCAGGGCTTGATTCCAGAATGATTTCTTTACAGATTTGCTGATCTTGAGTATACCCATAAAAGTGTGTTTTCAGTGTATCACCTTTAGAAAAAAGATGAAGGAGTTTGTTTCCTTCCTGTTTATTTATTTATTTTTTGGTTTTTATGAGACAGGGTTTCTCTGTTTTGGAGGCTGTCGGTCCAGCCTGGCCTGGAACTCACAGAGATCCGCCTGCCTCTGCCTCCCGAGTGCTGGGATTAAAGGCATGCGCCACCAACGCCCGGCTCCTTCCTGTTTATTGAACCACCTGGAAGCCTGGGTTGCACTCAAGGCCCCAGCTCTCCTTGACCACCATTAGAGTACTAACATGTGAAATAGTCCTTTGTCAATTTTAACATCACCAGGCTTAGCTTTTCAAGTTTCTGTCTTAGTACTTTACAAGGAGAGCCATGTTCACTTTGACAGGTGACTTTTTAAGAGTTAGTTCTATATCCTAATGTCTGTCTTCTGTAGGTTCACATCCTAAAGTTCTTAACCTATTTTAGAAACTAGTACCATGAGGGAATGCACCTTGAACACTGCTGGCCAAGGCTTTGACACTCAGTTGTTAATTGAATCCAAATGTCGTTATTTTCCCTCCTGCTTTTGACATTTGTGGGTTTGTTTGGATTTCATTTTATTTTTAAATATTAGGACTCTCTTAAACTGGGTATTGTGGGGCACACCTTTTAATCCCAGCATTTGGGTGAGTTCGAGGCCATTCTTGTCTACATAGTTAAGTTCCATGACACCCAGAGCTATGTAATAAGACCATGACTTGAAAAACAGAAATAAATAAGCAAAAATAAAAGGTTTCAAAAGAAAAACAAAAGACTCTAAAAAAGTGGGATACCATAAAAATTTCCCTCTAGTATTCTTAAAGATACCTAGTATTCTTTTGCCTTGTTTGAATTTATGCTTTAAAACTTAGTGTGTTTATTTTTGAGACAGTCTCATGTTCTAGGTTGGGCTGGAACTTGCTAGGTAGCCTAGCAAGTTGACCTTGAATTTAGGGAGCACCATGCTTCTTACCCCACTTCCACTCTAGTGCTAGGATTACGGCGAATGCCATCTCCATGCTTGGGATCCAACCTAAGACTCCGTGTAAGCTAGGCAAGTACATCCCAGCCCCTGTGGAGTTGTTTGTTTGAGTGATTTGTTTTAATTTTTAGGAACTGATTTTCATTGAATTCTGGCATACAAATTCACAGGGTCTGAATTTTCATTTAGGTGTAGTTAGGATTATGTTTCCTAAAAGGAGTTCTGTTTCTCTGCATCATAACTTGTATTCTGTTTTGTTTTCTGTTTAATTCTGTTAAGACTCTGTCCATTTTGAGAAAATGCAAATAACTCAGAAGAGCTCACATGAAGTATGTGCAATATTTACAAACTATTTTTTGCCTCAAGCATATTCATAAAAATATATAACTAGGGTCTGTGATTTCTAGAGAATCTGGTAGTTCATTTATGCCAAAATATTTTTGTTTTAGGCAGTAGATTGTAGACTTTTTGAAAGCTGAATCATAAGTATCTTGCCTGTTAGCACCTTCTTGTATTTTTTTTTTTTTTTTTTTTTTGCCTCACAGGTTTTAGAATGTTCTCCACTATAAAGGATCTCATTTCATATGACTACTGGGCGGCCTGTGCTTGCTTGGTATATTGGCACATTTAAGCTTCTTTTTATAAACTTAGAACTTTGTCAGCTGATGGGCAAAACTTTCAATCTTGTGCTTGTGGATGCTGCCCATGCTGCCCACTGTCAACTGTGATTTGTTTTTTTGGTTTTGTTTGTTTGTTTGTTTGTTTGTTTTGAGATACTTTCTCTGTGTAGGTATGTAGACCAGGCTGGAATTTACAAAGATCTGATTGCCTCCGCCTCCCAAGTGCTGGGATTAAAGGCGTGCGCCACCACCACCCGGCTCCCAGCCATGGTTTTAACAGTGGTGTATTTTGTTACCAGCATGTCCTTGTGCAATTGTTTGGCATCACCTCCACCTCGTATGAAAATAAGTGCCAGACAGATTTGAAAGTTGCAGCACTGGGTAGGAATTTAGTTTTCAATTTTACTATCTCTTTGACTTGATTGAATGTAGATGGGTCAAACAGTGAATATTACCATAGTTGGGTACGTGTGTTCCTTAGCTTTGTAATGAGTAAGGGGGAATACAGACCATATAAATGGTAGGAAATGCTAAAAATGCATTGGTAGTTTATCAAAACCAGCATGTAACTAGAAATTTTACAGTTTTTAGCTTTGCGATACACCTCTTTAAGATATTTACTATGTTCTGATAGTAGGATGTACTTTTTTTGACATTCATCTCAATTTCTGTTAAATCAAAGTGCATCCCAGGCTGGTGAGAAGCTAGGTGTGTAAAGGTACTACCTGCCAAGCCTGATTACTTTGACCCCTGCAACCCACATAAAAGTGGGAAAGAACGGATTCCCTAAAGTTGCCCTCTGACCTCAACATATGCACACACACACACACACACACACACACTAATATTTTCTTTTTCAAAAAAGAACATCCTAATATCAACATAGTAGAGTACGTATCTTTTTTTTTTTTTTTTTTTTTTTTTTTTTGGGTTTTATGAGACAGGGTTTCTCTGTATTGTTTTGGAGGCTGTCGGACCAGCCCGGCTTCAAACTCACAAGAGATCTGCCTGCCTCTGCCTCTTGAGTGCTGGGATTAAAGGCGTACGCCACTGCTGCCCGGCTTAGAGTACGTATCTTAAAGAGGTATATCACAAAGCTAAAAATTGTAAAACCCAGATTGGGAAGGGATGCTATGGAAACATGTTTTTCTAACATACTGTTTCTGTGAAATCAGTGGGCATAACTCCTGAAATGGTTAGGCATGGAAGCCCACAGTTAGACCTGGAGCCTTAGCTAGGTGTCACAAAAAACAAATGTCAAGTTGGTGATGTCTAATTTAGTTTGGGTTTTTTAATTATATTTTTATGTCTGGATTTAGAGGAGATATTGCCTTAAATTTCTGTATACTGTAAGTAGTATACTTAATTACTATACTTAAAAATCTGTTTCTGAAATAAAGGTGCTAGTCAGGTATGGTAGCTCATTTCTATAGCAGCACTTGGGAGATTGAAGTGGGAGGGTCCCTGAGTGTGAGACCAGCCTGGGCTGCAGAGTGAGATTTTCCAAAGACTACTGTGACAACAATGACAATGATAGCAAAATAATAATACAGATATTATTATTTTTTTCAAGGTGCTGTTCTGTTACATTTGAAGTAATTTTAGGGCTTTTTTGCTGTACTGGGGGATCCTGAATGACAAGTGCCATCACCACTGAGCTACATCGTATAGTTACAGAATGATTTTTACCTTCCCCATTGTATGTGATGTTGGTTTTAACATGCTAAGTAATGCTCAAGCTCATTTAATCAAGTCGTGTTAGATGTGACTGTACAATGTACATGCCATGTCCATGCTGGCAGGGCCACCTCATGCATGTGGGGTCCAGGCAGTTTATGACATTGAGAGACTTTATTCTACTTCAGTTATGGTGAAGATGCTTTTACTATTTCCATTTTATATCTAAAAAGTAAAACTAATTAAATTTTTTGCACAGGAAGGTTCTAGAAGTTGGTTATGTTTTCATGGAAAGATTAAAAAAATCAATTGTCTCTGTCAGGTCATTTTAGTAGTTTTCAAGCCTGTTTGTACCTTTGGCTGCTTTCCACTGAATCCATTTAAAAATGCATTAGTGGATCCTCTCTGATCAGGGCTTTCCTTCAGCTTATTCTATAATAACTTTGTGGGGCTTCCAGATAGGCAGGCATTGCTTAACTGTAAGAATGTATTCTGAGAAATGCCCTCTTAAGGAGTTTCATTGTTGTATGAACATTGTTATATATACTTAGACACATCTAGATGGCATAGCCTCATACACATCATCATATAGGTGGCCCATTGTTGTTGAAACATCTTTATGTAGTGCATTAATGTCTTCAGGTCTCAGACTCCCCTTGGAGCTCACTGATTCAGTTACTGTTTCTGCCTCCCCAGCACTGCGGTAGTTACAGGTGATGGGGGTCCTCATGCTTGTGCAGTAGGTGCTTTACTCACTAAGCCATCTATCTCCCTATCGTCCCCGACCCCGATTTTTTTATTGAATTATCATGTTTTGTTGAGCTGGAAGTGTGTATTTTTGTTTTATTACTACTCTGCTGTATTGAGGATTGAATGTATAACCTTACACAAGCTAAGCTAATATCCCCTACTGAGTTATTTCCCTGTCTTGATACATTTTATGTGTGTGTTTTCTTGTAAATTTAGCTTTGTTTTATTCTTGAAGTATTAAGAGTATGATTTGCAAATATTTTCTCCCGTTCTGTTTTTTTTTTTTCAATTTCCTGAAACAGTTTCTTGTGGCTAAGGCCAACTTTGAAGTATTGATCTTCTTAATTCTACTTTCCAAGTGCTGTGATGACAGGCACACTGACTCAGAAACTTAATTTTAATGAAATTGAACTTTTTTCCTTTGGTTGCTTATGCTTCTTGATGTCATGTTTAAGAAACCATTGGCTAATCCAAGATCCAGACCCCCCCTTTTTTTTTTTGGTTTTTACGAGACAGGGTTTCTCTGTATTGTTTCCAGAACCCCCTTTTTTTCTTACAAAATTCTAACATTTCAACCTTTAGTTTTGGACCTTTATTCTGTTTGAATTAATTTCTGTATATGATGACTCTTTCGCATGTAGCAATTTTTGTCAAACTGTCTGATTAGCCTCATTGCCTCATTGTGGTGTTTTTGTCTTGCACCAGAAGGTAAGTTGTAGGAGAAGGGTTTTTGATAGCTATTACTATGCCCGTGCTGGATTCATAGTAAATATTTGTTATGATTTTGATCCTGTATCTAAGTGAGTTCATTCACTTAGACATGATAGTATAGTTCACAGTCTGTGGTGATGAGATTGTGGAGGAAGTTTGTTTCCTAGGGAAATTTTAATTTTTTTATTTCTAAGAGTAAACAAATTCAGTTTCTTAGTGTTCGCTTGAAAAATAACATCTGATTTTTCATTGTTTTCTCCCATCTTTCTTTATAGGGTTTGCTTTAGTGAATCACCAATATTTCTTTCTTTTTTAATAGGTCAAGATGCTGAATTATCAGGGACACTTTCACTTGTTTTGACACAGTGCTGCAAAAGAATAAAGGACACTGTTCAAAAGCTGGCCTCTGATCACAAAGACATCCATAGCAGTGTTTCTCGAGTTGGAAAAGCCATTGATAAGGTATGGAATTGAAGGAACCGCTTTTGTTTCTTAAGTTCATTTTAGTTATTGTCTGTGTGTACATGTGTGCATGTCAGAAGACAATTTGGGAGTCGGTTTTGGTTTTCTTTTTCTACCATGTGGGTCTCTGGGATTGAACTCAGGTCATGAAACTGACAGCAAGCTCTCTTACCTTCTGAGCCCCTCACCACCCACAACTGTTTGTATTTCTAACATTCTTCCTTTGCCAGTATTGTGACACCCTTTGCTTTCTCAAATTGCTTTAGGCCATTCCTTCCTTCTTTGCTTCTGATAACTTTTTTTGTTTTTGTTTTTTTGAGACAGGGTTTCTCTGTATTGTTTTGGAGGCTGTCCTGGAACTCACTCTGTAGACCAGGCTGGCCTCTAACTCAAAGAGATCCACCTGCCTCTGCCGCCCGAGTGTTGGGATTAAAGGCGTGTGCCACCAACGCCCGGCTGTTTCTGATAACTTTTAAGGTTCTTGTTTATTGTGTTTCTTAAAAGTTCCCTGTTGCTGTTATTTGAGAAACGGAAATAAAAATAAACCAATACAACTTTCTTTTTATGGCTTTACTGTTTCTCCATTTGCTTATATGATGAGAGCCCTGATGAATAAAGGTGCAGAAACATTTTAAGCCACTCTGTGGGAGTTTGTTTATAGGAATAAGCTTTGCTGCTTCCTGAGTGAGTCCCTGGTGATGACCCTGCCCGTTGTGGGATAATTAGAGTAACACCCTGTATCTGTCTCTCCCACTTTATCCCAAGTCTTTTCTTCCTGTAGGCAGGCTAGTTGTATTTCCTTAGTGTTGTCTTTTGTGCAAGTGAGTGACTTAGTTGTCAGAGAGCCAGGCAAGCCACTTTTGTTGGGTGATTTTTTTCTTTGTTCTTGTGACATTTCTTGATTAAGCCATCTTTGACTTAGTGGTTGACTCATAAGCAGTTCCCATTTTTAGCACTGAAGCCATTTTGTCCACTGGGTACACAATCCTAAGAGAGTTTAAGAGGAGCTTCCCAAGGTTTTATCTGTTCCCTCCACCTATTAGGGAAGACTGTGACTGACCATGGCCATTTCTGTTTATATGTTGTGAACTTTTGAAAGAGGAGGCAGAATGGTGAAGAGCTTTTTGTAGCAAACATACTTCCTGAACATTCCTGAGTACTTAGCTTGTATGTACAATGTTGTTCAATGATGGCAGCATAACATATACAGTAGAATAGCCTGGAGAGTGTGTCCAAGAAACTCATAAATTACCCTGTGGAGTAGAAGTATAAAAAGGCTAGGCTTATTGGTGCCGAAATCTGGACTGCTTTTTAAAGAGGTACATTTGCTGGTTGATAGGTACAGTAGGACTGGAAGTGGCAAGTACTCTAGGGATTATGTGACTTAGGGAAGTTTTAGTGGTCTGTCAGAGAGTGATGGACTTGGGTTAGTGATGGCAGAGGCTGGGCAGATAGCAAAGGCTGGGAATGTAGTGAGTATTCTCTAAATACCTTTGAGATTTGAAGCCTGTTTGGTAACTTGATGCAGGTGAACATGGCTGTGGAAAAGTAGGCTTGACATCATGTCATTGTGGCATTAGAAGCTATTAGTCGTACCTGAAGTGGTTGTTTTTATGTATGTGGAGTGGTGAATACTTGGTGAGACAATTTTAATAATCTACGAATGAGCAACCTTGTGTTTGCTTAAGAAGCTTCACATCTCTTTGGTCAAAGCATCCTGGTGGTTGTGATGGCATAGAGAGAACTCTGGGAGGGTCCTGAGGATGTCTGCTGGACCACCGGGCCTGCTGCTCCCTGTAGTTCATGTTAGGGAGTCATTACCTGTTCAACAGTGAAAGTTAATGCTCAAGAGCCCCTTGCTTGGAGTAGGTGCAAATGGTCTCAGCAGTCACCTCAGATTTGTTTGTATGCTGCTATGGGAGGATACTGTATTTCTGTCTAACTGCCTTCTTTCGGTTGCCCTGCTACAATTATCATCAGAATTCTCTTTGCTCTTCCTTCTTGCAAGTGACTTGATGTGCATGACTTCTTCCATATGCAGCAAGTTTTTACAGACCACTGTGGGTTGTCAAATATTTTGACTAGTCTTTGAACAAAGTAGTAAGATGTACTTGGTGCTAAAAATAGTATCTCTTTGAGAATGGGTGTCTAGGCACCACATTATAGCTAATAATTTACATTCTGACTTGGATTGGGAGAGGATATTTAAAACATGTTTCTTATTAGGTATTTTATTTAGTCTTTCACTTTTGAGAATTTTTTTCATGTATTTGGAAGTTCTAAGGACTTCAAATAACTACAATTCTGAAAGAAACAGAATAGTTCCTTCCGGAAATGTGCTTTTGTTTTTAGGAAGATAGTTTAGATTCTAGGTACATAGATTCTTCTCATCCAATATAGGCAACTATAGCAGTTAGTGAATACTCTACTTGCTGGGTTGTAGTTTTCAGGCATCTCTCAGCACATATTCCCTGCATTTTTGTTGTCTCCTATGTTGCCGGGAGAGGAAGCTGTTTCCCAGCGGATGTTCCTAGATGTGAAGAGGGTTTTTGCATGCATGAAGAATTTGTGTAGGCTGTTATTACATAAGACTCCTGACTTGTTAAATCTTACCCACTTAACTTGAACTTGACAAATGTATACAAGCTTGAGAAGATTGTAATAAAGGTGGAGAACATTCGTGTATTGGTGGTGAGTGAATAGTATAAAGCTGAAACCATTGTGGTTCAAGGATTGTGGGATCAAGACAAGCTGATCTGAGTAATAGATTGGAATGCTGTCTAGCTGCCTGTGAATGCCATTTTATGGGCACATGCTCCTCCCTTGGAAAGCTGACAGACAGTTGGTTCCTTAGGAGCAAGCTAGAGTTGTTTTAAAAATCATATTAACAAAGAACAGTCTGTGAACAGTAATGAGTGTCCAGTTTCTACAGATTCAAAACATAGGATTTTGAAACAACATAGAGGAAAACAAATCCTGGCCTTTCTTAAAGGAAAAGGAACGGTTAAAAGGGCCAACCATGCAGTCATCATCTATTAGATGTGTGTGTATTTGTACAAATGAGACCTAGGACACTCCAGTTTGCAATGGAGCCTTCAGGTTAATCATCATTTCCTATCTCAGAGGACTCTTCGGGGATGGTATCTTAAAGTCACAGGCACACCAGCTGAGGTTAAAAATCCTTTGTTCCACAAGCCTGTTACTTTTTTTTTTTTTTTGGTTTTTCGAGACAGAGTTTCTCTGTGGCTTTGGAGGCTGTCCTGGAACTCACTTGGTAGTCCAGGCTGGTCTCGAACTCAGAGATCCGCCTTCCTCTGCCTCCCGAGTGCTGGGATTAAAGGCGTGCGCCACCAACGCCCGGCTCTTTTTTCCTGTTTTTTTTTTTTTCAAGCCTGTTACTTAAAGTGTGTATTTCTAAACACTTAGGACATTTTTTTGACAAGTGGGTAAAGATGAGTGAGAAATTTTTTGTACATTTTTTTGACAAGTGGGTAAGGATGAGTGAGAAATTTTTTGTATCTTTAAAGTGCTAATTGGTAATTTTTTTCTTTAATGTTTTAAGTGGGTTTTTTGTTTTAGTATTAAATTTTTATTTTCTGAAAATGTTAGCAGAAAAGAACCTTGTATTATCTATGGAATTTTCTTGATTATTGTGAATAATAAAAATAAAAACATTGAATTTTTTTCCTTTAATGTGTTGGCTATTAAAGTTATTTAGCCCTTAAGTTCTGCGATTTTTGCGTGTATGGGGGATTGTTTTTTAATTTTCTACCTCCTACTTCTTAGAAATTATTTCTAGGGCTATGGGGGGGCTAAAATGAATAACAATGAGATTTTAAGCTTCTAAAATGTACATTATAGTTAGCTAAAAATAATACATGTTATTTATATGCTAGGAATCTTATATTGTAAAAAGTGCTAGGTTTTCTGTTTTCTTTTGTTTGTTTTTCAAGACAGGGTTTCTCTGTGTAACGGCTCTGGCTGTCCTGGAACTCACTTTGTAGACCAGGTTGCCTTGGACTCAACCACTTGCCTCTGCCTCCTGAGTGCTAGGATTAAAGGTGTGCTACGTTTTCTTAGTACATAAAATAATACAAAAAGTTCTGAAGCAAGTGTTTATTGAATTGCAAGGGAAAGATTCTACCTTTAGCTAATCTAAGGTTTGCAGAGTTAGTATCTTAAATATGACTTGGAAGAATATGTAGGATTTGGAAGAAGAAAGTGATGAAGTGAGATTTTTCTGTAGGATAGATAACTTTGATAGGGTAGGTTGGGAAAGATTTAAGGATTATGGATTCCATCCTGAATTCTATCCAATAGGTGGTGAAAGCAGGGGGAGGATTAGCTTGATATGGTATGGGATGAAATTAGTGGTAGTCACGGGTAGGGAGATGGTAGCTTTTACTTACCCAGTGGTGACTTATTTCTGATACTGAGCTGAGTGATTTACTTGCATTTATGTGTTCCATGAGGTTAGTATGTTGTTTTCATTGGCTTATGAGCAAACTGAGGTGAAGAGATGTTGACAAGATACCCTGAGTATACATCCTGGAGGGCAGACCAAGGTTTGGAAATGTTTTCAACTGAGAATTTGTTCTTAAGCTTTTCTTGAAAACTTGTGAGGCGTAGCAGGGCTGTTAATGTGGGGGTAAAGTGATGGATAAAAAGTTTTAACTGCATTGCCCAAACTGGTTTTCTGCCACTAGATGGAGCAGCTGACATTGGGGAAGCAAAATTCTGATGGTCTGAATGCTGACAGTATAAAAAGTGAAATAGCTGATATTTTTAAAAATGGTTCCAGTTGGAACTGCCTTTTATGTCAAGTTAACTGGTGTCAAAAATGGAAAGAGGTAATGCAACAATAAGATAATTGTACTTAAAGCAGCGATTGAGATGAGTGAGTGGAGCTGAATATAGATTTGACTTAAAGTTGTCGTACATGATGAATTCGTCCTTCTATAGTAGAGGAGTGTTATTAAGAAGAGAACTAAGGAAATTATAAGACTAGATAATTGTCTCTGATTAATAAGAAAAAGATAGTTGAGTTCTGAAGTACAGATGTGGGATGGAGATATATATATATATATATCTGAAAGGGAAATGGTGATTAAAAAGCAAGGAAGGCATTACCTAAGAATAAAATAAAGCATACCATACTCTTCCCCCACCCCAAAAATGCAGTGTGCCATGGCTGAACTGTATTGAGGTATTTGTTAAGGTGTAATAAAATATCTTGATCTTTGAAAGCTCTTGCTATTGACGTTGCATGATTTCAGTAGGAGCTGCTATTGTCTCTTTTCTGTCCACTTGGGTCAGTCCTTGTTCTGAGGATAACCTTTCCCAGCCTGGTGTGTGCAATGTGTAGTGGAAATTCTCATGTTCTTCCCCAGGTCAGGGGCCTGGGGGATTGTTGTTTTTCATTAGAATCTTAGGAAAGGGAGTGTGTTGGGTGGGTTTATGTCAGGTTGACACATGCTGAAGTCATCTGAGAGGAGGGAACCTCAATTTAGGAAATGCCTTCATAAGATCAAGCTGTAGGCAAGTCTGCTGGGCATTTTCTTAATTAGTGATTAGTGAGGGAGGGTCCAGCCTTAGGTGGGTGGTGCCATTCCTAGCCTGGTGGTCCTGGGTGTTTTAAAAAAAAGCAGGTTGAGCAAGCCTGATAGAGCAAGTTTCCATAGCCTCTGCGTCAGCTCCTGTCTTCAGGTGCCTGCTGTGTTGTGTGTGAGTCCTGACCTGACTGCCTTTGATGATGAACTGTGATGTGGAAGTATAAGCCAAATAAACTCAGCCCTCCCCCAAGTTGCTTTACTCCTGGTGTTTCCTCACAGAAGTAGTAATCCTAATTGGGACAGGGAGTCCGGGAGGTGTTATCGGTCCTGGAAGGAAGCTGGTCTGAGGTAGGAGACAAAACACAGGTGCTGAGAAAGAACAGAGAGCATCTCTGGGGCCGTTATCCCTCAGCCCACTGCTTTTCTTAACCCCACCTTGCTTGGATAAAAAGACGGTCTTTTTCTGAACCAAGCATCCTAAGTAACTGCTCCTTACTCCCTGAGCATCAGCACTGGTGTGGAACCACACTGCCTGTGCCCAGTGGGAAGCTGTGTGTGTGGAGGTAGCTATGAGGCGATATTTTTTTTCCTACTAAAATCCTGTTCCAAACTGAATGAAGAACCGTTTATTGAATTATAGTGCAGGCCACAGAAGAAAGCCTAGGATTCTCACTTTATTTGACCCAGAAGATGAAGATGTAATACTGGGCTTCGTCTATCCCTTGGGAAAAAAAAAACCCACCACCAACAACAACCTTACAGGAAATTGTACAAATGAATCAAGGATGTACTTGGATTTAAGTGGTGTGTGTGTGTGTGTGTGTGTGTGTGTGTGTGTGTGTGTGTGTGTTGGTATTATTTTAAGACAGACAATCTTAGCTACGTAACCTAAGCTCAGGGTCCTTCTGAGATTAGACAAATTTGCTACTACACCCATTTTAAGTGATTTTTTTTTTAAAAGCAAGGAATTTGTTAGCCCGGCGTTGGTGGCGCACGCCTTTAATCCCAGCACTCGGGAGGCAGAGGCAGGCGGATTTCGAGGCCAGCCTGGTCTACAGAGCGAGTTCCAGGACAGCCTCCAAAGCCACAGAGAAACCCTGTCTCGAAAAGCCAAAAAAAAAAAAAAAAAAAAAAAAAAAAGTAAGGAATTTTTTTAATGGTTGTTTGTATTTTCTAATGGCTCACCAGATAAAAGTACAAAGTACACAAGCCTGGTGGCCTGAATTTGATCTCTAGAACTCAGGGTGGAAAGAGAGGACTGATTCTTCCATATATGTGCCATGGCACTCACAAGTCTGTGTACACAAAACACATCATATAGACATAGCAGCAATAATAAAACTCTAAAAATTTGTGTTTTGTAATGAAAGTTATTTTAAATGTGGCATCAGAATTGGTGGCAAGGACTGAGTCAGATTCACCTATTGCATGTTGGATATTTATTGTTGGATGAATACTGGTGGAAGATTTCATGTACATTACTTACATCACCTTGAACAACTGTTTAACTTAATCTGCAACTCAGCAAGTGCCATCCTGAGCGTGAGTGTGAAAACTGAGGCTTATGTTAGAGAAGAAAGCTAAGCCAGAGAGAAGAAAGGCTAAGATTAAAACTTCTCTACTAGAATTCCTTGGGAGAAGTGATCTTTAGTGCCTGGGGAGCACCTGCTGGATGCACAGGCATCTCTCTCCTTGTAGAATGGTGAAAGGTCTTTGGGAGGATAAAACTTCCCCTGTCAGGTGGGGCAGCAGATTGGAGTATGAGATTCCTTGGATAGGGGTGTGACAGACGGGAAGTTTGGAGCATGTTTACCTTTTAAGAGCTCAGTGTGTGGTGGGCTTAGTAAAGTAAAAGCTTACTAGTGTGACTCTCTTTCTCTTAACTTTGAAAATCAAAGCAGAGGTATGAGTGCGAATATTGTACACAAGAAATGGATGTCAAGAAAGATGGTGTCAGCATCCAGAGTTCCTAGTTCAGCCCCAGCCATAGCTTGTGAAACCCTGCTGTCTAGTGTATGCCTGAGCACAGGTTTATTTCCTCATACGTCCTGCACCTTATCATCAGCAACAGGGTGTTGCCGATCTTTCCCTAAGGGGTTTGTATCAGTTTACAGTCCTGCCCAGCATGTTTGACAGTCCTGTTCCCTCATTTCTCTTCACATTTGCTGTTGCCAGCTTTTAACATCTTTAAAGGTTAACCAAATGGGTGTGAAATCTGGTCTTACTCACAGTACCTTTCTTATCTTTTGGGGTGGAGCATTTTCGCTTGTGACCATTAGATGGCCGTGACTGTCTTACCAGTTGGAGGTTTGCTTCCTTCTGTATTCTCCTGAGTAATGTTATCTTTGAGTTGAGTGTGAAGCAGCCATCTTGTCCCAGTCCAGGTCTGCTTCTTCTGTTGAGAGTCTGCTCACTCTTTCTAACCAAATTAACTAGATGTTGAGGAGAAAAACAACAACACAAAAACAGTTCCTTGTAGGTGCAAGCCGTGACCTACAGTGCAACAATTGTTGGGGTCATATACCAAGTTTTTTTCAAAGTAGATGGGAAGCTTAAAAATAACACCGAGAGCCGACACTTAGGATTAAAACAATGCTGTTTTTACCATGAACTGCTCGTAACTATGATTTATGAATTTGGTGAGCAACTAGTGAAAACTAGTCTTTAAATTGATTTGGTTTTATTAATGAGCTTTCCAAAGAGATAGCATAGATGGGTTGTTTAGGTCTTATGACTTACTTCATGTTGTTTTTGTGTTCCTCCACCCTTCAGTCTCCATCCAGATTTCATGTGTTGTGGATTTCTTTTTCCAAGCTTTATTGCATACTGCATAAATGGACATGCCCTTGAACATGCATTTTTTCTGTTGGTCCTTGTTTGAATCCTTTCTCCGTGAGTAAGAGCATCGTGTCAGGCTTCTCTTTGCTTTATTGATTGTTTTTCAAGATAGGGTTTCTCTGTGTAGTCCTGGTTCTCACTTTGTAGATCAGGCTCAGAGATCTACAGGCCTCAGCCTCCTGAGTGCTGGCATTAAAGGTGTGTACCACAATGCCTGGCTTATTGTTTGGTTTTTAGTTTGAGCCAGGGTCTTGCTGTGGAAACTCATGCTGACTCTGAACTCAGGATCCTCTGGTCTTCGCTTCCCAAGTGCTACACATAGGTGGTTCTCGTTGTTTTAAAAATGTGAAAGGAAAAAGCAGGTGATGCTATTAATAGACAGGTGTTTCTTCACATTAGCACCTCTGCTAGTTTACAGTGTTGCTGATTTCCTGGGTAGCATGTAAATGTGTTTGTTCACCTAGTAACAGAAGCTGGAAGGAATGCCAGCTCTGATGCAACAGTGAGTAAGAATCTGTATCTCTTCAGCATCCACTTATAATTTATTATATCCAGCCAGAGCATAAACTGTGAAAGGTTTTCCTGTCTTCCTTGGCTGTTTAAAGTGAAAAGTCAGAGTGATAGAAGGGAGCTTAGAAACATGCATTGTTTTTGCCGACTTTCCAAGATGAGCAACTGTTTACAAAACTTCAGTGTGACTAAAGATATTCCTACTGTAAGGGCTGTTCCATTTTTCTTTCCCATGTGTAGTAACCATAGTAAGCCTCTAGGAAGTAGATGTAAAGGGCATCCTTGTAAAACTCTGTAACATTGTTTAAATACTTGACTGTTTTTAAAGTTTTCTCAGCACTTATTTTTAGTATTTCCAAAAAATGGATTATCCAAATACTTTTATTATGTGAGCAGATACTGTTGGTGATAACTGCTAGATTAATTTTAAAGCAGCTGTAAAGGATAAAAGGTGTAAAGAGAGAGGCTTGCTCTGACCTTAGGTAGGACCATGTTTATTCATGGCAAGGGGCATCTTCTTTGCCCGCATGTGTGAATGGCCAAAATGCTTACAGAGGAAGATGGAATGTGGTCTTTTATAGTGGGCAGAAATCACTTTTGTAGTCCTCAGGAAAAGCTCGGAAGTGTAGTCTGTCAACAGGAAACTGTCAGTGACTATTAAAATTCTGACAGTTTGCTAGGCATGGTGCCTGTATACTTGTAGTCTGCACAAGTCTGCAGGAGGTCATGAGTTCAAGGTCAGCCTTTATTACATAGTGTGTTGGAAGCTAGCCTGGGCTACATGAGAGCCTGTTTCTAAAAACAAGCAAAATGATTAATACATATCAACAAGTAAAAATGTCTTTGAAAGCATATTTATTTTCCATGGTTTTCTTTCTTTCCCGGGAAAATACCTGATGACAAATTTATAGGAGGGTGATAAGATTGAGAAGTAATTATTAGATGAGTTATTATTACCCTGGAGACTGTGTTCACAAATCAGTGAAGTGGTTGATGGTTACATAAGCTTAAGCATGTGGAGAATTATAGGCAGATTCCTGAGTTTGCAGTAAATTGCATCATTAGATACTCATTATTTCATTCATTTGAATGGCCTCTGGAGCAGTAAAATAGCCTCATCATTCTTTGGGTTTCTAGTTGAGTTCAGAAGAAGAGCAAAATACTAGCACTCTTGTGTTTTGGTTATTAGAGACAGCATGAGAAATACAAATGACTTTGTTTAAAAGTGTCAGTGACCTGCCATGAATCAATTCTCAAAGGTAGGCTGGCTCTCTGATAAGCAGAAGTAGAACTCAAACATTATAGGTGATGGTGGTTCGTTAGTAAGTTCATATGTTCATTATTTTAGCATTTAAGTTATTTGTGTTTTTTCCACTGGTTAGGTTAAGTTCTAGTACAAGAGATCCTATTAGAAAACAATGAGGGAGGGCTCCTGAGACCTCAGGTGGACTGAGGAACTTTTGGCAGTTAATTACTGCCAGAGGAAGGGAAATTGTTTTTCTTAACTGTTAAATTACCACACTCCAGTAAATAGCCCCACAGTTGTGTTCATGCATGTAACCCCCAGTTTGACTCCTGAGTTGTTAAAAAAAAAGGCATGAAGTAGGAGGGTACTTATTAGGAAGATTTGTCTAGAAGTACCAATAAATGTATGATACAATATATACATGTATAAAGAATAAATAAAAATTGAAAATTAGGGAAAAGTATTATATTAAAGTTAAGACATAATAATACTGAGGCTTTCATTTTGCCTGAGTGATTCTAGATTTTGATATATTTACTTGGGCTCCTGCATGGACACCTATGCAGGAGCCCAAGTAAATATCACTGTGGAAAAATGTGCTCAGTTTTGGAGAGGAGCACTCTATTGGTCATTGTAAATAGTGCTTGCATTGTGATTGCAGGTTACTTAGAGTCTATTCTTTTATATTCTAAAACAAGTGTCCTGTTGGTTAGGCTAGTTAAGCAGTAGTTGCCTAGAATTGTAATTTCACCTATATCCAGATGATCTTGTCTCATTGATTTGTGTAGTTTTTAAACATTAAGTGGTAGGGCTTACTAAAGTATAATGCTTATGCAAGGCAAAGAAGGCAAAACCAGAAAACTTGGAGACCATGATAGAGATTTGTTCTTTCTTCACTCTTTGAGAATGCTTACTTCATCTTCCTTTCCAAGGGATATTTTTACTGGGAATACTGGTCTTTTCTTTTGCTACTAGAAAAATTCTCTTTTTAACTCCATAGTTTCTGTTGAGAAATCTATAATTACTAAAATCAGAGTCCCTCTGTAAGTAACAGGTCATTTTTCCTTTAAGTCTGTATGCATGCATGCACGCACGCACATGACAACCTCAGCTGTTCTTGCCTTTGACTGTATTTGAGACAGGGTCTCTTGTTCCTGCTGTGTATGCCAGGCTAGCTTGGCCTATGCAGTCCTGGGGACTCTCCTGTTTCTGCTGCCCATCTTGCCTTAGCTCTGGTTACTGTATCCAGCTTTAAATGGGTGCTTGGGATATGAATGAGTCTTAGTCCCACTAAACCATATTTTTAGCCCAAGGGGCCATTTTCTTAGCTGGTTGCCTTGGGCTTTGGTTTATTTTTGTTTTGTTTAGATTTTAGTGGTTTGATACTCTGGAGTAAAATTTCTTTGAACTTGTCCTTTTTTTGGAGTTCCCTCAGCTTCTTGTATCTGAGTGTATGTCTTTGGCAATTCTTTTTCCCATCCTCTGATTTTCTGATGGCAAATTCTAAATCTTTTGTTATTTTCCCAGTTTTTGATACTCTGTTCATTTGTGTTTTGTTTTGAGTCTTGTTTTCCTGTTGTTCAGACTGGATAATATATATACTGACATCTTTGTATCTGCTTTTCTGTGTTTGTAGTGATTTATTTTGGTTACTGTGTCTTCTAATTCTTTACTGTATGTATCCTTGGTGTTTCAAGTGTGTTTGACTTTTGGGGCCTGAGATGGGTGGGGTTCAGCCTGTGAAGACTGCTTCAGAATTTGATGACTGGAGTTCTATCCCTAGGACTCATGTGGTAAAAAGAAAAAAGAGAACAAATTGTTTTCTGTCTTCCATAGGGACTCTGTTTCCTTTTTCCCTTCATAAATACATGCAATAAAGACATTTTAAAGGGTGTTTGCCCTTGTTTTGGAAATATTTTTGTAATGATAGCTTGGAAGTCTTGGGTTTCAGCATTTGTCCTTTGATCTTGGTTCTGTCCCTTCCTCTCCTGTACCAGTTGAACTGTGCTTGGTTACTTGTATGCCAGACACATTTGTGCTGCCCTTCAACCATGCAGAGGGCAGTCTTCTGTGGGTTGCAGCTTCAATGCCCTTCACAGTTGTCTTGAATGTACTATTAAGTAGCCAACCTGCCTAACTTCAGTTTTCAAAGTCTATAGTGTGCTCTGTGGAGTTAGAACTATGTGTCCAAGGCTCAAGTGTAGACCTAGTAATATGTAACCTGCTCTTCTCACCACCTGACCATCCCATCTTTTACTCCCAGCCTCAGAACTGCAGTTGTTGGCCTGCAGCATGGCTTATTATTTAGCAGTCCTGTGTTGATGGAGATGAGTATGTGTGTGTGTTTCTGTCCTTTGCATTACAGGTAGTGCTGTTTTGGGCATACTTTTAACAGATTACTATAGTATGCTCCTAAAAATATTGCTATAGTATAATGCTCAGAAATTGGTTTATTGATTGCTGTTTCACAGAAATCAGTGTTAAATCTATACATTTCCCCAAAGTGTTTCTGAAGTTATTTTTATTTTTCTTAATATATGTGATTATTCCAGCAGTAGTCCCCACGAGTGAACAGAGTTAAAAGAAACTACAAAAATTCCTGCCTGTGGTTGTATAGATTAATTGAATTGGCTACTTAATGATACCAAAGTAAACCTTCGTTTCTTTCTGTTAGGTGGGGTTAAAAAAAAAAAAAGAAAGTCATCTATATATGATTCTTTACTATTTTCCCTGCAGAATTTTGATTCTGACATTAGCAGTGTGGGAATAGATGGCTGCTGGCAGGCAGACAGCCAACGGCTTCTCAATGAGGTGATGGTGGAACACTTCTTCCGACAAGGAATGCTGGATGTAGCTGAGGAGCTCTGCCAGGTAACCACGTGCCAACAAAGCATAGGAAAACAAACAGGGCAATGCTGTGGTGTTTGCATTATATGCAGATGAGAGACTGTGTGTACCTCAAACTATACATAGATTTGCAATCTTTTAATTATTACCATGAACAACTCATTTTGCTAGATTTAAGTTCTTAGAAGTTATAGTGCTCTAATTTAATATCTGAATTACCCTTTCCTTAAGAAATTACACTCTTAAAGCTTAATATCTGAGTTGTTCTTATTCTGAATCTGGTCGTGAGTAGTCAAAGTATCAAAAGTGATGTTTTTCCTATGTGACCCAGGCTGTCCTTGACTCCTCCTATTTCAGCCTCCCCAGTGCTGCAGTTATGAGTATGCACTGTTTACTGCACTCCTATTTCCTCTTTTGATAGGAAATGTTAATATAACAGAAGAGGAACAACACAAAGATATTAATGTTTTTCTGATCTAGTAAAACTGGATCAAATGAATTTCTAACTAAAATTGACTTCAGGTGAGCATTGCTGGTCTTATTTCAGCTAGACAGAAACACCATGAAGTCTTAGCTGCTGTGTTTGTGTTTCCTCCAAGCCACACCCTGCTGCTCCTGTCTATCCCACTGTGGAGTAGCAGTTATTGTTGCTGTTCTACACATGAGAAGTGTGAGGTTTGGAGAATCAAGGAATGTGCCCAGGGCCATTCCAGGAGCCTTTGTGAAGGAACTGGACACTCAGTCCCTTATCCATCTTTTCAAACTTCATTCTGTTGCATTTTCTTGTTGAAAAAAAGGAAGAACTCAAAAGATAAAATAATTGAAAGTGAATCATGGGCCAGTCTACAATCTAAATCTTTTCTATTTGAAACAGTTGGAATAAATGGTACTTGGGTCTTTTCTTTGTACCTTCTGAGGTGTGTGTTGGTGTCCATACAAATCTTACAGTAAATTTTATCATTGAGGATTAGTTTGTTTTCCAGCAACAACCTCAAGACAATAGCTTAACAAAAAGTTTGTTTTTCCTATACAGGAAAGAGAGGTAGTAAGAGAAGCTCATAGCATCTATCCTATGAAAGTTCTTAGACAGTCCTTGTAGCTCTGTAGTTTCCAGTGTTTCCTCCTCTCCTTGTGGCCAGGTCTCCAGCTGAAGCTTGTATCCCAGGAAAGAGTGTGTGCTTACAGTTCACTGGCCTGAATGTGCAGAACCACACAAAGCTTTAGTTATGGTCTTGTGCTCAGCCCAGATGTGTCAGAAGCATAGTGATGGGACAGCTTCTGCCACAGAAGCATATGCTAAAAGGAAATTAGCTTTGACAGCCCTGTATTTTATAACGTAGACCAGCCTTTTCCATTGCAAATGAATATACTAACACGTTATTTTTCTGTTTGTTTTTCTTTTCCTTCCAGGAATCTGGACTGTCAGTGGACCCAAGTCAGAAAGAGCCATTTGTGGAGTTGAATAGAATATTAGAAGCATTAAAAGTCAGAGTCCTGAGACCTGCTCTTGAGTAAGTTACTCTTCTCTTTTAGGTACTGTGAGGGGAACTCTGTAAGAAAATATTTGTAAAACACATGAGACATATTTAGATAGGGTTTTACCTGGGGTAGACATCAGAGGATTTGAGAAAGAACACTTGCCTTTCTTTTAGCCAAGTGAAATATGGACTGTATAATATGAGAACCTGGGCAGCCTGCTTAACCTAACAGTTGATCATGTTCCCAGGAGAGAAGGGTTCCTTGTCTTTGCTGAAACACTAGTTTGAGTAGACCAGCATTATAACTGAAGCACCATTGTTTTGACAATCTTTATGTGATATTTGAGCTTCCATAATCTACTTGGGTGCTGTGCTGCAATTCTGAGAAGTGATTTAGTTGGTTATGAGAACTAAGTGATACTCACGAGCAGAGCAAAAGTTCTGTACAAAAGATCTGTGGTGGGCGTGAGGAGGAAGAGGGAGAACAAGTTATTTGTCCCATGCTAAGTTCGCTGACACCATTCTAAAAATTTTAATGTGAAGATTACCAGAATATTTACAATACATAATATAAAATGGAGATAAAGAATAAGAAAATCAAAGTACAGTCCTAGTGTTTTCAAACTCGGAACATCTGAAATCAGTATTAATGGTGTGGAATAATCCATGTGGTGTTTTAATTATTAAAATAGGTGATTATATATTGAGTTTGGGGTGGAGGTTACTGCATAGTTTTCTACATTTGATTAGTTCTTTTAAAAATTTGCTTATTTCTAGAACTAGCCCAGATCAACAGTTCCAGTGCTAATATGCTTTTACGATTTTTTCTGTACAAAAATTAAAAATATAAGTGATTTGTTTACAACTAAGTTTTTTTTAACTGTGTGTTTGTAAGGTGGATGTTACTTTTGTATAGTGTATATGAGGACTGTTTTTAATTTAGTTTTTGGAGAGAGGGTGTTATTATATATAGCCATGACTGACCTTGAATTTGTGGGTTTTTTTTTTTTTTTTTTTTTTTTTTTGGTCTCTTGGTATCCCAGATCCTGGGATAACATACTTGCCATGTTTTGTGGGGGTTTTGGGTTGGTTTTAGATTGTGACACACCTAGGTGGTGAGTTTAAATATCTGTAACCTTTTACGAAATTAACATCTACTCTTAGATGAAGAGGAGTGAGGGAGCCCAAGTACAGAAGTGTGCTGAGCTTCCCAGTTCTACAGTGGTTAGGATATGTAGCTGGTTGTTCTTCAGGAGATACTTTCTCCAGTTGTTCTTAGGGTGTTGACTGTGTGACTGCTCTGAGTATTTGGACTCCTTTACCTTTAGAAGCACTCACCACTTTTCCTTTTGGAGAAAGAAATGCCAAGTGGTTGAAAACTGTCTTTGGAGTTATTCCAGTAACTACATTCAGAAGCAAAGTGCTGTCTCCAGTGAAGTCTGACGCTTTGCTAAAGCGTCAGAAAGAATATAGATTTGAAACAGTTGGAATCTGACTTTAGCTTTGTGGATTTAGAACAAACATTTTTCTTTTTTAAAAAATCCACTTAAGAAGAGTGCTTTTAGAAGCCTTGAGTTGCCTGTGGCTCTGAGACAGCTCATGGGCAGCTCCAAGTAGAAGGTGGTTTAATGTACACTCCATGGGCATGGAGTCAGCGCAAGAGATTATTGTAGAAAAATTTAATAGTCACAAGTTAAAAATCTTGATGCTGGCCTCCCATCAAAAGCATTACATTGACAGTCAAGTGGGTTTCTGTGAGTTCCAGGCCAGCCTGGTTTATAGAGGGAGTTCCAGGACAGCCAGAGCTGTTATACAGAGAAAACTCTGTTTTGGAAAACAGACAAAACTACATTGTTAATCCTTTATTTTATATGAAACCTTTATATTTAGTTTAGGGTCAACATTAATTATCTAAATAGGTAATACATGGACCAGGTTTTAAAAAAATTAAAAGGTACAGTAAAGTAAAAATATAGTGAGGAATCTCTCTTGCTGCCTGTAAGTCACTCAGTGTCTCACCACATAAGCAGTTACTGTTAACCTTTTCTTGTGCGTCCATCTGGATAAGGAAGTCTTCAATGTGATGATAGGTACTCTGTTGGCGTGCATGCGTGTTTGTTGTACAGATGGTTGCATACTGTTCTATATCTTGTGGGGTTTTTTTTATTTGAAAAAAATTTGAACTGCTTGACTGAAATGGAATAGACAAAAATAATTGTTTTGTTTTCCTGAAGTGGCTTCTTAGTATTTTGAATTTTTGCCTGTTTTTTTTTATTTTATTTTATTTAAATAGTTTTGGCTAAATTTTTGGTTAAACTAAAAGTAGTTAAATAAAATCCAGGTGTATTGATAGATATTTTCTAATAATCAGTACAGCCGTGATTAACTAATACATGCTATTTTTATTGTGCCCTGCTCTGTCTACAGGATGCCTTTGTAGAACATTGGGTAATGTTACATTTAAAATTTGTTTTTTGTTTGTTTTTGCCAAATTTTCCTCTATGCAAGTTGTTCCAAAATGAAATGATGTAAAGAGTTCCTTTGGCTGGCAATAGTGGTACAGCATGGGTGACAGAAGCAGAGAAACCCTGTCTTGGAAAAAAAAAATAATAATAAAAAAAAGTCTTTTGCAAGTTTATAAAATGTATGCTGTAGGAAAGGACAGCTTCACAGTATATTCAGTTTGCATTTATCTTACAAGGAAGTTTTACTTGTGTCTTCTGATAGGCTTATATGTTTATGCTGGCACAGACATAATCTTTTGACTCAGGGGAACATCTTTTTTTTTTTTTTTTTTTTTTTGGTTTTTTCGAGACTGTGGCTTTGGAGGCTGTCCTGGAACGCACTTGGTAGTCCAGCCTGGTCTCGAACTCACAGAGATCCGCCTGCCTCTGCCTCCCGAGTGCTGGGATTAAAGGCGTGCGCCACCAACGCCCGGCTCAGGGGAACATCTTAAGGATAACTGCTGATGATATATGACCATCTGAGACCATAAAAGGATTTCCCTGGACCTGTGAAAACATTCTCCCACTGCCTCTGTTAGTGTAAAACCCTCCATGAGACACCTTGAGGAACCAAAATAACTGAATGGTTGTAAGGAGGAAGAGAGAAAAAAAGAATGTTTTTAGGTGAGATGGGAAAATGGTTTATACTGCACAGAAGGATTTTAGATGGGGCAGGCAGGTTAGACCAGGCAGGTTGCCGAATCTCTAAGGCCAGAAATTTAGTAGGGAAGGAAAGAAAAGTCAGAAGGAAGTGAGATGAGACTGCCCTTGTGGTTTCATGGTATAATGTTTGATTAGTGGTCTTATGGATAAGAAAGTCTTTATTAGACTTAATACAGCTTTTTAATAGAAAACTGGTTAGAAAGCGAAAAATAGAAGAAGCAAATGGAAGTACCTAATGATTGCAGGTTTGAATAACAAACTGATTGTACAGAAATTATAGTTTATTGTTGAGGCTGGAAAGATGGTTTGGGAGTTAAGAACACTCACTGGTTGCTCTTTCAGAGGACCTGGGTTCAATTCTTGGTATCCACATGGTGATTTACAACCGTTTGTAACTCAAGTTCCAGGGGATTTAACTCCTTTTGGCCTCTGTGAAAACCAGGCATGCACATGGTACACAGACATTCATGCAGGCAAAACATCCATGCACAAAATAATTTAAAAATTTTAAATAGTGGTGTCTGGCTGGTGTAAAGAGTTCCTTTCGCTGGCAATGGTGGTACACAACTTTAATCCCAGCACTCAGGAGGTAGAGACAGGCAGATCTATGTGAGTTCAAGGCCAGCCTGGTCTACAAGAGCTAGTGAGAAACCCTGTCTCGAAACAAAAAAACAAAAACAAAACAGTGGTGTCTTTTTCTTGTTCTGCACTTTGAAGCTTCTCGCGGGCGTGCAGCCTTTCACTTCAGTTGGCTCTCAGTAGCCACAGATAGTGTGGAGACAGTGGAGCAGGGCGTCCAAGGTTGAACAAGCTGGATTTTTCCCCCTAGAGTTTGATTTTCTTCTTACCCAATTAATTGGCCTTAATTCTGATAAGACCAAAAAAAAAAAGGATGATCCATTTTAAACTAATTCTTTTTATATGCAAAGCGATGGAGAAAGAACGCATCAATTAAACAAGCTAATTAAAGAGTGGGGTGTGGTGCACACACCTGTAATCCCAGTACTTGGAAGGTGGAGGCAAGAGGATCAGGAATTCAAGGTCATCCTCTGCTACATAGAAGGTTATGGCCAGTCTGGGCCACCTGTCTCAGGAAATGGTGTAATGAGGCGCCAGTGACAAGGTTACAGAAAAGATAGAGCAATGCACCAGGGAGGCTCAAAGAAAGGAAAAACATTTGTGATAATAACATCTTTTTCTGTTTAAATTTGCTACTGATGAAAGTTTATAGGAAATTCCAAGCCTGGTCCTCAGGACAAGATATGCATAATCTAACTCTTGTCCTCACAGAGGGCTTAGCAACATTGGAACAAAGTGAGCCTATATGTCTTGAGAACCTCATTCAAAGTTGAGTTTGTGTGTGTGTGTGTTGCTATTTTGTTTTACTATGTTTTGTTCTTATGAGATAGGGTCTTAGGTAGCTTAGGTTGGTCTCAAATTTCTGTTTGTGCTACCTCTACCTCCCAAGTACTGGGATCAGTGGCCAGTTTGTTTCTGTTATTCACATACTCTAGTCTCCCTCTTCCCCTTGTTTGTTTTTAAAGGAAGTTTCAGAGTAAAATTCATTTTTTGTAGTTGTTTTTTTTTTTAATCTTTATTTTATGTGCATTGGCACTATGACTATGGGTGACGAATCCCCTGGAAATGAAACTACAGACATTGTGTGCTGCCATGTGGGTAGTGGGATTTAAACCTGGGTCCTCTGGAAGACCAGTCAGTGCTCTTAACCACTGAGTCATCTCTCCAGCCTCTCCCCTTGTTCTTTTTGAAGCAAAATTTCACTAATGCTGTATAGCCCATGCTGGCATTGGCCTTCGTAGTACTGGGAATACTGGCATGCACCAGCACATATGACTTCAAGTTCTTTAAGAGAAAGATAATTAGCATTTTATTTATTTTGTGCGTACATGTATAGCTTGCAGAAGTTCTTTCTTTTTCCCATATGCACCCAGGAATTTAATTCAGATTGTCAGTCCTAGTGGCAAGTGTCTTCACTCGCTGAGTAATCTTGCCCCTTTGTATGTTTTTAAATAGTTAACAAAAATGTTGAAGAGATGGCTTAGCTGTTAGAAACATTTACTGCTCTCTGAAAGGACCTAAGTTTGATTCCCAGCACCCACACTGGATGGTTCACAACCATCTGTAACTCTACCTCCAGGGGATCTGACACTCTTCTAGATTGTACTCATGCATACATACCCACACATGGATATAATTTTAGAAATAATAATAAATAATAATAATCTGAAATGAAGAAAACATGAATACTTCTAATGTTAGAGTTAGCTAGTAACCAAGACTTCACTGTTTGAATACCCCCCATTTTTTAAAATTTATTTAACTTTATTTTTTTATAATTTGTGTGAAGGTATCAGATCCCCTGGAACTGGAGTTATGGACAGTTGGGAGTTGCCATGTGGGTGCTAGGAATTGAACTCAGGTCCTCTGGAAGAACAGCCATCTCTCTAGCCCCTGAATAACCCCTTTTATGAAAAAAACACTCATACACTATATATTGGTCATGTTGTTCTTCCTCTCCCAACTCCTCCAATATCTTCCCAACCTCCCTACCCATCCAACATTATGTTCTATTTTTCTTTCTTTCAAGAAAACAAGCAAACAACAAAAAAACAACACAAAAAGTATAAACCCACAAAAACAAAGGAAAATCTAAAAAATAAGCAAAAGCCCAATAAAACAAATGCTAAACAGCCTGGCAGTGGTGGCTCACAACTGTAATCCCAGCACTTGAGTGGCAGAGGCCAGCAGCAGATCTCTGTGAGTTCAAAACCAGCCTGGTCTACAGAGCAAGTTCTAGGACTATATAGAGAGACCCTGTCTTGAAAAACCCAAAAGAAGAAAGAAAAAGCCAAGACAAAGCAAAATGAAACCAAAAAAAAGTCTACAAAAATACCATTGAGTTCATTTGTGTTGGCCAACTACACTTGAGCATGGGGCTTTTATCTCACTGTCTGCACATTGTCTAGTTGAGAATTCCTGTGTTCATTTTCATCTAATGAAAGAACTCTGTCTGATGTGGGTTGAATGAGACAGTCTTCTACAAGTATAACCCTGTGTCATTAGATGTCATTTTAATGCTGTGCTTCTGTAGGTCTCTGGTTCTCGGAAGTGTCAGATATGGGTTCCATCTCATGGAGTGGGCCTTAAATACAATCAGTTGCACCCATAACATTTATGTTATTACAGCGCCAGCATGCCTTGCAGGCATATCGTAAAAATTAACTACAAATAGCTCAAGGACCTTAACATTTGAAGTTAAATTTTGTGCTGGTAATAAACGTGGATCTATTTACACACTTCTATGTGCAGCCATCCATCCAGTTTGACCAGCACCAGTTTTGAAAGTATTGTCTTTTCTCTGGTTTCTTTGCTTTGTCAAAGATACGCAGAATTATGTCTGAGTCTTCAGTTTGAGTCATTGGTCACCATGACTGGTTTTACACCAGTGAAACTTTGTGTGAGCTTCAATATGAAGCTGAGGATTGTTTTTTCAGTTTCTGTGAAGAATTGTGATAATGATAATTTTGATAGTAATAGCATTGAATCTGTAGATTGCTTTTGCTAGTATAGCCTCTTTATTGTACAGGTAAAGTCTTTATTGTACAGGTCTTTAACTTGCTTGACTTATCCCAAGAATTTTTTTTTTGAGGCTAGTTGTGAAAGGTGTTGTTTTCTCCATTTCTTTCTGTTTGTTATTTATATAGAGGAAGGCTTCTATTTTCCTTTTTGTTTTTATTTGTGTGTGGGTGTTAATTTTGTATCCTGCTCCTTTGCTGAAAGTGCAAACCAGCTGTAGAAGTTTCTTGGTGGAGTCTTCAGGTACTTTTATGTATAAACTCCTATCATCTGCCAGCAAAGGTACTTTGACTTCTTTCTTTGCTGCTTATGTTCCCTTGATCTCCTTCAGTTGTCTTATTGCTCTAACTGTACTATATTGGACAGTATGGAGAGAATGGATGCCCTTGTCTTGTTCGGGTACTAGTGGCAATGCTTTAAGATTCTCTCTATTTAGGTTAATGGTGACTTCCTAAATGCTTGTTGGAAATCACCTTTATTGTATTGGGGTCTGTCCTTGTACCCATAGTATCCAGAACTATTATCCTGAAGAGATGCTGGAATTTGTCAAAAGCCTTTTCTGCATCTAACGAGATGATGATTGCGTGGTTTCTGTCTTTCAGTCTGCTTATATGATGGGTTATGTTTATTGGTCTATGTATGGTGAGCCATCCCTGAATCTCTGGGATGACTCCAACTTGATTGTGGTGGATAACCTTTTTGATGTGTTCTTAGATTTGGCTTGCAAGTAATTTGAGAAATCTGTGTTCATAAGAGATATTGGTCTATAATTTTCTTTTTTTTTTTGTACAGTCTGTGTGGTTTTGGTATCGGGTGATTAAAAAGAACCAGCAACTGTTCCTTCAGTTTCTGTTTTGTGGAAGAAGTTGAGGAGTATTGGCATGAATTCATCCTTGAATATCTGATAGTATTCTGAGTTGAACACATCTGGTCCTGGGCTCTTTTGGTTGTGAGACTTGTGATTACTGTTTCTATTTTACTAGGGGTTTGGGATTTGTTTAAGTTACTTATTTGGTTTTGATTTTCATATCAACTAATTCACCCATTTCTTTTAGTTTTTTCAATTTGTTGGAGTACAGATTTTTGCATTTCCTTGATGTCTGATGTCCCTCTTTTTTTTTTTTTTTTTTTTTTTTTTTTTTTTTCCTCGAGACAGGGTTTCTCTTTATTGCTTTGGAGGCTGTCCTGGAACTCACTCTGTAAACCAGGCTGGTCTCGAATGCACAGAGATCCGCCTGCCTCTGCCTCCTGAGTGCTGGGATTGAAGGCGTGCGCCACCAACACTGGGCTCTAATGTCCCTCTTTCGCCTCTAATTTTATTGATTTGGCTCATCTCTGTGTGTCTTTTGGTTAATTTGGCTAAGACTGTTAATCTACTGATTTTTCTGCAAGAAGCAAGTCTTTCTTTTCATTGATTCTTTGTAAGTTTTGCTTATTTGCTTGTTTCTATTTATTTCAACCCTGAGTTTATTTCTTTCCTAGTCTTTGGATATTTCTTCTCGTTTTAAAGATTTCAAGTATGTGCTACTATATGAGAACTATCTTCTCTTTTTAAATGTAGACACTCAGTGCTGTGCACTTGCCTCTTAGAGCTGCCTTTATAGTGTCCAGTAGGGTTACCTATGTTGTGTTTTCCGTTCCAACATTTTAAAATTTTCCTCTTGTTTCGTTTTGTTTTGTTTGTTTTTCGAGACAGGGTTTCTCTGTGGCTTTGGAGGTTAAATTTTCTCTTGATTTCTGTCTTGACCCATTTTTCATTCAGAAATGAGGTCTGTTGAGATTTGTTTTGTGTCCTAGTACGTGTTCAGTATTTGGAGAAAGTTTCTGTAGTTGCTGAGAAGAAAGTATATTTTTTAGTGTTTGGGTGGAATGTTCTGTAAATGTCTGTTGGTCCATGTAATTTATGGTATCATTTAGCTCCTAGATTTCTCTGTTTAGTTTTTGTCCAGATGTCTGTCTTGTTTGCTGCTGAGAGTGGGGTGTTAAAGTCAGCCACTATCATTGGGTGAGGGTCGGTATGTGATTTTATCTGTAGTTGAATATGAACTGGATTGCCCTTGTGTTTGGTGCATAAATGTTTACAATTGCCATATCTAGGCTGGAGAGATAAGATAGCTCAGCCATTAAGAGCACTGGCTGCTCTTCTAGAGGTCCTGAGTTCAATTCCCAGCAACTACATGGTGGCTTACAGCCATCTATAATGAGATCTGGTGCCCTCTTCTGCCTTACAGGCAGAACACTGTATACATAATACATAAATCTTAAGAACAAAAACAAACAGCCGGGCAGTGGTGGCGTACACCTTTAATCCCAGCACTCGGGAGGCGGAGGCAGGCGGATCTCTGTGAGTTCGAGGCCGGGCTGGACCGATAGCCTCCAAAACAATACAGAGAAACCCTGTCTCGTAACCCCCCCCCCAAAAAAAACCAAAAAAACAAACAAAGAATTGCCATATCCTCTTGGTGGATTTCACCCTTTGGTGAGTATATAATGTCTTTCCCTAGCTCTTTGATTAGGTTGAGTTTGAAGTTTGTTTTGTCACATGTTAAACTAGCCACAATTGCTTGCTTCTTGGGTTTATTTGCTTGAAATACTTTTTTCATTCTTTTACCTTGAGGTGATGTCTATTCTTGATGATGTATATTTCTTGGATGCAGCCAAAAAATGAATCCTGGTTTGTTTCATTATTATTATTTAGTTTTATAATTTTATGTAGTTTTGCCTATACATATGCCTGTCACCACGTGCAAACTTAGTGGTGCCTTTGGAAGTCAGAAGAAGGAAGTGAGTCTCCTGGAAGTGGAATTACAGATTGTTGTGAACCACCATGTTCGTTCTGAGAATTGAACCCAGATCCTCTGCAAGAACATCAAGTGCTTTTAGCCACTGAGCAACCAATCTCTCCAACCCTAGATGTTGTTTTCTAATCCATTCTGTGTCTTTTATTGGGGAATTGAGACCATTGATAATGAGAGTTATCAATGAGCAGTGTTTATTGATTCCTGTTATTTGTTGTGACGATGTGGGTTGTTTCCCCATACACACACTTTCTGGTTTACTGTTCTAGGATTATTTATTCATTGTGCCTTCTTGGATATAGTTAACCTTTGCTGACTGAAGTTTTTCTTCTGGTGCCTTCTGTAGATCTGGTTTGATAGGTAGAAATTGCTTCAATTTGGTTTTATTGTAGAGTGTTCATTTTCTTTCTCTGTCAATTGTTAGTGGTAGCTTTGCTGTATATAGTATTCTAGGCCAGCGTCTGTGGTCTCTTAGAGTTTGTAGAACATCCATCCAGGTCCTGGATTTCAGAGTCTCCAAATTCTAATTGGCTGGCTGCCTTTATATGTGACTTGGTCTTATCCCTTAAATCTTTCAACATCCCTTTTGTTGTTGTTCTGTGTGTTTAGTGTTTTGATTTATGTGTCATGGGGAATTTCTTTTCTAGTCCCATCTGTTTGGTGTTTTGTTTGTTTATACTCTGATTGGCAACCTCTTTAGATGGAGGAATTTTCTTCTATGATTTTGTTGAAACATTATTGACTTTGGTTTCTTCTCCTTCCTTGATTCCTATTATTCTTAGATTTGGTCTTTGCATTGTGTCCCAAATTTCCTGGATGTTTTATGCCTGGGTGTTTTTGGATTTAACATTTTCTTTGACCGAATTATCCATTTCTTCTACTTGTCTTCAATGCCTGAGATTTCTCCATGTCTTGTAATCTGTTGGCAAGGCTTATCTATAAATCTTTCTTTTGATCTCCTAAATTTTTCATTTCCAGTTTTATGTCATTTTAGTTTTCTTTAGTGATTCTGTTTGATTTGAATTGTTGATTCCACTGTTTGTGTTTTCATGGTCTTCATTGAGACATTTATTATACCCTCTTTAACATACTCATAATTGGTATTTTGAAGCCCCTCTCTGTGCATTGCTTGAATTGCATTTCTTGGGCCCTATTGCAGTAGGGTTGCTTCTGGGAGGGACACGTTGTTTTGCTGTTTCTATTTGTGTTTGGGCTCTGATGTAGGTATCTGGAGTTAGGATGTTTGAGGTGTTTCTTGTTGTAGATATTGAACTTGTCTTTTTAGGGTAGGTATTCCATTCTTTGGTTGTTGTTGCCCTTTCTGGATCCTATTTAATTGTGATGCCAGATCCCTGGTTGATAGTGCTTTTGTGGTTAGGTTGGCAGGACACAAAGATGGGATAGGAGGAAAGGATGAGAGGGACAGTGAGACCTGGCTCCCTACCCAGAGGGCTGATAATACTGCTGAATGAACTGTTAGTAGTCCATTTCCATAGTGAAGTTACGGGGTTGCTAGCTTTTTTTTTTTCTGGAATTAGATTTTTTTTTTTTTTTTTTTTTTTGGTGTTTGAAATTTGAAGACATTTGGGTTGTGCTATTGATAGCTTCCCATTAAGCTCGTACTTATAGGGCTGAGTATTGTCAGTCATTCCCAAGAAACTAAAAAAGCAGGAGTGGAGAAAGTCTCCCTAAAGAAGACTAGAGTGGGAGGGTGTTTGCAGCCTTTAATGCTAGAAAAGGGTATAGTAGTGCATGTTGTTGGACTTGGCCAGGTGCATTTTTCTTTCCTTGTTACCAGAACTAGACACCCATCCCGAGTGGCAAATTTAGGGGAGGAGAGGGAGCAGCAGAGTAGACTCCTGAGGGAGAGCTAATCGGGCAAGTGGAGTCATGTTATTGTTTGGGGGTGGTGGGAATTAGAAATACAGAGCTCTAAGTGTACCATGCCTTTCACAGGGTAAGCAGAGTATAATGCTGATGTTCTACCAGGTGAGTGTCCGTGTGGGCTCCACTGCTTAGTCACCAAGTGGCATTACTTAGGGGGTCTGTTTATGAAAGAGGCCCAAAAAGTTTCTTCATTTGTAGACCCTGGTGGTCAAAGGGGTGTGACATTTACATGCCATTTGACAACAGCACAGGAAGCTAGGATGAGCCCTCAGCACATAGGAAGCTGTAGTGTAAAGAGAAAACCAAGCAGAGTAGCTGCGGTCTCTTTGAATCTGAATTAGCCATGAGCAGAAAACTGACACAGCCTCAGGCCACCTGTGTCCCAAGACAGCTGAGTGGCCCAACACAAAACTTGTAAACTTACTTACAACCTGAATTCCACTCCTGGGCATATACACAAAGAACCTTGTTTCCTACCACAGAGATACTTGATAGTAAATGGAATGGAAAGGTAGATAGAGTTAGGTGTGTGTGTGTGTGCGTGTGTGTATGCATATTATTCAACAAAATTTTCAGTAAAATGCTTAGACTTAGAATATATAATATTAAGCATGATCAGCCAATCCAGGGGTTGGGGAGGTGACCTCTTGCTGATTCTTGAGCATGAACTTTGAGTATGACAACATCGTGTCACAAAGTCAAAAGGGTAGATGTACCTGGTTGGCACATTTACTTCTGCTTTGGATTAAAAACCTTTGCTTTTATTAAAATTTGAATTTGCCTAACTGGCAGCCCAAATGTTGAAGTAGGTTGAACCATTGGGAGAAGACTCTACTCTCAGGAATCTGGAAGTTTTGGTCATTCATTGATTAGTGTTAGGTGACTTGAGAAAGCTAATGGTGGGGACAAAACTGCTGCCAGGAAATTTATTAGTTAAGGAATAATTGTGTAATAAGAGCTACCCAGATTTTATGTCACGTTATTTTGCCTCTACCCCACCCAGCGGTGCTAGGTGACAAACCAGAGGCCGTGTGTATGCCAGGCAAACACTGCCATTGAAACACAGCCCCATCTCAAGTTACTCACAGTTTATTTTCATGCCTAGCTCAGATTCCAGTGGGCTAGCTGAAACAATGTTCACGTAAAGGTCAGTTAAAGAATAGCTTTTCTAGTTGAATCCTTAGGGAAGTAAAGCTTTCCTATAACATTTATGAACTGTGATTTTGATAGCTGACCTGCGGTACATTTCTGTTATCACACTTGACGTGGCAGTCCTAGTTCACTGAGCTAGTACCTGCTTGTGCTGCTGGTGCCTGCTCACTCATGGTATCTCTGTTTCAAACAGAATGTTGTTCTTTCCCTTGGTGATAGTATATGTGTATGTATGCATGCTGTTTTCTTTCCTTCCTAATAAGACTAAAAGTACTGGGGTGCAGTGGTTAAGAGTACCTCTTACTTTTCCAGAAAAGACCTGGGCTTACTTACCAGCACCCATATGGCAGATCAAAACAGTCTGTAACTCCTGTTCCAGGAGGTCCAGTGCCCTCTTCTGGCCTTCAAGGGCACCTGACATGCACACCGTGCATATATACATGCATGGAGACAAACACATTCACAAGATAAATCTTTAAAAAAAAAAGACAGCATGTACATTGAGAAATATGTTTTCTGGTTTTGTTTTGCATATTTTTGTTGTAATGCTGGGGATTGAACCCAGAGCCCTACTGAATGTGTTAAACAAGCTGTATTCATAGCTAGTTTCTAATACTAAACAGAGTAGCATAAATTCTGAGTGAGGTAGTGCAGCACTTGCACCAAGCCTGGATTCACTGCTCTCTATCCACCTTGGCAGAAGGAAAGACATAACATCATAGGCTGACCTCTGACTTCCACATGGGTTAGGGTGAGTGCCCCCCAATAAGGGATGAATGCAGAAATAAATGGGAGAATGTGATTTAAAAAGTAAGAGGTTCCCCTTAAGGTTCATTTACAGATAGCCTGGTTTAATAGGAAGAAGGGTAGGTCTAAGCAATCTAGGTGTGAATCCCAAGACTCATGCTCCAGAGTGTGGCCCTCTTCATACCAGCACTATTCTTGCTATTAAAAAACCTCATTAAAGAAGTAATTGTTCTCTAACGTAGTATGTTTTCCTTTGTGTTCGCATCTTCTAACGGTTGGTGTTACTATAGCTTCCCACAAGATGGCACCAAGACCCCCTTTTTACATGCTAGAAGTCAACCATTTTTTAAAACACCTTGCTCACGCCCTTGATTACTCTTAAAACCTTTCTGTCTTGCTTTAGGTGGGCAGTATCAAACCGAGAAATGCTCATAGCCCAGAACAGCTCCTTGGAATTTAAGCTACACCGACTGTACTTTATTAGCTTGTTAATGGGTGGAACTACAAATCAGCGGGAAGCCTTACAGTATGCGAAAAATTTCCAGCCATTTGCCCTAAATCATCAAAAAGGTGAGTCTGGAGTCAGACAGCTGCCTTCCTTTGTACTGCAGAATGGGAGCCTGGGCAGGGTAGGGAGTGTACAGGGAATTGAGACAGTTTCTCTGTGTAGTCCAGGCTGGTTTCAAACTTGTGATCCTCCTGTGCCAGCCTCCAGAATGCTGGGAATACAGATGAGCACCACCAGCATGGAGAGTCAGAGACTTTTTAGATTTTAGTGTTTGGAAGGAGCCAGGAGCCACCACTTGTGTCTTATCACACTCATTTGCTAGTGAATGAAATTGTTGGGATAACGGGTAATAGAAACACTGCACACTGACACTAGAACATCAGGACAACATTGAAGACATTGCAGAGTTGGGGGCTTCTTAATGTAAAGAGACAGATGAGACCAAGGTGTGCGTGCTCCTTGGACACTCCTGTACCACCACCACGTGTCAGTGTGTTGAATATGGCTACTTCTTCACCAAATACATGTGACAGTTAAAGACTAGAAATTCCAAGTTCGGTATCTCACTGCTTGCCTTTTCTCATCCTCTCCTATGCTGTGTCCTTAGTTTAGGGGGAGGGACTTTACAAAGAAGCGTAGGGACCGGAATGTTGACCTAATTTTAGAATATCTTGCATAGGATGGAGATGTTCTTAGCTTTCTCACCTGTTGCTCACAAGTCAGTGCTGTTGGAGACATGGCTGTGCACACCTCCGTTTGCTGTGCTCTCTTTTAGACATTCAGGTGTTGATGGGAAGCCTCGTGTACCTGAGACAAGGGATTGAGAACTCACCATATGTTCACCTGCTTGATGCAAACCAGTGGGCTGACATCTGTGACATCTTTACACGGGACGCTTGTGCCCTCCTGGGGCTCTCCGTGGAGTCTCCTCTCAGTGTCAGGTGCAGTAATGGCCCTGCTTGCTCTGAAGTGGGCACTATATTGGGCAACTTTTCCTGTTGCCTTTATGATTAAACAGTAGATTATGTTGTCTTTCTGGAGAAGTGTACAGTGGTTACTTAAACTGTGGTGACACAGTTTTAGGGCAGCTGTTCTCCAAGTGTGGTCTAGGAACCGGGGAGTCCAAAACCCCCTTTCCACTGCTGAATTGACAGCACTACCATGCTGGCTGCATAGGAAATGCTTGTTGAGCTTGCAGTGCCTTGGGTAAGCAGTGCCAACTTGCTTTAAGTTGGCATTTGGGTCTACATCTTTTTAGCATACTGAGCGACACAATGGGGCATTTGCATAAAGCACTTAGTTTCATACCCCAGGGTGATGCTTGAGACAAAACACCTGTATATTGAGTTATGAACTGTCTTGTTATATATGGTTTTTGTTGTGGAATATTACTTTTAACTATGTAAAGGTGCATTATATTTGTTTATGCTGCATTTGTTTAACTGGGTAAAGATGTATTACATTTGTTTCACCTTGCCTGCCTAAAATAAAGCACCTGGTTGATATAATAAAAAGCTGAACAATCCATAGCTAAGCAGTAGAGAAGTAAGTGGAGCTGTCGGACAGAGAGGCTAAATGGAAGAAGGAATCTAGGCTCGAGAGAGAAGAGAGAATGAGGGAGATGCTTGGGCCAGTCAGGCAGCTGCCAGGCAGCCAGACACAGAGGATGCAGCAGAGTAGGACGACAGAATGAAAGAAAGGGAAAAAGCCCCAAGGCAAAATGTAAATAAGGAGAAACAGGTTAAAATGAGTTTTTAGAGCTAGTGAGATAAGCCTAAGCTAAGGCCGAGTACTCATAACTAATAATAAGCATCCATGCCATGATTTGGGAACTGATTGGTGGCCCACAAGAGCTGCTACAGGTTTTTACTTGGAACAATTTGCAACAAACACTCCATTGTGATTTTCAATGAATTAGTATGTTTTAATTTCTAACATTAAGTTACATAATCCACAGAGCCAAAACCACAGTTATTTGCATTTCTGGGTTTGACAGTTATTTTTCCAGGTGACATAATGATAAAGGTTAAAAATTTAGGCTAAAGTTGAAATTTTGAGTATGAGCTTGTAAAGAAAAGCTTTTCAAATGAGTCTGATGATGAGACTGTAGATTTTTTTATATTGTAAACTGGAAGGAAAACTTCGCAAAGTTTAATTCATATATAACCTTACCTTGTCACACTCATAGAGAAGAGACTCAGAAGTGCTCTCTCTTTCCTTTACATGTGGAGGACAGTCTGCTGGGCTTGGGGGAACTCAGTACTGTGCTCTCCTCAGCCCTCCTTTGAACCGATGGGAATCGTGCTGCTCCTAATGGTGGCGCCTCCCTCTCAGCACTGATGCCAGAGCTGCCCCTCTTCTGATAGGGCAGAACCAGCTATTCTTTTTTATAATCGCTGAGGAATTAAATGAAAATTAAACTATCCAGTCAGAAAATGGTCCTTTTAATGTTTGCTCATTTTTCCTTCTGCACCCCCCCCCCCATTTCTCCCATACTGGCTAAGCTTATGCGGTAGCACTAGGGTTTATGCTTTGTTTGCAAAGGGTTTCGTAACTACAGGGAATACAGCTGAGGGCTGGGGGAGGGGAGCGATCAGTTCATTTTTCTTTTAGAAGAAACAGCTGCCAGGTTCTGTCTTTGGGGTTGGCCCTGATGCTTGTCTTTTGTCCTCAGTTTCTCGGCAGGTTGTGTGGCACTGCCTGCACTAATCAACATCAAAGCTGTGATTGAGCAGAGGCAGTGCACTGGAGTCTGGAACCAGAAAGATGAGCTACCTGTGAGTTCTATTGATAGTTTGTTTTCCCTTCCCGTCTTAGAAAATGGTGTTTTGCTAGGTGGTGGTGGCGCACGACAGTGCTTGGGAGGCAGAGGCGGGCCGAGCTCTGTGAGTTCAAGACCAGCCTGGTCTATAAGAGCTAGTTCCAGGACAGGCTCCAAAGCTACATAGGGAAACCAAAAGAAAAAAGAAAGAAAATGGATGTTTTAAGAGTTAAAAGTACTCATCGTGCCATTTAATCAGAAAACACTATTGTTAGCCATTCAATGGGTTTGTTTATATTTGTTCTAATGCACATAACATGAGTAAAAACAAGGTTGGGGGTATAGCTTTGGGTCCAGCACCACTCTAAAAAGGAAACAAACCAGTTAACTAATTAAAACAGACATGAGGGAGTTATGGCACACACTAACCCAGCACTCAGGAAGCAGAGGTAGGCAGATCTTTGAGTCTGAGAGCAGCCTGTCCTACAGAGTGAGTTCCAAGTCATCCAGGGCCTCATAATTGAGATCCTGTCTCCACAACAACAAACAAAACAAGACAACAGAGTGGGACATCGTTCTCGTTTGAAAACACTGGAGGAATGTATCCAAAATTTTGTCTTCAAGTTTCAGTTGCAAGCTGATAATGCAAACCTCTGAAGTGGGGAGAGTTGTGCCTTCTCTCAGCACACAGAGTGCTTTCTAGTGAACTCACTTGTGGACAGTGGTTTGTTTATCTGTAAAAAGAGGGCCTCTTCTCGCTATGGGCTACCAAGCCTAGAGGTGTCAGGACATTATGGCTGTCATGATGGCTATAATATGAGGTACAGTGTTACTGTGTGAATTACGCCTGGCAGTAGACACTGAGGCTTTAACTTCAGTTACCATTTCTGGCACAGTTATGTACCCTGAGGACTAAAGTAAGCTTTGGCATTGGCTTCTTTTCTGCCACACCTCACACAAGTTTGTCTGCAGTTGCCTTTTTCTTCCAGCTGTGAGCCTGTCAGTTGGTTGCATCAACTCTTAAGAACTTGTTGAAGAAGGTTTGTGATTAAAGACACAGGTGCCCTCCCAGTACTCCACGTGGTTGGGACAGAAGCAGCACTTGACTCTGCTGCTGCTGAGCAAATGAAAGAACTCGGTTCCCTGAGCAGGTGCCCAGCTCAGGCAGTTTTATTTACTATCATACTGTGAGCATCTTTGAAATTTGCACACTGAAGTAGAGCAATCAGTAGGATCCAGCTGACAGTATACACTTGGGGCTACGAAAGCAGCAGGAGGTGATGGCTGGTAATCTTTCCTCAGGATTGCTTTAATGTGCTTTTGGCATTTGTCCTCTTCCCCCCCCCCCTTTTTTTTTAAAGATGCTTTTACTATGTGTCCCACTTAGGTTTCCTCTGATTCTCCTGGGTACTGGCTTATAGGTCTGTTCCACCATTTTTGTGGTACTGTAGTTTGGACTCCGATCCCAGTGAATACTAAACCACATCTCCTACCCTTTGTCAGTTTTCCTTAAAGGACCTTATTAATAGGTCTATTTTCTTTTTTTTTTTTTGAGTCAGTGTCTCACTGTGTGTCCCTGGCTGGCATGGGACTCTATGAATAGATCAGGCTGGCCTCAAACTCAAATCCCCCTTCTCTGCTGGGATTAAAGGTGTGTGTCACTACAGCTGGCATCGATGACCTTGTAGAACCATAGCTGTTATAGATTGAGAGGAAGGTAAACAATGTTTGTTGAGGTTCTGGGGTAAAGCAGCTGCTCTGCTATATGGTTTCAAGCTTGTATATGATTAGATATGTTTTGTGGCAAAAATGTAATGGTCACACCATGCCATGAGCTTTAATGTACAAATCACAAAAGATGCTTTTGAGGTTTGGCTTAAGCAGGTATTTGTGGTACAAGCTTGTAATTCCAGGTGCCTGGAAGGCCTGCCTAGACAACTTACTGAGATCCTATCTCAGTAGGAAAAAAAAAGCATGTGCATAAGGGATAGGATGGGGAGCTGACTTCAAGCTGCCTAGCCCCATGCAAAACCTTACGTTGGATTCCCACCACTGCAAAATAAGAAATGGGGCACAGACTAAACTTGGCTTACCTCCGAGTTTCAGGTTTTCTCTCAGAGAAAACCACTTCACACAAATGACATAAGAAACTCAGACCTATAGTTCACACAGAAGATAACTATATTTAGGCTGTGCTAGGAGTAGTTGTTTCACTGAGTTTATCACCTAACCAAGTGCTGCCTACAGGACAGTCAGGATGTCTGCTGGTTTTGCCTTTGAGATACGTGTGTGTGTGTGTGTGTGTGTGTGTGTGTGTGTGTGTGTGTGTGTGTGTGTGTGTGTATTCTGATAAATTTTCAAGGTGTTTAGGCTGGGGATATGGCTTAGTGTGGTGGCCACTCTGATCTAGGCTGTGAGTTTTGCCTGGTACCACCAAAAAAAGTATTAACTTTGGAAGCATGGTATCTGATGCTCATAGACCCCAAAATATAGTTTACAAAGTAGTGTAGTTTTACAGACCAGTTTAACTCAACTTGGAATCCTAAGACGCCCCTCTCTGAGACAGTTCCCCTAGAGTCCTCCAAACAGATGTTCTTACTGCGCAGTGCACAGGTGTGTGGAGTTTCCAGGGTTTCACCAGCCTTTCTACATTGTCTTTTCTGAACAGATTGAAGTGGACCTTGGTAAGAAGTGCTGGTATCACTCCATATTTGCCTGCCCTATTCTTCGTCAGCAAACAACAGATAACAATCCACCCATGAAATTGGTTTGTGGTCATATTATATCAAGAGATGCCCTGAATAAAATGTTTAATGGTAGCAAGTAAGTGTCTAATTTCTTATACGTTAAATAAGCCTTCTTGTGTAAAGATAAGATGTAATAAGGATAAATGAATGAAGCTAGAATTATGTATTTATATATTTGATTCTTTGAGACAAGTTTTCTCTGTAGTCCTGGCTGATCTGTAGACCAGGCGAGCGTCAAACTCAGACATTATCTGTTCCTGCTTCCCAAGTATTGGCATTAAAGATGTACAGCACCATGCTCCACACCACAACTAGATTTAGAAAGTAGTTTCTTAACTATTCATCTAAAGTAGATAACATCTAATCTCTTTTGTTAGTTTAATCTGCTCAAGGATTTGGTTTAATAAATGTAGTCTTATTCTTTGAGTAGGCATCCCTTCCCTTCAAACTTTTAAGAGTAATGTAATGTATATACCTTTCTCCCTTCTGTGATTTGCTTTTCTCAATTGAGGAGTTTGTTTATGAGATCTTTTTATATGCTGCAAAAGAGCCCTCTGTTATTGTTACAGTTACCAGAATAGCATGGCATGCTTGTACATGCTTATAATCCCAGCATTTGAGTAGTAGAGGCAGGAGGATCTGGAGTTCAAGGTCATCCTCAATTACATAGCAACTTGGAGGGGCTATCCTGAACTATATGAAATTGTTTCATCCTGCTTCCTGCCTTCACCCCACAAATGGTAGACTATCTGCAGTATGGAAATACTATTATTTAGTCTGTTTCCTATTGATGAATACAGTGCCAGCATGTGTTATCCACATGTGATACATTCCTACTATTGTAACCACAGTTCATAGTATATTGACATTGGTAATTTTTGTAGGTAATGAGCCCAACTTAAAAAAAAAACAAACAAAAAGTCTCAGAGGTAGTCTAGCTTAGGCAGTTAGGGGAGTCTTCACTGGTGCTGGATCTGGCCCATTATGGGAAAACCCTTTCCTGGGAGGTCTCTTGATTGAAAGAAACTGTTCATGCCCTTCCCAGACCATACAGAAACCCTGGCAATGCAGATCACTGGTAACCTTGTTCACATGGAGCCTGTGTTCTTTGTCACTGAAGGATCTGTGGGCTATTCTTGGTGCAGGCTTGGCAGCTCACAACAGATTTGCTGTCATTGAATAGATAATACAGTTCACACATTTGAAATTCATTGTAAGCCTTGGTGGGCTAAGATTAAATTTACTTCTGAAATTCAAGAAGCAGTTTTCAGACAATTGTTTTCCTACAAAACAGTTATCATTGAGGAAGCTTTCGGGTGAAGATCTGACTGAGGTGTTGTTTTCTGTGACCCTTCAAAGCCTGGCTAGCAGTTACGTTAAGAGAGCATAGCTAACCCTTCAGGCAAAGTAAACGTAGAAGCTATGCTTTTGTACATGTTGCAGGTGTGTGTACCTAAGTGGAAATGGAGTGCTCAGTGCTGACATTGTTTGACTCATTCTTTCTATCTTGAATTTAGATTAAAATGTCCATACTGCCCAATGGAACAAAGTCCAGGAGATGCCAAACAGATATTTTTCTGAAGAAATGGGTTTGTTTGCAATTTGTAAGTGAAACTGAATTATGGGTACATTCGAGACAAGAGCGATCCATTGACTGCAGCTATCCAAGAACTGCCGGGTTTATAAGCTGTGCTCCAGAAGCTGCTGACACGCGAGTGTGCACGAGGGAGTGCTCCGGATGGTGTTACATAGGGCTTTTTTCACTCTTGGTCTTCGTTTCTGATCAAGTAAACACACCAGCAGTTGTCATTCAGTGCAGGTTTTTGTACTTACTATATGGTGATTTTTTTTTTTTTTTACTTAAAAGCAGAAACAGAAGTTGACCTTCCTGACATGTGTTTGATATTCCTCCTGCTTTTACTTCTGTCATTTTCTCGACAATTGTAAGCTTGAGCGTGTTTGTGGAAGAACTTTCTTTCTTGTTATGTATACATAATTAAATGAAAATTCTTCATAGTAGTTTGACAGATTGAATTGTGGTTATACAACGAATTTGCTTTTTTGTTTTGTTTTTCTTTTTGACTTAAGGAAGAAAGCTGTGAAAAATTCCAAATTTGTGTTGCTTTTTGATATTTTACTCTGCTCCAGCTCTTGCTTCAAAGTCAGCCCGCCTGCATTTGAGTTGTCTATAGCCCCAGCAGGCTTCCTGTTTTAAATCCCATCATGAATTTAGCAGGCTGATGTGAGAATGAAAGAAATATTACTTACTGGTTCTTTGCTTTTATTACCAAGAGGTGCTTTTTAAAAAAGTGTATTTAATAAATGGAATTCTGAAGTTAGGGTGTTACTAAGTTGATATATGCTCTTTCGGTCTGAGCACCCTGTCCTTTGAAATCTGCCTTCAAGACTTGGCTGGGTATCACATTAGTTTATCATCATAGACACGTGGTGTTGTGTTGTGCATGTGTATATAAATACGCACACCAGCATCAAGCATTATGTATGTGGAAGGGAGGAAGCATGTTCAGTTCTAAATGCAGTTGCCAGACTCATCACTTCAGGTATTAAGGACAAACACTAGTAACTTTGTGTGCCGTGGACCACGTTTACTGCTGTTTTGTGTTGAGTTAGTATATTGTTCATGCCTCTCTTCTGCAGAGTGTCTTATTGAGTTGACTGTGAACCTGTATATTAATCAAATGGCTACAGATAATGATCTTTTCTTTTGTGAGGTATCTTCATTTTAATGCACTGCCCAGAAAGAGCCCTGTGTAAGAGTTATTCTCTGAATGAGGAACTGCATGGAAAAGACTTCTGTGGACATAATTCTGACATAAACCCATGAAATACTTCATCTTGAGAAGAGTGCTGTGTGGAAATCACCAAATATTTCACAACTTTATTTCATCTGACATAGATCTGAACATCAACATAGGAATATCTTCACCAGGAAATGAAGAACATTGTAAACACAGAAGCAGAGAGAAATGTGACTCTTCTGGTTTTAAACTACAGATGGACTCAGTTTAAGGGGATAGGGGTAACAGCTTTGGTGCTAAGTTAATTAGAAATTGCCAGCGTTCACAGTGGTATACTAGTCTGCATGGTCTTTTCTGAAATGTTTACCTGGGAGAGCTGGCATTTGCCTGTGAAGGGGAAGAATAATACTGTAGGAAAGCCCTGTGGCGTGACCATGTGGTCAGTTTCATGTTGATGGCTACTGTTTGCTGTGTAGGTTAGCCAGGATCATGATTAGCCCAGCTCAGAGTGCATGCTTTGTTCAAACGCAGCCTGGCTCACAGTGACTTGTGCTTCAGTGTTGGGATGCTCTGTGGAGTCCCCCATGCTCCATGAAGCAGTGAAAGAGAGCAGAGATAGAAGCCTCTGGACTATAGGAGAAAGGCTTAGTGTCAGGCAGTATCCTGTTGAGGGTGTAAACTCGTTTACTATAATCTTTCCTTTGAATTAAATTCTAGAGTGTCAGGCAGTTTTTTTTTTTAAACAACTTTGATATTCCTAAGCCAAATTTAGTTTTTAGGGTTTTTTTTTTTCCCATAACTTATTCTTACCTTCCAACTTCAAACATCTGCATGACATTTAGACTTTGCATAAAATTTGTGTGATACAGACATGTTCTTGAGGCTGGTGGCAAATCTTTTTTGGAAACAAGACCCTTCATACAGTGGCCTCAGGCCATCTTAAGGACAAAGGCTCTGCCTGGTCCTCCTGGTGCTGGGAATCACATTGGCAGTTTCTTGTGAAGCTCGTGAAACTTTAAAACGAGTTTTAACAAGTATTTGGCCTTACAGCTTCCTCTGTAAAGTAAGGTCTTACAGTCCCAGTGGGCAGGGAGGGCAAGGGCCAAATTCAGAAACTTGATCTGACAGTTTATCGTGGAAATTAGGTCTTAAGGTTTTCTTTAACTGTGTGGACTTTAATCTGTGTGAGATTGACTGCGGCAGAGGTGGATTTGAAGAAGCCAGACCTTGACCAAAGATGCTGAAGTACAACATTAAGACCTTTGTACTCGAGAACTCCCTTCACAGTGGTGTAAAACCATGCCATCACTGATGCCATACTCATGCTAGCATGCAGGAGGATGCCATCTGTCACTTTCGGCCACTTATTAGAGAAGGTAATGCTAGAGGCAAGGGCTGCCAGTCACGTGTACAACAGGCATTGGAAACAGCCGCAGAATGGCTTCTTTGAGAGCCATTTGCTTCCCTGTAGTGCTCAAAGGCTGTCATGGGACTCTGCTAAACCAATAAAACCTTATTAGCAAATCTTTAGATTCTGGTATAGCCAGAGCCTCTCCACAGTGGCTAAGGTTGTCGTTGATCTTTTTCTCCTTTGTGTGATCATCACAGATGCCATTTCTGTTTTATTGATGATTATATGATTAGACTTTTAATACATAAATGAACGGGTATTGGTGCCTCTTTATTTTTAAAAAAAATTGAAAAGAGCCACCTCATATTCATAGAGTATGTATTTTGTGTGTGTGTGAGCTTTTAATTGAAAATAAGAAAGTTAGGAAGTAAATTTTTCGTTGTGCTTTTCCACAGCAGCTAACGTGTAGGGAGACATTAAACCCACACCAAATCATGTGGGGATGAGGATCCCCCAATCGTCCTCTCCAGGTGGCCAGTCCCATAGGCTGTGCAGCTCAGACTCCACATGCTGTGTTTCCACCTCGGGCTGTCAGCCTTTGGGGCAATGCATATCAAAAGCCAAGAACTCTTGGTTTATCTGCACAATTCAAGCTGCTGGTAGACTTCACAAGCCCTCTGGTTTCCCAGTTCAACCTCTCATAAAGTAGATTGACAGCATAGCTATGCTGTCAGTCTGTTTAGTCAGCTGACTCAGGTTATCTTCAGGGAAGGTATGGAGACGTGGGTTGTTCAGTTCATCTCTAGGATGCGTATGGTGAAGGCAAACCAAATATTTCTCACCATTGAACTGTCTATACATTATCTTTGGTAACAATAGAATACTGTGGTCTTGGGGAACACACAGAGGGAACATGTAGCAAGGACCACATACAAAGAAAGCTCAATGTTTCATAAGCCTGCAGCTGACAGGTTGTATGTGGTACTGTAGTGTTCACCATAAGCAGGTACAAGCTTCATGAACTTTGCATACTGAATTATAATTGAGTAGATACCAAAAACAGAGTGGCAAATGTATTTTAGTAGCAGATGAGGCAGTTAGTTTTAGGGTGAATTTTCCACTGTTGGTTTTACTTCAAGATGTAGCAAGAGAAAAATTTTTAAGGTGTTTTTAAGCTGTAGCAGGCATATGCTTCATTTACTTCCAAAGAGGCAAAACGCAGCTAGACTCGCTTGTACTCGTGCTTCGCTCCGTGGTGTGGGTGGATATCTACACTTTCTTAGCAGCGGTCTTAAGCTACTCACAGCCAGGCAGCTGTGGGGCTCTGTAGGACTTAGTGCCTGAACATTTCTTCTGGGAAGGGGCTGGAGTGAATGTACTGGGATGGCGGGGAAGTGGGAGGAAACAGGAGTGTGAGTGAGTGTGCATGTGTGGAATTTCACCATCACCCCGAAGCTAGCAAGCAACCGCTGTTGGCCCTGTCACTCGTGACTGCAGCGTGCATGCATTTCTTCACCGTGTTTTCTAACTACACTAGGAATTCATCAGCTCACCTTGCTCAGATGGCTCAGGACTCTATTCTTTGGCTCACCCCATGCTCCTGGGTTCTATAGTGTTTCTATAATTATGAATAGTGTTGCACTGTAATCTATCATATAGAGCTATATGTATGGAAATTTTTGATCAGTTTTTTAAAAGATGTATCCTGTTTGCAAAGGCACAATAAAATTGCATCTTCTAGATTATAGGCAATAAAGGTAACAATAAACCTTACTTAAATCATACTGATACTCTCTGCTCATTTGATTTTTGGGGGGAAAAAGTCTTAACATATTCAGTAGTTTCAGGGATTTCATTTAACTTAAAAATTCTGATATATTTAATTTATAAATTTCGGACTGATATAACAGAGTTTGGAAAACTATAAGAAATGCTTTGTTAATGTGTGTATTCCTATGTAAAACACATGGCTTCTCCCGTGTATATTTTTTAAGATTAAAGACTTGCACATTTGAAAAGTGTTTTGTGGAGCCAGTCTGTGAACTTGCCAGGTGACAAGGCTGGGTGGGGTGTGGAGGTGCTAATTGTGAGAAGAGAAAGCCCCTGTCAGCGAGTGTCTGTGCACAGGAAGGACAGAGAGTGTCTGTCGACATTGTGCGAAGAAGAGGTGACTGGACGCCCAGAGCTTGAGATGAGGGGACTGTTTCCAGGTTGCTGGGGTCGGGGTGTACCTCGGCACTGCTGGGCAAGAACAGGCTGAATTGTCTAGCCTCAACAAGAAGCTAAATTCTCTTGTCATAGAGCACAAGAACTTATTTGTGTTCCTTTTTCTAGTTTTTAAAGAAATTGAGATTGTTACCAAGGAAAAATCTTGTCTCATGAAATGGCTTGAAAGAGCCCCTAGAGGCAACCTGAGTGTTGAACACTCTTCAGAGCAGAATCGTGCTGTCATAATTCGGTTTCCCTTGGTATCTGTCCTACTTCGTTTTCTATTGCTGTTACAAACACCATGACCAAAAGCAACTTGCCTGTGAGCCAGTCTGTTAGAGGCAATCCCTCGATTGAAGTTTCTTCTTCACATTGGCAAAACTAACCAGTGTGGTATCATTGAGGAAAAAGCCCTAAATAAATTCTACCCTTTAGTTGACTTAAGCATTGCTAGTTGGGGGTAGTGGTACATGTCTAGGCAATCTATTGGCAGCTTCCAATTCTGTATGATATCTTTGCCACATTATGATAACAGTTGCCAAGACTACTTTAGGTGAAGGGTAGGACAGCCAAAACTACTCTTAACTTGGACCTGCGGGTATCTCATGGTGACTGAACTTGATGAAAATGCTTGCTATCTCTTCCTTTATATTGTATCTATGTAGCATGAGTTCTGATGTGTCTTAGTGAAAACCCGAAGTCAGGTATCCGGGTAAATGCTGAAAGGTCAGAGAAGTAAAGGAGCTAGCCACAAGAGACCTTTTACCTCTACTGAATCCTTAGACCAAAGGATGCTATGAGCTCCTGTCTCCTTGTCTTCTCTTGCCTTATATTCCTCTCTCTCTGCCCAGCCATACCATTCCTACCTCTGCCTCCCTGAGTGCTGGGATTAAAGATATGTGTGCCACCACTGCCTGACATCTACGGCTATCTACGACTAGCTCTGTACCCTGACCTTCAGGAAAGCTATCACAAACAAAATAATCACATATCTATTTCCTTCTTGCTGTATTAACCTTTGAGTTGGGTCACGTATGTAGACTTGTTGACCATTTGAGGAATGACCAATGCTGTCACAATACAGGGTTGAATCACTAGACTTGGCTGATTTCTCCCCTGCCAACTCCTACTGAAGACTAATGACACCTACCAATCACTATGACACAACACAGGCCATTGTAGCAGTGGAGAGATGGCTCAGTGATAGAGTGCTAGTTGCTCTTACAGAGATAACCACAAGGTGGCTCCCAACCACCCATCCATTACTCTAGTTCTAGGGGACCTCGTGCCCTCTTCTGACTTCTTTTGGTGCCAGTCATGCATGTGGTGCACATGCAGACAGAACACTCAGTAAAAAGTGACAGTTGAATTCCTCAAAGTACTCCCCCTCCCTGCTGACGAGTCATGAATGTCCCCTTGGGTAGGCCATCTCCCTTTATCTGTGGCTCCCATAAGTCCCAGGAGTGGGGAAACTTAGTTATGAGCAAAGCTCCCTCTTCATTCTGTGGCCATTGAACAAGTCTTTCTACCCAACACTCGCTTCTCAGGCTCTAGTGTCCTATGGGGCCTGAGTCTGATAGCAGTGTCTGGGAAACAATGTAGGTCCCTTCTGGACACATTTGGAACCCGTCTTCCAGGTGATATAGTTGAGACTGGTATCCCACTTCTTAGACCAAGCTCTTGTGAGTGGTTGCAGGGCTCCGAGATCCCCAGGCATAAATGTCCACTAGGATTCATTACTGTTTACCTCGGGAAGTGGTAAAAGTGGGGAGACCCTGGGCACTGGAGAGATGGCTGTGGTAAGAGCATTTGACATTCTTCCAGACGACCTGAGTTCAACTCCCAGCATCCACATCCGTGTTCACTGTTACTGGTATCACACTAGAGGGGGAAAACGATCCTTCCTGGAGCAGTTTAAACGGAGCCCAAATTTGAATTCTCCACTTCTGTCTCCAGTCTGTTCCCAACAAAAGACTTTGTTTTATATTTATTGAACAGCATGGAAAACAAGGTTTGAGAAAGGAACAAGGAATCTCTTAATCATTTTTCACTAGTGTTCACAATGGAAGAAGTTACTTTATGATCCTCATTGACCCCACTTTTGAGTGGATTTGATACCACTCAAAATCACAAACCAGAATCCTAACAAAAGATCACGGGCATGGAAGAACATAGTTTTAAAATCAAAGCTATGCATTTAGCTTTGGTTGTAAAAGCTGATTACGTGAAGTCCCATACTCAGCAAGGTTGATTATATTATTTTCTTGAAGACTAGTTAAACTGAAGCAGGCTTGGTCACAGGCATTTTTGTTGTTTTCTGAGACAGGATTTCTTGACTTAAGTAGCTTTGACTGTCCTGGAACTAGCTTTGTAGAGGAGGCTGTTCTTCTTTTCTTATTATTACATTTTTTTAAAATTAGAAACAAGTTTGCTTCACATGTCACTCCTAACTCCTTCCCCTCCTCCCGCACCCTCCCATCAGCCCCACCAGCCCCCACCCGAGGAGGCTGTTCTTGAATTCACAGAGATCTTCCTGCCTCTGCCTCTCAAGTGCTGGGTTGGACTAAAGGCATGTGCTACCACCGCCTGACTCACAGACATATTTTTTTAACTTGGTTGGAAAGTAAGGTAAAGCTCAGTTTCTGAAGGTAAGAGGTATTTTCAGAAAAAAAAGGACCATCCCCACAGTTAGCAACCACTTGTAACTCCAGTTCCAGTGTGGGTGGGGGCTCACCGAAGGCGCTCATACACATAGATGAAAATGAAAAAGCTGGGGATATCCAGTAAATATGACATTGCTTGTGAAAAATTCAGTAGCAGTTCACTTCTTCAGTATCTATTGTCCTGCAAGCATGGTTCTAGTTCTGCAAGCATGGTTCTAGTTCATTAAAGAAGTCTATAAATACATGTTCCTTCTTTTAGGATAGGGACGATTACTATATTTTACAAGTGGGCTACTCTGTTACCAAGAAATGAAGCCACTTGTGAGAGAATACACATTTGAATAATTGAGCTAGCAAGCAGGGTTCACTGCCTCTTTAACCCCTGCTAGAGTCACTTTTAGTCTTTTCTGTGGAGATGGTCTGCTACAGTTTTGGAAAAAAGGTAAGTGTGGTGATATATTATTTATGATTTATTAAAGCTTGCCTGGGTGTCCAGAAAGCAAAGCCAGAGGTTAGGCAATGGTGATGCACACCTTTAATGCCAGCAGCCGTGCTAGCAAGCCATAGAGCCAGGCAGTGGTGGCACACAGCTTTAATCCCAGGACTCAGGAGACAGGCAGATGGATCTCTGTGAGTTCAAGACCACCCTGGCCTACACAAGAGCACTTTAGAGGTGGATACAGGACGATATGGCTGGGAGGACAAAGGGATATAAGGAGGAGACAGGAACACAGAGTTTTTGCCTCTAAGAATTCGTGGAGATAGCATTGACTCTGAGGATTTGTGCAGACAGAACAGCCCTTTCAGCCTGAGGTACAGGTAAGAGCTAGTGGCCGGCTGCTTTGCTTCTCTGATCTTCCGCTTGAAACTTGAACCCCAATATCTGTCTCTGGGGTTTTTTTTCCCATGTTACAGGTAAGTGCTGCCTCAGGTCCTCAGACTACCAGGAGAATTTGAACATGTGCCGGAGGAGCAGCTGCTGGAAAAGAGTTACCTACCTGACTCACTCACTGGGCAATGGTTCAGGGACCTCCCAGGCAAGCGCTCTACCAACTGAGTTGTGTTCCCAGAGACTCAAGGGCTTCCTATGAATGTGGAAGGCTCTCTTCAAAGCAGTTTAACAGCTAGGGAAAAACTTCTTTCTCTGGTATGTTACAGGCTATTTGAGCAAAAGAAAGTCTAACAAGAAAGACTAGCTACACTGATGTTTTCCTTACACAAAAGTGTATGTATGTATATATATATGTATGTATGTATGTATGTATGTGTGTGTATATATTATAAATATATAATTTTCGAGTGTGTGTGTACATGGAAGGTGTGGGTATGGAAGAGGACTGTGTGTGTGTGTAGGTCAGAGGACAACCTTGGGTGTCACTCCTCTTGGCTGCTTTGATTTGTATAGGTTTGATTTGGTTTAGATTGGATTGGTTCATAGGGTCTCACTGAGACTTGAAGCTCACCTTTTGACCAGGCTGTCTGTCTGTCCAGGGAGTCTCAAGGATCCTTGTCTCTGTCTCCCCAGCACCGGGATTTCAAGATGTATCACTTTATAAGGATGCTGGTGATCAAGTACAGGTCTCCCTAGCCTCCAAGATACATTTTTATTAAATACTTGTTAATGGTGCCATATCTAGCCATTATAGCCTGAGTCTTTACTTCCTGTCCCTCAGGATTCAAGGATTGTACTACAGTCCTTACCCTCATGATTTGTAGAACCAATGCTTCAGACTGGCAGTTGATCCTGATAGCAGTGTGGTACTGTTCAGTGCTCCATGGGCATGTGTGGGACAAACACTGAATGGCTCTCATCATCTGAGAGCCCCAGCCTAAACTCAAAGCCTGCCTTTGCACACTAGGCTGCATGGCCATGGGTTTGACTTCTGTTGCCTCCCAGACTAGAGGCTCTGATGAATGTTCCTTATCTTTAACTAAGTGCTTTTTAACATTTTACTTGTAAGTTGGTTAATTCTCTTGTTGCCATGACAAAATACCTAAGAGAACAATTTAAGGGAGAATTTTTTTAAATTTTACTTTTGTGTATATGGGTGTTTTTCTTGTGTGTATGTCTGTACAATATATGTGTATGTAGTGCCTGAGGAGGCCAGAATAGGGCATCAGACTTTGCTATTGTGTAAGATGTTAATTACTACCCCCCAAAAGATTAGCCATTATATGTTATCCTTCCAGAGTCTTCCAAGTTTAACCCCTCTGCTCCTCAAATTCTGTCTTAGTTAGGGTTTCTATTGCTGTGAATAGACACCATAACAGCAACTCTTATAAAGGAAAACGTTTTTGTTTATTTTCCAAAATCTTGGTTTCTCTGTAGCTTTGGAGCCTGTACTGGAACTCGATCTGTAGATCAGGCTGGCCTTAAACTCACAGAAACCTGCCTGCCTCTGCCTCCCAAGTGCTGGGATAAAAGGAACGCACCACCACCACCCAGCAAGGAAAACATTTAATTGGAACTGGCTTGCAGTTCAGAGGTTTAGTCCATTATCGTCATGGCAGGAGGAATGGTGGTGTGCAGACAGACATGGTGCTGGAGAGGAGCTGAGAGTTCTACATCTGGAACCTTGGGCAGCAGGAGAGCTCAGGTGTGAGTCTGGAGAAGCCCACACCTACACTTGATATGAATTCCCTCCCTCCAAGCACATCTCTTTCTGCTAACCCCTTGAGCTTACATCTGTGCTAAAATCTCTTCCTAATAAACACCAACTGTGCTCCATACTAACGAGTCCTGATGATCTTGTCTTAGTGAAGTCAGGAACACCAGCTTCACCACGGGTGAGATGGCTCAGCAAGGAAAGGCACTTGCTGCCACACAGGACAGCATGATCTCAATCCATGGGACACACGTGGTGGAAGGAGAGAGTCCACTCCCCAAATCCTTTAAGTTGTCCTCTGACTAGCACAATGACAATGACACAGTGCTCACACACACACACACACACATACACAAATAAGTAGATAGATTGGATGGATAGATGGATAGATAGATAGATAGATAGATAGATAGATAGATAGATGTATCAAAATGGGTTGGCTGGTTTGTTTTCCAAACAGGATTTCTCTATGTAGCCCAGGCTGACCTTGGATTCAGGGATCTGCCTGTCTCTGGCTCTTGAGTGCCAAGACTAAAGTCATAAGCCGCCATGCCTGGCCTAATAAAAAGTTTTTTTTAAGGGTATGGCAGCTTTGCCTGAGTAGAAGTCTTTGAGAGAAAGAACTCAGGCTGCTGCAGCAGACAGAGTGGAGTGCCATCTCCAGCTCACAGGGTGTCATAAAAGGCATTATTGTATATGCTGGTTTCAAAAGGAAGTAGAAAGACAATTATTACAGACCAGCGGTAGGAAGACATTGAAACAGGAGAACTACTTGGACCTTGGAGTTTGGGGCTAACCTGAACATGGTTCAGTGGTAGAAGATGTAGTTATTATGCAGTCTCAGGCTTGGTGGAGACAGGATTGCAGTCTGGTGGGAAGATTTCTTCTCCAACCCTGCCCTTTCAATCTGAGGTAGAGGTAAGAGCTGGTGGCCGGCAGCTTTGCTTTTCTGATCTTCAGCTTGAAGCTTGAACCCCATATCTGTCTCTGGCTTTTCCCATGTTACACCACATAAACAGGACATGGTGGCACACGTGGAATCCCAGCACTCAGGAAGTGGCGGCAGGAGGATCAGAAATTCAAGATCGTCTTCAGCTACAGAGGGATTCAAGTCCAGCTGGTACACGAGAGCCTTTCTTGAACAACAAAAACAAACAAACCCCAAAGATGTGTGCAAAGTTCAGTAGTGTAAAAGTAGGGGGAAGTTTGACTCAGTTTGCCGGGCGTTGGTGGCACATGCCTTTAATCCCAGCACTCAGGAGGCAGAGGCATGCGGATCTCTGTGAGTTTGAGACCAACCTGGTCTACAAGAGCTAGTTCCAGGACAGCCTCCAAAGCCACAGAGAAACCTGTCTCGAAAAAAAAAAAAGTTTCATACAGAAAATGGGGGCACAGCCAAAATATGAAATGGTATTATAAATGTTTATTTACTAAAGCCACTTACAAAAAAGAGTGATATAATCCCACTCAAAAACCCATCGTATATCTTTCTTGCATGTATATGCACAGGAAACTATCAGGTCATGGGTGACTCTTAGTTCCTTCAGATTTTTTATTCATAGCATCGTTGTTTTCGATACTGTGAGGGAATCCACACTTGGGCAGCAGTCTTGACAGTCAGCCTCTTCCCCCAAGCCTACCCTGCCTCATCTGCACAGCTGCCTTCCAGGGGTGCTAAGGAGTGCTCTCCAAGGATTTTGTGTGTATAAAGTATAAACGCCTCTGGGACCCCATGAGCACATCCCAGTCCAGATGTTTAGAAATGGGAGAGGGCGTGTCTACAGCTGCTCTGGTGCGCAAATCTTATCTGTCAAACCTCTCCCTCTGCAGTGCAAGGGCTGAGCCCCAAAGGAATCTCACAGAGGAGGTCTTCAGCACAGAGGGAGCTTCAGCACCAGGATTGCCTACACCCCTGGACTTGTAGGAGTTTGGGCCACCTGCAGTCTGACTCCCAGTTCCTTACAAGGAGCCCCGGTGTCCAGGTGCATTAAGGCAGTTCTCCTGTCTTTGCTGTGTGACGTCTGTGCTCACAGCCAGCACTGAGCAGATCACAGGTGACACTGCTGGCTCCCTTGTGGTTTGAGACACAAGCACGCCGCCCCACAGCCTGCATGTTACACAGGCACAGAGCTCAGGGTGTGGACGTCAGTTAGTTCCCTGAGTCAGCCAGGGGTGGGGTTCCTCCAGCTCGGATTCTCTCCTGGCCCACGGATCTTGCCGTCCCCATCTCTGCCGTCCCCATCTGCCCACCTTCAGCCTCTTCTATTTGATGGGCAGACAAGGAACTTAGATCATCAGGCTGGTGCTGATCACCCACTAACCCGAGAACTCGGCCAGCTCTGCTGTCACTGTCTGCTCTTCACCCCATTCTGTGCATGCAACAACCGAGCCGCCACCCTTGTGTGTCCTGTAGACACTTGTGGTGTCCTGTAGACACTATGTGGTCTAAAGTGAGTTCATAAAGAAAAGAAACTGCTCCCACCCCACCCACCCCCACTACAACAATACAGAGAACAATATATAGAAGGTGAGAAATACTGAAACAGGAGGGCTTGATCTCTTGCATGAAGAGGTCTCTGAAGTCATGGAGTAGGCGTGGCCTCCCGGCCATCTTACACAAATTTCTCTGAAGGGCTGGGCTTGCCTCCTTGTCTGACCTTGGGCCTGAAAGAGAGGCAGGAGACTGACCATCGTTGTAGCAAGAGCCTCTTTAATGAGCCTGGGTGAGGATGGCACACACCTTTATCCCCAGCACTCCGGAAGCAGAGGCAGGAGGACCTCTGAGTTCAATGACACCCACCAGTTTTTGATGGCTCTGGGAACTTGTCCCTAGGGTGCCAGCAGGAATGGGTGAATGACCTCAGCTACTCTTTCCTTCAGACTTCAGGGCACCCATATAGGGTGTGCACTGCTCAGGGGAGGTTGGAGAACCTGTCTCAAGTCACACAACTATTTGCTGAAGCAGGATCTGAGTCCAGTTAAGCTTTCCTCAAGCCTTCTGGAGTCCCAGGAAAGTGAGATATTGAAGCTAATTCTTATCCCCACAGCCCAAAATTAAGGACGCAGAGGGGTTAAGGAGCCACCCTCAGTCAAGCAGAGTGCGGACGCTCAAGGTCCTCGAGCTTGATGCCACACTAAAAGTGGGTGCTCTTTCAGGCTAGCTGAGAGGCCCGAGTGGCTCCTCCAAAACCTCTCTGCCTTTCGGCTGGAACTCAGCTCTGTGAATTCCTAGGGGGCTAGCATGCATAGCTCTGGCAGGCTTTTCTGTTTTACATCTCAAAATGAGAGTACTCAGAAAAAGTAAAGAATAAGCGACTGTCTTACAGAAGCAAGCAAGTGCACTCCGGATTGGGAAAATGAGGAAGACCCTTCACAGGCCTTTTGTCCTTGTGTCCTCCGCATGTCACCTGCAACACAGTCACACGGTTGCGTTGCCTTTGTTTACAGTGATGCCTAAGCTGCTGAACACAGACTCCAGCAGGGAGATACAAAGAGCACAGAGTGCAAACCCGGATATGAAATTTTAAATACTTCCACCTAGTGGAGGAAATGTGTACAGTGGGTTGGACGTCTCGCTCAGCCCCAGCTAGCGTGCTGACCAGGGAAGGCAAAAGTGAGTTTTAGGTGGATATTTGTTTTCAGTGTGACCTGAGACAAGTCACCAAAAGTCCTAAGCCTCAGTTTCCTCCTCTGTAAAATGGAGGGCATATTAAATAAAGACTGTTACAAAACCTGAAATGGAAAGAAAAACAAAACATACAGTTGTCCTTCCTAGCTAAAGAGGACTTCAATATTATCCCGGCTTGGAGTACCCACCTTGGATAGCCAAATCTCTGGAATTCCTTTTATATAAAATGATGTGTAGCCTATACACATTCCCCTGCCACACAGATCATCTCTAGGTGGCCTGTAATACCTAACTAAAACTGTAAAATATGTTTATCGTTTAGGAAAAACGACCAAAGTGTTCACGATAGGCATGCCTTCTGATAATGTGGGACCCACGGACACGGGCATGCAAGGCTGACGGCACAGGGCAGGCAGCTGGCACACGGAAGGCTTGTTTTAAGAGGTCTGGTTCTGATCATCTGACTGTGATCCCATCTCTGCCCCTTCAGATGGGTTTCCTTATCTTGCAGCTGTGGTCTGAAAGGGGGTGATGGTATCTACAAGATGAAGCTGTGGCTGCGTTGTAGACTCAGACAGATTCTGGGTGGAACTCCTTTGCCCCAGTGCCAAGCTGGGACAATACTTGTTAGATGATTCCATCCTTGGAAGGCAAGGGCAGCTAGATGCCACTCCTGGGGTGCAGGGGCTGTTGGATGCCACCCCTGGGGTGCAGGAGCTGTTGGATGTCACCCATGAGGTACGGGAGCTGTCCTAGCATAAGGGCAATGCAGAGTGGAAACCGAGACCTCTCTTAGGTGAAGTTTTCTGATCACTTCAGAGTGACTGAACTGGAACTGGGTGGGGCAGATATTTGAGCCACCAGAGAGCTGACTGCCTTTGCTTCTGGTCCTTTTATCCCCTAGGCCCTGACAGGAACTCTAGGCTCTGTGCTCTCGTGGGAAAATTAGGAACTGGGGTCATTGTTTATTATGTTTCGGTAATTAAACTTGGCTTTCTTTAAAAAAAATAGACCAATCAAGAGGGGAAGTAGAGAGGTGTCTTAATGCACCTCCAAAACACCCATATGGAAGTATCTAGAACAAGAGAAGGACCTTATATACTCCTGGAGCTATGCGGAGTTGGAGGGAATTTTTTTTTTTTTTTTTTTTTTTTGGTGGTGGAGGAGGAGATGAACTAGGCTGGACAGCATTGTCAGAAAGTCACACTGCTCTCCCACTAAGCCTTTTGTGGCCCTTTCTTTTCTCAGGAGTGAATTCCAATACCTTACCAGCCTTCTGCTTCTCCTTGTTCAGGGACTGGCTGACTCCTGGACACCTGCCACTAGGACTTCACTGCCATGACCTCTCTCTGGGTACGATTCCCGAACCACCTGCCGCTGGGCAGCCAGGACCACTGGGACCATGGCCACCCCGGTGATCAGGCCAGAGTTCAGAGACTCACCTGGGACATTTGCAAACTCGCCTTCGGTTCCCTAGACAAGGAAGAAGGGAGAGTAAATAGCTCTTCAGAGTTGGAGTGAACACTCCAGTTAAAAATAAAACATTTAAACTTGGTTTGGTGGCCTATGTCCGCAGTTCCAGTACTCCCGGATCGAAGGAAGCTGAAGGATCAGATCAGAAGTTTGGGGTTATCCTAGGCTACATAACTAGTTTTAGGCCAGCCTAGACAACATGAAACCCTGTCTCCAGGTGGAGGAGGTGGAGGGGGGGCACACAATGATTACATTGTAAATGTAGATGTGACTGAATCTGGGAATCTGCAGACCTGGTACAGAACTCAGAAGAGTGAATGATGGTTTGTGGGTAAATCAAGGGTAAATAAATCTTAAGGTTTTGACCCAGCTTTCTTGGGGCCAGGTTTTAGGGCTTCATCGACCCCTTCCCTGGTGGGTTTACACTACCCTGGCTGTGCTAGCTGTGGGCTTAGCTGCTTCTGGCGTTCCGGAATAGGGCTCTATGCTCCAAACATTTCCCAGAGTGTGGAAGGAGCCGCAGGTGGCCTGCCCGTCTTCTGCCTGCACCGGTCCTACAGGGCAGCTGGTCCCCCCTGAACCCGAGCTTCATCTCCCACAAGAGCTATCTGGGGCAAGCACATGAGTCCTCCCACGGGGACTCCCCAGGACTTACTGTGGAAGCAGATGAGAGTGATGATCAGGGACAGCAGAAGGAACCCGCAGATTCCGGCTAAGGGTGCCCAGATGAAGATATTACAGTCGAAGTCCAATCCTCCCTTCTCCACTGACAAGATCCAAGCGGGTGGCATTTAGAAACCCTCTGGGACAGGCCCCCTCGCCACCCCCAGCACTTCTCCCCGCCCAGATGCCCCTCCAAGTAGCCTCCGACCATGAGAGCAGCTAACCTGAGGCGCCCGCCCCGGGCCGGCAAGCTTCTGGTCGCAGGGACCTGGATGTCCCAGTAGTGGCCACTGGTGTGGGGGGTCGCGGCACTGGCGTGGTGGGCTTCTCTGAAGGAGCAACAGGATGCCTGCGGGTCAAGCTGAGGTGGTGGATACCCTGGTGTCCCAACTTCCTCCCGCCTATCTTTGACCCAAGAAGGCGTCTTCTCCTGGCTCTTTCAGAGAGGAAGAAGGGACCCCTGGACAAGTGCTGGGCCACTCCGCTGCTCGCACACGCGGAGCCAAGTATGACTTTGGGCCTTAGTGCGCCTGGACCAGATCCCATAGCATAGCAGATGTGGCCCTAGAATCAATACCTGGTTCTACCCCCAAGCCAGCAAGAACCGGGCAACACACACATTCAAACTCCATCCCAGATCCCAGGCGTTAAGAGTCACCTCCAATCCCACCTGGCACCTTAGCCTCAGTTTTCTGGTCTGTGAAATGGGGATGGTGTGAAAGTAGCCTCCAAGGAGCCACAAGAGATTTATGAGGAGGGTATCTGTGTGTGAAACATGTTCAGATGTGACACCTAGCCCTCAGGGGAAGGGACCTCCTTGCCCAGACCTGGCAGAAAGACTGGTACAAGAGGACTGAAGTACACCACCGAGTTTCCTGTGACAGAGCAGAAATAGTAGCCTTCAAATTCCTTGCTGAAATTCTCCAGGGTCAGGGTGTACTTGTCACCGTTCTTCTTGCCAGAGACCCGAATTGAATGCAAGTCCCTGTTGCGTGTTTCCCGGGTCGAAGAGAGATAGATGAGGAAGGTGGGCTTAACTCCGGAGCCCTCCTTCTGGAAGATCCAAGAGCATCCTTGCGAAATGGTCAACAGCACCTGGCATGACAGCTCCACCTTATTGCCAAGTTGGGTGACCACCTTCTTAGGCGACATTTGGAACTGTTCCAAACCTTGGAGCTCAGCAACAACGTCTGCGGGTGCCAGGTAAAGAGGCTGAGCCTGGGGTCCCCACACCCTCGAGGTTCTCCAGCCCGTATCCTCCCTAGGGTCATCAACTCACCCAGCAGCAGGGTCAGCGACAGAAAGCAGGCCACCCGTGAGGCCATGGTGTGCTCCCACCAGCAGCTTAGGTCAAGCTAGGGCGCTAGGGGAGGGGCCCAGGAACAGGGCGGGCGTGGTGGGTGAGGAAACGTCCCTTAGCTGGTTGCAGACGAGCTCATTTGGTATTTGAGGATATGACATCATCCGAAGCCCCCGCTGAAAAGACTGTTAGCCCCCTTTTCGCGGTTATCACCTCCCAGGGCCCAGGGAGCTCAGAGTCTGGAGCCTTGCAGAGCAGCTGGGGGCTGCTGAGAACTGAGGTTGGGGGAAGAGATAACGCTTGGGAAGCTTGGGAAGCCGCCTGTGGGGATTGTTCTATTGCAAGAATGGCAGAAAAGAGGAAGGAGAAAGATCATATCCTAAAATAATAAAATAAAACGAGAATGACAGGAAGGAAAGGGGAGGAGTGCCACTCTTTTTCCTTTTTCCTTTAGACAGCGTCTCGGGTCGCTCAAGCTGGCCTCAGACCCACTTCGTGGCAAAGGATGGCCTTGAACTCTAAATCCTCCTGCTCTCCCATTTCTTCTGCTGCCCCCCCCCACCCAAGTGAGGACCCGAGGTTGAGATGGAAAGAGGAAGGATCAGACTCACAGCGATCCCAACAAGGCAGACCGGACATAACCAGAGGGCCTTGTGCCTTCCACCAAGGGGACTTCAAAGGGGGTGGTTCAGCTGGAGCCTTGGGGGGCTCTCAGCTGCAGAGGATATCCATTCCTGGCTTCCCACCCCGGGGGCCAAACTCAGCACACTGTCTCCTCCCTTCTTAGAACCATGGCAACAGCCTCCACACCAAACTCTCTCTAATTGGATCATCCAGCCACATACTGTGACCATCATTCTTGTCCAGGAGATCTGACAGTGTCACCCCCTGACCTGCACAGCTGGGTTAAAACAACTCCCTGACTTGGTTGGAGACTGGCCCTTGGGTAGGTGCTGGCTCCGCCCAAGCCTCTGTCCCTGGCTTTGCAGCCACAGCCTCACAAACAGATGTTTCCTTCCCTGTGTACATCCTCCGTGTTTTCAAACCCTTGCTGCTCTCTGCCTGGCAAATGCCAGGGCCCTGCTGTGTGACTCAGACCTCATTTCTCTCCTGCTCTACTCAAAGACAAGCGAGGGAGCCAGCATGCGTGTGTGAATGCTTGCATGCGTGTCCTGGGTGAGTCCTGGGTGCAGGTACTTTACTCTTTTCTGTCCCTGGCACACATCTACCTCATTCTTTCTTGTCCAGTGATGTCCTGAATGCTGCAAGCCTCAGTGATGTGCTCTCCTCTCAGTTTCCCAGGATTTCCACTTAGTAGTGTTTCCCACTTAGAATCCCGTATAGGGTAAGCCTCTCGTGCTACTGTTTGCTAATAGCTTGAGGGAGTCACCTGGCATTCTCTGCCACACACTTGAATCCTGCCCAGTGGCAATCTGTTTGCTATAGCCTCCAGAGTACCGGCATTACAGGCTTGAACCACCATGTCCAGTCTACAAAAACAAATGTTGGACAGTGTGTGTCTTTGATGTCACACCCTAACATGTATTTACTGAACTACATTCCTCTGAAGAAATTTGCTTTTTCTGTTGTTTTTGTTTGAGGACAAGATCTCAACTCTGTAGCCTAGGCTGGCCTGGAACTTTCTCCACAGTGCAAACAGGCCCTGGGTTCAAGGTAATCCTGGTTGCCTCAGTCTCCAGGGTGTTAGGATTACAGGTTGGAGACACCAAGCTCAATATGGCTGACATATGCAGACAAGTATTGGATGTGCTTTTAAAAACAGCTTTGGTTTTTAAACATGAACATTTTACGTTTAGAGCTGTTTAAAGTATTTATGTATTTTATTATTACTGTGTATGACATGTGGGGGGGCATAGGTGACACAGCATGAATGTGTGAGTCAGAGGTCATGATTGTGGAGTTGTTTCTCTCCTCCCGCTTTTACATAGGTCCTGGGGATCGAATTCAGATCCCCAGCACCCACTTGATTCCATTGCCAGGAGGAAGAGATAGGGGATACCTAGCTAGGCCAGCTCTATCAGTGAGCTCTGGGTTCAACTGAGAGACTCGTCTCAGTGTAGAAAGTGGAGAGCAATGAAAGATACCAGCTTTGGGCCCCCACATTCCTGAACACACACACCACATGTATCAGCAGCTATAAATGCCAGACAAGAGTGAGTACAGAGAAAGTCCTCTGTCTCATCACTCCCCATTGCCCTCAGTTCTTCAGTCAAAACCACTGCAACAGTTGACTGCGTCTCTCAGATGTTGTCTGTGCACAGATGTTTAGCATTTCAAATTATGTATTGCAAGGGCAGTATTGTGAATATATATTTTTTCAGCTTTCCTACTTGAGAATCGAAGAAAAAACTTATCACACCTCATTCTTTTACATGGATGCATTCCACACGGCTGTTTTCATAATTTAGTTCTACTAGTGGGCATTTAGGCAGTTTCCCATTTTTGTGTGATTATTGTACCATCAAGGCTGTTGTAGAGAGAGATATATTATTCCTGTAACATTGTGTCATTTAAGTCATCAGGTTCACACAACACTTTCAATTAAAAGAGTGCATTTATTTATTTATTTAGTGTACCCTCATGTGCCTCAGCACTCTAGGTCCGAGGACAACTATGCGGGGAGGTGGGGGGTCGGTTTGTTTCCTCTGCCTTGTGGGTTACAGGGATTGAACCCAGGTTGTCAGGCTTGGCGGCGAGCATCTTTTCCCTTGTAACTATCTCACTGGGGCCTTCAATAGAAGACGAGGGAGCTAGGAAGGAGAAAGCTTTGTAATGACCAACAAGTATGTGTGCATGGCCGTCTGTGAGTGTGTTCGTACGTCTGTATAGTGTGTCTGTATGTCTGTATCGTGTGTCTGTATAGTGTGTGTCTGTATACACATATAGTGTGTCTGTATGTCTGTATCGTGTGTCTGTATACACATATAGTGTGTCTGTATGTCTGTATCGTGTGTCTGTATAGTGTGTGTATGTATACACATATAGTGTGTCTGTATGTCTGTATCGTGTGTCTGTATACACATATAGTGTGTCTGTATGTCTGTATCGTGTGTCTGTATAGTGTGTGTCTGTATACACATATAGTGTGTCTGTATGCCTGTATCGTGTGTCTGTATAGTGTGTGTCTGTATACACATATAGTGTGTACGTGTCCATATATATCTGTATGAATATGGTGTGTGTGGGGGTGTTTGTATCTGGCTGGTCAGACACAGTGCTTCTCTTCACTTACATGAATGAGGATGGCAAGGAAGCAGGCGAGTTTAGGCCACCCACACAACAAATCTTGTTTTAGATGACAGTTTCCTATTCATTGCATGTCCTACTGGAGGATGTTCACAGGACCCTGCTGGCCAAAGGGTATATAGCCAGAAGAATATGAGAGAGGATGGAAAGACACTAAAGTATTTCCAGACGAGGGCCACGTTAACCTTCAGTTATGTGGGTCTTCAGAAGGAGGTCCCCAAGTAGGATGATGGACTGATTTGAGATGAAAATTGTTCCTCTTCAGTCTCCCAGAAGTGCGCTATGACTGGCTTAGAGGGTTTTCAGGTCTCGAAGCTAAAACTGTGAGCCACGGGGGTGCCATCTCCCTTTGCACAGAGCACCATGGGAGGTGAGGGGAATGCCAAAGCAGCATATCAAACCCACCAAAGAGCTTCTGTGACCCCAATAATATTTTTCACAGGAGCTGGTGGGTTCTCAATGTTAACCACAGCGACATCCGCCCTGTAGCAGGCAGCAGAGCTGATGTGCCTGCACCGTTCCAAGATGCTTCTTCGCTGTAGCCCAGGTGTGCAGAGAGCTAGGGTTGAGTCTGTCCATCATAGCATGTGATTTCCTGTGCCCATCCTGTGACATGTACATGGGATAGTTTGAAGAAAGAGGTGCCACAAAGAACAATGACTGCACTCTGTCACACAAGTGTCTTGCCCCGTTTTTAGAGAACAAGTTCTCACTATGTAGCCCTGGCTTGCCTGGAACTCACTTACTACTTAGACAAAGCTAGCCTCAAACTCTCAGAGATCTGTTTGCCTCTGCTTCACCAGTGCTGGGATTAAAGATAGGCACCACCATGGCTGGACCTTTATTTCTTAAGATACGATAGACAGAATAGGTAGTAGCCCTTGTGCTGGTTTGAATGAGAATGACCCCATAGGCTCGTTTGTTGAAGACTTGGTCACCTGCTGGCGGAAGTGTTTGAGAAGGATGAAGAGGTGTGGTTTTGTTGGAGAAGCTGTGTCACTGGGGGCAGGCTTTGAAATTTCAAAAGACTTTCCAGTGTGTCGTTGCTCTGCTTCCCCTTTGTGGATCAGGATGTGAGCTCTCAGTTACTGCTCCAGCGCCAGGGCGTGTCTGCCTGCCCACTACTACAAAGCTTCCTGGCACGATGGTGATGGATTCCTATTCCTCTGGAACTTTAATCCCCAAATAAGTGCTTCCTGTTAAGTTGCCCTGGTTATGGTGTTTTATCACAGTGATAGAAAAGTAACTGAGAGGCACCCTAAGTGATCTTTGTCCTTAGTTTTTAAAACATGGAAGTGAGATAATCTCAACTATGCAAGACCGAATTACAGCAGTGGGAAAGACACCTGTCATTAATCTTCATCAGGACTCTGTGCTACAGACAGCAGAGACATCTGGAATCATGACTCTGACGTGGCCTGTTGCTTCCCTCCTCAGTGCAGGTAACTCACGACCTCATTGTATCTCAGTCACAAATACCTGTCAAGAGGTCCTGTTACGTCTAGAAGTCACCGTTTCAGCAGCCTCTGACTCTTAGAATCCTTCCTCCCCTCTTCCGTGACATCCCCTGAACCTTGGGGGAGGGGGTGATATCGATGTCCCACTGATGGCTGGGCCCTCCACAGACACTTATTCTCTGTGCTTTGACTGGTTGTGAATATCTGTACTAACCACCTTCTACTGTATGAGCTTCTCTGATTAGGGTTGAGAGCTGCATTAATCCGCGCGTTCACTTTTCTTTACAGCTGAATAAGATTCCACTGTGTAAATGTACCATGTTTTCCTGATCCACCCATTCATCAGTTGAGGCACATAGGCTGTTTTCAAGTCTTAGCTATTATGCACAGAGCATCAGTGAATGTGGATGAGCAAGTGCCTCTACAGCAGGATGTGTCATCCTTTGGGTCAGTTCCCAGGAGTAGTATAGCTGACTGTGATGGCTAATCTTGGTTGTTAATTTGGCTACATCCGGAATTGGCTAACCCCAAGTAGCTGGGCACACCTGTGAGGGATTTTTCTTGGTTGCATTACTTGAGGTGGAGGATCCGTCCTAAGTCTGGGCCACATCTTTCTGGTGCAGCACACATTAAAACGGAGGTGGCAGAAGGAAGCTTTTGCTTTTTGCCTGCTTGCCTTCACTTGCACTGACAAGTTCATCTATTCCATCCCTGAGCCATCCCTTCAATGACATTAAAAAACCTACGTATTCAACACGGTCTGGAAACTCTCCACTCCCTAGGTCTTCCCTGGGACTCCAGCACCAGATTGGGGCTGCCAAAACACCATTCTCATGGACATACAACTGCCAGGTCCTTGTCCTCCCTGTCAGGAGACAGCCATTGTTGGACTACTCACACCAGGGGCTATACTCACTCTAATTAAGTCCCGTATATGCGTGTGTGTGTGTGTGTGTGTGTGTGTGTGTGTACACAAATATACACTCAGATATATATACACACAATTGTTAGGATGAATATATATGCATATACGTATATACAGCAATATACATATATATTCATTCTAACAATTGTTTGTTTAGAGACCCATGATTAATACTTGATACACTGGGTCTTACAGTGGTTCTATTTCTAGCCTTTTGGGACATCTTCTCACTGGTTTCCAGAGTAGCTTCCAGTTCATACTCCCACCAGCAGTGAATGTAAGTTCCCCTTTCCCCAGATTCTTGCTAGCGTCATTTATTTTATTTTTAGCCATTCTAACCAGGGTAAGAGAAAAATCTCAAAGTGGTTTTAATTTATGTTCCCCTAATAGCTGAAAATATTTTTTTGCCGCTTACATTTCTTCTTTTGAGAACTCTGTTCAGTTTCATGAACTCCCAGGAACTGTGGCTGCCTGCCTAAAACCTGAAGAAGACCAATCCAGTGAACAAGACAGCATGAGTTGGGGAGGGGTACTTGAGGCCCCCACAATTAGGAGGGGAGCTATGGGCCGTTGATGGCTGCTAGGAGAGGGAGAGTCAGTTTTCTCTAGGGGTGTGGTCCCTGGTAGGTTGACGGTGTGCCAGTGGATGGCCCCACACCCTTGTGCATATGGGCAGCATTATGGGTTATCAAAAAAAAAGAAAAAGAAAGAGTGCATGATGTTGGGAGGAGGAATGGGGAGAATCTGGGAGGAATTGGAGGGAGAATGTGGTGGTGGTAAGAGATCCTGAATTCAATCCTAATACTATACCTGTCTTAGTCAGGGTTTCCATTGCTGAGAGATGCCATGACCACAGTTACTCTTATAAGGAAAACATTTAATTGTGTAGTTTGCAGTTTCAGAGGTTTAGTCCATTATCATCATGGCAGGACATGGTGACATGCAGGTAGACATGGTGCTGGAGGAGCTGAGAGTAGAGAAGGAGCTGCATCTTGATCCCACAGGCAACAGGAAGTGAGCTAAGACACTGGGAGTGACTTGAGCATATATGAGACTGCAAAGCCCACACCCACTCCTTTGTTGGTCACACCTACTCCAACAAAGCCACACCTCTGATAGTGCCTCTCCCTATGAGCTTATGGGGAATTTAAACTAACACAACACCCCTCAAAATCCTACATGCTTACATACACACTCACATATATATATATATATTGCACTATTCATGCACACACATACATATATACACACATACACACATATATGCATACATATATGCATGCACAATATTAGCATGCATACATGTATACACACATACATATGTGCATGCATACATACATACATACATAATAAAAAGAACAATCTCACTTTTTTCATTTTTATGTTCCCCTACTTGGGACACCCCTAGCCCAAGTTCAACTAGGTTGCTTTTTGGACCTTTGTAATGATTTCTGAAATGATCAACCTATTTTTATTTTGGTCTCTTCCAATAAAAATTTCATCCTGGTAGCTCAGTTCATGGGCCCAAAATGGGTTCCCATGGTCCCTTGGAGAATGTTGGCTGGTCCTATATGCTGCCTGTGAGGCCCTGCAACACTTGTCCCCATGGCCCCATCTCCTCCCTTCCTCCTAGTTGACTTCTTCCCTTCTCCTGGGTTTGGTCTCCATTCCTCACTGGAGACTCTGCTCCTTTCTGCCTCAGTGCCATACTGTTCTCTGCTTGCAAACTCTTCTGCAAGACTCAACTCAAGCAGTATATTGTGGTGCATATGTATAATTCTGGGAAGTAGTGATAGGAGAATCAGGAGTTCAGTCATCCTCAGCTACTAGCAAGTTCAAGGCCAGCCTGGACTATATGAAATCCCATCTCAACAAAACAAGACAAAAAAAAACAAAGACCCAGATAGATGAGGTTGCTTTCCTGTTGGAATTATCCTTTTCCAGGATTCCCAATTCTAAGCATGAAAGACCATGAATGTCCCTCTCTGTGTTACCTGGACCTCGAGCATAGCTAATCTTGTCTACCAGACCCATGGCCCATTGAAGAAGAGACATGGTCATGTTCATATTTATACCAGGGTACCATACCTGGTCTTCAAGAAATATTTGTTCAGGAGCTGGTGGTGATATGACTCAGAAGGTAAAGGTGCTTGCTGCCAAGTCTGATGAGCTGAGTGAATCCTGGGACCCACAACTTGTCCTCTGACCTTTACATTCTCATGTCATGTGTAGAAACACCTGTCAGCCTAGTGATCTGAATTTGATTCCTGGAACCCAAAGTAGAAGGAGAGAACCAATTCTAGAGGTTGCCCTGTTGATCTCTACATGTGTAGCATGACAAACACACACAATAAGTAATAAACAAAACTGGGTGAAATTTGATGATAGACCACTGTTCTGCTTGCCTCTTTCTTATTCTTGCAAAAAAGAATTGGCAAAAGTCAAAAGACTAGTGAGTTATAACAAAGCAGGTGTTTAAATGCCAGACTAAGATTTTCGGTGCCTGCTTATACCACATGGCAAACAAACAAAAGAGGAAAACCATAAATGCTGAGCTCAGTCTTATTGTGGAAATATGTAATGATTTCCTATGGGGATCTACCAATTTCATTAAGAGCTGAACACTGTCCCTAGTTATGCTTAAGATAGAGCTTCTTATTGTGAGATGATTATGCACTGGCATTTAGTTATAAGAACCAACACAAGAGACCCCAAGTCTCTCATCCACCATCCCCTAATGCCATCATTCTAAATAACTCTAATGAGATATTGTAAAGAGAAGCTTTTTCCTTGAGAGGAGCCTTCCCACCAGCCTGGTTCTAGAGCCGCATCAGTCCCAAATAAACACACAGGAGGCTATATTAATTATGAAGCTGTTGGCCTTGCTTGTTTCTTACTGGCTAGCTCTGACTTAAGTAATTACCATAATTGTTAATCTAAGTATTTCTCTTACCGGAGAATAGTTCCGGGCTTCCTATCCCATGGCGGTTACATCTCGACTCCTTGTGTTTCTCCTACCCAGAGTCCTCCTGGACTCCTAGTCTCACCTATCTAGATTCCCTATTGCCCAGACAGTGCTTTATTGACAAATGCACAGGACTTTCCCAACAAGATATTTAAGGTTACTTAGGTTTAAATTTTTATTGGCTGGATATAGTGAGCCACATCTTTAATCTTAGCATTAGAGGGGCAGACACAAGTGGTTCTTGGTGAATTTGAGGCTAGCTGGGGCTAAAATAGGTGCAGGGAGAAGGCTCAGCAGTTAAGAGCACTTGTTCTTCCAAAGGACCAAGTCTGGCTTCCAATACTCATGTAGGGAGACTCACAATTGCCTGTAGCTCCACGATATTTGTTGCCGTCCTCTGGGCTCCTTGGGCATGTCCGCAGGTGACATAGGCACACATGTACACAAAAACAATAAATGATAATACATAAAATGAATTGATTTTTAAGTTAGCTTGCAAAGTAATGGGTTTCATTGTGGCATTTTCATATTTATTTGTCATTATACTTTGTTCTAGGCCCACCTCACCTCCTTCTCCATCTCCCCTGCCACCCTCACTGGTCCTTCCTCTCTCCAAACAGCACCCTTTCTGCTTTCATATCGCATATTACATAAAAACAGACGTCTGCAGAGGAGCTGAGGTGAAATTCCCATGTTCAGAGCCAGATGCGGTGGTGCACACCTGTAATTCCAACACTTGGGAGGCTGAGGCAGGAGGATCCCTTCAAGGCCATCCTCGGCTATATTATGTAACTGAGTTTGAATCTAACATGAGGCACATGAGACTCTCTCTTTCAAAAAAAAACATTTAAAAATCTTATATCCAAGAGATTAAAAAGAGCAGTGAAAATTTCCCTGCTAATCTTGTCTACCAGACCCATGGCCCTTTGAAGAAGGGCCATCTTCTGCCTTTAAAATGGATGATGGTTGAGGTAGGAATGGCATACTGTTTGTAGGCTACAAGGTTCTTGAGGTTTCGTTTTAAGACAACAATGTTCATATTGGAAATAGGTACTTTTTGATGATGAGAATCCTGATGTCAAGTTAAAAACAAGTCTAGCCAGGTGGCTGTGGCACATGCCTTTGGTCCTAGAACTTGGGAGGTAGAGGCTGGATCTCTGTAAGTTTGAGGCCAGCCTGGTCTACAGAGTGAGTTACAGAATGAGTTACACAGAGAAACCCTGTCTTGGAAAAACCCAACAAACAAACAAACAAGTTTAATAGCAACATAAGTCACAAGAGCTAAACAGTGAAAGCATTGTCCATGCACAGGTAAACACACAAGCAGAAGATGACATGCATAACAGTGAAATACAGTTCAGGGGACTGGAGAAATGACTCGGCAGTTATGAGCAAAGTTTTGGTTCCAAGTCCCCATGTGGCAACTCACAACCATCTGTAAGTCCAGGTTCTGAGAATCTGACATCCTCTTCTTGCCTCCAAGGGCACCAGGCAAGAATGTTGTGCACATACATACATTCAGGCAAAACACTCATACACATCAAATAAAAATAATAGTGTTCAGCTTTAAGAAGGGAGGGTTTCCAGAAGTGTGCTTCACTGTGGATGAGGCATGAGAACATCTTGTTAAGTGATATGAACTACTCACATGAGGTGAGTTCCTTATGACTCCAGTGTGGTCAACATCAGATAGGAAATAGGATGGTAGTTGCCAGGTAGAATGTGGGGTGGGAAGTTACTGTTCCATGGGGCTGAGTTTCACTTTTGCAAGATGAGAACTGCTTCTGGGAAGGCTGTGGCCATCTGCATAATAGTGTGAATCAGTTTGCTACTTAACTATCTAAAGTTAAAACGTTGAAGATAATGACCTTATGGGTATCTTGCCATAATCATTTTTAAATGAACAGATGGTTGCATAAGCTTTCAAGTTTGAGGTAAAGGGAATACAAAAGTAACAGGGTTCTGCAGGAACTCCACTGTTCACGCATGCATTTCTTTTATGACAGATCTTTAAGACTGGTTCTACTTTCTCCTATTATAATCAACACTGTAAGCAACATCCCTGCATGTGTTATGTAGAGTCCAAATAAAAAGTTTTCTCAGGCTGGGGATATAGCTAAGTGGATAGGTAGGGTTGCTTACTTGGAACACATGAAGCTCTATGTTTGTTCCTTAGTATCATATGGTCGGGCGTTGGTGGTGCACGCCTTTAATCCTAGCACTTGGGAGGCAGAGGCTGGTGGGTCTCTGTGAGTTCGAGGCCAGCCTGGTCTACAGAGCATCATATGAACTGAGTGTAGCAACACATGCCTGTAATCCCAGGACCAGAGAGGTGGAAGCAGGGATATCATAAATTCAAGGCCATTGTTGGCTACATAGAAAGCTCGAGATCAGACCGGACTGCATGAAACTCTATCCTAACTTGAGAGAGAGGGGAAGGGGGAGAGGAAGGAGGGATGAAGAGGACAAAGGGAGGGAGGGACCTGTGCCTTCCCTGTTTGTTAAGGTATGAACTGAATATATTGCCACTTGTTGATAGGCAACTCAGTCTTCCTCTTTGAATCCTCTGCCCACTGTTTGGAAGAGTCTCGACAGGATTACAGGATCTGAGGAACCTTTACATACTGATGTATATTTGAATATGGATACACCTTCCATATTCAAATCTCTTAAAATAGAACTTTGGGTTTATTTTTTTAATTTTTAAATTTTGTTACTCTGTAGCCAGGTTGTCCTAGAACTTGCACGGTGTTGAGATGGCAAGCCCACCAGACCCAGTAAAAGAGAAGTTTTATTGGTGGTCAGTGAATCTGATTTCTTTGCTACCAAGTGTTCCACTAATTTCCGTAACCAAACAAGTCTTCAACTTTCCTTCTAGTTTGATGGTTGTCCTGAATTCTGCCAACTAACAGCTCTGCCAAATCGCTAGGAAAAGACCTCCTACCCACACCGCTGTTTGCAGTCTGTCTTCTTCTTCTTGTGTGGGAGGTAACTCATCATCTTGAAACAGTTTACTCTAAATAGAAACTTTTAAAAGTCAGTGGAAACTTCATTCTTTTTACCCAAGCTTCTTGGCCACAGGCCAAGAAGGCAGTTAGCAACCTCGGTTCAACCCTTCTTGGGTCTATCGCCTGTGACTTCGTTATTGGTGAGAGCCAAGCCCGGGTGACTTTCTGATGGGATCTGAGTAGTCCGTGACAGTGAGGTGAGCTGTGTAACGCTAGAGGGACCCTGGGAGAGGTGGACCCTGCTTTCACTACCCACCACAGCCATGGGTCTAACTCCTTCTGCAGTCGGGAACCATGCGTGGAGCATTTCTTCTCTGGAAGGCCGAAGGAGAGAAGTCAGAAATGGGTACACACAGTGGGGAGACTGAAGAAGAGGAAGGAGCAGGGGCTTTCCCCTCCTGGCCCCTGGTCCGGTTGGTCCTTCCTCTTTTGGTTAGGATGGAGGGAGAGGCTTTGTTGGGAAGCTCTACTCTGTTTCCCAGTTTAACTTCTGCATTTTTTCACACAGAATCCTTTGGAATGTCCCTGGAAGTGTCCAGAGTAAGAGCCACGACCCAGACCCTCTCCATCTCCCCATACTCAGCTTCTCAAGTGCATGCAGCTTGCCGAGATGGGGAAATTTCCAGCGGGCAGATTCTGTAGCTCATGGGATTTGCAGTCATGTGCGCTTAGGGACACCGGAGCTAAGGCAACAACCTCTAGAGAACACGTGATGACTCAATGAGGTGCACCGCTGTCCACGCAGGAGTTGCAACTGGCTACCAGAGTCAGAATCTAAAGAAAGAGCGCAGACTGAATATGGGTGGAGTCAAGCAAGGGAAAGTGGCTAGCCAGCCAGGCAGAAAGGTAGGGATCTTGGTTTCCAAGTACCGAGCATGCCTACTGAAGAGAAAAGGTAGGATTACAACAGCCAGGCTTGGAGGTCCATCCCCGGCCTCTGGGCTAGCCTTGGCAGGGTCTAAAATGCCCACCTCGGTTGATGTAGGACCTGGATCCCGCCCCCCCTCCCATTCTAATCCCCAGCACTTTTCTCCATTGCTGCCCCAGGGAACTGTGGTCTCTGTACACGTGAGGTTTTGGCAGTTTGCAGCTGCACTATGAGGGTAGATCTCAACATACAGCGCCCAGGCAGAAACTGGGAGTTAAGACTGGCACGGGACTAGAGGGTGCATCACCTGAGGGTCCCGATGGGTTAGAGTATTAGAGGGTCTAGAATGTGGAGTTGAGGGTGAACTCAGAGACGGTGAAGGCCAACACGTTTTCTTTCAAGGCAGTGTCTAAAATAGCCTGTGCTGGCCTTGAACTCCTGATCCTCTTGCTGGACCAAGTGCTGAGATTATAGGCGTATACCACCACACCCTTCTGCAATATTATTCCTTTTAAGGAAACAGCAAAGGTGTGTGTGTGCTATAGCACAGTGGTAAAGAGGAAAGATACGAAGAATACAGGAGTCCAGGGAAAATGAATATTCTGCCAAGTCACCCAGATTGGGAATAGTGAATAGCTCAGGGTCTACCATGCTGGCCACCAGTCTTGAATTAAAGGGAGATCCACCCTACAGGGGGCGATGTTGAATCAGTATTGGCAATTTGGAATGGGGGTGGGGGAGAAATTGGAAAGTAGAATGCCTGTCACCCAACTACATGCAAAAAATGAGACCCGTGTTGGCACAAATTAGATTCTAAAAAAAGAGGACAAGAAATTGACGGGGTAGGGACATGGGGACCTATCTCAGAGGAGTTAAGGGGAGGAACTAGGGGTGAACATTCCAGTTTCCAGCCTGCTTTAGAAAAATTATTATATCGCATTTTTAGCTAGAAGCTCACAGGGATAATTGAGTATTGTTTCATTAATTTTGCTTAATTAGGTGTACATTCAGGTCCTGTCTACATTTTTGTTGTGACACAGTGATTCTGAGATAGTCTGCAATTTCAATGTTTGTCAGTTATTCTGAGTTATTAAAATAGGTTTGTAATTTCCTTGTGGATTTCCCCTTCTGTTAGGCCAAAGCAGCACCACCAGGGCCCTGCTGATGGCAATGCCCCAAACAGCCTGCCTCTGGCTGAGAAACAGAAGCCTAAAGGCATTTTTCTAGTTATCAGAAAGCAGGTCTCAAAAGGCAGGTTTCTTTTTACCAGGAACCTTCCTTAATCTGCCTTGGGCAAGGGCATCTAGTTCCGGGTCAATCGGAACAGCTTGTATCAGCTCAGAAACCCCACCCTGTTGACTGTCATATAAATTCTGCTTGCTTTTCTGCCATTTTGTGTTTCTCTGCCCCCCCCACACACAGTCTTGGCAGACTGATCCCTAATAAGCTTTTCTTTCCACCCCTGGTTTCACTTCGCCCTCGCTTATACTCCCTTTCATATATAATTTTATTTCTTTGTGGTCTGAGCTTGTAGCTCTATTTGTGCCTTTTGGAATCTGAGGTTTCTGATTGATGGCAAATTTTGCAAAAACTTTACACGTAATTCTGTGTGATTTTCAGTATGCCCTGAACCTCTGGTTCTGTTCCTCATCTGCCAAAAGGCTCGCTGATGTCTGCCTCATTTGGTCAGAAGGAATAGAAAGCGCTCCCTGGGCAATGAGAAGACCCCGAGCCTGCAGGAGGCTTTGCCATTCCCAGCTGCCTTGTGCTGAGGGAAGCAGGAGAAGCCTGTTTGAGTCAACTCACATTGGGTTTCATACTGCCTCTGTCTAGGCTGGGACATGCTGTGGCTTGCTGAAACCTCAGAAACATCTAGAAGTAGCAGAGACAATTGAGGGGCCTCAGAAGCTGAAAACAAAAAGAGGCACTGTTTTGAAGCTAGTGTGGACCCCGGAGTGGAACATCTACTCTCCTGCAGCAAACGCCTCCAGAACCTTCCAAAAATCAGTTTCACTTTTAGCAAGCCCCTAGCTCAGCCATGGGTAACAGGGGTAGCGCCCCCCTCCCCACCTACATACACAGCTCTCTCCAGTGAGCCTTTGGCTGGCTGGGCTTCGAAAACCTCTACCCCCGTCCCCTGACCTTCCGGTGGGCTTTTCCTGCTCTGCCCCCATGGGAAAACTGATGCTGAGTTGAGCGCTGCTTCAGGCTCTGTCCCGTGACCTGGGTCAGAGCCCTTGCCTCTCCTATATCAGGTCCAGCAACTCTGCACAACCTCGAGTCATTGTGCCCTGATTTGTCCCCGAGCACAGCACAGAACAGCACATTGGGGGCCCGGTTTTAGAGTTCCTGCTGTGTTTACAACATACATGCTCTGCTTCAGCTCTGTAAACATGAGTCTGTATGTTCAAATTAAAGGGCATCCATCTGGGAAATGCACACTGTTAAGATTTTGACAACCTATCCGGAAATCCCACCAAAGTTCTATTAGGACTCCACCTTACTTATCACTATGGATTTCACTAAGAAAACAACGGTCAGGCATGGTGGTGCACGCCTTTAATCCCAATATGTGGGGGGCAGATGCAGGCAGATCTCTGAGTTTGAGGCCAGCCTGGTTTACATAGTGAACCTAGTCAGTTCCAGGACATCAAGGGTCACATAGACAGACTCTTCCTCAATAAAGAAAAAAGAAAAGAAAAAAGGACAGAAAACGAAAAGGGAAAGAGAAAAGAAAAACGAAAAGAAGTAAAACCAAGGGCAAGTAAGATGACTCAGTCAATAAAGGTGCTTGCTGTCAAGCCTGATGTTCCAGCCAACTCCCACAGGTCATCCTCTGACCTCCACACATGGGCTGTCTGTCTGTGCGCGCGCGCGCGCACACACACACACACACACACACACACACACGCACACACACTGAATAAATATAATTTAAAAACCGACAAAAGAAAACAGGCAAGTGCTGGCCAGAACATGGGAGAAAGCAGCCCCTATTGCATATTATTAATAGAATCAGAAGCTGCCGGCCACTATGGAAATCAATATGGAGAGTTCGCAAAACAAGAACGATTGAACCACCAGGTAGCTTCGGTGTCACCCCCTCCAGGGTATATTCCTGAAAATAAAATGTACCTAAATAGCTAAGATATGGAGCCACCTAGATGTGCATCAGTAGATGAAGAAATGTAGTCGTTGTGTACACAGTCATAAAGGAGAGGAAGTGACATCATTCGTGGGAAAATGGATGGAGCTGGGGACCATTGTGTTAAAAAGAATAAGCCTGACTCGGGAAGATGGCCCCACATGCTTGTGCTCATATATAGAATCTCTACTTTTTAAAATGAAACATGAAAATGGAAGGGGGTCTATGAGGAAAAACGAGGGGACAGTGATGGTGGCTGAGAGGGGGCAAGGAAGGGGGTAATGGAGAATGTGACGATGACACAAGCGTGGAAATGCAGAAGGAAACCCGGTCACTCTGTACGATGCATACCTGATCATTTGAAAAATGGGGGAAAGAGCTGTGGCAATCTTATGTGAAGTTAGTTGTATTGGTGCTGAAAAGATGACACTCCCCACCCCCCAACACGGCATGGGGAAGGGTGACACTGTGCGGGGGAGTAGTGGTGGCTCAGAAGGCAAATCTGAAATCAGATACTAAAAAGCTGTGACTTGGACCAGCAAGACCAGGTAGAGGAGCTTGCTGCACAAGCCTGGGTTTGATACCCAGGACCCATATAGAGGTAGAAGGAGAGAACCAACTCTGCAAAGTTGTCCTCTGAACTCCACACAGGTGCATGGCACACTTGCATACACATGTGCAACACACACACTGATAAAATAAAACCAAATGACAATCTGTAGTACAAAAATGGGGAGATGTTTTTTTTTAATATCACCCCCCCCCAACACAGGCAAAAGAACCAAAAATTGACAAATGAATTATTTCAGCATTGGAAACAGTGACGAGGCAGTCTGCAGAACGGGAGAAAATAGCTGCAGAGCTTCCAGCAAAGGACTGATATCCAAAGCAGTAAGGACTCAACCAACTCAGCAACAAACTCCTAGCAAGCGGAGGGAAAAACAGGCCTGGCAGGGCGGTGCCCACCTGAGCTCCCGGCACCCGGGAGGTGGAGGCAGGGCGGTGCCCACCTGAGCTCCCGGCACCCGGGAGGTGGAGGCAGGGAGGTGCCCACCTGTGCTCCCGGCACCCGGAAGGTGGAGGCAGGGCGGTGCCCACCTGTGCTCCCGGCACTCGGGAGGTGGAGGCAGGAGGCCTGGGAGTTCAAGATCATCTTTGGCCACACAGTGAGTTAGAACCAGTCTGGGATACATGAAACTGTTTTTTGTTTGGTTGGTTTTGTTTTTCGTGTGTGTGTGTGGGGGGGCGGTAAGACCCTGTATGCCATAAATTATAATTATTCTTATTAAAAGGGCCAGTCTATGAAAATGTTTGCACCCATGTGCACGGTCGTTCCTACATGGACGTCTGCTCTAGCGGGTGAAATCTTAGGCTCAGCAAGGAGCGGTGCACAGATGCAAACACGGGCAGCAGCTGACGGGCTACCCGAGAGGAACAGCCAGCATGACTCTGAGCATCGGCGTCAAGTACTGGAACTGTGAAAGACATGTACAGAGGTGGATACTGTTTATGGCACATTTCATAAACACCCAACATGGTTATGATGACATGAAAATGCTTTTAAAATGTAAGCTCTTTTGCTTCTATTCCTAAACTTCTACAAGTAATATACAGTGCGTGTTGTTACAATTACTTTTTCTTTTGAGATGGACTTAAACTTGTTCTGTAACCATGGGTGACCTTGAATTTCTGATCCTCCTGCCTCCACCTGCCAGTCCTGGGATTATGGCTCTTACTACTACCATGCCTGAGTTTTGCTATGATTATTTTTAAAGGAACTTCAAAGTTTAAAGAGAATTCACAAGAAGAAATAATGTATATAAAAGGAAGACAAAAGAGCAAAGGAAGCCTGTTGCCTCGCCAGGGAGCTGTGCGGGTGACAGAGTCATACTCCTCCCTCCGGCCTTCACCGTCGCACACCGAGGCGGTGGTCCAGCACTGTCTTCCCCCTTGCCTGGCTTTGTTCACAGGTTGTCACACAATTCAGGGGTTATCTAGTGTTAGTATTTGTATTTAAACACACACAGACTAAGATTCGCCTCGGCTGTGCTAAGTGGCATTAAGCTCCGCCCCCTCCATATGCAGCCATCACTATTCATCACAGGTGGATGAGAACCTCTTCGCTGTCTTAAGCAGGAACTCGGGACTCACTAAACACACATTCAGTGCTCTACCCCATCCTCAGACATCACCTCCATCCATCACAGGTGGATGAGAACCTCTTCGCTGTCTTAAGCAGGAACTCGGGACTCACTAAACACAGATTCAGTACCCTACCCCATGCTCAGAAACCACTATTCTGGTTTCTGTGTCCATGAACTTGACCTCTCTTCATCCACAGAAGTTGGAAGTCTTTTGGTTGTGTATGTCTGTGTGTGTGTGTGTTATGCACATTTTTATGTGTGGGTTTGTGTGTGTGTGCTCACAGGCCAAAAGACCACCACCTCAGGCATTATTCCCTGGGGATGCTGTCTACTTCTTTCCCCCTGAGGCAGGATCTCATAACTTTTCTAACTTCCTAAGCAGAAGCTACAAAGTCAAACTCACTAAACACTAACTTGGGGTTCTCATCTCTCTGTTGTGCTTTTTGTTTCTATCAATTTGACCCCTGGGTATCTTCTACAAGTAGAACCCTATTACATTTGTCAAGACCGATTCTTAAAGTTTTCTGATGTTAAGGATACTGCTTATTGGTGGAGCGCTTGACTACCCTGTATGAGGCTGTAGGTTCAACACAGAGAAGAAAAAGACAAACAGAGCTGTCTGTTGGTCTAAGCCTGTTAGCCTGCCGTCCTCCAAGTTCAAGGCCAGCCCGAGCAACATGAGACCCTGTCTCAAAAAACAAAACAAAACAAAAACCCAAAAACAAAGACAAAAACAAAAACAAACAAACAAAAACCCCAAACCTAATTGGAGCTCTCATGTAGCAAGGACCAAACCCCTATTTGCTGTTTGATGTTGATATATTTATTGTGCACTCATGTGTATGCGTGCTGTGCAGGGTTAAGCAGTACTCAAGAAGACAGTGTGAGCCTTGAGGGTGACGGGTCAGTGAGGCAGAGCTAACTAGAAAGGACAAAGAGGAGAGAATGAGCCTGAGATGGCCTGGGCTCTTGGAGAAGGCTGGGAACTAACTGGGGTAACGGGCATGCCTGCTTTCTGAGCTAGCTCTTTCAGCCCCGACAAGCACAAAGGTTTAGGGGTGTTGTAGGGTGGGGAGCTGCCCTATATAACATCCCCACAATAAAGGCTGCAGGTGTGCAGCTGGGAGCCTGGGGTTTGGGGGCAGAGGCTCTGTCTGACTCCCCTGAACTCCCGGGAGGCAGCTGCTCTCTCCTCCGAGGTCCCTCTCAGCCACTTCCATTTTCATACCCTTTGGGAGTCTAGGCCACAGTGGACTCTTTGGTCATTTTAATGTGACCCCACTTGAGTTGGTAACTGTCACAGTAAACCCAGGCACACAGAGACAGGGCTTGTGGCAGGAATGCTGTCCCTGTGCTAGAGTCGGTCATTGGCTGCCCTGGGCATGTGCCAGGTGAGAAAGAACACAGCAAGCAGATGCTCTGGGCTCAGGAGTGGACCTGGAAGCCGGGGCTGGAGCCTGGTCAGTTCCCTGTACCCCTGATGCCATAGGTGGGGAAAGGGAGACCAAAAGAAAAGTGCATCCTCAACATAAGCAAAGAAAAGCGCTGAGCCTTTTTCTCTCCTCTCACCTATGGGTCTAAATGGCCCTCATGGCAAATGGGAGGCGGGGGAGCCTTCCAGAAAGGACCGCTGCCCTGCCCTTCTGCTCACCCCTTGCCCACATTGTATTGCCATTGCCCAGCCGAGGCAGGCTTCATGGCACAGCCCATGTCTGCCAGCCGTCTATGAAGACACGCATGCAACAAGTTGCTGCTGCAGACCCCGCCCTCCAGGAGAAGACACAAGACATCATTTGGTCATGAACTGAAGCTCTTACCTGAATGGGGTCATCTCTGACCGGAGCTTGTGGAGGGAAATATCCCAGACAGCATCCTCTCACTCTGACAAATCTGGAGACCAAGCAGGTTGAGGCACCCCTATTTTCAGGTGGCTTTCAGAAAGTGTCATTATCTTATGTTAATATACCCCTGAAAACCAGGGAGGAAGTGTGGTCTTGGTGGGTGCTCCATGGTACCAGTAGGAGAGCTTTCTTTCTAGCTCTGCTCCTGCTTCAAGGAGGCTATCTGAGCTTCAGCAAGGGAAGGCATCGAGAGGGGGTTGCCCTTGCACCCTAGCTAGCCAGCAGCTCCCTCCTAGTTGTGTGACTGGGTGACAGAACTATGATGCCAATGTCTGCTTCTCAACAATGAACATTAAAAAAGAAGAACTCTATTGAGCAAAACAACTGCAGTAGTGTCCCCATTGGGAACTCTGAGCGCCCAGCCATGGGCTTATGACCAGGTTTGCAGCAGCGGAAATGAATTATCTCCCGTAGAAAGGCTTTAAATCCAATCAGGAAGTAACTTGTTGCCCTGCAACACTTGTGCCGCTGCTACCCCAGTGTGTCCATCATGCCTGGTATGTTGGCAGTAGACCACACGTGGTCTGCCATCGAGTGAGACTGATGGTGACAATTTTCCCCTGGCAGCCTGCATGGCATGTTCTGGCACTATGGAAGCTATCCATCTGGGAGGAAGTCTCCAGTGAAGTCCTCAACTGATTCCTCTATGCTCTGAAATGGAAATGTGGTAAGTTTTAGTATTTAGGCATTTGTACTGGCCTGTCCTTGGGGTCCAGACAGGATACGCCCTCAGCTGCAGCCACTAAGAACACCACCTGTTCCTATTCACTACATTCCCTTTTAAAAGGACCCTGCCTACCTCCTCCCTCCCTCCCCCTCTCTCCTTTCCTTCTCCCTCTCTCCTCTCCTTTCTTTCCTCTCTCCTGCTGCTCCTGTCCTCAGAGGCTGGTCTCCCCCCTCCCTTTTCCCCTTTTCCCTTGATAATAATAATAATAATAATAAACCCTCTTCTTGAACTCTGTCACTTGAGCTGTCTTTTAAAGTTACAACAGTAGGTTTTCACCATCTGCTTCTAGTGGCAAGCAAGAACAGTGGCAATACCCCCAAATTGTTTTGAAGTAAAGACAAACTCTAAAATGTGGACGTCTTGCAAACAGTGAGCTATTCTGAGAAACTTGGTAAACAGGAACCACTGACCAGTGAGTACACAAGGACAATGTTGAAATCGGCAGGGTTTCTGGGTCTGGGTCACTCATAGGCATTTGGGAAAAGCAAGAGACACAGCAAGAATGACAAGGAAAATTAGATGGATTACCAGAGCCCAGCCACACAGAAAGAATCCTAACTCAGCAGCTTCGCCCTCAGCAAAGATGCCATCTTATGCCCCTGGCCGGGTACAAAGTGTGACAATTAAAAATACCACTTCCTTGAAGCAGAACAGGCTGAACAAAGAGCAGGGTCCTCTTTGTAAAACAGAAGAGTGATATGTTGTAAGGGGTTGGTTGTGGAAGTGCAGTTAAACTACACAGCGCTGGTCACACAACAGGTCTTTAATGAACACAGGCAGGGACTAATGAACGAGACCCTTGTTAGTAAACATTGTCCATCTGGCCACTTTTAATGAGATTACATGTAGCAAGACTTCTCCAACAATAGATGTGTGTGTGTGTGTGTGTGTGTTGTACTTGAGAGAGAAAGCAGGTTTGATGTCTGCCTGTGTGTGCCTCTGTCTGAGAGAGAGAGAGAGAGAGAGAGAGAGAGAGAGAGAGAGAGAGAGAGAGAGAGAGAGAGAGAGAGAGTGTTCGATTGGATTCACAGATATATTTTTCACATGGTTACAGAAAGTAGATGAATTCATTTACAATTTGGAAATTTTTAACCCTACTTTTGTTTGGTGATTTTTTTTTCTTTTTAGGGTTTATTTTCCAGGCATAATAAAATCTGTTGTGTGTTGTGCCTTTTTTGTTTGTTGTCTTTTTGAGACAGGGTGCCCGTATCTTAGACTGGCCTCCAACTTACCTTGTCAGGGAGGGAGACCTTGAAGTCTTGATTCTCTTGATGGGACTTCAGCTCAATGCCACCATGATGGCTGGTCATGACTTTTCTTTTTTCTTTAGCCTTTGATGTCCTGGAACTTGCTCTGTAGACCAGGCTGGCCTTGAACTCACAGAGGTCTGACTGCCTCTGCCTCCCAAGAGCTGGGATTACAGGCATGAACCACCACCACCTGGCTCCCCAGGACTTCTTAAACTCTTTCCAATTGTGACCCCTTTCTAACCTCCACATTTTTCCGGCTTTGTCATGACTTCCCAACAAAGCAATTCTTTTCATTGTACATTTTGCACAGAAAAACACAGGAATGCTTTTTTTTTCTTTAGAACTAAGGTTGCTTTTGTCCTTTTATCCAGTTATAACTATGCTACACTGAAAGGTGTACCATCCAAACATGGGCAGGAAGGTGAAAATCACCTCTCTTCTGTGGCTTCTTAAACTCCAGGACAATCATAGTGCAAGTCTTTCTGCTTGCTCTGTAATCCATTCTTCTCACATGTAGATAATCCCACATAATGTGTAGATATGATATAATATCTGCCCCATCCTCAGGATTCAGTTCATATAAGTATGTAATTGTGTGTGTGTGTGTGTATGTGTCTGTGTGTTGCTCACATGCGGAAGGTGCCCATGGAGGCCAGAAGAGGATCAGATCCCCTGGAGCTGGAGTTACAGGTGGCTGTGAGCCACTGAGAGCATTGCTGGGAACTCATCTCAGTCCTCTGGATGAGCAGCGAGTGCTCTTAACCATGGAGCCGTCTCTGGATCTCCTAGGTGTGTAGTAGTTTATGCTCACTGTTTAGGTTTAAGAGTCCACTGTAGGGCTGGGGCTGTAGTTCAGGTGTTAGTGTCACCAACATGCCCTGGGCTCCTTCCCCAGCACTGTGATCATGGCTCTTAATAAATTTTGCGTGTATATGCTACAACTACAGCACAGTGCTGTGAGAGATGTCAGTCACTGGTCACAATGGTGAGGAAGATTGCATATCTGTCATTGCATATCTTTACCTTTTTCCTGACAAGAATTATTAAAAATCCCCCAAACAGGGAGGGCCTGGGCCCTGCCCCAGATGATGTGACAGACTTTGGGGATCCCCCATGGAGTGCCTCACCCTTCCCAGGGAGCAGAGAGAAGATGGAATGGGGGGCTGGTGAGAGGTGGGGGAGGAGGGGTGGGAGCGGGAGCTGGGATTGACATATGAAGCAGGCTTGTTTCTAATTTAAATTTAAAAAATCCTCCAAACAATACAATTCAGTTAACTGTAGTCCCCAAGCCTGCTCCTCCTTCATGACTGGTGATCTGTGTCCTTTGACAGGCATGGCTCTATTTCCTCCCCCACCCCCAACTGTGGTAACCACTGTTTCCTTATCTATCTTCTTGAGCTTAGCTTTTGTTTCTTGAATCCACATCTAAGTGAGATTATACATTATTTTTTCTCCCATTACTAGTTTACTGAGAATAATGTCCTCCAAGCCCATCCATGTTGTGGCAAACAGTGGGATATTCTTTTTCACATTGCGGTAATAGTCCATTGTGTATTGTATGAACCACATTTTCTTCATCAAGTGATATATAGGTTGCTTCCATATCTTGAGTATTGTGGATGGTGTTGCAATGAACACAGAGACCAAAGACTAGAAGAGGGATTCCTGTGCCACATGGTAAATCTACTTTTAGTTGATTCATGTTATCAGGTTTTTCAGAAGTATTTATTTTATTACCCTTTTCAGTTATGTGTATGTGTTAGGATTTGTGCGTGTGAGTGCAGGCGCCCTTGGAAGTCAGAAGATGGTGTTGGATCACATGCAGCTGGAATTAAAAGTGGTTGTGAGCTGTGCATTGGGTTCTCTGGAAGAGTAGTCTGTGCTCTTAACCACTGAGCCGTCTCTCCATTCCCTTCTTTCTTTGCTCTTTTAAAGAACATATTTAGATATTTAGGTGTGCCCTCGTGCATGCAGATGGAGGTCAGAGGACAGTGTTCAGATGTTGGTTCTCTCCTGCCGTGTTAGGGTTGATAACAAATGGTTTCACCAGCAGAAACATCCTGCCGCCCCTACGTTTTCATCTCCTAAGCACCTCCATACTGTTTCCACAATGCTGCAGCAACCTACATCCCTCCCAACACTGAGATAAGGGTCTTTACATCCTCAGCAATGTTTACCACTTTGACAGTGGCCAGCTTTCGGGTATGAGGCCACACTGTATTGGTTTCCATTTGTCTTTGATTATTAGTGATGTTGATAACTTTTCCACACAGACCTTAGTCTTTTTTTTTTTTTTTTGGTTTTCCCAGACAGGGTTTCTCGGTGGCTTTGGAGGCTGTCCTGGAACCAGGCTGGTCTCAAACTCACAGAGATTTGCCTGCCTTTGTCTCCTGAGTGCTGGGATTAAAGGCGTTTACCAAACCTCCCGGCGATCTTAGTCATTTTTATATCTTTTAAGCCATGTCTGTGTGGTGCCTTTCTTTGTTTACTATTTTACTGTATTTTTAAGCTTTGCTTATTACATTGTGTGGGTAGATATGTACAATGTGTGTATAAGGGTGTGTGTGTGTGTGTGTGTGTGTATTCACACACGTGTGCGTGTACTCATTCACACACGCTATGGTGCTCCCCTTGTGGAGGTCAGAGGAAGACACTGTGCAGTCTGTCTCCTTTCTGCTTTACGTGACTTTCAGGACACCGGGCTCACACCATTGGGTGCCAGGCACCTCTACCTGCTTAGCCATCTTGCTGGCACTTTATTTCATATAATTTTTTGAGACAGAGTCTCATGTAAAGCAGGCTGCCTTAATTTTTGCTGACGTAGCTGAGGATGACTTTGAGCTCCTGATCTTCCTGCCTTCACCTCTGTAGTGCTAACACCACAAGTGCGCTCCACTACACCTGTTTTTATGCAGAGCTACGGCTCCAACCCAGAACATGTGTGCTGGGCAAGCCCTCTCCCAATCGACCTATACCCTCAGAACAGCCTTTCTCTGTCCTGCCTTTCTTCATTTGAAATCAAGTTATTACCACCATTAGTTTTCGTCACTAGGCTTTATAATTTGGGGACCTTAACCCTCATCAGATTGTGATTGACAAGTATTTTGCTGTCATCTCATTTAGCTGATGATGCTTAGACTGTGTAGGAACATCTTAGTTTATAAATGCAGGCCCTGTATTTCTTGTCACCGTCACTGTCTGAGTTTTTTTTTCTCATAATTGAGAAATCAAGACCAGCACAAAGGAGCTTAACTGATGAGTTCTCATCTAGGAATTTATTTTTAGTTTATTTAACTTGTTTACTTTATATGCATTGGTGTGAAGGTGTCAGATCCCCTGGACCTGGAGTTACAGACAGTTGTGACCTGCCATGTGGGTGCTGGGAATTGAACCCAGGTCTCCTGGGAGAGTAGTCAGTGCTCTTAACCACTGAGCCATCATCTCTCCAGGCGCCTCATCTAGGAATTTCATGACTTTGGTATATTCAGTCTTTGCCAGCTGTGAGTTGACATTTAGTGTGGGGTGTTTTTCCAACACTATTTATCGAAGACACTATCCTCCACCATTGTGTGCTCTTGTGGACACTTGTCGAAACTTGGGTGACCCAGGACTAGAGGTGGCTCAGTAGTGAAATGCTTACCTAGATTCAGGAGGTCATCTCGCCTGTCCCTGACTTTCCATGTCACCTTCCAGTCCCTGGCTCTCTTAGTCATACAGCTCCCTTTGTGTCTGGTTTTGTGAGCCACCTTTGATGTCTTTTGGAATTAGAATGTTCAAAAAACAAGCAAAAACATTGTTAGATTTAAGTCAGTTAATAAAAACAAAAAGAGGAATAATTTAAAAGTAAGTGTCCTTTGCTACTTAATGAAATGAAGTTTTTTTTTTTACAGGGGACATTTTGCTTTTTTCTCATACATAGTGTGGCCTTGGGGTATTCCGCTCTGGGTGGCATTTGCCTCCTGGCATGACACTTGGCTGGGGATTCAGAGTTCTGTTTTCTGTGAGTGACGAAGTTTTTTATAAAAATGGGTCATATTTTACATTTTCTGGATCCCTCTTTTCCTCCCTAAGTATTTCATGGTGCTCTTTTATGTCCCAATCAACTTATCCTGACTTGAAAATACCCTAGGTTGAAAAGAATCTTCCTAGTCTGCTGCCCCCTCTCCCCGGCCCCCCCCCGCTCCGTGCAGCTGCACTGTGCATCGGGAGGTGCCGTTTGCTTTCCCTGACGACCTTGTGGCCCACTGTGAGCCACAGCTTGCTGTTGCTGCTCGGCTTCTGAAAAGTGTTATCACATTGTATCTTACTAACCAGGGAAAGACTGGAACTCAAAACTCAAAGAATGCATGCTGTCACACACATTGTATCTTACTAACCAGGGAAAGACTGGAACTCAAAACTCAAAGAATGCATGCTATCACAAAGTCGAAAGACTGTAAATCTAACCATTGGAAGCTGAGTCTGTCTACTCTGGCAATCTTGCTTATTCATTTTTTAAAATAATTTTTTATATCTATCTATCTACCTACCTACCTACCTACCTACCTACCTAGTCTGAGCTCGAGTGTGTGTGTGTGTGTGTGTGTGTGTGTGTATGTGTGTTTGCACAAGTGTATTGTGCACTACACACAGCATGCATGGAGGTCAGAGGACAATTCGAGGGTATTAGTTCTCTCCTTTCACATTGTGTGTCCCAGTGATGGAACTTTGGCCATTAGACCTGAGGACCCTTATGCAATGAGCCATCTCACGGCTCTCTAGTTTTTCCTAAGTAATTCTTTTGGTGGTTTACAACACTTTGGGGTGTGCCTAACCAACACTTACTTAGTGATTCTTTCTTGATGAACTTGGGGTTATTACCAGTTATTTTGCACCACCCCCAAAATGATATCGGGGTGATACTCTTTGTTTAATTCTTATGGAATGATGCTTCTCAGGCACTGGGGTTTCATCCCAGGACAGTTGAGTTAGATGGCGCCTTTCACTTTAACTGTCACAGAGCGTGTAACCAAGTTCTTTTCCGCACAGCTGGTGCACATCTTCCCGGCATCGGCAATACCTTAGTCACTGGCCCCCAGTAAGCAGCTCTTGAGACAGGGTCTCTTGTCTCCAGTTCAATATGAAGTTGAGTCTGACCTTAGACTTCTGATCCAATTGCCTCCACCTCCTAAGTGCTGTGATGATAGGCATGCACCACTGCACCTGGCTGGCTTTACCCTTTTAATACTTCACTTACCCAGGGACGTATGTATGCCAATGACAGTTTTCATTTGTCTCCAACATTTGTTTGGGAAAAGGTGTCACTGTGCTAACCAGGGTGTCGTCTTGGAGCTTGCTATGCAGCCCAGGCTGGTTTCTAATTTGTGGCCCTCCTGCCTCCAAGTCCTGAGTGCTAGGATGACAGGTGTGTATCTCTCCACACTTGGCTATTCTTTTGCTTTTTTGCTTTGCCGAGACAGTGTTCCTCTGTGTAGCCCTGGCTGTCTTGAACTCACTGTGTAGACCAGGCTGTCCTCTCAGAGATCCGCCTGCCTCTGCCTCCTGGATGCTGGGATTAAAGGTGTGTGCCGTCACTGCCAGGCTTAGAAAAGGCGTTCTTGACTGGGCCCAGGTCACAACTCATGCTTTGAAAATGAGCTCGGCAGGAGGGCATGGTGGTGACTCCAGTGCTCAGGAGGCAGAACCATCATCACCAGCTTGGGGATAGCCTGGGCTATACAGTCACAAAACAAGCTAACAACAACAAACCGAAAAAAGATTTGAAGTAGACAGAAGTCATAGCAAGAAGAATGAGTCAGCCTTCCTCCCTTCAACACAGACACACTCGGGGTCTTAATGGAGGTTGGATACTAAAACGAGAGAAGATTAGAGTGGACATGTTTGGAATTAACATCCAACAAGATTGGCCAGGTTGAAATCTAGTGGTTCACTGAGACGCCAGTGTTTGTGATAATCAGGAAAACTTTCCCTGGATCCCACTTGTCTGTGTGCAGACGTGCTCACCCTCAAATTCTATAGCTAAAAACATGACGAGCTTATTGCCTCTCCCATGACGACTCCTTTGTGTCCTAGGTAAGCTGTCAGGCTGCCTGGCCCAGGAGAACCTGGCTCTTCCCTAAGCCCAGTCTTTGTCCTTGTCTCTGCTGCCTCCTACAGCATCAGGCAGACCAGTATGGGATGGAGAACCCACCAAAGGTTTCCCACACCAGCCTGCTTGCCTACGGACGCCATTCTACTTCCGCATGTCTAAGTACGGCTTCTGGGTGATGGAGGGGTCGGCTTCAGACTTCCCTTCTCTTGTCCAGGCTTGAAGGCAGGCAGAGCTTTAGAATGGTTGAGTTTCCATTGTGCTCCCCTCTGCATGTTCCCTGCGGGTGCCAGAAGCCTGTGGTAAGGGTGGGGTGGAGCACTGGGGTCATGGCCTGCCGTGAGCCTGGCTTCAGGTCTACAGGATGCTGGAGGTGCTGGGGAGGGGAGTGTTGGGGAAGGTGGGCCTCCACCCCCAACCCACACCAACTCAATTCTTCCCCTCATGTCTTTACCCCCACCCAACCACAGAGACCTTCACAAAAATCTCCCGTGAGAGTCTGCTGAGACTCCTGGAAGCCAGTTTATGCCTTCTGCCTCAGGCCATCCTATCCGGGCATTTTTCTGTTCATTTGTCCAGGGCTGGAACTAAGGGGTAGTCAGTGACACATCTAGGCAGGTTATTCTCAAATGCTGGCCTTGAGTCAAAGTCCTCCATGAATGTCAGTTCCTGGGGTTGAGGGAAGTGTCTGTGCCGAATCTTCACGGCTGGGATACGAGTGCTCCATGGACAGCTGTGTCGCTGAGCTTGTGTTCTTTCTATGGTCACCAAGCTTGTGTCACTCATGCTGGGTAGACTGGGCGCTGCCAGGTACCTGATGGCCTCGGGAGCACAGAAAGCACATGGGCGGGGAGCTGCCAGAGGGGCAGCCACAGGAGGGAAGTGCTCGGGCTCACTCAGTAGAATCTGCCATTGGGATTATGAAGACCTCTAAACAGCATTTTACTCGGTTTCTTTGCTTAGTTTTCTGCATCAGGACTTAGGCTATGTGAACAGATGACAGGAAAAAGCCTGTGGGCTGCTATAGGCCATGGCTCTGGCTAGTGAAAAGGACACTGAGAAGTCTTTTTGCTAAGTGCCTGTGAGCAAGGCCCTAGGGCCCTGTTGGCTTTGCCTTGTCCATGTTATACCCCTGGCCCATGCACAGGGAGAGCTGTGGAAGGTGACCCAAATAAGTATATTTGAAGATCCCCCCACAAGGAACAGACTGTCTCAAACCAAACAGCCAGGCACGGGGCATGCTCCTTGAAACAGCGCTCCTGAGGTGGAGGAAGGGAGACAGGGGACTCTGCAGTTCAGTGACATTCAAGGCTGCACAGCACATTGTCAGCCAGGACTACAGGGGACCCAATCTCAAAAAGACAACACAAGCCAATACCAAAGGGAATAACAACCTCCCTAAAACAACAGCAAAAACACAACAATAACAAAAACAGAGGTGCCACGCACATCTGTCCTCTACCCTAGATTTGAGGCGATGGATTCAGATCTGAGTCCACGCACCACGCGATGGGAAAACTCCAAGAAACAGTGACTCATGTCCTGAAGAGTGTCAGTGACGAACCGAGGAGGTTTCCCAAGAAATGACAGAGGCAATCTCTTTGTCCTTTACCACCTGGAGAGGCCTGCGAACCCAGGGCTGTTTCTCTCTTTCTCTTTGACTGGGTGGTAGATTCGGATCTGCTGCTCAGCCCACAAGAGCTGGGGAATCTCTTTCTGAAAACAAGTCGCCCACTTCCTATAGGTGCGGAGGAGCTGCTGTGGTTGGGAGAGCGATGAGTAAGGATGAGAGAGGCCTGGTGTGGGAGCCCCCTTTCCTCCTGTGGACAGGCCTGGGAGGCCAGCACACCTGCAGTTGCTTTTCTCTGAAGGACAGAGGGGGAACACCAGAGCTGTTTCCAGATGCTTCTCCTTGCTGTTGTCAATCCAGACCCACCACAGGGCAGAGGGGCAGACGCTACTAACATTCTGGATCCCAGCGTACAAGAGTTATGTTGTGCAGCCAAAGCCATTTAGGCTGCCAGCAAGGGGACTGCTGTGTTGTGGCCTCAGACACACTACAATAATTTTCATGCTACGTTTATGGAAGAATTGCTTGTATTTGGATATTCTGGGATTTTTTTACATTGCAATAATTCTTTTACAAATCATAAAATTAATATATGAAAGCATAGATCCATAGAAAATTGGCTCAACTACTAATCTTACTCATTTGTGCAATGTTCTATACTTGGGGCTTTATTTTTATTGCATTACTTTGAGATAAGGCCTCAAATTTATTATGTAGCCAAAGACGGCCTTAAACTTCTGATCTACCTGTCTCTATCTCCCGAGTAGAGATCACAGGCACGCACCACTGCTCTGGGCTTGTGAGGTGGTGGGCATTGAACCCAGAGCTTCGTGCACTCCAGATAAACCCTCTACAGCTACATCCTCAGTCCCTGGATGATGGTTTTACAAAGTAGAAACAGAAGTCTCCAAAGTCACTGCCAGTAACAGCTTAAAATAAATTCCTTTTTAAAGATTATTTTTATGTATATGGTCTCTTGCCTGTATGAATGTCTTTGTGAAGACTGGAAGGCAGCATTGGGTCCACCTGGAACTCAGTCAGTTACAGATGGCTGTGAGCTGCCATGAAGACGCTGGAAACTGGTCCTCTGGAAGAACAGCCAGTGATCTTAACCCCTGAACCATCGCTTGCAGTAAATTCTTCCAGGCCCTTTTCTATGTGTACGAAACATATGCTTGAAGGCTGTGTAGACTATTTGCAGAACAGTGGGGTGACATTTTGTTTCTTCTCTCTCTCTCTCTCTCTCTCTCTCTCTCTCTCTCTCTCTCTCTCTCTCTCTCTCTCTCTCTCTCTCTCTCTCTCCTTCTCTCTGTTTCTTGAGATAGGGTTTCTCTGTCCCGGAATTCACTCTGTAGACCAGGCTGGTTTCAAACTCACAGAGATCCACCTGCCTCTGCCTCCCAAGTGCTGAGATTAAAGGCGTGTGCCGCCGCCGCCACCACCACAAGCTGGCTCATTTTTCTTTTCTTATACATTTTGTATTATAAATATATAGTATATATACTTTGAGATAAGGCCTCACCATGTGACCCTGGCTGGACCTGACCTCACAAAAATCCACCTGTCTTTGTCTCTCGAGTGCTGGGATTAAAGGAGCCCAGCTAACACATTTCTTAACAGTAGCATAAACTCATATATAAAGCTGGACCATAGTCTGTCTAACTGCTTCCTCACCACCCCACCCTTTTGTTTTTTTAACATTCGGGGTGTCGAACCCAGGGTTTTGAGATTATTTTTGGTGGACCTTTGAGTGTTTCCAATTTTAGGCTACCAGGCAGAAGCACAAGGAACAGTTCACTGTGTTTTTCTTTGTGCACAGCATTTGACAACTCAGTTCCCTCTTCTGTACAATAGTCAGTTGCTGGGTACAGACCTCCTCACCACAGCCCCCAACCCTTGGCAGCCAAGCCTGATCCAGCTGAACCACCAACCATAGCAACTGCCTGCTGCACGCCGTGCGGCCAAACCCGCTCCTGCCAGCCCAGCCCCACCTGAACTTGTAAACAAGCAAATGCGATTGCAGAGACAGAGGCAGGTAGATGCTCAAATAGCACAGCTGAGGTGGCCTGAGCGGCCATGAGGCTGTGCTCTTCCTTCCGCTGCGGACAGGGTTTGAGCCTTCAGGGAGCAGCCGCTGCACGCAGCCTGGGTCTCAGCCTTGCCATTTACATGGTGTGACTAGGGCAAGAGACCACCTTGATGGTTTTCTATTCTCCCATCAGTCTCGGGACACAGTCGTCATTTGCAGAAATCTCTCGCTTCCCTGGAGGACCTCCTGCACCTACCCTGCCTGACCTACCACACCCAGGTCCTGCCTCAGTTGCACCTCTGGAGCCGTCTTCTCTCTGTGACTTTCAGAGACCTCAGAACACAGCCCAGTTTGCCCTCACCATTCTCTGAAGTGGCCATGAGGAGCAGGCAGGATGAACCAGGTCACAATGCCTCTGTGAATGCTCATGCCAGATGCAGTGGTTTTTGCCTTGCCAGTCCCAGACTGGTGGAGGCCATGGTGGAGGTAAACGGACAGAGGGACTTTTTAAAACTTGGGATACTTCCTCTCCTCCCTGACTCCAGTTCAGCGGTTGGCCCTCTTTGGCCACAGAGGCTAAAACATGATTAGCAAATGAATCGATCATAACTCTGGTTTTACACCTTTACTTTGGTACAAGCTTGTCCTGAGGCAGGCCTCCCTGGAGCTTAACCTCGGAGAGCAGTGCTGAAACAGAAATAGGAGGGACACATGGGGACGTGAGGTGACAGGTTTTTATGGCTCTCATCTGTAAAACCTGCTACCCACCAAAAGTTCCTCTCTGTCATTGTCAGCAGTGTATGGAGTATGTCTGTTCTTTCCCCCTTAGCGTATTACAAGAGAAAAAACAAACAAAAAAAAAAAAAACACAAAACTTTACCAGAATGTCTCCATGAGGACTACTGATCTGTGAAACCTCATTACACACCATGAGAAGCTCATTCTTTAAAAAAAATTTTTAAAAATGTTTTAAAAGTCGGCAAGGATCATCTGGTAAGATGCCTCAGTGAGTAAAGGTGAAGGCCCAGGACCTGGGTTCTATGCCTGGAGTCACCACAGTTCAGGGACAGAACCAACTTCTAAAAGTTGTTCTCTGACCTACCTACCTACCTACCTACCTACCTACACACACACACACACACACACACACACACACACACACAAAATACTTTTAAAATTGTCAGGTGTAGGGCTTACACCTTTAATCCCAGCACTTGGGAGTCAGAGGCAGGTAGATTTCTGCAAGTTTAAGGACAGCCTCATCTACATAATGAGTTCTATGCAATCCACAGCTACAGTCTCAAATACAAATAAATAAAACCACTCTCGTTTTGCTAACAGACTCCAAAGCCCTCCAACGGCTGGAACCAACACCTGTTCTTTCTATCAAAACAGCTTCTAGTATCACTGCAGGTGAGAGCACTTGGGCGTGGGCGTGAGTGTGCTTGTGTGTGGCCTGGAGGTAGCATAGCCTGGCTTTGGGAATCCTGGGTACCTCCTAACTTTTTCATCCACAATCCAAGAGCACATTGTGTGACCAAATGAGGGTCTCAGATGTACGATGAGCACACACAAAATGACCTTGCCACCCCTGGACTGGTGACCTTGTCATTTAGGCTGCTATTCTACACTCCCAACTCTTATTCTTTTGACTAGCATCACCTCTTTGCTGTAGAGGGGCTACCCTCGGATGCCACGGAACCACTGGTGTCTTTAACACAGGACTTTATTTTTACAGCCATGACATTTTCCATAAAAACAGCAAACACTGAGAGGAGAAATATCCAAGTCACAAGAGAGAAGTAAAGCTTAAGAACTTCCTGCCAGGAGATGAAGTAGAAGTCTGTCTCCTGACCCAACAGGTTCCCAGGAGAGACTTAGCCCTGGGACGCTAAGATGACCACCGAGAGCCCAGGCTGCTGTTTGCAGGAAGCTTCAGTCACAAGCTGGCTTCTCCCTGTGAAGATGGGCAGTCTTCTCTGGGAAGACCCAGGGTTGGTCCCCCAGCTCTCTCCCATTAGAGGCCAAAGAGCCAAAACTGCTGCCCTACCAAGCAGTTTTCAAAGATGGTGGCTGGAAGGCCACCATCCACGGTCCGGTCCAAGAAGGGTACAAGAACCACAAGGGTGTCATGATGGGAGTTCTTGGTTCTTCAGCACACTCTGTGAGTGGTTCTGGATTCTGGAGCCCTCTCTGTGAGTCTCCAGGTGAACATTCAAGAGGTTCCCATGCATGAAGTCACAGACAGGAACTTGCAGCGCGTTTCAAAGCAGACGGCTTGAGCAAGACAGTGGACTCCTCACCGTAGAATGAAACCCTCTCTCATTTGTCCAGATCTTGCTTCTTACTGAGCACTGTCCTTTTGTGGCAGGATATCAGCATTGTGGGCACTGATCACTTGTGAAACCTGGGAAATGACAGCAAGTCGTAAGACTCTTATTTTCGGGCTAGGGACACTGGCATTTCTTATAGCAGAAGCAAATAGCAGATGGAGGAGGAAGTAGGCGTGCCTGGGGCTGAGAGCTTTATGCTACAGTGTTTTTTAGGGCCCGTCTCTGTCATTAAAAAGATTAAAAAGCAAAAATCAAAGTAACAACAGTGAAAACCAAACTACAACAAAATAACACACAAATATAGCTCAAAACCACTCTAGCTTTGCGGCCAGTAGGACGGCTCAGTGGGTGAAGGTGCTTGCTTCCCAGTCTGATGATCTGAGTTCAATATCCAGTACCAGCTGTTCTGACCCGCCATAGGGCACATGTTCACACATGACAAAGAAATGTTTTTAAAAATGTCAAAAGCCCCTAGCTTTGAACGACGTTGCTTCTTGAAGCATTTTCTAAGTGCACACAGGGGGCCAGAGGTGCTGGTCCTTGGTGGGAGGACACTCTGTGACAAGAGAAGGTTGGGGATACCTGCCTAGAATTACAGCTTGGGTTTGCCAATAGCTGATCTGTGAGGCCCAGGGGCTGTTTTGAGCATACCTGGGCCATAACAGCAAAATTTTAAGGGGCTTTTAAAGGTTTGAAAGCCACAAACCAACTTCACAGGGTTAGGAGTTTAAGATGACCTCAAGTCCGGCCTTTGAGGTCCTGTCTCAAAACACACACACACACACACACACACACACACACACACACACACACACACAATCCTCAAGTAAATAAATCCACAAACATTTTTGTTCAAACCACTTTCTTTCTGGTGTTTTGAAACAGGGTCTCTTTACATATCCTTGAATCTCTGTGTAGACCAGGCTGGTGGCCTCAAAGCCCCAGAGATCTGCCTCCTCTGCCTCTGCCCTCCAAGTGCCAGGATTAAAGGTGTGTACCACCAAGCCTGGCAAAATTACTTTTTTTTTTCTTTTTGAGACAAACTGGCTGTGATCTCAGACTTCTGATCCTCTTGCCTCACCTCTCAAGTGCCTGCATTACAGATGTTTGCAACCCTGCCAACGGGCACATTTTATAAGTAAATGTAAAAATAGATCACTGATGCCGGGTGTTGGTGGCGCTTGCCTTTAATCCCAGCACTCGAGAGGCAGAGGCAGGCGGATCTCTGATCTCTGTGAGTTCGAGGCCATCCTGATCTACAGAGCAAGTCCTAGGGCAGCCACCAAGACATACAGAGAAACCCTGTCTCAAAAAAACAAAACAACAACAACAAAAAAGATCAATGATGTGAGCAGAGCTGCCCCAAGCAAGGAGGAGGACTCAGGATACACACACACACACACACACACACACACACACACACACACACACACACACACACACCCTGTGCATGCTCTCTGCCTCACTGGTCCACAGAACTCCTGGTTGCCAAATTTCAGAGTCCCATCTCCAGCTTCTTCAAAAATGGCATTATCAGGTCACTGTGGAGCAGTTGACAATGAGAGGACATGCTGGGACACATCATAGGGAGTGCCAGGGTTAGACTGACTTTCTACAACAGGCCACAAAGAGGGGCTTTTTGCACGGAACTATCTAGAGGTCTAGTCTTAGAAGCGCTCAAGCTGTGGTTCTTGTTTGTTAGATGAAGGTGGTTTCTAATTCCAGCCCACAAAGCAGAACTTGCTTACCATCTGAACTAGAGCTGCAAATGGCTCATAAAATATAGCAGGCGGTGCTGGAGAGATGGCTCAGTGGGTAGAGATGCTTGCTGCCAATTCAGATGTAGGCCTATGTCTCCCTTGAGCACAAGGTTCTATTGCCCTCTTCCATTTGGAGACATGGTCCTTTCTGTCTTCACACCTGCGTGCGTGCGTGCGTGCGTGCGTGCGTGTGTGTGTGTGTGTGTGTGTGCGTGCATGTGTGTGTGTGTGTGTGTGTGTTCTGAGGATCAAACTGATATGTATGGCCAGAAGATGTGAAACAGTCTCTATGCCTGGGGCTCAGGCAGCAGAGCACTTCCCTGTGTGCACCAAGCCTGAGTCTGATCTTCATCATGTATGTATGTACTTCATGAATGTAGTGCCAGCACTCAGGAGGTAGAGGAGGGAGGACCAGAAGCCAAAGATCAGCCTTGGCAAATAGCAAGTTTGAGACCAGCATGGGATACAGAAGACCCTGTCTCAGAACAACAACCAATCAAATCCAAGTACACTGTCTGAGCCAGAGGATGGGATCCTAGACCTGAAGTCAGGAAGTAACCACAGCCTCTGTCTGGTACAAGCCTCGGCTCTTGTTAAGGGATGATAGGTAAAAATACATGATCGTATTTTCATCTTTTTAAAAATTTCTGTAGCTGGTAAATTATTTCTGAAGTAAGGTTTGTAGCCCAGGCTAGCCTGGTACTATATAGAAAGGAATGACTTTCAGCTTCTTCTTCTTCTTCTTCTTTTTTTGTTTGTTTGTTTTGTTTTTTGTTTTTCAAGGCAAGATTTCTCTGTGTAACAGCTCTAGCTGTCCTGGAATTCTGCTCTGTAGACCAGGCTGGCCTCAAACTTACAGAGATCCTCCTGCCTCTGCCTCCCCAGTGCCAGAGGGGGGGGGATTAAAGGGTTGTGTTACCATAGCCTGATGACTTTGAATCCACCTCTTAGTGGATTTCTAATCCACTTCATTTTATATTTTGTTTCTGGTTTCTTTTGACAGTTTCTCTACATAGTCCTGGCTGTCCTGGAACCCACTATTTAGACCAGGATGGCCTCAAACTCATGGAAATCAGTCTGCCTCTGCCTCTCCACGTGCTGGGATTAAAGGCATGGACCACCATCCCTGGTGACTTTGAATTTCTAATCCTCCTCCTAGTGCTGGGATTATGGGAGGAAACCACTGTACTTGGTTTACTTGGTGCTGGGGACTGAACCTGAGGCTTTGGCATTCTAGACAAGCGCTCTTCCAAGTCATCCACACCCTCAGGCCCCATATGTGACTTTTTTGGAGAACAGCACTTACTGTTTCATGAAGCGAATTCGGGCTTTCCTGCGAAGGCCTGGAAGAGCAGAGCAGAGAAAGGCAAGTTAGCGCTGGTTGGTTGATCACTAGCATCAAGCCTCAGAGCCCAAGAGGAACGCCCACGACTTCATCTGGGGTGCTAGGGTGAGCCCCGAATTCTTCCCATTTCACACTTGTTGTTTGCTTATACAGGTTTAAAGTAGTTGAGATTAGTCATTCATTCATCCACTCCACATTTTAACAGCCTTCACGCATGCTACTCGATCCTAACACTACTATATCCGTCTCACGTGTGGAAACTGTGGCACAGAGCATGCAGATTGTCAAATAACTTGCCCAAAAGTCATGTAGCTCGTGGCAGAGTTTTAATGAAGTTCATCTACTCCAGTTTGTACCTTAAATAAGCTTTCCTGGGAACGAAACTTGGGGTAAAGGGGCAATGGCTGCACAGTGGTGGGACTCAAGGCCTTAGGTTCAAATCTCAATGGTGCAAAACAAATGTCATTGCCTTAACAGCAGGCCAGGCCCCAGAGCCCAGAGGGCATCCAAGGCGTCACAGGCATGCACTCCTACTGGGATGCCGCAGGGAAAGAGAAGGGGGCTGTGTTTATGTCCACAGAATGTTTTTGTTTTTGAAACAGGATCTTAGGTGGCGCAGGTGGGCCTCAAACCTCAGATTCACCATGTAGCCATGGCTGGCCTTGAACTCCTGAGGTTTCTTCCTTTACCTCCCGGGCACTGTGGTAGAGATTATCCAGCATGCCCTGGGTTCAAGTCCCTGCGTTCCCTCAAAGACAGAAAGAGTCACTTGCAGAGCCACAAGGTTTGTTGGGCGAATTTACCGTCTGCTTTGCTGCCCTAGGGAAGAAAGTATGCCTAGGTAGACTTAACGTCCTGTATGCATCAACTCACAGTGAAGGTGGACCGCCACACTCAGGGACACCAGCAGAACCAGGAGGGAGGCCACCAGCAGGCTGAGGGTAATGAGGCCACACGTCAGGCCTGAAAAAGACACACATGACACATGACATGGATTCAGACACAGGCAGGGAGCAGTCCCTCCTCCCGGAGTGTGTCACTGGTTGGCTTGCTACTCTTTGTTTTTGACACAGGGTCTCACTATTCGGCCCTCATTTTGTAACCCTGGCTGGACTGGAACTCACAGAGATCTGTCTGACTCCCCTTCCAGGAGGCAGCCCCACTGGTTGCATTTTTATCATACTTCCTTCTGGTTGATTTTAAAATTCGCTTTAAATATCACTGAGGTAATTTTATATACAAATGCCATGTTACATCTCTATTTTTAAAATGTTAATAAAACTTGGGCACTGTTTATGTGCAGAGGAAGTAGACACATCTCATGCCTACTAATAACATTTTGCTATTCCTTTTTTAAAAAATCCTTTATTTGAATTTCACAAAAAAAATAGACACCTATATTTTCACTGTACTTTTCTCAATGTTAGAATGGTCACAGATCAACACTGATAATTTCAAAATCTTCCCCTTTACATCTAAACACACAGTTTTCACGGGCACGTGCAATTTTCATTGTTCATATACATGTATGTGAGTGTGCATGTGGGGCGTGTAGGCACATGTGAGTGGTGTGGAGACCAGCGGAGGCTGACAGGTGTCCTGTCCTGTCATTTTCTACCTCTTTCCCTTGAGATGGTCTCTCCCTAAGCCTGGCACCAGACTGGGGGCCGGCAAGCCCCGGAGGTTCTCCGGTCTCTACCTCCCCCAGTGCTGGGGATCCAGGTGTCTGTCACCAGGCCCAGCTTTTTATGTGAGTGCTCATGATTTAAACTCAGGGCCTGTGTTTTCACAGAAAGCATTCTACCCTAAAAAGTCATCTCCCTAGCCGCTGTCTTTGTGTTTTAATTTTAAAGATAAGGTTTCCCAAGCCGGGCGATGGTGGCGCACGCCTTTAATCCCAGCACTCCTGAGGCAGAGGCAGGAGGATCTCTGTGAGTTCAAAGCCAGTCTGGTCTACAGAGTTAGTTCCAGGACAGCCTCCAAAGCCACAGAGAAACTCTGTCTCGAAACCCGCCCCCTCCCCAAAACAAAAAGATAAGGTTTCCTGTATCCCTGACAGGTCTCTAATTCACGGTGACCAAGGATGATCTTGAACTTCTGATTCTCCTGTCTCCATCTCTCGAGTGCTGGGATCACACTTGTGGGCCACTGCGACCACGTATGCCGGGCTAGGGATTGAACCCAGGGCTTTGCGCATGTTGGGCAACTCTATCAACTGAGCTACGCCCTTGGCCCCTTAGTTTTCTCCTTTTTAGCACAGTGGGTTGTACTGTGCTCGTTTTCTTCTTTCCGCGAATGCCTTCCTCCCCATCCTTCAATCATGCCAGCACACTGCGTTCCTCGGTGGAGTCACAGGTGGCCCTGCGGATGCACCGTCCTTTATTTAGCCACCAGCGGGAATCTTAGCTGTTTCCTGTGTTTTGCTTTTATAAACAGCCCCAGAGAACATTCTGGCACCTTTCTGTATGCAGGTGCCTTCCTGAGGCAGACGTGATAATGGGAGCTACTAGACCACAGACTTTGCCCATTTTGGTTGTAGTAAACTGCCAGGTGTCTTCGTTTTCTCTCTCACCCAACGGGACACCTAACCGGCTCAGTTAATGCGAGTGCATCTGCGCGGAAGAGAGAGGAGCCTCATTGGCCGTACTTCAGTCCCCAGACTGTGTGGGCTTCAGACTATTTGCTTGCACTACCTACTTGACTGATTGTTCTTCTGTGACCCGGGTATCTATTCACTAGTCTAGCTTATTTATTTATTTATTTATTTATTTATTTATTTATTTATGTCTTCGTTTGAAGGCTGTCCTGTAGACCAGGCTGGTCTCGAACTCACAGAGATCTACCTGTCTCTGCTTCCTGAGTGCTGGGATTAAAAGCATGCGCCACCACCGCCCAGCCACTTGTCTAGTTTTTGAATGCTGTTTAAGCTGCAGGGCTTCTGTTTTTAATGTTCTAGATCTTTCTTCAATACTCTGGCCTCAGATCAGCCCCATAGTGGATCGCCCTAAAGGGCTGAAGTGCAGAGCCAAACCCATGCATGAAAGGATAGAGTGCAGGCTTGGGCTCTTGGTTGAGAAGTCTAGAAAGCCCTCTGCATGTGAGGGAGGAAAAGAACTCAGCTAGATGCGCCAGGGACAGTGCTAACTGAAAGCCTCTGAGGACGGAAGACACGGAGTTGTTTTATTGTTCCCTCTCACTTCGTAGTTCTGAGAAACTGGGGCCTGGGCTGGGGATCTAGCTCGGGGGCAGAGTGCTCACAGAGATGCTTGCACAGCTTGGCAAATCGACTACGGCTCACCCAGTTGGTGAGGGTCAGGTGAGGGAAGCTGACAGCATCCAAGTTATCCGTCCCGGCTTTCAAGACTAGTTGCAGAGCAGCAGAGGAGGAGGGGCAGGGCACTGTAGAGGGACCGCACTGGAAGGGAAGCCAGAGATACTGTCATGGTTGAAGAAGCATGGTTGTTTATTCCAACTGATTTCTGCCTCTCTCTGTATAAAAGGTCTCTCTATCTCCTTTCTGACTTCCTCTCTCCTTCCTTCCCTTCCTCTCACTCTTCTTTTTTGCCCCCTTTCTCCCTCCCCTCTTCCCATTTGTGTATGTGTGTGTATGTATATGTATGTATGTATATATATGCATATGTATATATATGCATATGTGTATGTGTGGGGTTTTTAAAAATTTATCTATAGACGGTGTCTCATTCTGTAGATCAGCCTGGCCTAGAACTTACTATGTCGTCCAGGCTAGCCTCAGATTACACTGATCCTGTTGCCTCAGACTCTTGAATGCTGAGATCATATGCAAGAACCACCATGCCTAGCTTATTTATTTTTGAGACAGTCTCACACTGTGTTGCTTAGACTACTCTCAAACTTATGAGTTCAAGTGATCCCCCTGCCTCAGCCTTCTGAAAAACTGACCAACAGGGGCTGCATTTTGTGAGGTTTGTATTTTTGTTGCCTGCCTCTCCGTCCTTTTAACTAAGCTTTCAGGGCACAATATGTTATATAATGAAGTCACTCTGTCTTCCTCTTCATATTTATAACAGAAAGGCTTTCTGTTTGCGTTTTCTTTTTTGATTAGTGTTTTGATTTCCTTGAGGCAGGGTCTCATATAGCTCAGACTTGCACTGTAGCTGAGGATGACCAAGAACTCCTGATTGTTGGCCTCACCCTCCCAGGTACTGGGATTACAGGCATAAGGCACCAAACCTCCGTGGTGACCTCAGGAGGCAACCCTCTCCCTGTCTCCATGACCCTTCAGGGAACACCTCCTCTGGGGCTTTTGTATGCTGCAGTGAGGCAGCACAAGCTACCCCAGCGGTGCGCTGGCGGTGTGGTTTGTTCTCCGGGTAGTGGCAGCTGGAACTCTCTGTTTGTCACCACTAACTTTTGGGGGTGGAAGTCAGTATTTTTCCAGAACACGTTTGAGGGTATGGCTTCAACAGTACGTATGTGCCTGCTCCGGCTGAGATGCCTGGCTTTCCCTCGTTAGCTTGTCAGAGTCTGGCAAAGAGTGAAGTGCTGGGCCTTTGCCTGGAAGCCTTTGTTTGTTGACAGCTTGATTGTGATATGATTTGCAAGCCAGAAACTCTACCTGTTGTATATGTCTATAATCCCACAACCTGTCAGTCTAAGGCTGGGGCAGAAGGATTGGGAATCTGAGGTCAGCCTGGGTTAAAGTTAGTTCCAGGCAGCCTGAATCTACATGGAAAGTTAAATGTATACTCAGTGATTTTTAGAATCTTCTTGAAGTGTAAAGCCATCACATTGTCTGCTTTGGGGGCATTTTGGTAGTTCTAGAAAAACAACAAAACACAGCCTCTGTGCTGATTAAGACTTTTTCAATGTTCCCTATGCCTGACCTTGAACTCATAGAGATCAACCTGTCTCTGCTCCTGAGTTCTGGGATTAGAGGCATGAGCCACCCCACCTGGCTAAAATGTGTGAGATTTATTTGTTTGTTTGTTTATTTGTTTGTAACTGACCTTTCACTGTGCATTTTCAAGATCCATCCAAACTTAAGCAAGTGTCAGTATATTATTTGGGGGTAGGGCATTGAGGCAGGGTCTTACACAGCCCAAGCTAGATTCAGTTGTGACATGTAGTTGAGTATAGCTTTGAACTCCTGATCGTTTTGCGTCTACCTTCTGAGTGCTGGGATTACACATATATGCCACCACATCTGGGCTCTTTCTTTTTTAATCAGGGATTCTCTACGTAGCTCAGGCTAACCTTGAACTTGTGATCTTGCCTCAGCCTCCTGAATGTTAGGATTATAAGCATGGACTGCCATACCCAGCCAGTACTTAACTTTTTAAAAAAACTGCATTCATTTATTGATTGAGTATATGGTGTGGGCATTTGAGTGCCATGGTACACATAAGTTAAAGGACAGCTTGCAGGAATCAGTTTTCTCTTTGTACCATGTGTGTACTGAAGACAGCAGGCTTGGCAGCAGGTGCGGCTACTTTCTGAGCCGTCTTGTGAGCCCAGGACGTCATTCTCTGGGTCCTCGTATTGCCTGCACCCTGCCTTGTTAGCCTATGCACTAGTTGGGGAACATCGGGTTGTGTCCACTTCTCTGGCTATGATGAGTTGCGCTGCTGCGAGCACAGGGTCTGGGTGGCTGTATTTTCCTGAACGTCTCATTCTGTGATGAGTTCTGAGTGTGGCCTCACGGACTGTGACTTGTGGTACTCAGTGTCCCTTTTGTTGACACCTCCTTGGAGCTAGAGAAATAGGCTACGGAACAAAGGCTCAGCAAGTGTTTGTACCAGGGAGGAAGGAAGGGGAGAAGGAAAGCAAGAGAAAGAGGGAGAAGGAAAGGAAAGTGGGAGCTGCCTTTTTTTTCTGTGAGTGCAGCCATGGCAAACTTACCCTTCTGGGCCTTTGGGTTGGGGACTGGGCACTGTTTCTTCTTGAGGATAGTCTTCTTGGTGGTCTGGGCAGGTGTAGGAAGGACGTCAACTACAGAAAGAAGTAATAACCCACATGTCAGCCAGGTAAGCAGCAAGACTCACCGGCAGACTGTGTGCCTTGCTTCCAGGCACTGACGGCTGCCACAGGACTTCAGGTCACAGAGCACAAGGATTCAGATCTGATGCTCAGTTCTCAGATAAATGTTGCGCCTGTGGGTGGGGATAGCTTGGTGTCCCGGAGAGAGGCTATGAAACCACCAGACATGAGCAGAGCCTTGTGCCATAATTAACAACTGTGAAGCCTGGACTATTGTCTGTTCCTCAACTTCCCATCTGCTGTAAAGAAGATGACTTTCTGCCAGGTGGTGGTGGAGCACACCTTTAAATCCCAGTACTTGAGAGGCAGAAGCAGGCAGATCTCTGTGAGATCCAGGTCAGCCTGGTCTACAGAATGAGTTCCAGGGCAGCCAGGTCTACACAGAGAAACCCTGACTTGAAAAATAACAATAACAACCAACAACAACAACAACAAAAAACCTGAAAAGCTAACAAACGAAAAGGACAATGACATCTTGTGAGAATCAAGAGAGAGGCATACCTAGCAAAGAACACAGTAGGCATGACCTTGGGTTGAGGTTGTTGGTCCAGCCTGGCATGGTGGCATACACCTTTAATACCAACACTTGGGAGATGGAGGCAGGTGGATCTCTGTGAGTCCAAGGAGGCTCACCCAGTCTACATGAGTATTAGGACAGCCAGGGCTATGTAGAAAGACCCCGTTGCAACAAAACAAAACACAGAAGACTCCTTGGTCCTTTGGCATGACCAATCTCTCAGCCCCCTAGCCAGTCCCTAAGTCGATAGTTGTCCCTCCCCTACATGAACACGGCCAGCTGGGAGAGGTGGATAAGTGACAGACTGGGACTCCAGACCCTTCTCCTTCCCTGGATGGCCCTGCCTCTCCTCGGTTTTGATTCGGTGTCTCACACTGAGGGGTTGGGAGAGGGGTAGGAGAGGACAGTGGGACTGATGCTCTGAGCGGGGAGACCACGAGGTTCTGAGGTGTGGACTTCCGGACCGTCTACCCTTAGCCTTTGCTGACCAAGGAAACGGATCTCCTGCATTCTACTTTCAGCGAAGTAGTAGGAGAGGAGCTAGAAAAACCAAAAGACCATTTCCCGTACCATCTCTGACCAAACATTAACCACATTAGGTCATCACAGGCTTTTGACCATTGGTGCTAAGGAGCTGTTGTGAAGTGACAGCTAATAGCAGTGACAAGATCCAAGAGTCTGGACCTGCTGGGTGTTGAGTCCTTTAGAGCTCATGACTCCTAAACTGAGTCCATTTGCCTCAAAAACGTAGGAGTCTCTCAGCTGCTCAGTGGCGAGCATGGGGGGGAGCTGTAGCCTCCGGGGCCTTGGCTGGCACAGTAGCAGCCTAAGTCTGACGGGAGGGGATGGGGACAAGAGGAGGTTGCTCTGTTTAATTTCATTTCGCTCTGAGTCAGGTCCCCGCAATTCCTCCTGAATTCGATTTCTCCTTCTCTGTCTTTTTTTTTTTTAAGAGGGACAGGTCCTTGGAACCCACAGTGTGCTTGAGTGCCTAAATAAGGCCTGTATTCCCCCCAACACTCTCTATATTAGCCAAGCTTCTCCTCCAAGGCACTGGAATCCTCCAGTCCAGCAGGTAGGCTCAGACTTTGGGTGTCCTTGTCACTGGGAAGACAGATTGTGGACCCTGGTCTGCTGGGCAGCACACAGGGCTTGGAAACATGGAAGCCAGGACAGGCAGAGATGGAAACCACCTGCTCTTATTTCACATCTGCCCTTCTCAGACCCTGAAGCCCTGGGAAGGCATGGAGCTCACAGAAACAAAGGTAAGAAAGCAAACACAACAGACCTTAACCCACACCACCCTGTCAGATCAGACACTAGACAGGCCATGGAGACCTCGATCTGTTTTTGCTGTCCTTGCTGTTTTCCATTATAACTCTGGCCTCATCCCCAACTGTCTCTGTACCCCTTAGGCCGAGTGACCTAACTTCTGGGGGTGGCTGGGGTGCCTTTGTGACTTTCAGTCCCCAGGTGAGTGGGAAGCAAGACAGTGAAAAGCCCAGTCCTGGGTTGAGCTGGAGAAAGAACTACAGCCAAATGTTGACCCGAGAGAATCTACAATGATCGCTTTCCACCCCAAGTCTAGTGTGACTAGTCTGAACAGAGATATGCTGTACACATAAAATACATACCAAATGCCATGTATGAAAAAATAGGTTACCTGTTGAAATGCTAATACTTTTTGGATAAATTGGGTTCGAAAAAATGCACTGTGAAATTCATTTCACTTATTTCTTCTTACTTAGATGATTCTGGAAGGCAGCTATGCTCACCACTATACCACCAATGCAGGCACTTAGATGATTCTTAGAAAATAGAAAACCGGGCCGGGCGTTGGTGGCGCACGCCTTTAATCCCAGCACTTGGGAGGCAGAGGCAGGCGGATCTCTGTGAGTTCGAGACCAGCCTGGACTACCAAGCGAGTCCCAGGACAGCCTCCAAAGCCACAAAGAAACCCTGCCTCAAAAAACCAAAAAAAAAAAAAGAAAAAAGAAAAAAGAAAAAAGAAAAAAAAGAAAATGGAAAACCGTGTCTATGGTTTGCAAGGTACTTCTACACGACCATTTAATTAATGAAACTGCAGCTTCCAAGAACTAGAGGTGGGCCAACAGCTGCTTTGTACAGATAGGGAAACCGAGGCTGTGGGAGGGGACAGGTATGTGATGTATTAGTAGCCTGGCTAGGCCTGGGGTCCAGTTATTTTATCCCCTGGGCCCCTGAGTGTGGGTTTGAGCCATAGAACCCCACAAAGGATGCTAAGGACAACTGCTTCTCTGCTGCCTCAGAAATGCGCTCTCTGTGTGTACCCAGGCAGTGAGAGTTTGTATGTGCACTCAGGGTTCCTGAAATTGCTGTCCAGGCAAGGACACTGTGTGTCTGCATCAGAATCACAAGCGCCCATGGTTAACCGACCTATTCCCACTTCATCTGCTTCCCATCCAAAGTAGGAGTGGAGTCTACCATCTGCTGGCAGCCTTAAGGGACACAGCTACGTGCAACCCTCAAAGGTGCTCGACCTGGGCAACTCTCAATATGCATTTTCTTTCGATTAGTCTTTAGGTGGTGTGATTATCAAGGCTGCAGAGTGAGGCTCACTGAGAGCAGGCAGCCGCAGTGCCTGGTGTGTGTGTGTGTGTGTGTGTGTGTGTGTGTGTGTGTGTGTGTCTGTGTGTGTGCGTGTATGCTCCATATCTTTAAAGCCATTCTTACCCACTCTCAGCTCCGTCCCTGTCCCAAAGATCAGCTGAGGGCTCCCGATCATCATGCAGAAGTAGGTGCCGCTGTCTTCCAGCTTCACGCTCGTCAGATTGAGAACGTACCGGGTTATATCTGAAAACATGATTATATTCTCCTTCTTCACCCCTTCACCGTATGTAGCAGCTGCTTTGGAAGGGTTCCAGGAGGCCAGGAACTCAAAGTGCTTGTCCATGGTGGGTCCCCGGCGCTGTCTCAGCCAGCTGATGACTGTGGTCTTAGGGAGAGTTTTTGCTTCGCAGGACACTTTTGCTATTTGATTGGTTAGAACTGTCAAGGACCTAGGGGTCTGAAGGAGGGCAGAGCTGCTCCAGAGAGCTACAAAAACAAACAACAAATGAAAAAAAAAACAGAAGAAATAAACCAGGCTGCTGATAAGCACATGTAACCTTAGCACTCTGGAGGTTGCAGCAGGAAGATCAGAACTTCAAGTTTGGTTACATAGTGAGTTCAAGGCTAGCCTGGGCTACATGAGAACTTGTCTTTAAAAAAAATAAAAGAGTAGGGGGGAAGGCCTGTAAGCTAGCTCAGCAGTACAGAGTTCAAACCCTAGTGTAGAAGCCATTAGCAAATGTGTCTGTGCACAGTGGTGGGGCCTCAGAATCACAATGAGCTTGTATGGGAGGCAAACTGATGGAAAAGCCAGGGTGTTATCAGCAGTCGGTGTCTTTGAACTCACAAACATTGACTGCAGGTCGGTGTCCACTGTGCTTGCCTTTACCAAAGCACTGGATGACGACCTACGTCCACCTGTGGTCCTTGGCGTAAGCCATCTTAGCCAAGTATCAAACTAGCTCCAGGATGTTTATCCCCCTCCCCTAGATGAGAAAACACAGGCACGAAGCTAACTTGCTCGGCATCTCACTGAATTCAAACCCAAAGAACCAATGTCAAAAGCCAAAGCTGGTTGCTGGCCTCTCCTGGCTGTGCCTCTGAGTAGAGAGGCCTTTCGTGGCTCTAAGCCGCTGGAAGAGACCTGGGGCAAGCTGGGAGAGGAATCTGGAGTCACGGGCCCAGTGCAAGGCTGGTTTGGACAGTGTGAGATTTCCAGACCCAGTTAAAGGAGCTGACCCTGGTGGGTCGTTACTTCTCAACCCTGCACGGGACCTGACATTAACTTCTCACCCCTCAGGGCAGGGCAGCCATTACAGAGACAAGGCTGAGAGTTAATTTGTCTTAGATGAGAAGACTGGGCGGTTGGAGGGAGTTACAGACTTGATGGTGCACATAGCCTTTGTCCTGTGGCAGCTGTGGGACCTCAGAAGTCACCAAGTATGTGGTCTCCTGTGAAAGGAGAGCTTGGCTTGCCGCGTTGTCCTGCTTGCTACTGAGGGTTAGAAAGAAAGGCAGGCAGGCATAGTTGTGCACACTTAGAATCCTAGCACTTGAGAAGTTGAGGCAGGATTGCTGAGCTACACAGTGAGTTTCAGGGAGAAGTGAGATCGATGAGGCACCCACGCAGGTAATCGGATGGAGTGGAGGTGCCCGTGTGAAGCCCGCAGGTAAACTCTGCTGGCAGGTCTACGCTCTCAGGGATGTTCTGGGCACCAAGTCTCAAGGAGGCTCACACTAAGTTTCTTTCACATCCAAGACAATGTGGGTTCATTCCCACGAACTCAGTTTGATCCAGAAAGCCTTTTTCTTTGGCTTGGAGCAGAGGGCCATGGCCAAGATATAAATAACACAGAGGACAGGCCTGGCTGAGCAGAGGACGGAGGGTGTGTGATCCCGGGAGAACCAACTGCCTGAGTTGATGGTGATCACTGCCTATAATGTGGCTCAGGCCTTGCGGGCCCATCACGGCCTTCCTGAGGACTGATGAGATGAGGTAAATCCAGAGTCCACCCTCAGAGCACTCTGAGCTTCCCCTTGCATGGAGAGAATGAATATCCTCTCACCTCAGGCCGCTACACCTCCCTGGCCGTGAGTACCAGGCTACCATTTCTGTGCCATCGCAGCCATTTTTATTGTTTTGGGTCATTGTCCTCTTTGGGGAAGCAAATGTGAAATGATGATGCTGGTCTATATTGCAATACATCAGGCACAGTGTGTGTGTGTGTGTGTGTGTGTGTGTGTGTGTGTTGTCTGATTCAGTCCTCACTAATCCTACAGGTGACAGACTCCTTTTACACGAGAGCAAACATAGCTCAAGAGAAAGGTATGCTCAGGATCACACAGCCTGTGCGCAGTAGACTCACACTCAAACCCAGGCCATAGGACTTGGGCGAATGAGCTCAGAGCCACCGAATTGAGGAAACCTACACAATGGTCTCCTTTGATCTGTTTGGTTGCCCAGGATTCCATTTTCAGAGGGACCTAGAATTTCTAGAATGATCAGCAGTAGCTTCAGTGGCTCAGAATAGCCTTACCTTGTTTCCATTTGTGATGTAGTGGAGTTGACCTAATCAGATGTAGGGGCCGGCATGCCCTGTCTCTCTCAACTGTGTAATCAGTTTTGAGCTTTAGGTGGTACCACACCAGAGGAGATTTGAGGGGTCTCCCTCTAAAAAGCACTCTCACTGGGTCTGATCGCAGTGATGGACTTTAGGTCACATGTCTGTGCTAGCTAGCCCCAGTAACCCATCTGCAGTGCCCAGAGCCGCTTCTTGGGGGAGCCATGCTGCATAGGACCCTGACTCCAGAGGACACTGGACAGTGATGGGGGGTCATAGTCGTCCTTGAGTCAGCTACAGCAGTGTTTGTCTAATTTACTAGACACACTTGCCCGGAAGTAATAAGAGTGTGTCTACAGACCCTGGCCTACACCAGACTGGGCCTCTGGGAACTGCATGGGGCACAACCCTGTGCGCCCTGAATAACTACGTTTCCCCTTCAGTTTTACATTTCTCTCTCCTCTTTTGTTTCTTCCTCTTTCCCTCTCTTCCCTTCTAGTTCAGGCTGTGGGACAGGCGGCTTCTGCCCTAGGTGCTGGGAAATGAGCTCCTGGGAGGAGTCCTCTTCCCATGACCAAGGCCTGTGCCTACCAAGCCTGCCCTGTTCCCACAGCCCGGCTCCTGTCTGTGCCTCCTGCTGCGGAGACCGCCAGGTCTGAGTTCCCCGCCCTAGCGCAGACCAGTACTAGTCCACTCTGTCTTACCTGCCAGCTTCACACTGAAGACCAGCCAGAGCCGTGGCTGCATCTTGGCGGTCGGTTGTGGGGACACCTGCTCCCTCGGGCCCCCGCCAGCCGAAGGGTGGGTTAGGAGCCAGGGCAGGCGGATGGGGCACCCTGAATGTAAGGGAGGTGGGGTGCTGATGAAGTCAAAGGGCGGGGCCACCAGGGAGGGGCAGAGTCATGGTGAGTGTGTGTGTGTGTGTGTGTGTGTGTGTGTGTGTGTGTGTGTCCTATGGCCTTTGTCTTCATTCTCGACAGCATCAAAGGCTTTGACTTTTCAAAGAGGCCACCAGGACTCTGTTTTCTGGTCGGGGAGTGACAGCTGTCAGTCACATCAAGCAGCTGCACCTGTGTAATGCCTAGAGCCCCTGGGGAGGGCTCAAGACAGAACCCCCGATACCCTGTAACAGAGGTCCGCTTGCTCACGGTCTCACAACTTTGTGAAGCTGGGCTCTAATCCAGACACTCCTTCATTTCTTTCTGGGCAGGCTGGAGTAGCCATTTTTAGTTTGAGGCCAGTCCGTTGTGGTTGCTAAGACGTGGTGGCCAGAGACTGAGGCTTCACATCTGTGTGGCTCGGGCAGGAGAGAAGCTGTGGAGAACCTCCAAGTGCTGGGGGAAGGAAGCTAACTGACGGAGAAATGAGGGCGAGAGGCGGTCTGGAGTGCTGCTAACTTGCCTGAAAGTGAGGCAGCGTCAAATCTCGACCTTCAGAGCCCTAAGGACTGGGGCGTGTGAGTGCCCGTGTGTCTCCTCTCTCCTGTTCTGCCTTCGAGAGCTGTATGCTGCCCCCACCCCGGTTTCTTTACTGGTTTTGAGATCAAAGCCCCATCAAGAACCTGAGAAGAACTCTTACCGGGGAGGCCGGGGAGGCTGGTGGAGGTTGGCAGAGGTGAGTTGGAGGATGCCGAGCAGGGAAACTGGACCCTCTATGATCTGTCTACCGGGAAATGGGAGGATGGAGACGGGCCATGAGAAGACACAACACAGAAGGCTGCCGGTGTCAGCGGGCGTCAGGCAGGCCATGCACACTGAGAGCTCAGGCTCCAGAAGAGGGGATGGGGCATCACTGGTGGCTTAAGCTGGCAGTGGGGTGGAGGCACTGTCACTTCAGTGTCCAAATCCATTATTCCTCTCATCCTACTCCTTTGGGTTCCTGGTGACAGGTATCAAAGAACTGAGTCTGGAGAGGTTCTGGAGAGGAAGAAATGGTCATGTCTTGAGCCCAGCTTTCTGACAGCCCGGCTAGTCTCTGCCATATTGTCCTATTGTCATTGTTCCCAGGAGAACCTGCTAAGACCCAGAGGTACACAGGGTGGATAGTTCTAGGAAAACCACACAGTAGTAGTTCTTAAACTCACTTATCACAAAGTGAATCGTGTGAAGGGACACAGTATGTCGGTTGAAAAGTAAATGGTACAGTCACTCCCCAGTTGCTCCTTGTTCCAGCATCTGTTTCTTTGAATTTACTTCTTCTTCAGAATGGAACTGTATGACATATGTCCTTAGTAAATGTTCTCTCTGGTTTTTAAGAAGATGGTTTAAGCATGATTTTGAACTCTTGATCCTCTAGCTTTCTCCTCCCCAGGGTTTTGTACTCTAGACTGAGTTTCTCTGTAGTTTTGGAGCCTGTCCTGGAACTTGGTCTGTAGACCAAGTTGGCTTCAAACTCACAAAGATCTACCTGCCTCTGCCTCCCTAGTACTGGGACCAAAGGCCTGAACCACCACTGCCCGGCTCCCCAGAACTTCATAAACTCTCCAATTGTGACTCCTTTCTAACCCCCCAAATTTTCCATGTCCCCAGGTATAGGTCTGTGAAACAGATATATAAAACAACCATTTACTGATGACAACTAATCATAAATGAACTTGTTTTATTCTACTTTTGAAAAACATATTTTTGTGTGATTGTATGGGAGGATGTGTTTGTCCTCAGAGGCTAAAAAAGTGCATCAAATATGGCTGCAGGCATAGGACTTTATGAGCCACCTGATGCAGGAGTTCGGAGTCTAACTCAGGTCCTTTAGAAGAGCACTGAGTACTTTTAGCCTTTGAACTGTCTCTCCAGGTCCCAATAAAGATGTTTAAATAACTTCTTTGTTATACATACGTTGTTACCATTTATTAATGATGGAAGCAAATTTGCATACCACAGAGATGGATGCACTTGCTTAGTTTTACATAAAGGATTAAATCTGGCCTGGGTATTTGATACTGCAGGACATATGACATCAGAATTGAATGCCATTTTGCTTTTATAATTGTCAGTTTAGAGAAAGATTCATATAAATAAAGCACAAAATGGCAGAAGTATGTTTGGGAAGACTTCAGAAATTGCTGGCCTAATCCCAAACCCAAATCTTTTTTATGATTTAAGACATTTTTTGAAAGAATGTATGATTTTATGTGTATGAGTGTTTTGCCTGCATGTGTATCATGCACATGCCTGGCACCTGTGGCAGTTAAGAGAGTGTTGGCTCCCCTGGCACTGGAGGTACAGATGGTTGTGAGCTGCCAGGTAGGTTCTGGGAACTGAGTCTGGGTCCTCTGTAAGAGCAGTAAGTGCTCTTAACCACAGAGTCATCTCTCCAGCATGGGTTTTCTTGTTGTTATTGTCATTGTTGTAAATAAAACCCAAGTCAGCAACTCAAACATCAATTTAAAATAATTAAATTTTCTAGCTGGGCAGTAGTCATGCACACCTTTAATCCCAGTGCCTGGGAGGCAGATGCAGGCAGATCTCTGAGTTTGAGGCCAGCTTGGTCACAGAGCAAATTTCAGGACAGGCTCCAAAGCTACATAGAGAAACCCTGTCTCAAAAAAACCCCAAAACAACCAAACAAACAAAAAACCCCCACAAGCATTCTAATGCAATACAATTTAAAAAATACTAACTCAATATTTAAGTGATGATCATGAAAAAAAATACTGAAAGTTCTTGTTTCTGTGATTAAACCATGGTATTTCCGAAAGAGAGCTTACTTTGTACATCTAGTACAAACACACAGTTCACAACATGGAATTGTCTGAAATCAGACTTCAGATGCTCACGTTTTGTGACGTGGCATTACATGCAGGGCTAAGAGCTCACATCTTGTATTCAGAACCAAGGCTGCAGTGCCATGTGATGCAATGGATATGAGGGCTGGATTCATCACCCGTTTGATTTTGAGTTACTGTTTGGTTGGTTGGTGCACATTCAGAAACCCTTATCACAGTCAAATTTTGTGCAACCTCTACATTCAATTCTGGGGTTGTGACGTACAATTTAAACAGCTGGAAGTGCCCAATTGCTGGGTAACAGGTACATGCACTAGACTCATCACAAGCATGTGTTTGAAGCCGTTTTTAATCCTTTGGGGTATATGTACAGGGGTGAAACAACTGGGTCCTTTGGGAATTGTCTATCTGTCACCTATAGTGGCGATGTCAGTCTACAAGGGCACCAGTGATGGAAAGAGCTCCAATTTCCCCACAGCCTGGCCAGGGCCTGTTACTTGTAGTTTTGGGTTTTCTATCTAGCCTAGTATTTGGAAGGGCAATCTCTTGGGTACTTCGGTTTGCATTCTTACTGACTAAAGTTACATCAAGGCCTTTCTCATTGCTAATTGGCTATTTGTATGTCTTTGTGTGTCTGTTTAAAATATTTGTGATAAGCCGGGCATTGGTGGCGCACGCCTTTAATCCCAGCACTCGGGAGGCAGAGGCAGGCGGATCTCTGTGAGTTCAAGGCCAGCCTGGACTACCAAGCGAGTTCCAGGACAGCCTCCAAAGCCACAGAGAAACCCTGTCTCGAAAAAATAAATAAATAAATAAATAAATAAATAAATAAATAAAATATTTGTGATTTAGAAGACACATTCTACCTCTTTCAAGGGACATCTGTGCTGCTTGCAGTCGGCCTCCTTGGTCCTCCTCACTCTCTACCGCTCACATAGAATCGTCTCAATCAGTTGAGCCAGCGTGTCACTGAAAAGTCCCTCGCTTCAGTCAGCGTGCCCTTCCCTGTGTGCCGTGTCTCTCCACCATGTCACGGGTGCCCGGCTGTGCTGGTGAGTTCTACCTGTTCACGGGACACAGCCTACAACCACCTTGGAAGGGTTTCAGTGAGGAATTCCCTAGATCAGGTGGGCCTGTGGGGGACTGGATGGAGGAAGACCCAGGCCACTGCGAGCAGCATGGTTCTCCAGGCTGGGGCTTGAAGTATGTAAAAGTAAAGACGGCCAGCAAGAGATCAAGCAAGCAAAGGCGAAATTACTCTTTTTGTTGTTGACTGTGGGTGTTATGTGAGTAGGAGCTTCGAGCTTTGGCCTCCATGTCTCCCCAGCGAGAGACGAAACCTGGAACTTTACACTGGTATAAACCCTTCTCTCCCTCAGGTTGCTTTTGATCAAGGTGTTCTTTCACAGCAACATAAGAGAAACCAAAAGGTAACAAGGAAACAGCTCTCTCGGAGAGTGATTTAAAGTAACTGTTTTATCAGGGGTGTTACTTAAAACCACAGAGAGGGAATTCCTGAACACTTAGTTGGAAACGCTCACTCTTGTGATAAATTAACCTCTAAATACTGGTGACTTAACTCAATACAAAGCCAGTGAGTCATTTGGTATCATTCAAATGCAATTTGCCAGGCTAGAGAATATGTGCTCCATTCGGTCTACACAGGCCCATGATCTTTCTGTCTTGTGAGTCTCCATATTCAGTTCAAGGCTCCAGGAATCTCTGAGGAAAGTGAAGCCAGTAGATGACTTCATGGTGAGCCTAAGTCACATGGCCCCTACCAAACCGGAAACATGCTAACACATGAGTCCAGCTGGGAACCTGAAAGGAAAGAGAAGTGAAGTCAGTGAACACATGACCACTCATCCACCATACTTGATACGGCAGAGAGGGTCCTGTTAGCTTTGATCCTCTGTTACTTACTTGTCCTTAGGCCTTGGGCCTCAATAATGAGGGTAACACCAGGCAAAGCATTTTGGAAGTTTTTTTTTAATGATTTACATGCTATTTGAACATCTATGAGCTAATTCGGTGGCCACATTCATTCTTCCTTCTCCTTGGCCTCTTTCTCCTTCTCACCATTAGACAGTATTTCACTTTTTTTTTTACTTATCACATTTTATTTACTTGTGGGGAATGGGCACAGCATGTGTGTGGAGCTCAGGGGACAACTTTCAGGAGTTTTCTCTTTCTACCATGTGGATCCTGGGGATCCAACTCATGACCTCGGGCTTGGGGGCAGGTGCCTTTATCTGCTGAGCAGTCTCACCAGCCTGTGGTCACATTATGCTGCCCACACTGACCTTTAGCTCATGGTCTCGAGTGGTCATTCCCCACTCAGCCCCGTCTTTCTGGGTAGCAGCACCTCTTGGCGGTGTCACTTGCTTATGGGGGCAGTTTGGGAAGACACTGAGGACACTCGGACAGCCACGTAGACAGGATGTGCTGTGGGAAGGTGTGAGTAGGGTTAAAAGAAGCCAGGTGCACAGTGCGAACCTTTCCCGTGACTTTGGAGCATACAACTGGAGCTTCGGTCATCATCAACAATTATCAGAACTTGTATTGCATCTTAAGTTCATCTTTCTCCCTTAAGGTTTTGTAAAAGCCGCTCTGTACCTCTGTTCTCCCACATTAGTGCGCAATATGCTCTCTGCTTTACCTTCAGTCAGGATCTGCTCAGCACAAGTCAGTGTGAGTGTGCGGGGACCTCATTCAATGGCAATTGTGTCAGAGATGCCTGTGTAAAACACACATCGATATATCGATTTTGTTGCTGTTGTTGTTTTGAAGTAGGGTCCTGCAATATACCCCTGGATGGCCTCCTATTAGAGAAAATTCTCCTGCCCAGACCCAGCTAGGTTTGTTTTGGAACTGCATGAGTGATATATAGGGCTTCTCATATGTGAATTTTGTTTCAATATGGTAAACATGTCATCACAAAGAATTGTTAATAAGCAATGACAACCAAATAAAACATTATATTTATTATTGTTGTTGTTGCTATTGTTTTTGGAGACAGGGTCTCTCTACATAGCGCTGGCTATCCTGGAACTCACTCTGTAGACCAGGATGACCTTGAATTCACAGAGAGCTGCCTGCCTCTGCTTCCACCTCCCAAGAGCTGGGATCAAAGGTGTGTGACACCATGCTCAGCAAAACATTTTAACTCGTAGTGGATCAAACCTGTAAGTTTGGCACTTGGAAGGTAGAAGTAAGAGGATCAGGAATTCCAGGCCATCTCTGCTACACCCCAGTACACACTGAGATAGAGGTGAGCCTGGGCTTCGTCAGATGAAACGAAGCAAGAATGGTTTGGTAAAGGGTGCTGGTCTGACGAGGTTGGGTCTGCTCCAGGCTGTGTGACCTGCTCGAGCGCAGAAGGAATGACTGACGGGTGAAAGGGTGAGTGTAGATATAGGCGCTGAGGGTGTTGTTCAGTGCTGTAGCATGAACTTGTGCAAGGTGCTGGGTTCAGGCCCTACAGCAAATCAAACAATTGTTAAAATACGGCAAGCAGAAAATGTCCGGCTGATCGTACCTCAGCCAGTCAGAGAACACTTTGGGCTGTGTGAGGGGGAAAAGATTATTGGGTTGGTGTTCATGTTCCGCTTGGAAATCTCACACTTAGGTCTAAACCAAATTAAAGAGATACAATCTAGATTGTTTTCTCTAGTTCTTAGGAAAAAGTTGAAAACGCCACCACCAAGAGGAAATGAAAGAAAAGAGTAAAGTCTTCAGGAAAAGGGTTAATGATACCACCGTTAGCACAAGAGAAACGAAACTCCTCAGAGTGCGGGTGAAGGCCTGAGACTGGAGGAAGAAAGTTCCAGTTGGGCCAGGACTACAGAGAGAGATAACAGTGGGAGCTTGTGGCTGGAGAGACGCACAGGCCTTAGAAAATATGTGACCCTGTAGAGGCCCGGGTTTCATTCCCAGGACCCACACAGGCGGCTCAGGGCAGTCTGTAACTCCAGCTGCAGGGATCTGAAGCCCTCTGGCCTCTGCGGCATCTGCAGAAGGCAAAGGGGCTAATCTCTGCACTCCAGCCCAGTCACACACAAAAACCACCCCCAATTTAATCTTCGTAGTGTGTTTATTTCAAAAGCCTTAGAAACATCTAAAATACTTTTAAATTGAAAAAAAAATATCCAAGAGATCAGACTATTCAAGGGGAGCATGTGGAGGAGAAAGAACCGGAGAGAAGGCAGAAATGTGGGGACAGGAGGGAGAGCAGGGGTGCAGGGATGGAAGGGAGAGCAGGGGTGCAGGGATGCAGGGATAGGAGCATCTAAATGCAACCCAAATGCATTTTGAACTGCTGGTTTGACTGGCTTCAATGCCTCCAGCAACTCCTAGGCTGTCTTTTAGGAGTCAGTGGTCTCTACTGATGACTTGGGCTGGAGGACATCACCAAACCATTCTTCAGTGCTTTTTGGGTAGAGCATGTACAAGGACACACACACACACACACACACACACACACACACACACACACACACACACACTGTCAATCATGATGACTGGCTGGCAGGGTGGTTGCTTATAGACCAGAGTTTTCCAGAAGGCATGTACCCAGAGTTTGAGACCAGTTTGTGCAACATAATAAATTCTTGTTTCAAAAGAAAACATGATAAAGACCCCATATGCAATGAATGAATGAATGAATGAATGAATGAATGAATGAACACCAGTGCTCACTCCCTCTTCCTCATTCAGTTCGTGGCCCTGTCCATGAAGTGGCACTGCCCACATTCAGGGTGGGTCTTCCCATCTCACCCCAATTAAGATAATCCCTCATGGCCAAAGCCAACCTAATCTAGACCATCCCTTGTAGAGATTTACTTTCCTAGGGATTCTACATTGTGTCAAATTGCTAACCTCCTGTATCCAGGGGGAAGATACTATTTGATTTTCTTTTTTTTTTCTTTTTTCTTTTCTTTTCTTTTTTTTTTTTTTTTTTTTTTTTTCGAGACAGGGTTTCTCTGTAGCTTTGGAGGCTGTCCTGGAACTCACTTTGTAGACCAGGCTGGCCTCGAACTCACAGAGATCTGCCTGCCTCTGCCTCCCGAGTGCTGGGATTAAAGGTGTGCGCCACCAATGCCGGCCTATTTGATTTTCTGTTCACTATTTAATCCAGGTTCTCTGGTTTTGACTTTTAGAAGGTTAAATATCTGCAAAGGAGGCTGGGCAATACAACTCATACCTGTCATCCTAGATTTTGGGAGATGGAGGCAGGAGGACCAAGGGTTCAAGACTAGCCTTGGATGCATAGTGAATTTGATGCCAACCTGGGATACATGAGACTCTTGTCTCCAAAACCCAACTAGTAAAACCAAAAATAATTAACTGTGTTACAAACTGTCTTTGGAAGAGAAGCAAAGGTTTTGATGGAGTATAAACACTGACCTCAAAGCTATGGTGTAGCCTATGACACAGCAGATACTTTTCATGTGTGTGGGTATTTGTCTAAATGTATGCATTGCATCCTGTGTGTGCAGTGTCCTTGGAGTTCAGAAGAGGGCGTTAGATCCCTTGGAACTGGAGTTGCAAATGGTTGTGAGTTACCGTGTGAGTTTTGGGAAACAGACCCAGAGTCCTCTGAAACATCAGTCAGTGTTTTCAGCAGCTGAGCCATCTCTCCAACCTCATCCAGCAACCATCTTTGTGTGTTAAGGGAAGCCTTCCCGCCAGCCTGGTTCTAGAGCTGCATCAGTCCCAAATAAACACACAGGAGGCTATATTAATTATGAAGCTGTTGACCTTACTTGTTTCTTACTGGCTAGCTCTGACTTAAGTATTTATCCCATAATTGTTAATCTAAGTATTTCTCTTACCGGAGAGGTTTCTGGGCTTCCTACCCCATGGCGTTACATCTTGACTCTCTGTGTTTCTCCTTCCCAGAGTCCTCCTGGACTCCTAGTCCCACCTATCTTGGTTCCCTATTGGCCAACAGTGCTTTATTAAGTAATAACAGGACTTCCCCCATCATTTGTGTCTGCACCAGTGTACACATTCCCACGCAAATCTGTCCCTGGATACTTTCCACAGCCGCTCCACCACCCAGTTTGGCCTGTCCTCTGCACCCAGGCAGGGACAGAAGGAAGACGTGGCGGTGTGTGCCGCAGGCGCTGCAGGCATTCTTAGTGTTAAAGGATCAGGCTGTGCTCAGATCCTCAGCTGGTGGAAGATGTGTCCACCTCTATTACATCATTGTTTCTCTCCCTATCTGTACCAATGTCATCTCCATCTCTAGCGACATCATCTCTACCTATAGCAAGGCATTTATAGTAATACTACATACGTATGTGCGTATGAGGTTCTGTTACTTTACATAGCTCAAAATGCTCTCTGAGGGGCTAGTCTAAAATCAACGCATGTTCTGAGAGAGTTTGCACGGTGGCTGTGTGTCTTCAGCTCTGCTTTGCAGTCAGCCTTAGCTCTTCGCTCTAACCTAGCAAGCAGAGAGGAGGCTAGCCGCCAACCACCACCTACCCCCTTGCCTGAGCAGCTCTACCATGCCCTGTGCCTGTCTGCAAGGCAGCAATCTGCACCTGCGATGGACCCTGGCTCATAGTGTAACACTCTGTTTTCTACTCCGTGGCAGCACATGTGGTTACAGGGCACATGCTCTGCTGTTCCAGACCCTGCACATTCCAGGCAGCTGCTTGTTGTATTCAAGAGCTGGACAGACACAATTTCTGTCCACAGGGAGGTTTTTTTTTTTTTTTGGTTTTTATGAGACAGGGTTTCTCTGTATTGCTTTGGAGGCTGTCGGTCCAGCCCAGCCTGGAACTCACAGAGATCCGCCTGCCTCTGCCTCCTGAGTGCTGGGATTAAAGGCGTGTGCCACCACCGCCCGGCTACAGGGAGTTTTATACAGCCTTTGTGGGACAGACAAAGAGACACTATGAAAATTGGGCAATTTGTTCAAAATTACAGTAATGTAAATAATGTTTGTGGGGACTGAGGAGATGGCTCAGTCTTTAAAGCACTTGCCTCACAGTATAAGAACCAGAGTTCAGATCCTTGGGATATGTGTAATGACCAGTGGGTGTGGCTCTATTGCCAGATTGAACACGGAGACATGGGATCCCCAGAGCAAGCTGTTGAACGAGACTAGCCACATCAGTGAACTCTGGGTTTGATTGAGAGACCCTGACTCAATGAATAATGTGGACTAGTAATTCATCAGTCTCAGACTTCCACATCATGCCCCCACTTGTGCCCAAACACGCATGTGCCAGCAGACATGAATACACAGAGAGAGAGAGACAGACAGACAGACAAAGAGACAGAGAGACAGAGAGAGATACACATACACCACACACACAAAAATGGGAAAATAAAAATAATATATTAAGATTCATATTTCTTTTGAGACAATCTCATGCATCCTAGCCTGGCCTTGAACTCACCACACAATGAAGATGATTTTGAACGCATGATCCTCCTGTCTGTTCCTGCCAAGTGCCAGGGTTACAGATGTGCATCACTGGATTATCTTCTATTCCAGAATAAACAACACTTCAATTTATAAAGCAGAATTAGTGAGGCTGGGTGATGGTAGCACATGTCTTTAATCCCAAACACTCAGGAAGCAGAGGCAGGTGAATCGCTGTGAATTCGAGGCCAGCCTGGTCTACATAGCAAGTTCCAAAGCAATATAGAGAAACCCTGCCTTGAAAAAACAAACAAAGCAAAATAAAACAAAAAATCAGAGTTGGTGTTCCTAAGGTCTGAGGTGAGGCTGATCAAAGCCACGAAGAAACAAAACCAAATCTGGACCAGACGATTTCAAAGGCACTTGTGTTCTAAGGTGGGGACAGGAACAATGGAAAACTGACTGACTAGTGAATGTCTGATTATTTCAGAGTTTTGTTTGCTTGTTTGTTTTGTTTTGGGGGCGTTGTAATGATTAAAGGATGCAAGAATGCAAGAAATAAGGCAGAATTAAAGTTAGCTCGCTGGGGGGATCTAGAAGTTACCTCTCATTTCTTTGGCTTCTTGAAATGTTGAACAAATGGCTTAGGATTGGTTGATGACATGGAACTTTGGCAAGGTGACTTCCCTTTGATGTTGTGTGTGTACGTATGTATCTTGTGTTTCTTTGTATGTATGCATGTGTGCAGGTGCACATAGGGGCCAAAGGTCACCACTGGGCATTTTCCTCAACCAATTTCCACCTTACCTTTTGAGACAGTCTTTCAGTGAAGCTGGGGTTTTCAGAGACTGGATGGTCAGTAAGCCCCAAGGCCTCTCCTGCCCCCACTTCCTCAGTGCTGGCCTTACACGCAGGAGTCCACACTCAGTTTCTATGTGGGGCTGAGAGAGAACTCGGGTCCTCAGGCAGGTATGGCAAGCACTTTACTGACTGAACATCTTCCCACGCGCCCCCTTTGTGACCTCTAATCTGTAGTATGGCCCACAGTACAAAAGCCTAGTCTAGAACAATGACCTCCTGCGATTTTTACTTAACAAATCAATGAGCTGATCAGAAAATAGACTCATTTTGTTCAAGGCCACAGTGTGTGCTCGTGCACGTGCGCATGCATCCATGATTGTGTTCCTCACTGTGATTACACATGAAGACACATGGACTTGCATACACATGCTCGCATGTCTCACTAATTAATGTTCTGCATATAGACACCCTGACCAATACTCACATCTCAGCATTTTGTTAAATAAGGTGAAAGCAGACCATTGGTTTATACTCAGCTTCAGTCTTAAACCAAATCATGCTGACGCTCCATGCCAAGCTGACCAAGGAGAGAAAAGAACCCAATTCCCAAAGCCGGCAGCTGTAGCTGCCATGGTAAAGAAGCCATGGTAGCTTTTTGCTTTTGGCTTTTCCCACCCCTTTTCCGCTGTTTATCCACCTGAGCCTTCTCACTGCTGCCTGGACGACACCATAAAGAGGGGCACCTGCAGTCTGGCCTCTCTGTTTGGCATCTTTATACCCATTATATATAGAAATGTAGGCATGTCTGCGGATCTGGGTACCTCACCGGAATTAGAACCAGGGAAAAACCCCTGCTAGTGGAATCTGCCAGAAATTCCTCAGCAGGTCCTGCAGCCTGAGCCACCTATGAGGTAGGAAAGCCAGAGTGGGATCTAGGACCTGTGTCTCCCCAAAGCAACACAGACATGTGTCTCCCCGAAGAATGCAGGCATATGTCTACCCAAGGTATGTATCCTTGTGTCTTTCCAAAACATGCAGGCATGTGTCTCCCCACAGCACCCCTGCATGTGTCTCCCCACAGCACCCCTGCATGTGTCTCCCCACGGCATGCAGGCAGGCTTGGGCAGCCACAAGAACCAGCCCCCACCTCACCTTGGATTCCTTTTCTCCACCCCCTGCTTACTTTTGGCCTCTCTGCCTTGGCTACAATTCTGGATAGCGACAAAATTTTTAGTCCTGGCTTTTTGATCCCAAGGAGGATAAGGATGAGTTCATCTCTAGAAGTTTCCTTTTCAGCCACCTTGAGTCTCCACTGCCACAGTCTCCTGGGGTTTCAGCCCTCAGTCTGGTGAAGCCAGCCAACTCTCCCTCTGTGCTCAGTTCCTGCTGAGGACACCGAGGACACCACTCAGCATGTCCCTCCAGACACACATGTGGTGCTCTACATGCAGAAACCCTCTGGTGAAGTTAGGCAGCTCAGATGATACAGGCACAGCTGAAAACAGCTACCCTCACACCAAGTGCTTCCTGATTAGACAAGGCTAGCCTGGACCTTTTTGGAAAGCTCCTAAACACTTCAGCCTTGATATCCAGATGTGGATGTAATCAATACAACAGTGTCTAGATTTCCGCTCAATTACCTTTTAACCTATACTCCAAGCTCTAGCTTTTTAGCTTGTGTTTGATGGGAGATGGAAGGCCTGGTATGTTATTTAGGTACTATTTATGGGCCTCTGACCACTCACTGTCATTTTAACTTTCACAGAGCCTTGCTCTTTTTATTTGTCTTTGAAACAGGGTTCTCTGTGAAACAGTCCTGGCTGTCCTGGAACTAACGCACTCTGTAGACAAGGCTGGCCTTGAACCCACAGAGATCTGCTCGCCTCTGCCTCAAAAGTGGTGGGATTAAAGGTGTGTGCCACCACCATGCTGCTAAAACTAGGTCATTGACTCTTGTCATACTTTTGTTCTTGTGACCAGTACTTAGTAAGGAGGCTATTAATTTCTTTTTTGCTACCACATTTATTTACTTTGGTGAGACATACATACCACATTTGGAGGTCAAAGGACAACTTACAGTAGTCAGTTCTCTCCTTCCACTTTGTGACCTCAGGGGTCAAGTTCAAATAGTCAGGTTTGGTGGCAAGCACCTTTACCTGCTGAGCCGTCTCAGTGGCCAGGAGGAATCCTTTATGGTTTGAGAAGTCTTAGTCCACCATGGTGGATTGTAATCGCCCACATCACAGAAGGCCAGAAGCAGAGTGGAAGGGACCGGAGTACACGGGGCATCAGGGGTGCATTTTCAGGGGCCTCAGTCCACCAGTGGAGGGAGCCATGCATTATGTCATAGCACTCATGAGACAAGCCTCTCCAGGAACTACTGACAGACACTCAGAGCTTCACTGATGAATCACCTCTCAATTCAGCCAAGCTGACAGCCAAGATTAACCACAATAACTCTTTGAAAACACTTAAGTAATAAAAACATACGCAAATTCATCTCAGAAAGAAATGTACCAGTTTCCCAGAGGTGGTGGTGTGTTGGGGGGGGGGAAGTCCTGTGCATTTGTCAATAAAGGACTGCTGGCCAATAGGAATCTAGATAGGTGGGACTAGGAATCCAGGAGAACTCTGGGAAGGAGAAACACAGAGAGTCGAGATGTAACGCCATGGGGTAGGAAGCCCGGAACTATTCTCCGGTAAGAGAAATACTTAGTTTAACAATTATGGGATAAATACTTAAGTCAGAGCTAGCCAGTAAGAAACAAGCAAGGCCAACAGCTTCATAATTAATATAGCCTCCTGTGTGTTTATTTGAGACTGATGTGGCTCTAGAACCAGGCTGGCGGGAAGGCTTTCCCTCAAAGAAAAGGTTTCCCTTACAAAATGGTGATCAGAAGTGGGATGTGGGAAGGCTTCTCTCAAGGAAAAAGCTTCTCTTTACAGTGGTGCACCCTTTTAATCCCAGCACTTGGGAGGCAGAGGCAGGCGGATCTCTGATTCGAGGCCAGCCTGGTCTACAGAGCAAGTTTCAGCACAACCTCCAAGACAATGCAGAGAAACCCTGTCTCAAAAATAAAAAATAATTTTAAAAAGCTTCTCATGATAGTGCTTACCCTAACATAGTAGCCCAAATCACGATTGTATGGCTCAAGAGACTTTTTGCTTTTTAGCAAATAACCACTATTCAGATTTTTTTAAGTGTGTGTATACAACTTGTGGGAGTCATGTGTGTGTCACAGCAGGTGTGTGGTCTCAGGTGTCTGTCTTTTCCCCACATTTGCTGACTAAATAAACAGGTGAAACTGTTACTCTTCCTTAGTTTATGATTTAATGGCTAGAAATGGTTTGTCTAGTAGGACTTTATCAGTCAGGGACAAATCAAAACCACAACAGATTTCAGCAGAGAAAAATAAATATAAAAAGTAACTAATAAAGCTGGGCGTTGGTGGCGCTCGCCTTTAATCCCAGCACTTGGGAGGTAGAGGCAGGCAGATCTCTGTGAGTTCGAGACCAGCCTGGTCTACTGGAACAGGCTCCAAAACAATACAGAGAAACCCTGTCTCAAAAAACCAAAAAAAAAAAAAAAAAAAAAAAAAAGAAAACAAAAAACAGGGCCTTACACAAGGGGCCTTTGCTCCCCTTTTCCTGGCTTGCCCTTTTCCTGGTAAGAAAATGGCTGAAATTTCCAGAGTGGCCAGGGACTGAAACAATAGGAAGCAGAGGTCCTGGAGACAACAGAGAGCCACAGAAGGGAAATGGGCCCTGATCACAGAAGAGTTTCAGGGAGACGTCAGGTGTCTGAATGTCCCAGCCCCCAGAACTATAGCCCTGGCCTGTTACAGGAGCTGAGCTTTCCAACACACAAGACCACTGGAGAGCTGGCAGCTACTACCCACTCCTGCTCCCTGCTGCTCGGAACCAAGGACAGCGATTGCTGCCAAGTGCTAGGGCTTCTCTGGTGACAATGTCTCCAGCTCAGTACCTAGAGCTGCCTTGATTGACTGGCTTCTAAAGGCCCTGGCATTTAAAGTCCCTGCATCTGTCAACACAGCCCAAAGGCCTTGGGCACTAAAGGACCTGTCACTACCAGTACCAGAAGAGTGTCCCCATGCAGACTCACTATTTCTATACAAGTAGAGCAAATGGACCATGGCGGAAGACTGGTATCTATCGCTTCGAGGTCATTTAATCCATCCTTATCAACAGAACCAGTCTTTGACTTTTGGGACCCTAACTGTCCAAACATCAGTAGCAACTGCCCAAGATAGCTTCATCCCACAAATCCCTCTCCTCTGGTTCCTTCTTCTCTCTGTGGGAATGGTGCCTTCCGTTATGGCGGGTCCCCTTTCTGTGCTTGGACTTCTCTGAGCCCGCTGACTCTGCTGAGGCCTTCTTTCTTCTGGGGCTCCTGTCTTTGAGAGAACCCCTCTCTCTGTGGTGTTTCCTCTTGGGCGCCCCTTGCTCTGCTCTGGCGCCTCCTCCCTGCTCCTGGTGCCATGTTCCTTCCCTTCTGTCTTGAGTGACTGGCTGGTTCTGATGTCTTAGACATTCCAGTCTTCGTCTGCTGTGAGGTACCAGGTGTTCCCCTGCCAGCCCTTCATAAGAGGGTCTGGGGTGCTTTCTGAATGAGAGCATTGGAACTCTGGAGCTGACACAGTCTCTTTCTTGGTGGATGGAGTTCTCTACCACATCTCTAAAGTAGACCCTTGGATGCAATCCCCTAACTTTCTGCTTTCTAATGAAATCTTCAAGCTCACATTGAAAAGAGTCACAGGTCTGAGGCTTTTCCATTATACTGACCATGAATGGATTTCTCTAGAAAAAATGGGAGAAGACCTTCTGTTAATGCATCATTTTGCTGAAGACATTTTCTCTGTCCTAAAGGAGACTGTTGTGTACGTATTATATAGTCTGTAGCGAACAGTCACTGATGTTGGACATGAGTACTTTGACATACTGGGGATGGGAAAGAATAATGGAGGAGGAAAATGATTGCCCTTCTTTGTTTTAAAATTTTAATTATGTGTACACGACTATGGATTTGTACATAGTGTCCACAGGCCAACGGTGTCCGATGTCCCTAGGGCTGACAGGTGACAGCTTTTGTTTTATGATCTCAAGAGTCCTCTGCTTTCTCTGAGAGGTAGTCAAGCTCTCCTCTTTTCTTTTTCCTTTGCTAATTTCTTATTTTGTTTGTTTTTCATATTTTTCTGGCGGGCAAGTTCTCTATGATTTCCTTGGGCCATGCTGACCACCAGCCAGAGCCTGGAAGACACCAACAGGGAGAAACAACAGCCGATTGCACAAGCGGCAGACTTTGCTGCCCGGCACTGAGGAAGGCTGCCGAGACCATGTTTTTTTAAAAAAACAAAACAAACAAACAAAAAAAAAACCCACATGTACTAGAATGAAGACCAGCAACATTTGATGGGTCACTGGTGGCCTCTTCTGAAAACTTGACTTAATTTTTACTGTACGGTTTTCTTTCCATTTAGCTAAAGTAACTGTTAGTTCTAACAAAAACCTGCTGTGTGACAGTACCTATTACACAATCTAATCTCTGCTATTCTACCCTTCTGGGCTAATTGTTTTCCTGTTATAAGTAGAATTATAAATACAACTCACTAAGAGTTGGCTTGATATTTAGTCTCCTTCTTCTAAAAAAATATACAGTCATGTGCTACACCACATTTTAGTCAAGGACAGAATTCATATATGCAATGGTGGTCCCTTAAGATTGTATTACTGGCTCAGTGAGATGACTCAGCAGGCAAAGGCACTTGCTGACAAGCCTGATGACCGCAGTTCAATACCTGGGCCCTACAAATTGTCCTTTGGACGTCACATGCCCTGTGGCATCTGTGCAAGTGTGTACACACACACACACACACACACACACACACAATATAATAAACTTTTTTGAAATGAAACAACACAAAACAAACAGTCTGTGTGGCACGGTGACCACGCAGCTGTCTTAGTTGGAGTACAAGCGCCCCCCCCAACATTTCTCAATATATCATCCTCATTGGTAAGCAATGCACAGCTATGTTAAGATCCGTTTCCTGTTCCTATTTCATAATGGATGCACATAATTAGAGAGCTGCCTGGCATGCTGGAACAGCTTTGGAATGTGGTTCTATTTTAACCGACTCTCTAAATTTAGGTTATCTGTGGTTTTTAGGTTTGGCTAATGAAGCATCAGTGTTCTGGATACAGTTTGCCATGGACATAGGGTTCAAACCCGAAGACAGGCTCTGGGGTCAGGGCCCCATTCGTGGAAAGGTCTGACAGCCTAAGTCTAAAGCAGATGCAGAAGCTGGAGCTCCCACCAAGGGCTTAAGTCTGTCTCCCTTTCACTGGCCTTTCCTGTCCTCCCTCCCCTTTTTGTGAGAAAGGGTCTCTTGTAGCCCAAGCTGACCCAGAACACTCTGTACTCAAGGATGACCTTGAACTTCTGACTTCTAGCCCCTCAGGTCCTGAAGCTCCAAGCCACCACCACCTCTGCTTTGTGTGGTGCTGGAGGGCAAATCCACAGCCCCGCGCTCACCACCAGCTGAGCTTCAAAAATAAAATAAAAAAGCCTTGGGTTTTATTTTTCCTGTGGAGGGATGATACTGAGTTCAGATTTGGCTGAGGTGAAATGATTTTTGTTGGCCTGGGGTCGTTTCCTCAATACAGGAAGATGAAGAGTGAGCTATTGACAGTAAAGGCCCTGTTAGTAATGGGAAGCTGTTTAGCACCCTGGTGCTCTAAGGCGCCAGGGAGAAAGGACAGTGCCCACCCACAGGAAGGAGCCGGTCCAAGGGCACGGGTGGGGCTGGGTTTCACTTCCTCATCCTAGTCTGAGCCTCTTTGAGCAGGCCACACAAGATGTGACTTAGGAGCCACACTGTCATGTACTCATTTGTCACCCTGCTGGACTGTCTGGTTTTCAATACCTCAGCTCCTCCCGTGGGAGGGCCCCATGGTGAGTCAAGCTGGCATTTACGGTGTGTTCCTGCATACGATGTATTTGCTGGGGTTCCTTTGAGCCAGGTACTAGGCTTGGCCTTGAGCACACACCGGAACTTCCAGTTTGTTTGATGTTCAGGTAATGTATAATCTTTGTAGGGTGGCCATATTTAATCTTCGGCACTCACTCCCCAAGAGAAGTAGTTCTGATAACAGGAAAGGCAGGGCTGTTTTTTGTTGTTTGTTTTGGTCTTTTCAAGACGAGATTTCTCTGTGCAACAGTTCTGGCTGTCCTGGAACTCACTCTGTAGACCAGGCTGGCCTCGAATTCACAGAGATCAGCCTGCCTCGGCCTCGAAAGTGGTGGGATTAAAGGCGTGTGCCACCACTCCTTGGCCAGGCTGTTTTATTGGGAAGAGGATGGGAGGAGAGCAGGGTCAGTGAAGCTGTGTGGAATGGCTATGCCTACTTTTTTCCTACTAATGACCTTCTTTAAATAGGACTTAGACACTGGCAGAAATAAAGACACCTGAGCTTTACCCAGCCTGGCCTGTCTGCCTCCTGGAATTTACCTACTGCCTTCTGTTTTGTAAATCCGTAATTCAGCTCCTCAAGTTTTCTTATTGCATTCATTTTCATTTTGTGTGGGCATACACACACACACACACACACACACACACACACACACACACACACATATATATATATATATATATATGGGGGATACACATTCTGTGGCACATGAGTGGTCAGAGGACAACTGTGGGGAGTTGGTTCTATCCTTCTGCCAAGTAGGACCTAACTCAGGTCATCAGCCTTGGCAGTGAGGGACTGTATTCACCAAGCCATGTGGCCAGCACACCCCTTGTAAAAGGGCTTTGCCTAGGTCACTTTACCTCCACTTCAATTATGGAATTACAGGCTTGGGTGACCTCATCCATCCAGTCCCTTAGTCTTTGTTCTCCTTTGACCCTCCTACAAGCCGTTTTCCAAGAAGCAACAACAGAATCTATTTAAGATTCATCTGATTGTGTCATTGACAGCCAACCCCCCCCCTGCTTCCATAGGTGTTGGCAGCCCAAGCCTTTAATCCCAGCACTGGGGGGGGGGGAGGCAGGTGGATCTCTGTGAGTTCCAGGCCACCCTGGTCTACAGAGAGTTCCAGGATAGGCTTTAAAGCAATACAGAGAAACCCTGTCTTGAAAAACAAAACGAAAGGAAACCCCAACAACAAAAACATGTTTCTCTTTGGTTTAAATGATACTTATTAAGCCTCAGAGCCACCGGTTTTGAAGTCTACTTATCCATAGCATTTACATCTCACCCTGTTTAGGATCCAGGCTTCCTCTCACTGGTCATGACACATGAAGTAGGGGTTGTCAGAATTCCTATTCCCAGTGCTTGCCTAGTCAACATGAGCTAGACTGTCCTCTCCCTGCTGCCTAGCTTTCTTGTATTACAAAGTGAATACTGCGCACTGGGCGGTGTTCTCCTTTGACCCTCCTACAAGCCATTTTCCAAGAAGCAACAACAGAATCTAAGATTTATCTGGCCGGGCGTTGGTGGCACACGCCTTTAATCCCAGCACTCGGGAGGCAGAGGCAGGCGGATCTCTGTGAGTTCGAGGCCGGGCTGAACCGACAGCCTCCAAAACAATACAGAGAAACCCTGTCTTATAAAACAAACAAACAAACAAAGTGAATACTGCTATATGTACAACAGAAAGAAAAAAAGGCAAGAAAAAAAAAGCCTAAGAAATACTTAATTGAGAAAATGAAGAAAGGAGGGAAAGGAAAAAATGCCATGCTGAGACCAAATGTTTCCTTCTGCTCAGAGTTCTCCCTGGATGCAGGAGACTCCACCAGAAGGAAATCTCATCGGTCAGGAGAACCTCTTCCCCAGCACCCATCTGTCCTCACACAGTGAGAGCTCCTTGCTCCTTCCCCACCTCGAGGCAGCACCATCGGTACTGGCTTTCCCTTTTGCTTTTGAGACAGGGCTTCATCTAGCCAAAGCTGGCTCTGAACTCCTTGGTGACCTTCCAGCCTCTACCCCAGACGCTGGGATTATAGGCATGCCCCACCACACCCAGGTTTACGCAGGGCTGGGGCTCCGTGCGTGCTAGACAAACACTACCAACTGTGTTATAGCCCTACCCCTTTCGGTATCCAAAATGCTCCGTCCAGGGTCAAACTGCCATGCATGCATCACTTGTGGATTGGGGACACTTACTTGGCTCCTGCTCTAGCTCACCGAGTCTGTTTCCCAACCCACACTCAGAATAATCCTTTTAGTTTCCTGGTATTTGCTCTCAGGTTTCCCTCCTTCAGAGGGAAGCTCCGTGTCCACTGGTCTCGCACAGCCCTGGGGTCCCTGCATCCTCAGGACTAGTTTCTCTTGCTCTGGCCTTCCAAACACTCTGTCTCTGCCGGAAGGGCACACACAGGCACACTGGTCTCGGGGCCTTTGTGCTCCAAGTCTCTTAAGCAAGCACACCAGAAGCTTAATCATTACCCGGGGCTTGGTTGGAATGCTTCCGCGGCTTTGATGACCTCCACAACACCCCTCTCCTATCCCTTGCATTATCATTCCCTAAGGTTCCCCGTGTGCAAGCTTAATTGTCAATTCCGATATGGGGTATGATGGCGCATGCCTGTAACCCCAGGACCGGGGAGCCTGAAGCAGGATTTTGACTTTAAAGCTAGCTTGGCTTGTGTGTCCTAGTTCAGCTTGGGTTACAGTCACGAACAGCTGATTCCAACTCTTCCTTTCTACTCGGCTCCCTGCTGCTGTCGGCTCTTCTTTCACCCAGACCACACAGAGCAGCAAGAACTAACACTTTCAGATCACGTGTGTTCCAACTGCCCAGAGGTGCATGCAAGGTCCTGATGAGCAGAGATTCTCTGGTCACCCGTTTCCTCGCCCTAGCCAGTTGTGTCTGGCATCAACTAGGTGTTTCACAGAGAAACCAGCGAAGCAGGGGCCTGGCCTCTCCCTACGTGTTGAGGTCCACTAGGAACCCCAGACCCAAGGAGCCCACCCTTCCAGTTCCAGTGTCCCCTTGTACCTGAGCCATGGTCCTTACAAGCATCAGAGAACGAGAAATATGTTTGGGTCAGTTCTTATCTGGAACCATCACCTTGTATAGTTTACTGAGAAAACTGGCCACACAGAGATGGATTTCTGGCCTTGCGATCCTCATCAACGCGGAAAAACCTGTGGGTACCACAGAGCACCAATGTCTACCTGGCTAGAATCTGCAGTAAGGGCCTCACTCGGGAGTTACAGTGAGCTCCTGAAGAGTCCCAGGCTCGTAGCTGTAGTGCTCTTCTGGACTGAATGCCTGGGAGCCTGAAGTAGGAGGTCACGCCCCTTCCTTTGTTTTGGGTTCTGGTGCTTTTGGCCTTCTCGACCTGAAGTTCTAGATTACAGGGGAAAATAAATCCTTAAAGGGAGTGAGGAACGCCCTCACTTGAGCTGTGAATGGAAAAACCAGAATGTAGCCAGATCAGCACTAGTCAATCCTGTCTGGGGTTTATCTTTTTTTTTTCTCTCGAGACTGAGTCTCTGTATAGCTTTGGAACTTGTCCTAGGACTCACTCAGTACACCAGGCTTGCCTCGAACTCACAGACTGCCTTTGTTTCCAGAGTGCTGGGATTAAAGGCGTGTGCCACTGTTGTCTAACTTCTTTTTTTCTTTCAAGTTCAAATTCTGTCTTTATTTACAAAATGCTCTGATAAAATAAAACACCCATACTTACAGGTCTCTTCCATGGAGTTTATCTTGAAAAAGTACATAAAATATCCAGTTTTTAGCATACCGCAGCCCACACCCACCAAGCACCTCCTCTCCCTCCTGGTCTTTCTCCTTTTTGAGACAGTTTCATAGCATTGGTTGACTTCAAATTCTGTCTGGAGGGGCGTTGGTGGGGCACGCCTTTAATCCCAGCACTTGGGAGGCAGAGGCAGGTGGATCTCTGTGAGTTTGAGGCCAGCCTGATCTACAGAGCGAGTTCCAGGATAAACTCCAAAACAATACAGAGAAATCCTGTCTTGAAAAAAAAAAATCTGTCTGGAGGATGACCTTGAATTACTTCCGGATCTTTCTGGCTCCACTTCTTGGGTGGATTTCTGGCCTGTGCCAACATGTTGGATTTCTGTGGTACTAGGGATGGAACCCAGAGCTAGCCAGCCAGGCAAGCATGCTTACCAAACGAGCTACAATCCTTAATGCTGTACTTTAAAAAATAAAATAATAAAATCCATATCCTATCGTGGATGCCATACTGGGGATAGCTGTGCTGAGACACTCCGACTGCACAACACGGCTATGCTCAGGGCAAAGTCACCACCGTCTTCAGGCAAGATCATTACGGTGTCAAAAGAGTTAATCCTAACAAACCCTAGTTGCAAATGCAGATGCCAGTGTAGGGTGGGTGGGTGGCCATGCTTGGCATTTCTGACACAGGGAAAGACTGTCATTGCCTTGAAGATAGACTAGTGCTAGTCACAGTAAATTCCAACTGCAACTGTTCCAGTATACCATAACACTGCCCACTGTGCCACAGCATAGCTAATGAACTCTACTTCGGAGTTCCTCTGTCTTCCATGAACTCACTGATAGCCTGTATCTCTGGTCCCTGGGGCTGTTCCTGCATGGGAGTACCCCCTTTTAACTCCCCTCACCCCCACTTGTCTTCTCCACCCATCCCTTTCCTTTCTGTAATAGTCCTTCTTGAATTTTCAGGTTATTTTCCGGCAGTGGTGACACATGCGTTAAATCCAGCACCCAGGAAGCAAAGGCAGGTGGATCTCTGAGTTTGAGCCAGATTGGTCTACAGAGTGAGTTCAAGAACAGCCATGGCTACACAGAGAAACCCTGGCTCAAAAACAACTCCCCCCCAAACCGAATTCAAGTTACAAAACAGGATATAAAGGTAATTGCTTTTTAGTTCTATCTCTGCTGTGACTTTTTTGTAATTGTTTTTGGTTTGGGTGGTGGCTAAGTGTATAAAGATATATTTGATAGTGAAGTGTAAAATAGAGAAGTTCAAAATGTCTGCTTCAATTGTACTGAAGTTCAAGAGCTGTAGTCTTCATGTCCAGTTAATTTTGATGTGTGATTTTTTTTGTTTTTGTTTTTATGAGACAGGGTTTCTCTGTTTTGGAGGCTATCGGTCCAGCCTGGCCTCGAACTCACAGAGATCCGCCTGCCTCCGCCTCCTGAGTGCTGGGATTAAAGGCATGCGCCACCATCTCCTGGCGATGTGTGATTTTTTTTTAACTGCTTTCATAATAAAGTTTCAGAAATTAAAAAGCAAAATCGGGGGGCTAAAGAAATGACTCAGTGGTGGAGCACTGACTGCTCTTTTCAGAGGTCCTGAGTTCAATTCCTAGCAACTATATGGTGTCACACAACCATCTATAGTGGGATCTGATACTTTCTTCTGGAATAAAGGTGTACAATCAGATAGAGCACTCATATAAATAAATAAATCAAAATAAAATTGACAGTATATTCTATTTGTTTGTGTGTGAATGTGAGTGTTTACATATCATGGAGTGCTTGTGGAAGTCAGGCTGACATCTCTCCTTCTACCATGTGAGTCCTTGGGATTTAACTCATCTTATCAGGCTTGGAGGTCAGTGCTTTTATCGACTGAGTCATTTCCCTAGCAACAAGTCTGAAACAAGTTTTATTCTGAAGCCTGGAATGGTCTAGAACTCACCACGAAGCACAGCTGACCTTGATATTGCACCAATCCTCCTGCCTCAAATCTCCTAAATACAGGGATCAGAAACACAGCGCTCATAATCCAGTGCAGTCCTCCCAAAGACACCTGCTGTAGCTGTTCTGATAAAAGTTAGATGGAATCTCATTGTCACTTTGATTTGCATTTCCCTGATGGCTAAAGAGATCAAATAGTTTTATTATGTATTATTGGCTGTTTGGATTCCTTTTGAAAAGTACTTCTAAAATTATTTGCCTATTGGTTAAATCACTCATTGTTTTGTCGTTAAAAAATAATCTTATTTGAGAGTGGTCTTACTCTGTCATCCAGGAAGGCCCTCAGATACATACTCTTCCTGCCTTAGGTTTTTTTTGTTTGTTTGTTTGTTTGTTTTTTGTTTTCTGAGACAGGGTTTCTCTATGTAGACCTAGCTGTCCTAGTGTCTTGGAACTAGCTCTTATAGATCAGGCTGGCCTCAAACTCCCTGCCTTAGTCTTAAAACTTTAAAAAGCTGGGATTACAAGAATGTGCCACCTTGCCTTATTTAGAATTAGTTTTAATATTCTGGTCATTTCATTACTCATCTATGGGATAAATAGCTGGCAATGATTTTCTTATTCTAGAGGTTTTGTCTTCATGGATGGCTTCTTTCTTTATGCATGTTATTTAAATTCTGATATAGTCCTCTGTACCAATTCTAAGTTTTATTTCCTAAACTAATGAAGTCCTATTTGGAAATCATTTCTTCCTCTGAAATCTAGAAGTGTTTCCCCTATATTTTTCCTCTAATACTTTCAAAGTTTCAGGTCTTATATTAAGGCCTTTGATTTATTTTGAGTTTTTTCTACAGAGTGCAAAATAAGGATCTAGTTTTTATCTTTTTATACAAATATGCAATTTTAACCAGCACATGTGTTAAGAAGGCTGTGTTTTTTTCACTGTGTATTTTTAGCAATTTTATAAGAATCAAATGGCTGTAGACACATAGGCCTATTTCTGGACACTCTAGGCTGTTCTACTGGGCTCTGCTTCCATCTCTGTGGCAGTAGCAGGCATTTTTGTTACTATGGCTCTGTATGACATGAGGTATTATGATGTCTCAGCATTGTACTTTAAAAAAAAAAAAACAAAAAACAAAGTCTGTCTACGTAGCCCTGGCTGTCCTGGAATTCACTACATAGATCAGATTGTCCTTGAACTCATATAGAGATCTGTCTGTCTCTGCCTCCCAAGGGCTTAGAGATTAAAGGTGTGTGCTACTAGGTCTGGCAGCAATGTATTTTTGTCTCAGAGTCCTTTGGTTATCAGGGTCTTTTGTGTCCATGTGTAATTTTTAGGATTGACTTTTCTAGTTCTGTGAAGAATGCCATTGATGTACTGTACTCAATCTGTAGATCTATCAGCAGTATGACTATTTTACAAAATTAATTCTCTCAATTTATAAACATACAAAGCCTTTCCATTGTCTAGTTTAATTTAAAAAGTTTACTTTTAGTTATATGTATGTGTCTGTACGTGTGAGTGCATGTCTGAGGAGGCCAGAAGTATCTGGACCCGTGTGCTGCACTTAGGGAGATTGTGAGTTGCCCTGTATGGGATCTGGGGACTGAACTCAGGTGTCTTCAACAGCGTACAGACACCTCTCAACTGCTGAGTGAATTCTTAGTTCCTTTTAATTTCTCTTTAATATTTTACTGTTGTATTAAAATTTGTTTTTACATTTGTGTGTGCATGTGTGTGCTCTAGCGAGCAGGTAAAGGTCAGAGGACAACTTGTGGAAGTCTCTCCTTCTCTTCCTTATGGGTTCAAACTCCAGTTGTCACTCACGCTGGCAAGTGTCCTTGCCTGCTAGGCCATATAACCAGCCCTATTTTACAATTTTTATTGTAAAGGTCATTTACTTCCTTGAAATTTATTCCTATTTTTGAAGGATACGTTGAATAGAATTATTTTCCTGACTTCTTTCTTAGTGCTGTCAATATTGATGTATAAAAAACAGGACTTATGGGCTGGAGAGATGGCTCAGAGGTTAAGAGCACTGGTAGCTCTTCCAGAGGACCTGGGTTCAATTCCCAGCACCCACATGGCAGCTCACAACTGTTTGTAATTCCAGTTCTAGAGGACCTGACATCTTCATAGAGACATTCATTCATGCAGGCAAAACACCAATGCACATAAAAACAAACTAAAAAAAAAACAGGACTTATTTTTGAAAAGTTTCTTTTTGAGATGACATGTTCTTGCTATGCATTCTAGGTTTGACTTGAACTCACAATTCTTAGCCTCCCGAGTACTAAGATACAATATACAATATACCACCACACCTGACAACTATGCGCTACTTCTTTTGAGATCTCATGTAACCCAGACTGGCCTGGAATTATGTAGCTAAAGCTGGTGTTGGCCTCCTGACTTCCTGCCTCCATTCGCCACATGACACAATTGCATTCACCTGCTTAACCCCTTGGTCTTTACTCTTCACCCTCTCTGACTGACCCTAGAACCATTCTTCAGGAAGCATCTTCATCTACATCTCAAGTCTGGGGGGAGCACTATCATGTCCAGACAATCACAGTTTTTTTTTATTTCTGTTTTTATGTGCTGAATTATGCTTACTAACTTGTGTATATTAGATGATCCTTGCACTTCTAAAACAAAACCAGCTTGATCATGTCTATCTTTTTGTTTTGAGACAGGGTTCCTCTGTGTAGTCCTAGGTGTCCTAGAACTAGCTCTTGTAGACCAGGCTGGCCTTGAACTCACAGAGACCCACCTGCTTCTGCCTCCATACTGGGATTAAAGACACGTGCCAACGCAGCCGGCAATCATGGTTTTTTTTTTTTTTTTTGAGACAGGGTTTCTCTGTATTGCTTTGGAGGTTGTCCTGGAACGTGATCTGTAGACCAGGCTGGCCTCAAAATCACAGAGATCCACCTGCCTCTGCCTCCTGAGTGCTGGGATTAAAGGAGTGTGCCACCAATGCCCGGTTCATGTCTATCTTTTAATGCTGTTTAATTTGTAATTATTTTATTATATTTTGCATTTATGTTCATCAGCAATACTGCTCTATAGCTTTTTTCCCTTTATCTCAGAGAGGGTCTCTACATAGCCCCAAATATCCTAGAACTCACTTGGGATGCCAGACTAGCCTTGAGATCATAAAGATCTACCTGACTCTGCCTACTGAGTGCTGGTATTAAGGGCAAGCATCACCATACCATGTCTATCACTTTCTTTTTGTGTGTATCATTTATCATGTTTTGGTAGACATAATACTGCACAGACATAATTTTGTCTCCCAGCAAAGCAAGCTAGGGACCAGATGGATTGAGTTAAATTTTACCAGGCCTTTGAGAAACCACTATGAATGCTTCTATTAATTATTCTGTGACACAGAGAGGGAAGGTACTCCCCCTAAATTAATTCTATAAAACCAGTACTAAACCAACCAAAACCCGATTAAGACGCATTATCAGTTGGGTATGGTGGAGCATGCCTGTATAATTCTAGCACTTGGGAAGTAGAAGCAGGTCTTCAAGGTTTTCTGTAGTGATCTGAACTACCTGAGACCCTTTATTCTCATTTATGTTATGTTTTTAAAAAATCTTTTATGAGCTGCATGGTGGTGGTGCACGCCCTTAATCCCAGCACTTGGGAGGCAGAGGCAGGTGGAACTCTGTGAGTTGGAGACCAGCCTGGTCTACAAGCGCTAGTTCCGGGACAGACTCCAAAGCCACAGAGAAACCCTGTCTCAAAAAACCAAAAACCGAAGGAAAAAAATTTATCATCCATCCATTCATCATCATGCATAGGGTCAGAAATGATACAAGTAACCTGTGAAGATTCTGATAGGTGTAGGTGTCCACACTATTTGTGCTTCTCTCTCTCAGTGCTAAGGTTATATCGGGTGTGGGCCTTCAAGTTATGCTTGTTTGGGGCTGGGTCATCAGCTGCAAGCTTTTGTCTTCTCATTAGTTTATGTATATTTTCCCTGTGCACTATCTGTATTCCTGGCACCTGCAGAGGTTAGAAGTGCGTTGGATCTCCTGGGACTGGAGTTAGACTGCTGTGAGTCACCCTGTGAAAATTGAATCCAGGTCTTCTTCAAGAACAAGTGCTCTTAACTGCTGAGCTATCTGTCCAGACTGTCTTCCATACTTACCAAAGTCCAAGCGGGATTAGGTTGTAGCATACAGTCTACAACATAACTTGTATTTTTCTTCAGGTAAAATGAGGGAATTTATGTCCCCAGAAAGGTTTTATTTACTTTTGGAAGTTTTAACTCTTGGAGGCAGTGTGAAAGCAGGAGCTGTCTCATTGTCCAGACCAAGGTTTGTTAGTATGTGTAGCAGACAACAGGGTGCACACTCACTCCAGTGACCCTCTGTGTATCTAGATGTAGCATTACACAAACTGGTGGTGTATCCCTGGAATGCCTTTGAGTTGAAATAATCAAGTCAATTTATTTGATGGAAGGGGTTCATAGGAGCCAAACCTGCTGTGGGATAATCCTTTTGTATACTGTAACGATGTGTCTCTGCCAAGGTTCCTTCTGATTGGTTTAATAAAGAGCTGAACGGGCTGGGCGTTGGTGGTGCACACCTTTAATCCCAGCACTCGGGAGGCAGAGGCAGGCGGATCTCTGTGAGTTCGAGGCCAGCCTGGTCTACAGAGCGAGTTTCAAGACAGCCTCCAAAACAATACAGAGAAACCCTGTCTCGAAAAACCAAACCAAACCAAACCAAACCAAAAAAAAGGAGCTGAACGGTCAGTGGCTAAGCAGGAGAGGATAGGTGGGACTTCTGAAAAGAGATAGGAACTCTGGGAAGCAGAGAATTTGCCAGCAAGACACAGGGAAATGGGATGTAGTATGGAGAAAAAGGCAATGAGCCATGTGGCAGAATATGGATTAAGTTATAAGAGCTATTTGGGGGCCAGAGAGGTGGTTCCGTGTTTAAGAGCACTTAACTGCTCTTCCAGAGGTCCCCAGTTCAATTTCCAGCAACCACATGATGGCTCACAACCATTTGTAGTGGAATCAGATTCCTTCTTCTGGTTTTCAAGAAGACAGAGCAGTCATATGTGTAAAACACATGAATAAATCTTTTTTAAAGAAGAGCTACATGGAAACAAGCCTAAGTGAAGGCCAAGCTCTCATAATAAAAAGCCCTTTGCCAACTCTGGTCTTAGGCTCTAACCTAGCCCCACCCCCACCACATATGAAACCATGTGACCAGTCTTGATTCTTGTCACAGGACTATCAATGACCATGTGCCTTGCTCATCTCCTCCCCACAAACCAAATTCCCCATTGGATTTGAGACAGACATTCCTCCTTATTTTCAGCTGTCCTTCAAGGAAAAATCACACACCCTTTCAGTGCAGCAATATATCTACAGAGACCCTGAATTGTGATTGTTCACTGTTTTCTGATCCTCAGAGCAATCAGTCCTGGATGAAGCACTTCTGATGGGCACTTCTCAAGACAGTGCATAGCACTCTGAGGTTTTGCTGGGTGGCATAATGGATTTCTTCTTCAAAGCGGGCTTGTCTGGGCGACAGTTTCAGGCTAATCATCCTGACAGACTTAAAATTGTCTAGGAACGAGGTTTTTTTTTTCCTGCAGTTAGGACTGTGGTTTGTTACTGTGAGTGACAGGCACCCTCTGGCTTACCTTACGCTTGTGATCTTCAGTTCTCCTTCCCCCTGACTTGGGGAGCAGGGACAACTAAATTGCAAATTGCTTTGTACTTCTTTGCATTTCTGTGCTATTTAAACTTCTTCCTGTCCTCTTCATTACTCTGATTCTTCTCACTTGCAGAGTTGAAGGATAATGTTATCTTGTCCTTTGGATTAGTTTTGTTCTTTTATATGATACTTAGGATATCTTCCCAACTTTTGACCAGGGTTTCTCCACGTCTGCTAATTTGGTTCAGTTTCTTTGTAGTGGAAGCTGTCCTGTGCACGTACGATATTTGACACCAGTGTCAATGAAGGCTCAGTTTCAATCATTTTAACATACTGTGTTTCAATATTGAATGGGGCTGGAGAACAGGGGACATTTTAGGACAAAGGGCTTCTGTCCAGATTTAAAAATTGTGCTAGCCACAGTGGCTTCCTCAATATGATCAAACCACATATTTATAGTCTTCTTTTGCTCAATAGCTATGATTAAAATGTATTAGTTTCAATTATTTGGAAAAACTATGGTGAGCCATAGATTTTTATTATAAAATGAGTAAGTCTGATGCAGTAGGTAAGGAATTTTTATAACTTTTTAGTGTTATAAAAATTTTTCCTCTTCTAAAAGAAAATCACTAGAACAGAGCACTGACACAAAACAACATCCAGAAGTTAAAATACTTTATTATAAACATTTTCAGAATATAAACTGATTTTGTGTGAAGACTCTGAAACTTTTAAAACTATGTGTAAGATAAGATTATTATAATGTATTTCACTTTCCAACTCAGAAAATAGACTGCAAGTTAGATCTAAAAAAGGATATCTAAATTGCTTCATAGAGAAAGCCAGTGAGCATAAAAATATGTGACTCAAAACTAAAACAAACCCAACCAAGAAACAGATTCCACAAAGTCTGTTAATCCTCCAATTTTAAATAAATGATCTCCCATGGAAAAATAATTCCACTACCACAGCAATTTGGTGAATCAAAGCAGAGCCACACTCTTAAAGGGAAATTCTATCATATGTAAGAAAAATTAATAAAGCTTTTAGAAAACAGGAAAGTAATCTCCATGTTGGAAAGCAAGCATACTGAATTCCTCATGTTCACGTCGTTAGAAGTTGAAACTTCTGTTCACACAGGAAAGTGACATGAACATGAATGCATATAACCAAGCTCCTTGGATGTTATTTCAGTTGAGCCTCAGGAGAACTGACTAAGGAGCTTCAAAACCCAAGGATAGACTGGTCCCAAAGCATCTCCTCCTCCGTCCTTTCTTCACCTTGTTCCTTTTTTTCCTTTCTACGCTTACGGTCCTCTTTCTTAGAGGCTACATCTCGGCTTTTTCTCTCTTTTCGATTCTTAAGTTTTTCTGTACTGTCCTGTACAGTGTCTGTTTCTGCCTTTGTTTTCTTTCTTTGGATGCTCCTGTGTTTGTTTAAATCCATTTCCTCTGAACTCCTTTTCCTCTCGTGTTTGGGCCGTTCTTCTTCTTTTTCTCTGCTCTCCTCTAGATGTCTTTTCCTCTTCTGGTGCATTTGTCTATGACTGGCTTGAGGGTCAATGGTACTGTGTCCTGAGTAGAGGTGCTTGTGAACTACAGATTCTACACTATATGAGCCACAGTTGTATTCTTGCTGACTAAGGTTCAGGGGAACTGGTTTTTCTGAGAAGCCATCCCTAGTAAATTGACAGTAGCTCAGAGAGTCTAATCTCAGCTTTCCATGAGCTGGTAACCACTGGGGTAAGCGGTCTTCTGTCTGTGAACTACTGAAGGATCTTGGGTAGGTATGGTTGGTTCCAGATGGGAATCTCTGATCAAACATCCTATATCTGGGACTGGAATCAAACTCCTCTCTGTACCCACAGCTTTCCAAACAGTCCCCTCTCATCCTTCTGAAACACGTCTTTGGCTCTAAGCCTCTGGCTTTCTGTACTTTAATATAATCTTCAAGTTCATCTTGAAAAGAGTCATATGACTTGTTTGAATGCTTCATTAGGTTGACAAAAAGGGATTCTCTGTAGAAAAGATGGGAGAAAAAAACCTTACTAGATTATTTGTTCTGAAAAATTCGTTGTTCTTAGAAAGGTTAAAATAATAAAAGACCAAATTAAAACCAACTTCAACAAGTACTAAATATTTTGATAATATATATCAAAGAGCAGTATCACAATGGTCAAATATGTCACAAAACAAACCACAAATAACTTTGCTATGCTTCTACACTGGGAGAAAAAGTATAGAAAGAAGCTGACACATGGGATGTTATCATTCAGCTAAAAATGTAAGGCAACAGGGATGTGTGAATTACACGTCTATGGTAGTGGCCTGATCGAAATGTTAGATAATTTCTAAAGCTGTGATGACTTAGTTTCCTGTATTATTGTTTTCTAAGACAAGCAACAGAACCACAATAAAGTAATTTAATTTTTAAAATCTTTACTCAAATAAATGAGTACTTACCTGACTACAGTACTCTAAGACTTACTAATGAAACAATGTGATGTTTGTAAAGTGATTTAGGAATGCTGGAAATGATAAACTCAGCTACAAGATGAGAACACTCTTAGGGTCAGGGTATGAGGGAGGATGGAGAAACAGAATAGAGTTGTGGGGCATCTGTATAGCACTTGGATTCCCCTGTTACTTCTAACTGGTATAAAGGCATTCTAGAATGCCTTCTGGTTTGTTCTCTCCAAGAAGAGTTAAGTATGAGGTGGAAACAATAGGGACAGAACTCATGTAGAAGCGTTTCAGAAGAATCTCACACATACCAGAATTATATATTTTTTCTTGTTAGGAGGGAACAACAACTATTCCTGATTTTCTTTCCCCCACATCAAAATACATTTCTGAGGATCCATTTTCTTTATAAAATTAGGAGGCAGCAGCAAAACCTTATATACAATTGAATATTCCTTCCACTTGAAAAGTACAGTCTAACAAAGCACTCCAGAGTCACGAATAACCAGCGATTATTCTGAAAATCGGAAAATGACCTGAAACCTATTTTCGTGAATTAGAAAAATTGGTGCCATTTTAATTTGAGAAGCATAAAAACTCTAACTAGGAAACCAACAATAAACAGGATAAAACAAAGGCATATTATTTTGATACCTCAGAAGAGCGTGTATACAAATGATCAATAAACACAGTATAGCCGGGCGTTGGTGGCGCACGCCTTTAATCCCAGCACTCGGGAGGCAGAGGCAGGCGGATCTCTGTGAGTTCGAGGCCAGCCTGGTCTACAAAGTGAGTTCCGGGACAGCCTCCAAAAGCCACAGAGAAACCCTGTCTCGAAAAACCAAAAAAATAAAAAATAAAAAAAAAATAAACACAGTATAAGGTGTTGAGGATCACTAGATATAAAACAAGTGTGAATTAAAACCACGGTGAGGGATCACTACACATTCACTGGAATGACTGAAAGACTGACAGTGCTTGGTGAGCACTGCAACTATGACAGCTCTGGCAGGAATGGTAAAGGGGACAATCACTCAGAAAACAAGTTACATACACACTTATGTACTGACTTAGTCATACCATTCAGAGGCATTTACCCCAAAGAGAAGGATGTCTACATAAGACTTAAACATGAATGTTTATAGTAGTTTCATTTTTAATAGCCTCAGAAAGGAAAAAGAAAAAAAAACACAAAACATCCAAATGTAAACCAATAGGTAAATGGGTAAAGCAACTGATGGTCTAACTTACCTAATGGAATAAACATCAGTGATTAAAAAAAAATCCCAGCATCCACCCATTGACAACTGGACAAAGAGGATGAAACTTGGAGAGACACTATGCCAAGCAAAACAAGACAGTCCCTAAAGATCTCAGATGGAATGTAAGTAAAACCTTACCGTTATCAGGCTGAGAACTTGATGGTGAATGATCATATTCAACCATTAATTGCTTCAGTTTTTCAGCATGAATGCTCCACAAAGTGAAGACTACAACAATCAGGGAGCTAAATCACCGAGTAGAGATTACATCTATTTTTGTCTAATGCTCAACTCTCAATCACCTGAAACCAAGCACAATTTTGTCCAAAGATTAAACATTCATACACACTCAACCAACACAGATCAATACACAAGATAAATCTTTATTGTTTTGTTGTCAGCCTGAAACTTTTTACATTTATTGTGTGTGTGTGTATGTATATATAAAACATTTTTATCTACTGAACCATCATGCCAGCCACTAAAATCTTAAGGTTTTTTTTTTTTTTTTTTTTTTGAGGCAGGGTCTCTCTACATAGCCCTGTCTGGCCTGGAACACACTATGTAGACTAGGCTGGCCTCAAACTCACAAAGATCCAGCTGTCTCTGCCTCCCAAGTGCTGGGATTAAAGGTGTATACCACCATGCCTGGTGAGCATTTTTTTTAAACCTTGAAAAAACTATTTTGATTATTAATGCACTGTGCCTATTATCACCCTTCTTGTCCTCCATTCTGGTTTTCCCAGACTTACTTAGACTTACAGGAGCTCCTCTTTCCAGTATACCTTAATCCCCTATGGACCTCTTGGTGCTGATATAGTGACTACCTAACTCTTTTCTACCACCTTCTAGTGCATCTCCACTCCTCTATGACACCCAATAACTTGCAGAACCACTCTCTACTAGGGACCCCCAGTGGTCACACTAGGCTAGGTTCTCAGATCAGTGCACTGCTCTGATCATGCCTCTCATCAGAGAAGCTTCTTGCAGTAGGTGAGTCAGAGAAACACAACTGGACATGTGTGGAGAGTGACAGACTTTGGAGAACTCAGTCCTAAATAATGTCTTCATTAAACTTCTATCTTTAAGGTTCAGGGATCAATGTGGAAGAGAAGACACATTGTAAGAGTCAGAGGTGATGGATGACTCCAAGAAAACTCCTTCTAGGCAGTATCAGGACTGATGCACATATGTATTCAGACTGTGGCAGCATGTATGATATCTGCATAGGTTCAAGCCAGATGGGGTCTCAGCACTGAAAAGGGAAACTGGACATAAAGTTCTACCCCTAACCAAGAAACTATTTGTAATTGATTCCTGCTTGGAACGGGAAAATTAGTTTTCTCCAATGGAGTCATATTGGAGATACACCTGGAGGTGTATCAACCACACTCCAGGGCAGGTCCCATGCCCAGGAGTACTTGCCTAACAAAAAAAAAGCTCATTTTTTTTTTACATTACTTGTTTTGTTCCATGTGTGTGTCAGAGACAGAGACAGGGAGAGAGATAACATGAAGTTGGGTATGTAGGAAGGTAGGGAAGTTCTGAGAGAGGCTCAAGGAGGGGAAGAACATGGTCAAAATATTGTGAAATAAAAATTTTAAATGTATTATCACAATGGTGAGATGGTTCAGTATAATGGTGCTTGCCACCAAGCCTAAGGATCTGAGTTTGATAATTCATGGTAGGAGAGAACTGACTGGTTCTTGTTGAGTTCAATTCTCTCTAACCTCCACATACTCACACGATGGCACACATGACCCCCCCATTATGATGTTGGCTCAGTGGGTATATGTTTGTCACATAACTACAAAGACCTAAGAGTTCAAATCTCAGGAACACATGTAAAGGCAGGTATACTAGCATGTGCCCATAATCTATTAACTAAAAAAATTATTACTATCTTGGGAGTTTTAATCAGGTCAGAATGCTAGCATTAAGAAAACAATAGCTGGGTAGTGGTGGCACACACCTTTAATCCCAGCACTCAAGAGGCAGAGGCAGTTGGATCTTTGTGAGTTCTAGGCTAGTCTGGTCTACAGAGCAAGTTCCAGGGCAGACTCCAAAAGCTACACAGAGAAACCTTGTCTTAACACAAAGTCAAGGATTTTGAGGAAGGGTATGTATTGCTGGTAGGAATATAAATCTGATCAGACACTAAGGAAATGTATATGAAAGCACTCCAAAAAACAAACAAACAAACAACAACAACAACAACAAAAGCCCTACAGCCTGGTCTACAAAGCTACATAGAGAAACCCTGTCTCAAAAAAAAAAACAAAAACAAAAACAACAACAACAACAAAACCACTAAAAACTAGAACTACTGTATAATCCAGCTTTCTCACTTTTGGGTATAAACCTCTTATGACTCAGGTCAACATATTTACTACAGCACTTTTCACAATAGCCAGGTTACAGAATCAAATTATCCATCAACAGATAGACAGATAAAGAAAATGTGCTATATACTGCATAACAGAATTTCATGCAGTTATAAAAAAGAATCAACTGTTGTTTGCTAGAAAATGGATGCAAACTAGAGATCATCATATTAAGTGAAATAGGCCAGGCTCCTGGGCGAATATGGTAGGCAAAACAGAGTCATGAGAATAACTTCAGGTTAAAAAAAAACAAAAACAAAACTCAAGTGCTGTATGGGGTTATAAAACATAGCCCTCCTGCTGCTGGAATAATTTTAGTCATCATAGAACATGAGAAAGTGAGCCAGTGACTCAGAGCAAAAACAAAGATGCTCTGGTCTTCTCTAATCACATTATGAAGATGTCCTAACAGACTTGCATTGTCTACCTCTAAATTCGTGTAAGAGAAAATAATCTCTGAATGAATTTAAAGCTGTTAACCTAATGAACGAAGCTTGGTGGCACACACCTTTAATCTCAGCCCTCAGGAGGCAGAAGAAGGTGGATCTCAGTGAGTTCAAGGCCAACCTGGTCTATAAAGTGAGTTCCAGGACAGCCAGAGCTGTTACACAAAGAAACTCTGTCTCAAGAAAAACAAAAAAAAAAAAAAAAACTAAAACAAAAGACAAAATAAACACCAAAATGTTGGTACAGGGAAAAATCAATAACATTTATGAGTACAATCATAAATGATTTCTCTTGAATTTACATTTATCTTTTATTTATTTATTTATTTATTTTTTTGGTTTTTATGAGACAGGGTTTCTCTGTATTGTTTTGGAGGCTGTCAGTCCAGCCCGGCCTCGAACTCACAGAGATCCACCTGCCTCTGCCTCCTGAGTGCTGGGATTAAAGGCGTGCGCCACCACCGCCTGGCTTACATTTATCTTTCTAAGTATTACTTTACAATCATAAAAACCAATTAAAAAATTCAGCACTACACAAAGAACCAATAAAAGTTAAAAGAATTAAAATTTTTTTAAAAACACAACTCAAATGTCAAAAATAACACTTTGACTACCTAATACTTTTCTAGAGAATTAGAATAAACAGTTGGGTGCCTGATTTTACTTAATTCTTACAAAAATGGCAAACAGGGCATTTTGCAGATTTAAGAAATAGAGTCAAAGTGACTTGCCCAACAATTAATGGCAAAATTGAGACCTGAATCCAAGACCCCACAACCCAAAGCTGAGAAATAACTATAATCTTTGATAACTTTAAACCACATATGAACTAAGATGTAGTTTTAGACAAGATTACCAATGGATAACACCAAATGAAATGGTTGGCAAGATGGCTCAGTAAAGGGCACCTAAGGCCAAACCCAGTCACCTATGTCTGATCCCTGGGAACTGACTCTCAGTTGTCCTTGACCTCCCCTCAGTGCTGTGGCAAGTGTACACCCACACACAAAATAAATACATGCGTGTATGTGGGAACCACTTAGATGCGGTCTTTAAAAACAGCACAACTGACTTTTATGTTTCATTAAAATAAATGTACCTAGTACTTTTGCATCCAAAATACCAAGCTAGAGAGATCAAGTTTATCCAGGTCTCTAAACATTAAGAGACCAGAGTAGGAAAAGACTATTGTACACAGACAGTAGTGTTTAATGGCTGCCATCAGGACACCATTATTCAGACAAGATACAGAATGGAAGTCACACCACCGAGAACACTGAACAGGGACTCAGACTTCATGTAAAGCAGTGATTCTCCACCTTCCAAATGTTTTGACCCTTTAATATAGTTCCTTATGGTGATCCCAACCATAATATTGTTTTCGTTGCTACTTAACTGAAATTTAGCTACTGCTGGGAATCATATGTAAATTTATCTATGTTTTCTGATGGTCCTAGGTGACCCCTGTGAAAGGGCTGTTTGATCCCACAAAGAGGTCTTGACCCACAGGTTGTCAACCACTGATGTACAGCCATAGTCCCACCTGTGACTAGCTGAGTCACAACTCATCTGGGTCAGTATCTTCATCTGACTGAGAGGCAAGCCCCACTAAATAGTTCCCAGCTCTCACTTTCTGTGACTTGAAGCCTCTATTTAAAAGGCTGTCAAAGGTAAAACTACTACTTACTTACTACTACTTTCCACATCAGCAAAAGCAACTAATGAGGTGGATACAACGAAAATGGGGGAGGGGTGAGCCTCAGAGTTAGAAAGACCTGAGTTTAAACTCTAATTATGCAAATATGTCAGCACATTATTTCTTTTCTGAGTTAGTGTCTTCTCCCATCAAAAGGACAATAACATTTACCACATAGGGTTCTTAAAAAGATTAAGTAAAATGGCACAGTTGAGGTTTATCTGCTACTTTTAAGAGCTTCCAAAAGATAAGGTCTCTTTAATTTTCAACCTATCTCATAATGAAAAATCTTTGTTCAAACAGCAGCACCTCTACGCAGATGCCTTTTATTTAAAAACCTGTCTGCATTAATTCCTGGCTATCTACAGAGAAAACAAAGGAAGGCAAAACACTGGAGGAGCTTGTGTTTTCAATCTTCAGTTAGCAATATCATTTCACATAACATCTCAAATTTAAATTTTCCAACTGCCTACAAGGTTATATAGTAATAGCCTTTTGCTCATGATAATGTCAATTTTGACATGAAAACATTAAGCAAGTCTAATATTTAATATGGTAACATTCTTTCAAACTTTTAAAAAATTAATTTATTATATGTGTTGGGTGTACATGCCAGAGCAGGTGTGTGTGTGTGTGTGTGTGTAAGTTGGGGTATAACTAACTGGAGTTGGTTCTTTTGCCTTCCAACAAGTGGGTTCCAGGGGCTGAACACAGGTCATCAGACTTGGTGGTGCAAATCTTTATCCACTGAGCCTCATGGCCTCAAATTAGCAATCCTCCTTGCCTCAGCCTCATGAGTAACTGTAATTACAAATGTGTGCTATCAAACTGGATGTAACATTTTCCTATAGTTCAGAAAACATCACTCTAAATGAGAAGGTACCTGGAAACCAATGATTAGGCCTTATGGAAGTGGTCTGGGGCACAATATTGAAATAAGAACATCAAACCTGGGCACTTTTTGGTAGCAAACAACCTCAAGAAATGAAGCCAATTCTATGAGTCACTGACTCTAAACTAGTTAGACCCTCCATATGTCCCTGTGCTCCAAAATTTGGGATTCAATCAGCTATTAATAAAATTTTTAATAGAGAGTGAGAAGACTTATTTTCCTTGTCATCATTCCCTAAACAATACAGTGTAACAACTTCTTATGTAACGTTTACACTGTACTGGGTTACTGGGTATTTCAAATAATCTAGAGATGACTCAAGCATATAGGAGAATATATAAAGGCTGTATACAACTACACTAATTCAGACTTGGATATTTGCATATTTTGTTACAAGAGGTAGGGGGTCTGGAATCAACTCCCTGCAGATAATTAAATATGACTGTATGTCACTAATGGTCTATGAAAATCACAGGGAGGAACCACAAACCATCTTCACCTATGGCAGGCAAACTTCTACAGTTGGGAAATATTTAGGTCAAGGGGTCATTACCTTAAGATTGGATTAATGCCAGTTGTAAGTGCTTGAAACTGCAAATTTGATTTCTCTCCACACACATACCCTTGCCTTCCTCCATTAAGGTGGCTTTCACCAGATGCTAGCATCTTAAAATAGAAATCACCAGCCTCTACACCTGTGAGAAATCTTTTTGATAAAATAGTGTGGTATTTGGTTTTATCAACATAAAATGGACTAAAGACAAATGCCAACTATTTAGCACTAAAATTGTACTTTATATGCAGGTATTTATTTTGTTGTTTGAGACATAGTCTCCCTACTTTAGCTCTTGATAAAATGGAACTATTTAGGACAGTCTAGCCTTAAAGTTGAGAACTTCCTGTCTTTACCTCCTGAGTGCTAGGATTATGGGTATATGCTTTTTTTGTACCTACTTAAATTGGAAAAGAGGTGTTATGAAGAAATGTCCATGGTATATTATAAAAGCTATATACTTCCAATTTTAGTATCAACAACCCAATACATACAAGAAAAGGAATTACTATAGCTGTACCATGACCCATTTACTTCTTTCCCAGGGGTGGGGGCTGGGGGGGTTATGGTAGAAGGCAGGTAGCACCCAAAACTGAATAAAGCCCTGAATGGTATTTTCTGGGAGAAAACTCATCTTTAAAATTCCCTTTTACGATATCCTTGTCCTAGGATTACTAATAGTAAACACAGCCCATAGCTAGGAGACATAGCATCCTGAAGAATGCCATAAAAGTTACCTAACTCCCTCAGGTACATGGATATATTCAAAACCTGTGTGAAATGGCCCAGTGAATCACTTAGAAACTATCCATTATTCTGGCTCAGAGATAAAAGTTTGAAAAACGTCTGAAACATCTTTCACTTCCTAGACACTACTTTATTTCATTTGGGTTTCTAAATGAACTTATCTTTGGATGAGTTACTTATTCTTGATACTGTATAATATTGTTGACTCATGGAAGTCTGATTTGGTTCAACCTTGTTAGTTATACTTCATTGAAAATAAACTGGAAAAGCATACCTTGAATGGGGATTGTTACACAAATCTGTACTATAGTTTTTGGTTTTTTGCAGAAATGAAAAATTCTGTATTTATGCTGGTTATTTTCAAACTAAGCCTGACTCCAGTACCAGTATGTAGATTTAAAAGATTTGCTTTAAAATGGGTGCTCAACAATCTGTTAAGAAACATTTTAGAGGGCTGGAGAGATAGCTCAGAGGTTAAGAGCACTGACTGCTCTTCCAGAGGTCCTGAGTTCAATCCCCAGCAACCACATGGTAGCTCACAGCCATTTATAATGAGATCGGGTGTTCTCTTCTGGCTTGCAGACAGACATGGAGGCAGGATGTTGTATTCATAATAAATCTTTAAAAAAACATTTTAGAAAGAATTTGAAGATACTTTCTTGCAATTATTTTGAGTTGTTTAAAAATATGTAGTTTAGCTACATTTGACTGTAAAGTCAGTAAGGTAAAAAGGTTAATGTAGTTTCCACAACTTCCCTTGATTCCAAATTAGTGCACACAAACCAACCATAATGATACCGACTCGTCTTTGGATATGATCTGTGTTCAAATTGGCCCCAAATTCTTGGACTCATGTGATCCTATTTCATCAGCTTCTGGCTTAAAAAGTTTTACTGGTCCTATTTTGAAAGTGAGGATGGAACTGTAATGACTGGAAGCAGAATAATTCTTTTGTAACTTTTGGAGGGGTTTCCCACTATGGTCTTAAACAGACACACACATTTAAATTCCAAGCATCATCTTAAAGTCTACCAGCAGAACTACTTAAATTGGAAAAGTGGTGTTATGAAGAAGAAATGTCCATGGTATATTATAAAAGCTATATACTTCCAATTTTAGTATCAACAACCCAATATATACAAGAAAGGAATTACTATAGCTCTACCATGACCCATTTACTTCTTTCCCAGGAGTGGGGGTGGGAGGGGTGGTAGAAGGCAGGCAGCACCTAAAACTGTTTGTTTTAATAACTATTCAGATATTTTCTTTTCCTAAGATAAGGTCTTACAGGGCAGCCCAGGCCAGCTTTGGATTCCCGAGCTTTCTGCTTTAGCCTATGAACACTGGGATTACAGGCATGTATTACATGCCCAGTCCAAATGTTTTAGGGAGTGGGAGTAGGTGAGGGGCAGTTTCTCTATATAGACCAGACAGGCCTAAAACTCAAGAAATCTGTTTGTTTCTGCCTCCCAAGTGTTGGGATTAAAAGAAACACCACACCTGGTTCTAGCCTACCTTTTATAACTATCAAAAATAAAATATACTGAGTCCTAAATCAGGATGAATGATACATTCCTATAATCCCAACACTTGAAAGGTGAGAAGATTGGGAAGGAGTTCCAAAGGTAGTTTACCTGTAATAGTGACTAGGTAACTTTTTCAACTGTTTTCTCTCTGCTTTTTCAAATCTTACTGATTTTGATCATAACTCAACAGATTCTTTTTGAATGTCATCAAATGGCCACTAAGAGTCCAAACTTCCATGTTCTATTACTGTCTCAGCACACAGCCACAACATGGAAGGAAAACAACCAAAAACAAAAAAAAAACTATTAAAACCAGTCCAAAACTGTAAGTCTAGTATACACAGGCCTTCAGAGGTTCCTCAACCTTGACAATACTGCTATTCTAAATAGAATAATTCTGTTGTGTGTATAGGGGTTGTCTTGTGTATTTAGAAATGTTTGTGGCATCTCTGACTTATACCAAATTGATTATCTATAGCATTTGCTTACCACGTTCTTCTGTCCAGTATGACAACAAGCAACAGTATCTCTAGACGTTGCCAAATGGAGGATGGGGAGCTTGACACAGACACATTGTTGGTTGAGACCACTGGGCTAGTCTAATTACCCCACTCAGTAGATGACATAACCCAAAACCATAAAGTGTGTGACTTTCTCAGGGTCATACACTTGTAGAAAAACTAGCAATAAAACCTATTCTTGGTGAAGACTATCTCACTAGTCTCATTTTTACCACCTATGAGTAGTACAGAGGTTATAGCTAAATAGATTATCACTTAGTCTTTTGCACATATTAGAATCATTGAAAAGAAAGTAGATGAGAAAACTGGCAGAAAAGTTGGTCTTGTTTTTCCATGAAGAACTGATTCTAAATCATCCTGTGATCTGACTTTAGAACTAAAGAGAACTTCAGTGTTGACATACTTCGTGATAGGCAGTAAGTTTTAAAGGCAAAAATTAGAAAAATAATAATTTAGGTTGAGCGCTGGTGGTACACACTTTTAATACCAGAACTCAGGAGGCAGAGGCAGGTGGGTCTCTGGGAGATGCAGGTCAGCCAGAGCTGTTACACAGGGAACACTGGCTTGAAAAAGCAAAAATTAATAAATGTTCAGACTTTAAAAAAAAAAGAAAAAATCTCAGGACTGAAGATACTTATTTTATTGTAACAAATTTCCAGCATCATCACCACTGACTAGAAGTGTTCATGAAAATGTTTTAAGGATAATACTATTGTACTGCTGTGCTATTTCTCCAAAGTGAAATGTGTAAAAAAAAAAAAGAAAGGACATGAAATAGATATCATGAAAAAAATTACTTTTAGCGTTATGTTTATGGAAATTCTAGAATGCAATCTAAATTATACTACAAATATTCTGACTTCTATTATCTTTCATGCTGAAGATAAGGAACAATATAAGGCAAACACATCAAGTACTAAAAATGTTTGTTTCCGGGTGTTTTACTGAAATGCAGTGGGGATCATGTGCCATGATATAAAATTATTTCCAAAACTGCTTTAAAGAATTATTTCATAGGTGTAGGCTTTCTGAAGGTGTGTAGTACCCACAAGACCCCACAGATTTCTACTGAGATAGTCAACAGCTTTTTGTATTTTGGTAAATGTGTTGGTGAGACTACCAAACTCTCCAAACCTCCATCCATATAAAGTGACTTAACCACACTTTAACATGGTCCCTAGCGGCCCACAAGTCCCCAGCCCCACATTAAGGAAAAGCTCTGGCTGTCAAGTTTTCTGTTTATTTTAGCCCTCACTTGATGACAGGTCTCTGGACTCTGGGTTTGTGATGCTCAGGGCCTCAGGCATGTTAGACAGGTGTTCTACCCACAGCAGGGATCACCCTTTTATTTACTTTAAAATGTTACCCCCCCCTTTTTCCTTAAGTAGTGTCTCACTGTGTAGTTCTGGCTGAGCAGGAACTCTCTTATGTAGACCAGGATAGTTGGTCTTTGCCTCTCCAGGGCTGGGGATTAAAGTCGGGCAGCACCATACCCAACAAAGGCTCTGTCCTGTCAGCTTATTTCCCACAGCTCAGCAGGGTCTTCCAAAGACTATAAAATCATTTCTTTGAAATGCAATCAGGATGGCAGAGGTGCCTTCCCAGTCTCTGTGGGAGGACAGGCGCCTAACTTCCATAATTCCCAGGTGGCAGAAGCAATGACTAACCCTTTGCAATTTTTCACCTCTCCAGTCTACTTCAGCTCGGTCTTCTCTTACACATTTTTTTTTTTTTAAGGCCCGTGTCATCCCCGAGCATTTCAGGACACAGCTCAGCTTGGCCGCTAGTCAGTGGGTATGGGATAAAATATCGCTTCTCACCGCTCTCACAGGGGCAGCACATCCTAAAACTCGAAACTCCTAAAACTCGTCAATGTAGGTTTGTGCGGTTTTTTAAAAACTCGTCTTCCGGGGGTCTCCAGAAGCCTAGAAAAGTTTCAGGGTGACCCCCCTCCCACCTCACCTCTCCACTTCCTCGAGCAAACGTTCAGCTCGGCAGCAGCTCCCACGCTACTATTTTCCAGAACCTTCCTAATTGCCTACCACCTGTCCCTACGTGGCCCGCCGTGAAGTCTACACTCCGCCAGACCGAGGCTGCCCTCTCCGGGGGTGGCTTGAAGATTCCTCTCGGACCCCCACTTCCCTCGCCCTCTGCCGGGCCGCCTCTTATCCTGGCCCCCTCGGACCTGGGCTTCGGCGCCAGGCGGTGGCGTCGCCTGGCCGGGGCGCGGCGGGTGCTGAGGGGGCAGTGGGGAGAGGGGCGCTCCGCCCGCCGCGCCCGGGTCGTCGGCCATTTCGCAGGCGGGGCCGAGGCTCGGCCTTCCCTAGGCCGCGGGAGTTGAGGGCTGAAGCTCGGGCCGCCCCCGCCGCCGGGCGGGAACTCACCTTCTCTGAGGCAGGGGCGGGCGTCTACAACTACTGTCCCCCTCCCCGCCAACAACGCCGGCCGGGGGTCAGAGGCTGCGGTGGAGGTGGCGGAGAGGCAGGAACGCCGCTGCCGCCGCCGCCGCCTCCGCCGCAGAGCAGGCGCGGTGGGGGAGGAGGCGGAGACCTAACTTCCTGAGGGGAAGTCGCCGCCACCACCCGCGGCTGACTGGACGACGCCAGCGCCATGGCGGCGTGGCGCGCAGGCGCGCGTGCGCAGCACGGCGGCCTCGCGTGCCCGCCGCTTCCTAGCCCCGCCCTCCATCTTTGCTCCGCCCCTTCCCGCCATTTCGGACTCTAACCGGCCCGGTTCCTAAAAGTAGTTATCTTGGTGGGTGTCCTTCCTTCTTGCCATTGGAGGAAAGAAACCTGGTGACGCAGCTCACCCAGAGGGCCAAAGTGAGTCTGGAAGTGTGTGGATCCGCAGGCAAAGTATCTAAACAACGCACACCCGGCTTTTCTCTTGTTATTAAGTCAAGCACAGCCCCTGCTCAGGATACATTGCCAGCATAGTCCCTAAATCCCTTCTTTCCCTCTCAGGTTATGCACACACCGTATAATCATCTGGTTATGCCCAGTCTCCCTGCCCCTAGATGACTACATTTGTTCGCACTTACTTTACTAAAACACACACACACACACACACACACACACACACACACACACACACACACACACACGCTCCTATCACATGGATACAACATCTCACGCAAGCACTGCTAAAGTATATTTAGTTTTCTTTACATTGGTCCTGGGGCTTGGTAGCAATCTTTACACAAAGAACCTTGTGTAATTGGGTCTCACTTTAGCCCAGGCTGGTCCCAAACCAGTGACTGAAGGGTTAATCACCTAAAAGCCTCCAGTGGACCCAGAAGCTCAGAGTTGACTACAGCTTCTGATAAGGCTACCCACAGATCCTTCTTCCTGACCGCCGAGGAGCTGGCCTGCAGATGGAATCTTCCATTCTCAAAGCTCCCCACTTTCAGAGCCAGAAAACCCGAGGACCCCAGCACCATATTGCCTCACATGCACAGGGTCTCACTTCCCTGAGAGCCTGCAGCCCTTCAGATTAAAGACCAGTTCTGTTTCTGGAGAGGCCTGTCTTCATTTCCACTTGCTCCCATCAATCCTTATCTAACAATAACAACCCTGTTGGAATCACAAGCGTGAGCCAGAGCTCCCCTGGGTTTGTTGCTGTTGTGGTTGTTTTTGTTTGTTTTTTTTAGGATTGAAGACCGGGCATGGAAAACAGGGCCCTTCTGCCTCAGACTACCAAGTGTTAGAATTATAAGCCCCTACCCACTGAGCCATCTCCAAAGGCCCTGATTCCTGTTAATACTACTCTCTTGTGTAACTCAACATGCTGCATTTGTTTCCTTTCCCAGAAATTGCCACTTCCCTACTTCCTAATAAACTCCAGTAGGAGGATCACCTGGCCTACACACAGGTAAGCGATCCATCACTGGATTCACCATTCTTCAATAACACAGGGAGGGGAGAGAACATGAGATTTTTTTGTTTGTGCTGTAATTAGATTATGATGGGCTATTTATGTGAGTGCTTGTTGTACATATAAATTTTTCTGTCTTCCCTCCACCTTTGAAATATTTACTTTCAAAATATTCTTTATTTTGCAAATAAATGGAAGCATGATGTTCTTAAAGATTTGCTTTTAATCATGTGTTTGGGAGGGGATTGTTTGAGTGTGTGGATGTCCAAGGAGGTCAGAGGCACAGCCAGTTAAATATGTTCTGCTGTGGATGTTGGGAACCTGACAGGTACTTTGTAAAAGCGGTGAAGAGCTCTTAACCTCTGAGCCATCTTTCCAGCCCCTCACCTTTATTTTCAATGCCATTCTCCGTTTATATTTAGCACCCCTTTTATTCGGCCTCTGAACTTTCCTTTTGTGTCTCTCGCCTTGCTTATGGAATGAATGAAGGAGACTGTGAGAACCGGGAGGCAACGAACTCCTCCTGGCCTGTTTAATGTTGCCAAGCATTCTGAGCATTCTATTATTAGCCTCAGCAGTGGCAGGCAAATGCTTTCTGCAAAAGGTCAGCAATAAGCACTTCTGGCTCTGCCGGTCATGTGTTTTCCATGGGATAGGGTCTGACATTGTAATATGTATACAACTATAGAAGACAGGTAAGCATGTAAACGTGTTTGTTTTCTGGTACGGTTATATTTACAACAACTGAAATTTGAATTTTGTCTAGTTTTTTTTTTTTGCCACAAAATTCATTTGATTCCCCACCCCACCCATTGAAGACAGTAAAACTATTTTTAGTTCACAGCTGTAAAGGGCCTGGAAGTCTTTTGTCCTGAAAGAACTTTGACATCAAGTAGAAAGGAATTTGAAGGGCTGTCATTTTCACTAAAGAGTTGAACAATGTACACGCTTGCAGCCCCCTTGATTTGCCACTAGATGGTAATCTTTGCGAGCATGTATCTCAGCCAGTGAGTCTTCGGCAGAGGGGACATGATAGCTTTTCCAGGGTGAGGTAGCATTCCTGAATTTGTACAGGTACACCAAAAACTTATCACAAACCGTATTGGCCCCTTTTTCCCCTTCTGGCTTTCCTAGCTATCCATGCATATTCTCTAAATTGTAACATATACAACCTAGGGAACACAATCAGGACTTCTGTGATCAGTTTAAAGGGTTAGGACAACAAAGCATATACATAGGGTCACAGCTAAAGCTTTCAGCGCTACAACAGGCATCTGGAAACAGATCCTACTCAAAATCTCAGCTCAGCAGGACAAACTCCTTCTTACATTAAGTGGCTACTTTAGCAACTTGGGAGGTTAATGTTGGACAATCACAAGTTTATGTAGTCAGCTTGAAATATATATATATATATATATATATATATATATATGTATATATATATATATGCACTGTTACAAAATGGCGGCAGCATTAGCAGCATAAGTAGCAGCAGGTATCTGAAGTCATGCCTAGCTCTTTTAATGATCCACCAGTCTCTCCAAACACAGCCAGCTCCTTGTATATGGCATCTTCACACTACCTTTGTTTACTTTTAAGGATATAGTCCAAGCTGACACCTCTCCACCACCAGCCTGGGAGCTAGTGCCAATGCCCACTGTTTCACTGATGCTAGGCAGCCTTAGACAATGAAGAATCTCTGTTCATCTCCAAAACACAGAGGGATATTTCAGGTAGGTGAAAAAGCTATCTAGGGTCACCTAAGTCTAGAACTTTGCTCTTTAATATATATTTTTACTAGAGTCGCTCATGATGACACACACCTTTAATCCCAGCACTTGGGAGGCCAGTCTGGTCTACAAAGTAAGTTCAAGGACAGCCAGAGCTACACCGAGAAACCCTGTCTTGAAAGACAAACAACAAAAGAACAAACAAATAAACAATATTCATTTTTACTAATTTAATATTACATTTGTGTATCTGCATGTAGATATGTGCACATGTGTCCAGGAGCCTCTGAAGCCAGAGGCATAGGATCTCCCAGGAACTAGAATGAGAGTTAGTTGTGAACCTCCAAATATAGGCGCTGGGAACCTAGTTAGGATCCTCTGCAAGAGCAGTATAGCATTCTCAATCCCTGAGCCATCTCTCTCCAGCCTCTAGAACTCTGTATGTTTTCATGGAGAAGGCTTTAATATATACCGGAATTTTTAAATAAATGTCTTTTTGTTGATGAAAGGAACATTATATTTCTTTTGTTTAGCACTCCACAAAGATGATCTCTGTATCATAAAGTCACGTTGTAGGCATCAATTCCCATGAAAGATTTGTGTACCCAGGATCAACCTACATTTTGAGTTTTTACTAACAAAATACATTTGAAAGTGCAAAGATCTGGTCACTTTCTGCCTTCTAATGTAATTCTTCTTCCCAAACATCTGTAAATGAGCCCATTTACATACATTCATCTGCAACACATTTATTAGCTTATTGTAAGTTAATTTTCATTGTCTTCTCTATTGGTGTAAACTAATAGTTTGTTTTTAATGTGAGCTAGTAAATAACATTCTTCCTGAAATTCATTTCAGATTTGTTTGTTAGTTTTGTTTTGAGACAGGAACTCACTGTGTAGTCCTGTCTGACCTAAAATTCTCTATGAGAAATGGTTAATTATGTTTACTATAGTAAGAGACACATGTTAGATTCCTGTTGATGAAGTAACAAATTATTACAAACTTAGTGATTTAGAATAATGTAAGTTTATTATCATCTTACTGTTCTGGTGAGCAGAGGTGGAAATGGGGTTCCCTTGTCAATAGGGCTGAGTTCCTTCTAGAAGCTCTGGAGTGGGAATCTCTTTCTTTCCCTATTCTAGTTTCCACACATCTCCTGGATTTCTTGGCTCATGACCCACCCACCCCATCCCTGAAATCATCAGAAAAGTACTCTGCAGTGTCCCTCCTCCCTCCATGGTTATTTTCCCTGTCCCTGCCTTCTTCGTATGAGGATCACTATGATTACATTGTTCCTACCAGGATACTCTTCTCCTGTCGGGGGCCCATAAAAATGGCTCTGCTCCATCTTGGCTTAAGGTCAAAGAGTTCAAAACTATGCTTACTCTTCCAAGGTTAAAGTCATAAGACCTAAAGGTCTAAGGCATGGCTACTGAAGGATTTGTTTTGTCTAAGATGTGGATGTCTTACATGGATAACAAGAGATTTGCTCTAGGGTGTGGTTGCTCTTCATCCTCAAGGCCAGATAACAGGACATTTGGTCTAAGGTGTGGTTACTAAATGTTTGGAGAATTAAGGAAGAAAGTCTGTTTGCTCCTTGAATCAAGGTAAAGAAGTCTTTTTGCCTTTTTCCCCTTTTTGGTTGGGGTTTATAAGAATTTTGAGAAATAAAACTTGGGGCATTCAGTACTCACTGGAATGTCCTCCCGACTCTATTCTGTGTGTGTCATTTTCTTAGTAATGTTAATTTGTCTACGTGCCATTTCTCAGTCCACACTCCCCCTCTCAAGTATGAACCAGGCAAGTCAGCTGCATCTGACTGAAGCCCCCCAAATATGGGTTCCTACATCCTTCCTGAAAGATCCTAATTTAGTTACACTTGAAAATTTCCTCCTGGCATGTGTCACAGTCCATTTGCTGAATATCACGGATCAGATTATAAAGAACAGTCTTTTGACTCCTGATACTGGAGGCTGGGGCAGTCCATGATCAGGTGTCTTTATGTGGAGAAGTCCTCTTGTTGGCAGGCCTTTATGCAGAGGTGGACGGGACATTGCGTTGTAGGACAGAGTATTCCTGATCACATCTTTCCTCTTATAAAGCCACAGTACTGTCAGATTAAGTATCCCTGATGGCCTCATTTAACTTTAATTACTTTCCTCAGACCCTTCAAATACTGTAACTGCATTATGTTTACACCCTCTATAAACCTCATGAGTTTATTTAAACGTGAATTTTGGTGGACTCTATAGATATGAACACTTGTAAGGTGACATATATAGTTCTGGGGACAGGGACTTGGACACCTTCTAAGGGCCATCTGTCTTCCTACCACATAGCTGTACTGTGATAAGATGAATAACCACAGATGAAGCTAAAGCTCAGAACCTAATGTCTTTGTCTCTCATCTCAGTCTCAGGTCCAGGTAGATTTGATCATGGTTTAGGCTGAACATGCCCCAGTACAGCATCTAGAGTAGGTTTGAGTTCTTGCCAGACTGAGCACTATCCTCAAAGCAAAGGCTGTGAGTTACAGAGCAGGGTTGATACAGGGCACTTATTGGAACTAACTCATTCATACTTTTCTTTTTCACTCTTTCAGTATCAGTGGTATTTAGCTTTTTGTTTTTTGTTGTCTTTCTTTTTTTTTTTTTTTTTGGTTTTTATGAGACAAGGTTTCTCTGTATTGTTTTGGAGGCTGTTGGTCCAGCCTGGCCTGGAACTCACAGAGATCCGCCTGCCTCTGCCTCCCGAATGCTGGGATTAAAGGCGTGCACCACCACCACCACCACCTGGCTTTTGTTGTCTTTCTTATTCCTCCTCCTCCTCTTCTTATTCTTTTCGAGAGGGTCATACTTTTTAGCACATGACCTCAAACTCACAGTCCACCTTCCCTAGCCCCTACAGTAGCTTGTGTGGTGGTTTGAATGAGGATGGCTCCACAGGCTCATGTTTGAATGCTTGGTTCCCAGTTGGTGGAACTGTTTGGGAAGGATGAGGAGGTGTGGCCTTGGTGGAGGAGGTGTGCCATTCGGGGTCAGCTTTTGAGGTTTCAAAAGCCCACACCAGCTGAGTGGTGGTGGCTCACAGCTTTAGTCCCAGCACTGGGGAAGCAGAGACAGGCAGATCTCTGTGAGTTCAGGTCAGCCTCGTCTACAGAGTGAGTTCCAGGACAGCCAGGACTGTTTCACAGAGAAAGCCTGTCTCAAAAAAAACAAAGCAACACAAAATAAAAAAGCCCACATCAGGCCCAGTCTCTCTCCTTCTGCCGCCATCTTGCAGATAAGATAAAAGCTCTCACCTATTGCTCCAGCACCATGCCTGCCTACCTGCCACAATGCTTCCTGCCATGATGGTCATGGACTAACCGTCTGAAACTGTAAACAAGCCCCCAAACTAAAATCTTTCTTTTTTAGGTTACCTTGGTCATAGTGTCTCTTCCCAAGGATAGAACAGTGACTAGAACAGCTGAGTTGCAGGTGGGTATCACCACACCTGGCCCTGATGTTTACCTTTTCATGCACTAGTTTAAAATGCCTTTGAATTGTTTTGCTTTTCATGATATATCTGAAATCACTGAGATTCTCTAGCTCTCATGTTCCAAGAATCAGGACTGCTATATGAAAAGGGGATTATGTGTTTTCAAGGGTCAAAGGAATTTTGAGACATGCAGTTTGGCTGAGGATACACTGGAGCTTCTTGGCTGAAAATACTTCTGGTACATCCTGATACTGGAGGAGGTTGTGACAGAAAAAAGAAAATAAAGCAAAACAGCCATCACTGAGTGGATGCTTTGTGGCATGCCAAGAGCTGTGCTGTGGACATATCACCTCGTTTAATGCCCCCCCACAACTCATCGAAGCAGAGATTTCCACGCTTGTTTCGTAGGTCCCCTTTTTAGGTGGTAGTAGCAGACTCAGTTCTTGTGAGCTACAACATTTGTAAAGATGTAGGGCAGAGGGTCCTCCAGAAACCAGTGTGTCTTGGTTTGTTTGTGTTGCTGTAACAGAATGTCAGAGACTGTGTAATTTATAATGAGCAAAAAATGTATTGACTCATGATCCTGGAGGCTAATGATAGACCTTCTTGCTGCATCCCAGAATGGCAGAAAGTTCCTTGTGGACAGAGGATGTGGTGGGAGAGCCCAGACTCATCCTTTTCAGCAGGAATCCATTCCCTTGACAATGGGATTAATTCATTTGTGAGAGCAGAGTTCTAATGAACTAATCATTCTTGAAGGTGCTGCCTCTCCACACTGATTATGGTTAGGTCTCAAACTCAGGGTGAGTCTCACTCAGAACCTGTGGCTCCTCCCAGTACTCCTCACCCTGTTCCCTCCCAGGGCTGGCCTCTCTTGCTCTCTCTTCCCTTTTCTCCTTTCATGATCTGGTTAAATATGCCAGCCATGTTCAGCCTGGACTCTTCTTTTTGCCTGCTTCCTTCCTTATATCTACAATAAAAATCTTCTCCATACTTTAGGAGTAGTCATAGCCTCCTTCCTTCCTTCCTTCCTTCCTTCCTTCCTTCCTTCCTTCCTTCCTTCTTTCCTTCCTTCTTCTCTACTTCCTTTCCTCCTCCCTTCCTCCCTCCCTCTCTTCTTTCTTATTCAGTTACGTTTTCCAACACTTAAACTTTGAGGGTCAGACTCAAACCATAGCAATCTAGAGTCTAAGCATACCCAGAAGCTAGGCCACAGCGCAGAATCCACAGGGGCCTTTCCCTCAACCTCGCTCAATGAGATCGGCCTGCTGGTGAGGGAGTGGTGGTGTTAAGTTCACAGGGATTTTAGAATTATCCCTATGGTGTCCTTCCTCCTGGGTGAGAGGGAGGGCAGAGCACACTGATACTTTCCTGGCATCAGACGATGGCTTGAGGGGAGTTGGTAGAAAGACGGGGGTGGGTGATGTCAGTTTCAAAGCCTGCCCCTCTGTATCCTGCTCTCTGCACCATCAGCGACGCTCTAAGCACAGGGCACCTCTGACCCCCATGCCATGGGGTGCACTGCTGGGAGAGATCCAGGGAGAGCTCTGGTATGTGTATGCCAGAGCCCGTTTTAGTTTCTGCTGTTTATTTCTTGCCATGGGGAAAGACTGGGTGGGGACAGGGCAAGGGGCCCATCTCACTTGAGAAAGCCTGCCTCTGACAGCTGAAGGGCCGCAGAGCAGCCAACATCACCTTGCCTCCTCTCCCTGTCTCCTCCAGTTGTCTGCTTTTGATTGACAGAGGCATCTGGAGGCTAAAAATATCCTACTGACCAAGTGCTCTTGATTTCAACTCAAGATGAACGTGACTGCAGTCCAGAACATACCACATGCAGGGATTATCTTCAAACCGGTTTTCATGTCAGGACTACACTAGCCTGTGCTCATTTTCTGTCTTGGCATCTTTTCCAAGTGGTGAATGAGACCCTTGTCAGGTCACTGTTCCTTTTCCCTCTCGAAACATGAAGGGGGAGGTGAGGGCCTAGTTCTGGAGAGGAGCAGGGAAGGGGAGGTGGCCTGTCCATTTATAGTCCTGCTCTCTGGGACACGAAGGTGCTAAATAGCAGCAAGGACAAGAGGCTTGGCTCAGTGTGAGCTACCCACGCCACAGGCCTGACAGACTCTGAGATGACAGTAGGCAGCATGGAGAATGTGGAGGTCTTCACTTCAGAGGGCAAAGGCAGAGGCCTGAAGGCCACGAAGGAATTCTGGGCTGCGGATGTCGTCTTTGCTGAGCGGGCTTATTCTGCAGTGGTTTTCGACAGGTATGGCATGCAGGGGGTGCCAATCTCTCAAATTCTGAATCCCAAAATTATCAGGGAAAGGAATAAAGCTCAAGAGGTCCTTAATTTGTAATTTAAATTTTTATTACATTTATTTATGTGTGTGTGTAGAGCACACACACCACAGTGTGGAACATATACTTGTCACGGTGCATATGGGAAGGCCAGAGGATAATTTTCAGTGTTGGTTCTCTCCGACCATGTAGGCTCCAGGGACTGAACTCAGATAGTCAGTCTTATTGGCAAGCATCTCTACCAACGAGCCATCTTGCTGGCCATTCAAATTGCACTTCTGAAAGCTCTCTGTTGGCATTTCTTTTCTGCAAAGCTGAGCACATTATCCTAATCACAGAGAACGTGGCTGGGAGGCTGTGCTGGGGGTGGGTGGGTGGATGTGGTGCAGTGAGAAACATTTTCTTACAAAAATCTCTTTCAGATTTTTGGATATACAAAAGAGGCTAAAAGTCTGTATAAACCCGTTAGACTATAAAACCTTTGTTGAAACTTTAAGAAATCAGTCTGTTTGTAAGTAATATAAAGATACATTTACTTACAAATATTAGAGTCTTGCCCAATGTCTACCTCAGGGGTAACTTGTGTTTTACTTTAAATCAACTTTTTCCAGAACATTCTTGAGTTATCTCATACACTGATTTGTACTGAGCAAGCTGGATAGCCACAGTTTGTTTGCTTGCTTGCTTTTGTAGAAATGACATCCTTCAGGGTCAGATGAGCTTGCTTTTTGCTTTAAACAGTGTTTCTGAATCTATCCTTCTGAGGAAAACAGTTTACAGATACCTCATTTGTTATTATTACTTTAAAAACTGTGTGTGTGTGTTCTTGCATGTAAATGTGCATGTGCCATTATATACATGTGGAGGTTAGGGAACAATTTCTGAAGTCAATTCTCTCCCTCCCCTATATAGGTTCCAGGGACTGAACTCAGGTCTTCAGATTTGGCAGTGGGCACTTTTGCCTACTGAGTCATCTCACCGGTCTTGATACATCTTATAAATCCCCAAACATCCAGTTACTTTAACTATGTGTTAAACTTTCCATATTGATCCATAAACTACATGGGATATCATGTAGTAATATTACTGTAAATATTCACCCTGTAAATATATGTGTAACATTATACTTGTCTATTTTCCAATCAAGAGACATTTGATGGGTTCCTATTTATCATAAAATCAAACATTCCTGCAATTAAAATGTGTTCCAGTGTCCACAGGCACACAGTGTGATTCTTCTCTAGGCAATTGGTGTGCACAGGAACACAGTGTGATTCCTCTCTAGGGCATGTCACTAGAAGGGACTTGCTGTTTTCAGCTTTAAAAGGATCTGTTAAAGTTGTATTCCCATTTCCCTACAATCTTGCCTATATGGAACTATCAAAATTTTAAAATAGTACTTAATCTTTATTTTAAAACAAGCAAACAACCCCCTTACATAGTGATTACATTAGAATGACAGTATTTTCTGATAACAGAGTGACATGTCTGGTGTTTGTGTGGCTTGAATGAAGACAGTGTCTGATAAGCTGGGCAGGCGAGCAGCTACAGCATCAGCTGTCCTGGGGTGGGTGCTTCAGAGATAACTTGGTTAGCATTTGAATTCTCTTTCCTCTGACTGTACCTTCCAAGACCTTCAGGAAAATGCTGTGAACAAGGGCATGTGGCTCATTGTCATTCAGGGAGTAATCAGAAGCCCAAGTGACATGAATAGCAATTCAGAGAAGTGTGTGCATGTGCATGCTGAGGAAAGGTATGAAGTCAGCTAGATTTAGAGTTAAAATATAAAAATACAGCAACACACAGATGGCACCTGCTGTTCTTGGTTTGGTCACTACCATCGTGAACCTCAAAGTCCCCAGAGCCAATCTAGCCAGATTCTGTCTCAAGACTTTGGAGTTGAGTGGGGTTTTCCAGTATTTTTTTTTCTTTTTTCCTTTTCTAGAACAGGATCTCACTATGTAGTCCCAGCTGGCCTGGAGCTCATGGAGCTTGCTTCAGCAACACTGCCCCTCCCTACCTAATTCTGGATTGAAGATGTGCACCACCACACCCGGTTCTTGTAGAGTGTAGTCTTCCTTGCCATCTGCCTGGGCCCTGCCACAGTTGTCTGAACCCCCAAATAACACAAGACACTGTATTAATTATGAAACTGTTGGCCGTTTGCTTGGTTTCTTACTGGCTATCTCTGACTTAAGTATTTAACCCATAATTGTTAATCTATGTATTTCTCTTACCGGAGAAAAGGGTCCAGACCTCTTACTTCTCTGGCCACCTACATGGTGTCTGACTCTGCCTCTCCTTCCCAGAATCCTCCTTGACTCCTAGCCCCACCTATCTTGCTTCCCTATTAGCCAACAGTGCTTTTTTCAACAGCCAATGAGAGAGACAGATTTACAGAATGACATCTCCCATCAGGTTCTCAGTAGAGAGTTTTTATTAACTTGCCAGGCTCCTCCCTCTGGCTTTATTTCATTCATTTTACTATGCAGTGGAGCTTTTACTAGAGGATTTTTTTTTCTCCGTTTAATAACTTGAACCTCTTCCATGTTTATCTTTGGGTCTGTGTGCACGTCACGTATGAGTGTGGGCAGGTCATGCCACGCTGGCGTGTGTGGGTGAGTAGACAGTATGAGGTGTTGGTCCTCACCTTCCACCTTGTTTGAGGCAGGGTTTTTTGGTTGTTTTATTTATTTATTTATTTATTTATTTATTTATTTATTTTTGAGACAGGGTTTCTCCGTGTAACCCTGGCTGTCCTGGAACTTGCTCTGTAGACCAGACTGGCCTTGAACTCAGAGATCCACCTGCCTCTGCCTCCTGAGTACTGGGATTAAAGGTGCACCATGACCACAAGACAGGGCAGGATCTTTTGTTTCCTCTGTATATGGCAGGTTGAGTGGCCTAGTTGCTTTTAGGGATTCTCCAGTCTTCACCTCCTAGGACAGCTGAGATTATAGATGTGTGCCATGACATCTAACTTCATGTGGGATGTGGGATTCGAACTCAGGTCCTCATGCTCTGTGAGCAAGCACTTTGCTTGCAGTGCCGTCTCCCCAGCCCTTATTGTGTTCATTTTCATGGTGATACCTAAACTTGAAGTTTCTTTCTTGTTTGTTTAGTTTTATTAGTTAGTTTTTATTTTTGCGTTTCTGGATATACAAGTTGGAGTGTGGGTGCATTTGTGTGCATGCATTTGTGTGCATGTGGAGGCCAGAAGTTGCTGTTGGGTGTCTTCTTCAATTACTCTCTGTGATATTTTTTTTAATGTGCATTGGTGTTTTGCTGCATGTATGTATGTGTGAGGGTATAAGACCCTGGAGTTACAGATAATTGTGAGCTGCCATGTGGGTGCTGGGAATTGAACCGGGTTCCCTGGAAAAGCAGTCAATGCTCTTAACCACTAAGTCATCTCCCCAGCCCCTCTGTATGATATTTTTGAGACAGGATTTCTCACTGAGCACATAGCTCACCAACTCAAGTACTGGTGATCTTCCTGTCTCTGCCTCCCTGATGCTGGCATTAAAGTTTCTATGGGAGCTTGCTGTGATCATTCATCTGCATAAGCGCTTTGCTGACTGCTCTGTCTCCCCCACCCTGTGTTTCTTCATTTTACTTTAGTTCCTATTGACATTGCTCTTCTTAATTTTTCTTGTCCAGCAAGTTAAGTTAATTCTGTGTCAAGCAGAATGAGAAGATGAATGCTTTTATTCTCAGCAGTGACTTGGGCTTTGGCAAGGAGCTTATTCTGATTATTATTTTCATTTATACTAGAAAGGCACAGTGATGCTGACAATAGGCAGTGCTAGGAACCCCAAAATCTCAATTCTAGCTCCCTTTTTTGAGATAAGGCTTCACTATGTAAAAACCCAATGTTGTCCTCCTGCCTCAGCTTCCTAAGGCTCCATACCTAGCTCAATTGTGTACATGTGCATGCGTGTCTGTGTGCATGCGTGTCTGTGTGCCTGTGTGTGTGTGTGTGTGTGTGTGTGTGTGTGTGTGTGTGTGTGTGTGTGTGTGTGTGTGTGTGTGTGATGTGCATATGAGTGCAGTTGCTAGTTCAGATGAGGGCTTCAGATTTCCAAGGAGTGGAGTTATAGATGGTTGTAAGCCACCTGACATGGATGTTGGTCTGGCCTTTTGGAAGAACAATAAGCGCCCTTAACTGCTAAGCCATCTCCTCCGTGCTCTCAACCCTTCCCCCTCAACAACAGCAGCAAATAACAATGCTAATGTTGCAGATGTCTGTGTTTAGAGTCAATTTAGCCTCTGGGTTCTCCACAGATCCTAAGCTAGGGAAACATCTGTAAGTGGGAGATCCAAGTTTGTGTGAATGTGCATATGTGATTTTTATTTCCAAGGAGAAAGTAGTAGCTTTCGTGGCTTTCAAATGGTCTTCAGTAGAGAAGTAGAGACCCACTGAGTTTATGTATTCCTTTCTGACAGATAGGGAAACTGAGGCCTAAAGGGATATTAACCTTTCCCAGGGCACGGTCACAGGGCAAGCTTGAGTGCCTCCATTGTGTCTTATCCAAGTCATCACTACTTACTGCTCAGACAGCTTGCCTAACATGTGCAGAAAAAGGATATCTACTATTAACTTCAGAAAAATCAGAAGTTGATTCTGGAGCCAGAGAACTGTTAGGCCCATAAACCAGGTAAGAAACAGGAATATGGTGGCTGGTGGCAGGACAGTTTAGCAGGTCAAGGACTAGCAATGCAAGCCTGAGGAATTGAGTTCAGATTTCTACAACCAGATGTGGTAGTGCATCTGTAATCCCAACTCCTCTGAGATGGGAGGTAGAGGCATGAGTCCTCAGAAGAAGCTCATGGGCCTGAGGTTGTCCTGAGAGAGAGAGAGAGAGAGAGAGAGAGAGAGAGAGAGAGAGAGAGAGAGAGAGAGAGAGAGACTTTAAAAAACAGGAATATACATGCATTTTTAAAGGGGGGAAGTGCTGCAGTAACAAATAGATACATTATACTCTCTTGTTGCTGTAACAAATTACCATAGCCCTGTGACCTTAAGACAACACAGCTTCTCTATACACTCCGGTTAGGAGTCTAAAATGGGGTGATGATTCTGTTTGTGTTCTTTTCCAGCTTTCAGAGGCTACTCCTAGATAGAAAGAAGGCTCACAGTTTTCTTTCTGCATCTTTTATATTTTTAAAATTTATGTGCATGAGTGTTTTGCCTGCATGTATGCTTGTGAGCCATGTGCGTGCCTGGTGACCATGGAGGCTAGATCCCCTGCGACTGGAGTTACAGGCAGCTGTGAGTCTCAGTGTGGGTGCTAGCAAGTGAACCCAGATCTTCTGCAAAAATAACAAGTGCTCTTAACTTGTTGCTGGAGAGAGATGAACCCTCTCTGCAGTCTGAAAGTCCTCCATCTTAACTACATCTGCAAAGTCCCTTCAACACATTACCAGATTCTGGGAATTAGGACCTGGACATTTTCAGAGACCTTTCCCAGCCCTCCACAACCATACCCTATTATATAAATTTTCCAGATTAATCCACTTCATCACAAAAATATGTTAAGAAGCAAGGACGGTTACTGGATTTTTCTTTTAAATTCTTTCTTTTTTCTTGTGCTACAGAGTGAACCAGTGTCTGCACTTACTAGGCAAGCATTATGCCAGACAGGGCTTCTCTGTGTAGCCCTGGCTGTCCTGGAACTTGCTCTGTAGGCCAAGCTGACCTTGAACTTACAGAGATCTGCCTGCCTCTGCCTCCTAAATATTGGTATTAAAGAGGTGCACCACCACTTGGCATCTCTTCCAAATGACTCTGGTTAAGAATTGAAAGTAGCCGGGCGTTGGTGGTGCATGCCTTTAATCCCAGCACTCAGGAGGCAGAGGCAGGCGGATCTCTGTGAGTTCGAGGCCAGCCTGGTCTACATAGTGAGTTCCAGGACAGCCTTCAAAACAATACAGAGAAACCCGGTCTCCAAAAACCGGAACAACAACAACAACAAGAATTGAAAGTACCCAGGGGTTGTGCATATTTCTGTGTGTAGGTAAAATGAAAAGGAGAACTTGAGGAAAAGTCAAATACTTACAAAGAAACTGATGTCAGGCTGTTTTTGAAAATCAAACCACTTACAAGCTTTCTTAGACCCAGTGGGGACAGCTGAGTTTTTAGTCAGTGTTTTCAGTGTGAACCCGTGGGAGAGACAGGATTAGCCCTGTCATATGTAATGGAACACATGTGGCTTCTAATCTGATAACAGCTGGTGAGTGGGTGGTAGATGACAATTGATGTTATAAATGGAAAATTTTTATGTAGAAAGTTTATTGGGGGAAGGGAAGAGAAGAGAGAGAGAGAAAGAGCATAAATGGAAACAATTTAATAACAGGATTAGAGAAATTCTTAAGCAATTAGTTTGGGACATGAAATAAGTGTTTGCTAGATTATTCAGGCTTCTCTGTTCAACGTTTAAACTTGTTGAGAATAACTGATAGATTTAGGATTATGCCTTTTATTTGGCCATTTTGGAGTACAGAGACAAGATATGTTACCATACCACACAGACTGTTGTGAGTTACATTGCTAAATTTTACTAAATAATGATCCAACACAGAAGTTTGCAAATAATTGACATCTTATTTTATTACTGGCTTTTGAAGACAAGTCTTACAGAGCTCAGGCTGGCCTTGAACTCTCTGTTGGAGAAGGCAAACTTGAGTCACTGAGCTTCCTGTCTTTTCCTCCAAATGCTGATGATAGGCGTGTGCCACCATGTTTAAGATGATAGGCGTGTGCCACCATGTTTGGCCCTATTTTTTTTAGCGCTTTGAGACAGAGTTTTGACAGGGTTTTACTATGTAGCTCAGACTGTCCTGGAGCTATAGCTCCTTCCCGCTGCATTTGCCTCCCTACTGTTTGGAGTTACAGACCAGCAATGACTGCCTTTAAAATCCAGAATAGAACGGCAATTTCCTGGCAGAATGAGGTCACTCATTCCTTTCTGAGGGTGTGACTTGAATTTAGAATGAGGGGTGTCAACTGGTATATATCCAGGTATGACTATGAGTGTGTGCATCTCCTCCTGTGACGCTGTTGTGGAGCAATCATTGAGAACTGTGGTCGACTTTTTTTTTAATTTGTGTGTGTCTGTGTGTCTCTCTGTGTGTGAATGTGGGTGCGTCCATGCCGTGATACACAGGTGGGAGTCGGCTATCCCCTGATCTGATTCGGAAGTGCATCTCTCTGCCCAGCAAGCCTTTCCTGGTGTTTGTCAAGGGAACAGCCTGTGGGCACACCTGACTTGAGGGATGCTTCTCTGGAAAGCCCCCTTCCAAGTCAGCTACCTCTTCAGATCCTGTGGATGGAAGGGCCTGGGGACCACTGCCTGGGCATGTCTTTGGAGGGAAGACTTCGGTTCATCTATACCCTGGCACATTTGGAAAGGGATAGTTTTAAAGAGCAACTATTTCTAGTCACATTTTGGGAAAGGGCGTTCAGGTTTGTCATATGTTGGTGTTTTTCAAAAGAATGGTTCTCTAACACTGCTTCCTGGTTCTCAGAATAATTTTTTTTAAATATTCAGTTGATCTTTACTTATATGGGTGTGGGGGGTACCCACAGAGGAAGGTGTTAGATACTTGGTGTTGGCATTGTGTTGCAGGATCCTGATGGGTGTCCCTTGGGGGTGGGGGAAAGCAGCTCAGTTTATTCCAGGAAGGGGTAAACCTTATGTACTCCACAATCCTGCCCGAGGGGAGGAGATCCTCTGAGCGGGCATCTGCTGAGGTGATGTGGTCCCTGTCCCTAGGTCCACATCTCTCGTCAGTCTCAGCTGCTGTTGTCAAGGCTGTCTGGTAGACCCAGGCTGGCTGTCAGGAAGCATCTACTGTGCATGCTCTAGGGCAGGTGTCAGGTCCACTGAGGGTTAGTTATCCCACAGTGCTGTGGTTACAGGTCGTGAGTCACATCCAATGATGTGAGTGTTGGGAACTGACCTTGGGTCTTCTGGGAGTGCCAGCAAGTGCTCCTAACCACTGACCATCTCTTCAGACCCATTTAAAACTGTCCTGACGTGTTTCAGAGCAGTGTTTCTCAGGCACGGCTTTTAAGGAGAGACTCGGAGCAGCGGTCTCCCGTTGCAGACAGACAGATAGGACCTTCTCTGTGGCTGCTGGCGCTTTCTCATCGTTTCCTTTTCTCTTTGTGATGGAGGCTCTACCCTTGGTTTGAATTTGGCCGTTTCCTTTGGCTTCTTTGATTTTATTTTCGTCTGTTCTCCAGGAGCTGTGGTGAGGTTTGCTTCTCTAGCTTCGCTTTTCTTTCTCTGAGCTGTCCTGTTGCACAGACTCCCAGGTTCCAGGGATGGCTGAAGCGCACTCTTCCCGAGGGGAGCGAGGCATGCGGTAGAGCTTCGTTTGAACAAGGTCCTTTCCCAGTCCACCCTACTGTAGCACCTTCCGGGTAAATGCTCTGATTTCTACAAGCAGCCTTTCCCCCTGTTCTGGCTGTCACACTGTGAGCGTCTACAGCTGCTAAGGTGCTGTGTGCAGTACCCTAAGGCAGGGGAGATGTCTCCTCAGGCTCCTGGCAGCTGTTACGGGCTGCATCTCTCTTCAGCTGCTCCTGACATCATCTTTTTGTTTTCTTCCCATGGAAGGAAGTTTTATTGGGGGGAAAGGAAGGAATTCAGGGAAGGGAAGAGAGAGGAGAGAAGAGGAGAGGAGAGGAGAGGAGAGGAGAGAGAGAGAGAGAGAGAGAGAGAGAGAGAGAGAGAGATGTCTGCCTCCTCAGAGAAATGGTGGAAATAGAGCTGCTGACATCATCTTTAGTGGCTGTGTGGGAACTCTATGAAGCACTACTAGTGACTGGTACTTAATCTGCTTACCGCCACTCTTACAGCTTATGGAAGTTGGTGTTTTAATAAAAAGTGATGCTGAAAGTAAATAGCCAGGGCCGGGGAGGGGACTCGGGGTTAAATGCTTGCCGCATATACACGAGGACCTCAGTTTGAATCCCCAGCCCCATGTAAAAGGATGGGGCAGCACCTTGGCTCGTGTAGGGAGAGGAGACAACATCACCAGTGCTTGCTGGCCGTCTAGTCTATATGAAACAGTGAGTTCCAAGTTCAGTGAGAAACTGTCTCAAACGTAAGGTGGAGAACAATAGAGGACCACACTGGATGTTGAATTCTGTCTTTCCATGTACCATACATGCATACCACACACACACACACCACTGACCATGGTAATACCAGCCTATAATTCTAGTATTTGAAATGTTAATGCAGGAGGATCACACATTTGAGACCAACCTGGGCATTGTACGGAGATGGTTTCCACAAACAAGCAAACAGGACAAGATTAACAAAGCCAGACAAATAGACCATCCTTATGCTTGAACAAGGAAGTTGCACTGCCTAATCTGTGCCTAGTTAGATATATAATAGTCAGTGTAACAGTCAGTACAAACCTGGGCCCAGGAATGCCTCAAGGATTGACATGGACCACTGATCACCTCACACTGTTCCTTTCTGCCAGTGCTGCAGTGACTCCCCATTGCCTGCAGGGTGAGGACGCAGTACTGAGAGCGGCCTTCCCCGGGCCTCTGCACTGTGGTCATCTCTGGACATCATTTCCCAGAACGGAGCATCCTATGGTCTCACCTCCCTACATGACTGCCACCTATCCTCAAGCCCTTGACTTCCATCAGCGCTTCTTCTCAGAAGAACTCCACCTTCTCTGAGTACAAACTCAGTCCGCCTTTAGAGAGTTAAAACAATGCCTCCTCACTGTCTCGTGGATTGAGTTTCTGGGTGTCTTGCCTCCCCCCATTGGTGGGAGGAGTCTTCTTTCCTTGATTCTTATTGCAATTCACCTCCATCTTCATATGTGTTTATGTGCCGGCTCATATATGCCTGGGGTCTACTGGGCAGCAAAGTCTATGTGTTCTTTAAGTTCCCCCCTATGACAATCTGAATGGGTCGTCCCCATATTATGGGACATTTAAATACTTGGTCCCTGTTAGGGGATGCTTAGGAAGCACGACCTTGCTGGAGTAAGTATGTCACTGGAGGTGGGTTTTGAGAGCTTGAAAATTTGCTGCATTTGAAGCTCACTTGTGGTTCAAACTGTGAGCTCTCAGCTGCTGCTCCAGTCACCATGCCCGCGTGCTGCCATGCTTTCCTGCGGTGATGGTGATGGGCTGTTACTCTTATGGAATGGACTTTTCCTGCGTGCTAGACAAGCATTCTATTAATTGAGCTACATCCCCAGCTCCCAGGCTGAATTTTTAAGCAGTTTGAAGACACAAAAGCATTAGCTCAGCCCTATTGCCTCCATAGTATTTTTGCAGGGCTGTTCATTCACCATGCAGACACCTTGACTCTGCATTTATCTGCTATGGCTGCTTATGCCCGTACAAGGAGCTGCACACAGCTGCCATTCTAGTGCTCTTGACTCTGACAGACGACAGACCCCAGGACACGGCTGCAGAGTGAGGAGTGACTGGAGACATTCCTCCAGGGTGGAGAGAGAGTACTCCAAGCCTCTGGCAAAGAGGTGCCTGCCCTATAATCTGGGAGCAGTGTCTGGGAGCGGGGACTTAGGAGACCAATGTCCCCATGAAGACAGAAAGAGAATAGGAGGGCTGGAAAGATGGTTCAGTGGTTAAAAGCACTACCTGCTCTTCCTTAGTCCTGGGTTCAATTCCTGGCACCTGCACAGTGGCTCACAACAGTCTGTAACTTCAGCTCCAGGAGTTCTCACACCCCCCTGGTACACAGACACACATGCAGGCAAAACATCCATACATACATAAACATTAGCAAGGGTGGCTAGAAACATCACTTTGAAAATTGTGAAGTTTGGTGAAGTTGGGAATTACTATTTCCTGTGAACAGGAAGTTGGAGATGGAGGATGATTCTGGCTGAGGGTCACCTGGCTAGAGTAATTACTCTTTCTTCTGGAATTCAAAAGGACTTTGTGGACCTGGTGTCTTTTGGACACTCCATCACTGGGAAATAGGGTGGGGGTATATGTGTCAGGGAAGTGTCCTTGTTCCCAAATAAAGGTCCCCCTCCCAGATGTCTTCTTTTCCCATGTTTCCCTGAGAATGTGAGGGGGCTGAAGGAGAGAGAACTTGAGGTCCCTACCCAGTGCTGTCGTGGAACCTAGGATGGGTAGGACAGGATGATGTCTGTGGAGCTTGTGTCCAGAGCTGAGTGCTGCGGCACCTGCTTTGCACTTGTTATTCTTGTTGCTCCTTTTAACTCTTGATCACCTTGACAATGGGGAAATTGGAATTTCTGTTATTTATGTATTGTGTCTATGTATGTGTATACCGTATGGAGTTGTAGGCAGTTGTAAGCTGCCTGATGTGGGTGCCAAGAACCATTTACGTCCTCTGGAAAAGCAGGAAGTACTCTTAACCAAAGAGAGAGAGAGAAAATTCCACTCTTGTATGACAGAGACCAGAAGGTGTTGGATCCCCTGGATCTAGAGTTTCAGGTGGTTGTGAATTGCCTGGTGTGGATGCTGGGAATTGTCCCTGGTTCTCTGGAAGAATTGCAGGTGCTTTTAACTGCTGGAGTATCTCTTCAGTCCCTGGAACTGCTTTGTAACTTTCTTCTTGACTAAATTTTTTGTGGTTGAGTTTTGGGATTTTGGTGAAGGGCAGTTTTTTTTTTCACCCAGTAGCCAGCTTTGCCACATTTAAAGCAAGCTCCAGGTAGAGTTGTTCTGTGCCCATTGGCTTCTTTGGCTTTCTTAGGGGTGCTGCCAGGAGCTGGCACCTCTCTCTATCATAAAAGCGTATTATTGTTGTTGTTGTTAAACATTTTAAATGTCATATTCAGCAGATCTCCAAAGAGTCTGAGGACCATCTATCTATTAAGTATATCTATAATAAACAAACTTAGCTTGTTTCTAGTTACTTGTTTTAGACTTAATTTTAAGACATGCAGGCTAAATAAAGCTTATTCCTGTAATTAATTGCATTAGTACTTAGCATGACTACAAGTATAGTCTTGAACATTAAAGAATTTCATCATTTGTAAGTGATTGACTATGAATTTGCATTTCTTAATTACCTTTAACGGTTTAAGTTGGCAGCTGTTATGAGGCTGGGAGTTTACATTTTGTCCCTCTTAGGGTTAGCCTTAAAAAAATAACAATTTTTGAATTGAAGCTCTTTTAGTATCAAAATAAAACTTTTAGTCATACTGTGAAACTGAGTAGACCTTAGGAATTTATAAATCTTATTTATCAAATACACCTTTTATCTGGGGGTGGGGTGCTGCAAGGGCAGAGGGATGGGAAATGAATGGGATCAGGATGCATGGTGTGAAAGACACAAAGAATAAATAAAAAGGAGGGCTGGAGAGATGGCTCAGAGGTTAAGAGCACTGGCTGCTCTTCCAGAGGTCCTGCGTTCAATTCCCAACAACCACTTGGTGGCTCACAACCGTCTGTAATGAGATCTGGTGCCCTCTTCTGGCCTGCAGCATACATGCAGAAAGAACACTGTATACATAATAAACTTTTTTTTTAAAACAAAGGATAATCTAAACATTAAAAAAAGAAAGAAAGAAAATGTCTGAGTGTGAGAAAGGAATTGAGTCCAAGAAGAAAAGGAAGAAGGGTCACGAAAAGAACCCTGCCATTGGGAGGTTAAGCAGCCAAGAGACGGAGAACAGTGCAGCCATAAGGGACAGAGAAGAGGCAGGAACTCCACCCAAGGGAGGGTTCCAATGTCATAGAAGCCACCAGGGGACAGGGAAGCTGTGGAACTTAGCGGGCAGCTCCTAGCAGGAGGCAAGGAACCTGTAATTAACAGGCTCAGGAGGGCACAGAGAAAGATAGAGCAGGTAGAGAGATAGAGAGATAGAGCAGGTAGAGAGATAGAGAGAGCAGGTAGAGAGATAGAGAGATAGAGAGAGATAGAGCAGGTAGAAAGAGAGATAGAGAGAGATAGAGCAGGTAGAGAGATAGAGAGATAGAGAGAGCAGGTAGAGAGATAGAGAGATAGAGAGAGCAGGTAGAGAGATAGAGAGATAGAGAGAGATAGAGCAGGTAGAAAGAGAGATAGAGAGAGATAGAGCAGGTAGAGAGATAGAGAGAGCAGGTAGAGAGATAGAGAGATAGAGAGAGATAGAGCAGATAGAGAGATAGAGATAGAGCAGATAGAGAGATAGAGAGAGATAGAGCAGGTAGAGAGATAGAGATAGAGATAGAGAGATAGAGAGAGCAGGTAGAGAGATAGAGAGATAGAGAGAGATAGAGCAGATAGAGAGATAGAGAGAGATAGAGCAGGTAGAGAGAGAGATAGAGAGAGATAGAGCAGGTAGAGAGATAGAGAGAGATAGAGCAGATAAAGAGATAGAGAGAGATGGAGCAGGTAGAGAGATAGAGAGATAGAGAGAGCAGGTAGAGAGATAGAGAGATAGAGAGATAGAGCAGATAGAGAGATAGAGATAGAGCAGATAGAGAGATAGAGAGATAGAGCAGGTAGAGAGATAGAGAGATAGAGCAGGTAGAGAGATAGAGAGAGATAGAGAGAGCAGGTAGAGAGATAGAGAGAGCAGGTAGAGAGATAGAGAGAGCAGGTAGAGAGATAGAGCAGATAGAGAGATAGAGAGAGATAGAGCAGGTAGAGAGATAGAGAGAGAGATAGAGCAGATAAAGAGATAGAGAGAGATAGAGAGCAGGTAGAGAGCAGGTAGAGAGATAGAGAGATAGAGAGATAGAGCAGATAAAGAGATAGAGAGATAGAGAGATAGAGAGAGCAGGTAGAGAGATAGAGAGAGCAGGTAGAGAGATAGAGAGATAGAGATAGAGCAGATAGAGAGATAGAGAGATAGAGCAGGTAGAGAGATAGAGAGAGAGATAGAGCAGATAAAGAGATAGAGAGAGAGATAGAGATAGAGCAGGTAGCTCCATGGGAAAGGGGCAAGGCAAGGAAGGGTGACCCAGGAGCTTGTAGAGAAGCTGTGGAATTTAGCAGGCAGCTCCTAGGGAGAGGTGAAGAAGTTCCCAGAAGGAACTGAGAGGAGAACCATGAGGGAGCAAAGAGAGTCAGTGTTGTAGTAACCAGAATTTCAATCCAGGGTGTCCCCAAGTGGGCTGAGAGACTGTTAGAGAGAAATGTCCCAAATCACTGAGGAGAGGCATCCCTTTCCATGTGATTGGGTTCCAGTAGGGTAAGAGGAAACCACCTGCCACACAGGTGTGGCTTTCATGGTAAAGCAAAACGAAACAGGGAACTCTGTGGCAACACTTATGGTAGAAAAAGAGAGACGAGTTGCTAGAGCAGAAAACAGCTGGAGAGGCGCAAGGGTCTTAGTAAGTAGAATTGCCCGTGTGGAGGGTCCCTGAAGGGCCTGGCAGGGAGATGCCTGTGTGATGGGTGCCCACCTGGTGGGTGGCCCAAAAGGGTATAGCAAGGAGATGTCCATGTTGTGGGCAGCCCAAAAGATCAGAGTAGGGAGAGAAGACGCTTACCTAATAGGTAAGGAGAGATGGATGGATAGTTAAGGTGGAGGGAAGAAGTGGCTGAAGAAACAGACTCTAGATGAAATTTGATGGTGGCAAAAGCCAGCAGAAGCAAATGATCTGTACATACCTTAGGAGAGTCAGATCAGCCACTTGGTTCAGAGCAGCCGAGTTCCTTGGGGAGGGAACTCATTTAAGCCATTCTTCTGGTTTTGGCACCAGATGAATGGAAACAAACAAGCAAGCAAACAAATAGGAAAGGAAAGGACCATAGCTGTCCCTAGGCATGGTGAAGAAAAAAGTTTATTATAGATAAAAGAGTCTGAGCAGAGACAGGCACATCTGGGAGACTGGGGAAGAGGAGACAGGGAACCAAATGCAGCAAGCAGCCTGGAGGTCGACAGTACATAAAAGGGATGGGTAACTGATGGGGAAGTCCTGTGTATATGTCAATAAAGCACTGTTGGCAAATAGGGAAGCAAGATAGGTGGGACTAGGAGTCGAGGAGGATTCTGGAAAAGAGAAACACAGAGAGGTATCATTTAGCCGCCATAGAAGTAAGAGGTCCAGACCCTTTCTCCGGTAAGAGAAATACTTAGATGGGTTAAATACTTAAGTCAGAGATAGTCAGTAAGAAACAAGCAAATGGCCAACAGCTTCATAATTAATATAGCCTCCTGTATGTTATTTGGGGACTGCAACTGTGGCAGAGCCCAAGCAGCTGGCGGGGGAAAACCAAAGTGGCTGGCAGAGGAAAACTACATGTTACAGGTAATCAAAAGGTCTGGATTATATAAGGAAGAGCCTCTGGGAGAAAGGCAGTCCTCGGGCTTGAGAGTTCAGGGTAGAGGGAGGACAGGCTAGCCATACCCTGTAACAGTTAGGGGCTGAGGGATGCTGGAAAAACCTGGAGGTCAGGTCCGCTTTGATATGCTAGTCACTTCAGCCATTTGTCCCTGGTTTGAAACTTAACAGTATCCTAGCTTCATTTCTGTTGCTATGATTAAAAAATAACATGGAGGAAGAAGGGTTTATATGGCTTAAAAATTACAGGTCCCAGCCCATCATTTCAGGAAAAAAAATCAAGGCAGGAATTCAGTCCCATCACAGTCAAGTGCAAAGAAGGTAAACACATCCTTGTTTGCTTTCAGCTAACTGGCTTCACTTTTGTAATGTTTGGAACCCCCAGTCCCCAAGGGATGGTATCGTATACAATGGTTATGTGTCCTTACATCAATTAATTATCAAGATGTCCTCCACAGACTTCTCCACAGGCCAACCTTATCTAGTCAATTCCTCATTGAGACTCACTTCCAGGCGAATCTACATTGTGTCAGATTGACAGTTAATACTAACCAGCAGGATTAGGAAATATTCTTGAGTTGGTAGGGATCTTGTTTCACGGCTTAGTGAGTTTTCCTGTTTCTCAGCCACGGGTGAAGATTTTACTGTAGGGACTTCAGGGATCTACTCACAGCTTTCTTCTGATAAAAGTGACTCTGAAGATGCTTGGGCCCGGTAGCTGGATCTTATTTCTAGGGATCTAATATAGTGACAGTTCATGGCAAGCAGATCGTTTTATAATTGTGCTCTATTCAAAGAATATTAAGTCAGTTCATAGACACCTAGAGACAATGCCAGTTAAGGCACGCTCCTTCCTTCTGTGTCACTGTGGGAAACCTTGTCCCAGTAAGCCAGAGGTGAAGTGGACCAGAGAAGTGCAGGTCAGGACATCCCGTTCATCCTTGGTACAGGCAACAAGTACAGAAGTAAAAAGCACGTTGTAGTGGGTCAGAAATTCAAGATCACCTGTGTAGGTTAGCTTGGACTCTGAGACCCTGCCAAAAAACAAAACACGAGGTGGAGAGGTGGCTCAGCAGTTAAGAGTGTGTACCACTTTTGCAGAGGACCTAAGTTCAGTTTCTAGCACCCACATCAGGTGGCTCACAAATGCCTGCAGCTGATTTGATGCCATGGCACACATGAATTCTAGTGCACATACTCACACAGAGGTGTGCATGTGGGGACACACACACACACACACACACAAACACACACACACACACACACACTACATACAATTTCTTAAAAAGCAAAGCAAAACAAATAAAAATGATAAAATAAAAGTAACCCCTTTTAAAAATCGCCACACTGCAGTGATTCTTATAGTTTTGGCTGTGAGCCTAGCCTTTAACGGCTGAGCCATCTCTCCAGCCCCACGGCAGTGATTCTAAATAATGTCAACAATAGTATATGCTGTCCCTTGGCCAGTAATAGCATATGTCCAAGTAACTGCTGTTGCTTGAATTTCAATGGTCACCTTTAAATATTACTTATCCTTGAAAACGTCAATTTTTTTTCCTGGAAGTTAGTTTGACAGACTCAGGTGGACAGTTATCTACTAACACAATGTTGCCTCGTCTACATGAGTCAATTTAAGAGTCACTTCTGAGGGTGCCAAACTGCTCAAGCTGCCTCTGGTCACAGAGCATAATGCCAATCCCTGTGATACTCCATCCTCCAGTATTTTAAGTGGATAAGAAATGAACAGCCACTGTAACAATGAGAAAATGGGGCTGTAACACTTGTAGCTTCCAAGGGAGCATTCCAGGTTTGGTTTGGTTTTGCTTTTGACAAAGTCTCACATGCCAGAGGTATGAAGGAAAGGGGACAGGCAGTCAGAACAGGTACTCTCCTTTGACCATCTGGAACCAAGGGATGGAACTCGGATTATCGGGCTTAGTAGCAAGTGCCTTCCTGCATCATCCGAGCTTCTCACCAACCCTTAAATTTTACTGAAAAAAATTAAAGTGTGTGTACTGCTATTGAGTTATACCCACAGCCCCTAGTATTTAACATTTGAAGCACAGAAATTGATGAGAACTGTGTTCCATAATTTTTTGTTTAGTACACAATATAGGTAAATTTTTGAAGAATGAAATACAAATATGTATATATGAATAAAAATATGAGGAGATGCTGTTAGAATGTTCTAAAATATCAAGTTGGAAGTGAGCTATCAGAGCAGTCCTAAGGGACCTCTGAACAGAGATATGTGGGGTTACAAGTGACAGACAGCATTATTGTGCCTATGTGTAAAGGGAAGCCTTTTTCTTGAGAGAAGCCTTCCCGCCAGCCTGGTTCTAGAGCCCCATCAGTCCCAAATAAACACACAGGAGGCTATATTAATTATGAAGCTGTTGGCCTTGCTTGTTTCTTACTGGCTAGCTCTGACTTAAGTATTTACCCCATAATTGTTAATCTAAGTATTTCTCTTACCGGAGAATAGTTTCGGGCTTCCTACCCCATGGTGTTACATCTTGACTCTCTGTGTTTCTCCTTCCCAGAGTTCTCCTGGACTCCTAGTCCCACCTATCTTGGTTCCCTATTGGCCCAACAGTGTTTTATTGACATATACATAGGACTTCCCCAACACCTATGTCTAACCTGTCCCTCTTCAGATCCTGTCCTAGTCCATTCCTTTTCCTCCCTGGCTTAAGTCTGTGTCTCTGAACCTGAGGTGGACACTTGTCCCTCTTCTTTCCCAACTCCATTCAGGCTCGCAGACTTGTGGAGCACTCCAAGCTCAGGATACCAGTATAAAAGATGACCAGATAGTTCAAAATGACTTTGAAATTTTGGAATGCCACGCTGAGAACAGCTGGAATAAATGTGAAGCCTATACTTCCAGGTAGACAACCAAGTGCCCTGAGTGGCCCTCTGGCAGTGAGATATCTTAACACAATATTTGTCGGAACCTATCATAGAGGTGGCCTGGAAGCTTTGGGAGACCGACATAAGCCTTTAAGGGGCACAGCAGAATTCTACAGTTTAGACCTCAATTGCACCTCAAAAGGCCCACGTTTTGAAGGCATGGTCCCAGCCTGTGACACTGCTGGGAGTAGTGGGTCCTTTAGGAGGTGGGGCTTGATGGGAGGAAGCAAAGTCATTGGGAAGTGTGCCTGTGAGGGGGTATTGCTTCCCAGCTGCCAGGAGGTGAGTGACTTCCTCTGCCACGCACTCTTGTCATGGTTTACTGTCTTGACACAGGCCTAAAAGCAAGGGACCACCAGCCAAGGACAATAACTCTGAAGCCATGACTTAAAATTTTTCCTCTTTGTAAGCCTTTCTTCTTCTAAAATGGATTATTTGGGGGGCATCTCAGCACTCGGAAGACAGAGGTGAGGGTGGAGAGTTTGAAGCCAGCCTGAACAACAAAAAGAAGAAAACAGATTTACTTTGGCTCACGGTTAAAATGTCTGATAAAGAATTCATTTCATCCAGAAGAGACATTTAGCATGAGACCTTCGTTTTGAAAAGTGTAAGTCTAAAATTCAAAATGGTAAAGATTGCCCTCCGTCAGGCTACGTCTCTTTTCTTTATGGCGTACCTAGTCTGTGGTAACGTGTTATTTGCAACAAAATATGGGCAAAAGCACCCCCTGCTTTTAGAAATTATTTAATTTTTATTTTTTAATTATGTGAATGTGTATTGCCCAGGCTGGCCTCAAACTTGTAGTCCTCCTGCCTCCATCTCCTTCAGCAAATGCTGCCAGCATGCACCACCACAACTGGCGTGAATGTGTGTGTGTGCTTGTGAAAGTGGGGGGTGGGGCTCTGCCACCAGAGGCATTAGATCTCCTGGAGCCGGCATTACAGGCTGCAATGAGCCACCCGCACAAATTCGGGACCCAATGCCTGTGCAAGGGCAGTGCTTGATCTTAGCTGCTGAGCGGTGTCTCCAGCCCCAGCACGTCTTCGTGACTTGCTTTTTTTTTTCCTGTCTCCACTTTCAGCCTCATTAATGTCGTGTGCCACACCTGCTTCAAGAGGCAGGAGAAGCTCCACCGCTGCGGCCAGTGCAAGTTCGCCCACTACTGCGACCGCACGTGCCAGAAGGATGCTTGGCTGAACCACAAGCACGAGTGTTCCGCCATCAAGAGATACGGGAAGGTGCCCAATGAGAACATCAGGTCGGAGCTGGTCCCCATGACAGGGCTCGGGATGTCCAAATGTCGGGCTGGGATGGCAGAGATGACAGCAGCATTCCCAGCCCTCAGGATGCCAGACTGAGTGCAAAGGTCTCAGGTCCTTTATTGCCCTCACTCCCTCAGGTCTGAGAGGGACACTGGGTGTCTAAAGCAGTGATTCCAAATTGGGACTCCTAGAGAGGCCTATAGGCCCCTGCATAGCTCCTCAATGTTTAATTAAAAAAAAAAAAGTGGTCTTCCAAACTTTGAAATTGGGAAAGTTACATGTTGTGGAGAATTAGGGTTTCTGGCTTCTCTGGAGAACAAGAATAAAAATGAAGCTCTGACAGGATGCACTGCAGCTCAACAGCATGCGTCTCTTTTAAGAGGTGGTTTTGCAGGTTGGTGAGCTCACTGTACAATGGCCTTCTTGCAGCCCAGACACCCGCACATGGAGCCATTGCTAGGAGCCTCAGCCAAGCATGAGAGTTCCAGCTGAGAGCTCCCAGGTGCTGATGGCCCTGCCGGAAGTTGTCGGTGCTGGGATGTGGTTAGGTCTGTAGGAAGGCAGGCTGACCTAGGAGCAAAATGAGTGAGGACACTGGTAATTAAAAGCATTTGCAGGGTGTGTGTGGGGCATGCCAACCAAGAACGGGGCCATCCCCTGGAAACTTTTAGGAATCTACAGGATGAAACTCTGTCAGCCTCAGCAAACTACTTGTTCTATCTGCGGAGTCATATTCTTCAAGACCTGAGTCTCCCTATCTCTTTCCTCTGCTCAGCTCCCACCGATCATATCTGTTACTGACTTGAAATCTGTCACCGTTGTTCTGTCTTCTTGGGGCCATATCCATGGATACTGATCTTTCCCACACCATATCCCGAACCTTACTTTCCCCATGCTGCCCTGGACTCTGTGTAGAAACTTTTGATTCTCAGGCACCTGGATAACCTAGAAGTGCACATTTTTTTGTTGTTGTTGTAGCTTTGGAGCCTGTCCTGGAAGAAGCTCTTGTAGACCAGGATGGTCTTGAACTCACAGAGATTCGCCTGCCTCTGCCTCCCAAATGCTAGGATTAAAGGCATGTGCCACCACTGCGTGTGGTTAGAAGTTCAGTTTCCTTTTTTTTTCTCGAGACAGGGTTTCTCTGTGGCTTTGGAGGCTGTCCTGAAACTTGCTCTGTAGACCAGGCTGGCCTCGAACTCACAGAGATCCACCTGCCTCTGCCTCCCGAGTGCTGGGATTAAAGGCGTGCACCACCAACGCCCGGCTAGAAGTTCAGTTTTCTAAGAATAATTCTTACCAAAACAGAAAGAAGTAGGGCCTGCACTGTGCCAAGCAGGAGGAGAAATCTCTCCCTGCAAGAGCATGTCTGCCTGGACCACCAATCCCCAGTCAGCAAGTGACACTGTGACACTAAGGGTCTTTGGGACACAGAATTCATTTTGTAGGAATGTACCACCTAACAGTCAACAAGGAAGCCTTGGGGTGAAGTACACCCCTCTGTGTTAGACTCAAAGGCCATTAGGGTCACTTCCTGACCCATTTTTGCCTTGCCTCTCTCAGGATTTAGGCCTAAGACCCAGGATGCTGCATGTCTTTGTGTCCCAGGCCCTGTGTGACTTGGTTTCTGCCCATCTGTCCAACTACCTTTGGTCCCTACTCCTTGTCCTCTATGCTGCTGTCACCAAGCTTTCTTGCTCTGTCTGCTCTGCCTTCAGTCCCCAGAGCCAGATCCTCTGTCCAGTCCAGTTACTGCTCCCATGTGTTTCCTGGTTCACTGCCCTGATGACCTTAGCTTCCTCTCCCAGCCACTCTGTCACACCACTCTTTTATTTTCTGAATAGCACTTAGCACCGCTTGAAAATGCTCTTGTTTACTGAAATCTCGCATGGTACAAGAAGCATCTTGATAGAAGTCTGTCCCTAACACTGTGCCCGGCATGTACTAGGCGCTGGTGCTTGCTGAATGGGTGAGTGTAGCGACCGGTTAGGTTATGGGGCGACAGCACTTCAGATCCGAGCGAAGGGCTAAGGATGTAAATGAAGACAAAGACAGCGGCTCATTCTTACAAGGAGAATGGCGTTTATTTCAACAAGAGCATTATACACCAATAGCAGGCATGGTGGAAAACCACCAAGGTCAGAAGCCTACGTTCCCAGGGCCCTCCCGCAAAGGATGGACCAATAAGAGGAATTAGCATTTAGACAATAAGGATGGACAGAAAACAGGAACTTACATGCAGTCCTTACTGGGAGAAGGGGACAAGAGGTGTTTTGCTAGAAGCTCCTAGTCACAAGCTGGTCAGCAGACCTCCTTGGGGGAGGGGTGCAACAAATCCCCCTTTTGTATATAATTTAAAAATGAGCATCTGGTTTAGGTTGCCCGGGACGTTAACATCTATCTTACCCGTCCCATCATCGAGAAGTTTGTCCAGGCCTCACAGACCCTCTGTCTTAGGTTACTAGATGTCCCCCAGAGACTTACCTGTCAATTGATTGCTCATTTGTCTAGCTGGCTCAACCAGGCCTGCACTGAGGGGTTATCTGCTGTCAAGGAATGCATGATCTGTTTTGTATAAAAATGGCGCTGGGCTTGTGGCCTTTCCATGTGGCAAAGGCAAACTAGAGCTAAAGACTGTGTTGCCCAGGGCCATAATCCCGAAGGCTAGCGACCCACTCTGTTTCTTAAGTAATAGACCTGTCTGCTGCAGTCCTGTTAAGAGGGGGGGTGCCAAAAGCCAGGGGCATTGGTGGCACACGCCTTTAATCCCAGCACCCAGCAGGCAGAGGCAAGCAGATCTCTGTGAGTTCGAGACCAGCCTGATCTACAGAGCTAGTTCCAGGACAGCCTCCAAAACAGTACAGAGAAACCCTGTCTCGAAAACAAACAAACAAAAAAAAAGGGGGGGGGGAGGTGCCAAGGGGAGGCACCCTGGTCTCAGTTAAAATAGCCAATCAAGTCGTGTAATTATGAAATTGCCATTTGATAAGATTTAAAGTGCCCAATTGTAATTAATATAATTTTGGGAACTTAAGGTAGAGGCATCCTCCCCCTGGGGATTTTTCTAGCAAGCCTGCCGTGGCAACTGGCTAAGAGATAGGGAAGCCAGAAACTGCAGCTGCCGTGATGTCAAAATCACTCCCGTGTCGTGTGAGGATGAGTTGGTTCTCTCCTGAGTGTTACACTGGAATAGGCATGACACCTGGAACACGACCACCAAGGCTGATATTTCACCATTCCAACAGCTTCTCAAGTGGCATTCCTGAAGGAAATAATTAAGCATTTCTCCCGAGGGAGTGTCATTGAATATAGGCAAATGTTTAAGCAGGCAAATCCTGACGGCTGCCTTTCCTAGGCTATGGTTGAGTCTGTTTATAGCTGGATACACCTGACTCCGAAGACCTGCAGGCATCAGGACAGGCTGGTTCCTCGTTAAAGCCTAATGGGTCTATTGACAGCTGATGAGTATCAGCAGCAACAGAGTGCACACAATGCTCTGGAACCCAAATTGGGGACTCACCATCTTGTGGGAACACACGAACAGACCCATGGGCCCATACCAAAACCAGATCTGGTCCTTTCCAAAGACCCGAGGTTAGGTCTTTTCATTTAACTAGAGGTTTTTGCTGTACAGTGGACCGCCAATGACAGTCTGCTGCAGAGTTACCAGAAGCATCCACAATTAAAAAATTTAAGACATAAAGGATAAATGATAGAGTAGAGTGAGGGGAGCCAAGGTGGCCCCCAAGATCCCCCTTCTTTACTTTAGCTAAATAGGCTTTTAGGGTGTGATGAGCATGTTCCACAATAGCCTGCCCTTGGGGGTTGTAAGGAATTCCAGTTTTGGGGGAGATATCAAAATCTAGACAAAAGTGATTGAAACCTCTGATGACATAGCCGGGGTCATTATCGGTCTCAATTTGTTTTGGGACCCCTACGTAAGCAAAAGCCTGTAAACAGTGGCTCTTAACATCTTTTACTTTTTCACCAGACTGGGCAGAGGCGAATATCAGGTGGGAAAAGATATCTATGGAAACACGGACAAATTGTAATTTACCAAAGGATGACACATGTGTTACATCCATTTACCAAATGTGATTGGGCAAAAGTCCTTGAAAATTAACTCCCAAGTGAGGCACAGGAAGAAATTCTACACAAAGAGGGCAATCCTTAACTATTTGAACAGCCTGTTCTTTGGTAATCCCAGTATGAAAGCGCAAAGACCCTGCACTAAGATGAAAGCGCTTGTGCAGGGATTGTGCTTTAGTGAGCCCTTGTAAAACCACACCGATTTGAGCATACCTGTCAGCCATGTGACTTCTTTTGCTGAGGGGCCCTGGGCAAAGGGGTGTGGGCCCTAAGATGTCCCACAAATATAGGTTTGCTCCATTGCCATAGCAGACCTTATACCTGTAATAAACTCTCTTGTATCCTAGAGATGGGAGCAACATAGGCAGCAGTCTCTAAGAGCTGGATAATATAAGCAACATATTGACTATTCATATAGATGTTTAATGCTTCTGTGGGGAAGAGTTGTACAGCCAAGGTCAGGGTTGAAAGTTCGGCCATTTGGGCAGAAGTTTCAGGAATTCTGGCTGTCTTAATGATGGGATAAGACACGACTACAGCTGTACCAGTCACCCCTTAGAAATAGGCCAAGAGACTACGATTTTTGGGAAAATCAAAGGAGGCATTTTAAAAAAGGAAGCAAATTATTGGATGGGAAATGACTATCAAAATAACTCTGGGTAGCAGAGACAAAAGTGGCCCAATCGCAATTATTATTTTGCAGCCATCCTATTTGTTTACAGGACAAAGATATAATAACCTGATCTGGTTCCTTACCAAAGGTTTATAAGGCAGTTTTTGTGCTTTAAACAGGAGCACAACTATAGCTTGCAGAACAAAACACTAACAATTTTAGAGGCTGGGCATAGTCTATATAATCCAATTGAGCCCTTTCTAAGGCTTTTCAATCAAATGAATACACTCCTGTCCTGCCGTAGTGAGGACTCGAGGAGAGTTGGGATCCAAATCCCCTTGTAATATATCAAAAAGATGTTTAAGTTGCCCAGTAGTAATTTTCAAGCTAGGTCTGATCCAATTGATATCTCCCAGAATCTTTTGAAAATCATTTAACATTTGAAGGGTGTCCAGGTGAAGACTGACTTTTTGAGGGAGCACCCCATTATGAAACAAGCAGTGTCCTAGATAATGATATGAAAACTCCTTTTGTACCTTCTCTGGTGCTAATTGTAAGCCAACCAACCCTAAAGTGGTCTGAAGACCCCCAAAGGCAGATAGTAATAGTTTTTCTTTTGGCGCAGCCAACAGTAAATCATCCATATAATGAATTATATATAATTGAGGATATTTTTGTCTGACTGGCTCTATAACCTGAGAAACATAAATTTGACACATGGTAGGGCTGTTAGCCATGCCTTGGGGCAAAACTACCCACTGATATCTCTTATAAGGCTCTCTTAAGCTCAAAGATGGAACACTGAAAGCAAAACACTATCAACAGGGTATAAAGGAATATTAAAAAACAATTCTTTAAATCGATCACAAGCAGATGCCAGTCTTTAGGGATGGCCACAGGGGTTGGCAACCCTGGCTGGGTGGCACCCATGAGTGTCATGGTCTTATTAACCTGTCTCAGATCTTGTAATAGCTTCTACTTACCCGATTTTTCCTTAATAACAAATATGGGGGTATTCCAGGGAGAGGTAGAGGGGACAAGAGGTGTTTTGCTGGAAGCTCCTAATCACATGCTGGTCAGCAGGCCCCCATGGGGGAAGGGTGCAACAGGTGAGTAAATGAATAGATGAATGAATGAATGAATGAATGAATGAATGCGTCTAGGTCTCTCTTATGCTGTTCTCCCCTCTTTTCCCAGGCTGGCAGCCCGCATCATGTGGCGGGTGGAGAGAGAGGGCACTGGGCTCACAGAGGGCTGTCTGGTGTCGGTGGATGACTTGCAGAACCACGTGGAGCACTTTGGGGAGGAGGAGCAGAAGGAACTTCGGGCGGACGTGGACACATTCTTGCAGTACTGGCCGCCACAGAGCCAGCAGTTCAGCATGCAGTATATCTCACACATCTTTGGCGTGGTATGGCCTTGTGTCCCCTCCAGCAACCCTGCTCTTTCCTCTGTGTCTGTCTCCTCCTCCTTCCCTTCTTCCCTTTGGGAACATAGAGTTTGGCTTCTATTTTCATGACAAGGACCACTAGCCCAGGCAGACAAAGACATGAAGTCTGCCCTCTTGTGTCCCTAGAATAGCAGGAATACCTACTTCTCCTTCTGCTTCTGAATAGAGAGGCAGATTCCTAAATGATCACATTAGAATAAGCCTAGACTCTTCCAGTATGATTTCTTATAATAGAAGGGCCATGGTGACACTGGGTATTATCCAACTAAGGAGCAAACCAGCCAGATTCAGGAGAGAAGGCCAGAAGTCTGAAAGTGACAGGGACTTAAGATGATGCCATTTCATCCCACCATATTTTTCTCACTTCATTTTTCTATCTATCTGTCTGTCTGTCTATCTATCTATCATGGTATCTTGCCATGTAGCTTAGGTTGGCCTTGAATTCCTAAACCTCCTGTATCCACCTCCTAAGGGCTGGGATACAGGTGTGTGCCACCTCTCGTAGCTCAGAGCATTTGCTCTTAGTTACTTTGGACACACACACACACACACACACACACACACACACACACACACACACACACGGAGAAGTAAACAACATGGATATTGAAGAAGTAAACCAATATGGATATTGAAAAGGACCTACCTGTGGAATTCAGGAGCAAACATTCGTATCTGTGGTGTCTGTAGGCTAGAACTATGGGAAGCGTCAAAATGGTAGTACTTTGGTAAACATGGGACTCCCCTTATGGCACTCATCTTGGGGATCATTTGAAGTCACACAGGAAACATGAAAGGGACTGCAGACTCGAGGCATCTTCAGGATGAGAAAGGGCTCTCTCTAAAAGAAATTGATCAATTTTATTTTTTATCAGCTTCATACATGCACATAATATATTCTGATTACTCTCTCCCCAGTCCTATTCGTTCCCTCCTATCTAGGTTACCATCCTCTCCCCCATCCCTCCTTTCCCAGACTCATGATTTTTGGTTCTGTTTTGTGACTCATTTGGTTTAAACAGAGGGCCCTCTAGTTTTCAAGCTCTCTCAGCAGCTAGGGCGATATTTTGTACTGGATATGTGTCTGTTGACTGATGCTTTTCCTGTCCTCTGGGTAGATCAACTGCAACGGCTTCACCCTCAGCGACCAGAGAGGCCTACAGGCGGTGGGCGTGGGCATCTTCCCCAACTTGGGCCTGGTGAACCATGACTGCTGGCCCAACTGCACTGTCATATTCAACAATGGCAAGTGAGTGCTCCTTTATCTGGACTTGTGCAATGGGGATCGGACATAGTTTTCCACTTGACTTCAACCAAAGACAAACTTTTGAACTCAACCTACCATGGATATCCAGTGTTCAGCATCCCAGGGGCTCAGTGCAGACTAACTGTCAAGAGAGGTAGTCTCTGAGGTGGATGTCAAAGGATTCTAACTGGTCAATTCCTTGAGACTGTCTAGATGTGTTTGATAAATCATTAACGACTGTTCTAAAACTTGAACTCTGGGATTACTTACCTAGAGTCAAAGCACCAAGAAGGTTTCTATGCTGGCTCAGGTCTCATGAGAAATTAGAAAGCACATTCAAACAGTTTACTCAAACAGAATTTAACAAAAGGACAATCTACTGATGTATGGGCAGGATTTAGGAAGGATCAGCCAAGGACTGTTGAGGGGTTCCGTGCTGAGCGAACAAAACCATTCCTAGGCTTAGCAGGCCAACAGAGATGCTGCAGCCATTGAACGTCTGAGCCATGGTAAGGTTTCTTTGGCTGAACTTCCTCACAACTGTGCCTGCACAGAAGCTAGTCACTGCTGGGATTGGGGGATAACGACTCCAACCGTGATCTCCTCCCCTTGGCCAACCTCACCCAGAAGCCAAAGAGCAAAGGAACCTGGGTGACGCTGTCCAGCCCTTTGCCCCCAGGAAGGCACAGATCAAAGACACATGGGCAGACGCTTGGATCTTGGGAGCAGGGCACAAAAGGAAAGGGATCAATAAATAACCTGGGGCCTGATTGTGTGTGGCTCAGGCTGGGGAGATTTGGAGGATGAAACCTGAACAATATGCATTGCCTTTGCTCACAAAGATGGTGTCTTATAACAGAAGAAAGCCAACTTTGAGCCATCAGTCAGCAGCTTTCTCCCTAAAACTTCCTGAAGCCAGGGACAGTGATTTCTGGGTCTCAGCTGAGAATCAGGTTGAAGTGACAACGTAGCCAGGACCATGATTTCTTCCTTCCTTCCTGTTTCTGACCACAGCATCTAAAGCCATTGAGAAAGATGACAAAGATCAGGAAAGTTTATTTTGGACTCTGAGGGTAATGTTTTCTAGCATGTTGTATTTCTCTGTCTAAGCCTCCGGGCACAATTGACTTTGTGGAGTCTTCCTACGAGGGTATGTTGCTCAGGGTTAGCCTGGTTAGTGGAGTGAATCATATTTAGCCAGGCACAGCTTCGAGATGACCCTGCTCTAAGTGCCAGTTACCCAAGGTCCCTCTTGTCACTGTGTAATGATCTAGGAACCTAGGACTCCTACTTCAGGGCATCTCTGGTGTCTGCTGTAGCTTCTTTGCACCTACTAATTGTGAGTGGCCATGTGCTCCCTGGGTTTGTTGGCTTTTGTGCAAGAGAGGAGATCATTACAGTCACTGCCTGTCTGCCTACCACACTGGAAATACCCCTGGATGTGGTATTAGTGGACCAGTTTTAACCACAACAATATGCAAGCTCTACATAATATGCAATTCAGAACACTCCCAAAAAGAGTCATCCAAAAGAGGCATGTTCATCCATCATGCTTGTTAGTGGGACAGTAACAACATCCCTATATTTTTTTGGCAGTCTGTTGTCAAATGTGTTCACTACTGGATTCTAAGTAGAAGACTGAGGACACGGGAAAGGAAGTCAGTTGTTCATCAGTGAATCCCCCCATAACCTCATGTTGTAACCCGGTTCCAATGCACTTTCCACCATACCAATGGTTTCCACCGTACCAGTGTGCTCTCCGCTGTACCAGGCAGCATCCTGGCAGGGGAGGGATGGAGTTGGTTGTGACCTTCAGTGCTCTGATTGCATCAGCCCGGAATGCTGTGCGCTCTTCGGGCTGTAGTAGAGCAGCCGATGGTATTGATTTCCTTGTGGGTGTCTGTTTTGTCTTTCAGTCATGAGGCAGTGAAATCCATGTTTCACACGCAGATGAGGTGGGTCAGTCTTCTCACACACCCCTGTTTCTCTGACCCATCTCCCTCACTTGCCTGGCTTCTGGGACCAGCCCTTCCTGAGTCCTTGGCTGTTGTCACCACGTGTCATGCCCTGCATGGCAGTGTCTTGGCTTCTTTGAATGGCAATTTTCTATGCACTTGAATTCATGATTTCCTCCTCACCCACCTACCACGTGGCTTGCCTTTGTTTTATTTTGTTTGCTTTCTCCTTCCCCCACCGCTACCTTTCATTCCTGACTTCTTTATTTTTACCTTGAAATCTGAACCTTCCTAGTTATCATTTCAGCCCCAAACTCCATTGTCTCCTTACCATTGTCCTTACCCCATTGTCTGCTTACCCCATTGTCTCTGCTTACCATGAAATAAGAATGCCTATTACTAACCAACCAAAGAACTGTGTGATTGTCTGTAGACCCAGCTTTTCATTCAAGCCAACAGTGCCCAGAGCTGGGATATTTTGGTAAATACATATTCATAGTATACTTTTTACTCATCAAAACTATGAGAATGTGGCTTAGGAATTATTTTACTTTGAACCCTTTGATAGTTTATTCTGGAACCATTTTGAGTGACCGTGGCCCAGGAACATAGATTTAGGTTACCCTAAATTCTATGTTCCAACATGATAGGAGTTTCTTGAAGGTTTTGTTTTTGTTTTTTTATATAGTTTCTCAGAACCAAGAAGGTCATAGACCAAGGCAACTTTAAAATACATTGGTGGGGACAGCAGAGAGGCAGGTACGGTAAGATGGGGGGGAGCTTTTCTATAGGCCCAAGATGCTATCTAATGCTATGCTTGCTTTTGGATCCATAGAAGCTAATAGTCTGCTAAGTTAATAAATTCGAAAATGTTTCTATCTATAAGTCACAGGGTAGTTCTGACAAGACGAGGCATGGTTGTTCTGGAGGGCTAGAACTAACTAACCTAGATAAGATAACCTCTGGATCTGCAGCGTTCCAACTGCTCTCCACAACCCTGAAATGCTAGCCAACCAGTCAGTCCTTGTGGGGGTCACATATTATTTATTAAATACTATGAGGTCTCTCATAGCTAGGGGAGCACTCGTGCCTAGAATCTGCTGCAGATGAGGTTGAGTAATGAGCAGGGCAGCATTCATTAGGAGAGAGGAACAGCTGGCAAATGCCATTAAGAAAGTAACTCATGGATCATATCAAAACTAGTACCCACCGCGATCTGAATCTGAATTTCTTTTTACACTCCCTGTGTCTGACATAACTTGTAACATAGGATGACAATACCTAAAATTAAATAATCAAGAACACAGTTTGGCCTAATGGGGGTAAAGGTAACATATGAAACAAACATTTCTAAAATGATCAAAATTTACATATTTTAATGAGATTGGCTGCAGAGTTCCTCCTGTGTTTACAGTTATTTGTACTCTATGAACTGTCTTACTTACATTGAAATGACTTGAAATGGGACTTTAGAATAAGTCACTGCAGGATTGTCTCCCTTTTATTAGTAAAAAGTAAATATTGTTAAATTAATTTTTAAGCCTGGCTAATTGTACTATTGGACATTTTAGATATGAATTAAAACAATAAACATCAGTGCCAAAGGTTCAAACCATCATGGATGTTGCTATTAGAGATTGATGTCATTTGTCTAATTTGAATAATAACAGTCAACCCAAACCTTTGGATATCTTTAGCTAGAGTAAGTAGAGTGAAAGTTTAATTTAAAAACTTGATCACTTTGTTTTGTTCCTACTATACCGAGCAATGAGAATATATGTATGTGTATCTATAAAAAAGTGAAAAACTTGAATCTTTCAAACATTAATTTTGGATAAGGTAGGATTTAGGATAAGCAAATAGTCACAACAAAAAAACATGATCAAATGAAAGAACACAATATTAACTTCATTAAAACCAAGATTAGTATTGTTTTATCCCTTAGGAATATATCAGGTAGAATAATGGATGCCATAAACAATTTTTTTTTTTTTTTGGTTTTTCGAGACAGGGTTTCTCTGTATTGTTTTGGAGGCTATCGGTCCAGCCCAGCCTCGAACTCACAGAGATCCGCCTGCCTCTGCCTCCCGAGTGCTGGGATTAAAGGCGTGCGCCACCACCGCCCGGCTGCCATAAACAATTTTTAACAGCTAATTACAAAAATATGTAAGAAACATAACAAGTGAGAGAAATGTTTAGTAGCTTGGACATGAATATCACGTAGCGTTTTGAAGTCCTCATTAATGACATGCAATGTTCTCAGTTGATGTGGGAAAGTTTCTTGTCTCCTGGATTCAGTCCTGATCTTTAATCAGAATGGAGTCTTTGATGTGATGTCCTTTTTTCTTTCAGTTGATTGAATCGTCTGGGTTTTTGTTTTTTGGAAGACTAACTAATTTTGATTTTTTAGTTATTAAATTTAATTAAAAATTATTCTCTCATATATTACTAAAATAATTATTTTACAATATTATGCATTATTTGTTAATCTGCTAGGTCAAGTTTGATTGACCTGGATTCATTCACATGTCATTCCCAGTGACAGGCTCCTAAAGGGGAGGACCAAATGATGAGAAGCTAAAGAAGATAGAAAAGCTGGGGTCCGGTGATGTCTCACAAACTATGTCTTATGCCAAGCAAGTTTATTAAGAAGTACAGACTCTTATAAACAGTTTGTGGGAGAAAAATAGGGCAGAGTCAGCAGAAAGCCACCATGCATTGGGACAAAGTCAGCAGGAAGCTAATCAAGCAATATTGCACAAGGGGAACACAGGATATCTCAGGGCATCATAGACCCAGCATGCGGCGGTGGCTTTGGAACTGATAACTCCCGGATCTTCAGGGAGAAAAGCCAAGTACCCAGGAATAGAAACTTTGACTCCTTTGAGGTTCTGGTCCCAGCCCCAGACTGTTCCTTGCTAAGCCTGCCCTTGGGCAGGGACACAGACTAGATTCCTTCTGCCGTTTCATCAGGGCCTCTGAGAAAGCCTTGGGCTGCCTGGCTCTCACCATTTCATAAACAGATTTAAACATCTGTCCATGGAAATAAGTTTCTTAATCACTATTTAAGAATATTCTAAATAGACATAACTCTCTAGACACAAACATATATATATTTAAAGCAATGACTGATTATTCAAAAGCAAAGGCTTTTGTCCAGTGGGAAACATATTAAATCACAGGCTTTAAATGTCCATGTAGTAAAAGGCTAAGAACAGATCAGTCCTTGAGAGAATATCATAGAAAATCAAGCATTAATTTTAATCTCTGGGTATTGAATTAATCTTTAAACTTTTATAAGCTTTTATATATACTGTTTATAACTAAGTCACAATTATATATATGCGTGTGTATATATATATATTTTTTTTTTCAAGACAGGGTTTCTCTGTATTGTGTTGGAGGCTGTCCTGGAACTCACTCTGTTGACCAGGCTGACCTCGAACTCACAGAGATCTGCCTGCCTCTGCCTTCCGAGTGTTGGGATTAAAGGCGCGCACCACCAACGCCCGGCGACAACTATATTTTTAAAACAACCTTCTACAGCATACTTTAATCTTAACATTATTATTATTATTATTATTATTATTATTACAAAATTTAGGAAAACAATTTTAGTGAGATAATTTTAAATGAAAGTTCAGCAGGCTAAATATAAAACACAGAAATCATATGATGTCTTAGATATCTAAAAGTTATAAAAGCAGGTAAAGTACATTAACCGTTTTCTTAACCAAATCTAAATATTACTTGTTGAAGATCCAAGTTATTATAACATGTAGCTTGAAATGCTTTTTTTGTTAGTAAAAGCATCTACTTTTCACTAGTGTTTGTGAGGCATTAAACGTACAAGGCATCTAGAGCAGGGTAAAGTTTGGCATTTATAACGTAGTAGAACAGAATTGGGATAAGGATTGAGGCGATAACATCTTGGCCAGATTATGTCTGGTTTGATTTGTTTGATTATGTAGTCTTATCTGTAAAAAGCAAATTTAAAATTTTATTTATTTAGTATTTTTATGTATATGGATGTTTTGCCTGTGTGTATGTCTGTGCACTGTGTTCATGCAGTGCCCATAGATTCCAGAAGAGGGCATGAGATCCTGGGACTGGAGTTGGAGCTAGTCTGGACCAGCCATGTGTGTGCTGGGAGTTGAACCCAGCACCTCTGGAAAAGCAGCCAGTGCTCTTAACTGCTGAGCCATCTCTTCTGCCCAGATTTAAATTTTTTAATTGAAAAATTTGCATTAATTATCTCAAAGAAAGATTTAGGGCCATTTTTCATCTTTGTTGGTTTTACCTATGTGGGTACATCAATTAAATATACTTTTTGTCTTTTATCATTATTCTGTTTCTTAAACTTTTAGTTTGACTATGAGCCAAAATGAAGCTTAGCCAAGTTAACAACTTTAGTTTACATAAGTATTTACTTATAAGCCAATTTGGTAGTAAGTATATTATGTAATAATAAGCAAACCATAGCCTTGTATGTATAGACAGATAGTTTATATAAGTAGTCAGACATAAAATATATTTTAATAAGCAAAGATTTTAAACATTATTGTTTGTTGGGTTTATATTTTCTATAATTATCATTATGAAAAGGAAACAGCATAGAGATCTTTAGTAGACACATATCTAATAATTCATATATAGTCCAACCATAATAAAAACTTATGTTTAACAGTTTAAAAAATATTTTGAAGATCATATGAATTTCATGTTACTCCTTATATAAATGGAATAAAAATGTATATGTATTTAGTATCTGGTTTAGAATTAAATCCTTGTCAAAAATCTATGCACATATTAATAAAGGTTTATGAAACATTCAATATTCCTAAAATATCATTTTAATAGATGTTTAGAGTGCTCACATTTTTTCATTTAAATTAGAAACAAGCTTGTTTTACATGTCAATCCCAGTTCCCCCTCCCTCCCCTCCTTCCCTGAGAGTGCTCACATTTATAAAATAGTATAGTATATATTTATCAGGCCTTAATATATGATCACAATATTTCAATTTAATCAGCACCTGCACTTTAATTGGGCACACAAAAAATAATTTTAGTATATAACAATAATGAATTAAAAAGGAAAGTGAAGTGTCCACAGTTTGTTAATTTTTTTGACACAGACATCAAATGAAGACAACAAAAAAATACAAAACCAATTATGATAGATAGACTTACAGCACAATTACATAACAGTAAGTGCTTCCAATTTAAAAAAAAAAGAAGTTTCTTTATTTCATCAAGATGTGAGAAACACTTTAGTAACACAAAAGATTGAGTCACATAGTCTTAAGATTCTCTCTCCCTTTCTTTAGATAGCTGAGGTGTAGTGTTTTGTTTTGTTTGTTTTTAATGTATCCCAGACTGCTTTCTAGCAGGTGTCTTGGGTCATAGCTTGTACCAAGTCAGGTATGGCCACCCTTTCACAAAAAGTCAATTAAAATAGACAAATTCAAAATGGAAAGCAGAAAAAAAGATTTATTTTATTCAGGTCACATTGTGAAGTTTGAGGAGAACAAAGAGATCCCGCAAATTTGCCAAGTCCATATTTGAAGTCCTGAAGACCAAAGTTTACCTAGAGGGATGAGATATGCATGTCTGAGCAGTCCTGGTCAAGGTGCAGTTCTGCCTTCCTCAGGGCGTGGTTCTGTCCTCCACTGATTCATCATCATCTGAGTCTCATCCTGTACATTGTTAGAACTCTGTGAAATCTCTTTCAGGGAGATAAGTTCCCTTTGTGGCCCTTCCCTCTCCCAGAGAAACTCCCATATCTTTTGGGTCCACCCTTGGCGACAGTCTGATAATCAGATTGAGAGATATGAGTACATCTAGGACATCTTTCTATCTGCCAGCTCTACTATGAGGGGGAGTCAAGTTTCATGAAGCTGTTCCCCAGAGAAGCCATGTGTTACTACATCTGATCCAGGAGCAGAGTAGGGATGGGTCTGGGAACTTTCAGTGGGCTTCTTGTTAGAAAAACAGATGCAAAGGAACACAGAAACCATGTCTAACAAACCCATCAGTCAAATAACAGACAAGGAAACTCAACAATATGCTTGAAGATAGGTCTCAGCATAGATCCCAAGGAGTGATGTTGAGGGGATGCAGGAGTTACCGTTAATGGTCCTAGGAGTTCCCTTAAGCTGTAGGGAACAGCTTAAGGGAGATTTTTAACTGAGATTTTTGCATTTAAGGCTGACAGGAATGTTAGGACTGGTTTGTATAATAAAGACACCGTGAACATGAGAATTAAAGGAAAAAGCTGCCCAAGGAAAAGTGTAAGAAAGACAAAGCAAGGCCAGAGAAAGAGGAGAGGAGACACCTATACTAGAATATACCTTTTCTTTTTATATAAAAATCTAAAACAGGGCTGGAGAGATGGCTGAAAGTTAAGAGCACTGGCTGCTCTTCCAGGGGTCCTGAGTTCAATTCCCAGCAACTATATGGTGGCTCACAACCACCTATAGTGACATCTAATGCCTGCTTCTGGCCTGCAGGCATACATGTAGGCAGAACACTATATACATAATAAATAAATCTTTAAAAAATGATGTCAATCAAAAACTAAAGCAATAATTTTTAACTTTAGCACCTAATTTAACTCACATGTAGAGGTTTTTGAAGACCTCTTTATTATAAATTACCAATGTTAGTTTTGACAAATATTTTATGTTTTAATTAAAGCAGGGTGCCTGTTTGTGATTTTTGCTTTTTAAACTTCATTGCCTAGGACTTTGTTAAGCATGCAAAATAAACCAGTTTGGAGGTTGTAAACTCTTTGAACGAGAGTGGCCACCACTGGCCATATACTTGAATGTTTGGTTCCCAGTTTGCAGAACTGTTTGAAGAGGATTCGAAGCTGTGGCCTTGTTTGAGATGTGTCATTGCGGGTAGGCTTTGAGGTTTAAAAGCTCATGCCAGGCCCAGTTTTGTCTCTCTTTGCCTGCTATTTGTGGATCAGATGGGAACTCTCTGCTCCAGCACCGTGCCTGCCTGCCACCATGCTCTCTGCCATGATGGTCATGGACTAATCCTCTGAAACTCTAAGCAAGCCCTCACCTAAATGCCTACTTTGTAAGTTACCTTAGTCATGGTGCATTTTCACAGCAATGGAATAGTAGTAGTCTTCTCTGGATCTCCCCATTTTCCAAATAGTTGAATGTTAGTGACTATCACCTGACAGCGAACATTTCCTCCTATTTGGAAACCTTTTCCCCACATTTTATATATATGCTTTTCTTTTCTCCTAAAAAAAATTGCCTGTCCACGGTAGCTAGAGAATACGTGTTTTGGATCAGTCTTACCTGCTGCTTTTGCGATTGATCTTTTCAGGTTTTACCCCGGGACCTTTCCCACTGAGACTTAGGATGCCACATGTTTACAGAAATGCGAGGGTTTCAAGACACTAGGTGGCCAATCCTTCATTGTGTGTCTTCCTGAGCAAGCCAGTACAGTTCCTCCAGCCCAGGAATGTTTCCCTAAAGGTCATTGTATGGGGCATTGCCCCTGACATCACCACACTTTTTGGGGGGAGGGAACAAGTACCCCTTGTCTTTGGCATCTTTACTGACAGGTGCTCATAAAATTCCCAATCTAGCCGGGTGTTGGTGGCACACGCCTTTAATCCCAGCACTCGGGAGGCAGAGGCAGGCGGATCATTGTGAGTTCAAGACCAGCCTGGTCTACCGAGCGAGTTCCAGGACAGCCTCCAAAGCCACAGGGAAACCCTGTCTCGAAAAACAAAACAAAACAAAACAAAACAAAAATTCCTAATCTAAAGTAAAGTCACAGGAGAAACATCAGAGAAACACAGCTGTGAGTTTGAGGAGTGTCAGGAGACAAAGGCCAAATAATAATAAATACAAAACATTTCAAAGACAATGAAAACAAAGACAGACAAAACAAAAACCAAAATGCCTTCAAAGTTCCAAAAAGGAACAAAATACTGAAAACAAGCCAAATTCAAAATGCTTTTGGAGATCCAAAAGCAAGCAAACAAACTAAATACTTTAACGAAATACTTAGAAATCAGGCCCAAAACACATCTTTCAAAGAAAGATCCTTGTTAACCAGTTCAAAATAAAGAAAATGGACCATTGGCCAAGCCAAGGGAGGTCCAGAACTCCCCTCCCCACTACTCAAGAACTCACCAACAATTCACCTAAGGAAGTTTTTAATTCCAGAGACTTGAGGGTAAAGACCATTGACCCAAACCATCATGGCCAAATTAATTACAGCAAGCAATTAATTAAAGTAAGCTTTTATATTCCTGTTTACAGGCTGCCTCCCCCTAAGGTGGGGTTTGAGAGGTGAGGATGTGAGGAAGAGAAGGCTTTTATAGCTCAGGGTTTTCCAAGGGGGGAGGGGTAAATACTCAGGATTATAGGAGCAGAATGTAAGCATAGTAAGTTGATCATAACAACCTTTTGAAACAAAGACATGATTGCAAGGCGGTTCTAACAGGGTAATCACTGGCAGTGGTAACAATAGGAAGTCATAATAATCTTTTGAAACAAAGGTTGGGTTGCAAAATGGCCATTATGGCTTCTTGAAACAAAGACATGGTTACTATTTCCTGGAACAGGCAGTACAGAACCATTTATAGTTAGGATTGCAGGTGGGGCATAGCCCAGTCCTTGAGAAACAGATTTAATCATAAACAGGAATGAACCTAGTTTGTCTTTACTATAAGATGGCTTTAAAGTCTAAGATGGAGGCAGGTTGGTTCATCAGAAGTAACAGCAGATGGTCTGGACAAAAAGGGTCCTTGTCTGTGCCTGACTTCTGTTCAGGTGATTGCTTTGGTGAAAAGTGGAACATTTTAAGAATCTCATGTTGTGGCACCATGATTATTGATTCAAAATTCACGGCTTTTCTCTTAAAAGGAAAAAGAAAAACTTTATTTTGGAGTAATTTTGAGTGACTATGACCTGGCTATCCCAAATTCCATGTCCTCTGGACTTTTTTTATTTTATTTTATTTTATTTGTTTTTTTTTACGAGACAGGGTTTCTCTGTATTGTTTTGGAGGCTCTCGGTCCAGCCCGGCCTCAAACTCACAGAGATCCACCTGCCTCTGCCTCCCGAGTGCTGGTGGCACACACCTTTAATCCCAGCTCCTGGGAGGCAGAGGCAGGCTATCTCTCTGAGTTCAAGGCCAGCCTGGTCTAGAGAGCGAGTTCCAGAACATGCTCCAAAGCTGCAGAGAAACCCTGTCTCGAAAACAACAACAAAACATGTATTGCAAAGTTTGGGCTTTGGCATGAGGGACAGGAGTGGTTGGTTCATCTGTGTTTGTGTGTACTGCTTGCGACTTCGAACAGCTCTCCCCATGTCCTGGGCTGGGGTTCTAAACTTGTAATGTGAAGGTGAAAAGTGCATAATTGAACGTTTGGGCAGTAGGGCAGGAGAATTAGGAGTTCCAAGTCATCCTTGGGTACAAAATGATCTTGAGACAGCCTGGGCTATATAAGACATTGTTTCAAAACTAAACAAAATAACAAAATAAACAATAGCAAAAAAGCAACTTTCAGGGCCTCCCAGGTTCTAAGCCTCCTTTGCTCCAGCTGTGTTCCAAATGTCTGCAAGAAACACTTGGATGAGCTGCTTGCTTGCAGTTTGGTTAGCTCCATTAGCTCCATTATTCAACTATGGCCTATTAGAGATGGAAGGGGTCTGCGGCTTGGGGTGAATCAGACTTGCCCAAGGAAGCTGGGTGGAGGAAGGCTAAGCCTTCAATTCTTGGCTCCTGCCGTGATTGTTTTAACCACGGTTCATCTCTCAGCTCATGATTCTGAATATAAATAGTTCCTAACGCAAGGTGGCTTGACTTAACAGCTTTTATGTTTTATGGTGATAACAAACATGTAAGGATATAACTATGATTTTCTCACCTTTAGTATAAAGATAAGCAAACCGGGAGACATTCATCCCTTCATTATAAAACAGGCTTTGTACTGAGTTTTGCCTATGGCCTATTGGATACGATTTGAGCACAGTTAAGGCAGGCAAAGCTAAGTGCATTAGATGTGTTAAATACATGCTTATAGTGTTTTCATTGTATCATGGATTTATTGGGGCATACACTGCTATGTGTTGAGAAGCATCTGCAGAAAATGGGATGAGATCTATGTATCCTCTCCCGTCCCCTCACCTCTTCTCTCTCTTTTCTTCTTTCCAGTCCTAGGGATGGAACCTAAAGCCTCAGCTCTTAGACAAGGAATCTAACCCCGAGTTGTATCTAGTCCCATTTCTAATTTTTATTGAGACCATCCATCACTAATCTTCCCAGGCTTTCCTTGAACTCTGTTATCAAGGCAGGCCTTGAATTATTGCCTGTGTCTTTGAGATTATAGGCATACTGTCGTACTTATGTGACATAAAGTTAATTCCTTTTTGGAAATCTTCTATTTCTTCTCTTCCCTCCCTTCCTGTGCCTTTTCCTTCCTCCTCTTTTCCCCTTTTCTCGTTGTCATCCTTCATTTTTCTCTTCTTCCTTTCCCCCTCTCCCTCTCTTTATTTCTTTCCTTCCTTCTTTCTTTCTGGTTTTGGTTTTCCCAGACAGGGTTTCTCTGTGTAACAGCCCTGGCTGTCCTGGAACTCACTCTGTAGACCAGGCTGACTCACTGAGATCTGCCTGTCTCTGCCTCTCAAGTGCTGGGACTAATGGCGTGCACCACCACCGCATGGCCTTCTTTCTTTCTTGATAAAGGGTCTTGCAGCATAATCCCGGCTTTCTCTGTAGCCCAGGCTGACCTTAAATTCATAATCTTCAAGAGTGCTGGGATTGCAGCATGCATCATCCCACTCTGGTTTTGATCCCCCCCCCACATTACTTACATAATCAGAGATACCTGAGGCCTTGCATGGAATCAGAGTTTCTGGAAGTACCAACCAATTTGCCACTGAATCACACTGGATCATGACATGCCACTACGGTGGCCAGCTCTGTAAGAAGGGTCTAGTGGGGAATGCATATTCCCCCAAATATGTCATGCCCAAAACACAGAACATGGAGGCTGGAGATACAAGTCAGTAGAAGAATGCTTCCAATTTGTCCTCCTTGTGCACTCGGGCACTAGCCTCCCGCTGTCCTCACTGGCCCAGGAGTGGCGCCCATAGGACAGATTAGAGCATTAGTGCAGCCCTAAAAGCAAGGCCCTTTTCCATGTGTCACAGACCCCAGAGACACCTTAAAGCCATCTGTTGTCAGGCCGAAGGGCACAAAGGGTTCCTGCGTTCTAATCTTGGCCTCTGTCTCCATAGTGCTGTGGGGTCTTGATGGAAATGACATTTCCCTCACGTCGGCAGCCTTCTTGGTGAAATGAGGGTCCTCTGCTGCTTGGAAATGCCAGGGTTTCCAGCACAGGGTCATGTGACCTGCCTCCCCACCTGCCTTTTATCACTTCAGTTACAACTCTGAGTGAAAATTGGGAAGTGTCCCTGGAACGCCAGAGCTCCGTCTGCCTGGCACCGCCAGGGATTAACATTTAAACTGTGCTCCAGCCAGACAGCCAACGCATTGTCTGCGAAGGCAGTAGACTACATCTTCTGGTGCCATCTCTGCTGGGAGATGATAATGTGGGCAGGAGGAACAGAGGCGGGCAGTCACTCTGGAGTTCAGTCCTGCCCTCAGGTCAGTGGTCAGCCTTGCCTCTGGTGGTGTCTGTCTCTCTGGCTATCATTCCTTGCACTCTTACCTCAGCCTGTGGATGTTCGAGCCTAGGCACTTCATGAAATGCTGGGTCTAGTTAGTGTGTCAGTATTGACCTTGTTCTGCTCAGTGGACATCTGGGCTGTGTGTGTCGGTAGTGGTTACCTCAGAATGAACAAACCAGTGTTGTCAGTAATATGTACATGCAGATTCCTTTCTACAATATGGAGTGTAACTGTATCTTCTAAGACAGAATATGAGTAGAGCCCCAACCCTTTCTTCCTGCCCCTTTCAAAGGGAACAAGGGAGCAAGAGGGGGTGGCATTCAGGCTTTCCAAGGCTCCATCCAGTTGTTGTTACACACATTCATTCTTTTTCTCTTTCCCTGACCTTACTGCTGGGAGCCAGCCTAGGACTTATGCATGCTTCGCATAACTCTTCCACTGAGCTACACTCCCACCCAGCCTGCAATGTTATCACATGCCCTCCACTTACAGGAAAGGCTGTGGAACCTGAAGTAGTCACCTCAGATATCTGGGCCCACATATCCCTGCCACTCAGCAGTTCCTTCTTTGTTTATCTCTCTGAAGACACGGAAGGGGGTGCCTCTGAATCTTTCTGGTGTACTGGGATCTTGAGTGGTGGTGACAAAGAATCCCTACCCATCAGTGAGACTCCAGGCTCCTGGGGATACAGGAGCACAGTTGAGAACCGAGCTCACAGACCTTGCCATTACTGCTCCCTCCCCCACTCCTCTCTTGTCTCCCCTCCCCCCTCTTATTTCTCCCTCCCCCTTCTCCTCTCCCCTTCCCCCTTCTTGCAGTCTGACTTTGTGGTGGAAAGTGCATGGCTGAGAGGCACTGAGCTGGCTTTGCTGGATGGATGGCAGTTCAGGGGCCTTGTAACTTCGGCACCTTCTGTACTATCAATACAGTAAGGTGGGTAGTTTTCTGAGTAACTAGAGAGAGGACCGTGCTCAGGCTGAGGGGAAATTTAAAAAAAAAAAAAAGACTGCTGCCATTCAAAGCCAGCCTGGTCAACAGAACAAGTTCCAGGACAGGCAAGGTGGTTACACAGAGAAACCCTGTCTCAAAAACAAACAAAAAACTGTTGCTAACAACCACTCAACACCACTTTCCAACAAACACAAAAGTGAATCAGCTAACAGTCCCAGCCTTTTTATATTCAAATTCCTTTAGTGGTCTCCAGTGAGCATAAATTCCCTGCTTAGCGTAGGCCTGAACCATTGAACAGAAGCATAAAGTTCAAGGAGGGTTAAGGTTTAGTACAGAACGTGCCAAGATGGCGGCAGCCCAGCATGCGTATTACAGAGAATGCAGTCTCCAAAGTAAGGAAGTGATTTAGATCTCGTCTTGTTTTCTCTGTGTTATTATTCTCATTCTGTTACAAATCAGTAACTGAGTGTACAAAACTGGAGGTACATGCTGTGCAGGGCTTTACAGCCAAGCCTGGTTCTTTATGGGGTTTCTATTTGAACTGATTCCAGAAAAGTTAACTGAAGGGAGCAGATGTGACATTGAATGTGTATGACAACTCTGCTTTAGGTGTGAACTTTCTGGAGGGTACGGGCATTTTCTCAGAGTCTTACCTGAAGCTGTTGTCTTTGAAACTGGGTTCCTGGAACCCCTGGAGAATGCTGATCATAGTTCTCTTGATTCCTTTTTGTCCTGTTCCAGAATTGAGCTCCGGGCCCTGGGCAAGATCTCGGAAGGTGAGGAGCTGACAGTATCCTACATTGACTTCCTCCACCTCAGCGAGGAGCGCAGGCAGCAGCTGAGGAAACAGTACTACTTTGACTGCTCCTGTGAGCACTGCCAGAAGGGACTGAAGGATGACCTCTTCCAGGCGGTGAAGGAAGACCCCAAGGTACACACACCTCTGCTTCAGGGTCCGAGGCTGCCTTCTCAAGAGCTGGGCAAGGATGGGGCTCCTAGTCTTGAGGAGATGGCGTGGGATGGAGCACTGAGCAGGGCAGGCAGGTCCCAGCTGGTACTGGGGAAAGCTGGAAGAAGCCAATCTTCTCCGGGAAAGGAGACACTGGACAAGAAGACCTGTATAAAAGGGCAGTCACACTGGCACTCCGCAGGGTTCAGTTCCCCACCCTGCCCTTGTGCTGGGTAAGTAATGTGGAGAACTTCAGAGATCAAAGTCCAATAGGCAAAGGGATTTGAATATGGCTTTCCTAGTTTTGTAGAGATGGGTACTATGGAGATGGGGCAGGCTTGCCAAGGGGATGCCAGGAGCTCAATTGAGTTGGGAGAGAGCCGAGTTGCCAGGAGACAGAGTATCCAGTTAAAGCCACATGCCAAAATGTTTAGACACTTACAAACAGTATAGACAAGAAGCAGAAACCAGAGAGGGTCCAATTCCTGCTCATCCATTTCCTTCCTCGGAGCACACACGGGTGGAGGGTGGGTCAGCACAGGCATGGCGCCATTGTTTGCGCTGTCCAGAGAACTCTGTCAGAAGGTTCCCGCAGTTTTCTAGATCTGTGGTTAGAAGAACAAGGGGTAAAAGCTCAGGGAACAAAATAACTGGCTGTCAGGTCAGAGTGGGGAAAAGTGTCTTCAAGGCTTCCTCTTCCCCAGTAAGGAGGTCTTAATAGCAAGAGGTTACGTGGGTACTGCCGTATAACTGGTACTCCACTACTGTCTGTGGGATGCCCATGCACGAACTTCTAAACTCCCTTCTGAATGCTGTGTGTAGGAGGAAATGTGCTCCTGGTCAGAGCAGAGGTGCTAGGTGAATTCCAGGGTGCTGGTCACATGACCTAGCTCATGGCTCCTTTCATTAATGTTTATAAAACACCCTCTAATTCCCTACCCACCCCCATGCACATGTCACTCCAGTGCAGTCCCCCCTTTTCATACCTGGGCTTTTTACACAATTTTCTGGCCAATAACTTACTTATATTCTTACTATATCATATAAACACTTTCACCAAGTAGTTCTGCTTCTGAGTGTCTACCCAGAAGAGACACACACATACATTTGCAATAAGATACATGGGTAAAGATAGACTGCAGTGGTGCTTTTAGGAACAATAAATTACTGGGAGGGGGAACCTCAAATTAATATACATAGGGAAATATATTAAGAGAAGAAATGTTCTAAACCATTCAAACGCATGGAGCAGTGTCTGTATGCAGCTCTTCAGTGAGATCTGTTCAAGGAAAAAGACTTAAGGGGCCCAAAGATGCCATGTGCATATCCTAGAATGCTAGAGTTGTTATAGCTGATGCCCTAAACTTGGTAGTGTAAACCTCAGTGTGACCAGCCTTCAGATTCTGAGAGCCAGAGGCCCAGAGTCCAGCCATTGGCAGGCTCTGCGGGAAGGATCTATTCTAGATGTTTCTCCTGTGTTTGTAGAAAGCTATCTCTCCTGGTGTCTCTTTACATCTTCCCTTTTGCTTCTCAATCATCTTCAGTTGTGTGGGGTTAGGAATCCACCCTACTTCACTCAACATGACCTCATCTTAAGTAATTGTATCTGCAAGGAAGGCTGCACGCTGAGGTGTTGGGGCTTAGACTTCACTGTATGAATTTTGAAAGGACGACATTTAATTCATAACATCATGTCTGTTTACCATGTCACGAAAGTTAAAGGGCACATGTATGCATACTTTGGCATGCAAGCAAAGTCAGTATCCATGCAGAAAGAAATAGAAGGAAGCTGTGACCGTATAATTAAGGTCAATGAAGCATGGGGTGGAGAAATTAGGTCAGTCCTCGAACACAGGAGATAAAGTATTTGGGGCCAAAGATCATGGGTTTTTGATTTTTGATTTTGCTTTCTTACAGAAGCAATCTCTGTTTCACAGAATCAAAGTTATTGTAACCTTGGACTTGCTCTGGGCACTACATAGAGAATAAGAGTCCACCAGAGGACTAGAGGATATTGAGTTTGTCCATGAACCTTGGAGCCTGGCCCTGAGCATGTGTTTCTTAACTCAATCATTCTGCTACTTAGTTATATGTTTTCTAAGTAGACAAGATCTCTTTTCCCACCTTCAAAATTATACAACACATAGTAGTTTGAGTCTTTATATATTTTTGATGGGTTTCCACAGTCCAGAAGGTGATGGGTGGGCTTAGGCCCTTCTCTGTCACTATAGATAGGTTGTTAGTAGTGATAACATGCCAATGTCTCTCAGGTTGACATGTCTCTGATAAAAGATATATGATTTCTGCTTGAACTTAACTAGATTTACAGAAAAATCTTTCTAATATTTCCTAAACACCACATTGGGCTTTCTATTTTTAAAAATCTAAGTTGTATTTATTGACTGGGTATGGTGGGACATGCCTTTAGGTTCAGGGAAGTAGAAGCAGGTGGGTCTCTATGACTTTGAGGCCAGCTTGGTCTACACAGTGTGTTCCAGGACAGCTAGAGCTACATAATAGAGACACCCTGTCTCAAAACAAACAACCCTTCCAAACAAACAAAAAACAAAAACCGCATTTATTTATGTGTGTGTATGTATGCATGCATGTATGTATGCGTGTATATATTTATGCAAGTGTGTGTGTTCATATGAACAAAGAATGTGCAGGAGTCGGTTCTCCTCTTCTATCATGTGGGTCTCAGGAATTAAATTCAGCTTCCCAGGTTTAGTGGCAAGTTCCTTTACCCATTGAGCCATCTTGCTGGCCTCTTATTTTGGGTTCTTAATTAAAGTTAATAAATGAACCCAAAATAAAAGTAACTCAGCCTGGGCCTGGAGAGATGGCTTGGGAGTTAAGATCACTGGCTGCTCTTCCAGAGGTCCTGAGTTCAATTCCCAGCACTCGTGGTGGCTCACAACTGCTTGTAGTGGAATCCGATGCATAAAGACAGTAGTCAATATACCAGTGTGGACGGGGAATTCTTATGAGGCACTGCCTCTAGATGAAGAACTACAGAACTCATGTCTGCCGAGAGAGGGAGAATCAGTTTTCCCCAGGGATGAGCTTCCTGGTACGTTATTCAAGCCAAGTGGTCCTCCCTAAACATTTGTGAACAACATTGAGGGAGTGGAGAAGCATGGGAGATTGAAGTAGGGACCAGGGATGGAAACGATATGAACACAGTGCTCATGTGTGAAATCCTCCAAAACCAAGGAAACTTTAAATGAAGAAAGCAAGAAAAAGAAGCACGAAGAAGCAGTTGGAAAAGTCACAGGTCTTTCCACATTAGGAGAAAAGAGGCAATCATCGTATGGAAGGCTCTGTTCCTGCATTCCAGTGAATGTCAGAGAAGTCAGACCCTTGAAGATAGTTTACTTTTGTTTCTTTTTTGATAGTAGTGGGATTGAACCTTGGGTCTTATGCATGCAAGGCAGGTGCTCTGCCATGGAACTACATTCCTGGCCTTCAGGTACTCTAGGATAAAATGGGCTGCCCCATGAGGTGATCTCAAACTGGATGCCTCTCTCTTTCCCAGCCCTCCCCAGAAGTGGTGAAGGAGACGGTACAGTTCTCAAAGGATACACTGGAAAAAATAGACAAGGCTCGCTCTGAGGGTTTGTATCATGAGGTGAGAGCACTTTTAATAGAGGATAGCGGCGGGGAAGTGGGTGGGAGGTAAGGGAGGTGTGTAAATAGAAGGGGAGACCGCTGAACAGGTTGTGCTTCCAGAAACGCCATTTCTCCCATGCCCTTCAAAGCTGTATTCTCAGTGACTGCTCAGCCCAATGAATTCTGTCCAAGGAGAGCGCACATGCATGGATCCATGTGCTAGGGGCCGGGAGAGTGCCCGTGACAGTTCAGGTGGCATCAGAAATGAAAGAATAACAATGGCTTGGGCGGGGGGGGGGGGTGCTCTGAGATTGGCCTGCTTGCATTGCCATCACTGAGCATGCGCCTCTCACATCCTGTGGCTGCCCACTGAAACTTTAGCATCTAAAGCCCCACAGATTCTCATCTGGCTCTATCCTATAATCACCTGTGCAAACATTTCATGCTCCTCCTCCAACCAGGACATCTCTAAAAAATCTCTGCTAGAGGGATCTAAGCATCAAGATTTCGTAGCTTCCGTAGGCTTTCAATGTACTACCAAGTGGCCTGCGGTGATATTGCTGTGTTAGTTTTGGGGGACACGGCCTTGATATGTAATGTAGGCAGACCTTGAATTCTCTGTCCTCCTGAGTATAGGGATCACAGGCATACACCACCATACCTGGGAAGTTGCTTTGAATTACTCTCAACAGCTTGCTGGAAGTCAATTCTTGTGTCTCACCTTCTAAACTGGGATCTATAATGAACATCTAAATTGTCAGTATAATAAAGACTTGGGAGTCAGAAATTAAGATAAAAACTTACTAAATGCTAGGACAGCTGACCTTCCCTCCACATTTTTTTTCCAAAGCACCTTTCCCAGAAATCCTCCCTTCTGTCTTTCTGCCTTTTTTAGCAGACTTCCTCAGTCTTCCAAGAACCCTGTGGCTAATCCCAGTCAGCTAATTGCCGCCTTGGCCCTTTGATCAAGGTGACTTTACTGGGATGATGGAATGGCTGTGAACAATTCTCCCCAACAGCGATCTACCCATTCTAAAATAGAACAGAGGCACCATGACTCAGTGGCTTTCCCCCAAGCTCATTACTCAGCTTGGATGAGCCAGGTGTGGATGTCGCTAGGGCATGCTAGTATGGCCGTTAGCTTCACTTCATATCTGTCCCATTTCCCTTCTCTTCCTCCTTCTCCTTTACTGGTTCATCCTTTGCACATGCATTGACCCTCACTACGGTGACCAATGCAAGGCATTCTTTTTATTCCCTGAGTTCTGTCAGGTGAGAAGAAGCCATGAAAATGAAGTTTTGCACATAGTAAGGAATCTATGGCAAAGGCACGTGTTAGGAGCCAGAGTAAGTGGTGGGGTCCCCATGGGCTCCATGTCTCTTCACTTCTACCTCCGAACAACACCACAGGCTGACGACTAAGCCTTGAGCACATAGGCCTCAGGGGCGGGCACTTACCCAAACAGTATCAATATATTTACATTGTGTATATCTATGTATATGTATGCACATGTGTACACATATACACATGAGTTTAGTGTATGTGTAGACATGCACACATGCATGCATATGTAGTTTCCATGGCTCTGCTGCCTACTGATGTCCAGCAAGAAAACTGCCTCAGGTTGCTGTATCATCCTTATGTCCAACCCTACCCTTTCCCAGGCCAGTGTTTTAGCCAGGAAGACCATTTTGTTAGATCAAATCGCAAATCTTGTCCCTCCCACCCCCCTCTATCTCTCCAGCTTTCAAAGAGTGAGCCTAGTGTTGCCTTGATGTTCCACCTGTCAGTTAAGCATAGACTCTGGTATAGTGATGATGGATGAAGCTGTGTCTCCCTCCAGGTTGTGAAGCTGTGCCGGGAGTGCCTGGAGAAGCAGGAGTCAGTGTTTGCCGACACCAACCTCTACGTGCTTCGACTGCTAAGCATTGTGTCAGAGGTCCTCTCCTACCTCCAGGCCTTTGAGGAGGCCTCACACTATGCCAGGAGGATGGTGGATGGCTACATGTAGGTGATGGTCCTGAGTCTCAGGCAGTTTCCGGGAAACCCTCTGTTCAGGGATGCCAAAGAGATAGCACATGTTTGATTATTCCTCCTGTACCTACAAAGGCCATGGTCACAGTCCACATAACTACAGACTACAGTCACAGTCCTATTTCTCCTTACAAATTAGGCTTTTATCATGGTGCCCCAAGCAGTAATGATGAAACAGTCAGAGTTGGTCCTCAGATGTTGTCATCTCTGGTGTGTTTGTTTGTTTTTACTTCCTTATTTGTCACTTGAGCAGAATCTTCTGCTTTGGATTTTCCAAAATGAAGCTTGATCTTAAATGCTTGGAAAGTTTTTTTATTCTCTCTTTAACAATCTTTGACCAACCCTTTAGCACACGGGCCTTGGGGGTAGGCACTTACCCAAACCATAGCAATATATTGGTATTGCGTGTATGTTTACATATGTATGCATGTGTGTGTACATACTTACAAGTATAACGTGTGTGTGGATATACACTGTACATGCATACGGTTTTCACAGCTCTGCTATGGAGAGATCATTCTTGTTTATGAATTATAATACGCTGCTTTTTCATCCCTCCTCCACCAATGCTCTCTCTTGTCTTCTATGTTCACATTAGCCTAGGAATTTGTGTTTCTTGTCAGATGACTAACTTGTCATAAGAAGGCTTTTCTTTAGAGATGCTTCTCATTAAAAAATGCAGGTGAATGGTCCAGCATGCTAGGCAGGAACCCTGCCAAGAGAAGAAAAATACAGTGCAGCCCCAGGCAAGACAATGAAGTTATATTTCCCACCTTGAGCTCCTTTTCATGTCCCCCAGAGAACTGGGGGTGCTCCAGATGGTAGCTAGCTCCCTATGCTCATGCTCAGAATACAGCTGTGGCCCTCTTTGTCCATGAAGCCTTGGCTTGGTGGCTCAGGTCAGAGTCCCAACTCTCTGGACTTCACTGTGTAGAACATTAGCCAGCTCTGGCTTTCTCTACCCCACAACAAGTCGCTGGAGCCTCACAGCAGGAGTGGGAAGACTAGAAGGACTTGCTCAATAGCAGTACTGGCCTTGGTGCCATTTCCATTTGCTGTGACAGAATACCCTGGCTAATCAGCTTAGAGGAGGAAGGGTTTCTTTTGGCTACAATTCCAGGTCACAGTCCACCATTTCAGGGAAGCTGATGTCACATCGCACCCAGGCTCAAGAGCAGAGAGGAATGAACAAATGAATGCAAGATTGCTCTCAGTTTGTTTAGGATCTCCTGCTCGGGGAATGGTGCTATTCAAAGGTCCTCAAGATGGCTGTCCACAAACACACCCATAGCCAATCTAATCTAGAAGACTCCTCATTGAGACTCTTTTCCAAGTGATGCTAGGTTATGTCAAGGTGACAACTATAACTGCCAAGAGTGCTTTAGCGGTTATTCTGTGCTGTACAGATGTAAGGAAGGTTAGTAATCATGATGAGTCATGATTACTTTCTGTGCCTCTGCAGGAAGCTCTACCACCATAACAATGCCCAGCTGGGCATGGCTGTGATGCGTGCAGGGCTGACCAACTGGCATGCTGGTAACATCGAAGTGGGGCATGGGATGATCTGCAAAGCCTATGCAATTCTCCTGGTGACACACGGACCCTCCCACCCTATCACCAAGGACTTAGAGGTAAATAGCATCCTGGAGGTGGGCAGTCCCTGTCCTGCTTGAAGGTCTCTTGAGGTGGGAGTCCTGGTTCACCTGGACTTTGCTTTATGGAAGTCTGTAGACTGCCAGCTAGACCAGAAAGAACTTTAGGATGCATTAACCTTACCCCTTGATTATGTATGAGGAAACAGAGGCCCAAGGGAGGGTAGTACTCATCTCTAGTTATTCAGTAGTTGATGGTAAGGTCGAGATGGTTAATTTTATATCTAGTATAGAAAACTTAGTAAAGGCAGAGTCTCTGTCAATCTTACTTACCATGGTGTCCTGGGCCTCTTGACAACTAGCTCTTCTGGATAAGCCCTGAGGGGTTTTGTGGGAGGGCAAAGACTTTGTTTTGTGTTGTGCAACTATAATCTTCCCAACCCGCTGTGGTTAAGTCCCTTCACTGAGGTCCTGTAAGTACAGAGGTCAGGATCTATGGTTCAGACTTGGGTCCTCAGCTGACAGAGGGAAGAGGAGTTCTATGCTAAAAACAACTCTTCAGCTGCTGTCTCAGGGTCCAACTCTCAACTCCCTCTCCCTGTGCTGCTAGGCCTGCTGCCACACCATCAGTCCACCGTGGTGCCCCCCCCCCAGCTCTCTCTCACACACACAAACACACACGTGTTTCTGAAGGGGTAGAGTTGATTCTTACTGACCACTCATCGTTTATCCAAAGATATGTTAGGACCTTGTCTTGGGGACGTGTCACTCTCAGTGCTGTTATCTGTGTCCCACAGGCCATGAGGGTGCAGACAGAGATGGAGCTGCGTATGTTCCGCCAGAATGAGTTCATGTACCACAAGATGCGAGAGGCTGCCCTGAACAACCAGCCCATGCAGGTCATGGCTGAGCCTAGCAATGAACCAGCCCCGGCTCTGTTCCATAAGAAGCAATGAGGACCTTGTTGGAGAGTAGGGGCTGGGAGCTGGGAAAATTACTGTCTGTGTCCCTCACTGTCATTTTGGTTCAATTCAACTCAGCTTAGCTCTATGTCATCCCAGACCAATTCTCTCTATATGTGTATCGGGTGCTAGATTCCATCATCTATTTCATGAAGAAGCCCCAAATATAATGGGGCTAGAAGGAAAAAATGTAAACAAACAAGGCACAACATAATATTAAATACAATGGCAAACTCTATGGAGAGGGGTCCAGAGGAGGTGTGTGTGTGTGTGTGTGTGTGTGTGTGTGTGTGTGTGTGTGTGTGTGCATGCTGACACATGTACTATGGGAGGCAGGTACCTAGACTCTCAGACGACTGCCTGCCTGTCTGTGCAGGTCTCTGGGGCTGCTGGTCTCACCTGTGGCGAGAATATTTAGGGTTTTGCAGACTGGGATAGGTGATGTCCTATATCTTCAGGCTGGTATGGAGTTACTAACAAAACACTGGGGCTGTGTTTGGCTCTTTGAGATCCACTCAGAGACATTCGGGATGGTGCCTAGAAAGAGGCACCCTGTTCAGACCACCTGTCTTCCCTAGTGTGAGCTTGAAGCACAGTTTGAGAGATAAATCTAGAACACACAGAGAAGGAATTTTTCCCTCCCTGGTCCTACTCACCAAGCCTAAGCTCCTTGTTATGTGGGGGCTACTTGAAGAAAAGCTGAGGTTTTTCTGGCCATTGACTAGTAGGAGTGAGAAGGCATTTCAGGGTGGAGCTGAGGGTGTGCATGCCTGACTGTGGTGGGCCCAGTGGAAGCGGCTTGTAGGGGTTCTAAGCCCGGGTAGTCTGCATCGGTTTAGGTTTCATCCTTGGCCCCAGGGAGTGTCTCCTTTGTAACGAGTGACTGTTACTTCCTATGCTTAATTTCTTTATTCTGTCCATTCTCTGGGCCTCTCACTAGCGATCTCTGCTCCTGCTCTGGACCCCTTGCTTCCTGCGACCTCCAGAGCTTACTCCATTATCACCCCTTCTCCATTCCCAGGCCTTGCCATTTGCCCCACACAGGACTTCTGTTCTTTTTCTTTCTTTTCTTTTCTCCCCTTCTTACATTTTAGAGACAGGGTCTTTCTACTTAGCCCTGGCTGTCCTGGAATTAGCTCTGTAGACCAGGCTGGCCTCCAACTCACAGAGATCTGCCTGCCTCTGGGATTAAAGATGTACTCCATCACACCCATCACCACTGGGCTTCTTTAATGAAGTCAATAAATATGCTGAGGGCCCTTGGATTTTCACAGCTGGGAGTTCTCTTCAGTTTTATGGTGTTTTCTGTTTCTCTTTTTCCATTTCTTCTCATACCCACTGCCCACTGGTTTCTACCTTTGCCCCTCCATTAAAATGGCTCTTTTCTAGTTCCTTATATTATCCAGGCTCTCTGTTAGCAGCACACCCCAAACTTGGTTTCTGAGACCCCATTCCTTTGCAATGAGCTTCTGATGTGGTTTCTCTGGCTTTCCCTGGTGTTGTTTCTCATCTGCCCCCAACATGACCCTGAGTTGATTTTGTCCTTGGCTGATTCTGTTCTTGCTCAGCACCCTCCTAGCATGAATTTAGGTGACGCATTATCTAATGACTACATTGAGGTTTCTGGTTCTCAGGTCTGTTATCTGATCTTACAACTTGAACTCCAGCCCCTCACATCCTCTTGGGTGCGTGTTCTTCAGGCACCTCAAAGTCAGTATGCTCCAAGTGAGACTCCCCAACACCTCTCCTAACACCTAGTCATTCTCAGAACACTACCCAAGAATGCCACCTCCTCCATCGTGTTGTGGGTTCCTGAGGACAGGGCCACATCCTTCTGTGCGTCCTTCTGTCTCTAGCACAGGTCCTGGAACATGATAGTGCTCATGAAGTGTATATTGAGTACGTAAATGAATGAAATACATATGTCAAAGTTAAAGAGTTACACAACTGTGTATTTTGAATATGTTTGTTGTAACAGTCAGCAAGACCCATTCAACCCTCCATGTTTGTGGGACACAGCTTCTTTCTTTCTGACAGTCTTTCCAGAGAAACATGATCTCATGGCTTGTATCTGTGATGTCCAATTTAGTAGCCACTAACAGCTTGTGACTACTTGTCGCGTCTGCTGCGCGGCCTGTGTCCGAGAACGTGCGGAGGGTGTCGGGGATTGACAACACAGAGACTCGTTCAACGATGTAAAGAAAACTTTAAGCAGGCCCCAAAAAGGTTCAAGAAAACTTCCTAAGAAAGGCTCCCACCAGAGAAGCTTCTGCTCTCTCCTCTCCCCTGGCTGGTTCTGCTCTGACCCCAGAAACTGATCTGGGCGTGGCAGAAGAGGTGGTTAGTCTTTGGACAAGGTCGAGGTCAGGGTAGTTTCTGTGGGCAGGCCTTTTCCAGGAACTTAATGCCCCCAGGCATTGTATTGTTTTTAGTAAACATGTTTTTAGTAAACATTGTCTTACAGCTGCCTACTCCCAGGCAGAGGGGGAAGTGGGTCTCTGCTCAAGGTCTGGTGTTCCCACAACTATTGAGCCCTGGAATAATATTAAGGAGATGAAAATTTAATTTTACTTAATGTCAGTTTATGGGCTTTTATTGTTTTGTTTGATTTGATTTGATTTTCAAGACAGGGTTTCTCTGTGTAACAGTTCTGGCTGTCCTGGAACTCACTTTGTAGACCAGTCATGATACTCCTGCCTCTGCCTCCCAAGTGCTGGGGATAAAGACATGTTACCATGACCCGCCAACTAATTTATGTTTAGCTAGGGAAGGTGGCCAGTGGCTGCCGCATTGAACTGTGATTTTAGAGAAATGCCTTAGTGTTGTTTGAGAGCAGGGATCTGATGAAAACCATTTAGGTTCGCCTTCTTCACAGCTATCCTGATACCAGACTGGTTACTTCACTCCACCTCAGTTTCCTCATTTCTCCATCTGCCTAGGTTGGCAGTGAGGCCTGGATTTGTAAACTGTAAAGCTTTTAGGATAGCACCAGGACCATCGGCACTGTTTAAAGAGAACTCCATAGTGTTATACCACATTTCTGACAGGGTCTCCATTTTCCTAATTAGAAAGGTAAGGAGTGGATTGTGGTGCGCTAAAATTGACTTTGTCAGCTGTGCACCTGCCTACCAATACCATGTTTACTGGTTTCATGCTGACAGGTAACTTGAAGTTGGCCATGACAGGAATGTTAAGCCCGTGCCCATTGTTGTAAGTTTAGAGCATCTGTGTTAACCTATCAAATGGGGAGATCCAGAATGGATCCTTAGAATGTTAAAGTGATCTCTTCTTAAACTGAGTGGAGACTGTACTCCCAAGCCTCTACCCACCTCAGAGCAACACTGAGTATGTCTAAGAGTTCTGTGTGCCAACCTCACCATGGAAGGCACCTGCATCAGCCCTGTATTGGTGAAACCAGACATTGTTATCACTTACCCAGACATAGCCATCACCTGGCGGCTCTCTCAGGGTCTGCCTCTAAAGATCTGAGATGGAAAACTGTGATGGGACCTTCACCATAGCCAGATGATTTTCCTACTGAGTATTTCATGCCATTTCACTTACAGCATGTGAACCCCTCAGTAAGTACCTGCTGTCCCCTGGGTCAAGTGCAAATCCCTTTCCAGGGTGCAAAGACTCACTGTATAGACTCAGTTCTGTCTGTGTCCTCTCATGTACATCCCTTTCATCATATCCATCTGCAAAATAAATACCTCCTGATGCTCTCAGACCTCCTGTGATTCTTTTCTTGTGTGGAAACGGAAAATTGTGCATGCTCAACATGTATACAAAAAGTGATCCAGGACCAACCAGGAAGATGGCTCGGTGGATAAGTGTGCTTGGCATTAAGCCGGACAACCTGAGTTCAATGCTCAGATCCCACAGAGTCAGAGGAGAGAACAGACTCCTGCAGTTGTCCTGGCCTCCTCAAGTACACCATAGCACCTGCACACCCCCTTCCCCAGTAAGTAAATAAAATGTAAAAATAAATAGACAAAAATGCACCCAGAAGCTCGGGCATAGACCATGTTAGAGTCTCCCTTCCTTTACCCTGTCAAACCACTTTCTTTACCTAATACAGACAATCTTGCAGAAAAACAAAAAGGAGAGAAACAAAAACAGAAAGAAATGGGGGGTAAAAAAGGAAACAGTATTTGGTGGACATACTTAATGTGCATCGGACATGAAAGTGTTCTCCCAGGACTGAGAGCCCCTTGTTGGTGAAATGTCCACAGGCTAGACAAAGGCCAGGGCACTAGCGTGTGTGTGTGTGTGTGCTGCCCACAGTGTTTGAGTGTGTGAGTGTGTGTGTGTGAGTGTGTGTGCTGCACACACAGTGTGTGAGTGTGTGTGTGTGCTGCACACAGTGTGTGAGTGTGTTGGGGGTGGGTAAAGAGAGGAGGGGCCAAGGTGAAGATGGCAGGTCCCATCAATGGCTGTTTGTTCAGGTACTAAGTTCTCTGGGCACCTGTACAAAATCCAAGTTTAGCATCTTCCAGGGCAAAATATATAACCCCTCCCCTCCTAGAGCAAGATCCTGTTAGGAATGATTTTGGGAAATACTGTGTGATCCCTAGAGATTTTGCTGAAAAATCTTGGAAATACTTTTTCTTGCTTCAGAGCCAAGGACTTAGTTTTCTGCTGGTGGACAACGCAAGCCCCCTTCCCCTGTACTGGCACTCAGCTTAGCTTCTTTGGTCATGACAGTTTCTGTCAGCGCTCTGAGTATCACGCTGTTCTAGCTCTATTCTGATGCCACGCCAAACACCACAACAAAGAGCAATTCATGAAGAAAAGGGTTTATTTCAGCCTGCAACTTCCAAATAACTGTCCATCACTGAAGGAAGTCAGGACAGGAACTCAAGACAGGAACCCGGAAGCAGGAGCTGAGGCAGCGGTTGTGGAGGAACGTTACTCACGGGCTTGCTCTCTCTGGCTTGTGTCCAGTCAGCTTCCTTATACAACCCAGCCCCACTTGCCTAGGGATGGTGCTACCCACTGTGGGCTGAGCCTAGTTCAATCATCAGCCTAGATGACTCCCTACAGACAAACCCACAGTCCAATCTGATGGAGACGGTTCTTCAGTGAAGGTTTCTTCTTCCTACGTCACTTAAAATTTGTGTCAAGTTGATAAGAAAACCAGTATACACACCCCGGTAGCCACCCCTGAGGAATCTGAGAATGTTATTTGCTTGCAAATCATTTCATGGCTCCTTACATAAGCCACGAGAGAAGGACCTGCACTATGCACTTTTTAGGAGCTGTAGCTATGATCCAGAATCATAAGTCAGTCAGCTCGGCTCTATCTTCAAGTCAAATACTTGTTAAACAGCCTCCTTATCAAACACATAATCCCCAAAATTAGTTGCTTGCAAAAGAGTCAGACAACATAAATTATGTAAAAATCTCTCAACCTCCCGATTCTGTTCCCATCCCAGAATCACCGTCATCTGATGGACCAGTTACAGCTAGGTTTTTCCCTAGGCATTCATGGGTGTGTAGTAACGGACAGCTTTATTTCCTACATCAACACCATTTCCATGAAAGATATTACATTGTCAGTATCACTCTAAAACTTATTCTAGACAATGTGGTTATAGGGTTGTAATCCCAGCATTTGGGAGATGGAACCAGAAGGATCAAACATTCAAGATCTTCTTCCATTACCCAGTAAGTTCATGGGCTACATGAGACCCTGTCTTTTTCTATAATAGTTAGAAATCTTTCCATCTCAGTACGTGTAGACTGATACCATCATTTATAGCAGATGATTTCAAAGAGCATGAATCTACCACATTTAATCTAACCCTCCTTTTTAAAGATTTGTTCTATTTTAAACTTTGTCTCTGTCTCTTTCTGTCTGTCTGTCTCTGTCTCTGTCTCTCTGTCTCTCTTTCTCTTTCTCTCTCTCTCTCTGTGTTTGTGTGTGTGTGTGTGTGTGTGTGTGTGTGTGTGTGTGTGTAGACATAAGTGCAGGTTCCCCCAGAAGCCAGAAGAGGACATCTGATTCCCTGGAACTGGAACTGGAGTTAGAGGTGGTTGTGAGCCTCTCTACCTGGGTTCTGGGCCCAAACTTGGGTCATCTGCAAGAACAGTAGATGCTCTTAACCACTGAGCCATCTCTCCAGCCCCTTTGCTCATCTTTTCCCTGTGTGGGGAGGCACATGCACTTCATGGCACATACGTGGACATCAGAGGACAACCTGACGCATTGGTTTTCACCTTCTGCCTTGTTTGAGACAGGTAGCCCATGAACTGGTCCATGACCGTCTGCGGATTCTCTTCTTTGCCTCCCTCTTCCTGTGTGGGTGCTGAGATCATAGATGCGTAAGCCACTCTGTTGGGTTTTATGCAGGCTTTGGTAATCTGAGGTCAGGATGTCAGGCTTGTGACAAAAGCGCTTTGCCCACTGAACAACCTCCCCAACCCTATCTAGCCAAAAGACATCTGTTTCTACTTTATGTTTCTGCTTTTCCTTTCAGATGCAGAACTGTGTGCACACCAAGCAAGTGCTCTACCACTGAGCTGTGTCCCAAGTCTATTTTCTTTCTTTCTTGTTTGTTTACTAAGATCTAGTCTCACTGTGTAGCCCAGGCTGATCCTCCTGTCTCTGCCTTCTAAGAACTGGCATTACAGGAGGGTGTACCTTTCTGTTTTCTGTACACGTATACTGTACTTCCTCAGGAAGATGCACAGTGGTGTTGCAAGGTGCTGGGGACTTCACTGAAAATGTTAAGGGATGCTGTCAAATGGTGTCCAGCAAGGGCCTCACCAGTTTATGTCTCCACCACTGAAGGTAGAGTCATTCACAATATTTTTACAAACTTGGGTGTAAGCAACGTCCACTTTTCCTGGCTCTTTTGTATTTGGGCACTTCATCTTACATTCCCACCTCAGTTATAATTATGGCAAAAATAAACAGATTTTATATTAGGAGTGGCCTATTAAATGTCCTTGACCTGCCTGTCCATTGACTTGCTGGTCATTTATTTTAATTTGTGGAAGTGTTTAATATTCTATAGCCTTCACTACATAAGCCACAAGTATGCTCTCCCACAGTACTGCTTCTTACGAAAATTACATTTACGTTATCTTTTTCACATGTAACCTTCAAATTTTGATGGTTAGATTGGTGAAATCAAATTTATTCATCTTTTCCTCATGGTCTTTGCACTTTATATAAGAAATACAGTACTAGGGAGATGGCTTGATAGAGTGCATACTGCTCTCACAGACTGTAAGTGTTACAGGTCTGAGGGGAAAGGCTTCCCAATGGAGGTGTTGTAGTTCTGAGGTGAACAGTTTTCCCAGTGCAAGTGCTATAGCTCTGAAGGGAAAAATATCCTAATAGTTGAGAGCCAAGGAAAACCACAAAGTCATACTGCACAACAAACCTCACACAAGATTTATTGGGAGGGAAAAACCCAGGAGAATGGCTGCTTCTGCTTGGGTGAGAAGCAGCAGGAAACAGGGTTTATATAGGATTTCTTGGGAGGGGAGGGGGAACTTTCCAGGGTGAGGATTGGTGGGATTTCAAGTCCTGAGCTTTGGCTTTTGACTCTGTAGGGCAGATCTTGGCCACCTGCATCTAGAGGGGCTGGGCCTGGCCGTTACAGCCTCTAGAATGTTCTGTGGGCAGAACCTGGCAGTTGGAGGCCCTCGGCGGCAGGACCTGGTCACTTGAGGGGCTTACACAGAGGACCCCAGTTCCTAACAACTACATCAAATGGGTCACAATGGCCTATAACTTCAGCTCCAGGAGATCTGATACCTTCTTCCTACCTCTGAGGTACGCAGGCACACACAGATACTCATAATTAAGACTTTAAAAGAAAGTCTTGTATGTTAGAAGCTATTCACTGCTGTGTCTCTCTTTTCTTTCTATTTCCGTTTCTTCCTTTTTTGTTTTTTGTTTTTGTTTTGAGACAGAAGTTCTCAGTGTATCCCTAGATGTCCTGGGATTTATTATATAAACCAGGCTAGTCTTGAATTCACAGAGATCCACCTGGTTCTACCTCCTAAGTGCTGGGATTAAAAGTGTGAATAAAATCACCATCACCTAGCTTCTTCCTATTTCTTAGCTGTTTTGTTTGGAGGTAGGGGCTCATCTAGCTCAGGCTGACCTCAGACTCCCTGTGTAGTTGAGGGTGGCTTTGAACACCTTAAACTTCCTGCCTTCACTTTCCAAGTGCTGGAATTACAACCATATATTATCATGCCTGACTGTTATGTTTACTTGGAACATTTCATATTTATTTACTTTGCTTTTCAGTCTAGAATTTATTTCTGTGACTGGAAAATTGGTTCATGCTATTAGTTTTTATTTTCCACTGTAGCTGCTAGCTCTTTACCAAGGCCAGGATACTTCTGGTACTAAAAGACTGTGCAGGTGGTCATGGCAGAAATGGGCAGTAATTTGGTGTCTGAGAATTGGATTACTTTGTCATTGTTCCCCAAACTGAGTGGCTTAAGGAACAGAACTCATAGTTCTGGAGGCTGGAAGTCTGAGATCCAATGTTGGCGGTGCCAAGTTCCCTCTGAGGGAGTGGAGAAAGCATCTGGTTCGAGGTCCTGCTGGCTTCACATAGATGCATCCTGGGTATGTCTAAATAAAGACATTGGCCGTGTTTGAATTAGGAGCCCACCATATTTTCTCTGTGGTCTTTGATGGGTGCAATAATATGCTTCTAAATAAGGTCACGTTGTGAGTGACTGGACATTAGGATTTCAGTGTGTGACTTTCTACTGGTTGCTGCTCAACTCATATAAGGCTAACAGACTGGGGCAGAGTAGTGTTCATGGGGTTGCTTCCACTTCCTGCTTCCTGTTTCTGCCCACATTGTGGGAGGAATTCCACCTGAGCTGCTTCATAAACCCGCCAAAAAGAGAAAAACTTGATCATCTTGTAGCTGAATGCCCAACCTTTTAGAGCCTGTCTACTGATGCGGGGGTCATGTGTCACTGTGCTCATGGCAGTGGCTCTCCCTTGCCGCCTGGTCTTCACAATCCCTGTTCTTCTGCAGAGACACCCTCAAACCCACTGCATCCTTCTAGCTCCAGCTTCTTGCCCGTAGGGTTAACAGAGAGGGTATGGCAGACACTCTCCAGATCTGGCCAGGCTTGGCATTCCTGTCAAGGACACCTGAGACAGAGGTTGGTATCCAGGGTGAAAGTTATAGTGCAGATCTGAGCTGGTATAGTGACGCACAAATTATAATCACAAAGTCAGAGGTGATCCCTGCTCACTGAAAACATCAGGACTGGGGATACAGCTCAGTGATAGAGCTAATGTCTAGTCACTTAATTCCCAACACACACACACACACACACACACACACACACACACACACACACACACACACACACTAAAAAAGAACAGTGCCATAATGAGAAGCCATCAAGAAGAAATGCTTTCAAAAACAAAGGTAACTTTATTGCATAAATTTTACACTGTAAAAGAATATGAAATGCAGCCTTGTCTAAATTCTCTTGCTGACTCTCTTGTAGACAATGTCGCCCAGTGTCATGGTCTGAAATTAAGAAGATAGATTATGAGATATTTTCTTGATGATGAATTGTAAAACAAAGAAACAAAACCAACCTCCCTTAATGTTCCCAAATGTGCTAACACATGAGACAACATTAAAGCTTTCCATTTTCTTTATGGACAGAGGAATGGTTGGCAACTTTTTCTAAATCACCAGGCCATATCTTGTCACGTCTCTTGTTCATGTGGAGAGCTGTCCTGCAGCCATTGAATTGTTTCCTAAATCAATGGCAGCTATAGAAAAACCATCCAGAGCAGTCCAATCCATTGTCTCAAAATCTCCCTTAGATCTATTACTGTCCATTAACAGCCTATGGCTGAACACAAGGATTTGTACATGGATACACTGGTCAACTAGACTGGGACAGTGGGTATTGTGTAATTTGCCTCTTCAGCTTGTGAATGAAGCGCATGAGAACACTGGGCATGGGTTTGTATGGCAGAATGCTTGCTCAGCACACGCAAAGCTTCAGCATAGTTAGAAAAAAAACCACATCAGTTTTAGGATTGTTGGTGAATGGTCCTTCCACCCCTCTCGGTCTCTGATTTTGTGTCTTATGTTATCAAGTGAAAAAGTTGCTCCTTAGCCCCAGCAGTCACTTGGGGTTTTATCACTTATCAGTTGCATGGTCTTGGATATTAGCCTGATTATGAAATCCATTGTCTGCGTTTCCCATAGGAGACCGGAAGACTAGGGGAAATGCGTCTGACCTCAGTCCAGGGCGGCTCCTCTCTGCTCACCTGCTCTGCTATCAGAGTGAGGGGCAAGAGTGGGGACTGAATGTTGCTTCATGATTGCCATCCCTCTCTCTCCATGAGTGGAGGAGGTTTTCACTTCCCCAGATAATGCCACATGGACAGGTTTCTGCCTTCTGTGAAGTCCTAAAGGGCATTCTGGATGCGAAGGAGAGCTGAAAGACCTGGGCATGGCGAAACACTAGCAATTATCCTGCAGACTTGGGACGGGATATTACCAGCAGCTGGACATGGAGGATTACTGCATAGGAGTGCACACCCGGTGTGTCATTCATTAGCGACCGTAAACTTGGTAGCAGTGTGACTTCACACCAGTGCCAAGTGGGCAGAGGCATTCAGTAGGCACCTGAGCTGTGGAAGACGGCAGCCTCTGTGGCTTGTTGGTCAGTGCTGAGGCAGAGGGAAAGGCTGTGGCCATACTCTGACATTGTCAAAGGAACAGCAAGGAAAGAGCCCAGCTTTTGCTCAAACAAACCTCCCTCCTGGAGGTTTTGCACTGATGGGAAGTAAGGATGCAGGAGGCACTGAGGCCTCCTGGATAGGAGATCTGCAGATGGAGTGAAGTCTGGGGACATCTCTGGATTGAATGGACTTCTGTCCCCCATCCCAGCAGAGACAGAAAAGGCCAGCTGTGCTCTGTACATCCTGACCTGTGTCTCAGCACACACACTCACTCCATCCCATTTAGGTGCTGTTGGGATTGGGGAGAGGCAGGGAGTGGGCAAGGAGGAGAGGCTGACCCTGGGAGCAGAAGGGCAGCCTGGAGGTGAGAGACACCAGGGGAATTAGAAAAGGGTGCCCCTTCCTCAAGTCACTGCTCTTCTATCTGTCAGAAAGTCACCCTAATAATTCAGCCCTCGTTTGGTGAGAACAAGATGGCTGCAGATGTACTGAATGCAAATCCTCTTTGTCTACAGCATGAACAGTTTCCCCTAGGGCTTGATTGGTGAGCAGCCATGAACTTAGCTCAAGGGACAGACCCAGTTCCTGGAGATCTGACTCTACCATTTGACCAGCTCATCTGGTCAAAGCCTTACTTTCCCCATTTAAAAAGTGTTGTTCCAAAGACTCAAGACAGTATGTATCAACTACATGGAAGATTATGGAAGTCCAGGTCTCGGGGAGGAAAAGATGGGAGAATGAGAGATATTATACAACCGCCCCTCACCCTTTACACCTCCATTCCCCTCAAACGCTGGGGTGGCAAGACCAGAGTGCCAACTTACATTGGTGATTGTGTCGCCGTTGAGTTCAGTCACGGACGTCATGCCTTTGAAACTGGTCACCATTTTATTGTCACCTTCCATCTTAACCACAGCCTGCAGGGAAGAGAGGTCATGACCCGTGAGGAAAGGCCGGGCAATGAAGCTAATGAGGTTGCTTCCCTGGGTGGTAGCAACTGACAGTGAGTCAAACGCCCTGTTCATCTCCAGTTCCCTAGTACTGAATGGAAATAGGGGTATTTATGAATGAAAGAGAATGTCAAGCCTACCTAAGTGGTTCTCCCTTGGAGGGAAAAGATCTAAAATAAAATGTAAAATCCCATTTTCAATCTTAGGGAGGGAGGCTGTAGCAGAACCCCAACCACCAGCAGCTGAGGGGACAGTTTGCTTTGGTAGATGTTTACCCTTTCCTGTTGTGGTGCCAATTCCAGGCCTTATACATCAAGGATGGCAGTAAATAGAAGCATCGCTGTGGTTGGTCACAGTGCAGCGTTTATAATCCCAGCACTCAGGAGGCAGGAGCCGGAAGGTACTGAGTTTGAGGGCAGTGTGGACCACATGGCAAGATGCTAGCGGCAAAGAATAAGGAGGGATGGATGGAGGGAAACGGGAGGGAAGGAGGAAGAAATCTAGTCAGGAACAAAAGACACAAGGTCAGAACTTTGGCCTCCACAATGGGCCCTTGGAAAACCCATGGCACCCCACCGCTGGCCATGAGCAGATCAGGAGCATCGCCCTCCACGTTTGACTTTGACATGTAAGAAAGGCAGAAATACGAGCAACCTGAAGAGGTAAAGAGACTGCTGCTGTGCCTGAGGCACAGGCTGCCAGGAAAGGCAGGCGCAGAGAGGGCAGACGCACGGTGAACTGACTACCCTGGGCTGTGTGCACAGAGAGCAGACACACAGTCCACTGACTACCCTGGGCTGTGCAGACTTCACAGGGAGCCGCAGATGACAGGACCCGCAGCACCTGGATCTCGCTGCTATCACCTGTCACCACTCACACAGCCCACAGCCAGCTGGCATTGCCGCCTGGAACCACTACCTGAGGAGGCGAAGCTGCCCTGGCTCAGATAAAGGTTTTCACTGACAGGGATTTGCCCCGGTTCTGGGCTCTCCTTGGAGGACTCTGAGAGCCCGGAGCACTGTTCCTGGGAGACCCCGTGACTTAGGATCCTGCTCTGTGCCCGTTTTCCCCACATCCAACCACACAGTAGAGGTCGGGACACGATGATGCCTGATCAGCTCTGAGACAATGAGAAGTCTGTTCTCAGAGCTCTCTCTGTCTCCTGCCTGAAGTGGGTTCAGTGACACGGTCTGTGTTAGGAGAATTTTTTGGGAAGCAGGAGGTGGGACTACATACCTTGACCTTTTCCCCACTCATGGTCTCCAGCTCGCACTCCTCCCCCAAGATGAACTCGTTCTTGACCACTTTGGGCCCATAGGTGAGGGTGAGTTTGACATGCTTCCCGTTATGCTCGATTTCTGATATCCCCTTGATGTCCCTCCCCTTCTGGATGAGGTCATCAGGCAGACCTGCAAGAGCCCATGTAAGGTTAGAGACCGGAGCAGAAGAGGAGGCCACTGCAGTTTCCTGAGGCCCCACACACTTCTACATAGCAGACCTGTGAGCAGTGAGGCCTTTGGCCTCTGACACGGAAAGTCAGTGGCCTGCTACTATTTTCCCAATTAGTATCATTAGTTTTTGAGGCAGGGTCTATTTTAGCCTAGGCTAGCCTTAACTCACTATATAGTTGAGCATCTGATCCTCCTGTTTCCACCTCCCCGTGCTGGGATTACAGTCACGTGTCTCCATACCGGGTTTGTGTGGTCTGGGGATTAAACCCAGGGCTCCCTGTGTGCTAGACCAGTAATCTACCCACTGACCTGCATCCCCAGTCCACAAATTCATTTGTCATAAAGACCCTCATTTGCCTGAGGCCCTTTCCTCTGCGGATTCCTGCTTTTTACTTATTCTCCCTCACAATTTCCCCTTTCTTAGGTGGCCTTCTTCTTAAAGTGGGAACACTTCATCCTTCAGGACGTTTATCTTCCAAATCCAATAGTCCCACATACAAAGTGGGACCACACCAGGCAAACTTGCTCTGGCCTCTGGAGTCAAGGCTCTTGTGGGTAATGTACAAAAGTCCTTTGCCCTTGAATAGGGCTTTGCAGATTTCAGAGCAAATCTATGCTTTCACGTGAATGGAGGTTCACAGGAATCATGGCTTCACAGCAAGAGTAGAGAGCCCGTCGTACGACTAAGGGGGTCCTCAACTTCATGACTCATCTACCAAAGAGGCTTTGAGTCCTGGGATGACCTGAGTGTCCTGGTTTCCCTGCTCCTGCTTTTTCTCATCTCCTGCCTGTGGGCAACCTCCTTTGTCCCACTTTGCCCTCTGCCCACAGGACTGTCTCTTCCTGGAACATTTTTTCTCCCTGGTCTCAGGCTCAGCCTTCACCACCACAAAGTCTTCCCTCCTGCACCCTGGGGGAGATGTGGGGGTACCTAAATAGCATCTCTGGGACCCAGCAGCTTCTTCTAACTCCTATACAGTGACCCTTGCCATATCTACTTCCCCTTTCTTGGCTTCAGTTGTCTCAACAGTGATCAACTCAGATTTATGGTGAGTATTAAACATGGGCATTGCAATCAATGCCTGGTATAAAGTCATACATATTAAGGGATACTTCATTGCATTTACCTGTTAATAATTGGTCACTACTGTAACTTTGTCTCCAAACACTGGTCAGGATTTTAGCTTATCACATTTTGTCTCCCTGGTGTATGTACAAGCACAGAGCTTGAGGTGTGGTTGGTCTTGAACCAATATGTGCCAGAAAAAAAAGAATGAATGGGTGAGTGAATGAATGAATAAGGTCATGAAATGAAGTACCAGTGGACACACACACATCAATCCAGTTCAGTGTCATTTCCCCTGCTCCCAGTGACCTTGTCCAGTGAGGAACGGTGTAAGTAGCAAGAGACCAGGAATGTCACTATAGCACCTCTCAATTTGGGATAGCCTGGACCCCTCCTTCCACCTCAACATCGGACCTTGACTAGCTGCTAGACCCTCTTTGTCGTTACATCAGCTCTGAAGTTCCATCCAGCACTCACCAATTGCCTTCATGAAGGGCTCAAAGTTCTCTTGGCTCTGCAGTTGGTACTTGCCGGAGAAGTTCATGGTGGCGACGAGGCTTCCTTTCCACAGCTGACCACAACAGCTCTGTCTGCCAGGCCACCCACTGGTGGCTATTTTATAAGGGGCTTCTTCCTCCTCAGATATAGGCCATAGGTCAGTGATTGTCGATTTCTTTATGGCCAGGTTCAAACATTAACTCCTGAGAGCAATGGTCAACGATAAAAATCGGAATGGGCAAGGCAGAGGTTTGTTCTAATTCAGCAAACATTAGTGAGTGCCAATCAGAAGCTCTCTGCAATGTTGCCACCACTAATGAAATAAGTGTGTGTGCATGAAATGTGTGCACGGATGGATATGTGAATCGTCTCTAACAACGTACACATGCATATATACATATGTGAATGTGTTTGTACACTTGTATGCATGTACATATTTATATACATGTAGCTACATATGGACATATGCATATATCTATATATAAACACGTTTATATATGTGTGTGTTACATGGGGGAGAAATAACTTTGAACTCAAACCTTTTCCACATAACCTTATGTTTGTTTCTCAACCTTTTGTTACTATACAAACATAATTTTACAAACATGTCATCAGTATTGTATCCTGAGAATTCTTCCTCAATGATTCCGGGTAGTTCCACAGTCCAGGCAGGCCTCCCTTTTGAAGTGCTAACAGGGCATCACCGTCAGCAGGTGTAAGCTCTCTGCAGCAGCGGTGTAGAAATTTAGCTGTGTTTTGTTTGGTAAAGACAAGTCAGGGGAAGGAAGAAGGCATTGCCTGCTGATTTGCTCCATCCCTGCCTCAAGACAGGAGCAGGGAACTGAGGTGATACATGGGAGTCTTGTCTGCCTGGAACGGGCCTTTGTCGGGAGGCAGAGGATGCTTCATCCCCTGTGGAGATGATGAGCCTTTCCCAGTTCTTGTGTTTGAGGCAGCTCTCGGCAAGAGCCATTTCACACCCTCCTCCTCTTTTCCGTCTAGACTTTAGTGTCAGCCTCTTCACCATAGCCTTTAGCTCTCCATCCTCTAGTCTTCTGGAATTTGTGTCTTTTCTGCTCTTTCCCCTTCTCCCAGCTAGTGGAACGCTTTATAACACCCCCGCACCCATCCTGCCTCCTCCATTCAGCTGGACTGACTTCTGTACATTCTGTCCTCACGGTGCTGGATTCCAATGTCTGGCACATGGGATGAGCTCGATCAGTGATGGGTCAGCAAAGGGGGAAAACATCAAAAGATAATGAGGCCGCAGCTCTCGTGGTTAAGAGGTAATGAGAGATATAGAATAGTCACATCAGCAAACCAGTCCTGTAATCAGTGAATCATGAGTCCAGAAGCAAGGAGACTGGAGGGCAAGTGTGAATGTGCGCATGCGCGTGGGCATGTGCGCGCTTCATGCGGCTGTGGCTGCACCGAGAGCCAGCGGGGAAACGAGTGAAAGGGATGTAAACTGTTGCTCCGGCTGACAGCCCACGCCTCTCTTCCCACCCTCGGTGTTCTTTCTCGTTTCTCTGCAACTCTGCTCTGTCATCCCAGCCTGAGCTGAGCCCATGGCGGGAGAGTTTACATAGCATCCTCCTTGTTCATGGACAATTCCCTCCCACTTGCCTCATAATCACCAAAAAGATCAAATGCTTATCCAGTCCATCTGCACAGCAGCTCTCTACTCCACCCAGAAACTTGCTGGGTTGCATTATCTGCCTCAAGGCCAGAGGCTCTGGTCAGGCAGATCTGTAGTGGGGATGACAGGGAGGAATTTGAACTGGTAGAATTCGTGGCAGGGCCATCAATGCCAGGAAAACAGCTGAGGACCAACAGGCCTGCTGGTTTGCATCTGGGGTGTATCCTATCACCTCGATGTCTCTGGCAAAGTGGTGGCGGCACACACTTTTAATCTCAGCACTCTGGAGGCAGAGGCAGGCAAATCTCTGTGAGTTCGAGGCCAGCCTGGTCTACAGAGTGGCTGACATGCTCCAACGCTACACAGAGAAACCCTGTCTCAAAAACCTAACAAACAAACAAAAAAGGAGTCTTCAAATCTATACATCACAAGCCCAATGCCTGAGCCTTTCCCACTCACCCATCATAAGTAGTGTTTATGTACACTTGTTACAGGGGAGGTCCTTGCCTTTGGCATGATGAGAGAAGAGGCATCAGTTGAATGTAGCATCACACAGATTCTGGCCCCACTCCCTCTGGTAGCCACTCCCTCTGCCTCCCCTGCTTAGCCCTCTTCTAATAGTGCTAAGGACATGAAGAAATTCATGGTGTACATATTGAAATAATCCACAGGAGAAGGATACAGGCAAGCACACAGATTAACCCAATTAAGACCATACGAGTCCTTTAATTTTGGTTGACAACCAAGTGAGCCAACACCTCAGAGTCTCTTGGCTGAAGTTCAGAGGGACAGTATTTTAGAAGGCAAAGCTCACAAAAAAAATTCATAGTTTATATCAAAGCTAGGTGATGGTCAGACAAACCTTGAAACACCCATTCTGTCAGAATGGATGTAGTTACTTCAGACATAAATAGGGATTACTTTTTACTTATACCTTCTTCTGTTAGCTTATCTTATTTTACATTATGTTTGTATAAATTTAATACATCTGAACCATGGTCAGGGTCATGAAAGTCTCATATGTGTCGCCAAGGCAGATGTGTCTATTGTGAGATAGAAGGCTGAGAACTATCTAAGTAAACAGAAAACGGAAGTCAGGACAAGATGGTGTTACCTTGGTTATTTCAACATCAAATTAGGGCTGTCCCTGAACATCCTTGTGTGTTGAGAATTTATGTCCGTTTGTTGTTACCTAACCCATAGAGCACAAGGACAGGAATGGACACAGTGGTTCAAAGGATGATCAGAACATGAAAGGTGTCCTCCTGTTCTGAGCCTGGAATGTGCATCTTTTAATGTGACTTAAGATATGAAGGGGACAATCTAGACACTGATCTCCAAGGGGGCACCAAATTTTTGTATCTACATACATAATGAATTTAAAAGTCTATTCTATTAAGAAGTTGCACTGGAGTTTGAAATTCCAACCTTGGCAGCAAGAGTCAAGATGGAGAAAAAAATTATGCGCTCGTGCAGAAGGCTAGAAGAGGCCTGAAGGGGAAACAGAGGGAGCAGTGAGGCTGCAGGCAGTGCTCTAGCGCCTGCCAAGCCTGCTGCCCTCTTGCTCAATAGGGTAGCCTCACACAGGCATGTGAATAAGCGAGAATAAGAGGAACCAGTGAGAGTTTAGAGAACAGGCCACTGAGACACCTACATCCAACAAAGCAGGGATTCTAAGAAGGTCAGTGTTGACTTTGAGACTGGTCATTTAAAGTGAATACTTCCTTTGTTTTAAACCCTGCTCCTCCTACCTCAAAAGCTTCTTAGACGTAGTTGTTGGGCTGGGGATATGACTTAGTTGGTAGAATTCTTGATTGTCTAGTATGCACTGTACCCTGAAATCCATCCACACACCATATAAAGTGGATGTGGTAATGCACGCTCGTAAGGAATTGGAGGCAGAAGGGTTAGATGTTCGAGGTCGGTTTTCTGTGCCCGAGTTCCAGTGCCTGGAGACCACCACTGAGCCTCCCCTCCCAGCAGGAGCCTAAGAACCTCAGATTCTTGGTCTTCTCCACCCACAGGACCAGGTAAACCAGGGCCTGTATCTGCGCCTGTATATCAGTGCCTGGGGACTACCTAGGGAGTGCCACTGAGCCAAGCCTCCCCTCCCAGCGGGAGCCTACACATCCCAGCATCCTAGTTTCCTCCACCCATGAGACCATGACCAGGACCAGGAAGAGGAGGACTACCAGAGTATTGGACTTGCTTGCATCCACCAAAAGGGAACTCTGTCCCCTAACCACCAGGCCAGAAAGAGGCTCTTTCTGCACCCACTAGAAGAGATGGGAAAGAGACAATACAAAAACACACTCAGCAACAGAAAAACAAATATGACACCTCCAGATTCTAGAGACTCCACACCAGCAAGACTCCAAAATTCCAATGCAAATGAGGCCGAAGAGAATGACCTTAAAAACAGCATCATGAAAATGATAGAGGCCCTAAAAGAGGATATGGGAAAATCCCTCAAAGAAATGGAAGAAAAACAAACCAAAAAAATGCAACAAATGGAGGAAAAGACAAAACAAAAATTGCAAGAAACAATTCAAACAGTGCAAGGGTTGAAAACTGAAATAGAGACAAAAAAAAAAAAAAAACACAGTCCGAAGGAAGGCTGGAAATAGAAAAGCTGGGTAAATGGTCAGGTACTACAGATGCAAGCATAACCAACAGAATACAAGATATGGAAGAGAGAATCTCAGGTGTTGAAGATACACTAGGAGAAATAGAATTATCAACCAAAGAAAACCTTTTTTTTTACTTTTGGTTTTTTGAGACAAGGTTTCTCTGTATTGTTTTAGAGACTGTCCTGAGTTTGAAGCCAGGCTGGACCAACAGCCTCCAAAACAATGCAGAGAAACCCTGTCTTGTAAAACCAAAAAATAAATAAATAAATAAATAAAAATAAACATTACTAAAACTCAAATCACATATAAAGCCCCACACACTTATAGTGTGAGATTTCAACACCTTACTTTCACCACTAGACAGGACTACCAGACAGAAACTTAACAAAGAAGCAAAGGAATTAATAGAAATTATAACCCAATTGGGTTTAACAGGCACTATAGAACATTCCATCCAAACACAAACGAATATACATTCTTCTCAGAGCCACATGGAATCTTCTCAAAAATCAATGACATACTTGGCAACATATCAAACCTCAACAGGTACAAAAAAATTGTAATAACTCCTTGCATCTTATCAGACCACCATGGATTAAAATTAGAATTCAACAACAACACAAGTTGCAGAAACCCTACAAACTCATGGAAATTGAATAATGCGCAATTGCACCATTCCTGAGTCAAAGAAGAAATAAAAATAGAAATTAAAGACTTCCTAGAATTCAATGAGAATGAAGACAACATACCCAAACTTATGGATACTTTGAAAGTAGTGCTAAGAGGGAAGTTCATAACACTAAGTGCCCACATGAAGAAACTGGAGAATAGTAACACTACAGCATTAACAGCACAACTGAAAGCTCTAGAACACAAAGAAGCAAACTCACCCAGGAGGAGTAGACAACAGGAAATAATCAAATTGAGGGCTGAAATCAATAGAGTAGAAACTAGGAAAACAATACAAAAAATCAATATAATGAAAAGTTGGTTCTTTGAGAACATCAACAAGATAGACAAACCTTTATCCAAACTTTGGAAACAGCAGAGTGTGAACATGCAAATTAACAAAATCAGAAATAAAAAGGGGGACATAACAACGGACACTGAGGAAATCCAGAGAATCACCAGGTCATACTTTGAAAAGCTGTACTCCATAAAATTAAAAAATTTAAAGGAAATGGGCAATTTTCTGGATAGCTATCACTTGCCAAAATGATATCAAGAACAGCTAAGCAATTTAAATAAACCTATAACACCTATGGAAATAGAAGCAATCATCAAAAGTCTCTCAACCAAAAAAAGCCCAAGTCCAGATTGCCTCAGTGCAGAATTCTACCAGAAATTCAAAGAACAGCTTATACCAATTCTCCTCAAAGTATTCCATGCAATAGAAGCAGAAGGGTCTTTTCCAAATTCTTTTTATGAGGCTTCAATAACCTTGATACACAGGCCACACAAAGACACAACTAAGAAAGAGAATTTCAGACCAATATCCCTCATGAACATTGATGTAAAAATACTCAATACAATATTGGCTAATCAGATCCAAGAACACATCAAAACTAACATCCACCATGATCAAGTAGGTTTCATCCCAGAGATGTAGGGATGGTTCAACACGTGAAAATCCATCAATGTAATACACCATATAAACAACCTGAGAAACAAAAATCACATGATCATCTCACTAGATGCTGAAAAAGCCTTTGACAAAATCCAACACCCCTTCATGATAAAGGTCTTGGAGAGATCCAGGTTAACAGGAACATACCTAAACATAATAAAAGCTATCTACAGCAAACCAACAGCCAACATCAAACTGAATGGAGAGAAATTCAACTCAATTCCTCTAAAATCAGGAACAAGACAAGGCTATCTCCTCTCTCCATACCGCTTCAATATTGTACTTGAAGTTCTAGCTAGAGCAATAAGGCAACAAAAGGAGATGAAGGGGATGTAAATTGGAAAGGAAGAGGTCAAACTTCCACTATTTGCAGATGATATGATAGTTTACATAAATGACCCAAAAAACTCTACCAGAGAACTCCTATAGCTGATAAATAAGTTCAGCAAAGTGGCAGGATACAAGATCAACTCAAGAAAATCAGTAGCCCTACTATATACAAATGATAAGAGGGCTGAGAAAGAAATCAGAGAAACATCACCCTTTACAGTTGCCACAGAGAACATAAAATATCTTGGGGTAACACTAACCAAACAAGTGAAAGATCTGTATCACAAGAACTTTGAGTCTTTAAAAAAAGAAATTAATCATGGTAGATGATTTTTCTGATGTGTTCTTGAACCTGATTTGCTAGCATTTTATTGAGTATTTTTACATCGATGTTCATGAGGGAAATTGTGTCTTTTTTAGTTGTGTCTTTGTGTGGCTTGGGTACCAAGGTAATTGTAGCCTCATAAAAAGAGTTTGGCAGTGAGCCTCACACTTCTATTGTGTGGAATACTTTGAGGAGTATTAGAATTAGCTCTTCCTTGAATTTCTGGTAGAATTCTGCACTGAAGCCATCTGGGCCTGGGCTTTTTTGGTTGGGAGACTGCAACGCCCGGAGGGGACCCCCGACCGGCGGGGATGAGGTGATGAGGGTCGCTACTGATTTGGTGGGCCTTCACGAGCAGATCTGATCTTAAAAGTAAACTTCAAGAGGTTAAAGGAAACAGGCTCAAGACAACGTTCGCTGATCAAGAGCGTTTATTTTTGGGGCGAGCTGGTACTTATAGAGGAAGAACCTCAGGGGGTGGTACAAGCATGTCAATCAAGTCTCAACTCAAATATACACCAAATACGGTAAAGACAAAGCTATAATTTTCCATCAGTCATCAGTTGCATTCCACAAATGCTTGTCAGCGTAAGTCAGGTGCAGGAATTAGGGAGGGGTAGGAAGTATTCAAAGGAACACTTTAACCTTTTGTTAACAAAGACAATTGCTCTGTAAGGGTTACTTCCCCCTGGCTAGGCGGGTGGGCTGCCCTGTGTAAATTTAACTTTTATGGTTAGCCTTTTCCTTTGTCTCAAGGGCATGTGTGCTCGCAGTCACATAGGCAGAAGGCCAAGAAATGGTTGACAGACTCCATTTTGTTCAAGGTTCTAGCAGTCCCCAACAGGAGACTTTTGATGACTGCTTTTATTTCATTAAGGGTTATAGGTCTGTTTAGATTGTTTATCTGCTCTTGATTTAGTTTTGGCAAGTGATATCTATCCAGGAAATTGTCCATGTCCTTTAAATTTTCAAATTTTGTGGAGTACAGCTTTTCAAAGTATGCCCTGATGATTCTCTGGATTTCCTCAGTGTCCGTTCTTATGTCTCCCTTTTCATTTGTGATTTTGTTAATTAGCATGCTCTCTCTCTGTCTTTTGGTTAATTTGGACAAAGGTTTGTCTATTTTGTTGATTTTCTCAAAGAACCAACTCTTTGTTTCATTGATTCTTTGCAATGTTTTCCTGATTTCTACTTGATTGATTTCATCCCAGGAATGCAAGGATGGTTCAACATTAGAAAATCTATCAATGTAATCCACCATATAAACAAACCACAAAAGAAAAACCACATGAAATAGGAAAGGACCTAAGAGAGAAATGCATGGTACCCCAGAGAAGAGGAATAAGGCAAGAACTCCTGAACAGATTGGTAACACAGCAAGACGTGTGTGGGGGAGTAGGAGCTGGGAAGAAGAGAGGGGGAGAAGAGGAAGAGAGAATAGGTCATGGGGGAACAGGAAGGTTGAGTGGGGGGGTAGGATAGGGGGAGAACAGGATGAGAAATACCATAATAGAGGGAGTGATAGGTTAGAAGAGAGATCTGGTACCAGTGAGACCTCTAGTAATCTAAAGGGATGACACCAACTGGCAAGCTAAGCAATAGTGGAAAGACCACCTTAAATGCCCATTCCTGATAATGAACTTGACGTCTATCCTATATGCCATCCTAAAACCTTCATCCAGTGACTGATGGAAGCAGAGGCAAACACCCACAGTTAAACACTGAACTGAACCCATGGAACCCAGTGACAAAGAGAGAGGAGTGATGAGCAAATTGGCAAAGAATGGGCTGGCGAAACCAGCAGAGACAGCTGATTTGAACAAGGGGGAGCTCTTGGACTCCAGACCGACAGCTGGGAAGCCAGCATGGGACTGATCCAGATCCCCTGAGTGTGAGAGTCAGTAAGGAGGCCTGGGCAACCTATGGGGCCCTGGGCAGTAGATTAGTATTTATCCCTGGCATACAAATGGACTTCGTGTGTCCATAACACAAAGAGGGATGCTCTCTCAGCCTGGACTCTTAGGGGAATGCCTGGACCCTGCCCTGAGCGAAATGACAGACTCTGGATATCCCCTATGTGGAAGGAAGTGGGGATAGGGTGGGAGGCTGGGGGGGATAGGGGGTGCGGGAGGAGGGGAGGGAGAGGAAACTGGGATTGACATGTGAAGCAAGCTATTTAAAATTAAAGTAATAAAAAAGTTAAAAAAATTAAAAAAGAATTTAAAGAATACACCAGAAAATGGAATGATCTCCATGCTTTTGGATAGGAAGGATCAATGTAGTAAAAATGGCAATCTTGCCAAAAGCAATCTACAGATTCAATGCAATCCCCATTAAAATACCAGCACAATTCTTCACAGACCTTGAAAGAACAATAATCAACTTTATATGGAAAAACAAAATATCCAGGATAGCCAAAACAACCCTATTCAACAAAGCAACATCTGGAGACATAACCATCCCTGATTTCAAGCTCTATTATAGAGCTATAGTCCTGAAAACAGCTTGGTACTGGCACAAAAGTAAACAGGTAGACCAATGGAATGGAATTGAACACCCTGATATTAACCCATACACGTATGAGCATCTAATCTTCGACAAAGAAGCTAAAATATACAATGGAAAAAAGAAAGCATCTTCAACAAATGGTGCTGGCAGAACTTGATGCTGGCATGTAGAAGAATGCAGATAGATCCATGTCTATCGCCATGCACAAAACTTAAGTCCAAATGGATCAAAGACCTCAACATAAATCCAGCCACACTGACCCTCTTAGAAGAGAAAGTGGGAGGTACCCTTGAATGAATTGGTGCAGGTGACAGCTTCCTGAACATAACACCAATAGCACAAACAGTGAGGTCAACTATTAATACATGAGACCTCCTGAAACTGAGAAGCTTCTGTAAGGCAAAGGACACAGTCAGCAAGACAAAAAGGCAGCCCACAGAATGGGAAAAGATATTCACTAACCCCACATCTGACAGAGGGCTGATCTCCAAAATTTACAAAGAACTCAAGAAGCAAGTCTCCAAAACACCAAAGGATCCAATTAAAAAGTGGGGTACAGAACTAAATCGAGAATTCTCAATAGAGGAGTCTAAAATGGCTGAGAGACACTTAAGAAAGTGCTCAATATCCCTAGCCATCAGGGAAATGCAAATCAAAACAACTCTGAGATACCATCTTACTCCTGTCAGAATGGGTAAAATCAAAAACACTGAAGAAAATTTATGCTGGAGAGGATGTGGAGAGAGGGGAACACTCCTTCACTGCTGGTGGGAGTGCCAACTCGTACAGCCACTTTGGAAAGCAGTATGAAGATTCGTCAGGAAAATGGGAATCAGCCTACCACAAAACCCAGCAATTCCACTCTTATGCATATACTCAAATGATGCAAATTCATAAAACAAAGACATCTATTCCACTGTATTCATAGCAGCATTATTTGTAATAGCCAGATCCTGGAAGCAACCTAGATGCCTCACAGCTGAAGAGTAGATAGAGAAAATGTGGTATATTTGCACAATGGAATACTATTCATGGGGAAAACAATGGAACCTTGAAATTTGCAGGCAAATGGACAGCACTAGAAGAAACCATCCTGGGTGAGGTAACTCAGTCACAAAAGACAAACATGGTATGTACTCACTCATATATGGATTTTAGACATGGATCAGGGTAGTGCCAGCCTACAACCCCACTACCAGAGACTCTGGGAAATAGAACCTTCAACCAATGACTAATGGAAGCAGAGGCAGACACCCACAACTAAACACTGAGCTGAACTCAAGGAACCCAGTGACAGAGAGGGAAGACTGATGAGCATAGGGGTCAAGACTGGACTTGTTTATCCCACAGAAACAGCTGACCTGAACAAGGGGGAGCTCTTGAACCCCAGACTGATGCCTGGGAATCCAGCATGGGACTGATCCAGACCCCCTGAATGTGGGTGCTAGTGAGGAGGCCTAGACAATCTATGGGGTCTTGGGTAGTAGATCAGTATTTATCCCTGGCATACAAATGGACTTTGGGTGCCCATCACACAATGAGAGATGCTCTCTCAGCCTGAACTCTTGGGGTAGGGCCTAGGCCCCGCCCTGGATGAAATGACAGACTGTGGATACCCCCCCATAGAGTGCCTTACCCTCTCTGGAGTAGGGATTGGGGGAGGGGGTTTGTGGGACTGCATGGGAGGAGGAGAGGGAGAGGGAGCTGGGATTGGCATGTGAAACAACCTTGTTTCTAACTTAAATTTCAAAATAAAAAAAAGTTCAACGTCACCCTTGGCTACATAAAGCCAGACTGAGCTATGTGAGACTCATTTGTGCACACATAGAAAATGATCAGGGACTTAGTTTTGTTTCTGGATTGATGCCAGGGAGTTCAGGAAGTTCATGTTGAAGCCTACCAGAACACCCATGGGGATACCCTGTCCCAGAGGATCCCAAAAATCTAATAAAGGACCTTTGGGTTTCTGAGTTGCTGGTGGCCCGTGCCTTTCTGATGACCATGCAGAGATGGAGCTCTGTGATGCAGCTGTGACCGTACTTGAACTTGCTTCATTGTGTCTATCCTAAAGAGCCATTGCCACGGGGGTGTGGGGCTATTGAAGCCTGAGACTTGGTGTTTTGGTGTGCCACGAGGCTACACAAACCTGAAAAGGCTGGATTTGTGGGCTCACTGCAGAGTGTAGAGGCAGCATGCCAGCATGAAGTGGGGAATTTGAGCGGGTGGCACTTTAGCAGCTAATGCTGGAGCTGGCAGCCGTGGTCTTCCACAGGTCCGTCTATTCCCCTAGCTTCAGAATTGAGTGCAGTTTGAGTTGGCAGTGGCTGCTCAGCCCAGGAGAAGTTCTGTCTCCTTAGAGGGTGAACAGTTACAGGGATCAGCAGCTGCGGTTGGTTCCGGTCCTCAAGACTTCCACATTCTGTTGTAGAAACACTCCTACCTTGTGTCTGAGGATGTGCTCTGCAGCCAGATGTGTCAGACAGCTTTCTCCCAGGACAGGAACGTATACTGTCACTAACCTGCCCCATAGGAAGGAGCTCCTGCCCCTCACTCAGCCCTCTTCATCTACACCTGGCCAGAGAGCTAGTCCAACATGATGGAGTACTAGCCTAGTGTGCACATGGTCCTTGCCATACAAGCTAAAAAGATGGAGATAGAAGGAAGAAGGAAGGGAAGAGGGCAGAAAGGAGGGAGGGGAGCCTAGGAGCTTTGCAGTCTAACAACAATGAAATAATCACCACGGTAATAATGATAGAGTCACCCCCACCCAGCCCACCCATCAAGTTCTTACTTTGGGAGGATCTGTGGGCAGTGCCCTCCATATACCGTGTACCTTGCTGTCTGTGGGATATCACACCCCTATAAAAATCTCACACTTGGGTCTTCTTCCCTCGATCATAGATCTCAAGCTGCAGCTTTCTAGGGCCTAAGATGGACATGGAAGGAAGCATTTGCTGCTCCTCCAGAGGACCTGAGTTTGGTGTCCAGCATCTATGTGGGGTGGCTCACAACCACCTGTAACTCCAGCTCTAGTGGATCTGATGGCCTCTTCTGGCCTCTGTGGCCACCTACACGCATGTGGTATTAACTTACAAACAGACATACACAATAAAATGAATAATAGTAATAAACAACATAAAGTAATAATTGTGCATACTTTTACATAACTATTGGGTGAGCTCAATGACATATCCCACCTACTCTCAGAACAAACAAGAGAGGAGATAAAACTCAACTGCAGTGATAAAGTTCAAGTGACAGTCAAGAAAAAAATAATAAAATTCAAAAAAACTCCAGTACCATGGGCACAGCTTTGAATTTTGGTCAACTCAAAGTCTGTCTCCCCTTCTGGTCCCACTAGCCACCGCTCTCCTCACATTGCCTCATCAGACGGTCAGCATGGAGCCTGTGGAGAGGAAGGAAGGGGCATACTCTTGGCAGTCAGAATACAGTAGATATTCTTAGAGCAGCAGTCCTTTCTGCACTTGTATGTGACCCCAGAGTGCCTGTAACGCCAGTGTGCCCATTTCCTGCCTTGGGACACAAGTGGTGTCTGAGAAGCCCCTGGTTCCCCCAGACCTGGACTGTAGAAGGAAAGAACTTGGGCTAAGGTCTCCCCCTTCTTATGCCCACAATACCATCCTTGAGCCTCATCGGGCCTCCACTTTCCTTACCTGTTAAATGGTCTGTACAGTATTCTTTGCCTGGTGAAAACTGTCCTGTGCTTTGGGAATGCAAAGTTCCTGCCAGTTTCTTGGTGGGGTCACTGTTCTGGGACCCAGTTGTAGTTTGTGTCCTGGCTTGAGGGACCTTGCTTCCCATCACCCTATGCTACTGGGTAATGTCTCCTTGTCCCAGGTTTGCTGAGAGTTCAGCTGGATCTTTTGCAGGCCTGAGTCCTGGGCTTTTGCTTACAGGCCACGCGGATCTAAGCTGCTGGTCACTTGAGTCTATGTCCAGGTCTGGCAACCAGCCCAAATGGCCTGATCTCGTTGTTTTTCACTGAAGCCTTTAGTTTCCTCAGAGTTCCTAGAACCTGGGGGTGGGGACAGGTTCACCTGAAAACTGTTAAGGTTCAACTCCCACTCTCACCTAGGCTTAAAGAACTTCCCTGCAGCTGGGGATATTGCTCTGTGATAATGTTTACCCAGCACGTACAAAGCCCTGGATTCACTTCTGAGTTGCCCTGTGGTAACTGCACGGAATTTCCCCATGCAGCAGTGCTCTGCCCTAGAATGGAACCCGTCCAAGCAGCCCATGGCGGGGTTTTAGTTGTGTTTTAGAAATCTATCTTCTTGGAAGAGCTCACTGTGGGGACAAAAGTCAAAGCAGATGCCAAACAACAATTGCAAGTGGCTGGAGAAAGATGGCTTAAGAGTAAAAGCATTAGCTGTGTAACCTGAGTTTAATCCTGGGATCCCAGGATTCCTTTGGAGAGGCGGAAGATGGAGATGGGAGGTTTGTCCGGAGTACACAGCACAGCGCAGCAGGAGTAAGAGTGGTCCTCCCCTAACAAGGTGGAAGGAGAGAACGCATCCTGCACGCTGGGCTTCGAGCTCCTCAAGCATGCCATGGCTCATTTGCACCTATGCACACCTAAAAATAAGCGGATAGCTAAGCAAATAGACAAATATTTTCAAGTCACAGATAGTGGCATGCACTATAAAAGGAAATCATACTCCATGACCTACAGAGAAGGTGCACTCAGTGTGAAACTCGTGAAAAATAAAAGGGTTTTGAACCTGTATCGACCAAAAATTAATTCAAATCAAATGTGTGCTGAGTTCCAGGTATTTATGGCATAGGTCAATTGTTGTCACAGGGAAATTGTTATTTTTAAATTTCCTCTTAAGCCGGGTGGTGGTGGCCCATGCCTTTAATCCCAGCTCTCTGGAGGCAGAGGCAGGCGGAGCTCTGTGAACTCGAGACCAGCCTGGGCTACAAGAGCTAGTTCCAGAACAACCTCCAAAGCCACAGAGAAACCCTGTCTCAAAAAAGCGAAAAAACAATGACAACAAAAATTTCCTCTTAGAGAGTGAACCCGGGCCTTCACTCAACCTAGGCCAGCTACAACCCCAGCCTTGTTTCTGAACACACAACAGACACATTTGCACTGAGCGTGCTGCCATGCCATTAAATGCCAGAGACTTGCTGCTGTCTTAGCTAGCGTTTCTGTTGCTGTGACAAAACACCATGACCACAAAGCAAGCTGTGGGGGAAAGAGTTTATTTGTCTTACACTTCAACAGCACTGTTCCCTGTAGAAGAAAGTCACGACAGGAACTCACACAGGGCAGGGTCCCAGAGGCAGGAGCTGATGAGGGTGTTGCTTACTGACCTGCTTCCCATGGCTTGCTCAGGTTGCTTTCTTATAGAACCCAGAACCGCTAGCTCAGGGTTGGCACCACCGACCATGGGCTGGGCTCTTCCCACTCTGGTCACTAACTGAGAAAATGCCTTACATCTGTCTCATGAGGGCATTTCCTCAACTGAGGCTCCTTCCTCTTTGATGACTCTAGTGTGTGTCAAGTTGGCACACAAAACCAGTACAGTTGCTCGAGGTCCAGACTTTCATATGTTATTGCGGTGGCGTGAATAAGAATGACCCCATAAGCTCATATATTTGAATGCCTCATCATCGGGGAACAGCACTACTAGGAAGTGGCCTTGTTGGAGGAAGCATGTCACCAGGGGTGGGCTTTAAGGTTTCAATAGTCCGAGCTAGTCCCAGTGTCACTTTCTTCCTGCTGCCCGTGGATCCAGATATGGGGAGGTCAGTTACTTCTCCGGCACCATTGTAGGTAGAGTTTCTCTGTGTCCTAACAGCCGATCCCAAATAACCGCCCTGAGACTTATTAATTATAAATGCTCGGCCAATAGCTCAGGCTTGTTACTAGCCAACCCATATTTTAAATTAACCCTTATTTCTTATCTATTCTCTGCCACGTAGCTTGGCACCTTTTCTCAGTACAGCAAGTTCATCTCCTTCTTTCTGCATCTCCTCATGATTCTGAGACTCCTCCCTTCTTCCCAGAGTCCTCTTAGTCTGGTTCTCCCACCTAACCTTATCCTGCCTAGCTATAGGCCAATCGGCTTCTTTATTAAACCAATCAACAGTAATGTATATTCACACAGTGTTAAGGAATATTCCACACACCATATCTGCCTACAGGCTGCCATACTCCCCACTATGATGATAATGGAGTAAACCTCTGAAACTGTAAGCAAGCCCCAATTAAATGCTTTCTTTTGTTAAGAGTTACCTTGGTCATGGTGATTCTTCATAGCAATAGTACACTGGCTAAGCCAGTTATGAGCAGAGCAATTTGACTGTGCACACTAAGCTTTCTGTTCTTATAGAGACATAATGGTTTAATTATAGAAGAAAATACGATTTTTTTCCTATTGTCATTCTTTAGCATATAGGTAGCAAAGCAGTGTATCTTTTGATTATATTGTGCTAGGATGGTGGATTTTTTAAATTCTTGTTTCTGTTGCTGACTTGAATTTTATTTAAAAAAGTATCATTCAGTGAATTTTGGGTTGGTATTAGGTATTGGGTTGGTATCTGGTATTCTCAAATGGTCTTAAATGTACTTCTGCCATTTTGTATGATGTATTTATGTGAAGTGGTATTCTCAGCATTGACAATTCTAAAATCAGAATACTGATCAACTCTGAAGCATGTTACAGTGCCTTATGCCCTACAGTGCCAACTATTCTGTCAAGGGATTGCATTTTGAATCTACAAAAGAACTCACTGTGTTGTAAGGATAATGAAGCAAATTAAAACTGCCTTTTAGATTAAATGAAGTTGGAATAAAATCTCAAAATGTAGGAACTATTTTAATTAAGAGAAAGATGGGTTTTTCTGGTTGGGGAGGGGTCAGGATACCTTCATGAAGAGAAAACAAAGCGTTTGAAAGCATGAAAATGCCTGTTGTTGCAGAAGGTGTGTCTGAATGGCAGATACAGAGGAGCCTGGAGAAGCCAGACTAGGGGAATGGGTGGGAGCTGGGGACAGGGCCTCAGCAGATGGGGAAGGAGCCTGGACTATCCCTGTACAGCCACTTTAGATGCATAGAGATTAGTAGTGATTATAAATTTGAACTACTTTGTGTTAGAAAATAAATAGCAACTCACCATCTTACAGATACTATTGTTTAGAATAAAGTGTCTTTTGTTTGTTTGGGGTAGTAGAGATTGAACTTGGGCCTCATACTTGATAGGCAAGCAAATATACTATTGAGCTATATCCCACACTTCCCTTTTCATGGTACTGGGGCTTGAACCCATGGCCTTGTACATGCTAGGCAAGCATTCTATCTCTGAGCTACTTCCTTATCCTGAGTTTAAGGAGCATCTCATAGTAATCCTGAATTTACTTCTTCCTTCTACTAGAAAGTTCCTTCATAGGTTCATGACATAGATTAGGAATGTGATTGAGTCTCTAACATAGAAAACACACAGAAATTGATGAGATGGATCACTCAAGTATTGAAAGAGCAAAAAGAGGAAGGGTTTGTTCTTTTAATGCCTGGGATGGAATGCAGGGGTCTGCCCTGCCTCTATAGGCTTGGGAGCTGGCTGTTGCTGTAGGTGTGGATGCACACATGGTGCCACGTTGACCAGGATTTGAGTTATAAAATGGAAGGAAAGATGAAGGCTGAAAGACAATAACTAGCACAGGGTATATCAAGATATGACAGATTCTGGCAACAGATTAGAACTTGGGAGTGGGCAGGAGATGTGGACTCCTGCATAGTTTCTGCAGTCCCTTGCAGATCTGTGACAAGTGAGCATGAGGGAATGGCAGGGACTGGATGCAATCACAGACTCCTCATGTGGTTACCACGGTGATGTCCGTGCCATCTGCTGAGGGGCACAATGGAAAGAGAAGCAGCCAGCCTTCTCTTTCCCCATCTCCAGGGAGTATTTTCCCCTCACTCCGAATCTCTGACTATAGACCCTTGTTTGCAGTGCTCTCTTCTTCAACAACACCCGGGTTTACATCTTCTTTCTTTGTGGCTGGCAAGGTGCAGAGTGGAAGACAGGTGCAAAATTCACTTCTGTCTCCATGCAGACGTTTTTATAATTTATACAGATAGGCTCAGTGACTATAAAAGATAACAGTATCTGTAATGATGCAATGACAGCCATTCCTTACCCTCCTTTAGCTTGCGGCAGATGGTTTCTCCGTTGTCAGATGTCCTATGTGCCCTCCAAACCCTGAGGGCAGGAACCAAAGAGGTGGTTAAGAGTACTTACTGCTCTTGAAGAGGACCCGGATGTGGTTCCCAGCACCCATGCTGGGTGGCCCATAACTGCCCATAACTCCAGCTCCAAGGGAACTGAATCACTTTCTGGCCTCTGAGGGTACCCTCACATGCTCACACATGCAAACATATACATGTACCAGTACACATATATTAAAAATAAAGCAAATCCTAAAAAAAAAAAACCCTGGGGGCTGTCCGTAGCATCTATACCAAGGGCCCAAGACAGATGAAAGTTGTTAACAGATGATTTTTACTTCCCTTAGCTGCTTCTCTTCTGTCTTAGTCAAGGTTTCTACTGCTGCCAATGAAACACCATGACCACATGTGACTTGGGGAGGAAAGGGTTTATTTGGCTTACACCTCCACCTCACTGTTCATCACTGAAGGAAGTCAGGACAGGAGCTCAAACAGGGCAGGGACCTGGAGGCAGGAGCTGATGCAGAGGCCACGGAGGGGTGCTGCTTACTGGCTTGTTCCTCTGGCTTGCTCAACCTGCTTTCCTGTAGAACCCAGGACCACCAATCAGGAGGCAGCACTACCCACAGTGGGACAGGTCCTCCCATAGCAAATCTCTAATTAAGAACATGCTCTCCAGGCTTGCCTACAGCCTGATCTTATGGAGGCATTTTCTCAATTGAGGGTCCCTCCTCTCAGATGATGTTAACTATGTCAAGGTGACATAAAACCAGCCGGCACAGCATCCCTCGGCCAGTGAGATTCTGTGGGTTCCTAAATGTTTAAATAACTAGGAAGGTTGAAAGAGAAGTTCTTATAAAACAAAAGACACAGTTGTCATCCTTTGCTTTCATGTCTCAATTTTTCACTGGGAAGATTTTAACTTTTGGGAAACAAACATAGTAAGTCCAATGTGAAACTAAACATGGAAGTTTTGGGGGTTGTAAGGATGTTTATATTTATTTCCTTTTGCCTATCCTATGTAAGTCTCCTGAGATCTTCCCACATCTTTGCATCTCCAGGGCTTATGAATGAGGTTGAGAAAGGCATTCAGGTCATGCATCTTGAATGGCTGATTGAACAGATAAGAATAAAACAAGCACTGCAGATTTCATTTTCAGGCGCTTCCTGGCAGGATCCTTCATTACCTATGAGAACAAAAGTCTTGCCAAGGGAGAAGATCTAAGAGAAAAAGATGTGATAATAAGAGATCTGAGAGAAAAAGCCTGGGGTCTACTCAATTGCATCTTTGTAAACATTTATGGAAGGGCTGGGGACACAGTTTGGCTGGCAGAGCCCTTGCCTATTGTGCACGAATACCTAGGTTGCAGCTCCAAGCATAGTGCGAAGCCAGACATGACATACACGTCTATGGTCTCAGCATCATGGAGGCGGAAGTGAGAGGATCAGAAGTTCAAGGTGTCATTCTCTCCTGTGCAGTGGGTTCTAGCTGGGATAAAGACCCTGCATTTCATAGAGACTCTAAAACTCCTGCCTTTGGTGTGAAGTGTCTTCACTAAATAGCTGGGGCAGGGCAGGATTCCATGGCACACACAGAATTTACAAAAGTATAATGCCCGCTGAGTGGACAGACAGATCACCCCACTTGCTGATAGGTGTGTGTGTGCGGCGGATCGTTTTTTTTTTTATCATGTGGACAGCTCTGGATTGAATTCCTCATTTCGCTGGAGCTTTTGACAATTCAGTTAAATTTCAACTACGTTCTATTTGACTGAACTATTCCCTGATAACTGGCTACTGGGCCTGTCTGCCCTCTCTGGCTTTGTTGATAATAGCATGTAAGGGAGTTAGCTTTCAAAACCAGGGCAAAGGGAAACCTCCATGTCTTGAGCAAGAACAGCAATGCTGATCCAAGAGGGATGCAAACCTTTATTTACAGAGATGTATGGCCCTGGCAGGGACAGCCAGAATGCAATGGTGAACTTTATCCTACATGGCATGACTCACCGATTCTCTCTCGTGTCCCCAGGAACGGCCAGAGTATGATGGTCACCTTTGTCCATATGGCCAGGCTTACCCAGACTCACTCACCCCTAAGCTCATTTCTAAGCACCTGTTTGGCAGAGACGGTGTGGACAATTACCTCATCTTACCAGAGAGAACCGTGCTTGAGGTCATGCCCTCATGAGACAGCAGGGAACACTTCTAAGAGTAATCCCAGAGGCCTCTACTCCCTAATCCGCATCATTTCACAGCTTCGTCCGAAACACAGGGCAGTGTTTGTATTTGAATGTAGAATACTTACTGGTCTTCAGAGATTTCCCCTTGTCTTAGTCAGGGTTTCTATTGCTGTGATGAAACACTGTGACCAAAAGCAATTTGGGGAGGAAAGGGTTTATTTGCCTTACACTTCCACACTGTAGTCCATCACTGAAGGAAGTCAGGACAGGAACTCAAACAGAGCAAGATCCTGGAGGCAGGAGATGATACAGGGGCGATGGAGGGTGCTGCTCACTGGCTTGCTCTTCAAGGCTTCCTCGGTCTTCTTTCTTATAGAACTCAGGACCACCAGCTCAGGGATGGCACCACCCACAGTGGGCGTGCCTACAGCCTGATCTTATGGAGGCTTTTTCTCAGTTGAGTCTCCCTCCTGCCTGATGACTTTGACCTGTGTCAAGCTGACCTAAATCCAGCCAACACACCCTTGCTACATCATTGTTGAGTTTGGGTATCTGCATTATTGTACTGTGGCTTTGCCTTCTAGGCATAGCATAACTAACCTGTGGCCATCGTGGAATGGAAGAGACTACTGAGGCCTGCCAATGAGACGAGAACTGTACAGAGATAGTTAGATCTGTGGTAATGGTAGTGTGACCACAACATTATGTGAGAGAGCATAGAACCCTCACCTGGGGCTGCAGCCACTACACTCTCCTGCTTCTCACAAGCCAAAAGTAAACTGGGAGATGCTAAAATACACAGGAAGTAGAAGGTGACTAAAGATGAGACTCCATGATGTAGCTTCCATGAAGTCATTAGCAGGGACTTTGTGATGACGCAATTGTTTGGGGTCACCCAGGTACCTATAAATGACTCCTCACCCTTGTTCTATCCCAATAAACTCACTGGTTCACCATGCTGGACTTTCTGGGATTTTTCTTTGGTCTGTTACTGGTGCCCTATCTGGGGCAAAGAAGCATTTGTACACATCTCCCAAGGAAAGGTAAATTCTGTAAGCACACTGTTGAGTTATAAAGCAAATTCAGCAAGCACACTGTTGAGTTATAAATGTTAAGCCTGGCAGCTTTGCAGTCTTTCTTTTTGACCCAGTGAAGTCATGCAGGGTCAGCGCTCATGTCTGACTCTCAGATGGTGCTTTTTCTCAAAATTTCTAAAGGTTCAGAAGAAGAGAATCTTCTCACTCTGTGCACACTGAATTCTGTGCCCGTCTTCCATGTGTGCCCTGAGTTATGACTCAAAGTTCATTCCTGGCATTACATTTTTTTGGTTATTACTATTGCAGTATGACATGGGGACATAAGTCTCACAGCTTGCACATAGAGGTCACAGGGCGACTCTGTAGACTTGGTTCTTTCCTTCCCCATCTATGTGGATTTTAGGGATTTAACTCGGGTTTCGAGGCTTGTGCAGCAAGTTCTTTACCTTCTCAGCCATCTGGTCAGCTCGTCTCTGATGATTTTTTTTAGGATTGCAACAATTCAGACAACGGTCTCTGGTGAGAATCCTTGTCCAGCTACAGCGCTCCCATACATGGGCTGACACCAGTTTCTGCTGAATTTTCAAGAACAGTAAACCTTGTATCTAAACTGCTTCCATAAACCCCTATATCCAAATACCTTGAAGAAATCTCTCCCTTTCCCCCTAAAACCGTCTGCTTTCCAGACTGGCAAGATGGGTTGATAGGCAAAAGTACTTACCATGCAAGCCCAGTGACCCGACTTCAATTCCCAGGACTCATGCAAAAAGTAAAACTGCATACAGTGGTGCATACATGCCATCCCAGAACTCCTGTGGTGAGATGGGAAGCAGGACAGGAAAACTGTCTGGAAGCTTCTCGGCCAGCTAGCCTGGAGAATGCAGTGTAGTGGAGAAGCAACAAGAGATTGACTCTGCCTCAGAAACAGGTGGAAGGGTGCAGCCAACTCCTACAAGTTGTCTTCTGACCTCTACACAGGCGAGCGGCTCCTGTGTGCCTACACACACACACACAAACACACACACACACACACACACACACACACAGATACAAACTTAAAATGTAAAGTAACATCTTGCCTTGCCTTTTTCCCAAATATGTATATCATTTACTGTGGCACAATAGTCTATTGTGTTACTCTGCTGTTCCCAAATAAGAATTATTGTTTTTTTAGATCCCCTCTCTGGTTATTATTTAGGTTGACGTAAGTATTTATTGAAGAATGGATGAATAAACGGGAGGGCGCATGAGCTTGTTTCTGGGTTGCTTTGGAAACCTTTATGCTGCATAGGACCCCTTTCCTGGTTTTCTGTTAACTCTTGTTGGTCCAGATTGAGCCAAGGAAGGAAGCTTAGGGAGAGCAGACGCCTTCGTTCTCAGGGGCTGAGTCCAACCCAGTCACTGTGATGGCTTCTCAGCCACCAAATCTCACTGAGCTGGTGCTCTGAGGTACTATGCCAAGTACCAGGGCCCTGTGTGGCTTCCAGCACTGAGCCTCTAAGGCAGAAAGTGCATTGTGACATTGGCCCTTTGTGACGCAAACCTCCATTTTCCAGCACACACCATTCTTTGACCCTCACGAACAAGCATCAGGAACAGATGAGGAGTGTCCCATGGTCGTAGAGAGACTTAAATCCTCTTTAGAAGGGAAAATGGAAACCAACGGGGCACAGATCAGCAAGCTTCTTCTGCATTTCATCAGACAGCATGACGTGTGCCATTCCAGGGATTGCCCTGCTGAAGACTGCAGGTTCGCTGCAGAGATGCCTCGAGCATCCTGGGATCTCTCCACGGAGCTTTCTTCCCTCACCCCCAACCCCTTTGTAAAGTGCCCACATGCCCTGCAGGTTAACCACGGTCTTCTCCATCCAACTCTCCATCAGCATCCTGGCTTAGGAGACTCCCCTGCCACTCAAGCGAGAGTGTCCAGATTGCCTCTTGTTGCATCTTCCATTCCCAAACTCTGGCTGCCACATCTTCAGTGACTCCTGAGGGGGATCCCCATTCTCTACCCTCACCTGTACTTCCACTCTCCTTAATAGACCTACAAAACAGGCGCTGTGAAAAATTGAAGTGTGAAGGACGATACGCAGTCCTAAGGTGCTTTGGTCTCCTTCACGGCCGTTTTCCCATTTATAGAATTAGTAAGTTGCTTATCCACTCACATAACAAATACTTATCAAGCATTTAACTAGTAGTTTGCAGAGTAGCAATCGTCTCAAGGATCAACCCTAGCTGCCATCTGAGGTTGCTAGACATCAACCATCAGGGTTATTGTAAAGGACAAAGACCAGGGGTCCTCGGGGCTGAAAGCAGCTCCTTTCACCCAGGGATGCTGTGCAGAAGTTGAGGATATAGGAACAAGGAGCCTGCATAGTAGATAACTGATTCAACTTTTCCTAAGTCTGATACCTTAATGCTAAAATGTGGGGCTAAACCCATCATAGAAACCAAAGAGCCCAAACTTGCATGCATGGATGATTTAAGAGACCAAAGACCTTAAAAACCCAGCCTCAAAGTTCCAGAGCACTTGTGTGTTGAAGCTGTTGTTTGAACTCTGGGCTCTGGTCTCCCACGCCATGCCAGCCTTCCTACGCAGACTTAGTGATGTCTCACACACTGGAGTTCCTTCATAACACATCTCCCTACGCTGCTGATGGTGGGACATACACAGTCTTGTTCCTAAACCAGAGGAGAAAGAGGTTCCCTGTTTTCCTACCACCTTGCCAACAGTTGCTATTGTCCCAACTTTTAAAATATAGCATCCATAGGATGTTTATGTAATACCTCCCTGAGGTTGTGATTCATATTTCTACAAAGTCTGCAGAGATGTGTTATATCTTTATGTGTGTCTACTGGCTGTTTGTATACCTTATTTAAGGGGAAAGTTCAATTAAAATCTTCCCTTGTTTCTAATTTTGTTTTGGTTTTAGTCTTGAGTTATTTGTCAAGAAGCCTTCATGGTTTCCAGATAGTTTGTTTTACCAAATACATGACTTGTAAATATTTTCATTCATTTTACGAGTTGTCTTTTCATAGTCTCAATGGTGCCACTTCAAGCAGAAAAGATTAAATTTCCACTAAGTCACCAGCATTTTCTGTATTTTTACTTTTGGTATTAAATTTAGAAACTACTGACTAACCTAATATTTTTAGTTTTAAAAATTTATTACATACATTTTGGATGTGCATGTGTGTGCACCTGTGACTCATTCATGGAGGTCAGAGCACAACTTGTAGGAATTGATTCTTTCCTTCTGCTGTGTGGCTCTGGAAGTCAAACTCAGGTCACTAGTCTTGGTGGCAGACATGTCTGCTCACTGGGCCATCATGCCAGTCCTGGATCATTAGCGTTAAAGCGTTTGTTTTCCTTTCCTCCTTTCTTCCTTTTTATTTGGATCGATGACACACTTTGCTTCCTTTTTATCTGCTCTGCTTGAGTATTGGCTGTGTGTCTTTATTGTTCTTGTGATTGCCTTGGAGTTTGGAGTATGCGTCTTACCTTATCATGCACTCCCTTTGAATCGTAGTGGACCTTGCAGGTATGGCACGTAAAAGCTTTAAGACTGTGTACTTCCCTTTCCTCCCTTTAGACCTTGATGGAATGGCAGTCACATTTTACTCTTATGTGCACACTGCACTATGATTAATGTTTAAATGGTTAATTATCTTTTAAAGAGATTTAAATACTAATTAAAATCTTACCACCCAATTGCCATTTCCTCTGCTGCCCCTCCCTGTGGAGTTCTGACTTCCACCTGTCATCATTTTCCTTATTAAAGGACTGACTACCTTTGAGCCTCAAACAGCTCCACACATTAGAAATGGAAGGAATGCTTCTAGGATCATCCCATAAAGCTGATATTACCCTGATGCCAAAATCAGTAAAGATATAGCAAAACAGCAAAAACAGCAGCTCAATTTCCTTGGTGGATATGGATGAAAAAGTCCCTGATAAAATATTTGCAAACTAAATTCAATGACTTTTTCAAAAGTTAGCATACACTGATAAAATTTACTTAATCCCAGGAATCCCATGATGATTCAACACAGGCAAATCAGTAATTACATGATTTACATACTTAATTGTAGTAATTGCATACTATATATAGAATATAAGAAATCAAGGGGGGAGATTACATGATAAACTCAATAGATTCATAAAAAGGCCTTCGACAAAACTCTATGACCCAATCTTGGAAAATACTAGGAATACAAAGACTATTTCAGTATAACAAAGGTTATAGACGCCAACTCTGAATAGCCAACATTATAATAGAGTGAAGGGAAAAAATTTTTAAAAATTGTCCTCTTGAGAATGAGACAAGGTTCTTGGGAGATGTCTTACCTCCTGGGCTGAAGGGTTGATATGTGTCTGCTCTCCACAAAAGTGCTTTTGTATCAGGAATGTGCACTCTAAGCCCTGTTCCCATCCACAAGCTTAGCCATGTGCATATAACTTAGACTGTTCTCTTAGATTCTGAACTTTTTTTTCCTTTTTGGAGACAGAGTCTCTCTGTGTAGTTTGGGGCCTGTCCTAGAACTTGCTTTGTAGATCAGGCTGGCCTTGAACTGACAGAGATCCCCCTACCTCTGCCTCCTGAGTACTGGGATTAAAGGTGTGTACCATCACCACCTGCCTCCCTCCCCACTACACAGATTCTGCACAGATTAGTTTTGAAGATTAACACATTTACAAGATGATTGACTCATCTTTGCCTAAATCCAGGAAGTTTGCTGAGACAATAATGAGAGTCTTGAGGGGAAGGTTATATACAATAGGAGGTAGATACTAAACCTGTATCTAAAAAAAATTCACCAAATCTATTAGAAAACAAATCAATATACATAATGATGAAATTTTGGGGGCTCTCGGGTTTCTCTAACTATATATTCTGAATGCATAAAAATGCCAGTTTTTAGCTGACCTGAACAAGGGGGAGATCTTGGACCCCAGACTGATGACTGAGAGGCCAGCAGGGGACTGATCCAGACCCCCTGAATGTGGGTGTCAATGAGGAGGCCTAGGCAATCTGTGGGGCTTTGAGTAGTAGATCAGTATTTATCCCTGGCACACAAATAGTCTTTGGGTGCCCATCCCACAATGAGGGATGCTTTCTCAATACAGACTCATGGGGGATGGCCTGGGCCCTCCCCGGAACAAAATGACAGACTCTAGAAATCCCCCATGGAGGGCTTTACCCTCCCTGGGGAATGGAGTGGGGATTGGGTGGGGTCTGGGGGAGCTGGAGGGGAGCGGGCATGGAGGGGAGGGAGAGGGAGCTGGGACTGACATGGGAAGCAAGCTTGTTTCTAATTTAAATATGTAATACAAATTGTTTCATAAAAAGGAATAGAAAAAAACCAAACAAACAAAAATGCCAGTTTTTTTAAATAGCCCTTTGAACTTCACAGTGTGTTCTTGTCATCAGTGTTAACTCTTGGGACACCACTGACTTCCTGTGTCTTACCCTTTGAGACACCAGCGCATGTGATAGAGGAACCATTCTCTGGATTTTTGTTAGTGTATTTATTTCATTCCAGTTTGATTTCTTTTAGTTATTGGTACTTTATTTTATTTCTGATAAATTTAACTTAAAGTTATGTTAGTATACATGTGTGTAAACATAGATTTGGTGTTTATAAAAAACTAAAAGAATGAGGCAAGGGTGTTCACTCTGCATTCTTATGGGGTCAGCGCTGGGATTCCTAGCTAGAGCAGTAAGTCTAGAGAAAGAAACAAGGGGACTGGGGCACTGGTTCAGTAGGTAAAGTCTTCCCAACCACGCATGAAGACCTCACATAAATCTCTAGCACCCACATGAAAGCTGGGCACATCGGCTTCTTCAGCAAGAAGTGGTGGGAAATCCGGAAACCCTCACGTAGAAGAGTCCAGCCTCTCACCCTGCTCAACACTCCTTTCAAAATGACTCAGAGATCTTAATATATGGCCTGAAACTTTGAAACTTCAGGAAAATGAGAGGAAACCGCTCAGTAACGTTCTGAGCATTACTCCTGTGGCTCAGGAAGCAATAGTGAGAATTGGCAGATGGGACAATTGTCATCTGAAACAAAAGAGATAGCACAACAGCAACACAACCCAAAGAACAAACAACTCAGTCAATAAGAGGCCAGCTTACTTAAAGGTTATTCTTTTAAAAAGTGAAAACACAAATAACTAATAAAGGAGTTTTTCAAAATCCTGATATTGACAATTCATGAAAAAAATGTTCACTATTGGTAAAATAGAAACTCAAACTATGTTGAGATCTTGCCTTGTCAGAATAGAGCAAAGAAAAATACACAAATGTTAATAAGGGGTCAGGGAAAAAGGAACCATTATGCCTTGCTAATAGGAATGGAAATTATGCAACCACTATGGAAATTAGTATGGAGATACCTCAAAAAATAAAAATAGAACCACCATATCACTCAGGTATCTACTCTTGGGTATATACTTGGTGCTGGTGAGATGTCTCAGCCACTGCAAACACTCCCTGGTCTTCCAGAGGACCTGAATTCAGTTCCCAGCTCCTATGTTAGGAGGCTCAATACCCTCTTTTTGCCTCTATGGGCACTGTTCTCATATGTACACACACACACACGAGCAAAGCAAAACAATAAAAACACTGTTTGAAAAGATATGAACTCCATCTAAATGTCCAGCAACAGATGAATGGATAAAGAAATTGGCAGCAACGTGGGTGGTGGGAGCAGGAAGCTAGAATGTTCAGTAGGATCCAGGGTTACATAGTGAAGCCTTAGGGCTGGCCCGACCTCCACAAGCCCCTATCTCAAAAAACACAACGGAAAAGAAAGAAGGTACACATATACAGTGGTGCTGTGGTTGTGGTAAAAAATGAGGAAACTGTGTCATTTGTAGGAAAGTGGATGGACCAAGGCTCACTGTGTTAAGTGAAGTAAGCCAGAGTGAAGAAGACAAATGCCACATGATTTCTCTCGTATATAGAACACAGATATTTTAAAGGGGAAGTAAGAAGAGAGCTGTCTGAGAAGAACGAAGAGGCAAGATGGGAAAACGAGAGGGAGTGGGAGATGAACAAGGAATGTTCTGTGTGTGTGTGTGTGTGTGTGTGTGTGTGTGTGTGTGTGTGTATGTGTAAATATATATCAGACTTGAAAGGTGGCTCAGTAGTTAAGAGCAGGTGCAACTCTTGCAAAGGACTTGCTACATACAGTTCCTAGCACCCATGTCCAGCAGTTTGCAATGTGTAACAACTCTATTTATCCAATGCCCTCTTTTGGCCTCTGAGAGTAGCTGTATGCACATGACACACAGAAAAGCAGGCACACACATACACGTACATTTTTAAAAAGGAACATAATCAGGACAAAAATACACAAAGGAACCTTTTATTTTTTGTAACATCGGACTGCTATACATGAGTTCGTTCAGCTCTTCTTTGCCCGTTACAATCTGTATTCTGCCTTCTTTTTCGGAAGATCTTTTCGCTACTGTAGAATTCTAGGTTGCCAGGGATTTTTTTTCTCTCATCTCTCTAAAGTACATCCCTTGTGTTATGCTTGCACTGTTTCCCATGTGAAGTCTGCTGGTGTCTCTACTGTTGTTTTTTCCATGTAACCTGGCAATTTCCTGGTTTCTTTGAGTCCTTTTCTCTTTATCATTAGCTTTGAACAATTTGATTTATGATGGACCATGGTACAATTTTCTTCCTCTTACTTGTGCTTGGGGTTGGTTGAGCTTCTTGCATGTTAACTGCTTTAATAAGACTTGGAGGGGCTGTTGAAATGGCTCATTGAGTAAAAGTGCTTGCTGTCAAGCCTGATGACCTGAGTTCAATATATGGAAACTATATAATAGAAGGGAAAAGATGTCCTTTGACTGCCATACACATGTGCATGCACATACATGTATGTACACAAATATGTAAAATATAAATGAGTAGATATAAAAACATTAGTTTACCTAAGAGAGATATGTATGGTACCTGGAGAAGGTGGAATGAGGCAAGATCTCCTGAGCAGACTGGGAGCATGGCGGGGAAGGGAGAGGGAGCCAGGAAAAAGAGAGGGGGAGAAGAGGAGGGGAGAGAAGGACATGGGGGAGTAGGAAGGTTGAGTTGGGGGAAGAATAGAGGAGGGCAGGATTAGAGATACCATAATAGAGGGAGTCATTCTAGGTTTGAAGGGAGATCTGGCACTAGTGAGATTTCCAGAGATCTACAAGGATGACACTAACTGGCAATCTAAGCAATAGGGGAGAGACTACCTTAAATGCCCCTCCCTGATAATGAGATTGATGGACTATCTTACATACCATCCTAGAACCTCCAGTGACAGACAGAAGAAGAGCAGACATCCACAGCTAAGCATTGAACTAAACTCCTGGAAACCAGTGACAGAGAGGGAGGAGTGATGAGCAAAGAGGTGAAGACTGGGCTGATGAAACCCAGAGAAACAGCTGACCTGAACAAGGGGGAGATCCTGGACTCCACACTGATGGCTGAGAGGCCAGCATGGGACTGACCCAGACGCCCTGAACGTGGGTGTCAGTGAGGAGGCCTAGGCAATCTATGGGGCTTTGGGTAGTAGATGAGTATTTATGCCTGGAACACAAATGGTCTTTGGGTGCCCATCCCACAATGAGGGATGCTCTCTCAGCCTGAACACTTGGGGGAGGGCCTGGGCCCTCCCGGAAACAAAATGACAGACTCTGGAGATTTCCCCCTTGGATGGCCTTACCCTCCCTAAGGAATGGAGTGGGGATTGGGTGGGGGGTTTAGGGGAGCTGGTAGTGAAAGACCCCGAATTTATAGAAATAAAATATAAGCTTAAACAGGGAGGGCACCCCACTAGAGAACTTGGGAAGTGAACAAAGGACCCCATCCCAGGAACCGGCCGTACCACAGAATGGAAAGTATGGTTTAGCAACCTTAATTGCAGAAGGGCTGTAAATCCACAAAAGGCCAATTTCGGGCTGCCATCTGCGAAGAACTGACCAGGGCGTCAGAGATGGGCTAACAAGGAGATAACACTATTTACTTAGGGAGAGATAATTAACTCATGCCAAGGTTTGAGGAATTTACAACATGTAGGTCAGGAAGACATCTACCTCCCTGGATTGGGAGTTACGTACTCCCTTCCCCCGTCACGAGATAGGGACCCCTCCCAAAAGCTTGTGGTTTTTGTCTTTAAAAGCTGATTGTAACTGAACCTCGGGGCCAATCGGCCTAAAAGCTGACCGAGAGGCCCATCTGCAGATGCCTAATTAAAGCCTCTTGCGTGTTGCATCAATTGGCGCGTGGACTCTTGATTCTTGGGGTGACGAATCCAGCTTGGGGACCCCTCCTCAATTCGGGGTACCCCAACAGTACGGGGAGCAAGTGTGGAGGGGGGAGAGGGAGCTGACATGGGAAGCAGGCTTGCTTTTAATTTAAATATATAATAAAAAGTGTTTTAAAAACATTAGTTTATTATTTTTCAAAATATTGTACTTCTGCCTTTTCCTGCTCAAAACTTCTCGGCTCACCTATGCTTTATTTTCTAATTACAATTTTCTCTGTGTCTGGGTTCATATTTATTTGCTTCTTTGGGTTCACTGGTTTTTCTTTGTTTTTGTAATATCCAGCCTTTAAATTCCAAAAAGTTCAACAAAAATATTTCCATGTGTATGTACATGTGTGCATGTGCCCACAGAGGCCAAAAGGGAGCATTGGTTGCTCTAGAGCTGGAGTCACAGAGAGCTGGGAAACAGCCAATGCGGGTGCTAGGAACTGAAGTTGGCCTCTGGAAGAGCGATGCGTGCTATTAACTCCTGAGCCATCTCTGCAGCCCCCTTCCATTCAGTTTTTTTTTTGTCTCAGGCATTAAGGCATTGCAGTTTTCATCCCTCAAAGTTCAATGTGGTTTTATTTGTCTCTCAGAATTTTCTTATCTCTGTGTAGCATGGTGGACATGGGGTATGGGCAGTGCTTCAATGTCTTTGACTTCCAACATCTATGTCAGCTGTGTAAAGGTAAAATCAGTTGCGTTTATCCTTATTATGTACATTTTCTGGTAATTTCTGACTGGATGCATATAAGCAACAACACTGGGCAGGGGTTGTATTTTTGTATTCCTATCAATATTCTTGACTTTTATTCTGGGATGCTGTGTAGTTACTATGAAACACTTGGATTCTTTTGTGTCTTGGGGGCAGGACTGGGGAAGTTGGTTTGACTAGGGCTAATTATTCACCAGTTTGACATTTTACCTGAGACAGCACTTCTTATGGTACTGTCCATGGCCATTGCCCTTCCCACCCATGACCTGTTCCATCCCGACTGTTGGAAGAAGCATGATCCCTGATCTTGTGTGGTCACCAGGAACTGTTACTCTATAGTTTCTCTGGTTGGTCTTCTGATTTTTTGCAGGGCACCTTCTGGAGCTTCTACTATGCAGCTCTCTCTCCTCTGGGACATGTCCACGCACTCTGACTAAGTCTTCCTGGACTCTTAATGTTGTCTCAATTCAGAATTCATCATAGTCTGGACAGGGCTTCTCAAACTGTGTCATGGCCCAGAAGCTCCTTGAGACAAGGAGCTGAGCTAAGTCTAAGGCTCTTGACACTTACTTTGAAGCTCTCAGGGATCAGTGTCCTGTATAAGATGATGTTAGTGGCTTAGGAATTGTTGTCTCGCATATTTTGTTAGTTGTTTGGTTTCATACAGAGGAGGTTATCTTGTCCAGAAACAGTAGCAGTGGTGGTGGTAACAGTAATAGAACAGCAGTAACTGTAGTAGCAATATTAGTGTCAGCAGTAATGGTGGTAACATTAACAGCACAATAATAATGGTGGTAGCAGTGATGGCTTGGCAGTGACAGTGTTTCCTATCCTTTCTCTCCTCTTCTTACTATCTTCAAATCATCCCTGACAGTTTCATCCCTTCCTTTCTAATCTTCCTAGCCGTCATTTCTTTTTCTTGCATTATAATCTGCAGAGTCACAACAGTAGCAACAATTAGCAGTGCGGTACTTTGTCTTATTCCTAGCTTCAAGTTTCCTTACATTTGCAGAGATCTAGGTTTGCAGGTCGTTTGCTTTGTTTTGTTCCATTCAATTTACGAGCTCAGTGGACACTTCATGCTGCTATTTGACTGGACCCTAACCTTGAAGATACAACCGGGTTGTTAATATCCATGGCCTCCATTGAGATAACCTGAGTCTTATGGGAGAGCACAGGTTTTCTGGGAAGGGGTAGGCCAGTCTGCAGGTGAGGTCCAAAGGTCTTCAGCCATCATTGTCGAACCTGAGGTGACCTTGCAGGTGGAAGTGGTGGCCCGGCTCTAGGGTCATCAGAGGCTGATTTCAGGCTAGCCCAGGCCTAATCACAGGAGTCTTTGCTCCTGCTGCTCCTCTAATCTCAGGAGATTAATTAATGATCTGAGGCTCCTAGCCAGATGGCCAATGGTCACAGAGTCACGGAGCCAGAAATCCAAGGGACTGACATAACCTCACACAGGGCTCCTGGGCACAGTTCATCATTGCTCCCGTGTGGAGATGGCTCTGTGTGTGTGTGTGTGTGTGTGTGTGTGTGTGTGTGTGTGTGTGTGTGTGTGTTGTCCCCATGCTGGAAGCCCTAACCCTACCCAGGAGCTGGACTCCACAGCACACCAGGATTGGCTCGCCCCTGCTTTGAGGCGCTGCCTGTTTGGTGTTGTTTATAATGTGGCACGGTCATCCCCACTCCTGTTTATCCTTATTTTAACATTTTTTACAACTCAAATGCTCCAGAGGATGACAACAATTGATGAAATTAAAAGCCTGTGAGTAGGGCACAGTAGGTCGCTAAAACGGTCCTCTCACCAAGCTGCCCAGCCCTCCTCACTCCTCTCCATCTCTGCCCGGCTTCCCTGGAGACAACAGAGACCGGAAGGCAGAGGGCAGATCTGCTTCTGCCTGGCTAAGAGAAGTGGCCTCCCGAATGAAAGTCGATGGTCCTCGCTTCTGCCACACCGTGCCTCCCTCCATCATGCCCTGAGCCAGCCTCTGTGACCTCCACACCTCTCTGTTTTGCATGTTCTTTTCCTTTAGCAAATCCTACTGAAGTTCCCTTTGGATGGCTAGTGAACCCAGTTCATCCTTCAGGATCGGGCCTGGGGTCCACCGCCTCTGCAGACCTTCATGATTTCTCGTCTGCCTTTTCCTTCAAGCAGGTCACATGTATAAGACCTTCTCTACTGCCTGCTCAGCACCTGGCATCCCATTTGGGATCCTGAAACTGCTGCCCAGATTCAGAACATGTCCTGGTAAGGACATGTCCTTTGACACTGCTGTTTTTCTCAGAGACTGTCACCACAGGTTCCCCAGGACTCTGAAGGATCCAGGGACAACTGAATTGTATGAACTTCTAAGTTTTCCATCACATTCTCAACCCACTGCCCTACCCAAATCCAATAAGCCGAGAATATCTTCAAGCCCGTGGTCCTCCTGCCTCAGCCTTCTGAATGCACCACCATGCCTGTCTAGTAGCTATCATCAGCAATTTATTAGCATGGAGATTAGGATTCCCAAGACTGGTAGTTTTCTGCTGCTGGCCTAGGTACTCCTGACCTGTTTACCAGGTATATTCAGCTCTTATAAAATGGTTAGGATTTGAACCCAGGTCTTCATTCATTTTGGGATATCACAAGCAACAAAACTTTTAGTACATTCTGATATTTTTAATTTCATATCAGGTGCTATTTTGGAAACAGCTACACAATTCTATGTGAATTCTATTTTCTCTAATCTGAATTATCAAAAAGCAGTTCCCAGGCTAGCTATAAAAACACCTGTTGCAAGCATTGCTGGCAAAATGCTGCCATCTAGTGGTAGATACATGTAACAATCTTCAATTATATCAGAACACAGAGCAAGAAAGTGAATCCTCTAAGCTATAGAAAAGAATGCGTGCTACACCATATTTGTTAGGATCTGTTTGTGCTAGGGGCCTAAGTCAATCAGGATCTCATGAGTCCCAAGCTATTTCAAACTCTTCTGTGTAGCCAAAGGTGACCTTGAACTTCTGGCTTTCCACCTCCAGAGTGTGCATCACAGGTGTGATCCAACACACCCGATTTATGATAGTCTGGGTCTCATGCTTGCTAGAGAAGAACTCTACCTACTGAGCTGCAACTCTGGGCCTTGTCTCCTATTTTGGTTTCTGATGCAACCGTACTGACTTCTGGAGCAAGGGAAACACTAATAACTGGCAAATGACTTCCCTTTTTCCTCCATCTTCTCCAATGCCACATCCTGAATCAGATCAACATTAACACTTTGCTTCTGGTTAGCCATATTCAGAATTGAGACTTCCTAAGGCACAGCCGCCTTCTTCCCACAGGCCTGCCTTGGCTGTAACTGACAAGACACTGGCCTCCAGTCGGCCCTTCCTCATCTCATCTGCTGTTTGGCCCGTCAGTCTGTTTTGGTTCCTATCCTGACCTCCACCAAGCATCTCCCAGTCGTGGCCATGTTGGCCACTCCAGACTGTCCCACTGGTGCCTTTGCTGTAGGGTCTCCCTGTGGGTGGGATGAGGGAAATGGCCTGTTAACAGGAAATGAGACCATTACTCCCATGAAGAGGAGCTGGAAGGATCTGGGTACACTTGGAAATGAGACCCCAGTGATGTTTTTCTTTTTATTATTTTATTTTTTACATTCCAACCCCAGTTCCCCCTCCCTCCTCCCCTTCTGCTCTCCCCACTCCCCTCCCCCACCTGCTATTTGCTTCTCAGAGAGGATAAGGCCTTCCCTAGGAAGTCTACTAAGTCTGTCCCATCATCTTGTTGAGGCAGGACCAAGGCACCTCTCCACCCCCACACCCCTGTGTCTAGGCTGGGCAAGTATCTCTCCATATAGAATGGGCTCCACTAAGTCAGTTTGTGCATTAGTGTTAGCTCTTGGACCCACTGCCAGTGGCTTCATATATTGTCCCAGTCACACCATTGTCACCTATATTAAAGGGAGTCTAGTTTGGTCTTATGCAGGATCCCCATTTTGTATTTTTAGCTTCTTTGTCAAAAATTAGGTTTTCGGGTTGATATCGGGATCTTTGATTAGATTTCTCTTTTATTTATTTATTTTTATTTAAATTAGAAACAAGCTTGCTTCACATGTCAATCCCAGCTCCCTCTACCTCCCCTACTCCCCTTCCCCCACCAGCCCCCCCCCCCCCTGCCGCAAGCACCCACCCAATCCCCACTCCACTCTCCAGGGAGGGTGAGGCCCTTCATGGGGTATCTCCAAAGCCTGTCATATCATCTGGGGCAAGGCCTAGGCCCTCCCCATGTGTCCAGGCTGAAGAGCATCCCTCCATGTGGATGGGCTCCCAAAGTCCATTCAGATGCCGGGATAAACACTGATCTAGTACCCGAGGTCCCAAAGATTGCCGAGGCCTCCTCAGTGACACCCATGTTCAGGGGGGTCTTACTCAGTCCCATGCTGGCCTTTCAGCCATCAGTCTGGGGTCCATGAGCTCCTCCTGTTCAGGTCAGCTGTTTCTGTGGGTTTCATCCTCCCAGTCTTAACCCCTTTGTTATCACTCCTCCCTCTCTGCAACTGGTTTCCAGGAGTTCAGTTCAGTGTTTAGCTCTGCTTCCATCAGCCACTGAATGAAGGCTCTTCCGTAGGTTGAAGTTTTCCTTTCAGTACTTTCTGTAGGGCTGGATTAGTAGATATGTATTGTTTAAATCTGGTTTTGTCATGGAATATCTTGTTTTCTCCATCTATAGTGAATGAAAGCTTTGCTGGGCTGGCATCCATGGTCTCTTAGTGTTGGTAGAATATCTATCCAGGACCTTCTGGCTTTCAGAGTTTCCATGGAAAAGTCAGGTGTGATTCTTGTAGGTTTGACTTTATATGTTACTTGGCCTTTTTCCTTTGATGCTCTTAATAGTCTTTCTTTATTCTGTATGTTTGGGGTTTTGATTATTATGTGGCAAGGGGACTGTATTTGGTGTTCTGTAGGCTTCTTGTACTTTCATTGGCATGTCTTTCTTTAGGTTGGGGAAGTTTCCTTCCATGGTTTTGTTGAATATGTTTTCTGCACCTTTGAGGTGGGTTTATTCACCTCCTTCTATCCCTATTATTCTTAGGTTTGGCCTTTTCACAGTGTCCCATATTTCCTGGATATTTTGTGTTAAGGATTTGTTGGACTTAAGATTTTCTTTGGCCGATGAATCTATTTCTCCTAGTGAATCTTCAATGCCTGAGATTCTCTCTTCCAATTCTTGTATTCTTTGGTTATGCTTGCATCTGTAGTTCCTAATCATTTACTCACCTTTTCTAACTCCATCATTCCTTCAGCCTGTGTTATTTTGATTGCCTCTATTTCAGTTTTCAAACCTTGTGCTGTTTGAATTATTTCTTGAAATTTTTGGTTTGTCTTTTCTTCCATGTCTTTAAAGGATTTTTCTCATTTCCTCTTTTAGGGTCTCTGTCATCTTCATGAAGTTGCTTTTAAGTGGTTCTCTTCTGCTTCATCTGTGTTGGGATATTCAGGTCTTGCTGGTATACAGTCCCTAGACTCTGGTGGCATCATATTGGTTTTTCTGTTGTTGAATATGTTCTTATATTGTCTTTTTCCCATCCCTTCTTCTGGTGGGTATAGGTGGAGTCTCTTCCTTTATTGGTGAGTACAGGTCCAAGGTTCTCTTCCAGTGGGTGCAAGCAGGTCCAATACTCTGATAGGTCTCAAGGTGGGTGCAGGTGAGTCTGAGGCACTCCTTCTCCTGGTGGGTGGGAGCTGGATTAGCACAGTACTGTCAGCACACTCAGGTTGCTTGGTGAGTCTGGGGCAAGTCGACCTATCTGCAGTCCCAAGGCCAAGAAATCCCAGAGTGGGTAAGCAGAAGCTCAATTGGATTTCATTGGTCCCCCTGTCTCTTTTTATGCCAATTCCAAGCTGTTTTCATTATTGAGGCTCTATAGTAGAGCTTGAACTCAGGCATGGTGATGCTTCCAGATGATCCTAGATGATCCTTTATTGTACAGGATTGTTTTGGCTATCCTGGGTTTTTGTTTTCCTATATGAAGTTGAGTATTGCTCTTTCAAGGTCTGTAAAGAATTGCGCTGGGATTTTGATGGGAATTGTATTGAATCTGTAGATTACTTTTGGTAGGATTGCCATTTTTACTATGTTTATCCTACCTCTCCAAGAGCATGGGAGATCTTTCCATTTTCTGATATCTTCTTTAATTTCTTTCTTCGAAGACTTGGTGTTATTGATATACAGGTCTTTTGCTTGTTTGGTTAGAGTTACTCCCAAGATATTTTATGTTATTTGTGGCTATTGTAAAGAGTGATGTTTCTCTCATTTCCTTCTCAGCCCATTTGTCGTCTGTTTATAGGAGAGCTACTGGTTTTTTTTTAGTTAATATTATATCCTGCTACATTACTGAAGGTGTTTATTAGTTGTAGGAGTTCTCTGGTAGCATTTTTGGGGTCATTTATGTAAACTATCATATCATCAGCAAATAGTGAGAGCTTGAGTTATTTTTTCCCAGTTTGTTTCCCTTTAATCTCCTTTTTGTTGTCTTATTTCTACAGCTGGAACTTCAAGTACTATGTTGAATAGATATGGAGAGAGTGTGACAACCTTGTCTTGTTACTGATTTCAGTGGGATTGCTCCAAGTTTCTCTCCATTTAGTTTGATGTTGGTTGTTGACTTGCTGTATATTGTCTTTATTATATTTAGGTATATTCCTTGTATCCCTATTCTCTCTGAGACCTTTTCCATGAAAGGGTGTTGTATTTTGTCAAAGGCTTTTTCAGCATCTAATGTGTTTTTTTTTCTTTCAGTTTGTTTATATTGACAGATCGTCATATGTTGAACCATCCCTACATCTCTGGGATGAATCGTACTTGGTCATGGTGGATGAGTTTTTTGATGTGTTCTTGAATTCTGTTTGCCAGTATTTTATTGAGTGTTTTTGCATCAATTTTCTTGAGAGAAATTGGTCTGTAATTCTCTTTCTTAGGTGTGTATTTGTGTGATTTTAGTATTAGGTTAACTGTAGCTTCATAAAAAAGTTTGGCAATGTTCCTTCTGCTTCTATTGTGTGGAATAATTTGAGGAGTATTGGTATTAGATCTTCTTTGAGCATCTTGTAGAATTCTGCACTGAATCCATCTGGGCTTGAGGTTTTTTGTTTTTTTGTTTTTTGTTGTTGTTGTTGTTGGGAGGCTATTGATAACTGTTTCTATTTCCGTAGGGGTTATAGGTGTATTTAAGTTGTTTATCTGTTCTTGATTTAATTTTGGTATGTGGTACTTATCTAGAAAAGTGTTCATATCTGTTAAGAGAAGTTTTTCCTTGTGAGAAACCTTTCCGCCCGCCTGGTTCTAGATCCGCATCAGTCCCAAATAAACACACAGGAGGCTATATTAATTATGAAGCTGTTGGCCTTGCTTGTTTCTTACTGGCTACCTCTTACTTAAGTAATTACCCCATAATCATTAATCTAAGTATGTCTCTTACCGGAGAATGGTTCCGGGCTTCCTACCCCCATGGCGTTACATGTCGACTCTCTGTGTTCTCCTGTGTTTCTCCTTCCCAGAGTCCTTCTGGACTCCTAGTCCCTCCTATCTAGGTTCCCTATTGGCCAGCAATAATTTATTGACAAATGCACAGGACTTCCCCAACATCTCCTCATTTCTGTCTAAACAAAAAGAAAGGGTCTTAACTTTAACATAGTCAAATTGTATATAACAGAACAGTTACCAAATAAGAACATAGTTACAATATTTTAGCAAGATTTAAAGAAAATATCATCCATCCCATCCTTGTGAGTCCAAAGCCCTATATGTAGCTTATCTTTTATCATAACTAAGGAAAACTATAATTATAACTATCTGTCTTCAACTCCATCAAAGACCACAGAAGGATAATATATAAACACTAGGATTGACAGAGGTATCTTACTGCCTGGACAGTCACCCGAAGTTCCTCTGTAACGTTGGGGCATCCATCTTCAGCCCATAGGCCACAATGTATCCAGAAGATTTCTCAGCAAAGCAGGAAATTTCAAACTGTCCATCTGTGTTGGCAGTTTGTCAGTCATTTTTCTTTGTCCTGCAGAAAGTTTTGTAGACTCTTCATGAAGCAGGAACCTGTAAGACTGAGTTCAGTAGTCACTTTCCTGTGGGTCCTGCATGTCCAGATTATACAACAACAGTCAAACAATCTAGGCAAGAGCAGTTTCTTGCCCAAATGGCTAATCTGGCCATGTTGAAAGTAAACTCCATAACAAGTTTCTTCAATGCCCATCTTCCTCTCAGACATAATTGGTGCTGCCAAGAGCAGATATTTCTCATTGTCAAGAAAAACCCTAAACCATTTTAAATGCCATTTTCTGAAGGTCTTTGAGAGGTTTGAAGACTGTTTATCTATCTCAAATATATTTCTGTATATCTAGAAAACCTAACTTACCTAACTATAAATTCTAACTATTATAAGTAACTATCTATAGTCTGTATTCAATTATGCATTATGTTTTAAAAGATAAGCACAATACTTAATCAAGAGGAGAAATATACATATCACAAAATTGACCTTGAATTCATATCAATAAAGGAAAAACAATACCCATAACATAATTCCCCTTTTTACCATTAACAAGAGATCGGCTGTGATCATTAGCCAATTATAAACAATCCCATTGAAATGAAAACAAAGATTTATAAACAAGATGGGAATTAGGACGTCACTCATTCCAAACTGCTTCATGCTGGAAGGGGGCGCTGTTCATACCATGGGGATCATGACAAAACTCAGAAACCTGTATAAGTCCATATTTTCGGGGTCTGTAAAGCTCCATCATCTTAGCTGTCTCAATTGTTGGAACATCTGGTCCACTGCTTCCGGGGATCTTGGTTCATGAAACCACAGAAGCCTGGAAGGAATCCTCAGCTTTTCATTTTCTGTAGAAACATAAGCAAAATCTCCTTTTCCAAGTAACATATCCTTATACTTAAATTTTGAAGTCAAGGCATTTTCAAAAGATAGAAGTTGGATTAATTTAGCAGCATTTATAATCAAGTGTAGTTTAGTAGCAGTTCCTTCCTGAGCAAGCAAAAAACTGAAAAACACGATAGCATACAGTATCCAGACTCTCTGTGTATTTTCCATCTTTACGTGGCTTATTTATTTATGTATTATTACTTTATTTATTTTACTTTTATTTATTTTTCTTTGAGACAGGGTTTCTCTTTGGAAATCCGCCTGCCTCTGCCTCTGGAGTAAATCCTACCGGCATGAGCCACCACAACGCCGGCTTTTGTATTTATTTACCACTTTGACGTTTCATTTTCTGTCTCAATCTCACGTATATTTTTAAACACACTGTAAACCTTTAGAGGTTTTTCTTGTTTTTCTTCATCCAAATCTGACTTTACTGTAAATCTTTATGTTTTTCTGGCCACGTGTCTTATCTGTTAAAACCGCAGCTGTTTTAAACTGCCGGGTTTTTTTTCAAGATGGCGGGCGTAAGCATGATTCCAGCTTACAGCCTCAGTCCATGCTGACATCCAGCAAAAGCTGCCACTTCCAGCTGTACGTACACACCTTTTAATCGTTAGCAGAGTCTCTTAAAAGAACCTTGTTGGTTTTTTTTTCTTTTTCTTTTTCTGTTTATGCCGAGTCAGGAAGACTCCAGTAAGCGAGCCACGTGAATCTCGGCTTGTGGCTAGCAAAACAGAGCACACCTGAGAAAAATGCTGCTACCAAAAATCTGTGCTTCTCTCCGTTCTAATGTTTCTAAAATTCCTTTAAAGCTTTTGTTGTTTTTTGTGGAAATTCATGATCCCACTCCTGATCACCATTTTGTTAAGAGAAGTTTTCTCTTTGCTAGCCGCTTTAGTTCATCCCCTGCCAGCAGCCTGGGCTCTGCTGCTATGTAGTCCCCAAATAACACACAAGACGCTGTATTAATTATGAAGCTGTTGGCCTTGCTTGTTTCTTACTGGCTACCTCTTACTTAAGTAATTACCCCATAATTGTTAATCTAAGTATGTCTCTTACCGGAGAATGGTTCCAGGCTTCCTACCCCCATGGCGTTACATGTCGACTCTCTGTTCCCCTGTGTTTCTCCTTCCCAGAGTCCTTCTGGACTCCTAGTCCCTCCTATCTAGGTTCCCTATTGGCCAGCAGTAATTTATTGACAAATGCACAGGACTTCCCCAACACATATCCTTAAAGTTTTCCAGTTTTTGTGGAGTACAGGTTTTGGAAGTATGACCTGATGACTCTCTGGATTTCCCCAGTGTCTGTTGTTATACCCCCCTTTTGCTTTCTGAATTTGTTAATTTGGATATTCTCTCTGTGTCTTTTGGTTAGTAGGAATAAAGCTTTGTCTATTTTGTTGAATATCTCGAAGAACCAATTCTTTGTCTCATTGATTCTTTGCCTTGTTTTCTTTGTTTCTATCTTATTGAGTTCAGCCCTCAGTTTGACTATTGCTTCCCGCATACTCCTTTTGGTGGGTTTGCTTCTTTTTGTTCTATCGCTTTCAGTTGTTCTGTTAATTCACTAGTGTGGGATTTTCCAGCTTCTTTAAGTAGACATTTAGTGCTATGAACTTTCCTCTCAGCACTGCTTTCACTGTGTCCCATACGTTTGGGTATATTGTGCAGTCACTTTCATTAAATTTTAGGAAGTCTTTTATTTCTTTCTTTATTTCAGCCTTGACCCAGTGGTGGTTCAGTTGATCATTGTTCAATTTCCATGTGTTTGTGGTTTTCTAAAATGAATGTTGCTGTTGAATTCTAACTTTAAGTTGTGGTGGTCTGATAGGGTACAGGGGTTTATTCCATTTTTTAAAAATCTGTTGAGGTTTGTTTTGTTATGAGAAAGTTCCCATGAAGTGCTGAGAAGATGATATATTCTTTTGTGTTTGGGTGGAATGTTCTATAGATATTTGTTTAGTCCATTTGAGTGAAAACCTCAGTTCACTCCCTTATTTCTCTGTTAAGCTTCTGTCTAGCAGATCTGTCCAGTGGTGAGAGTGGGGTGTTGAAGTCTCCCTCTATTCATGTGTGGAGCTTGATTTGTGATTTAAGTTTCAGTAATGTTTCTTTTACAAATACAGGAGTCCTTGTGTTGGGGCAGATGTTCAGAATTGAGATTTCCTCCTGATGGATTTTTCCTGTGATGAATATGAAATGCCCTTTTCATCTCTTTTGACTAATTTTAGTTTGAAGTCTGTTTTGTTAGATATTAGGATAGCTATACCAGTTTATTTCTTAGGTTCATTTGATTGGAAACTTTTTTCCCAACTCTTTACTCTGAGGAAAAGTCTGTCTGTGAGTTTGAGGTGTGTTTCTTGTATGCAGCAGAAGGGTGGATTCTGTTTTCATATCCAATCTGTTAACCTGTGTCTTTTCATAGGTGAATTGAGACCATTTATATTAATGAATATTAATGACTAGTGATTGCTAGCTCCTTTTGTTTTTGTTTTTGATGATGGAGTTGTGTGTTCAATTCCTTTCTTTGGGATTTGTTGCTGTAAACTCATCTGTTTCCTGTGTTCTTGTGGACATAGTTGATTTCCTTGGGTTGACATTTTCCTTCTAGTACTTTCTGTAGGAGTGGTTTTGTGGATAGGTGTTGTTTAAATTTGATTTTATCATAGAATTTCTTGTTTTCTCCATCCATGGTTATTGAAAGCTTTGCTGGGTAAAGTAGTCTGGGCTGGCATACATAGTATCTTACTGTCTGCACAACATCTGACCAGGACCTTCTGGCTTTCATTGTTTCTGTTGAGAAGTCAGGTGTAATTCTGATAGATCTGCCTTGATATGTCACCTGGTCTTTCTCCCTTGCAGCTCTTAATAGTCTTTCTTTATTCTGTATGTTTGGGGTTTTGAATATTATGTGGATAGAGGACTTTTTTTTTTCCTTTGGTTCAGTCTATTTGGTGTTCTGTAAGCCTCTTGTATTTTCATAGGCATGTCTTTCTTTAGGTTGGGAAAGTTTTCTTCTATGATTTTGTTGAATATATTTTCTGTGCCTTTGAGCTGGACTTCTCCTTCTTCTATACCTATTATTCTTAGGTTTGGTCTTTTCATGGTGTCTCAGATTTCCTGTATGTTTTGTGTTAAAGACTTGTTGGATTTAAATTTTTCTTTGACCAGTTAATCTATTTCCTCCAAATGGTCTTCAATGCCTGAAATTCTCTCTTTCATCGCTTGTATTTTGTTGTTTATACTTACGTTTGTGACTCCTGATCATTTACCCAGATTTTCCATTTCCAGAATTCCCTCAGTTTGTGTTTTCTTTATAGCCTCATTTTCAGATTTCATGTCTTGAATCGTTTCCTTCACTTCTTTTATTGCTTTTTCTTGGTTTTCTTTAAGGGATTTGTTGATATCTTCCATTTTTTGTTTGTTTTTTCCTCCATTTCTTTAAGAGAATTTTTCATTTCCTCTTTAAGGGCCTCAATCATTCTCATAAAGTTATTTTTAAGTCATTTCCTTCTACTTCATTGTGTTGGGATGTTCAGGTCTTGCTGTTGTAGCAGCACTAGTTTCTAGAACTGCCATATTGCTCTTTATATTGGTGAGTGTGTTCTTACCTTGTTGTCTACGCATCTCTTCCTCTAATTGGTACAGGTGGAGCTTGTGTTTCAGGGGTTCTCCTTTTCTCCAGTTGGTACAGTTGGGGGCTGTGGCTCTGTTGACCTCTCCTTCTGGCACAAGTAGAGCAGAGCTTCCAGTGAACACTCCTCCTGGTGAAAGAGGGCCCAATGCTCAGGTGGTCACTCCTTGATGTTCAGGTGGGGCTACAGCTCTGGTGGTCGCTCCTCCCGTTGGAGGTTTAGGTGGGGCTGAGGGTCCAGTGGTTGATGTAGTAGTGGGGTATCTCCAACCGAGAAATGGCAGTGGATGCTATCTGGGACACAGGTGCTCTTTCCCAGAGGCACTTTTGCGATAGTTTCTGGAAGCTGCTGCTGGAAACCGCTGTTATCATTTAACCTGGTCATCACTCCTCACTCCGGCCTCCCTCTGACGCTGCTGCTCTGGGTCTCCCAATAATATTTTTTATATCAGTAGAATGTGTGTGTTAGGGAGAGTCCAACCTATCATGTGATTCTAACATATTCCAACATTTTATGAACACTTCAGACCAGCATTGCTTAAACTTTATTTAACAGCACAAACCACTTTTTAAAAGTAATTTTAAAAATTAGGGAAATTTTATATATATCTTATTGGCTGTGCACTTGGAATCAGGCTAGGAAGTATTTAAAGACATAATAGGGAAGTCTATCTGATGGGAAAATTCCATCATTGCCAATTCTGCTTTTTTTCTTGCTTTTATCTTTAGCATAATTTCTTGATTGATTATTTGGAAAATTCACAACATACACCCTAATTCTGATCACTTCCCAGTCCCCCTGTATCATCCCCTCAGTCCAACAGCACACCCCAAAAGAAAAATTGCAAAAATCAAACCAAACCAAACAAGCAAACAAACAAAAACAAAACAGGAAAACCTCTTCACTCCTCCATTTTTCCTGCCTCTTCAACACCTCTTCATTCCTCCTGGTGGCATTTGGAACAGTGTGTCACACAGTGTGCCCTTTGGTCCAATCAGTTTTACTAGCAAATGTTCTTTGCAATGAGTCACCTGTCTGGTTCAAGGCCTCTGGTTTCTGGTACACTATCATCACTGGATCCTCCCTGGAACTCTTCTGGGAAATCCTGTGAGCCTGAGTCATCGAGACCTTGTGGGTATCATTCCACAGGACCGGACCCTTCAGGGGCTCTAGCAGGTCATAGATGGGGTAGATGGAAGAGTGGGCCAACCCAAGGCACAGCTGAGTTGCTCAGTCCGGGTCACTGTTTGGTATTTAATCACACTAACAGGAAAGGAAACCCAAATAATATCTGCGTGTGTGCATAGATATATGTATTTCTGACCTTTGCTTTTTCAATAATGTATTCTGTTAGAATCAGTTTCATGTCAGTACACTTAGTTTTACTTCCTTAATCTATAGATGACTATTTCAAAGAGTGTGACTGCACTATAGTTTATCTACTCTTTAAAAATATAAAAATGCTGAGACAGTATCTATGTATCTCTGTATGCCTTGGCACTCTCTATGTAGACTAGGCTATCCTCAAATTCATAAAGATCCACTTGTTTCTGCCTCCCAAGTTAAAATTATTTTTCTGTATCTTGTGTATGCATATGTGTGTTCATGTGTGTGAGTGTGGGCACTTGAATGTCCCCACATATATGTGGAGGTCAGAGGATAACCACAGGTATTGTGATAGAGTCTCTTTCTGTTCATCACTGCACCCATCAGACTAGCTAGCCCATGAGCTTCTGGAATTGTACTGTTTCACTTTCCCTGTTCCCGTAGAAGCACAGAGATTGGGGAGATGTTGCATTGTGCTTGTCATGGGTTCTGAGGATTTGAACTCAAGTCCTTGGCTTCTGCAGCAAGCACTTTACCTGTGGAACCGTGTTGCCAGCCCTCTCTAAACTTTTTTTTTCGAGACAGGATTTCTCTCTGTAGCCCTGGCTGTCCTGGAACTTTCTTTGTAGACCAGGTTGGTCTCAAACTCAGAGAGTACTGGGATTAAAGGTGTATGTCACCACCACCTGGTTCTTTTTTAACTGAAGAAAATACGTCTCCACTTTTATGTTATTGTTTTGTTTTTCAGTCCTAGAAATCAAACTCAGATCTTTGTGCATGCCAGGCAAGCACTCTCCAGAAGCAGAAAGACACAAAGAATAATTTAACAACCCAGACTCCATGTGGTTTGGGGTCCTTTTTGTAAGGATGCACTTGAAAGCCTACTTCTTTTACCTGTGTGTCCTATGCACACAGCCATCTCTGAAAAATGCACCTCACGACCCCAGGCCTCTCCCCCAGAACACCTGCCTCCGTCTATACCTCCCCTCAACAATAATGTAGGTTTCTCCACTTCTACTGATCACATTTAGATAGCTTCTATTCAAATACATCCTCAGTGTATCCATGTAGGAAGGATGACAGGGTGGACCCTGCCTGAACTGGTTTGGGGTGTTTGCATGGAAAGGCAAACTGTGTCCTCACGTGAAATTGTGAGGAGAACCTGTGCTTGTGCATAATTGGGCATGTATATGAGAAAAATTAAATGCAGTGTGGGAAGAGGCATGGGCATTTAAAAGACATAACTTAATCTGTCAATCAAAATAGAGAGCTACCCAAACTATGCCCGATAGTAGCCAATCCTCCTTTTAAACCCAGTACAAGAAGACAGCAGGCTGTGGCCTGGGGCCCTCAAGTACTCACGTGGCCCACAGTTCATCTTGATGATGTACCTCTCTATAGCCTATACTATCCCTTAGTTCTGAATCGAGTCTGGGAGACTTACTTTAATTCAATGGATGAGAGAGGACCAAGAACCTGGACACACCCAACCTACAGCCTGCTACTGAGCTGCATCCCCAAGCCGCTTGCTTATTCAGACTGGGTAGGCCGATCCTCTTGTCTCTGCTTTTCAGTTGCTGGCATTACAGGAGGTTGTACAGCCATGCCCAGCCTATGCTTGCCACATCCGCTATACTTTCTGTTCACGTGTACAATAATCTTTCCAGGAGACACCCAATGGTGTTGCTAGGTGCTAGGACTTCACACTGACCATGTTAAGGGATGCTGTCAAGTGGTATCCATCACAGACTTCATTAGTTTATATATCTCCACCACTGAAGCTGGAGACTTCCGTCACATCCTAAAGCTGTGGGTGTGACCAGTGCTACTTTTGATAGCTCTTTTGTATTGGGGAACTTCATCTTATGTGCCCTTCTCCTTTCAATTTCAGAGAAAGTAAACCTATATTGTAAATTGCCTGTTAAAGGTCCTTGACCCTTCTTTGCAACTACTTGGGGTGTGTGTGTGTGTGTGTGTGTGTGTGTGTGTGTGTGTGTGTGTGTGTAAGATTTATTTATTATGTTCTGCCTGAATGCCAGAAAAGGACACTAGATCTCATTACAGATTATTGTGAACTACCATGTGGTTGCTGGGAATTGAACTCAGGACACGTGGCAGAGCAGTCAATGCTCTTAACTTCTGAGCCATCTCCCCAGCCCTGATCAGGATTTTTCTTATTATTAATACTGGGTGAGTTTTGTATTCTCTTAACTTTAATTGTGTAAGCCATATTGTGTTCTTATGATCTTGTGTTTTATGTAAAAAGTTTCCTATATTTGAAATGATTTACCATCTTACATGTTTCTATTTTTCTCGGTTTTATTGTTTTCTTTTGAGACCCTGTCTCATTTAACCAAGGCTTCCCTTTAACTTCCTGTGTAGTTGAAGATGGCCCTGAACTGAGCCTCCTGTCTCCATCACCCAAGTCCTGAGATTAAAGCAGACATGATCATGCCTGTATGTCAAATGTACTTCTAATATTTCATAACTCTTTATTTAGTTCTTCAGAAGTCTGGAATGTGTGACTGGTATATTATCTTTATTCTCTGCAGCTCCAAGTTCTAACAGAAATGCAGAAACTATTTCTTCCAGTCTTCTTTTTTTTTAAAGATATTTATTTATGTATCTATTATGTATACAGTGTTCTGCCTGCATGTATGCCTGTAGGCCAGAAGAGGGCACCAGATCTCATTACAGATGGTTGTGAGCCACCATGTGGTTGCTGGGAATTGAACTCAGGACTTCCGGAAGAGCAGCCAGCGCTCTTAACCACTGAGCTATTTCTCCAGCCCCATCTTCCAGTCTTTTTAATACCCCAAAACTCCATTTCAGCTCTGTGAATGAGAGTATGCCCATGAGGAAACTCAGCTCCAAGGACTGTTGCTGGTGACCCTGGAGACAGACAGAGAGGACACTCGCAGCTATCAAACTGGGAGGAGGTGGTAATTAAATTGTGAGGGGAAGTGGAGGCTGAGCATATTGCTAAGAACGTGTAGCATAAGCTAACTGAACTGGGAGAGGCAGCCATTGCTGAGATCAGCATCATAAGATCTGTGAGCTGAATCAGCCTTCGCCTTATTTCTGCAGTTGGTCAGCTAAGAATGGTTTTGACATCCATAAACGTTCAGCAGACTCAAGATGTAGTGTCAGGAAGATCAGAAGTTCAGGGTCAGCTTTGGCTACACAGTTAGTTCAGGCCCAGCCTGAGCTATACGAGACAGTTTCAGAATGGAATATCAAAATAAGCAATATCTTATGGCATATGAAATATATAAATTCAGTGCCCATAAATACAGCTTCCTTAAAACGCAGTCATCCATTTGTACATTATGGCTGCGCTCGTGCTGTGCAAGCAGACTCGAATGCTGTGGGGCTGGGGAGAAGACCACTCCTTGAAGGATGAAATTTTGTTGAGAGTTGAGACAAGGATGTGCTACAAAGTGTGTGAGAAATAGCCCAAGGCGCAAGTGACAGTGTCACCTCTAACATGAAGATGCAGGCAATCCTTTATCAGGGCCTACTCTGGTCCCACTCCACTTCCGGTGCTTAAAGACACTGTGCAGGTAGATATGGTACATTTCCGGAGCCATGGTGTCTGAGAACTGGATTCATTTGTTATAGTTGACATTGTTCCACACCCTGGGTTTCTTATTTATTTATTTAAATTAGAAACAAGGTTGCTTCACATGTCGATTCCAGGTCCCTCTCCGTTTCCCTCCCCTCCTCCCGTGCCCTCCCTCCAAACCCCCCATACCCCCTCATTTCCCCAGGGAGGGTGAGGCCCTCCATGGGGGTGTTCATAGTCTGTCATTTCATCCAGGGCAGGGCCTAGACCCTCCCCCAAAAGTGCAGGGTGAAAGTGCATCTCACATTGTTGGATGGGAGTCCAAAGTCCATTTGTATACCTGGGATAAATACTGATCTACTACCCTAGGCCTCCTCACTGACACCCACGTTCAGGGGGTCTTCATCAGTCCCATGATGGACTCCCAGCCATCAGTCTGGGATTCAAGAACTAACCCTTGTCAGGTCAGCTGTTTCTGGGGGTTAAACCAGCCCATTATTAACCCCTTTGTTCATCAGTCCTCCCTCTCTGTCACTGGATTTCTTGAGTTCAGCTCAGTGTTTAGCTGTGGGAGTCTGCCTCTGCTTCCATCAACCATTGGATGAAGGTTCTGTTCCCCAGTCTCTCTGGTTCTGGGATTGTAGTCTGGCACTCCTCAAATCTATATCTGAAATCCATATATGAGAGAGTATACACCATGTTTATCTTTTTGTGACTAGGTTACCTCACTCAGGATGGTTTCTTCTAGTGCCATCCATTTGCCTGCAAATTTCAGGATTCCATTGTTTTTTCTGCTGAATAGTACTCCATTGTGTAAATGTACCACATTTTCTCTATTCACTCTTCAGATGAGGGGCATCTAGGTTGCTTCCAAGTTCTGGCTATTACAAATAATGCTTCTATGAACATAGTGGAACAGATGTCCTTGTTGTATAATGTGCATCTTTTGGATATATGCCTAAGAGTGGAATTGCTGGGTCTTGTGGTAGGTTTATTCCCATTTTTCTGAGGAATCTCCATACTGATTTCCAAAGTGGCTGTAGGAGTTGACACTCCCACCAGCTCCTCTATTGAGAATTCTCTATTTAGTTCTGTAGCCCACTTTTTAATTGGATCCTTTGGTGTTTTGGAGACTTGCTTCTTGAGTTCTTTGTAAATTTTGGAGATCAGCCCTCTGTCAGATGTGGGCAGTGAATATCTTTTCCCATTCTGTGGGCTGTCTTTTTGTCTTGTTGACTGTGTCCTTTGCCTTACAGAAGCTTCTCAGTTTCAAGAGGTCCTATGTATTAATTCTCGATCTCAGTGTCTGTGCTACTGGTGTTATGTTCAGGAAGCAGTCCTGTACCAATTTGTTCAAGGGTACCTCCCACTTTCTCTTCTAACAGGTTCAGTGTGGCTGGATTCATGTTGAGGTCTTTGATCCATTTGGACTTAAGTTTTGTGCATGGCAATAGACATGGATCTATCTGCATTCTTCTACATGCCAGCATCCAGTTACAACAGCACCATTTGTTGAAAATGCTTTCTTTTTTCCATTGTATATTTTTAGCTTCTTTATTGAAGATCAGATGTTCATACATGTATGGGTTAATATCAGGGTGTTCAATTCAATTCCATTGGTCTACCTGTCTAATTTTGTGCCAATACCAAGTTGTTTTCAGGACTATAGCTCTATAATAGAGTTTGAAGTCAGGGATGGTGATGCCTTTAGATGTTGCTTTGTTGAATAAGCTTGTTTTGGCTATCCTGGGTCTTTTGTTTTTCCATACAAAATTGATTATTGTTCTTTCAAGGTCTGTGAATAATTGTGCTGGTGTTTTAATGACACCCTGGGTTTCTTAAGCAGCAGTCTTTATTGGACCCACAGTTCTGGAGGCTACAAGTGTGCGATGCAGAGTGAGCAGGGCCCAGCTTCCTCTGAGCGATAAGCTTGTTCCAGATTGCTCTCCTGGCCTCCCGTACACTTTCCAGGTGTGTCTCTGTTTCCAAATTTCCCATTTACAGAGCAACACCAGTCATATTGAGCTAGTGTTTCCCACTTCATTGTGATCTAATTCTTGGCGATCATATCTGCAGTAATCTGGGTGTGAGTGGAGAGTTAGGACTTCAGGGATGACTTTCTGAGAAATGCAATTCAAATCAACCAATACAAGCCTCTAGCTTCCTGGAACTAATTAGCTTTCTGGGAACTCCTTCCCCTTCCTGATTTTTGCTCTGCCTGTAATATGGAGGGAACTCCCATCTGAATCACTTCTCTCAAATCTGGCACCCATCTCCAAACCTTCACATAAGAGGAGAATCTGGGGCCAGATAGATGGCTCGTGATCACGTGTGCTTGGTGGCTTTTCCAGAGTACCAGAGTCTGACCTTCAAACACCCACGTTGGGCAGCTCACAACTGTCTGAAACTCCAGAGCTTGGGGATCTGCTAACATCTTCTGACCTTCTTGTACACACACACACACACACACACACACACACACACACACACACACACACGCACACACGCGTGTCCATGCACAAAAATAGCATCATTGATGGGAAGCCTTCAAGAAGATATGTTTCAAAATAAAACTCTCTTTATTAATTTTACATAATGAAAGATGAAGTGGCAAATTATCTGAAGTCTTTTGCTGATCCTCCTGAAGATAGTTTCTCTGAAAGTGAGAAAAGAAACCATGCAATGTTTATCTGATGTTGAATATAAATCAAATGAAGTCATTTCCCCAAGTGACCCCAAATGTGTTAGCACACAAAACAAGCCTCCCTAAAATGCCCATTTTCTTTGATTTTTTTCTAGAATACCACACTGTGTCTTTGCTATTTCCCTTACCCATGTGGAGTACCTGGCAGTCAAGAATGGTTTCCTGCATCAATGAGAGCTTAACCACTGAGACATCTCTCCAGCCCTCTGGTTCTACCCTTACCAGCTGGAGGATTTTGGATGACCTGATTATGAAAGCCATTGTCCACCTCTCTCCCAGAGGACAGGAGGACTTGTGTGGTGTGTTGAATCAGGTGATAGACCGAGACTAAAGCAAGATGGCTCCTCTATGCTGCCCTGTTCTGCTGTGTAAGTGAGGACTCCACATTAATGCTGTGTGGGCAGAGGCATTCATTAGGCACCTGTGTTGTGGAAGACGGCAGCCTCTGTGGCTTGTTGGTTAGTGCTGAGGCAGAGGAAAGACTGTGGCTGTTAATTACTCTGCCATAATCAAAAGAAACAGCAAGGAAAGAGCCCAGCTTTTGCTCAAACAAACCTCCCTCCTGGAGGTTTTGCACTGATGGGAAGTAAGGATGCAGGAGGCACTGAGGCCTCCTGGATAGGAGATCTGCAGATGGAATGAAGTCTGGGGACATCTCTGGATTGAATGGACTTCTGTCTCCCATCCCAGCAGAGACAGAAAAGGCCAGCTGTGCTCTGTATATCCTGACCTGTGTCTCATGCGCCAAGTACATCTCACTCCATCCCATTTAGGTGCTGTTGGGATGGGGGAGAGGCAGGGAGTGGGCAAGGAGGAGAGGCAGGGAGTGGGCAAGGAGGAGAGGCTGACCCTGGGAGCGGAAGGGCAGCCTGGAGGTGGGAGGCACCAGGTGAATTAGGAAAGGGTGCCCCTTCCTCAAGACACTGCTCTTCTATCTGTCAGAAAGTCACCCTAATAGTTGGCCCTGGTTTTGTCAGAACAAGATGGCTGCAGATGTACTGAGTGTAAATCCTCACTGTCCTGTGAGAAAGGGTTCAGGTGGAGGAAGGCCCTGCGTGAACTTTATTTCCACACATGATCAGATGACAACAACATGTCTTGTCTCTATACTCTCAACCTGCAATCTCCCGACCCACAATTTTCTGGCATTCAATGGAAATGGGGTGAACTTGTGGACGGAAGAAACTTCCTGGACCTCTTTAATCAGCATTTAAACTCATGGGATGTGCTCTAGAAACAAGCAGAGCATACTTAAGTGCCTCCCAAACAAAGGCTGAGAACTCAGGAGGCAGAAGCAGAAAGATACTGAGTTTGACACCTCTAAGGAATCCATGACAAGATACAGGCTCAAAATAAATGAATGGAAAAATGAATGAGGGCATGAATACATAAAAGAAGTAAGCCAGAGCAATGCCAGAGACATTGGCCAAGGTTAAATATCTGCCTCCACGGTGGGCCCTTGGAAAAGGCCTATAGATAGCATTTGGCAGCCTACCTCTTGCTCTGAGCAGACCAGGAGAACGCTCTTCCATTCCTCACTTTGACTTGGAATTCTGTAGGTGAAGAGGCAGAAATAAGGAGCCATCAGAAGAGGTAAAGAGACTGCTGCTGTGCCTGAGGCACAGGCTGCCAGGAAAGGCAGGCACAGAGAGGGCAGACACACGGTGAACTGACTACCCTGGGCTGTGCAGGCTTCACAAGGAGCGGCAGGTGACAGGACCCGCAGCACCTGGATCTCGCTGCTATCACCTGTCACCACTCACACAGCCCACAGCCAGATGGCATTGCCGCCTGGAACCACTACCTGAGGAGGCGAAGCTGCCCTGGCTCAGATAAAGGTTTTCACTGACAGGGATTTGCCCCGGTTCTGGGCTCCCCTTGGAGGACTCTGAGAGCCCGGAGCACTGTTCCTGGGAGACCCCGTGACTTAGGATCCTGCTCTGTGCACGTTTTCCCCACATCCAACCACACAGTAGAGATCGGGACACGATGATGCCTGATCAGCCCTGAGACAATGAGAGCGTCTTCTTTCAGAGCCAAGAGGTGGCACCAGAGACACGGTGTTTGTTAGGGGACTGTGAGGTGAAAGCGCTGAGGCATTGAGCCCTGGGGCCTGGCTCCAGCTACTGTTCTGGAACCTGGAAGAGATGCCACATACCTTCACCTTCTTTTGAGTGGACCGCTTTGGGGTGGCTGGAGCGGGCTTACTGGGCGGTTTGGCTGGAGCTGGCTTACTGGGCGGCTTGGCTGCAGCGGGTTTACTGGGCGGTTTGGCTGGAGCTGGCTTACTGGGCGGTTTGGCTGGAGCAGGTTTACTGGGCGGCTTTTGGATGGCTGGAGCGGGTTTACTGGGCGGCTTTTGGATGGCTGGAGCAGGCTTAGTGGACCTCAAAATTTCTGTCTCTTCAAGGTCATAAAAGAAACAGTTGGAAGAGCAGGCAACCCAGGGGCCTCACACTCTCATTCTGACAGGTCAGTGGCAAGACCTGCTGCTGTCTTTCCAGGTTAATATTTTTTTTTAAACACAGGACCTCATTTGGCCCCAAACTCACCAGATAGCTGACAATGGCCTTAAAATTCTAATTCTCCTGTCTGTACCTCCCAGTGCTGGGATTCCCGGCATGTGTCACTATGCCTGGCTTATGTAGTGCTAGAGTCTGCACTCTGCAATTGAGCTGCATCCCCGCCACCAAGTCATTTAAGGGCCATCCTGTGGCCAGATCACCCGTCCCTCCATGGCTCTCTGCTTGTCAGTCACTCCCCTTGCCCATTCCCTCCTCCTTTAGTGGCTTGGGTCTTGGAATGGGAACACTGTATCCTCTAGCAGAGGGCCCAGAATGTTTATCTTCCAAATCAAATTACCCCGACGTGATGAGGCGGCTATTAGTAATTGGGCCAGGACTGTCCCAGGCATTGCTGAGCTCACCCAAGCATCCTGTGATCTCTGGGTCTAGGCTCTCAGGAAGATATTGCTGAAAACCCCCCTCCCTACCCTAGGGCTTTGCAGCCTTCAGAGCACACCTGTGCTTTGATGGGAATGGAGGTTTGTGGAGAGCAATCAGGTTGACAGCAGGATCAAGGATCCTTTCACAGCCGAGATGCTGGAGCAGTAAGTGACGTAACTGCCTACAGAAGAGGCTGAGTGCTGGGACGGCCCTGGGAGTCCTCCTTTCCCTGTCCTTGCAGTTTCCATTCTTTTCCCTCTTGGCACACTCCCTTGTCACATTGCACCTCTGCTCATAGGGATCCCTCTTTCTTGAACACATCACCACCCTCTGCCTGGGACTGCCTGGGTCCCGGGCTCAGCCTTGATAGCCACTGAGTCTTCCACAGCCTTCTCTACCCTGGGAGGTGTAGGAAGTTAAAATGGGGTCCCCAGGATCCAGCACCTACTTCTAACTCAAATGCAAACACTCCCCACAGTGTGACCTGGCTCATATTTCCCCTTTCTTGGCTTCAGTTACTTCAGTTATAACATGGAAAAATAACGTGATCAACTCAGAGTGTTATCATGATGATTCAAAGAGGTACCAAAGTATGACAGTGCCAGCTACGGAGTCGTACATGTTAGAGGATGCTCCTGTCTTTAAACCGTGGTTTTAAGGTTATGGCTCACCAGAATCTGTCTCCCTGGTCTATATGTCAAGCATTGTTCCTGAGCCAGTTTTTTCTGAGTGAACGAACGAATGAATGAATGAATAAAAATGTGAACATGGGACTGGAGGGATAGCTCAGCAGTTAAGCACAGGTACTGCTCTTGCAGAGGACCAAAGTCTGGTTTCCAGCATTTGGGTCAAGTGGCTCACAACCACTCACAAGGGGATCCAACACTCTTTTCTGGCTTCCTCAGGCACTGCATGCACGCGCATGTGCACACACACACACACACACTTTAAAATAAAATCTTTAAAAAACTTGCACTAAGTCATGCAATGAAACAGCAGCAGGTATGAGATCCCGTTAGCTCACACACTAAGTAGTGCTGTTTGCTCTGCTTCTGGAATAGCTTCATCTGGTCAGTAATAGCACAAGTGGCAAGAGACCCAACAGCCAATAACGTCTACTCTACCCAGTTTGGAACAGGCTGAGCCTCTCCTCCCACCTCAACATTTGATCTTGAACATCGGCCAACAGCAGGGCCAGACCTTCACTCCTACGACCTACACCTCGGCGCCCAGTCTAGCACTTACCTGTTATTGTTGTAATCTTGCTTATTCTAATATGCTCCGTTTGGCTCATCTTGCAGGCACTTATGAAGGTAGCGAGGTTCCTTTTGCACAGCTAACCACCACAGTTCTGCCTGCCAAGTCATCCACTGTTTGCTGTTTTATAGATGACTACTCACTCACAGATGCTGACCACACACCAGTACTTGTTGATTTCTTTATTATCAGGTATAAACATTAACTCCTATGAGCAATGACTAATGATAAAACATGGAATGGGCAAGGCAGAGGTTTGCTTTAAGTGGGCAAACATTAGTGAGAGCCAATCAAGAAAGCCCTATGCACTACTGTCTTTATGGTCACTTACCACCCTCATGAAAAAAGAGTGTGCCCCAAAATGTTTGTGCATATGTATAATGGCCACACATAACAATGGACACACATGTGTTTGTACATTTGTACATACATATACATGCATGTAGTATCACTAGAATGCATACGTATTTTAACAAGTACCAATATGTGTATATGTACTTATGTGTATGTGTGTAATAATAAAAAGTTGGCAAACATACATACTCTTAGACAAAAGTGTAACACAGGGAGAAATGCCTGGGGACTCAAAACCATTTTCACATAACCTTAGCTTTGTTTCCCTACTTTTTATTATTGCACACCATGTCGTTAGTTCTTTTGCCAACTTGACACAAACTAGAGTCATCTGAGAGGAGGGAATCCCAACTGAGACAGTGCCCCCATCAGATTGGCCCGGTAGGTGAGCCTGTGTGTGAATTTTCTGGATTAGTGATTGACATGGAAGGGTCCAGCCCACTGTGGATGGTGCCACTCCTGAGCAGGTGGTTCCGGGCCATGCAGAAAACAGAGAGAGTCAATAAGCCTCTGTGGTCCCTGCTCTGACTCCTGCCCCAGAGCCTGCTTGAGTTCCTACCTGGCTTCCCTCAGTGATGCCCTGTGATCAGGATATTTACTTGAAATAAACTCTTTCCTCATCAAAGGGCTTCTTGTGGACAGGAAGACTTACTAAAAATATAAAAGCTTGGCTTTAGGTTAGGCTTTTCCCCAACTAGCTTTTATAACTTAAATTAACCTGTTTCTATGAAGCTGCATTCTGTCTCATGGCTGTTACATCTCCTCTGTGCCATATGTCCGACCTCTTTAGTGTTTCACTGGCGTCTCCCACGCACCTAGATGCTAACTCCTCTTCCTCTCTCTCCCCAAGAATCCCACCTAGCCTCTCCTGCCTAACTGTTAGCCATTCAGCACTTTGTTAAACTAATCAAAAGGCCCCTTGGCAAAGTCACACCTTCTCAGTGTGCAAAAAGATTACGCCACCACAGCTGCTAGCTGCGGTGTTTATGGCCATGACACATACTGCATTTACATTATCATGTAAAATTACTTGTCATCAGTCCTCAGCACTGTTTTTTCTGAGAATTCTTCCTCAGTGATTATGGCAGTTCCACAGTCCAGTCAAGTCTCCCTTCTGGGGTGCCGAGAGGGCATCCCTGTCAGCAGGTGTAAGCCCTTTATTGCGGTGCTATGTAAACTGATACTGATTCAGTATCACAGAAACACAGCAGTGGAAGAAGGAAGGCAATGTCTATTGACTTTCCCATCCCTTCCTCCAAGTAGAGAACAGGAGACAGGGATGACATTGGCAATTTGGCCTAGGAGATGGCATAGGGGTGCTTCCAAAAATCTCGGATGTTCTTTTTTTTTAAAACACTTTATTATTATATATTTAAATTAGGAACAAGCTTGCTTCCCATGTCAGTCCCAGTTCTCTCTCTCTCTCCCCTCCACGTCTACACCCCCCAAGCTCCCCAGCCCCCCACCCAATCCCCACTCCATTCCCTAGGGACGGTAAGGCACTCCATGAGGGATCTTCAGAGTCTGTCATTTCGTTCCTGGTAGGGCCCAGGCCCTCCCCAAAGTATCCAGATTAAGAAAACATCCCTCATTGTGGGATGAGCACCCAAAGTCCATCTGTGTGCCAGGGACAAACACCATCTACTACCCAAAGCCCCATAGATTGCCTAGGTCTCCTAACTGACACCACGTTCAGGGCGTCTGGATCAGTTCCATGCTGGCCTCTCAGCCATCAGCCTGGGGTCCAAGATCTCCCCCTTGTTCAGGTCAGCTGTTTCTCTGGGTTTCACCAGCCCAGTCTTGACCCCTTTGCTCATCACTCCTCCCTCTCTGTCACTGGGTTCCAGGAGTTCAGTTCAGTGTTTAGTTGTGGGTGTCTGCCTCTGCTTCCGTCTGTCACTGGATGGAGGTTCTAGGATAGTATATAAGATAGCCGTCAAAATCATTATCAGGGAGGGGCATTTAAGGTAATCTCTCCACTACTGCTTGGTTTGCCAGCTGGTGTCATCCTTGTGGATCTCTGGAGGTCTCATAGTGCCTTGGATGTTCTTGTTTATGGTAGAGGGCAGAGGTGGTGGTACCCCGTCAAACATCACCTCTTGCCTCTGAAGCAGCTTTCAGCAAGCAGGCCTTCACCCCTATTTCTCTCCTCTGTATGAACTTTGCTATCAGTCTCTTCGCTTGACGCTTCCACACTCCTGACCTGCCTACACCGTGTCTACACAGTACGTCCCAGTGCAGACACCGAGGTCTGTTCCTCCTCGGCTATACACTTCTGATAACCCCGTCATTCCCGCAGCGATTCAAAGACTTCCTTGTAATTTACTCAGAAAGGAAGGGACCTTCGTTGTGAAAGTGAAAGAGTCTCAAAGCCCTCGTGACATGACCGGAAACCCCAGTGCTAGCCCGGCTCCCTCTGCCCCACCTTGGCTTCAAGTGTCTCTGCCTTAGTCACTGGGGCTGGCTTCCACACCTCTTTGCTTTTCATGTGAGTTTCCTTCTTCTCTCAGTGCAGTTTCCCTTTGGCCAGACTGATAACTTCTCCTCAGGATGAAGGCCAAGGCCTCCTGATTCACTGAGCTTCCTTATGTTTCCCAGCCTTTCCTTTGAGTCAAGACGCTTGCCCTTCGCCATTGGGTGTATCTGCCTCAGACATGCACCTGCTTAGTGGGTACTGCTGCCCCTGGTCCCTCACAGAATTTTACTTTCACTACTGAACTCTGAGTACTTACTTTCAAACACTCCCCTGTGGGAGTCCCTGCAGGTGTCATGGCCAGCAGAGCAACAATCCTGGTGGGCACTGGTCCGCTGGCTGTAAAGTACAGGTGACATCTCCCCTAAGGATAGGCTCTACTGGCTGAGAAACAAAACTAAAGATAAAGGTCTAGAGGGGGAAAATCTGGGATAAGCATTCTGGGTGAGGTCTGGCTCCACATATAGTGAAGTCCCCAGGCCATTAACAACATCCACTCCCAGCCTTCTGGATGGAAAACAGGCCTTCATTTCCTCAGTGAGGAGACAGCCCTGCGTGACTCACATTGCTTATCTGTGAGCCCTTGTGCCCTCTCCCCTCTCCCACCTGCCTCTCTATGCCCAGCACCAAACATGCCTTTCCCGGTTCTGAAACTGCTACCTGACAGAGGACACGCTCCATCTCACCAGAGCACAAGTCTCTAAGGACACTTATCCTAAGAGATTGTCACCACGAGTCTACAGAACTAAAGAGTCCAGAAATACCTGGACTGTATGAAAATCCTCAGATTACACTTCCCTAATGTTTTCAACCATGTTATGAGTTCTGAATCTCCTCAAATTCGGTAAGCCTGTACCTAAAGCATTTCTTTGCTAACTGATAGAGAAACAGAGAAGTAGGGATTCATTCAAGGTCACACAGCTGGGAATAAGTGGAGCTGGAGGAAAACTTGAGCTCTGCCATGCCTCTCTCTACTTCACTGGCTTCTAGGGAATTGTCCAACACAACCCACTCAGCTGTTGTCTGAGCTTAGACATTCAGATATCTGGGCTCAGCACAGGAATAGAGACAGTGACTCAGAGCCAGGACTTGCGTGTTTAGCGAACGACTTCCGTGTTTGAGGAGCACAAACACATTCCAAAGGTGAAAGGTGTGTAGGTGGGAGTTCTGCTTTGGTCCTATCTCTCTCTCTCTCCAGACCCCGCCTCTGAGAAAGCCCGCCAAGAGGCAGCTCCTCCCCCTCAGATGCTCGAGACCACGCCTATAGGGTACTTAAGACCCAGCCCATAGATTTGCCACATTATTTCTCCCCTGCTTTCTCCCCCTGAGAATCATCCAGGAGTGCTTTGTTCATTAAACCTGAACTTTTAATGCAGCCTGATCTCGTGTATTACACTGGAGGAGAAACCCAGTATCAGGGTCCAGAAACCTTTGGTCTGGTGCATTGGCGGAGGAGGAGCTGAGTTTTTTTCCCTGTTGGTCCCTGGCCATGTGGGAAATCCACTCCTCTCCTTATACTTGCTCTCTGGCAGACTGGATTAGCTTTTGGCCCAGTAAGATGCGCATTCCAAGCCACTGCCTCTAGGGTAGGAACAAAGACTACCTTTGTTCTGTGGGAAGAACCGTTCTGCAGAAGATGTTCTGCTCAAGGGCACATCACACACACACACACACACACACACACACACACACACACACACACACACACACACACACACCCTTTTTTTTTTTAACCCAGGTTCTCACAGGGGCTCCCTATGCTGTAGACAGAAGTTCCTGTCCCACCCAGTCCCTCAGCCACTTAGTCCCAAATAAATACACAGAGGCTTATATTAATTATAAACTGTTTGGCCTAATGCTCAGGCTTCTTATTGGTTAGCGCTCTTAATTATTAACCCATTTCTATTAATCTGTGTATCTCTACATAGTCTTGGCTTATCAAAGAATGTCTGGGTATCGTACCTTCCCAGTAGCTACATGGCATCTCCTTGGCTCCACCTACTACCTTTCTCTATCCCTGTTTGGATTTCCCACCTGGCTAAATCCTACCTGTCCATTGGCCAAAGCAGCTTTATTCATCAACCAATAAGAGAAACATATGTTCACGACATACACAAGGACATATCCCACATCTTCTCTTTTCTGTCTAAATAAAAAGGAAGCTTTTAGTTTTTTGAGATAGGGTTTCTCTGTATTGTTTTGGCGCCTGTCCTGGAACTCGCTCTGTAGACCAGGCTAACCTCTAACTCACAGAGATTCGCCTGCCTTTGCCTCCTGAGTGCTGGGATTAAAGGCATGAGCCGCCACCACCCGGCTGGAAGCTTTTAGTTTTAACATAGTAAAATTATATATAACAAAACAGTTATCAAGCAAGAATTATAGTTACAATATTTAGTCCATTAACATTTGGCAAAATTTAAAGAAAATATTTTATCATATATTCTATCTTTGTGAGTCTAATGTTTTATATGTAACTTATCCTTTATCATAACTAAGGAAAACCGTAACTATAACTATCTGTCTTCAACTCCATCAAAGACTCCAGAGAATATAATACAAACTCAAGAATTGACAGAAACATCTTGCTACCTGGACAGTCACCCAAAGTTCCTCTGTAACGTTGGGGCATCCATCTTTAGCCAATAGGCCTAGAATGTCTGTCAGACTTTTTGATGAAGCTGGAACCTCGGAGGACCATCCTGTTCCTTGGCAAGGTCAGCAGTCACTTTTCTTTGTGACTTGCTAGCCCACTTTGGACAGTGTGCTGTCAAGCAGTCCAGGCAAGAACAGTTTTTGTTCAAATAGTTATGCCTGCCATGTTGAAGGCAAACTCCATAGTGAGTTTCTTGGATGCCCATTTTCCTGTATAATGTAATTGGTACTGCCAAGAGATGTGTCTCATTGTCATGAAAAGTCCTAAGCTAACAAACCATTTTATACACCATATTCTGTAGGTCTTTGAAAGGTTTTGAAGAATACTTGTCCATTTGATATATATATCTCTGTATATCTAGAGAAACTAAGTTTTGACTATTACAGGTAACTATCTATAATCTGTATTTAATTATACATTACATATTTAAAAGAGCTGTATAAACACAATACCTAAACAAGAGTAGAAATATACATACAACAAAATTGACCTTAAATTTATATCAATAAACCAAAATCCATACCAATACAAAGTATTCATTTCTGTATCATATTCCCTTTTTTTCTTTGGAAAGAAATTGACTGTGATCATCAACCATTTATAATCAACCCCATTTAAATGAAAACATTTATAAACAATATTTGGGAATTTGGTCATAGTTCTCTCCAAACTGCTTCCTGCTGTTTGGGGACATTGTCAATCCCAAGGGGATCCTGAGAAAACCCAGAACCATGGACAAATCCTGGCTATAGTGGTCTGTGAGGCTCCAATATCTCAGCAGTTTTGGATGTTGGATCACCTGGTCCACTGCTTCAGGTGGTCTTGCTTGATCAAACCATGTTAGTCTGGAAGGAATCCACAGCTTTTTATTGCCAGTGGAAACAAAATCAGAACCTCTTTTCCAAAGTAACATGTCCTTAGACTTAAATTTTGAAGTCAAGGCATTTTCAAAATATACAGGTTGCATTAATCCAGCAGCATTTATAGTTGAATATCTTTTAGCAGCTTTTGTTCCTTCCTCAGCAATCAAACTCTTCAAAATCAACACAATAATACACGGTATCCAGATTCTCTGTATATTTTCCATCTTTATGTGGATTTTATTACTCTATTTCTTTTGTTTTTATCGTTTATTGTTTGGGGTTTTTTTGAGACTGTTTTTCTGTGTATTTTTGGCTGTCCTGGAACCCATTCTGTAGACCAGGCTGGCCTTTAAATCAGAGATCTGCCTGCCTCTGCCTCCCAAGTGCTGGAATTAAAGGCATGTGCCTCTACAGGAAAGTATCCTATTTCTTATTTAAGGACTTTATCTTTTTTGTTTTCTCTCCCAAGTCTACATGTATTTTTAAACATACTTTAAACCATTTAGAGATTTTGACTCAGTCTTTACTGTATACCTCTATCTTTTCTGACCACATGAGTCTTTAATCTGCTAAACAGCATGGCTAGGATTAAAGCAGTGGCTGGCTCCGCCCCATTTCTTGGCTTCCTGAGCGTTTAGCCTCATGGTGGATACTGGTGGGAGCCATATTTATTGCCACAACTCTTTGGAGTTTCTAGGTACATGTCACCACCAAGGAGCATGCCGCTGGCTGCTCATAAACACCATTTAATTGTTTGGTAGCAAGGTCTCTTAAAGGGGATTTGTGGTCTTTACCTCTAATGCTGAGTCAGGAGGCCTCTCTTAAAGGAGCCATGACTCTGCTTGCCTCTAGCAGAGTCTACCTGAAAAATTGTTGCTACCAAAAAAGCCATGTTTGATTTTGTTCTTTTGGGTTCAGAATCCCTTTTTAAGCTTTTGGCAGATTTTATGTGGAAATTTTGCCAAACATTTGGCCACTACATATAGACAGAAGTTTCTGTCTCGAGTAGTTCCACAACAGTTTAGTCACAAATATTAATTATAAACTGTTTGATCTGTTGCTCAGGCTTTTTATTGGATAACTCTCTCTTAATTATTAACCCATTTCTATTAATCTGTGTATCTCCATGTCGTCTTTGCTTACTGAAGAATGCAATCTTCCTGGTAGCTACATGGCATCTCCCTGACTCTGCCTACTACCTTTCTCTATCCCTGTTTAGATTTCCCACCCGGCTAAATCCTGCCTGTCCATTGGCCAAAACAGTTTATTCATCAACCAATAAGAGAAATATTCACAGCAAACAGAAGGGCCCCCCCCATCACTATGCTTTAGCCTTTGGTCTCTGGCACATGTTTACAATTGAGCAGTGTGGACTCTAAATTTGTTCCCTACTCACTGCAAAATCTATTCAGATTGGAACTGTCTCCCATCATAAGATGAATTGTGCCCCTTTACCCAGGATTTTTGGCATTGTGCCCCTGGCCCTTCCCTGTTCTGCTTGTCTGTCTCCCTGCCTCTCATTCCCAGTGTGGTCTGGGTTCTTCCCACAGAAGCTCCTGCTCTCCTGCTCCACCAGGAACAAATCTGTCCTCCTTGAATAAACTCCGCTATACCTTCCTAGCTCCTAAAACCCTGTTTCTAGATCCTCCCACTGCTCTTCCAGATTACACATCAGGGTTTTCTTTCCATCTTGGGCAGCCTGCACTGCTACTCTTTTTCTTTTTTCTTTTCTTTTTTAGCGTAATTAGAAACATTTTTTCACTTTATGTTTCAACCCCAGTCCCCCCTCCTTCTATCGCCTCCCCACCTCGTCCATGCCTCATCCCCAAGCTTCACTTGGGGAGTCACCAAGGTCTCCTGAGTTGAAGCAGGATAAAGCCCCTCCCCCATGAATCAGGCTGGGCAAGGTATCCCGCCATAGGTAATGGGTTTCAGAAATCCAGTTCACGCACCAGGGATAAGTCCTGGTCTCGCTGCCAGGGGCCCCACAAACAGATCAAGCCACATAACCATCACCCACATTCAGATGGCCTCATTCAGTCACATGCAGGTTCCCCGGGTGTCATTTCAGAGTCCGTGAGCTGGGGTCAGCTGTCTCTGTGGTTTTCCCCATCGTGATCTTGACCCCCCCACTTTGGTCATATGGTCTCTCCTTTCTCTCTTCAACTGAACTCCAGGAGTTCAGTCAGTGCTTGGCCATGGGTCACTGCATCTGCTTCCATCAGTTACTGGATGTAGACTCTATAACGGGAGTTAGGGTGGTCACTAATCTGATTATAGGGGAAGGCCATCTCAGGCATCCTTTCCACTATTACCAGGAATCTTAGCTGGGGTCGTCCTTGTGGATTCCTAGGAGTTTCCCTAGCACCAGGTTTCTCCCTAACCCCATAATGGCTTCCTGTTTCACTGCTCTCCCTCTCAGTCCCTCCCCCATCTTGGCCATCTTGATCCCTCATGCCCCCATCCCCTCCCTCCTACCCTCTCCCACTTTACTTAGGAGATCTTAACTATTTCCCCATCCTGAGGCCTTCCTTGCATGCCCTCCTTTTTACCTAGCTTCTCTGGGTTTGTGGATTGTAACCTGGTTATTCTTTGCAAAACTATACTGTGTTTGTCTTTCTGGGTCTAGGTTACCTCACTCAGGATGGCTTTTTTCTATTTGCCTGTGAATTTCAAGATCTTATTTTTTTAACCACTGAGTAAACGTGTAAATATACCACATTTTCTTTATCCATTCCTCAGTTGAGGGGCATCTTGGTTGTTTCCAAGTTCTGGATAATATGACTAATGCTGCTATGAACACAGTTGAACAAATGCCCTGTGGTATGAATGTGCTTCCTTTGGGTATATGCCCAAGAGTGATATTGCTGTGTCTTGAGGTAGGTTGATTCCCATTTTTTCTGAGAAACCACCATACTGATTTCCAAACTGACTGTATAAGTTTGCATTTCCACCAGCAATGTTTTTTATCTTAACCATTCTGATAGGTGTAAAATGGTATCTCAGAGTCATTGGCTTCTTTGTCAAAAATCAGGTGTTCATAGGTGTGTGGATTAATATCAGAGTCTTCAATTCAATTCAATTCCATTGATCCACCTGTTTTTATGTTAATACCAAGCTGTTTTCATTACTATAGTTCTATAGTAGAACTTGAAGTCAGGGATGGTGATGCCTCTCGAAGTTCCTTTATTGTATAGGGTTGCTTTGGCTATCCTGGGTTTTTTGTTTTTTCATGTGAAGTTAAGTATTGTTCTTTTGAGGTTTGTGAAGAATTGTATTGGGATTTTGATGGGGATTGCATTGAATCTGTAGATTGCTTTTGATAAGATTGCCATTTTTACTATGTTGATTCTGCCTATTCAAGAGCATGGGAGATCTTTCCAATTTCTGATATCTTCTTCAGTTTCTTTCTTCAAAGACTTAAAGTTCTTGTCATACAGGTCTTTCACTTGTTTTGTTAGAGTTACCCCAAGATATTTTATGTTTTTTGTGGCCATTGTAAAGGGTGATGTTTCTCTCATTTCTTCCTCAGCCCTTTTATCATTTGTACACAGGAGGGCTACTGATTTTTTTTAGTTAATCTTGTATCCTGCCACATTACTGAAGGTGTTTATCAGCTGAAGTAGTTCCCTGGTAGAATTTTGGATCACCATGGCTTAAAGTTAGACTTGAACAACAACACTAATTGCAGAAAGCCCACAAACTCATGGAAATTGAATAATGCTCACTCAACTGAATCACCACTGGGTCAAGGAAAAAATAAAGAAATTAAAGACGTCCTAGAATTCAATGATAATGAATGAATAATATACCCAAACTTATGGGACACTATGAAAGAAGTGTTAAGAGGAAAGTTCATAACACTAAGTGCCTACATTAAGAACCTGGAGAAATCTCACACTAGTGACTTTGTCTTTGGGTGAAATATTCTATAAATACCTGTTAAGTCCATTTGAGTCATAACATCTGTTAGCTCCCTTATTTCTCTGCTAAGTTTCTATCTGGTAGTCCTGTCAAGTGGTAAGAGTGGGGTGTTAAAGTCTCCTACTATTAGTGTGTTTGATTTAACTAACAAGGTGATAACACACTGCAAACACTGTTGCTCCTTTACAATCACCACCTAGCAACAGAAAGTGGAGACATGAGGAAAAGGGATAAAAGGCACTGCACTTGGGATCAAGAAAAACATGAAGTGTGTTGTGACTGACGTGAGTGCACAGCTGGTACTTGACTGGGGAGACTAGAAAGGAGAGAGTTCTCATGGGAAAATTCCCGTTGCCAATTCTCTTTCTGCTTCTTGGAAAATGCTAGGATTCCCTTGATTTTTAAGTCCTTCCAGAAGATTAATTAAATTTTCTTTTAATGTAAAAATTCTATCTCCGTCGTCTAAGGATCCCATCCCATGCTGGAATACACACCAAAACCAAAATGAGCAGTCCATAGCACCAGTACCAAGCACTTTGACCACATACTGCCATCTATATAACCGTGAGTACCACACGAGTGTAAGTCTAAACAACCCCGGTCAGGTGTGAGTGTGGTTGTCTGTCCCACCCAGACTCTTCTCATTTTCTCTGTTCTTTCATTGTGCTTGTCAGTTTCCAGTGAACAGGAATGAAGTGGTTAGGGGCTGGCGGACTGGCTCAGTGATGAAATCTTGCTGCAGATTACCCCACCACTACCACCATGCCCACCCTCTACCTCCACCACCTGCCCGATGCCTGAATATAGAGTGACCACCACGAGGGAGAAAGCCTTTGAGCAGTGGAGGCCACCAGAACAGGGAAAGCCATAAAATGATGGAAGAAGAGAAGGTGGAAGATGCCTGGGGTGTTGACCTGATGGGATGTCCCGAGGTCCCTGACAATGGTGACCCCTGGGACCCAGTTGGTAGAAGGGGAGAATATACCTCTAAGTGTTGTCTTCTGAGCTATCCCTGTATGCTAGGCACACATGTGTGTATACTTGTACGCAAACACACGAATAAATAAATGTAATAAAAACTAAAACAAAAAACATTTGTTTGTGTCTTCTAGTCTCAGTGTCACATAGCACAGGGTGACAAAGTAAGGACTCTAGGGTGCTTCAAAGAGACTGGAGAAAACACTCGGGGCCACATGGGCTCAGAAACAAATGCTAACAGCAATGAATATTATTGTGAAGCCTTTGGTCACTGAGTGCTGGGGTCGGCCCTACTGAGGGGATAAGGGAAATGGGGTGGGCAGGACAAAGAGGAAGTGAGGAGGAGGTGGGGGAGCTGGAGTTGTGGAAAGTGGACCATGCACTTGTGGGCAAAACTGGGGGTGCTGAATGGATTGGTGGGTTGAGCTTGAGTGATAAGGGTAGACTCAAGAATGCTTACCCAGGGACTTGAGCAATGGTGCCAAGGGCAGTGGCGTTCCAGGGAGGATTGTGCAGAACATTTTGTGTTGGCGTGGCATCACCTCTCAGAGTCCACTTTTAGAGTGATTGTCCTTTCTCATATGCTTCTCATTTTTCCTTCTCTTTCATCTGGCCTGTTGGTTTCCAAGGAACAGAAATTTAGTAGTTAGGACCAGCAATATTGTTCTGAGGGTAGACACACTTGCCTGATGTTGGATCCCTGTGATTGTGTGGGAGAAGAAAAGAATGGACTTCCCAGTGTTGTCTTCTGACCCGTACAAATGTGCTGTGCTTACACGTGTGTATACACACACACACACACACACACACACACACACACACACACACAAGTGAATGCAATAAAGATTAAAACAAAAAAAAACAACAACCACAGTGACAAAAAAATGTGGTATTTAGGATTTTGCCTGACATTCAGGAAGAGAGAAAGGTTTAAACAGGCAAGTGTAGGTCTTGTTCATGGAAGCTACCAACACCATAGCCTTCTCTTTCTCTATCACTTTATGGACTTCCCGGTCATAGTGATCTCCACCACGTGATGGGTTTCTCCCTCGTGGAGGCCACGCTACCTTCAGGTATTGGGGGGGAGCTGCAACAAGATTTCATACCTGTGTGTATAAGCACATGCAATAGTATCCATGTGGCTGTCTAAAGTGAAGGGTTAGTTGCGTTGAGACCTACAGCCAGAAATTAAGTTGAAGACAGATTTTTGAGGATGTTATTTTCATCCTTTGAGGATGTTAAATAATCATCCAGCTTAATTAACCCACTATCTTTGCAGATTGCCAGCTTTCTGAATAAAGGGTAGTTTTAAGATTCAGCTGAAAGTAGCAGATAACACTAAATCCTGGGATTCTGGTTATAATAACAACACTTTTCCTGGAACTCAGCCTATCACTTGGGGCCCTGGACACTTTTCCCACCTGAGAAACACACACACACACACACACACACACACACACACACACACACACACCTTGTAACTTTAATAATTTCTATATTTCTATAGCATAAGCTTCACTTCCTTACCACACACAACCTTATCGTCCTTTATAGATTTACAAATGTGTGCAACCACTATGACTGTTTGACTCCAGAAGTTTCCCCCCAAAGAAACACTAGACTCATTAATTAACATGTGTGAGGTGGGGGCAGGAGGACTAGAGACTCGGAGTCATCTTCCCTGAGTTGGTGGCCAGCCTGAGTGAGATCTTCTGAGGCTGGTGGAGTCTGCCCTGGGGCTGCTTTGGGGTCTGTGCTGCCCTCCCCGGAGCTGTCGGGTCTAGCCTGGCTCTATCAGAAGGTGTGGCTCCTTAGGAGAATCGCAGAAACTTGGGGTTTGAATTCCATTGGTGGTGGGGAACCTTGTGATGTTATTAAGTTACAGATTCCAGGGGCTGGAGAGATGGCTCAGAGGTTAAGAGCACTGACTGCTCTTCCAGAGGTCATGAGTTCAATTCCCAGCAACCACATGGTGGCTCACAACCATCTGTAATGAGATCTGGTGGATCTGGTGCCCTCTTCTGGTGTGTAGATGGAGGCAGGGTGTTGTGTTTGTAATAAATAAATAAATCTTTAAAAAAAAAAAGTTACAGATTCCAGTGGATGACCAGAAGGTGGCAGCTGCTTGTGTTTAAAACTTTGGCCTTCAGTTCCGCAGTGGCTTCCAGCCACCCAATATGTGGAGGGGAAGATGGTGGAGGTAGCCGTGACCTTCAAAACCACAGATATCACCAAGAAGCTCTTCTGGTAGACGACACAATCAAGGTCATCATGGTTGTTGTTAAATTGAAACCAGAGTCCAAGGAAGGGGAGACAGAGAAGCAGTGAGTCCTGGTCAAAGCTCCAGCTGGTCACAGCAGCTTCCTGTCCCCACTTAGATGTCCACCCCACCACATCAAAGCAGCTCTAGGATCTGCACAGATTTGCTGTTCACGTTGGGAATGGGAGCAAAATACACTGTTGATTATTCTGAATCCTGTGGTTTCTTTCAGCTCTCTTTTGTCATCTTGATGCAATTAATATATTTTTTAAATTACATGCATAGCCTCAGAAACGCTATAGGCCTGAGAAGTGCTACGTCTAATTCTACCTGATGTGTCTGGGGGCAAGACTGGCAATAAGACTGCCTTGGTCTGTTTACTTTATCTTTAACTTTTATTATTTTATGTGTGTGAGTGTTTTTCCTGTGCAGGACTTGCATGCCTGGACCAGTGGAGGTCAGGCTATCCCTCCCCCATCTAGAATTACAGATGGCTGTGAGCTGCCATGCAGGTGCTGGGAACTGAACTCCAGATGAGCAGCCAATGCTTTGAACAGCTGACTCATCTCTCCAGCTCCAGTCTGATTATTTGAAAGAAGTAAATACTGTGTAGTTTTAAATCTACATATATATTGCAATAGAAGACTGTTGAGAAAATGGAAGAAGCTCTTATGGGGATCCAAACTAGAGTATGAACTCCACAGTTCTACTGTGCTGGCTACCCTCAGAGTCAGCCTTCTTCCTGGGCCTTCCATAGCCCCTGGGGTGAATGACCCATGCAGCATCCCCTAATGATTAACTCAGTTGTTCCTCCAGCCTTATGTCCTCCCCTCTGTGAGCAGTCAAAGTGAGCTTCACAGGGCTGCTCCCTGGCCCTGGGGTGATGCTGTCCTGTAGGCCTGATAAGCCAGGCAGAGAGCCTGGTGGAAGAGGCCTGTGGATGGCGAAGCTGTCCTTGGAGCTTATGAGGACTTCTTGGGAACACTGTAGCAAACACTGCTGACGTTCTTGACATTTGGTGAGTCCCAGTTTCCCTGGCCTCTGTGTGATTAAATGTACCTCACAGAAAGCACAGGAACACTTCGGAGGAGGCTCCTGACTGACCTGTGTCTCCTCGGTGGGTTGGCCCCTCTGACCCTGGTGTCAACTCCATGGCAAGCCTCTGGCCCCATCTTGTGTTTGGAAGACCTATCCCATACCCTGAGCAGGGAGAGTCTCTTAGTGTCTCTTACTCAGGAGAATCTGAGACCCACTCAGACTAGTCAGCGGCAGCTGGGTGAGACCTTCTGATGACACGTGGATGGCATGGGTGCTGGAAGCTTAGACAGCGGGCAACTTGAGAAAGCAGAGACCACAGGATGAAGAACAAGATAGGCAGCACGGGAGACCTGCTTACAAGCCCCAGAATCTCCCTGAGACCCAGCTGGGCAAGCACCAGGCCCACCCCAGGGCCGAGAGCAAATCTTAGCCTGCACCTGACTGCTCCATCTTCAAACCGTTGCTTACATGGGGCATATTTGGAGAAAATTGCCCCCAAGTTCTTGTTTTTGTCCACCCTGAAAGATAAATTGGAGGCTGGGAACACAGCTCCGCTGGTAAAGTGCTCACCCAGCACACACAAGGTTCTGGTTCAGTTCCCTGCACAAGGGGTAGGTGCTCCGCTGCAGGTCTGCGACCTCAGCGTTCAGGAAATGGAGTCCAAAGATCAGGACTTCGAGGTAATCAAGTTCCATGAAGAAGGGGGGGGGGGGGGGGTGCAGCGCAGGTAGAGAAAAGGGAGGGGAGAGGGAGACAGTGAGTTAGATTTTACCCTAGGCTGCACTTGCGTTTTGATAAAAAGTATTATCCTATGAAGAATTTTTGGAGCTAAGTCGATGCACCCATCTGGTGGATTTTAGCATAGGCCAGAGCCATGAAAGCCAAAGGACAGAAGGCCTTCCTTCTTCCCGCATTGCCCTCTGTGTTTTCATCTAAAACCAAAACAAAGTTTTTAATCCCAGCCCGGAGGGGGACGGACGGACATAGAAAGTTCTAGGAGGACAGAGCTATATAGAGAGACCCTGTCTCAAATGAACAAATAAATAATAAAATAAAACAAAGCATAACTTTATCAGCTTTTTTTTTTCTTTTTCTGCAGAGTTGCAGCGAAGATAAAGGGTAAAAGAAAATCCAGGGCCAGAGAGGCACTCGCTGCACAGGGAGGCTAGCCTCTCTCCCCTCTCTGCCACGCCCCCTTCTTCAACCCCTCCTCCAGGTCCCTCCTCCACGCCCTTCCTCCGCCCTCGCAAGAGCTCCTCCCCAGCCTTGGGATTAAACTCCCTCAGATCCTCGGGGCTCCGGGACAGCAGAGCTTTGCGCGTCGCCCACTGGCCTCGGGTAACCAGGCAGCTCCACGCCCCCACGGTAACGTCGCACCGGTCCCGCTGTGTCCCCCGCGCTCTCCGCGGTGACGTGTCCCTCCTGGCTGCTGTTCCGGCCTCGGCAGCTCTGCTTGGTTTCCCTGCCAGCGTCTTAACGCCAGCCGGGGCTTTGGGATGGCTGCAGTCCACGCGCGCGGGTGGACGATTTCGCGTGTTTTCCACCTGCAGCCGGGGTTCGGCGGTGCGGGGAGAACCCGGAAACCCAGGACAGTGCGCTGTGTTCAGAGGCTGTGGGTGGAGCCTTCGGCCTCTGCCTGCGGTTCTAGACCCTACTCCCAGGCCCAGGCCCTGCCTTAAACTCCAACCCCGAGGGTAGCCATCTGCAGCTTGAGGCTGAGTGTCCAAACCCGCCCAAAGGCGAATAATTACTGTTATTATTTATCGTGTTTATTGCCCTGGCTTCATTCTGGAATAAAATCCAGGGAAGTCCCAAGAAGTAATTACCACAATAATATACTGTGGAGGTCTGAGTCCAGAGCCCTCACAGCAGTCTAACTGATTGCTTTTTTGAGCTTTGCTAAAAAATTAACATCAGGCGTAGTTTTTTTGTAATTGTTAGGCTGGGAACGCTGTCCCTTGAAGTGACTGGTCAGAACCAACACAGCCCTTATTACCCCTGTAAGGAGCTTGGGCCTCTGTGCCTTAACCAGGTCAGATTCTTATTGCTCATACAGAACTCACCAGCGGGAACTGGTTCAAGCCAGGCCCTTGCAATGTTCCCTGTTCATGTCTTTCTTGGGTTGCAGAATCTGAAGCCTGGTCTCAGAGCCCAGGTACCATGTGATCCATTCCACTGAGAACCGGGCTTTGGGGAAATGATCCTTTAAGCTGTTCCTTTTAGCCCTGCCTGCATCTGCCTGGTCCCAGGGGGGGTTGAAGCATTTCCTTTAGTCTGGCCCGGTAAAGTTATGCAGCGAGGATTTCAGGCCAGTTTGCATAGGGGCTAACACTGTCCACAGCATTCCAGAATCCCCTGTGGTTACTGACGGCACTGCTTAGCCTCGGACCTCCTGACCCTGCTTCTGCCTCCTGAGATGATGGGCCTGCATTGCTTATCCACTGCGTTGGGCTTTGGGGGGTTGCCTTGATGTTGTTCCTTGTCATGGAGTCCTGTGAGGGGTGACGTATATCCCAGATTTCTAAAGTCATTTCTGTTTATAACCATTGTCCCAGCATGACAGTATCCACCCCACTTCTATTTAATAATATTCTTGGTTTCAGGCGGTCTAATGCACACGACTGAGGATAGCTGTGAATGAGGCCCAAAATGAAATTGTGAAGCTATCTTAAAACATTCTGTGATTTCATTGACTCACTCTTGTAACTTGATGGCACTGTTCTGAGCCTTGAACTTTGTAGATAGCAAAGCCATGTTGCAATGTCAAAAGGTCGAACTTGCCTGGTAGGTAATTTAGCACACCCCATCTCTAAACTGAATACACCTGCACTGGTAGGCAGCTCATGTACAACTCATGGGGGACCCACAGGTGTCAGACCCTGGAGCAGGAAGCCATGACTTCAGGGCTACAGGAGTGAAGGTCAGTGGCAGAGCAATTGTAGAAAACCTGGGGTCCCTCTCCAGGGCCAGGTAGAGGCCAAAGGGAAGGAAAAGGAAAACAGAATTCTTCCAGGTCAATGTCAGAGTTCCCTTTCTTATGGGTAGGGTTATAGAAATGCCATAGTCAAATTGACACCCCCCCCCAGTTACTATGGGGCTTTAACATTGGAGCATTAAATTCTGCCATGATCTTTGTCTCATTCTAAGGACCTGAATCTATGCCAGGAGCCAAAGTTAGCTAACCATGGCTAGAGAGTTTCAAAGGCAATACGTAAGCTCTACTGCTGGCCTTCTACAATTAGGCTCCAAGGTAGGCCACAGGTTGTTGATGGTAATGCCTCACCATCCTGATTTGCCTGGGATTGACGGTTTCCTGGGACATGGGCTTGCAGTTATAAAAAATATGCATTTTATTTAGTATTCGTACGTGCTTATGTTTTGATCAAATATCTGTCCCCATTCCTTCCCCTCTGTTCCTCCCCAGCACTTTCCTCTCCCAGCTTCATGTGCTCCTTCTCTTTAAAAACAGACAAGCAACCCCCCTCCAACTGAGTCCACTTAGTACATGGGTGTGGGACTATCTGCTGAAGCATGGGTAGTATCTCAGAGCCTGCATCCTTGAAGAAAACAGACTCCCAATTATCCATGCATCTAGGCTGTTTCTATTTCCTGACTATTGTTAATAGAACAACTATCACCATGTATAAGCAAACGTCTTTGTAATAGGATATAGAGTCCTTTGGGAATGTGCCCAGGAGTGGTATATCGGGATCATATGGTAGATCCATTTCTAGCTTTTTGAGGAATCGTCACACCAATTTCTATAGTGCTACACAGGTTTGCACTCCCACCAACAGTGTGTAAGTGCCCCCCTTTTCCCCACATCCACACCAATATATGCCAGTCAGATGTTCTGGCCTTTTCCCTACTAAGAAAGAAGCCTGTCAAAAACAGCAGCTACCTGCTATTGCTATGATCTTTCTCCATTCCAAGGTTTTCTTGACCACTGGTAAGGCTTGTGGTTCTCTTCCTGGCCTGCTCCAATACCTCTACCTCAAGGGAGTCAGCTCAGTGGAATTGCCTGCTTTGGTCAGAAGGATCGTAATTTACACAAGACTTAAGCTGAGGCGAGATGCAAATGAGGGCTGCCATAGCTGTGTCTGAGATACCTGTCTCAGTGAGTGGTGGCTCAGATGTTAGGTCAGAGGACTGTGGTACTAAGTTTCATCCTGTGAGGTGCTGGATGCTTGAAGACCAGCTGCCTCTGGGACTCTCCCTCTGCAGGCTTCCAGGATCATGTGGTACACCAGCACTCGGGGAATGGCCCCACGGGTCAACTTTGAGGGGGCCCTCTTCTCTGGCTATGCACCAGATGGGGGCCTCTATGTGCCGGAGGAGCTCCCACAGCTGGACAGAGAGACCCTGTGTCGCTGGAGCACACTTTCCTATCGTGGCCTGGTGAAGGAGCTGTGTGCCCTCTTCATTGGCCTGGAGCTCATTCCAAGACAAGACCTAAATGGTGAGGAGCCCTCCTGCAACATCCCTGTCCCAGCTCAGCACCACAACTCCCCGAGTTGTAAATTCATCACCTAACCATTGAAAATGGTTGACAGAAGTTTCTCTTCCACCCGGTCCTGCAGCCATTCAGTCCCAAATAAACACACAGAGACTTACATTAATTATAAACTGTTTGACCTATTGCTCAGGTTTATTACTAACAAACTCTTACACCTTGAATTAACCCATAAATCTTATCTGTGTTTAGCCATGTGGCTTGGTACCTTTTCTCAGTAAGGCATTCTCATCTTGCTTCCTCTGTGTCTGTCTGGTGACTCACTCTATGCCTTCTTCTTCCCAGAATTCTCCTAGTTTGGTAGCCCCACCTGTACCTCCTTCCTGGCTACTGGCCAGTCAGCATTTTATTAAACCAATATAAGTGACAAATCTTTACAGTGTGCAAGAGCATTATCCACATCAGAAAATCCCTGATTGCCTTTCTCAAATCTTGCAAATTTTTCCTGATTCTAGAATTTCAGAATTACACTATCCAGAACTCTTCATTCTTCTGTTCTGTCTCCAGTGAGATGAATGACAAATGATTCGCTGAAAATTATTGTTTTTACAAAATTACATCAAGATTAAGAATCTTTAAGTTGTCCCAAATTCTTGAGTGTTGATTAATGTCTTTCTCATTCATCTGGACACCTAGATTACTATTTTGTCTTGTTGAGTGTCCTGGGACAGGCTATCTCAAGCTGTAATGTGCAATTAATTTCCCTCAAGGATCTCAATTTTAAAAGCAGACTCTAATTCAATAGATGTGTGTGTGTGATGTGTGTGTGTGTGTGTCTTGGTTATTTTTCTATGCTGTAGTAAGTCACTATAATCAAAGCATCTTAGAGAAAAAAGAATTTATTTGGGACTTAGAGTTTCGGATGGTTAGAGTCCGTGACCATCACTGTAGGGAGCGTGGCTTCAGGCATGGCACTGAAGCAGTAGCTGAGAGCTTGCATCTTGATCTGCAAGCATGGAGCAGAGGGAGCTAACTGGGAATGGTACCGACTTTTGAAACCTCAAAGTCCACCCAGTCCACACCAGTGGCACACCTTCTCCACCAAGGCCACACCTCCTAATCCTTCCCAAACAGCTCCACCAATTGAGGAACAAGCATTCAAGCATATGTGAGTCTATGGATCCACTACCATTTGAAAACCACAGGGTGGGTGTGAGGATCCTGCCCTTCTACTAAGTGCCTATATGAGACTATAGCTGTTGGATCTCAGGTGACACTTTGAGTGGCAAGAAGAAAATCTGTAGGGTAATATTTTTAGTCAGGATTTCTGTTGCTATGATAAAACACCATGACCAAAGCAATTTTAGGAGGAAAAGGTTTCAGCTTACAACTCTCAGGTCATGCTCTATTACTGAGGGAAGTCAGGGGCAGGAACCTGGAGGCAGGAACAGAAGCAGAAGACATGGAGACATTGCTTACTGGCTTTCCCCCCATGGCTTGTTTATCCTTCCTTCTTATACAGCTCTAAACCACCTGTCCAGTGAGCTGGGCACCTCCCATATCAGTCATTAAACAAGGAAATTCCCTCAGACTTTCCTACAAGCCAGTCTGATGGAGGCAATACCGCAGTTGCTATTCTCTTTTCCCAGATATGTCTAGGTTTGTGTCAGGTCAACAAAAGTAATGGCAGGTTGTGTAGTTGGGGAAGAGGAAGGACTACTGTGACCAGCAGTGATGGTGTCACCTGGGCAGGGGTTAGACATTTCAAAGTCAGATCAGACCTGTTGGCCCAAACTCCACATTTGAATAAGATCTCAGGTGTGATCCACAACAGAAGTTCAAGAAGCTCAATGCTAAACTGTGGCTTACTCTGTATATCAACCATGCTCGGGTCCCGGCACCACAAATGTGAGATTTAGCATTACAAAGAACAAACTAGCAAAGACTCCACCTTTAGGGAAGAATGTTAGGAGGCTGAAACTGACTTATTCTGATTTGATCTTCTATTAAAATACATTCTTGTCGGGCAGTGGTAGCGCACACCTTTAATCCCAGCATTCGGGAGGCAGAGGCAGGTGGGTCTCTGTGAGTTTGAGGCCAGCTGGGTCTTCAAGGAAAGTTCCAGGGCAGTCTCCAAACTTACAGAGAAACCCTGATTCGAAAAACCAAAATAAATGATTAACATAAAATACATGCTTATGAAAAGGCTCAAGTGATCTGGAGAGGTGGCTCAATAGTTAAGAGCACTGGCTGCTCTTCCAGAGAACCTGGATTCAGTTCCCATAAGGCACATGGTGGCTCATAACCGCCTATAACGCTAGCTCCAGGGGATCTGACTCCCTCTTCTGGTCTCTTCAGTCACTGCACACACGTGGTACATATACACACATGCAGGCAAAACTCCCATTCACATAAGATAAATAAAAATAAAATAAAAAGACTTAATAAGAAGCACACAAACTGAAAACTAGACATTTTCTAGAGCCAGTTCTAGTCTCTGGGGAGTTCTAAAGAGGAGTTTATAAGCAGTTTAATACATGTCCCCCAGATTTTTCTAGATCTTTACAATTCTATCTCTAAATATGTAATTTAAGCCATATTTTTCTGGGCTTTTTAGCTGGCACTGGAAGATAAATGCTTTAAAGACACAGAAAGAGAACTTGAAGAGCTAATACCTTCACCTGCTGTCCAATCTCTACCCTCACAGATCTGATTGATCAAGCCTTCAGCAGATTCCGCCACAGAGATGTGGTCCATCTGCGCAGGCTGAAGAATGAGCTGAACGTATTGGAGCTGTGGCATGGGGTCACATATGCTTTTAAGGACTTGTCCCTGTCCTGCACAGCTCAGTTCCTGCAGTACTTCCTGCAGAAGAGGAAGAAGCATGTCACCATTGTTGTAGGTGGGTGTTGGGAAGGGACAGGGTCCTTTAGCACCCCAGCTGGAGGGTGTCCATGCACAAGAAGCCCTTAATTGAATCTTTCAAGGCTCGTGCTACCAGTTCTTCTAGATCAGCAATTCTCAGTCTGTGTGGCCATGACTCCTTTGGGGGTTGAATGACCCTCTCACAGGGGTCACCTAGGACCATCAGAAAACACAGAGATTTGCGTTGCAATTCATAACAGTAACAAAATAACAATTATGAAGTAGCAACGAAATAATTTTGTGGTTGTGGGTCACCACAACATGAGGAAATGTATTTAAAGGGTCATAGCATTAGGAAGGTTGAGAGCCAGTTTTTACAGGGTTTCTAACCTTTTTATGCCATGGGTTCTGTATTAGTTAATTTTCTCTTTGTTGTGACAAAATACCTAACACACGCAACTTAGGGAAGGAAAGTTAGGTGCTCACAGTTCAGTTTGAGAGTACAGTTCACACCAGGGAAGGCATGGTGTCAGGAGCTTGAGGCATCTGGTCACATTGTCTCAACAGTCAGGAACCAGGTAGCATGGATGCCGCTGCTCAGCTTGCTCTCTTGGTTTTATTTTGTCCAGGACCACAGCTCAGAGTGATGCCACCTACATTCAGGGTTGGTCTTCTCTTTTCAGTCAAACCGTTCCGGAGATGCCCTTATAACAGGTCCAGAGGTGGTTTCCATGGTGGTTCTAAAAACCATCAAGTTGAGTTGACAAGATTAACCATCATAGACCCTTTGTCAGTCTGATGAAGACTATGGCTCCTTCTCAGAATGATATTTTTAGATGTACAGAATACTCGATGATGTCCTGAATTTTATCAGTGTATCTAAGGACCCGGGGCTAAGTACTAAGCACCTGTCTTTCAAGCATTTGAAAGTCTTTGTTGCTGCCTTGGGCACTGATACTTTGAGGTCAATTTCATTCTTTATCCATGCCCCTTGTCCTAAAGGGAGGGTCTGTCTCTTCCTAGGAACTTCTGGGGACACAGGAAGTGCTGCCATTGAGAGTGTTCAAGGATTGAAGAATATAGACATCATTGTTTTGTTGCCCAAAGGCCGTTGCACAAAGATTCAGGAGCTCCAGATGACAACGGTGCTGAAGGAGAACGTCCATGTGTTTGGAGGTAGGTGCAGGGGCCGCGAGGTCCTGGCTTGACTGTTTTTGTAGGTGGGATTAGCCATGAACGGAGGTGCCTTGGCTTAGTTGGCTCTGGGCAAGTTCCCAGCTTCATAGTTTTCCACACTAGCTGGCATATGCTATAGACCTGCACTCACTGTGTTGAGCTACTACAGCTGGTTCAGGTGTCTATCGGTGCTGCCTCCATGCGGGTCCCACTACCCGTTTGCCAATATCACATGTAGGCAGCTATGCAGAACTGTAAATAAAGTCAAGCAACTTGTTCAGTGCCAGGGCACTGAAGTGTTGTGAGCACAAATGTGTTTCACAGTTGAGAGAATTTGTCAGTGTGTGTTGGCAGTCCATGTCCTTCCTTAGAGGACAGACTGCTAGGCCCTGCATGCAAACAGGGCAAGTATCAAAATAGGAAGCTTCCTGGTGTTGCCTGCTACCAATTCCATTACAGCTAGTTGTATAATGAAGACCTTGACTTTATCATGGCAGCCGTAGCTTTAGGAGTCTTGGTTGGGGTTTTACACACTTTGGTCATGAGCCTGACATGGTTTTTTGATCATTCACTTGATACATAGGAAATGGTCTGGCAATAAATAAATAAATACATAAATACATAAATGGACTAGAGAGATGGCTCAGGGATTAAGAGCACTAGCTACCTGTCTAGAGGACAGTGTTCAATTCCCACCACCCACATAGCAGTTAGCCACCGTCTGTAAGAGCAGTTCCAGTGGGGTCTGATGCCCGCTTCTGGCCTGCATGGGCACTGTATGCACATGGAATGCAGGCATACATGTAGGCAAAACACTCATGCACGTATGATAAATTTAAAAATAGGTAAATAAAAATAAAATAAGATTCCTTCTACAACTTACCTGGCTCCTGGTATAATCCTGTGGCCCCAATAGGCTCATATGTTTGAATTCTTGGTCCCCAGTTGGTGGACCTGTTTGGGAAGGATTAGGAGGTGTGGCTTTGCTGGAGGTGGGGTAGCCTTGTTGGAGGAGGTGTATTACTAGAAATAGGTTTTAAGGTTTCAGAAGCTCAGGCCAAGCCAATCTCCCCCCCCTCTCCCTCCCTCCCTCCCTCCCTCCCTCCCTCCCTCCCTCCCTCTCTCTCTCTCTCTCTCTCTCTCTCCTTCTGCCTGTGGATCAGATGTAAACTCTCAGCCACTGCTACACCTGCTTGCTTGCTGCCATGCTTCCTGTCATGATGATCTAGGACTAACCCTCTGAAAGTGTAAGCAAGCCCCCAATTAAATGCTTCCTTTTGTAAATTGCCTTAGCCATGGAGTCTCTTCACAGCAGTAGAACAGTAAGTAAGACAAGCCCCATAGAGGATGACTTGATGCTAATATACCATCGTTGACAAGGAGCTCAGACACTGGGAAGAAGTCTCACCATGAGAGCAGCATGTGTACCCTTTGTCTATTTGCACAAGTGCAGAGAAAAGGGCCCTCTGCTCTTTGGCAAGCATGTGTTCATTCCAGTGTAAAGTCCATGGTTTGGCTAATCCATTGTTGGCAAACTCCTACACATCAGCCTTGGTAATTGCCCATATCTGGCTACATTTTCCAATGGTCATTGTGAGACTTTAATAAACAGTGTTTGGGCTCCTGAAGGCCCCTATGTTTCTCACATGCCAAGCTTGCTAGTTATGGGTCTAGGGCTGTCTCTTCCTAGCAGTAAAGCAGAGAATTACTTTTTTTTTTTTTACTATAGTCCTTCTCCTGCCTTATAAGGATATACTGGAGGACTTTTGTTGAAGGGCATGAATGGAATGTTCACCTGGGGGCTGGAGAGCATTGCCCACCTGTGAAAAAGTGGCAACTGTGTGGTTGATAATAAATGTATCATGTCATAGATATCACTAGAGCTAAGGTGTTTCTGTTCTGTACATCAAGGGAAAAGTTCCTCAGGCTTTGAAGACATCAGGTTTCTTTATAAGCAATGCTGTTCATGTTCTTTTCCTTCTTCGAGGCTTTTGGTTTGACTGTTACGGAGATGTGTGTAGATTCAGGGGCTAATAGGAAAGATGTGTTTTCCCTTTGTGAGCTCAAGGAGTAGGGATGGACCACATGAACACTGAGTTTAAACTTTATTAATTCGTCGTCATCATGGTGTGTGTGATGAGGAAAAGGATGCACACGACAGTGACCACATGACGGTCAGAAGACAGCCTTGTGAGTCATTTCTTTTCTTCTACCTTTAAATGTAGTCGGGCTGTCATGACGGTCAGAAGACAGCCTGTGGAGTCATTTCTTTTCTTCTTCCTTTAAATGGTCACCAGAGACCAAAGTCGGGCTGTCATGCTTATATGGTGTATATTCTGTGCCACTGTGTTTTGGAAATACATAAATTCTTTTGAGTTTACAAAGTGTTACAGTTAAGAGTCCTTGAGTCTTAGAAGAGAGTTGGGCTCTGGATTTTTCAAGTCTTGAGACTGATAGATTGTGGGGACTTTTGGAGTTGGACTAAATGCATTTTGCATTGTGATGTGGCTGCAGCCCATGGGGTCCAGGGAGTAGAGTGTGGTGGTTTGAATGAGAGTGGTCCCCACAGGCTCACGTATTTGAGTGCCTGGTCCCCAGTTGGTGGAACTTCTTGAGAAGGATCAGGTGTGGCCTTGATAGAGTTGTGTCCCTGGAGTGGGCTTTGAGGTTTCAAAAGCCCACAACCATTCCCAGTTAGTCAGTTAGTACTCTCTCTCTCTCTCTCTCTCTCTCTCTCTCTCTCTCTCTCTCTCTCTCTCTCTCTCTCTCTCTCTCTCTCTCTCCCTCATGCTTGTGGACAAGGATGTAAACTCTCAATACTGCTCTAGCGCTATGTCTGCCTCCATTGCTATAGCCATACGGTCATGGACTCTAACCCTCTGAAACTGTAAGTCCCCCAAATCTCTTTCTTCTACAAGTTGCTTTGGTCATAGTGTCTTATAACAGCAATAGAAATGTAACAAAGGCACCAGGCAAGTGTCTGGCCCAGCCACTGGGTTTATAAAGGTGATAACTCCCATGTACATTGTGTGATTCCTAAGCACCAAGTAGATACTAGATGTTCATTGATTGCAGTATATGGGTTTTTTTTTTATTGGAAGTAACAGAAAACCCAACTCAGACTATCTGAAAGAACAGTTTTCAGCTTCTGTAACTGGGATGTCCAGACATGAAGAGGCTCTCACTTGGTTGATTCTCATATTAAACATTACCACCAGGAACCCACGTACTCCCCAGTCTCTGCTTTGCCCTCCCCAGTCCCAGGCTCCTTCCTCTTGAGGTCACAATATGGAGACTTGAGGTAACCAAGTCTCCCTTCCCCTGTGGCTCTTCCTTAAAAGCAGGGGTCATTTCTCTAGCACCCCAGCAAATGTCCTTCTGAGCCTCAGTGACCTGACCTGTCACATGTCCATCTTGGAACCCCGTGGGCATGCCAGTCACAGATGGCCTGGCCTTAGCAAAGACATGATGCTGCCACTACTGGATCGAGCTGCTTGGGGTCTACACATGGACCTACAGAATGCCCCCCATCTTCATTGCTGCTATAAATGAGGAGAGGAGGGTTTACAGCCTAAACGGCTATCCTGGTACTTCCTCCCAGTAGCCCTTACACACAGCTCCACCTTGAGGTATTAGATACAACAGGAGAATTAGACGCAGATGTCAGGGAAGGGTTAATACTGGTGCAATTACTGAGGCAGCTGGTTGGGGTGTTGATATGTTAGACTGGTGGATAATTTACCCAATAATTCACCCCATAATTAAACCAGTGTACACACTCAGCTTCAGGGAGAAGTTCTGCCCAAGCAAGCTTGCCTAGCACATAGGAGCAGGGATCAGGATACCCACACTTCACCACAGGGGAGAAGTGACCATTCCCTCAGCCCCAATAAGGACCACATGTTGGGTAAACATACCCTCCTTCCTTTCAGCAGAGTGAAGGACATAGTCTTTGTGGAACAGTGAAGGCTTGGAATACAGGGGAATTCTTTTCCCAATATCCCAGAATGCTGACATTTTATATCTTGCTTTATAGAATACAAGACAATTGGAAATGGTTCTGACCATATCTTCTTTTCTCCTAAGTAAGGACAAATACTCAGGGTCACAGAACAAGCGACCTGGATTCTATCCCTCAAAGAGCTTATACAGAGCCCAGAAAGTCAGGCCAAGCCTTGTGAAAGTGAAGGAAGCAAAGGCTGGACCAGATGGGAGAGGATGGGCCCAGCCTGGGAGGGCCATGGTGGAGCCTAGAGTGACTGTCAGGGTTTCTGCTGCCCCTGAAAGCTGCCCTCCTCTCTCTCCCTGGCAGTGGAAGGGAACAGCGATGAACTTGATGAGCCCATCAAGGCCGTGTTTGCTGATGTGGCTTTTGTTCAGAGGCACAACCTGATGAGCTTGAACTCCATCAACTGGTCCCGGGTCCTGGTGCAGATGGCACACCACTTCTTCGCTTATTTCCAGTGTGTGCCCTCCTTGAACATTCACCCGCTGCCCCCTGTGGAGGTGGTTGTGCCAACAGGGGCTGGGGGTAACCTTGCAGGTAAGGAGACCCTGGGATGCAAATGGGCTTTCCGGGAAGCACCCAGTCTTTCAAGCTGTCTTTTGCCTACAAACATGGAGTAAAAGAATGTGGTGTTTTACCCTCAAGAGGACAAAAACCACATGGGATGTCCTAGATTTCTTCTAACTCACAGAGGCTGGGGACAGAACGTTCCGGGCTCCTGCAGGGGGAGACTGAGGACTCGGCCTGGGAATTTCAGCAGCCTAGCCTGTACTTGCTTGCACAGCTGCTACTAGACATGAGTCAAGGCCCAGCCACCAAGCTAGCTCAGTGTCCTTTCTCGAAGTTCGCACCTTACTCCCAGCTCCGCCCACTGCCTGCTGAAGGACACCACTGTGTGCCACAGTGCACTGTGTTCTCACTCCCCTGGGGCCATGTGAAATGGAAAGGACTCTGGCATCAGGAGTCTGGCCTTGGCTCTGCCCTTTACTAGCTGAACGGCTGTTAGAGCGTTCCTCAGACTCAGCTCCTCAGCTGTAAAAGGCAACTGACTGATCACGTGCTCAGAGTGGCCTGTGAGGAGCAAGCTTGACTGCTGGGGTGCACACGGGCTTTGTACAGGGAAAGTACCCGGCACCGAATACTAACAAACATTCTCAAGCATTAACTATGCACTAGGTGCTGTTCTAAGTGCTTTTCGTGGATTAATAATTTCACCGGACAATGTGGCTGTCTCCTAATGTGCATGGTCAATTGGTCCTAGGACCTCTACGGATACCAAAATCTGCAGATGTTCAAGTCCCTTATGTAACATGGCATGGTGTTTGCATATGACCAATGTACATACACCTGAATACTTTAAATAACCTCCAGATAATGTAGAACCACAAACGATATGCAAATGTTATCTAAATGGCTATTGTGCTCTAAGGAGTATTTGCAAGAAAGAGTCTGAACGTGTTTAATAAAGGTGCAATTTTTTGTCTTGAGATAGTTTCTCACTCTGTAACTCAGTATAGCCTGGTCTCTATCCACCTACCTCAGCTTCTCAGACGCTGGGATTATAGGGTGTACCACCACACCCTATTTTGGATAGTTTTGATTCTTGGTCAGTTGAGTTTGCAGATGTGGGAGCCCTGTGTCCCGGGTCTACCTGTACTATTCTTACCATTTTAGACTGAGGAACCAGACACAGAAAAGCTAACTTCCCCTGTTTACACAGCTGGTTGGTAGTGGAGCCAAGTCGACAGTTCAGGTAGGCTGGAGACCACATCCTTGCCGTCTCTTGAGGAGGCAATGGTGTTAGCATCTCTGGTAGCTCTGTTTCTGACATTGCTTCCCTAAGTGGTTAGGAGACTCCTTGACTTCTTGCAGGAAGACAAGTGACAGAGAGCTGACAGTTAGGCAAGGAAGGCTGTTTTCCCTGCTACTCAGGGGGTGACACCCAGTGTGCTTTCCTTTCATGCCACCTTCAAGCTAATGATGCCACCTATAGCTGTGCCCTCCATAGCACCCGGCACAAAATAAGACACTGGCAATACCCGCAGAGGACATTGCCGTCTGGCAGTTTTCCTAAGGGCCCATTTGACCTTCAGTCTTTGGGTCCTCCTGAGCTTCCATTTCATCTCATCACTGAAGGACACTGAGGTTTCCATGAGGGTCACGGGACACAGAGTGTGAATGGGCTTTACAAAATTAAGGTGATATTTGTGAACATTTCCCCATCCAAAAAGGCCTGGAAGGAGAACTCAGAAGGTGAAGTATTTACCACACGAGTCTGAGTTTGGACTTTAGACATGAAACTGCATGTTGTCGCACACATCTACAATCTCCATGTTCCCAAGCAAGATAACAGAGACAGGAGAGAGACCCTAGAAGCTGTGTCACTCGCCTGGTATGTCAGCAGTGAACAGTTAGGCGCCCTCCCTAAGTTAGCGAGGCAGAATGTGAATACCTGGACTCTGCAGCTTGGTAGGATTCAGGCAAGACATCTGGCTTCTGGTGCCTTCAATTCCTCTTCTGCAGTGGGTTGACTCACAAACTTTGTAAGGGTGTTAGTCCCTGCCAGGCAGGACACAGTAGCCCTCCTCCTTGTCTCCCTCATCCCCCTCCTATGTCTCTTTCCATCTCTCTCTAGTCTCGCTTCCAAACAGCGCCAGAGTTGGTCTGTTTTCATTTAAGCTCATAAAAAAAAAAGAATCCTTTGACTTGGTCCTAAAATCCTGTTGTCTTTCTGTCTTGTCCCAAGCTGGGTGCATTGCTCAGAAGATGGGCCTGCCCATCTGCCTAGTTACGGCAGTGAACCGCAATGACATCATCCACAGGACTGTCCAGAAGGGAGACTTCTCTCTGCGTGAGGTTGTCAAGCCAACCCTGGCATCCGCTATGGACATTCAGGTGGGCCTGTGCGGAGAAGAGCCGGTCAGGCCAACTGTTGGTGGGGCGGGGCTGGGCAAGGGTTGGAATCAGGGTGACACTGCCTTTCCACTCAGGTGCCCTACAACATGGAGAGGATCTTCTGGCTGCTGTCTGGCTCTGACAGCCAGGCAACAAGAGCCCTCATGGAGCAGTTTGAAAGATCCCAAAGTCTGCACCTACCCAAGGAACTACATAGCAAGGTAGGTCACTGGTCATAGCCTGGGGGGGGGGGTGTCTCTGCAGCCTCCGTAGCAAGCAGAGTAACGATCTAAGGGAGGCAAGAAGGTGGTTCAGTTTGCCAGGACTCAGTAGACAGTGTTGGTTCAGATGTCTAAAGTCTGACCTTTATTTTAGGCATCTTAAGCACAGTACAATGTGGTGAGCACTATTCTTGTGATGATTAACTCAATCCTGTGTGCACAACAAAACATACTTAAGTCTCCTTGAGTAACAAAGTAAGCTAAATACAGATCAGGCGTGACTACACTGAAACTCTTTGTAAAGTCCATAAAGATTGGTTCTGTGGATTTACTGATAAGGGTCTGGGGGAGGATCTGTGCTGGGAAAGTCTCTAGCACACAGAGCAAAGGTCACCAGGCTAGTCAACACTTCCACATCCAGCCTTCTAGGTGGATAGCAGTGATTACATTCCTTCCCTTAAAGGAACAACCCTGCATGCTTAACATTCTAGGTTCCCCTAGTGCTTATCGGTGAGCACAAAGACCTCCATGCCTCCTACAGCGTCCCAGGGAGGAAGAAAGGAATACAGCCACAGGACAGACTGGGGGTTGGAAGTCTGAGCAAGGGGCTGGTTTCTGAGTGTCTTCTGTGAGCCAGGAACTTTCACAGTTAACACTGATTGAATGAGGAGAGCTGTGAAACACTGAGCTAGTTTTATAAAAGCAGTGCCTCAGTTTCCTCATCTGCAGAGCTGGGATAACAAGAAAGCCTGTCTCATACGGTTGCTGTGAGATTTGGGACAAAAGATACATGGGAGCTGGTTTACATACTGCTGGAAATATATAGCAGCCACTATTTATACTTTTATTTATTATTGTTATTAATTTCCAATAATGACAACAACTGTACAACAAGGGCAAAGTCATTCTGTCCTTCCGGTATGGACAGAGACTATAGCTCTTGCTGACCCTATCTCCCTCCTTTGTTCTTGTCTCTGTCCCTCTGTTGTAGGAAGAGAGACTTTATTTAGTTAATAAATAAGTTTGATTTATTTTAGGAAGCTAGTTAGAAAGCATTGCTTTTATTTGAACACAGCTTGGTGATAGGTTCTTTTTTTTTTTTTTTTTTTTTTTTTTTGGTTTTTGGTTTTTGGAGACAGGGTTTCTCTGTAATGTTTTGGAGGCTGTCCTGGAACTCACTCTGTAGACCAGGCTGGCCTAGAACTCACAAAGATCCACCTGCCTCTGCCTCCCGAGTGCTGGGATTAAAGGCGTGCACCACCTCTACCCGGATGGTGATAGGTTCTTCTTTTACAAAATATTCTAAACTTCTGTAGCTCATTCCCACCCGATGGTCATGCTGGCTCTGCATCCCCCTACTGGGTGACTGGAACAGCTACCTTACTACAGCTCTGATTATCCCAAAGTTCTAGAATGTGTTCCTTCTAGATTGCACAGTCTGATTTTACCTCAGTGTCCTCCACTTGAAGAGAATTCTTATTTACCGATATGGCCTTCCCAATTCCTTTAACTTAGTCCCTTATGTGACATAATTGCCCATGGTTAGTGTCCCTCCTGAATGGCTCGTCTCAAACCTGGACAGAGTTATCTGGGCTGAGTTACACCCTTGAAGACCAAAGTGGGACTTCCCTCTTTTAGAATCTATACTGCTTTTAAAAAGTTTTTATTTAATGTATTTGAATGTTTACTGGTGAGTATTGTATGTGTGCCTCATACATGCAGCGCCTATGGAGGCCAGAAAAGGGCATCATATCCCCTGGAATGGGAGTTACAGATGGCTGTGAGCCATCATGTGGGTGCTGAGAACAAAATCTAGGTCCTCTGCACGAGCAGCCAATGCTCTAAATAGCTAAGCCATCTCTCCAGCCCTATGCTGCCTTTGGCAGCCAAACATTAGTTTGTTTGGCCTAGAGTTTGTGCAGATATCAGTAATCCTTCTCCTTATGTAAATAAAATCCTCCATTAAAACTGGACATCATATCCTCTGTTTCTTCATTTTCTCCCTGACTATACCCAAAGGATGCTCTATTTTCTGGAAGGGCATCCATCCATCCATCCATCTATCCATCCATCCATCCATCCATCCATCCATCCATCCATCCATCCATATTATCTATCTGCTATGGTTCAAGAACTTGGTTAGGTGCTGGAAATACAAATGTAACTATCATACTGAGTGATGCATCTAAGTGGTAGAGCATATGCTTAATAATCATGAGGCCCAGTACTCAATCCTCAGAACTGGGAAAGGAGGAAGATGAGGAGGAAGAGAAGGAGGGAAAAAACCCTAGCCAGGAAATATCTATATAAGCAATCTATGAACTCTTGGACTCTGAGGCCATTGAGTACACATAGGGTGTTTGCTATGTTGTGAGCAAGTAGAACGCCTTCAGTAAATCATCTGGTATACCAAATGCTCAGGGAGCACTGAGAAGGGAGTCTTCCACTGCCTGTGAGTTCTAGAAGGTTTCCCAAGAGAGGTGCTCCTAAATGGGGTGGGAACTGATGGGGTAGTTTTCACACCACAGGTAGTTTGAACACCCATGACTTGTGTTATGTCTGGCTGTAGAACATGACTGTGTGCTAATTTGGTTCATGATCTAAATACATTGAGATGTACCCAAAACTTCTATGAACCTTCTACTAAGTATTCAGTCTGAGTTCCTGGTGTTGATGTGGCTGTGTATATCAGGGCTCTAGTCCTCCTTCTATGATTCACCAATCCCAACATTCACCCCTATCCCCTGACCCTTCAGCTTTCAGAGGCAGTGACATCCGAGTCGGTGTCTGACGAGGCCATCACCCAGACCATGGGCCGCTGCTGGGAGGAGAACCAGTACCTGCTGTGCCCCCACTCAGCCACAGCGGTGAACTACCATTACCAGCAGACTGACAGTGGGCAGTCCAGGTACAAGCAGTGAGGTCTGGGGCACTGGAGGCCTAGCTCTTCTCCAAGCAGGGCATGCAAGACTAAGGACAGTGGTGTTGGTGAGCATGGTGGGTTCTGTGCCAAGAACTACAACTGTCCTTAGAAGAGGTGTGGCATATATCCCAGGTCGTAAGGGGAGGTGATGGCTGAGCTGGGTCTTCATTGGGAAGCTTTGCAGGCTTATTGTATCGGTAAGTTCAAAGTAGTAATCATGTCTTTGTCTGTCTCTGTGCTCTGCCCCATCCTGCCTCTAATCTTTCCCCTGGTCTTCCTTCCTCCATTTTCTCCTTCTTCATCCTTCTGCCTGTTCTCTCTTGTCCTGCCCCATCTTCAGTAGCATCTCTCGGTGCTGCCTGGCCCCTGCCTCTGCAGCCAAATTCCCAGAAGCAGTCCAGGCTGCTGGGCTGGCTCCCCAGACTCCTGCAGAGATCCTAGGCCTGGAGCACAAGGAGACCCGCTGCATCCCTATGCGCAGAGGAGATGACTGGACACAGATGCTGAGGGACACCATTGAGGGCCTGTCCCAGCGGTGGGAAGGTTGTGCTGTGAACACCTCAGAATAGCCAAGCTGGAATTGGTTTGAAGTCTTGTCCTGGGACTGACTGGGACAAGATGGCTCAGTAATTAATAACTTTTACTGCTCTTCTAGAAGACTCAAGATTAGCTCCCAGCACCCAAGTCAGGCGCTCACATGTGTGACTCCAACTGTAGGGGTTCTGACACCTCTGGCCTCTGTGGGCAATGCACTCATGTGCACAATACACATACAGACACATGCACCTACGTATAATTTAAAATAATAAAAATAAATCTCTTTTTTAAGTTCTTGTCCCAGCTGAGCATGGTAGTACTTGCCTTTAGGAGGAAGAGACTGGCAAGTCTCTGAGTTCTAGATCAGCCTGGTCTACATAGAAAGTTCCAGGGCAGCCAGATATACATGGTAAGTGTGTGTCTTAACTATGTATGTATGTATGTATGTATGTATGTATGTATGTATGTATATATGTATGTATTCTTGTCCCAAGGAGCTCTGCCCTTCAGCAGCGTGTGCCCCTGCTTCTGGGGAAAGCTCTTGCAGGTGTTTCCTGGGAATCGGCTGGCTCACCTTTATTCTGTGGGGGAAGAGTGAGCAACTGGGGTAGAGGGTGGCAGCTGTTGAGAGGCTCAGCGGTATCATTGCTTGATATGCACATTTTAGGGACTGCACATGATAAGCCTTGTACTTAAGGTCAGCTTCAGCTGGAAGAGGTCAGGATCCCGACCTGTGATGTGAAGCTACTCACCTACATTTTGGCCTGGGTCTAGCTCTCTTTTTATTCAGCTACCAAACCTTGCCAGAAGCATTGGGAAACCCTGGAATAAAAGCTCTGTTAGTTGGCTGGCGCTCTGATGGCTGTTGGGCAGAGCAGACCCGCAGGGTTGCGGGCAGCCCCACTGGCCCGAGAGGTGATGCTGTGGAGGGTGCCACACCCACCTGCTGCACCTGGTTAGCTCAGCAGAGCAGGCAGGAGGCAGGGAAGCCTGAGCTGGTGGGATGGAAAGAAGTTGATGAAAAAACCGAAGGTCGTGTGGGACAGAAAGCCATGGTGGCATCAGTGTACCAACCAAGTCATCTCCTCCCAGTTATTTATGTTACTGGGTAGCAGTGGCAGTCCTCATGCCTTGGATGGTGGACTCCCCTTTAGAAAGCAGAGATAGTGGTGAGCAGAGGAAAACGTTGGCATAGAGGATGATACTACCCTCCCCTTCTGGCTGCTCTGCCCTCATCTGCTTGGGCCTCAGGAACTTCCCCACCCAGGACTGAGAATAAGAACTATCCAGAACCAGTCTGGTTGGTTTGTCCCATCAGAACATGCCAGATTCGCATCTCTGTAGCTGGAAGCCCACTACTGGAAAGGTAGCCATTGAGAACCAGCATTCAGTAGGGATGCTGAACCTACTAGGGGCGGGGATGGTAGGGTTACTCTAAAGGAATGACAGTGACCCCTTACAGGCTACAGCACTCAAACAGTTTCTGGGACACCACCACCCACAGTGTCTTAGTTAGGGTTTTATTGCTGTGAAGAGACACCAGGCCATGGCAACTCTTATAAAGGAAAACATTTAATTGGGGATGGCTTACAGTTTCAGAAGTTTAGTCCATTATCATCATGGTGGGACATGACGGTGTGCAGGCAGACTTGGTGCTGGAGAAGGAGCTCAGAGTTCTGCGTCTGGATCTGGATCAGCAGGCAACAGAAGCAAAGACTGCCACACTAGGCCCAGCTTGAGCTTGACCTCCACAGTGACACACTTCCTCCAACAAAGCCACACCTCCTAATAGTGCCACTTGTTCTTTTACTTAAATTACTGGAGGTGCGATTGCAATGGACACGAACACGAGATACATTAACCATGGAGTTTTGTAGTGAGAGATCTAACTATGCACTTGTGGCGCTGACCACACCCGTTTGGGCGTGGTCACAGGTGCTTACAGGAGGGGAGGATTTAGGTTGGCTCTAGGAGGGGCGCTCTCTGGCTGCTGGCCGGGCATGGAGGACAGCCTGGAAGGATTCTTGGAGCTGAAACCTGGGGCAGTCATCCACCTCTTATGGAAGTATTGTCTCTCTGAATAAACCTTTTAACCTGTACTGGGTCTAGTGAATCTTGATTCCCATTGGAGACAGAGTTTATTAAGGGGGGGATGGGGAGAAGAGAGAGGTGGGGAAGAATGGGGAGGTGAAGGACGAGAGAGCAAGAGAGAGAGTAAGAGAAGAGAGAGAGGGCAAGAGAGCGTAAGTGGGCAGGGTCTGTCTTTTAAAGGGGTCCTTTGCACCTGCGTGCAGACTAGTACTCATGGAACCCTGGACTGACCAGAGTACTGCCTGAGTGCATTCTGCCAGGTGACAGGGGCAGGCCAGCATAATGCCTGAATCCTTACATTCTCACCTTTACTTATTAAAAAGGTGAGGAGTTAGGCATGGCAGGTTAGGGAATAAGGATGTCGTTCTCAAGACTACTTCCTACTGAGTTGGGGGGTGTTGACCATCTTTGGGGACCTGAGAAAGTTGGGATGCTGCCATGTCATGGGGTAGCTGGTTGTTTCATCGCAGTCCAGGCTGTATGGAACTCTCTGGCACCTCTTAGACCTGGCAAGATGTTGGCACAGCAGAGGACAAAGTTAAGTTTAGGAAAAACATTTTTTTTCTTAGGTCTTGGTACTTGAGAGGAGGATTGTAAGATGAGGGAGGGGTTCCCCAGGAGGTCCCAAGATGAGGGAAGGGAGTCCCATGACCAGGGAAAGATTGAATAATATCTGGAGTGAATCTGACCTGTTTGGGTGGGTCTAATTTGGCTCCCTGGAACTTACAAAAATCCTTTGAGTTTGTAAAAACATAAGTATTAGACACATTAGCAGCATATTTATGTTAGAAGCAACTTGACTGAAAGCATTAACATTTTTTAAAACTGACAGATATCTTTAGGACAATGAAAAGCATTTTAATTTTGACTTTGTAGTTATCCTATAATGGTATAATACATTGTTAAATACTCTGTCAGAGTTGGATTAGTAGCTTCTCAGAACTTTATTGATTAATGCTAAGACTATGAACAGTAGCATAATGAGAAAGAGAGAAATCTAGAACATGTTTGACCTTCATAACTCTAATTCATACACCTTACACTACTCCCTATGGGGCAAGCATTCAAACATAGGAGTCTACGGGGGTCATTCTTATTCAAACCGCCACACACAGTATCAGACACATGAAACTTCTAGGGCCACTTAACCTATTGGGTATGACAGACTTAATAATGCTCAGAGGTCCCCATACTGCTTGAGATCTATGACCATGTTTTAAGTTTCATTTTGCATTTATGCATGTGGTGTTGTTCACTGCTGCGCCTGGCAGACTATCTAGTCTGCAGACTTCCGGGTTCCCTTGTCTCTGTTTCCCTTCATGCTGCCTCATCTGACTTTTATGTGGGATCTGAGAATCGAAATTTGGGTCCTCAGACTTGCACAGCAAGTAATTTCCCTGCCGAGCCGTCTCTTCATCCTTTAACTTTTGTAAAAGCAAAAGAAAACAACACGGTCTTGACCCGGACCAGCAGGTCACTCTTCAGTGACAGGGTCCTAGAGAGAGGACCAGGAGATCAGAAGACAGAAGAGAGAGCAGACAATGAAGTTTGTGATCAGGACGGCTTGCACAAGCTGTGTCTTAAGCCAAGTAAGCTTGAAGTACAGCATCTTATATACCGTTTCCAGGGGAGCAATGGGACAGAGTCAGTAGTGGGATAAAATCAGCCTGCAACTAATCAAGCAATGTTGGACAAGGACAATACAAGGCATCTCAGGAGCACTGCAGGCTGAGCACACAGCAGTCTTGGAACCGATAACTCTAAGTCTTTTCAGGGGTGAAGCCAAGTTCCCATGAACTGAAACTAACTCATTTGAGGCTCAGATCTCAGCCCCAGACTGGCCTTGCCAAGTCCACTCCAGAGCAAGGACACAAAACTAGGCTCCTTTGGTCCTTTCATCGGGGTCTCTGAGATAGCTTTGGATCAGTCCAGTCCTCAACACTGTCCAGCTTGGGTTACTGAACAATTAATTGTTGAGTAGTTTTCAAATAATTTTGTAGAGCAAGAGTTCCTTGAGGGGCCAGTGAGATGGTTCAGGAGGCAAAGCCCTTGCTGTGTGAGCCTGGTGGCCTGAGTTTGGTCCTCAGAACCCACAAAAAGGTAGAAGGGGAGAATCTACTCACGTCGTATTCACACAATAATAATAGACACAAATAAATAAATTGAAAAAAGTCATAATGTGTCCCTGACAGCACCTACAATGTGCTACGGCTTTACAAAAACCTGGCATCCTGACGACAATGTGGCAAGTGTGTGCTCTTCATATTCCCAATTTAAGAAGGGGCTGCCTGGGGTTCTGGGAGGTAAGGTAACATGCTGTGGAGATGGGCCTCACTTCAGTATGGCTTTGAGTTTGGCGTGAAATGTTCATCACAGCTTCTCTGGGGAGCCAGTTGCATTCCTGTGGGGTTCTCTTGCTATTTTCCCTCCTTGGACCCCCTCCCCCACTCTGGTTCCTGGTCCCCTCCCTCGTTCTTTGCTTTATGTAGGAACCTGGCTGTGTTTTCCCAAAAGGCCCACCAGGGGGCCGCTGCAGCCCTGGTTTCCTGGAGACCTATCTAGGGTGGAGAAGCCACCACAGCTGTGAGGGAGCCTAGAATAAAGACACAGCAACACTAGATGAGAGACTAGCTGGGATGGAAATGGCCACGAGGAGCCCTGGGGACAGGACGGGGAAGAGAGGCTGAGAGATAAGTTAAGGCGCACTGACCCTTGTCTAACACCATTGGGCTGAGTTGTGTCCTCTTCCAATTAATCTGCAGATACTGTAAGCCACAATGCCTTTGAATATCACTGTAACTGAAGATGAGGTCTTTGAAATGGTAGTTCAGGCTGAGTGTGGTCACACACACCTTTAGTCCCAGCACTCCTCATGTGCCACAATGACACATTCACACACACACACACACACACACACACATTCACACACACACGCACACACCACAGCTCGTGTACACATGTACCACTAGCAGTCTGTTTCAAATGAAGTTAGGAGGAGGTTGAAATCTTTCTAAGTCATGTGTCTGCTGGTATCAGGAGCATGAAGCAACCATTTCATCTGTGTGGGCCTCAGTTTCCTCTTCTGCTTGCTGGTCAGAATACTGTCGTGCAGATTTGCTTTGGGGGATTCTGTGAAATAACAGATTTCTTCCTGAGTGCCACCTAAATTCCCAGTGCCATACCAACCTGTCTTCCTATTAACACACAGATACCCTACACCCAGCAATTCAGTACTTTTAAGTTATCTCGTGATTTTTTTTTACTAATTGCTGTGTGAATTGGTCTTGTCTGAGAGATTTCTGTCCCTGAGGATAAAGTCTCCTGAGGCTCTGCTCTAGCCCAGTGCTGGTACAGCTCCGGCCAAGGTTAGAAGGTGATTGACCCGGCTGATGTGCCTACTCATTGAATCTGCTCAGGTAGTTTGGGAGCTGAATCACACAGATTCAGTGGTGGTATTGAGAGCCCACTAAACCCCGTTAGTTTGCAGTGATGAGCTGAGTCTTTCATAGAAGTACCAGGCATGATTTCTCTGGTCATTAAAGGGAATATATGAACAGGTGCTCTTAGGAACCTCATTTTGTAACATTGCGTTTATTTACTTATTATTGTGTCTGTGTATGTGAGGAAGTGCAAGCCATGGTGTACCCGTGAAGGTCAAAGGATGACTTGTGGGAGTTGGTTTTCTCCTTCCACACTGTGGGTCCAGGGAATGTGTGGTGGTTTGAATGAGACTGATCCCCATAGGCTTGTAGATTTGAGAACTTGGTCTTCAGAGAGTGGCACTACTTTAAAAGGATTAGGAGGTGTGGCCTTGTTGAAAGAAGTATGACCCAAGCCAGGCCCAGTGGCTCTCTCTCTTCCTGCTGCCTGTGGATATGGATGCAGAGCTCTCAGCTGCTTCTCCAGCACTGCGTCTGTTTGCATGCCACCAAGTTCCCTGCCTGACAACAGAATAAACCTCTGAAACTCTAAGCCAGCCCCAATTAAATGCTTTCCTTTATAAGAATTGCTGTAGTCATGGTGTCTGGTCACAGCGACAGATCACTGGCTAAGACGGGATGGAAGTAAGGTATTTAGGCTTGGTAGCAAGTCCCTTTACCCACTGAACTGTCTCAAAAGCCCAGGAAGTTCATTTTAGAGCAGGAAAGATGAAGCTTAGGGGGCTTAGATAACTTGTACAAAGGTGGGGATGTGAGGAAGTCCTGTGAACTTAAGAGAGAGAAGGGATCTTTGGGTCCCCTTCAAATCAGCAGGTGTGGTGACCTGAAGATCCGAGGGGGAGATTCTGGCATCTGAGGATGGGAGGAGAGGTCTTGCCATTATCAAATGGACAGCTGCTCTGGGAAGGGACCGTAGAGCAAAGACTTTAAAAATGAGTCCTGTCTCCTGACTCGGCTCCATGTTGAGCTGGTCTCCTGTGGTGGAGATGACTGGGAGTGGGTGTGTGCCCCATGAAATGGGTGTTGCTAAGAGAAGGGGGTGACAATGATTCTGTGAGATTTTTAGGGTCAAGGAGGGAGGTTCACCTGGTGGACCCCACCAGGAAGACTAGTTGTTGGTTTAAAAGAGAGATGAGTGAACCTTTGTGGAATTTTCCTAGCTAAAATAAACATGGGGTGAGCAACCCAGGGAGCATGGGGCTGCTTGCCTCCTGGAAAGAGGACCGAGCCTAATCCCTGTGCCTAGAGCTTGCTGCTCCTACCCATAAAGTCTCTTCCTTCCTCCCAGACCTGTCTTTCGGGCTCTGCCCATCAGTTTTCCATTCTATAGCCTGCATCCTCACAGGGCTCAGCCAATGGTCAGGGGCAGAGGGATGGCTTCTTATCATATAACAGGCAGTTCTGAGTACCTAGGGGAAGCAGGAAACGATTTGGCTCTGTGTGTATGTGGAGTGTGTGTGTGTGTGTGTGTGTGTGTGTGTGTGTGTGTGTGTGTGTGTGTGTGAATCTCGTGTAGCTCAGGATGTTCTTGAACTTGATATGTGACCAAGGATGACTTTGAGCTCCTAATTCTTTTTGCCACCATCTCTTAAGGATTACAGCCTGGTTTTTGCAGTGCTGGGGATCAAATGGGCTTCTGTGCACTCAAGGAAAGCAATCTATCAACTCTACCAACAGAACTACATCCCATCCACAACTTATGCAGCAGCATAAGCGCTGTATCAGTCCTGGTCCAGGAGTTGCCCAAGGCTGTCAGTAATGGTTATCCGGTAGAGATGCCCAAGCAGCCACCCTTGTTTCCCCTTACTCTACCACTGCCAGATGCTGCAGTGGTTGGTTCAGGGGCCTGCTTTCCACTCCGTAAGCATTTTTCAAAGGCCACTATAGAAAACACAGCAAGACGAGGACCTGGCCCCAAACATGGCCTTCTCTGAGAACGGTGACTGCAGCCACTCTGGTTGGGAAGAACTGCAGAATCAGGGGAGGTGGCAGGGGACCAGGTATGTGTGCTGAAGGCTGAGCTGTGTCTTCCGGGATACCGTACCAAGGAGACCCTCCTGGCTTCACATCTGTTTTCTTCTCCTCGGTGACTTGGTCGTTGCAGTGACCTTGTTACAAATGAAAACTCCAGCAGGTGGCAGCAGGGGCTACTATTACAGACCGAAGAGTGTGTGCCACCTGCCCTCTGAGTGGCTGCTGGCTGCTAGGTAAGCCAGGCCGAAGCCCTGTAACAGGTGCAGTGTCAAGAGTTAAGGTGGGACTCGGGTCCTTCTGATCAAGGAGAAACTGCAGGAGCCCCTCCTTGGCTTGACTACTAAGGACACTTATGAAGGGTCACCTCTCCCCTTGTCTCCTATCTTGCTACTGTCTCTGATCCAAGGCTCTCCCCTCATCAGGGATCATGTTTACTAATAAAACTGACTCTGTTTGGGTATTGAGGGTTCAGATGGGGTGGGCTCCTGCAAGCTAAGGTGAGCTATTACAGGCCCTTCACTTTCGTAAAAGTCCTGCCACTAATTCTCACAGCCAGCAGAGGGCAGCAGAATACACCCAAAGTCCTCCCTCCAAAGGTGGGCCAGGCCAATTCAAACCTCGCTCCTCCCAACACAGGCAAGCCACCTGTCTGAGAAGTCAGAGCCCTGGAGGTTGGAGGACTAACCAAGGACCTTGCGCATGCTAGGCAGGTGCTTGGCTACTGAGTGACACCTCAGGCTTGGCCCAGCGGACACCCTCGGGTGTTGGTCCTCGGGTGCTGCCCCTTTTTTCCCTTTTTCTTTTAGGGCCTTTCATTGTCCTGGAGCTAAGCTGGTTGGTCAACAAGTCCTGGATCCCATCAAAGATGATTTTTAAAAAGAAATTTTAAATGTATTACATCTTAAATTATGATTGGTGCCTCCCTGCTTTTAAAAAGCTCACGTGCGTGCGTGCGTGTGTGCGTGCGTGCGTGTGTGTGTGTGTGTGTGTGTGTGTGTGTGTGTGTTCATGTTTTAGGGTGTAGGTAGTAGTGTTGATTTCGTGGGAAGGTCTGTATGCAAACTCATACGTGTGCAAAGGCCAGACGGGGGAGGAGTCAGGTGGCCTGCCCTATCCCTCTCCACCCTATTCCCTTGAGGCAGCGTCTCTCACTGAACCTGGACGGAGGCTGGCAGCAGCAAGCCACAGCCATCCTCTGTCTGCCCCCTCACAGACTTGCGTTTTCAGATGTTCCCGCACAGCTGCATGGAGCTTTTCATGTGGATATTGGGGATTCCAACTCAGATCCTCGTGCCTGGGCAGTAAGAGCTCTTCCCCAATGAGCTATCTTCTCAGCCACTCCATAGTGCCTTAAACAGTTTTTAGTTTTGTGATAAAACTGCTTTAAACATGTATACGTGTAAACCTTCCTACGAGCTCCTTATACCGACAAACACGTACACTGCTTCACCTAGGAAAAGCAGAGATAAGCATTCAGGTTAATGTTTTTGTGTGTGCAGAATGAAGGAACTCAAAATAACCTTGTACCTGTGTGCAAGGAGACTCCAGCTCTGTCTTCCTGGAACACGATCATTGCTGCTGTTGTTGACATGTTTTTCTCCCATTTGTGCTGCAGGAACTTTGCCCTTCCAAGCTTTTCCAATTTTAAGGGCACAAATACCCTGGTCACAGCAGCTAGGAGGTCACATACCCTTTTCTTAGAGCCAGCTAACCCTAGCTGCCTCCTGTTACTGTGACATTGTTTGTCACCGGTGATTGTGGATTCAGATGCAGATGCTGACGCTGAAATTGTGCAATGACTTAATTTTAAGTCATTCAGATGGATGGTCTAGAAAATTATTTGAAAAATGGTGTTAAGACAGAATCACACACAGAAAAGTATACTGCTGATGGCTGAGCGGCGGTGGCACACACCTGTAATCCCGGCACTTGGGAGGCAGAGGCAGACAGTTTTCTGTGAGTTCGAGGCCAGCCTGGTCTACAGAGCGAGTTCCAGGACAGCTTCCAAAGCTACAGAGAAACCCTGTTTCAGAAAAAAAAAAAAGGACACTGCTGCTGGAGAATTGTGTGTGTGTGTGTGTGTGTGTGTGTGTGTGTATGTGCGCGCCTGTGTATTTGTGTGTGTGTGTGTGTATGCGTGGGGGTGGCAGAGGACAACCTCAGGTTTTCTTTTCTTTTTTTTTTTTTTCTTTTTAATGCAGTCTTTCCTTGGCCTGGAGCTCTCTAAGCTAGTTGGCCAGCAAGCCCTGGATTTCCTTTTGAGAAATCTCTCTCTCCCAATCCTTGTTCCTTATAGGTGAGCTAACTGAGGCTCAGCCAAGATCCCTGCCTTGACCCTGGTACACAGATCATCAGGGCACGGCAATTGAGAAGTCCCGCTTTGCACAGCCATCTCTCCTGGTAATACCCTCAGTCAGTCAGAATAGAGCTGGCCCTGGCAAAGGAGCCTGGCAGTCAGTGTGGGGACTTCCCTGGAGGTGTCCAGCCACCATCTTCCAAATCTGGGGAAATGAGAGAATGCTGCTGCGCCCAGCCCCTGGCATAGGAGGAGAAAACCTGAAGTGTGGCCGTCGGAACTCCATGACCCTCCACTCCTATGGCAGTTCCCCAAAGCTCTTGCCACCTGGCTCTGCCATCGTGCTCCCAGAGAAGTCCACTCTAACTGACTCTGCCTCATAACACAGGGGCAAGAGATGGAGAAACATGCAGAATACCTTGTCCCCAGGAGGAAGGTGGAGCAGAGGAGATGGCACCTTTGTCCCCTGAGCCGAGCCGGTTGCTAGAATTCTTGTCAAAGAAGATAACAAGACTTCTTATATATTTAAGCCCGGTCTAGTTGCATTTGGAGACAGAGGCAAGGGGGGAGTGGCGATAACAGGGGGGAGTGGCGATGAGCAAGCTAAGTGTGGAAAGATGCAGCCGATGACCCTGGCGGCCTGAGTTCAATCCTTGGTACCCACATGATGGAAGGAGAGAACCAACCCCTGCAAGTTGTTCTCTGACCTACACACACACACACACACACACACACACACACACACACACAGATAGACAGGCAGGCAGACAGACAGACAGACAGATTCATCTAGAAGAGGAGGGTGGGGTCATATCAGAAAAGACACTGAGGTCATTCTAAGCTTGGGGTTAGACCCATGAGCCTAGGTGGGTGGGGCAGGGGATCAACTGATGGGTGAAGAGACTAGAAAGCTGTGCTTTAGACTCTAGAAAGACTGCTTTCAAGCAGCTTGGAGGATGGGGTGGTACAAGGTGGCAAAGACACAAAATGACGTGAGAGAGAGTCAGCTGGGGAGAGGGAGCCTCTACTGAGGAATTGCCCCCGTCGGATTGGCCTGTGGACATGTCTGTGGAGGCATTCTCTTGATTAAGGATTGATGTGGGAGTGGCCACCCCTTGGTTGGCGGGTCCTGGTTTGTATAAAAAAGCAAGCCGAGCAGGCTGTGGGAAGCAAGCTAGTAACATGTTCCTCCACGGCCTTTGCTTCCCCTAGTGATGAACTGTGAGCTATAGGGCGAAATAACCCCTTTCCTCTCCAGGTTGCTTTTGGTCATGGTGTTGGTCGTAGCAAAAGGAAGCAAACCAGGACACAGGGTAAGTGAACATATTGTTGCCTTAGGTGGGTTCAGCTAGTGGCTAAGAATGACAAACTTGCACACTTACTGTAAAACTTCCAGGAGCCCCCTTCAAGCAGATCCAATGTCACAGGTTTAACAGGAAACACGCTAATGCTGCACTGCTCAGCTTGGTCCTTGTCATCTCTAAGGAGAACCGCAGTCTTCTTGGGATCATTCTAGAACCAGGAATCTGCTCTCTCCGTCTCTGCCGCTTTTTCCAGCTGGTAACCCTTCTATGGTTTAAATGGTACTCTTGGCAGTTTTCAAGTACTGGGTGCATGGTTCTTAATTATGGTCCTCATACTGTACTGTAGATCTCTTGAACTTGTTCCCCAAAAAAACAATTTTTGGAGGTCAGCGAGGTGGCTTAGCCAGTAAAGGTGCTCACTACCAAGACTGGTGACCAGAGTTCAAGTCCCAACATCCACAAGGTAGAAGGAAAGGAGGAAATCAACTCTACAAAGTTGTACTCTGACTTCCTTCCTCATGGGAGCTACAGCTCCTGTATGATCATTTGTAATTACAGACATATACGCCCACACCCCTCCCTGGTGCAAAAAAATAAATGCAATAATAAAAAATTTAAAGCATAACCCTATTTTTCCCCCAAGATACAGAAAGCTTTCTGGGGTGGAGAAAAGTAGTTAAGAGCACTTGTTGCTCTAGCGGAAGACCCAGATGCAGTTCTTAGCACCTACATTAGGTGGCTCACAACCACCTGTAATTCTAGTTCCAGGGGACCCAGCACCCTCTTTTGGCCTCTTTAGGTACCTGCACACATGGTACACAGGTATACACTCAGGCATGCATACATATGCATAAAATAAATAAGCAGATTTTTTTTTTTGGTTTTACGAGACAGGGTTTCTCTGTATTGTTTTTGAGACTGTCGGTCCAGCCTGGCCTCGAACTCACAGAGATCTGTTTGCCTCTGCCTCCTGAGTGCTGGGATTAAAGGCGTGTGCCACCACCACCCGGCAAGCAGATCTTTTCTAAAAAGAAACAAAGAATGAAAGCTTGCTGTTCTGTGGCTCTTCGGTCTGTGCTGTCTTCAGTCTGGGCACTGGCAGAAAACTCTAGAAATAGAGGCCTATTCTGAGGATACAGATGGGACCTACGGCGGGCATGTTCTGAAGGTCAGGAAGCCCCATTCCCACTCCCGATTCTATCTCCATCTCTCTGGGCACTTTCCTGCACACCCCACCCCCTCTCAGCACTGCGGTGCACTTGTCTGAAATGGCGGGGAGACCCCGTGCTCTCTGCTTCCCTCCCTGGTGGAGAAACTCCACAGAAATCCGGGACAGTGGCACAGACCTGTAATCCCGGCACTCAGAAGGCAGAGGCAGGAGGATTTCTGCGAGTTCGAGGCCATTCCGCTCTCTGTGGCTCGAGGCAGAGATAGTTCCAGGACAGCTAGGGCTACACAAAGAAACCCTGTCTCAAAAAGTCAAAAGAAGAAAAATTTAAAAGAGAGTTCAAGGTCATTATCTGCTACATAGGGAGTTGAGTATAGTCTGGACTATGCAACCATATCTTTAAAAAAAATACGAAAGTACATTTTATCTGAGTGTGATGGTACATGAGTGTAATCTCAGCACAATGATGAGTTCGAGGCTACATATAGAGATCCTGGTCAGCAGAAATATACAATGAGAGACCTTGTCTCAAACAATAACATAGACAGCACCACTTTTTATGTACTCATTTAAGACAATCAGGTCTATGAGGGTTACAGTCATGTTCCATCTCACTCAGTTTTGTTCAGGGCTGGGATGGAACCCAGGGCCTTCTCTCTACCAAATACTCTATGGTGATTTGAATAAGAATGGCTCCTCCATAAGTTAATATTGGAATGCCTAGTTCCCAAGGAATGGAACTCTTTGATAGGATTAGGATTAGGAGGTGTGGCCTGGTTGGAGGAAATGTGTCACTGGAGTGGGCTTTAGAATTTCAAAAGTCCATAGTAGGCCCAGTCTCTCTCCTTCCCTCCCTCCCTCCCTCCCTCCCTCCCTCCCTCCCTCCCTCCCTCCCTCTCTCCCTCCCCCCCTTCTTGCAAGTCAGATCAGGATGTAGCTCTCAACTTCTTCTCCAGCACTGTGTCTGCAGTCGTGCTCGCTGCCACGATAATGGACTAAGCCTCTGAAACTGTAAGCAAAGCCCCAGTTAAATACTTCCCTTTATAAGAGTTACCAGGGTCATGGTGTCTCTTCACAGCAATAGGACAGTGACTAAGATGCACTCCATCAACTCAGCCATATCCCCAGCCCCACATCTTATATTATGTATATCTTACCACAACTTAAAAACCAAAAGTCCCAGTCTCGGTGTGCCTTGGGAGGAGTGGACTGGCAGAGTAGGCAGCTGGGCTGTGTTTCCAGCTGTTCTGTTACATCTGGCTGGCCCACATCAAAGATCTCTGTCTGCCAGCACAGCTCCATGGTCTTGTACCCAGTCACTTGTTGCTGGGAGAGCTGCAGGCCGCCAGCGTCTGTCCAGACCCTTGCCTCCTCCCAGGATGCAGCATCTAGACCTGTAGCAGCAGACTCCTGCAGGCTCCTTCCTGCAGCCAGGGCCAGCGCTGCCTGGGCAAGCCCTGCAGAGGGGAATCACCTTGCCCTGAAAAGAACTAGGTGAGAGAGGGAGAAAGCAGTACAATTAAAATCTTAGTGTATGAATAATTACGTTTTAAAAATCCCCACTTTTTTTTTAAACATCAAAAGGAATTCTGCAATCAGAGGTTTAATTTGCAGATTTAGCGGCATTCGGCAGGTTAAAAGTAGGGGCTGTGAAGTGAGTAAGCGTGGGATTTGGGGCTGGAAGAAAAGAATGGGAGGATCTGTTTGGCCAGAAATCCCGGCTTTGAGCTCCCTTAGAGCTCCCCAGCTTCACTTCCTCTGCCTACAGCTACCCTGGGACCTGGCTGCTGGGCCTGGGGGTGGCACTCCTGATTGAAGGGTGGGAGACTATGCAGGTTAGGAACACAGGTGAGCTCTCTGGCCCTGGGGGCTCACTTCCTTTTTAAAAATAACTTTATCTTTCCTGCTCATTATTTGTATTTTTGCAATGAACTATTTAAACTTCAACGTCCTAAAAATGCATATGTGCGGGATAAATAAATGTAAATAAACAAAGAAGACAACCCAACATATGCACAGGCCAGTGAGACGACTCAGTGGGCAAGGTGCTTGCCACCAAACCCGATGGCTTGAGTTCTATCCTTGGAACCCATGAGGTAGTGAGAAACAGCAATTGTCTGTGAGCTGTCCTCTGACCTCCATGCGTGTGCAGTCAAGTGCATGTATGTGCTCACACACACACACACACACACCAGTTTTAAAAATTAAATTCTGAAAACACACAACAGCAAAATAACAAGAAAACAAAGATCGCTTGTGGTTTGGGGGTTGATGGTAGAAGGATCTCTGCCTCTTTCCTGGGTTGTGTGGCTAAAATCTCTTTGCAAGCTGGATAGGGCTATGCACGCATGCACACACACACACACACACACACACACACACACACACACACGCACTCATGCATACATGCACCCACTCAGTTTTATTATTTTCACCCCTCTCAACTTTCCCTTCTCTCTTCAGGGAGCCTCTTCTTTTACCACAGTTGGGGGAGAACAAAACAAAACACAAAGATCTGAGTAGCGATGCAGTGTTGCTGAAGAGTGGCCTGAAGGAGGTGCTCAGAGGAAGACTCCTGGGGTGTGTGTGTGTGTGTGCGCGCGTGTCCGGGTGGGCCGGAAAGGGAGACTGACTATACCTGGGCCCACTGGAAGGAGTGGGAAGAAGGAGGTCATTATTTTGGGGATGCTTGCTGACCCCAGCCAAGGGACCCTGGTGAGCTGATAGTGTTCAGCGAGGCAATTTTCAAGAAGGGATGAGTGAGAAGGGTCTGTGGCCTTAGTCCTGAGCGAGCATGTGTAGTACTGGGAATTGAACCTAGGGCCTCAAGCAAGGTAAATATTGTGTCTTAGTTAGGGTTTTATTTCTGTAAATAGACACTATGACCATGGCATCTCTTATAAAGGAAAGCGTTTAACTGGGACTGGCTTACAGTTCAGAGGTTTATTATCATGGCAGCATGCATGGTGCTGAAGAAGTAGCTGAGAGTTCCACACCTGATCCACAGGCAGCAGGAAGAGACAGTGAGGCCTGGCTTGATCTTCTGAAACTGCAAAGCCCCCCACACACACATCCTCAGTGATGCACTGACACCTATTTCCACAAGGCAACACCTCCTAATAGTACCACTCCCTATGGATGTCTGGGGACCATTTTCAAATCATCACATACTGATCCATTTTCCTTAAACCCCCAGCCCTCTTTTTACTCTTTGATTTGAGTCACTCAGGCTGTCTTTGAACTCACATGTCTCCCATACTGCCTCGAACCTGCTATCTCCTGCCTCAGACTGCTGAGAAATGGCATAACGGGCCTGTACCGCTGTTGTATCAGCTACCTGTTCTGTTGCTGTGGTCCAATGCATGAAATAACATCTGGAAGAAGGACGGATTTTATTTTGTTGTGCATTTTGTCTCTGCACAAGAGCAGTTTATAGTGTCGACCAAGAACATAGAAAATCAAGATTAGAATGGACCAGGGGATGATATGGCCAAGGACCAGCCCCAGTGACCCATGTCCCCTAACTAGACTCTACAACCTAAAATGTCCAATACTTGGGGATCTGTGCTCTAACCATAGAACACAGAGAGCCACTCCACACTCAAATCATAAGGAAAGTCATTATATAAAGACAAACTCTTGCTGTGCACCCCATATTAGCCTCAAAAACCAAACTGCTTTAGCCTCCTTAGTGTTGGGATTACAGGGATGTGCTCAACTTGAAGTAATTTTGAAAAAAAATTAATTTAGTCTTCCGACCTCTACATATGCTTCCTGCCAACAATAAATCGTTTTCATTAAAATTTAATTTTTATATTTTGGGGTTTTGTGTGTGTGTGTGTATGTGTGTGTGTGTGTGTGTGTACATATGCGTGTGTTCCTGCAAGTGGAGGTCAGCATTAGGTCTCTTCTTCAGTGGTTCCCTATATTACCATTTTTAATTTTTATTTTGTTTTATGTGCTTGAATATTTTCCCTGCATGTATGTCTGTGTATATGTGTGTCTTGTGCGTGAAGAGGCCAGAAAAGGTGTTGGACCCCCTAGAACTGGAGTTACAGATGATTCTGAGCTGCCATGTCGGTTCTGGGAATCAAACCTGGTTCCTCTGTATGAGAAGTCAGTACTCTTAACCACTGAGCCATCTCCTTATCCCCTCTACGTTATGTTTTCATGGTGTGAACTTTTTAATCTCATGCATACCTATACCATATTTTAATAATAATTTTGTTTTTTGAAATTGTAATATAATTACATCATACCTCCCCTTCCCTTTCCTCTTCTAGCCCTTGCCCTTGCTCTCCTTCAAATTTATGGCCTCTTTTTCTTTAATTTGTTATTACATATACATGTATCTATATGTGTATACATGTATTATAGATATATAAATACAATCTGTTCAGTTTATATAGTGTTGCCTGTATACATATGATGCCATGGCCAATCATTTGGTGCTGGGGAGCTCTTCCCAGGGAAAGATAATTTCTTCTGTTCTCAGAAATCCCTCACTCCCAATAGTTCTCTGTCTAGGGTTGAAACCCTGTACACATTCTTTTCTGAGATAGTCTTTGACCTATCATTTGCCAATTCAGCAAGATCAACTGGCCATCAGTTCCAGAAAATCCCCTTTCTCCACTTTCTCTGCTCTGCTCTGGTATTACAGGCACCTGCTGCCAACACCTGACTTTTTGACATGGATGCTGCGACTTGAACTCCAGCCCTCATCTTTGTGGGGGGTAAGTGCTATATTGACTAAGTCATCTCCCCAGTTCTTAGAAGTAATTATTTCAACACTATTTTAAGTCTATCTCTTTGTCTAATAGGATGAAGGTTTAATCTTTGTTGTCAGGTTCAACATCAAGTCTATTTTTATATTGTATTTCTGTCTCTGATACACTGTAGCAAAGGAAGAGCAGCCACTGTTTTGCAGCATTTGTGCTTATTTCACCATGGGCAGTTAGTCTTTCTTTCTTTCTTTCTTTCTTTCTTTCTTTCTTTCTTTCTTTCTTTCTTTCTTTCTCTCTCCCTTCCTTCCTTCCTTCCTTTCTTTCTTTCTTTCTTTCTTTCTCTCTCCCTTCCTTCCTTCCTTCCTTGCTTTCTTTCTCCCTTTCTTCCTTCCTTCTTTCTTTCCTTCCTTTCTCTGAATATATTTATTGGTACTGGAGCCAGACAAAGACTTGAACTTTCCAGGTGAGCCTTCTACCACAGCCTACATTCCTAACCCCTTCTTCCCACTGTTTTGTTTTGAGATAGAATCTTATGTATCCAGTGTTGTGTATCAGTTTCATCAAATATTGAAACATCCATTCAGTAGGGGAACTCCATAAGGCAAACAACTCAAAATATCTTCAGGAAGTCCCTGAAACCGACCAGATTCACTAGGCCCCTCCCTCTGAGAGTAAACAATAAAAGCTGAGAGTCTCTCTCAGAAGAAGTGAAGCTGCTGAGAATACTCCCAGATCAGCTAAGATGCAAAGACAACTCTGAGACGACTAGATGCCTGGGAGAACAGAAACCAGCCTGCAAGAGGTTTAGACCAGAGTCACTTGGAAAGGACACTCTCCAACATACTGAGCTTCCTGCGTGCAGTGGGCCTTTGTAATGCAGCTGTGTTTGAGTCAATAACCACAATAAAACATTGGTTCACCAGGTTGAACTTTGGTGGTATCCATTCTTGGGTCTATTGTGGGATTCTTATCTGGGGAGAGTAGACAAGTATTGCATCTCCCTGGGGAAAGTTTTGTCACACAACACTCAAGCCAGCATCAAGCCCCAATGTAGCTGAGGGTCACTTTAAATTTCTCATCCTTTGCCTCCACTTACCGAATGTGGTTTACAGGCATTCACCACCATTCCTTATTTATGTGACTTTGGAAACTGAACCCAGGGCTTCACATATGCTGGGCAAGCTCTGCATGGAAGGAAACAACTCAACAAGTTGACCCCTGATCTGTACACGCCAAAAATTTTAGTAAGATAATTTAAGATTGGAAGTTTGTCTAATATAGCCAAGAGATGGGGAGGGTTATTATCACACTATAGAACCACCTTAGTGTAAGTTTCACACCTCTGAGGTGGAAAGTATTCTGGTAGTCAGGAGCCAAGGAATATCACAACGTCACACTACACAACAAAACTCACACAAGAGTTTTATTGGGAAAGACACAAAAAGGTGGCTGCCTCCGCCCAGGAGAGAAGTGGCAGATAATTGAGCTGGAGCTAGGCTTTATATAGGGTTTCTTTGGGATGGCGCTTTCTGGGGTGGGGGTTTCCAGTGGGTAGGGATTGGTGGGATTTCAAACCCTAGAACTCGGCTAGGGCTTTTTACTCTGTAGGGCAGAGCTTGGCCCTTATTGTGTTTTATGGGCAGAGCCTGGTGGTTGGAGGGTCTCAGGGACAGCGCCTGGCCACTCCCATTCCTTGAGGAGCTTACATTTAGCCTTCAGGATAAACTGGTAGAATTACAATTTGACCTGACATGCAGAAATGTAGCAAAAAATTTGGATACCTTGCTTAAAAATCAAAAGGCTGGAGTGATAGCTCAGCGGTTAAGAGCACCTACTACTCTTGCAGAGAACCCAATTTCATTCTCAGTACCTGTGTCAGGTAACTCACAGCTGCCTGTACCTCTAACTCAGGGGGGAATCTGATGCTTCTTGCCTCTTTGGGCACATACACGATCATACACATACCTCTCATGTACATACTTCAAAATAAAATGAGTCTGAAAAACAAAAATATACCATTTAGAGACCAGGAGGAAAACCCATAAGTCATTCAAGGACATGCTGTAGGGAAAAGGGACCAGTCAAAGAAACATACCCTGAGCAGAGCCAAAGAAACACACTTTGGCCCTGCAACCAGAACCAAAGAAATGTACCCTGACCCTAAAACCAGTGCCAAAGGAACACACTTTGTCCCTGGAATCAGAGTTAGTGAAAGAAATGTACCCTGGCCCTAAAATTGGAGCCAAAAGGCTAAAAAGGACCAGAGAAAGAAACACACTTTGGCCCTGAAACCAGAGCCAAATCTGACCCTAATCCTGTGTAAAAACGTTACCAATCCCGGAGCAGAGCTCTAGCCAATCTGAGCTCAGCACTGAAATCGGACCAATCCTTACTCTGGAAAAACTTCCCCGCCCCCAAGAATCCCTATATAAACCCTGTGTACGTTCAGCTTGGCTGGTCCAGTTGCCTTCCAATAAACCCCTTTGGATGAGCTTTGGGTGAAGATCTTCTTTTGCTGCGGGGACAAAGCAGAGGCGACCCTGGGCAGAGCAGAGCGAGCAGAGGGAGCAGGGCTGTAACACTTGCCCCTGAAACCTTCCTCTGTTACACTCTGCTCCCCGCTCACCACTCTCCAGGAGCAGAGCTGAACTGTAGCAACTTCTCCTAAGAAACCTCCTGCCAGGCAAAATGGCTACACTAGGCGAACATCCCCAGCTGGAAGACCCTGTCCTGCCGGAGTGGAGCTGATACACAGGAGAAGCCTTTCTCTGAGGCAAGACTGTAAGCTGCCAAGCTTACTGCAACCTGTGGTGGTCCTTGGCTCCCGAGTTCCAGGATACCTTTCCACCTGAGCTGTGTAACACTCAGTATTCTGTGACTCCCGAGTGCCAGAATACCCGACCCACTCCTGTTCCATCCTGTCCCCACCCATCCCGAAACGCTTATACATGCTACAGTGATAAGTTTTAAGGATCTCCTGCAATGGTTCTCAACATGTGGGTCACAACCCCCTTGGAGTCATTTATCAGATATTTACATTATGATTCATAGCATTAGCAAAATTACAGTTATGAAGTAGCAATGAATAATTTTATGGTTGGGGGGTCACCACAACATGAAGAACTGTATTAAGGCATTTGGAAGGTTGTCAATCACTGGTCTACTGCTTTGGGGACATGTATACAATATCTGAAAAATAACTTTACCTTAAAACCATGGGGATGGAGACATAGTTCAGTTGATAGAAGTGCTTGCCTAGCATGCAGGAAGCCCCGGGTTTGACCCCTGGCGCAGCATGAAACAGGCATGGTAGCTCACGCCTGTAATCCCAGCGCATGGAGATGGCAGCAGGAAGGTCAGGAGTTCATGATCATGCTCAGCTACATAAGGAGTTTGAAGTCAGCCTTGGCCACATAAGAAACTGTATCCAAAAGAACAGACAAAAACCCAAAACCTTATAAGGCCTAGGAAACGTTATACTGGGTCATCTTTAAGCTTTGGAATGGAGTTTTAGAACTCATCCATATGGTAGGGAAGGCTGCTGGCAATCAGCAGGACCCAGAACAAAACCAGGTCCTGCATCAGGTTCAGCCAACAGCCTAGATCACGTGCCATCAGGCATAACTGTGTAGAAGGCTGCCATCAAGTTTCTGGAGAGTCCCATGCAAGAGTCACAGCAGGTTATACACTTGCCCACAAAGAAGTACAGCCATTGGTCCAAAGCTGGATTTGGATGTGTTACTATGCTCTGGGCCTCACGGCACTGGGTCCTGCTAGATCTGCCACAAGTGTGGGGAGCAGGGATAGGCCTCTGTTATAAATATGAAGGTGGCACATTAGGATCTGGGGTTTAGTGGGTTGGGGGTGGTGGAAGTCAGGCTGATCACTCACTCAGAAGCTTTCCCAGGTCACATGAGGGTCTCTTTACGAAGAGGAAGTGCTGTGTACGATCTGTGGATGTAGAGACAATGGAGTCTGATCTTAGAGTGTGGATCTGTCAGCTGATAGATGCGAGATTAAAATGGGTTGCAGCCTCCCTATGGCCTCTGAGGTTGGCCTTGGAGGGCAGCAGTGAGGGTATCTCCCAGGGGACACCTGTGTCATATGGGGATATAGTGGTTCTCTGTCCTTCATAGCTAGCATACAAACTCCTAAAACTTTCAAAATATGGAGTAATAAACTGTCTTTTTAAAATTTCATAGATATGCATATGCATAATAGTGTGGTTATCCTTACCTCATCATATACATATATTCAATATTGTGATTATATTTACCTCATTGCTCTGTTTTCCCCCTTCCTTTCCTCTGAGCCTTTTGTCCTTCCCAATTAGTCTCCCAACAGCTACAGCAGTTTTTAAAAACTGACACCACCTCTTCCTGAAACCCTTAACAGTTAATATAGCCCCCCGGAAGGAAGAGGCCTCCTGAGAGTCTCTTCTGCTCATGAAGGAATGTTGGAGGCTCAGTCTTGGCAGGTGTCCATGGCTGCTGTGTGTTCATCATCACTGCAATGGGCATCTCATACCTCAATGGCAGCAACTCAAGGTTCTCCTTCCCAGCCTCTGGCTCTTAAGTTATTTCTGTTCCTTTTCCACGATGTTGTCTTTGGCAAGTTTGTGTGGAGAGTGGTGCACAGATACGTGCGTGTGGAGGTCAGAGAACCACCCGGGGAACCCTCTTTTGTGCCATCCACCTTAGCTTTAAACAGGGGCTCTCACTTGCTTGAGACTCACCAAGGAGGCTCAGCCGGCTGCCCAGCAAGCCCCAGGGCTCCTCCTGTCACTGTCACTCCAGCACTGAGATTACGAGTGTGTGCCACAAGGCCCAGTGTTTTTACATGTGCTCTGGTGACCAGGTCCTCATGGTTGCACAGCACAGACTTTATTGACTGAGTCATCTCTCCAGCTCCAGTGGCTTCAGAGTGAGGGTTGGTCACTAGATAGATGATTTTCAGTCCTCTCCTCCTCTCCAAAGTCTGAGAGAAGGAGAGGGACTGAAGGTTGGGTTGATCGCCAATGACCTATGATATGACTGATAACGCTGAGGTGTCTCATTGTGCAGCAGGTAACACACCCATCTCATAGACATATTTAGTCGGCTGATACTATAATGACTACCTGAGCAGATCAGCTTACATGGGAGATAGGTTAATTTTAGCTGAAAGTCTCAATCCATAGGCGCTTGGCTCCATTGTCCTTGGGCCTGTGGTAGGGCAGCGTGTCGTGGCGGGAACATGTCACGGGCCAGCTGCTCATCTCATGGTGGCCAGGAAGCAACAGTGGAGGAAGAATGGGGGCCGAAGTCCCAATAACCCCTGCAAGAGTGTGTCCCCACAGCCTTTAACATAAGGTACCTTCTTATGTTAAGAGCCACATCCAGAAGGGTTTGTTACCTCCCCCAAAGTGTCACAGACTGGAGACCAAACCTTCACCACATGGGCCTTCAAGGACCATTCAAGATGCACATGCTTACATAATGAAACTCACATGAGAACTCAAAAAGACCAGGTCTGCCTCCTGAGTGCTGGGAGTAAAGGCACGTGACACCACCACTGCTGTCACCACGAACTCTTGATCCTCCAGTCATGGGACTACAGGAGCGTGCAATCACGAATGGCTTCTTCTAGGATAATTTAAGGTGGTTTTTTTTCCTCCTTTCTTCTTTGTATTCTCTGCCGATTAGTATTTGGTTCCAGATGCTTACATCAGACTTAGATCGCATCGTTGTTTAAGGAAAATATGGTGCAGCATGGTGGAGTGCTAGCTGTTGGGACCATGCATGGCTTCCATCTCTAACACAAGGCTGTTCTATCCTGTGCCATTGCACAGCACAAGGAGGGCAAATGTGCACATATAGCTAGTGTCTAAATTGCACAGGTGTTGCAGCTTGGATGAGAATGTGGACGTATTTGAACACTTGGTCTCTAGATAGTGCTGCTGTTTGGGGATGTTGTGAAGCCCCTCAGAGATGAGGCCTACCCAGAAGCTATGGGTCAGTGGGAGACAGGTGTTGATGTTTTATATCCTGAGCCCTCTTCCTATTCACCCCATGCTCTCCTGTTTGTGACCCCTGGAAAAAGACCATAGACTGGATCCAATTACATTAAAAGATTTATTGATTAGCTGTTAGCAGGATGACAGCTTTAAAGCCAAATCTCAGGCATGTTGGGAAGGGAGGTACAGGGAAGGTCTTTTAAAGGTGAAAAGCACAAGAAGAGCTTCTATGCAAGCAAGCAAAAATGGATCTTTTCTGCTAAGTTCAGTGGTGAAGCCAACTCAAAACAGTCATTGGGTATCTGCTTAAGCAAGTTACATAGCCCAAAAAGCAGTTAGTCATATAGTAACAAGTAGATTGTCACAGCTGTACATTTCTGGGTGGGGGTCACTGGGTCAGAGTTCCAGGGAAATGGCTAGTAGGTACCAAGATGGATGACTAATCAGTCCACCAACTTGGAGTTAAACATTTAAAATATGAGTCTATTAGGGCAGTTCTCACTCAAACCACAACATGACCCTAACTGAGCATCAAAAGGATGCATCTAAACTGAGCATGCGTAGGAACGTACCCATCCCAAAGTGCCTCCTACAGATAATATGTCTAGGCCTCCCTAATAAATTCCTTGCCCTTTCTTTGCTTGGGGAGGGCACTGCGCCCTCATATCTGTATGTGATAAAACCCTTCATCATTTTTGTCTGCTGGCTGTCTTCTTCACTTTGTGCTTGAGTTCTCTTAAATGCTTGAGTTCTGTTAAATGACTTTCCAGGTTTAGGATGGAAAACTGTCCCAGGCATTTATTTATTCATGGTGTGTTCTCTTTCCCTCCAGGCAGTTATTACCGTGTACTCTCTTGCTCTTCGTTTTGCTGGTTTTCTGAGCATGTGTGTAGCATGCCTTTGGGGCATCTCGACACTGGCAGGGAGTTGACAGTATTTCATATGAAGAGGAGGCTTCGCTGTTTACATTTAAATCTGTCTAACCCTGCCTCTAACAGTTCACCATGCATTTCTCCAGCCTTGGCTTATAACCTCCTTTATGGGTGATTTATTCTCTGCTGAGCAACCCTGGCATGCCTTCAGATTATTATTCGAAAGTCTCAGATGAGGCCAAACGTGTTACCTTCAAGCTTCCATTGCGTGTTCCTCTGCCCCCAAGGGCCCTGTGAGTTAAACTGAGTCCCTTCACCATATCTGGCCAGCTCAGCAGGCAAGAGGCGCCTCTCAAGTGAGCCTGTCCCCACTACTCTTTTCCAATCTCTATTTCCCACGCAGTCTTCTGGCTGTAGGCAACACTAGCGGCTGCTGTGAACTGATTTCACTCTGTGTCAGGTGCCAAAGTCACACAGCTTAGTGGATTTTCAAACCAAAACGGACCTGGCTTGTCAGATTCTGCAGTTCCTATTTCTAGCTTCTGAGTTACGACTTTTAACCTCTTATCTTAGCTGAAACTGCCCCCAAAGAGCGGATGAGATCGTCAGAGAAAACCGGCAAAGGGGAAGAGCATAGGCTCCCCACTATTCTCTAGCATTCTCGGGAGCCAGAAATCTGAATCAAGGCATGTGCTTCAGTCAAAGGCTCTGCCTCTGCTTCTCCTTTAAGGAGGCATGTCTCAGGGTTGGGCAAAGCTGTGGCTACTCTGACCTACAGATACAGAGCTAGCTCACTCTAAGTAGTAAGGGGGAAAGGCCGGAGATAAAAACTGCAAGTTGCTCACGTGGTTAAAACAGGCCGGTGTTAAAAGGAGGTTACGGTTAACACAACAAGGTCTGGAACACTAGGGAAGATGAATAAGAGGGCAATTGTATATGAAATAACCAGGCTAGACATAGAGCAGGAGCGACAGGACTCTAACCAACCACCTCCCTGCCTCCACCACACACACACACACAAAGCTCCTGCAGGACGAACAAAAGGCATTGCTGTCCTTCCTTATAGTCGTACTTGGAATGCGGCTAATTGTAGCAGATTAAATTGTAAGTAAGGATGGCTTCACACAGGAAGCTTCTTTCTCAGACAGCCCCACGGACAAGGTAACCAAGGAAGATGGCAGCTATGTCTTGATGGCTGTAATAGTTAAAATACTGCCATGGTAAAGCTACAAGTTGTCGTAGAAGTGTGAGAAAGAAGATAGCTTAGTGTAATTCAGAGCACTTGAGACACTTGAGAGGGCAGGGGAAAGCAGCACTAGCCAAATGATTGACAGCTGCAGACACAGGGACTGTAAGTAACAAAGTCAGAGCGAGAGAGAGAGAGCTGGACAGAGTGAGCTTTGACCACCCCTAACTGGGTAGTCAGCACATGAACGGTGGAAGGCCTGGTGTTGGCTCAGGAACCCCAAGACCAAGTTCTCAGCACAAAGGAGATTTATTTGCCCCAGGGTGGCAAAGGACAGGGAATAAGAGAGATGGAGGACAAGGGAGAAGGGGAAGGGAACCAGGAAGAGGCAGTAGGGATGTTTGTCCAGAAGAGGGACAAAGGACTGCCTCTAGATTGAGAGGACATAGACATGACCCATAAGAAAGTAGTGCTTTATAAAGGTAAAGGGGAAACCCATGTTGGGATCAGGTGTTTAATTTTAATTGTGCATGTTAGTTAGGTAACACAAAAGGGGTTTTTGATTGCTGGACTTCAATACTTTGATAGCTGGGCCTTGGTAATCTGCCTCAGGAGGAAGAAGTGGGCAAATAAGGGAATAGACTCGGTGCCTAGCTTTAGAAATGCAAGCTGATGGTTTTCAGCAAGGTAGAGGGAATGGAGGAGAAGGGCAAGGCCTTGCAGGCCATGTTTGCCATGGTTGGGCTGGTGGGATCAGAAATGCATGCAGAGAGTGGGGATGGGACTCCACTGGCTTGGCCCATGGCAGCCCAGAGAATTAACCAATCGCTACAGAAATTGTCTCAGCCTTTGTCCCTTTTCTGCAGACAAAACTGCAGACCAAAGAGTTCCACAGCTTCTTCCTGTCTTGGAAATCCCTCCCACTCTTGGGAGTTTCTCTCACTTTTCCTTCACTGTAACCCTTTTTCACTGAAGCGTGATTAGTTCTGCTTTGCACACTCCTAGGGAGGTCTGCACCTCTAGGTTTCATCTATGTGAGACATTGAGCTTGAAGCCACTGTCTCAGACTGACCTTTGGTGACAGTTGAATACCTGGCACCCTTGGGACCCTAGTCATGCATGGACTGAGAAAGGCAGTGTCATACTCAAATCCCGTACTAGAGGAAGGAGTCCTGGGACCTACAGAGTGCCGGCTTGGGTGCCACTAGCTTCTTCCTTTCTCATCCATTTCTTGCCTGGATGTCTCTTGCCCTATAGGAAATTCATGGCTGAGGTGCAGAGTGGTGTAATCGGTGACTCATTAAAGTCCATCGGGGGCCATCGAGATGGCTTAGCTGGTGAAGGCACGGGTGTTGCCAAATCTGATGTCCTGAGTTTGGTCACTGGGATCCAGGGAAAAATGAGAGCTGACTCCTCCAAATTATCCTATGACTCCCACACAAGACCTGTGGCGTGCATGTGCATGCATATAGCATAAATACATGAAAGTAATTTTTAAAATTTACATCCAGAACGGGGACTGAGGATGTAACTCAGTTGGTACAGTGATTTCCTAGCACAAAGACCAAGGTTTGATCCTTGGCATCACATAAAATTGGGTGTAGTGGTGTGAGAAACAAGGCCCTCACTCCGTAATAAGTGGGTTCTGTACTTACAGGACTGGGGTCTGTTTGGGGTGTGGGGAAGGATTGGCAGGTCTTACCTTACCTTTGAGATTTAGAAGGCACAGCTGAAAGAAACCCCAGACACATCCTGCTACAGAGATTTACTCAAAGTAGCCAAGATGGCATTTCTACAGGATATAATATTATGCCACCTCCATAGTTCAGAAGTCACCAAGAAGTCTCCATTACCATCAGAACAAGCCGTCATCCCAATTATTCATTTGTTCACTCACGCTAAGTGTGTTGTTGTCTATTACATGCCAGGTTAAGAGCCGGGCACTGAGGTCATAAAGAAACAACCCTGGGGATGGAGGGATGGCTCAGAGGTTAAGAGCATTGGCTGCTCTTCCAGAGGCCCTGAGTTCAATTCCCAGCAACCACATGGTAACTCATTCACAACCATCTATAATGAGATCTAGTGCCCTCTTCTGGCATGCAAGCATACATACAGGCAGAATACTGTGTGCATAATAAATAAATAAATCTTTTTTAGAAAGGAAGGAAAGAAGACAGGAAGAAAGAAAGAGAGAAAGAAAGAAAGAAAGAAAGAAAGAAAGAAAGAAAGAAAGAAGCCATGGGCCTTACCTCCATGGGACTCTGGGTATGATAGCCATGACCACAATTACATCTAGAGTCAACAGGTGTAGCTGGGTGTTTGTGGTCCCTCTTGTTGAAGAGCTCCCCTTTGCTCGGCAACCCCCTCCCCACTTCCTTGCCTGTGTCTTATGTTTCGTTTAAACATAATTTAGAACCCTGGATGGGGAGAAATCAGGTATTTATTTCTGTGACCCAGTGTTGGAATCCCCTAAGACACTGCAAGGGAAGAAAGGGACATGGTGACTCCAGCATTTTGTCTGCTCTGGAGCCCTGCTGTGCACTAAATGGGATGCCCTTCTGATTTCTCTTAAAGCACGTTTGGTGGCACTACAAGCCAGGGTCATCGGGAAAGAGAGAACCTCTATTGAGAAAACAGTTCCATCACATTGGAGCTATAGACAATCCCACGATGACTGACACGATGGGGAGGGGGACTGCCTCCTGTAGTAAGTACCACTCCTTGGCAGGTGGTCCTGGGTGGTATAAGAAAGCAAGCTGAGAAAGCCAGTAAGCAGTGTTCCTCCAAGGCCTCTACTGTGTTTCTTCACAGTAACAGAGAAGTAAACCAGGACGGACACCTTTTGACAAGATGGGAACACATTTTAATGTTTTCTGGACTGTATATGATGGGTTAATCCCCTAAAGTCACCGTCACCATGTCCCGCCCCTACGGGGTCTCAATGACTCTCTGGGTCTCCACTTTCACCGGAACCAGGCCTCTCCCGGAAGTGAGGAAGTGAGTCCTGGAGTGAGCCCTCCTGAGCAGCCCGGGTTGGGAGAGGGGCCTCTCAGGAAGAGCTATGCTGCTTGGAGGATGCTGTCCCTCCACCAGCGTTTCACGGGAAATCTGGGCCCAGAAGATAACATAGTTTCCTGCCTGATGGGACTTGCTGCTGCTCAGATTGGCCAGCGAGCTTTGGTTTCCAGCCAAGTCCATGGTGGGCTTCCCTGCTTTGATGTGGTTTCGCAGGAAAAACATCCGCAAATGAGCAACAACCAACAGAACCTCTTTTCTCTCTTAGACCACCTTGAGTTTTTTCAAAGCGGTGCTAATTAGTCTCAGGGCTGGCTGGGTCCTCCAGCACCAGGAGAATGTGTGAGGGACTCAGATCTGAACGTGGAGGTACGTTTAACTTAATTTAGGATTTCTAAACAACGACCCCAGCGTGTGGCATTGGTGCAAAAGGAGAAGGTGAGGGATTCGGAACCAGGAAACCATTCGTGCTCTACCAAGCTAACCTCGCGTCAAAGCTGAGCGCTGCCTTGGTCTCCCAGGAAAAGATGCCTGTGGCAACCTGCATAATCTATAAAGCACTGTCCGTGCCAGAGACTACTCAGGGAGAAAGATCTGTTGCAAAATAAGACTAAGGGACAGTTCATCGATATTAGAGGCAAACTGCATTACTCGAGGGAGTTTTGCTTGTTTGCTTGCTTTTATTGTTCTGTTTCTTGACACTGAATTTTGCTATGTAACATAGGCTAGTCTCAATCTTTCAATTTTTAAAAATGTTCGTTTGTTTGTTTACTTATTTGTGTGTATGTGTGCACGTGTGCGCATGCCCGCGTGTGTGCCTGGGTGTGTATGTGTTGCTCCACGGGCACCAAGTGTAGCTTTCCTTGGAGGCCTGTAGACGGTGTCTGGACGCCCTGGAGCTGCGGTTGCAGGTGTTAGTGAGCCGCCTGATGTGGGTGCTGGGAACTGAACCTAGGTCCTCTGCCAGAACAGCAAGGACTCTTTAACTCTGAGCCCAGTCCCCTCCGTCTCAGTATTGAACTCCCCTGCACCAGCCTCCCAGAGCCGGGGTTATCAGAATGTGCTCCATACCCTGTCCAGTTGTTTTTGAACAGGGCTTTAAAATGAACCGGATATGCTTTACATCACAGTGGCAACAACAATACTGCCTTTAAAAATAGCTGTAATATTAGAAGTAGCTTTGGAAGAAAAGAAGCAAGAAAAAAATCCACATCAAAAACTCTGGTACTTTGGTTGTATGGAACAAGGCAATGATGTCTAACCTCAGGGGTTTTTACTTAATACTTTATTGTAGGACCCAGGCATCAGAACAAAAAAGGGAAAGAGAAAGGGCACAAAAAACTAATAAAAACTTTTCTCTTAGTCTTTTGGGCTCCTAATGAAAAATGATGAAACAGAAAGGGGGGGCAGAATGGAGAGATGCTTAGTGGGTAAGAGTGCTTCCTTGTGCAAGCGAGTTCAAATCCTAGCACCAATGTTAAAAAGCCTTGGTATGGCCACAAGAGTCTGCAGCCCAGAGGAGTCAGGACACATGACATTTCCAGGGGACCTGACACCCATAGCATAACACCAATGCACATAAAATAAAAATAAATAAATTTTAAAAAAGGCACGAACTTTGACACAGCCCACAGGGTGCACTCAGCTTTCACGTGTGACAAGCACCCATCTGTGTACATAGAACCATGCAATTTGAACACATGTGTCGCTGTGCAGCAGTCAAGGTCCAGGGCACCATCCATGACCCCTGGCAACAAGACCGTTACATAAATAGACACATAATGTGTAAGCTTTGGGGTGTGTTTCCCACTGAGCTTCATTTCTTTGAGATTTCCTGCCACCGTGTATCAAAATGTGTACCCTGTCACTGTTGAGCAGTGTTGACGGAGTGGAGGCAGCACAGTTGATTTCTCCATTGACTCACTGTGGGACACTTAGGTCGCAATTATTCTTTTATAAAAGAAAACTAATTCAGGGCTGGGGCTGGGGCTCAGTAGGTAGAGTGTTTCCTAGCGTGCACTAAGATCTGATTGACTCCCTAATAGTACATAAAAGTCATCCTCAGATACAAAGTGAATTGGATGCCAGCCTGAGCTACATGAGACCTTGCTGAAAAGAACAGAAAAGAAAAAAGGGATCTGGAGAGGTTGAAGGTTTAGTGGACACGAGGAGCTACAGTTGAGGCAGGAGATAAGTCAGCCCTAGGTGGGCAGTAAGGGAAAAGACCTCGTGGTAAAGCTACATGTTTCCCTGTGCACTACAATGGGAACGGATGGCAACGTAAAAGGACATTGTGCGATCCAAACATGGAAGCCAGGAGCTCTAAGGATAGTAAACAAAGACTCTGGTAGCCAGCAGGTATGAGATAGCCAAGCAGACTGGAGAAGAGACAACAGTGACAGCAGGGTGACTAGCTAGCTTCCATGACAGCTTTCACCCTTAGGAAAACACGTACTAGGCACTACTGGTTGTTATATGTTCTTGCTTGCGATGTATTGTCTCTAATGTAGCTAATTATAATAGACTAAGTTGTATGTGAGGATGATTTCTAACAAGCCGCCTTCGTCTTAGGAAAGCAACCCCAGACTATCCTGTGGATATTTGGTAGCTGTGAAAACAAAAAGAGATTAATGTAACTAATAGCACATGGGACCCTTGCAAGGGTGAAGGTGACAACACTAGCTAGTAGCTAACGAACCAGAGTCAGAGATGAGCAAAGGGGGCCTTCAACCACCCCCTAACTCTTGAACAATGTGTGTGGTTGGGCTGAGGGGATAGGACAGAATGCTTGGGTCCTGCAATGGCTCAGCCAGAGAATTAACAGAGATGAGTCAGCCTGTGTCCGGTGTCTACCTTGGCCCTATAAAACTCTAGACAAGGGAAATTCAACAGCTTTTTTTTTTCCGCCCTTGGAAACCACTCCCACTCATGAGAGTTTCACCTTTCCTCATTTTACACTTTTCCACGATTTCACACTCTTCTATAATTTTTAGTGGAACCTGTTCTGCTTTGAAAACTCCCAGAAGAGTCTGTCATTAATTCCCCTTGTCATGAGACAATGAAGTGGAGCCTCTGTATGGGGTCAGTTTTTGATGACTATGAGTGCCCAGCGTCTGTGTCCCATAACACTCAATGCTCTGCGCCACTATAAATGCATGCAGACCTGAATTTGGATTCCTAACACCCAGGTGAAAAGCAGGGTGTGTGTAGTAATATATTATTTAGGATTTATTAAAGCTTGCCCAACGTTTCAGAAAGCAAAGTCGGCCACAAGCTCTAGAAGTCAGGCATACAGCTTTAATCCCAGGACTCAGGATTAAGAGGTATATGGATCTTTGAATCTAAGAACTCATGCCTTTTAATCCCGGACCTATGAGAGGTATTTAAGACAGGAACAGGGTCTCAGAGCTGGCAATCTTTCTCTAGCCACATTGAGGATAGGAGGACATTCAGTCTCAGGATTCTCCAGTCACATTGAAGAGAGCATAACAGTCTGGGATTGCAGTTTTAGGAGCCAGGACTGCCTTTCAGTCTGAGGTAGAGGTAAGAGCTAGTGACCGGCTGCTTTGCTTTTCTGATCTTCAACTTGAAACATGAACCCCAATATCGGGATCTGGATCTTTTATTTATCATGCTGCAGGTGTGGTCACATGTACCTATAATCCGTTTCTGAGGAACAGGGAGACAGGATAACTCATGGGTTTACTGGCCTAGCTAAAATATGGCAAGCTGCAGGTTTGGTGAGAGACTGTGTCTCAATGGAAAAAAAGCAGAGAAAAGTTGGGTGTCCTCCTTTGGCCTCTATGTGTGCATAGGCACACACACATGTGCATACACCACACATATAACACCACACCCACAGACATGCACACATACACAAAACAAAGGAAAAGAGAGGGTTTTTTTATAAAACAGAAATAACCATTTATGGGCACTTTAAGCAATATTTGTGGCAACTTGGGAGTTAGTTCTCTCCTTCGTCCATGTGGGTCCCCGGAATAGACCTCAGGCTATATGTTTGCAGACAAATGCCTTTATTCACTAAACCATCTCACTCGCCTCACCTTGTTTTTTGAGACAGACCTGGGACTCTGATTCAGTCAGCCTGGCTGGACCTGTCTCTGCTCCCCAGTGCCATGACTATAGGCATGACCCACTCTTCCTGCTTCTGCTTCTCCTCCTCCTCCTCTTCTTCTTCCTCCTCCTCCTCCTCCTCTTCCTCCTGCTCCTCCTCTTCCTCCTCCTCCTCTCCCTCCTCCTCCTCCTCTTCCTCCTCCTCCTCCTCCTCTTCCTCCTGCTCCTCCTCCTCCTCTTCCTCCTCCTCCTCCTCCTCTTCCTCCTGCTCCTCCTCCATCTCCTCCTTCTTTTTCTTGGCATGTTCTGGGATTGCACTCAGGTCCCTGTGCCTACATGGCAAGCACTTTACTGACTTCCCAGCCTCCCGGAAGTCACCTTTTAGCCCAGGACAAGTTAGTTAAGGACACATCCTTCTTCATGTTCTGCCCACCATGTTGAACACCAGGAGAGACATGAGGCTTGTCAAACTCAAAGGAAATCTATCTCCTTTAATGCAGACATGGTGTCTGTCAACTGGACAATCACAACCAGCAGAAGACGACCATAGAGAGCAGTGCTCCCCAAGTCCTCTGATTTTGCAGTAACTACAATTAAGAACCCCCAACATGCAAAAATAATTGAAACTGAGTAGGGGCTGGCAAACTTTTGCTGTGACCCAGATATGGCTGGCTCTATATGGCTTTTCTGTATGGCCTGCCAGCTAAAAATCATGCTTGTGGTTTTAAATGGTTAGTTTAAAAGTGAAAAGAAAAAGACCAAGGGCCAATGAAATGGATCCGTGGATAAAGACACATGCAGTCAAGCCTGGAGACCTGAGTTTGATGCCCAGGCTTACATGGTAGAAGAGAACCAATTTCAAATGTTGTTATCTACCTAACCCTTCCTGCCCCAGGGCTCACCATGGTTTACACAGAACCATACTGTTTATTTGTTTGTTAGTTTTAACATTCTGTTCACAGCTGTTTTTGCACTATAAAAGCAGAGCCGAATGATTCCAACAAACACAATTGGATCTGTAAGCCCCCACTGTGTAATCTCTAGTCTTTTATGGAAAAAGCTGACTGAGCTCCAGGGACAAACTCAAGATGACCACCATGATCCCTGATATTCATCCCCATCCTTGAGTGGGGAAAACTGTGATTCCTAGGAGCTGGAGAGATGGCTGAGCAGTTAAGAGCACTGGCTGTTTTCACAGAAGTCCTGAGTGCAATTCCCAGCAACCACTCGATAGCTCACAACCATCTGTAATGAAATCTGGTGCCCTCTTCTGGCCTGCAGGCATGCAGGCATGCAGAGCACTGTGTATATAATGCAAAACAATACAGAGAAACCCTGTCTCAAAAAACCGAAACCAAAAACAAAACAAAGCAAAACAAAAAAACTGTGATTTCTGACCTGTAGAATTCAGTGAACAATATTTACTCTTGTGACTACTTTATATAGGATTGCAATTTCTATTTTGATAATTGTCTTTTTGCAGCATTGACAAAGCCAGCCACTGTGTTGCAAGCTGGCCTGGGAAGAGGCCCAGGTGGCAAGAGACTGAACGCAGCTTGAGAGGACAGACAGCCAAAAAATAAAGCCCTTTGTCTGACACCCTGCCAGGAACAGAGTGCTGCCAGCCACCGCAGGAGCCAGGGAGTAGATCCTTCCACCACTTTGCATGGATGAGCCAGAGAGCATGCACACTTCTCCTGTGAGGTCACGTGGAACCACCTACCTTGTTTTCAAAGCTCTGCAGAATCCTATTAGTGCTGGTCCATCATTTTAACCAATTCTCCATTGACGGACTGTCAAATCTAAGGAACCATTGGCAAGCCATATAGGCACAAGCAATGGTGTGACACTTGCCCTATGCACAAAACTGTTATATATTCTTTTATAAATATTCCACAGCATACAATCTCATAAATGGATTTGTTTGTTTGTTTGCTTAAGACAGTGTCTTGTGTAGCACAATCTAGCCTCTAACTTGCTATGTTGGGAATAACCGTGAACTTCTGATCCTCCTGCCTTTACTGAGTGCTGGGGATTACAGGCATGAGTCACTGTGCGGTACTGGGAATTGAACCCAGGGATTTGTGTATACGAGGCAAACACTCTTAACAGATGACCCCTGCCATTTTTTTCTTTTAAGAGAAAAGCCTGGTGTTGATTCTGATAATGAGAAAGAAGATGGACTGCAAACTCAGGAGTCCCTGAGTTAACAAGCCCAACAGGTCACTTGCAGGTGACTTTGGACAAGTCATCTGTCCTTTCCAGCCTGTTTCCCCATCTGCACCATGAGAATAATGGTCCCTTGTGGGCTACTTCTCTGAGTGTTTGGAGAACACATGAACTATACAACAAGAGAACGTGTTGAAGAATGTGAAATTCTATGCAGGTAGGGGAATAGGGGTTGGTATTACATCTTAGGTATTTAAGTATGACTGGGGTTATGAAATTCCCTTCATGATTTAATTAACTTTAATTTTTAGATCCTGCCAGCATAGTCTAAGGTGGGGGGTGGTGGTGATGGGTGCCAGGGCCGTGAACTGCAAACAAATATGAGATTTCTCTGGCTGGACTCCAGCATTTGTGTGCAAATACCTAGAGGGCTATTTATTGGCCTGGACTTAGCTGATGACTAGAACAAGACCAAAGGTATAAGGTCCCAAGAGGCTGACCTGACTTTCTCTGCAGAGGGATTTCTAACAGTTTGTATCATTCATCCTGTGAGACTTGACCCAAAGAGAGGCACTTTGGTGGCTGGAAGTGCATGGATAGGCAGAGGGGAGCCTCAGAAGAAATGCTGAAGTTCCCCCAGGGATGCCTATCACGAGGACTCCTCCTCCGATCATCCATGTTTCCTCTGAGAGTCAACCATTCTCAGCCCAGGGGGAGCTGGAGACTCTGGCTGGCACCTGTGGGCTAGTGTCATCCCCAGGCTTTTCACTACCTGGAGTCGTGCTGTGATTTGCCCTACCCTATTCCTACAAGGTAACTGTTGTTAGTTAGCGTTAGTTCAGTGCTGAGGATCAAGCCCCAGGACCTAGCATATGCTTGACAAGTACTCTATCACTGAACTGTATCCTCAGCCCATAAACACCTTTTCATTATGAACTAATGAAATACTATTCATTGTATTTACCAAGTTAGACCACCCCAGCACTTTCTCTCCACATAAAGCAGCCATGGTTGCTACCTTGATTTATAGTTACAGCCTCCAATAGTGACCCTCACTTTGGAGAAGTTGGTTGACTTAGTGGACCCATAGCTGGAAAACTGAAACCCAGGCTGTCAAAACCTACATTCCCTAGAAGAGATCTCTTGGAGGAATCTTGTAATGGCCTTTATCGAACAATAATAGTACCATAGAATTCCCCTTTAGAGACTCTTAGACACTGCTATTGTCATTAAGGAGGCAGGAGTTCGAATGCCACCCCTACTGCTGTGTTTCGTCTTTAAGAAAATGGGAATCTCAACACTATGCCGTCCGAGAAGCTCTAAGAAGCAATGGGAGTGCAGATGTGACCAAATAAACTATGCAGCTGCTTGCTAAGAGTTTTCATCTTGTGATGGGATGTGACAGAGATGGCCTGTGCAAAGGTGTTGCAGGGTTCTTGACTACACTGTGAACCCCCAAGATGTCATTTTTTTACTGGAAAAAAACCTGTTTCTAGTTGTGATGTGGCTCAGCCTTAACACACACCTTTAATCTAAGAGCTTCCTGCTTGAATATTATAAACAGGGTTAAATAAAGTCAGCTACAGGTCAAGAGGCAGAGCAAGCAGCAGCTGACAGGAAGTGAACACAGGGGAAAAGCCATAGAGAGTAAGAGGGACTCAGAAGGATGGACAGAGGGACGCACAGGAAGTAGAAGGGAGGGACATGCTGTTTGAGGAGTCTTGTTTGAGACAGTGTAGGAGACCATGGCTGAAGAGGAAGGGCAGCTGGGTACTTCTTCTGCCTCTCTGATCTGGCAGATTTTCACCCCAGCATCCGGCTCCTGAGTCTTTACTGGTAAAAATCGAATGGTTGAGATTTAGTCAAAAACAACACAAAGGTAGAGACCAGCACACGCCCACTAACAGTTTGTCTACCTCTTACCGAAGCTGGAACCCTCTGGGTAGGAAGTTAGTTTGCTAGAGAGTGATTAGGGACTTGGTACTTCCTACAGCCTCTCAGAAGTGCTGCAGAAGCAACATTAGGCATTGTGGAGAGAGGCAGAGGCTTGTGGGAGATTGAACCCAGACCTTGCACTTGCTAGGTAAGCACCGTGTCACACCCCCTACCCAGAAACTCACATTTAATGTCCCTGGCATGTCACAACTGATGGGTTCACTTGCTGTGCCCTCTTTGTCACTCTGCTCTTCCCAGACCCCTGCCTGACAAGCTCTTTTCATAGACCCCACTCAGGTGAATCCAAGAGTCATGATTTTGATGCAGAAGAGAATTTCAGTGGGAAGCATAGTTGGAGTTTATTGAGAAGAGATTTTAACATAGTTTAAAAAACATGGGTTAGAAGAGAGGTTGGGGAAACTGGACACAATTAAGTGTGTTGCTGAGGAGAGTCATGCTTAAGAATCTGCTTGGTGGCACATGACTGTCCCATTCACTGACTCCATTCTACTGCATCTCTCCTGGCTGAAACGGGTCTCAGTGACAGGCTGACTTCCTCCTGCCTAAGCTGGAAGAGGGACACTCAGGCATGTTGGCCAATACATATATGTTGCTCAGAGTTTTAATCTGCAAGGCCACCAGACCTATTTTCATCTGCCATGGTCTGCCCTGGGGTCTACCCAGGTCTGCCAGCAGATACGAGACACAGCATGGGAGGGACAGTGACCAGTGACCAGTGCCCCTTGCAGCCCACACAGAACAGCTGGTGCCTTTCTCAGGGTGGGAAAATTCCATCCTGTAATTCATTCTAAGCAAAACCATACAGGAAAGGGAATTGCTGTGTCCTTGTCAATTTGAAACCTTGGAAGACCACACCTAGCAAATAGAGGCAGTAACAGTGTCAAATGTTCATCTGATGCACAGCTATCACACACAACTGTCATACACAACCGTGACATTGTGATACACAGCCAAGATACTCAGCTATTTCATACACAACTGATAACACACTAAGTTCTTTCCCCCAAAGAACAGAGTCCCTTTCCCTCCTCAGGAGGGCACTCTTTCTTCTTCTAGCCAATTCAGATTCCCTCAGAATCCTGTACCATAAATACTATAAATACCAACACACAAGGCTAGCTACTGTTAACACATCTTACTTTGGATGGCAAGGCAATGGAAGATGGGTGAAAATTAGTTAATATATAAACAAACATACGTAATACAAATCTCACGGTCTTGTTTTTGCAGCTGGCCTTGTGATGGTGGCTGGGATTTTAAATTAGCTCCCTCCATAGGCTAGCTCATTTTTGGTGAGGTGGGTCTTTCTTCTTGAGGGGCCCAGGCTATAGCATTGTGCCTGAGGTGGGTTGTTGTGGTTTTTATTGAATTTTTCCACGGAGTGTAAGGGTCTCAAAACGTGGACCAGGTAAGTCTCACACTTCATGACACCAGTGTGAAGTCCAGACCAGATTTCTCCTTGAGAGAAGGGCTCCATCACAACACTGCGACCTCTTTGCCCTATCGATTGGCTCAAGTGAAATGCCAACGTGACCAGGTGGATCTCAACTTCTACTTCATGGGATCTCTGCTTTGTGCCCTGTGGAAGTCTTCCCTTTGGGGGCCCTGCTGACTGGTAAAGCCCTGAATTATGGGAAGCAACACATGGCCCTTGGATCACTGTGGATAGCAGTGGGAAGCAGCCATTCATGACACTGTACCTGACCCTGTAACGTGTGCTGTTCATTGACTTAGAGTCATGGAGACATTGCCCTTGACCTGGGTTTAAGGACCATCTCATCCACCTTTCACCGAGGGTAATCTGGAAGGAAATATGCTCCTCTGTTTTTCCTTTGTTTTGATTTGCCTTAATTTGTTTGTTGCCTTGTTTTATAAACAAGAATAATTAAACACCACATCAGGATGTTGGAGAAGTTTGCCTGTAGGGCTTCCAACCCCTAACCCAGTGGAACTTTTCTAGACAGCAATGTGTTTTGCCACATCTAGAGCTTTTGCCATAAATGGCAGTACTATTTTCTGAGTACCTGCTCCAGAATATTTGTGTGTGTGTTGCAGGAGGGGGCTCCACAACTATTTCAGATAAATCAGAGAAACTGGTAACAAAATGGCAGGTGCCACAATCACCGTCCCAAATCCATACGGTGTATACGATCGCACGCACCAACATTGTGGTTGGTGTCAGTCTACCTATCTGATGGCGACTCTGTAGGAGTATAATGGAACTGAAAGGAAACCCTACCTTCTAGTGACGTCACAACTACCATAGCATTGCAGAGCAGGGCATTACTCACTCATTTATGCTGATGCCAGTGTGAACAGCAGCATCTTGATGCCAGAACAATACATACAATTATACAGATCATGTTGCCTTCAATAGTGATGACAGACAGCTGTAGAGCTGCCCCATGGAGGCACGATACTCAGCTCCGTATCATGATTTTAGAGTCACTCCTGCTATACAACAGTTGGGTTTTCCTGGAAGGAGCCTCACACAGCTGTTTACTGTCTCTTGATTACATAAATTTCTCCTGAGCCAGATTAAATATTGTATGGTTTTGTTCGCTGTGGTCCTAGAGGCAATGGGCTCTCCCATATATAAGTACTATATAGCCTAGGTGTGGGGGTGTGGAAATACAGTCGGCTACACCATCTACATTTGTGAAAATGTATTCTGTGATGTTCCTAAAATAACACAATCACCTACAAATGACATTTTTAGAACCTGTTCTTGCTGTTAAATACCTGATTGTGTTCTAATGAGGGAGACAGACTCCACCAGAGTTTATCTGACTGTCATTCTTCAGCTCTCAGCAAAAACTTCAATGGTATTTCTACCCTCCCCTTGTCCCTCCCCATTCTCCAGCTCCTGTATGTCTTTGACCCATAACCTTCCTCTGTGATAAGCATTGCTGTCCTAAATGGTCCTGTTTGTTTTTCCCTCTGTTTTCGTGTGTGTGTGTGTGTGTGTGTGTGTGTGTGTGTGTGTGTTATACTTGTGTGCATGTATCTGTTTGTGTATTGGGTGTGTATGTGTGAATGTGAGGTTGATGCTGAGAGTTGCCCTCCCTCAACCACTCTTCCGTCTTATTCTTTAAAGCACGGTCTCTCAACCAAACCCAGAGCTTGTCCATACAGTTAGTCTTAGTAGCCAGCTTTCAATGGGGAATCCACTGCTCAAGCTTCCAAGGGTAGAATTATAGGATGACCCCATGCCCACATGGCATTTTCATGGGTTCTGAACTCTAGTCCTTGTATTTTCATGGCAAGCTTCTTGCTTCTTGCTTATTTCTTGATGTGCTTAAAGGTTTTAGTCCCTCCTACCTCTTGAAACAGGTACAAATGCTGTTTTCCTAGTTCACAAATGGATCCTTTGTACCGAACACAATGCTTGATGGGTATGGTGGTTTGAAAGAAATGGCCCCCAAAGGGAGTGACACTATTAGGAGGTGTGTCCTTGTTAAAGGAAGTGCATCACTGTGGGGGTGGGTTTGAGGTCTCTGTTGCTCAAGCTTCCCTAGGTGTGACTGTCAGTTGACTCCCCGATGTCTGCAAGATGTAGCACTCTCAGCCAACACCACATCTGTCTGCACACCGCCATGTTCCCCGTCATGATGATGATGGACTGAACCTCTGAAACTGTAATTAAATGTTTTCTTTATCAGAGTTAGCATGCTCACAGTGTCTCTTCACAGCATTAGAAACCTAACAAAGACAGTGGGTAACACGTGCTCAAGACCAGTTTCTAAATAAATGAACGAGAGAAGAAAGGAAGTCATGTTTCTTGCTCTCATAGACAGAAACCCTGCTGTGTCCTCTGTGGATGTCAGCCCCATCAGTGGGGGACAGACATGTGACTCTTCCCCCATCAACACTCCGGGTGAGTGCAGAGCAGTGGAATACATAGGTGACATGGGAGAACAAGGTGAGAGCTTGATGGTGAAGGTGTGAGTGTTGGTGGTCTGGTAAAGGGAGTAAGATCAAGGCCAGCCTGGGCTACATGAGACTCCACCTCAAAAATGAAAGAAAAAGAAAACAGAAGCAGAAGCAGAAGCAGAAGCAGAAGCAGAAGAAGAAGAAGAAGAAGAAGAAGAAGAAGAAGAAGAAGAAGAAGAAGAAGGACAAATTTTCTTGACAAAATTATAGATTCTTCTTAAAAACGGATTGGGTAGAAATATAACCATGAAATAAAGATCTGTGTTAAAGGGGGAAAGTCAACAAAAGCCATGTCAGAAGACACCTCCTATGGAGATGGCGGTCCTAGCAACCATTGGCATGGTGAGGGACCGTGTGCCAGCAGGCACGGGGGGCAACTGAAACAGCTACCAACTATGCTAATTGATTACACTATAGATTAGCCCCACAGCGAAGCAATGAAGCAGTATTTCTACTTTGAAATTAGCACCTGCTACCTGTCCGGAGCAGTTCAAACTAAATTTGTGTCTCACATTCACAAGTGAAATATGACATTGGGTCCCTCTGAAATTTAATTCTGGGTTCTCACCAAAAGAAAATTGCATTTTAGGCTTATGGATCCTAGGCTGGCCTTGAGTGCACTATGGAACAAGAAAGACCTTGGAACCAGAAGGAGGCTGCCTTGAACTATTTTGCAAGTTTATTTGTTGGCAGAATGTCACCATATACTTTCTGCCTAGCAAGTCCAAGAACCGTAGTTCTCAGGTTTCTAAACCCCTATTACACACTACAGAAGATAGACAGGAGTGGGAATATTTTCTGGGTACCTTAAGTGGTATGGTGGGGTACCTTAAGTGCATGGTGGGATATCTTGTGTCCAGATAGAGGCTTAAAGAGGCAACTGTGACAGAAGTTACTGTTGGAGGCACTGATACAAAGATGGATGGCAGCAGTCTCAGATGGTTGTGAGCCACCGTGTGATTACTAGGAATTGAACTCGGGACCTCTGGAAGAGCAGCTCGTGCTCTTACCCTCTGAGCCATCTCTCCAGCCCCTACACTTTTCTAAAAGAGATTTACCTGAGTCTAGCCATCACCTTCCACAACAGTGCCTTCTTCCTCTGACCTCACAGTAGATGCAGGGAGACAGATCTAGAAAGAGTCTCTTAGGAAGTTTGACTGGCTACATTGCAAAGAAATTTCAGCTCAGATTAAACCAATGGTGAGGGAGTAACCCCCACTGCCTAGACTAGGTGGAGCTGAGGTAAAGTTTGAAAAGTTTTTCACTGAGTATTGAAAGGTAGCTCATTTACATGGCAGGAAGAACCAGGGCTTGGACGGAGGGAAAAACAGCCTGGGCAAGGGCTGGAGGGGCTCTGTCTGTACTCAGACATACTGTGGCTTGAGTAGGTAAGACCTGTAGCATGCAGTTGGTACATGGTTACAAGTAGAGACACATACATAACCAGCAGGCCCGGTTGGTGGTTGGTGGCTGATGAGCATCAGCAGGGTTGGGGGGAGGGGCAAATGTCCTCCACACAGGCCATAGTGGGTAGTACTGTGCTAAGTGACCAGACTGGAAAGACCACTCTAGCCCAGGTTCTCCAGGGGCATGGCAATGCAGGGCTGACTCCAATCCCTTCCTTCCTGGAACAATTCAGCTCTTTGTTCTATCTAATCCACCTCCTGATACCACTTTCTTCATTTTTGGCTGCAGTTTCTTAGACCTCCACCACGTGACTGTGTCTTGTAATCTCCCAGATCTTCCAAAGCCATCCCCCCCAAAGAGTTGCCGCAGTCACCACCGCACTGAGTGGTGGGCAGGCTCACCCAAGCACGCCTAGCTCCTCACAGCTCTCTGAGGGGACCCACAAGTGGCCAACCTCTGGTTCAAGGTCTTCAGTGGTTCCTTATTGGCAGGGGCCCTGATACTTTTTAGGAAAACTAAGTCATCTGATACTGGAAAGTAAAAGTGAAACAGGCCATTAATGGTAACGCCTGAACGGGTGTGATTGCACACATTTTCCAAATGACGTCACTGAGCCCAGGGTAAGCAGGAAGTCATCCAGCTGAGATGTGCACTTCAGTCCTCAGCTTCCAAGTCTACTATTTTTCCTGTTGAGCCAAATGGCAAACTCTTAATCAGATTAGCCTTGTCACTTTTCCTTCTCCGCTGCTTATCCCTGGAAGAATGTTCTGTAGTCAACACCCAAAGGAGGAGACATCTTTGTGTGCATCTTTCTGCATGTATGGGGTGTGTGTGTGCAAGTGTAAGCATGTGCATGCTGAGGCCATGAGACAACCTTGGGTGTCATTCCTCAGGCACCATGTACTGTTCTTGTTTTGTTTAGTCTTGGTTTTGGTTTTGGTTTTGGTGTTGGTTTTGTTCTGGGGAGAGGGGAGCTCTGAGACTGAATTTCTCTATGTAGCTCTGCTGTCCTGGAACTCCCTCTGAAGACAAGGCTGGCCTTGAACTCACAGAGATCCGCCTGCCTCTGCCTCCCTAGTGCTGGGATTAAAAGTGTGCACCACCACCACCAGCTTTTGGGTTTTTTTGTTTGTTTGTTTGTTTCTTTTTTAAGACAGGGTTTCTCGCTGGCCTGGAACTCACCAAGTAGGCAAGGCTTGCTGACCAGTGAGCCTCGAGGATCCACCTGGTGTCTATCTCCTCCACACTGGGATTACACCATGCTAGGCTTTGGTTTTTACCAGGGTTCTGGTGATTGGACTCAGATCCTTGGGCATGCAAAGCAATCACTTTACTGACTGAGCCATCCCCACCCCCACCCCACCCCACCTGCCAAATATCGGCCTTTTTATGTGACAAATGGAAAACTGAATGGACTAACAGCACAAAAGAAGCAAACTGACTGGTTCAGATTGGGCTGTGTGGTTGTCTTACTTGTAGTAGGCAGACCAGCAAGAAGAGGGGAGAATAAAATATCTGCAAATTACAGAGGTGAATCTGTGGGTGCAGTGCCTGCTGGAAAGCCCAACAGCCAGTTAGTCTTCTGACTTCTTCAGATGAGCTCGAACACACACACACACACACACACACACACACACACACACACACACACACACTAAATACACTTAATTTACAAAGGTAAAATAATAACAATAATGAGGCTGTGGACAGCTCTGGATGTAGGCTAGTCCTAGACACTTCTGGCCCACTGCCCTTCTCTCTGTTTCTTGTGTCCGAGGTCTTCTGAGGAAGCCATCCGTCTGCGTGCCCAGCTCTCAGGCAGTTTGCTTCCTTGCCCACGTATCCCTTCTTGCTGTAATCTCCATTAATACTCTGGTCTGAACTTCGTCCTGTGAGGAGGCAGCAGAAAGCTCTGGGTGGATTAGCCAGGCATAGTGAGATGCTCAGGGACAAAAGACATCTAAATCTTGCAGGTGCAGGCTGAATCCCAAGCTTATCTGGCAGGAGGAGAGCCCAGGAGGTCTCCAAGGATATATACACTTCCTGTTTCACATACACTCACGCTCACATACTCAAATGTAAAAATCTTCCCTGGAGAGTTGAAAAGTCAGTTGCCCATGGCCATGAGGGATTATATCATATCTCACCCTTGCATAGGTTCCTATTCAATCCCGCATAGTCTGAGCTGGTTGGGTAATCAGCGGGTTAAGAATAGCTGATGCCACTGAAGACATTCTTGATATTTGACCTCATGTGATCTCGGGTTCCTGCCTTTCTGTTCATAGACTATAAACCCTCTGATTCTCTGAAAGTAACATTCATTAATTGTGAAATCAAAATAATATTAATTTGTCAAACTGTTGAAGTATCAAATGGCACACTTATGAGGTCACACGGTAAATTCTAGTATTAATGAAAACGTATGGCTTGATCATAATAATGATAAAGAAGATAATGATGAAAGATGACGATGTTGGTGTTGCCACATAATAGGGAAGGCAAAGCCCCAACTAGACATCCAAAAAAAATCTCCAATGCCAGGAGAGGGTTGCATCTTGTTAAAACATCACAGGTTATTGCCAAAGCTTATTGGATATTTGCTTATGGTATTGAATATGGAAATGTCAAGCTGGTGCCCAACTAGAAGCTTCAGCCCTATTGACTACTGTTGATGGTACTGACAGGTACTTTGCTACCTGAGGAGGAAAGTCATCATCAGTATCACCTGGCTACAAATCCTGAGTCCTACAATAGTGATATACCAGCAAAATACATTGGTACGATAATGGCACAAATATTTTGAGAGTAACCAACCACTTTGGCTTTTGTTTTGTTTTCTTATTTAAGGCACACTCCATGAGATGGAACCCATACCTAACACTGCGAAAGTGCCCAAGAGCATGAAACTAGATAGATCATGGGCCTTGGAGAAAAGTACTACTATGATTCTGATAAAGGATTATAGTTATAAAATAACTCCTGTTTACACACTGCTCTTCCCATAGATCAGTGCCTTACTCAGACCTCACCAGAGAAGAAGCGTCTTGAGATAGATGGGAATTAACACAGAGACCCACAAATAGACTACCTGCAGAGAGCGAGAGACTTTGGAACACTCAGTTCTAAATGGGTTCTTTGTCGAACTCCTCCCTTCAACCCCTCAAAGCTCAGGGATCTGGTGGATCGCAACAGAAGAGGGGACAGAAAGACCAGAGGCAATGGATGACTCCAAGGGAACAGTGACTTCCAGACAAAACAGGATGGATGCACATATGAACTCACAGAGACCATGGGGGCATGCACAAAACCCACACAGGTTCAAGCCAGTTGGAGTCCCAGCACTGAGAGGAGAAAGTAGACACAGGGTCCCACCCCTAACCATGAAGCTATCTGCAAATGATATGGATCTCACTGTAGTTCCACTGATGCTACAGGACAAGCCCCGAGCCCAGGAGTAGGGGCCAACACAAAATACAGTCAATGGTGTTCTGTGGATTTTTTGTTTCTTTTGATTTGTTTTGGCTTTTTTTTTAATCTCATCAATCTTTTGGTTGGTTGTTTTTATTTTCATTTTTGTATTTCCTCTGTTTCTTATCTTGTTTCTTTTTTATTTATTTGATATTTTTGAAAGACAGAGGGCAATGAAAAATACAAAGTTGGGTAGGGAGGTGGGGAGGTTCTGGCAAGAATTGGGGGAGGGGAAAATCTGATTAAATAGATTGGTGAAAAATCTCTTTCAATAAAAATTTTAGAAAAAGATTTTGGGGTCTGGAGAGATGGCTCGGTGGTTAAGAGCACTGACTTCTCTTCCCAAGGACCTGAGTGCAATTCCTATCACCCATGGGACAGTTCACAACTGTCTGCAACTCCAGTTCCAGGGGATCCGACACCCTCACACAGACATACACACAGGCAAAACAACAATGCACAGGGGAAACTTAAAAAAAAAAAACATTAAAAGAATGAAAAAGATTTCAGTGCAGATGTTGAAGACAATGAGGAAGATGGGGAAGAGGAAAAACGTAATAAGAACGCTAAGGTTTTTAGGAAACACTCTGAAGTTGATTTTAGGCAGTTAAAAGCTGGCATGGGGGAGGTGGGGAGCATGAAGAGTAGATGTAATCTCTCCAGCTTGGATCAGTCAAGAGAGGAGGAAACTGTGTTTCCTGCTGTGATCCAGCATCATTTTCTTCCCCGCCACAGAAACTCTACAAAGTGTCCATGTTTATCCAAGCACTGCAAAATGCTTTCCCTGAGTCCTGTAGGCCAGAGAAAATGGCAGACCCGTAACTGAGGAGTTTCTAGTTTTACAAAATCTCAATGTTCATTTGTTCCTCATATAAGGAAACTAGTCCCTGTGCCAGCAGAAATAACCCCTCAAAAGGGTGGAGGAGCGGATCATCTTGGTGGACATCCGTAACTCCAGCACTCGGGAGTCTGAGGAAGAAGGACCCAGAAGCTGGAGGTCAGCCTGAAACATACAGTAGATTACAGACAGGCTAGCCTGTGCTTCTGAGTGAGACCGTCTCAAAGAGACAAAAACAGAACAAGGAAATCCTCGCACTCTCCAGAATCATTCCCACATACTAGCTATTGTGTGACAAGTTGAACCAGTGGCCTCTTGCTCCTACTAGCACTATGACTTCCAGACATACCACTGTGCCCTACTTGTTACCAGTGTTCCTAGAATGGAGAAAAAAATCAATTCCTTTTTGCATAGGGGCTGGAGAGATTGCTCAGTGGTTAAGAGCACTGACTGATCTTCCTGAGGACCTGGGTTTGATTCCGAGTACCCAATGCTCTCTTCTTGCCTCTGAGTGTGCCAGGCATGCACATGGTGCACAGACATACATGCAGACAAAACACCCAAATGAGTGAAATAAAATAAATGTATTTGGGGCAATGTACAATGGTAGCTAGGATACAAGACTCAAGGCCTAGCTTGAGTCCCGCTGTATCTACTTTATAAATGGACAAGAATGGACTTGGAGAGGGTAAGGGACTTGTGTGAGAATGAGCAGCGCTCTGGGACAGAACTCAGCCGTGGTTGCATCGTCATCTCTCTATGAGGCCCAGCCTTCCTCTGAGGATGCCTATATGCTGCCCAGGCTGTCTCAGACGGCAGCTGCGCCACAGGTGCCCAAACCAAGGGGCCATTACTGGGCTCATCTGCTTCTACAAGCTCATTGCAGACCAGAATCCCAGAAAAGAAGCTAACAGTTGTGTGTGTTGGCATGCCTGTAATAACTGTCTACCTCAGGGATTTTATTGACACCTCAAGCACAGCTCTGGGAAGCAGACAGGGCAGGGATAATTATCTTTTGTTTGTAGATGAAGTAACTGAGGTTCACTGGGTTTGGGGAGCAGGCACTCCCCTCTGTGGGCTTCAGTCTCTTCACCTGGGCGTTGATGTGTTTTCTGATTTCTGTCAGGCTTGGCAGCATGTGCCTTGACCAGATGAGCCACTTCATCAGGCCTGTTGTCCAACTTCTGGTGGACCAGGGTTCTTTGGTTTTGACAACATCAACTCTAGTCTCTACTTCCATCTATACATGGCTATCTGTGCATCAGTTGACCACCTGTCATCATGTCCTTCCTATGACTCTGTGTTCAGACTTCATCTTCTCCCCCTCCTAACATGTGTGTGTGCGCGTGCGTGTGCCTCTGTGTGTGTGTACTTCCCTCTGTGTGTGTATGTGTGTGAGTGTGTGTACCTCTGTGTGTGTGAGTGTACCTCTCTGTGTGTGAGTGTGTACCTCTTGTGTGAGTGTGTGTACCTCTCTCTGTGTGAGTGCCTGTGTGTGAGTGTGTGTGTACCTCTCTGTCTCTCTGTCTCTGTCTCTCTTTCCCTCTGTGTGTGTGTGTGTGTGTGTGTGTGTGTGTGTGTTTGTGGGAGTTTCCAAAGAGGCCGGAGTTTGAAGTCGGGTACCTTCCTCTGTCCATTTTATGAGATAGGGTCTCTCACTAAACCTGAAAGTCACCAGTTCAGAAGACTGGGTGGCCAGCGAGTCTCAAGATCCTCCAGTCTCTGCCTTCCTAACAATGAGGTTACAGATTCGAGCTATTGCATCCAACTTTTTTACATGGATGCTGGGGATCTGATCTTAGGTCCTCATGCTTGCACAGCAAACACTTTTCCAACTGAGCCATCTCCCAGCCTGACTTCCTCTTTTTCTGAGGACATGGGTCACATTGGATTAGAACCACCCAGATTACCTCAGCTTAACTTGATGATATCTATAAAGACCCTATTGAAAACAATGCTATAGTCAGTTACAGGTGACTGGAGATTAAAAATTCTACAGGGACTGGGGGGCATATATTCAAATACATAAAAAATGCAATGGTGGCGCACACCTTTAATCCCAGAACTTGGGAGGCAGAGGCAGGCAAGTCTCTGTGAGTTCAAGTCCAGCCTGGTCTACAAAGTGAGTTCCAGGACAGGCAGAACTGTTACACAGAGAAACCATCTCAAAAACAAAACAAAACAAATAAGCAATAAATAAATAAAAGAAAAGAAAGAAGAGAGAGTATATAACTTTTAGGAGAGGGAAGGGAGGCAGGGAGGGAGGGGGAGGGAGAAAGAGAGAGACACACACAGACAACAGACTTTTCTTCAGTTCAGACTGGATAGTATGGACCATCTCACTCAAGGTGTATGTGAAATAGTTGACTACAGTGGTTATCACTTTTTATAGTGAAGAAACCGAGAAAAGACGTTCAGTGACCTGCTCAAGGCCAAACAGGTGCTTAGCTAGCACCTGACCTTACCTCAGGTGGCTTGAGGCTACACCCTTAACCACTGGGCAATGTCACCCCAGCTGCTTGTGGTCCCAGGGCCCCTGCTCTTGTGGTTTCCCATGAGGGTGGCATATAAAGAGAGCTGTGTTTGTGTGGTAAGAAGAAGCAAACACGACTGGTAGCTTTGTTTTCTCAGCTGAAACGCCAACACACAGTGAGTTGATATTGAGTCTGGCGTCCTCTCCTTAGCTCCCTCTGTGGCTGTGGTTTCCCAGAGCAGCCTACAGCTCAGGGTGAAGTCACTGACAGGGAGTGGGCATGATGTGAGTCCCAGGGAACACTGGGAACTTCACGGCCACAGCAGGCTTAGGTACTATGGAAAGCAAAGGACATGGGCCAGCTCACCTCATACAAGCCTTTGAGAAGCCCAACTAGTAGGTTGAGAAGAACCTGGAATTCACACAGCCACAGGGTGGGGTCCCTTGTCTCTTAGCTGTGTGACCAAGATGCCTACATTCTCCGAGCCTCAGGTACCTCAGCTGTTCCTGCTACACAGATGTTATAAAGACACACAGAAGCCAGTGTTTAGCCTTAAGCTGGCCCAGTGTGGGCACAGCGACCACCCGCAAATGGTGGCTGATTTGGGACATGGCAGAAAGAAAGAAAGAATGCAGAATGCTGTTCCCTTCAGGAATGTGCAGGGAAGAGGTCACAGGAGAACATGGCCTTGGTGCATTGAAAGTGAATGCAAATTGAATTAGAGCTAAGACTTGGAGCAGACAGAGAGGAAATAGAAGCTTCACAGAGAAAAGAAATCCTGAAACAGCCTTGATGGTTCTAGAACTTTCTATAGCAGATGCTCTGGAGACCATGCCCTAGACTCCTCCTGAAATTCTCAATATGCTCCCCTCCTTACCCAGAAATCAAGATTTACCTCAGCACACACACACACACACACTACACAGAGTCACATGTACACACACACTACACAGAGTCACATGTATACACACACACATACACACACACACACACACACACACACACACTCCACACCACTTTTTTTTGTTTGAAGAATCACCAAACCTGGGTTTTCCCTGGGAAGGACCTGTCAGTCAAGCAGTGTGTTACCTAGAGCTAATGAGTAACTCAAGAGAGATCAAAAGATAGAAGTGATGCCTTTTATTAAGCTCACAGATTTATTATAAGTGAGTCGGCAGGACCACACAGGTCTCCTGTCCCAGAACAGGGAAGTAGAGTATGTGCGTGTGTGGTCTCCAGTAGTCTCAAGTAAGGAGATGGCGGGTGTGAGCCTAATAAAGGCTATAATTGGCACCTCTCTTCCAGCAAAACCCACCAACCATCTCCCTGCTGCCAAGCCCTCTCCTCGGAAGATTGTACTCCCAGGGGAAGCTCACCCTAGGGGGATGCCAGCTCTGCAGAAACACCAAGGTGGGAGCTATTCCTGGAGATTCAGTATCTCCCAAACTGAGGCTAGTAGGTGCAGCAGGGGAGGTCTCTTCTTCCTGGGAAACCAGTTAGTGAAGTGACCAAGAGGAATATTTTCACAGCAACCCTGATTGGTCCCAAGTGTCCAATTACAGATCCCTTTCTCAGGAAAGTGACCCAGGGAAGCTGAGTCATTTCCGTAAACTGATGTCTAGTTCTTAGAAGTATTACTATTTCACTTAATAAACATCGTAAATGTTTGTTGCCATAGCCACAGTTTTTGTTTGTTTTGGTTTGTTTGTTTATTTTTTACTGTAAACAGTTGGTTTTTAGTTCCACAGATGCCAGATTCCAAAGGAAACCAACTCTAGAGGGGCATCTTGGATCTGCCAAGTAGCTGGCCACTGCCTGGCACTTAAATAAAATGGGCTGGGTGTTTTACTTTGTGTCCGGCTTGCCTCCTCTGAAGATGACCTCCAGGAAGTTGACCACGGGTACTGAGGTTCTTGCCTCACAGGCTGACTTCCGAGTGTCAGCACACGACTGTCCTCTGGAGTCCCCTGAGCTTGAGGCCTTTTCTGGCTCTCATATTCTGACTCTATCCCATGAGTAGTTCCTGCGTGCAATCCCCCAGCCCGTATTGAAGGCCCCTGTCCTTCAGTTCCTCCCTTGAGGCCCCCACTGCCCAGGTTCCTGACTTTTTGTAGCATCTCCCCCATCTGCATAGCACCCCCAAGCCGCTCTGGCAAACACACGTGGCTGATGATAATTTCCCCCCAGCATTCTTTGGCAAACTCCCCTTTCCCTTCCTTGGCCAAGATTTAAGAGCCAAAAGCAGCCGTGAGCTCATGTTCGGCTCCAACCCCATTACTTCAGAAAGACAGCTTCATGTATTAATGTGAGATTAATTGCTGCTTCAAGGGATTGAATCTAACTTGAACAGTCTGAGACAGCTTAAAAAGAAAAATATTATCTCCAGTCTGGGAGGTTTGACTTTGAAGGCTTTTTTGTTACTGGCTCTGCCTTAGGATTTTGCTCTTATGGGGGGCAGGGAGATGTAATAAATAAAAGAAAAATTTATTGTCGATGCCAAGCAATTGTACTCTAAATAAGCCTGATTTCTATGAGGTTTTTTTGGGGGGGGGGTTTCTGAGACAGAATCTTACTATTTTGCCTCTGTGGATCTCAATCTCTTTGTTTTATGTTTTTAAGATTCATTTTATTTTATTTTTACCAGTGTTCTGTCTGCATGTATGTATGTGTACCATATTCATGTCTATCAAAACCAAGGGTTTCTGATCGCCTGGAACTGGAGCTACAGACAGTTGTGAGCCATGCTGTGGGTGCTGGGAACAAAACTGGAGTCTTCTACAAGAGTATCAGGGGGTCTTAACTGCGGAGCCGTCTCTCCAGTCCCTTATTTTCAGTCTTGCCAACATCCTCCTGCCTCAGCCTCCCAAGTGCTGGGATTAATGGGGCATGTGCCATCACCTAGCACCTAAATAAATTTGGATTGACTTAGCAGACATGGGAGGGATCCAGAGACAGAAGGGGGAGGGAGCTCACACTCTCTTAGTGCTCACATCCAGTGACTCACTCACATCGGGACAGCTGCTCATTATGGCTCCCATTCAACAAGTGAAGACACGTGTACTGCAGCAGCAGCACTCACCATGTGTGTTAAGACCCTTGGGGGTGGGGTCAAATGACCTTCTCACAGGGGTCAAATATCAGGTATCCTGCACATCAGATATTAACATTATGATCTGTCACAGTGGCAAAATTACAGTTAGGAGGTGGCAATGGAAATAATTTTATGGTCTGGTGTCAGTAAACATGAGGAACTGCACTGAAAGGGCACAGCAGCAGGAAGGTTGAGAAGCCCTGTCCTACAATCTGAGTGTTTAGACACAGGCCTGTCTGACTCTAAACACTGGTCTCCCATGGTGCCTTCTAGGTCTATTCACTAGAATGAAATTTCTGCAACGGGCATCCATGCACAGTCTGTATATGCAGTTGTCCCTTTCTCTACGGCAACTTCTGGAGCCGAATCATTTGTCTCGTCTCAAGGTTTAGACAGCGGAAAACACTTAGACCTTAGAAACAGTCACTTGACAGAATAGCACAAACATATGCTGGGGCACAACTGAGGTAGGAACTAAGGTAACTAGACAGGAACCAAGAGGAGAGCATGCAGGTTTTAGACAGCTGTGACATGTGGGTGCTGGGAATCAAAGCCAAGACTCCTAACAGAACAGCCAGTGCTCTTAACCACTGAGCTGTCTCTCCAGCCAAGCATGCAAATTTTACCATCCTGGAGAGCAGGGAAGAGAGAGACGGAGAAGGTGAGAGATCTGGGAAGCATAGAGACTTCTTGGAGTGATTTCACTCTTCTTACATTGGAGGTCAGCAAACTTCAGCCCACAGTCAAATCTGGTCCTCCATCTGCTTTGTGTATTCTGTAAGCTAAATCATGTACTTAGGTTGTTTTTTTAATTGGTTAAGAAAAAAGTCGAAAGAAAAATAACCTGTCTCCCGTGAAAAACCTACAAAATCCATGTTTCAATGTTTATAATGGAGTGTCAAGTGGCATTCAGTGCATGTGTGTGCACACTCATGTGTACACATTTGCGTGTGCATGTGTTCAAATGGGAAATGCTTTATTTCCTTGAGAAGTAAGCTCTGTCATCTGGAAATTCATCCTCTGACTTAGACACTATGTGACTCAGGTTCGAGCTCACTCATTTGATAGTATCAAATAGATAACATTTTAATGAGCATGTAGAGTTTCAGGGTCTGTCAGACATGTAGGTTGAAGTGGGGGGTGGGGAGCTGAACAAAAGGCAGAGACACAAGTGGTGGACTGGAGAGATGGCTCAGAGGTTAAGAGCATTGACTGCTCTTGCAGAGGTCCTGAGTTCAATTCCCAGCAACCACATGATGGCTCACAACCATCTGTAATGAGATCTGGTGCCCTCTTCTGCTCTTCAGGCATAACATACATGTAGGCAGGACACTGTATAAATGAATAAATGAATCTTTTTTAAGTGATGGGATAATTTGTAATTGAGACTCAGATCTTTCAAAGGAGATGGAGGTGAGGCCTTCATTGCCCTCATATAACATTTCCTGGGAGGTTATAACACCATGAGCCTTTTGGGGCTGGCACAGCCTCTTATGGGTAGCAGAGCTGGAAGCTGCAATTAGAATCTGTATTGGAAAGAAACTCTTCACATGACACAAGGCCATGATTGGCATTGCCGTCAAAGTGCTGTTTTTCCATTGTCTTAATCCTGATGCCGGTGAACAGAGAGATGGGCTCAAGGAAAGGAGATGACCCTTCCTAGGGCTTTAGCTTCAGAAAATGGGTTGCTTCTGTGCCTCTTAGTCCCGTGCTGAGTTGCTCTTTGCAGCCTGACTAGTTGGTCTCTTCCTCTTTGACCGGGATGACATCGGGAGATGTCATCTTTGCACACCCATGCCTCCTTTTCCTGAAGATCTCACATTCCCTCTGATGGCCAGTTGACCTTGGTGCTTGAGCCTCTCTTGTGCGTCACCTACAAACCCGTTTTGCTGGCTCCTCCTTCTTCCCAACCTTTGCAGGCCGGGGAACCTCAAGTCAAGGTTCATCTTCACTTTCACACATTCTTTCTGGGAGACCTCATGCTCCCAGGATTGCAAATATCCCTTCTATATAGATAAACAGGTGTATTTCCCGTGCATTTGTTTACCTACTCGTGGTTATGCATTGAGCAAGTGCTCTGCTCCAGCACTCTTCTCATCATTGCGGATAGTGGGTACCCAGGAAGATGTGAGCCTGGTCTTCTGGATGACCAAGGAAACAAAGAGATGGCTGCCAAGTCTCTGGCCAAAGCCCCAGAGCACAGCATGCACTGATACAAAATTACATAACTAAAGGGATAGGGTCCTGTGCAGGGGGAGTCAAGCAACTTTCTCCAGGCAGGAAACACATTCTAAATGCCTCTAGGAGGAGAGACAGCCCACAGAATGGTCACATGCAGCCTTAATCTTTTATCACGTAGTATGCTGTAGCTATGAATCTCAGAAATTCACTTTAGGCTGGCCTAAGAAGTAAGGTACAACATAAAACTTGGAACAACATAAAACAAGGAAAGAAGGAAGGAAGGAAGGGAGAAAGGAAGGAAGGAAGGAAGGAAGAGAGAAAGAAAGAAAGAAGGAAAGAAGGAATAAACTGGGCAAGGCAACGGGTGCCTATAATCCCAGGGTTGAAGGGGTGAGGCAGAAGGATCAAAGCTAGTCTTAGTTGTATAAGAGTTCAAAGTCAGCTAGGGTACAGGAGCTCCTGTCCCAACAGAACAAAACATAGGTTAGTTATTTACAAACAAAACAAGCAAACAAAGAAGAAAATTTGTCAACTTGGATGTTGAGAAATGTGTAGGAGGTCATTAAGGCACACTTCTATGTATGTTCATGCCAGCATTTTCAGAGAATCTTAGGCCAATTGAACTCTGGCCTAATAAATGGTTTAATCTATCAAGATTTAAATAGATTATGGCCAGAGTCCCTGTCCCTCCCCTCCTTTTAAAATCAGTGTGTTGTGGGATATTTGTACACTGTGTGAAGATGTATTGCTCTGATTACTGTAATAATAAGCTGAACAGCAAACAGCTAGGCAGGAGGTATAGGCAGGACTTCCAGCAGAGAGAGGAAGTAGGGGGAGGAATCTAGGTGCTCAAGAGAGATGGAAGGAGACATGGAGGGAACAAGATGGGCAGTATGTGACAAAGCACAGATTAATAGAAATGGGTTGATTTAAATGATAAGACCTGGTTAAAAAAACAAGCCTAAGCTAAGGCCAAGCCTTCAAAACTAATAAGTCTCCATGTCATTATTTGTAAGCTGGTGGCCCAAAGAAAAATCCAACCACGGTGTGTGTGTGTGTGTGTGTGTGTGTGTGTGTGTGTGTGTGTGTGTGTGTGTGTTCACATGAATGTGTGTATGCTGTGGAACACGTCTGGAAGTCAAAGGGTCCAGGAATCAAACTCAGGTCAGCTTTACTCACTGAGCCATCTGCTTGGCTCTACCCACCTTCCTACCCAGCAGCCTAGTACAATCTGCCCTACCACCATGAACCGAAACATGTCAAAACACATTTTCTCTCCCTTAAAGAAAAAGAAGAAAAGTTTTGTTTTGTTTTTTGAGGCAAGGTTTCTCTGTGTAACAGCCCTGGCTGTCCTGAAACTCACTCTATAGACCAGGCTGGCCTTGAACTCAGAAATCCACTTGCCTCTGCCTCCCAAGCACTGGGATTAAAGGCAAACACCACCACCTTCTGGCTCTGGTCTATTTTTTTAAATAGTAATTTGCTGGGTGGTGGTGGTGCATGCTTCTAAACCCAGCACTTGGGAGGCAGAGGAAGGTAGAGGAAGGTAGATTTCTAAGTTCGAGGCCAGCCTGATCTACAGAGTGAGTTTCAGGACATTCAGCACTACACAGAGAAATCCTGTCTCAAAAAAAAAGGGGGGGAGGGAGGGAGGGGAGAGGTGAGAGGGGAGGAGGGCGGGGATGGGAGGAGAGGGGAGGGGAGAGGGAAGGGGAGAGGGGAGGAGAGGGGGTAGGGAGGGGAGAGGGTAGGGAGGGGAGGGGAGAGGAGGGGAGAGAGCCGGGCGGTGATGAGTTCGAGGCCAGCCTGATCTACAATGTAGTGAGTTGCAGGAGCTACATAGTAAGACTCCATCTCTACGTAAATAAGTTTTTTAAAGAACTGAACTAACAGCCAGTGCGCCGAAGGTGATGAAGAGGATGGAGCCTGAGCCTTAGGCATTGCTGAACACCTGCACGGAACTTGAGAAAGGAAAAGCAGGCCATGGCAGCTGTCAATCAAGAGTATCTATTAGCAGATGTATTAAGAACTTGGGTTTGAAGCCAATCAATGGAGGTGCATGCCTTTAATCCCAGCACTCGGGAGGCAGGGGCAAAGTCTACAGAGCGAGTTCCAGGACAGTCTCCAAAGCTGAAATCCTGTCTCAAAAAGCAAAAACACAAAACAAACAAACAGAAAATAACTTGGGTCTGAGGGCTGGAGATATGGCCCATTTGGTAAAGTGTTTGCATAGCTTACATGAAGCCCTGGTCTCCCTCTGAAGTTCTGGTGAGTTCTGGTGGATGTAGACCTATAACCCCAGCTTCTGGGAGATGAACTCAAGAGGATCAGAAGTTTAAGGTCATTGACTGCTACTTAAGGAGTTCAAGCCGGCCTGAGCTACAGTCTCTATCTTTAAAAAGGAATGAGGGGGAAGGTTTGTTTTTGTAAGAACAGGGCGATATGTGTGTTTAGGAGATTTTCCATGGAACGCGAAGCGATGATTGAGAGAGCAAGAGCGCACACAAAAGGAAGGCGTGGTTTTGGCACGCAGCGGCGTCAGAATGGGTGGGGGCGTGTCTGGGAGACAAGGACAAGAAGCAAGAGATGAACCGCTGGAGCTGGGGGACCTGGGGGACCTGGGGGACCTGGGGGACCTGGGGGACCTGGGGGTCCTGGGGGTCCTGGGGGACCTGAGGCAATGGAGTTGGAACTGTTTAAGAAAGTGTACCTGACTTGGTCGTGGTGGTTTTCTGTCTGCTTTTCTTGGTCAGAAAGACACGTATCTGCAGACCCTTTTGCTTTTGAGAAATTCTGTTTAGGGGCCAGCAAGATGGATACCTTGGTGAGAGAGCTGGGACCTGGGACTCGCGCGGTAGAAGCATAAAACTGACTCCCAAAAGTTGTCCTCTGACCTCCACAAGCACGTCACAGTTCTGCACCCACACAAAAACAAATAAAAATGCAATTTTAAACTCGTATTAGGAGTTCTGTTTAGAAACTCAAATAATTTGCTTTAATTTTACTTCTAGAAAACTGTGTCTTCACAGAAAAATTTGAATGAACAAATTGAAAAGATGAAATTGAAGGTGAACTCTTCCTTATAGTTTGATTTATAGCAGTATTGTTATATTTCTATGACATAAATTACAATTCTTTTGATGTATTTTTGAAACAGAATTTGATGTAACCCCAGTTGGTGTTAGCCAAGGGTAGCCTTGAACTCCCTATCCTCTTTCCTCCACATCCAAAGTGCTGGAATTACAAGTGAGAGCCACCATGCCCAGCTAAGTTATAACTTTAAAAGAAAACAAAGTGTTTAAGGAGTTTTTCACTTTAAGTTCTTGCAAAGCATTAGTTCACTTTAAGTTCTTGCAAAGCACTAATTGGGGTGGTAAATATCTCAGGGTTACTTCCTTTTGAAGCTCTTAAAGAATTGCTTGGGGCTGGAGACATGACCTAGTAGTTAAGAGTACATGGTGTATTGCTCTTCTAGAGGACCCACGTTCAGTTCCCAGCATTATACCTATAAAACGTCAGTTCCAGAGTCTCTGAGGCTTCCTGCCTGCTCAGGCACCGCTACCATCCCTGCACATTTGGCTTGCACTCACATGTGTGTACATGTGCACACATACAATCACACACACACCACAATTAAATAAATTTTAAAATATATATTCCTATTTATTCATTTAATTCTCTGTGTGTAGCTTTGGCTGTCCTGGAGCTCACTGTGTAGATCAGGTTGGCCTTGAACTCACAGAGATCCTCTTGCCTGTGCCTCCTGAGTGTATATCTTTCTTTATTTTTTTGGGGGGGGGATGAATTGCTTAGATGGTGGGGTAAAGCAATAGAACTGAAAATGTCACTGGCTGTCAATTTCAAAGCAGCAGAAAGAGGCTGCATTAGCTTGCCTGGAGTCTGTGAGATGTAATCAGAAGCCAGACAGCTCAGTGAGAGAGGCTATGATGTGTGTGAGCTCCCTGGGTCTAAGTTCTGTGTGACTCAGACACCTACTGTTTGCATGATTTGAACCAGGTACTAAAGAAGTTTCCATGTATATATGTATATATACACACACACACACACACACACATATATATATAGAGAGAGAGAGAGAGTGTGTGTGTGTGTGTGTGTGTGTGTGTGTGTGTGTGTAGTGTACATGCCCGCACATAGGCACACACGTGCAGGGTGGGGGGTCCTGCTAGGGAGTTTTGGTAGAGTTCTCGGCAGCTGCCTGGAGCTCACTGGCTAATACAATACAGGCACTCACTAGATGGTAGCTGAATATGAAAGTTTCTAATGAAGTCACCATGGAAACACTCCCTTGTTAAACCAAGTCCGCTCCGGGCTAAACACGTTAAGTATTTCATGTGGATAATTCAAAGAGCCCACTGTGTTTACACTAGGTTTCCTTTGACTTCAGAGCAGAATTTGGTTTGGCAGTTCCCTCTACCCCTCATAGGGTACATAGCGGGCCCTTCAGTGGAGGAGAAGTCTGGGAGCTCATTCTGGCCCATGTGAGTGGACCTGGGGCCTCCCTGGGGTTTTACCACCTACCTCACCGCCCGGCTCCCCAGTAACTGGTGTTGGGGGTGTCAAGGAGGGCTGGAACCAAAAGGCTAGGATTCAGGGTTTCTGCTGGCAGAGGTCTCTGTCCTCCCTGGCTACCATTCTCTGCTCTCTCAGCCCCAGCCCCACAAGCAGCTCCAGGCCGGCCCTCCCTTTCCCACCTACTGTCTCCTGACAGGCTGTCTGTCATTCTGTGAGACTACACAACAGACAGCGGGGGACTCTAAAGTGTGGTTGAAGTTTGAGTTTCCGAAGGCGTTGGCTTGGTTCTGAGGGTTTCCAAGGGCACAAAGACTTTTGACAGAGAAGAAGTCCCTCCCTCTCCCCCTCTGTGTCCCTCCCCGCTCCTTCCTGCCTTCCTTCCCAGTGTCTGAAGAAAGGTCACATGTGTGATGATGACTATGAGGGAAGAAAACCATTGCATTGCGCAAGAGCTGTACCAGGGGTAGAACCTGGGAGGGGAGTCTGGGAACAAGAAAAGGATGAGTCCCCTCCACCCCCCAAGGTAGGGTATGAGAAGAGGTGTGGATGAGCCCATTAAGATCCCTTGACAATGAAACAATGAAGTACCATGAGAGAGAGCCCAAAGATATTCTCTCTCTCTCTCTCTCTCTCTCTCTCTCTCTCTCTCTCTCTCTCTCTCTCTCTCTCTCTCTCTCTCTCTCTCTCTCTCTCTCTCTCTCTCTCTCTCCCCCCTAGTCCCTAACCACACTTGTTGCTTTGGCCCAGCACAGGATCAGTGAAAGGCCGGGAGGAAATTAACTACACAGGACCTACAGTTAAAAGGAAAATTGGAGATGTCCAAGCTGGAGTTGGAGTGGGAGGCATTGCCAGGCAGCTAGTTGTCAGGCACAGGATTGAGGGTGCACTCATATCAGGACATCAGAAGCTGACAAGCACTCCCACACTGTGTACACAGCACATAAGAGCATGTCTACAGACAGTGGATGGGTGTGTTTAGATGTTACCAGCTACACAGTGGATGGGTGTGTTTAGATGTTACCAGCTACCATCTTGCTGCTGGCATCAACAAAATCCAGGTCACAGGCTTCTTTGTAAACAGCATCTTACCACAAGTCCTTCCCCAGAAAACCCCTTCCCCTACCTTCCCCTACCGTCATTCCCTGCCCACTTTCCCTCCTTAACTGTTTTCTCATAGCCCTTCTCAGGACACACAGTCATCACTGCCCAATGACCCTTCTGTCCAAAGCGGTTCACCATTATGATGGTGGTCCCATGAGATTATAATGAAAACTTCCTGCCGCCCAGTGATGCCACAGAGCACCACATTACTCATGGGGAGGGGGGATGCTTGAGTCAATGAACCTCCTGCCTATACTGCCCTATAAAAATGTAGTACATCCAATTATGCACAGAGCATAAAGTATGAAAACAATAAACTTGGTTGTTTGTGTGTTTACAATACTATCTGGATTATTATTTTAAAGTGTAGCTCTGCTTATAAAGATGTTTACTGCAAAACAGAGTGCCCTGCTATCCAGAAGCAGCCTCAGACACCTGATTGCTGTGTCTGCTCATTGGCCTATATCTTCTTGAAGTATATAAGTTCACTCTGTGGTAGCTCTACAACAACAAAGGGCCTAATGACACCTTGCTTAGAGCATGAGTACCATGGTTAAGCTACACACAGCAGGATTTTACTTCTCTGGCTCTATTTCCCAGATACAACTTAAACCTGTTTTAAAAGGGAGGAAGGAGCTCTGTTTTGTTCATTTCTGCATCCCAGCTCTGGAGATGTCTAGTGTTTTTTTAAAATAGTAGTTGGTGTGTGTGTGTGTGTGTGTGTGTGTGTGTGTGTGTGTGTGTGTGTGTTTCAAACAAGGTGTCATTGTGGAGCCCTGGCTGTTTGTATCTGGCTTGGTAGGCCAGGGTGGCCTTGAACTCACAGAGATCCACCAGCCTCTTCCTCCTGAGCACTAGAAGTATAAGACACACCACCACACCCAGCCAGGACTATGGACTCTTAATGCTGCCTCACAAAGCATCCATGGTCAGAGACAGTTCCCCAGACTCTGCCCTCCAGTGGTACTTCCAACTGGAAATGTGGCATGCTTGCAATGGAACTGAAGTCTCAGGGGATCACTGTGGCATGGTACAGTTAATATCCTGCTGTTCCAAAGTATTCAGGTCCACTGAGGTCAGCCCAGGATCACAGAGGTGGTCCATCAGGAGTTCTAGGCTGGAAGCAGATGTGGTGGATCCCAAGGTTCTCCTCTTCCTGCCACACCCAACTTGCTTCAGTAGAACAGGCTGCAGACCTTGGCCCATTCCCTCTAACCTAAGGACCCTACCTGATAAATTTATTCCCACAAATGTGCTAATTGTTGATGGTGTCTACATTGCTAATCTCTGAAGAACTGAATAAGATAAACCTCCAAAGCTCAACTCCCCTGTTCTGAGCACAAAACAGATATAAGCTGGTAATTACAGAACAATGCCTCATATGCAGAGGAGGCCAGTAGAGTGTGTGTGTGTGTGTGTGTGTGTGTGTGTGTGTGTGTGTGTGTGTTATAACTGTTGCCAAGGCACATGGGAAACCAGGCTCCACCATCCTTTACCTTGTCCTTTCTTTGTCCAGTTATCTGACATTGTCACCCAACTTTGAGCAGTCTTCCAAGGTCAAGAAACTTCATTCGCACCCATTGTCTCTTTCCTGTTTTGCAGCAAGCAATGGGGTGACTTTGACTGCATCATTTTTCAGATGAAGAAGCAGGGGCTCCCAGGCCAGGCTTCTTCCCAGTCATTCAAACAGATCCTTTATTATCCCCTTGCTTCAGTCAAAGAAGAGCCACCAGACACCTGCTAGGTCGCAGAGAGAGGAACAATGGTGTCTGTCTTTAGTCCTGTTTTCTTCAGTGACTTGGCCTCAAGTGCAGCTCATGAGTATGGTGGATGAGAAATCACATTGTTTGCACAAAATGGGAAAATCTTTACCAAGCTGGCCCAGCGAAGCTTTCACTTTCCACACTGAAAGTGGTGACTGCGGATTTGGCTTGTGTTATTTCTTCTGGGAAGCCCTCCCAGGTGAGGGAAGTGGGGCTGAGAACAGAGGGCGAGAGACAGTTGTTTCCAAGACTTGGGGTGGTGCTCTTGTTTTGTTCTTGGCCCACTTGGCAGCTCTTGTTTGATGCTAAGATTGCCCATGGATTGTGGTTCACATCTTCTGTTATGTGGAGGATTTGTGAATTAAAAGCTAGCAGCCAGCCAGGTGTGGTGGCACACGCCTTTAATCCCAGCACTCAGAAAGCAGAGACAAGTGAATCTCTGTGAGTTCAAGGCCAGTCTGGTCTACAGAGCGAGTTTTAAGACAGCCAGGGCTGCACAGAGAAATCCTGTCCTGCAAAAACAAAACAAACCAGAAGAGCTAGCAGTCAAGTTGGTGCTGCTCTGTGTAATCACTCATGTTTAATATGCTGGGGCAACTGAAAGCTGAACTTGCTATTATTATGATTGTTTTAAAGATGTGTTTATGTATTATGTATAGTGTTCTGCTTGCATGTAGCACTGCAGGCCAGAAGAGGGCACTGATCTCATTATAGATGGTTGTAAGCTACCATGAGAGTGCTGGGAACTAAACCCAGGTCCTCTGCAAGACCTGGAAGTGCTCTTAACCACTGAACTATCATCCCTCCCTTTGGTCATATTCTTTCTGCACAGCCTCCTCAACTTCCTGTTCACCAGCCCTTCACACAGCACCAGTAACTTAACCAGAGTTGGGGGTGGGGACACTATGATATCATCACTCAAAGCTTTCAGCATCAAAACATTGAAAGAATAAACTTTGACATTATGACCATGGTAGACAGGGCTCTCAGTGACCCCTGATGTCTCGTCTGTAAATAGTCCTTGACCAGCATCTGATGCTTTAGCATCATGGGAGGTGCTGTCATTGGATCCAGCTCTTCGAACCTTTACCTTCTCTTTGCTCCTGTAGTTCTCATGTGTGCATACGTCATGGCTCATAGCGTTACAACTGCTGCTGATCGGCCCTACCAGAAAACAGTGCCTGTTTCTCACTCATCCTTGCATTCCAAGCACATGGTATAAGTGTTCAAAACAAATGCTCCTTAATAAACAAACAAAATGTTTGATATAGCCTAGTTGGACCAATTTTCACGTAATAGTATAATATACAGGATGCTTTTATTTTCTTTATTTCATTCTTGCAGTGAGAGCAGGTGACTGTGTTGTGTCATGTTGGCTACGGTCTGAATGTTTGGGTCCCTCCCAACTTCATATATTCAGCTGGGCATGAAAGCATACATCTGTATTCACAGCATTTGGAGGTTGAGTTAGGAGGAACTTGAGAGTGAGGTCATCCATCCCAGGCTGAATGACCCAGTTTCAACAAGACAAATACAATGTGTGTTAAGGCTCCAACATGGTGATTGGGAGCTGAGGCTTTGATAGGTGAGTAAAGCCATAAGTGTGGAGTCCTGCAGAGTGGAAAGAGTGCCCTTATAAAAGAGACCCAGTGAGCTCTCTCACCTCTTCCTGCCACGTTGAGGCTACAGGGAGAAAGAAGTCTGCTGTCTGCAACCCAGCAGCGCTCTTACCAGAGCCTCACCGTGTTGTCACCTTGATCTCAGACTTTCAGCTTCCAGAACAATGAGAAATAAAAGTGTGTTGCTTAAATCAACCAGTCACGTCATTTGCCATAATAGTTCCAACTCACTAAAGCAATGCCCATTTTACAGATGAGGGGGTCATAGAAATGAAGTTGTTCGCCCAATAATACCTGCCCCTCACCTCTCAGTCCTCTCTCAAACCCAAGCTTTCTCGCCCTTACTTCAGGCCAGACTGAATGAGTACCAGAGTGCACATCACAGGGTGGGGGTGGTGCTCATCTGGCTCACTGCTTACCCAGTGCCCACATCCACAGAAAGTACTCAACAGGTATTTGCTGAATTGATTATGCCGTGAGTTAACCTAAGTCCAGTTTTGCTAGTTGGTGTAGAAGCCAAGCATTTGAGAATTTGATAAGGAATGGACATCAAAGTGTCCCTTCCCAAAGAGAAAAAGGACCACTTTCTCTAAGTCCAGACAATAGGGTGTCCACACAGACCCTCAGGCCAAACACTCCAAAAACCCCAGTCATGATCAACAGGAGAAAGGAGGCATTATTGGGTTGATAACTTCTACCACCCCTGGAGTGGGGTCCTTGGAAAGGAGTGTCATTTCTACACCTCTGTAAAAGGCTGGCACTTATAGCCTTCCAAGAATGTGACTGACGGCGGCAAATTCAAGTTCAAAAGGAGATTAGATTTCAAGGCAACTGGAAGCTATTCAATCAAAGCCAAGTTTTACGGGGAGAGTTTCCGTCTCCTCTCTTCTCCTCCTTCCTCCAGGGCAGCCCAGGGCTTGTTGGAACCCGAAGAAGACCTGACAGTGTCTGATTGTTTCCCTAATTGGGGAAATGGAGAGAAGCAAAAGCAGGCTCTGGACTTGTTTCTCAGTCCAGGGAGGAACCACGGCAACTATCTCCCAGGTAATCACAGCTGCTTAAGAGGTAAAGCAGGAGGATCCAAAGTTCAAAGTCTGCCTGGTGTACAGTGGAAGTTCAAGACCAGCCTGAGCAACTTTGTGAAACCCTGTCTGGGAAAGGAAAAAACGACTGGGAGGTAATTCAGCGGTAGAGTTCTCAAGTAGCAGGTGGTCCTCAACATGAATAAACAAGTAAACTTCTAAGCTCATGAGAAGTCGTCATCCTTAGGTTTTGGAGTTGGGGTGAGTGTGTGTTGGTGACAGGGAGTCCCTGTGTTTAGGTTCTGTCTGAAGATTTGATCACAGCTGCATCACTCTCTATCCCCAACAAATCCTTGAGGAGGCAGCTGTTCCATGTAGCCATGGCAGCTGAGGACCCTTAGGGAGGAGTCCAGATCTAGGGTAGCAGAGGTACCAGGCACACTAGCGCAAAAGTCCATGTTTGAAGGACAGTTTGGCAAATAGAAATCAGAAGTGTACATCTCAGCTGGGTGGTGGTGGCACACACCTTTAATCTCAGCACTCGGCAGAGGCCAACCTGATCTACAGAGTGAGTGCCAGGACAGGCTCCAAAGCTACAGAGAAACCCTGTCAGAAGGAGGAGGAGGAGGAGGAGGAGCAGGAGGAGGAGGAGGAGTATATCTCTGGAAATCATTCAAACATGGTCAGTTCACAGCCAGAAAATGGGAAAAGGAAAGATAAGACTGAAGAAAAGCACTGTCTCCAGGAAGCACATATTCTATTTTCTTAATTTTAATTGCAGGACAGGGGTCCTCTGTGCAGCCCTGGCTGTCCTGGAACTCACTCTGTAGACCAGGCTGGCCTTGAACTCACAGAGATCCACCTGCCTCTGCCTCCTAAGTGCTGGGACTAAAGGTGTGCGCTACCACCACCCAGCTTAAATGTGTGTAAGTGAGTGATTATTTCATGCACTGTCCTGTCATAAGCCTTATGCAATCTCCATCAATGCTGTGAAGAGTCTGTTACCACCCAGAAATTCTACTAAAGGGCTGGCAAGACCTTAGCCCAAGTGATCTAAATCGTCTCTGTTTCGTGTATCTCAGGCTAGCTTCAAACTTACTATGTGCTGGGAGAAACCATTACCTTCCTATCCCCTTTGCCACTGCACTACCATAACCCATCTATGAGGCACTGGGGCTGGAACCCATGCTTCATGCATGCTACACGATACCAACTGAGCTCTGTCACCGGCCTTCAAGCTCCTTTAACTTCTAAATCATCTTTATAAGTTCCCGGGGCTTTCTTCATTGATGGTCCCTCTTGGTTCAGGCAAACACCCACAGCTGGTTAGCACTGAAGATTCCATCACAGCACCTACCAGGAACAGATCCACAGGAAGCAGAGTTACCCCCAAGTTCATCTGCACATGTAGCTGTCAACGCCAGATGAACTAATGCTTTGTTTGAATAGTAAAGTAGAATGTTCTAGGCATAGAAAACTCTAGATACAAAGCGCTGAAAACACAACACAACAAACAAACAAACATGGAAATAACTTTTCATGCCCTCATTAGTACTGACTTTAAAACATGCATTAATAGCAATAAAACAGGTTTACTTAAAATAGACCCCTCATTATGAGATAAGAGGAAACATCTGGTGCTCAGACCCTTCGCTGCAGAGTGGGGACACGCCTTGGAGTGAGAACCGTACGAGCTTTCAACCACTTAGTTAATTAGAGTTCATCTTATTTGTGATTCCTCCTGGCCTCTCCCTGTTTTTGTTTCCTCTGGTTGAAGCTTGTCCTTTTCCCTCAGAAGCTCCTGCTGGTCTCTCTCCTTCCAAGAAGTTCCTTTGGGTCCTCTGAAGAGAACTCTCTTTTCCTTCCCAGGTCCAGCCCAAGGCAAGCAAAGCAAACAGGCATAAGAGCTTTGCTGGCTTTGCAGGCATTCACACAGGCAGGGCTGTAAATGCTAATCCACACAGCCAGTGTGGTGGAAGGTGCTGGGTGAGAAGTTCCCTCTTTCCATGTTCTCCGAACCCTGGATATCTCAGGCATTTTTCCACAGTGCCCCTCGGCAAAAGGAATAGCAACACTTTCGTTTATGAAGTAATTATGTAATTAGGCCCGAATGACTTAATAAGTATTTATGGCTTAAAAATTTGGTAGCCATTTGAAAACAACACACAAAAGCTTGAAAGGAAATCCATTTGTATTCTATCATTAATTAATTACAGAGACCTGTTTATAGGTACTGCAGCATTCTTCATAGCGTGGAACCAGGCTGATCACATCCCTTTGTTTCCCGTTTCACATTGGTTTTCACACGGAACTTTTTCTTTTATCAAAATGGGGGGAGGGGTGTCGTCAAATAGATTGTGGTTCTTGAGAAATGTCCAAATAGTAGGAGGCCAGGAATTCTGTTGTTCTCAACTGCAGGTCTGGGAACTGATCCTAGCTCTTAACCAACTCTGCAGTCAGAGTGCCATTCGGGTGGGAATCCAGACTGTGTTAGACCCAAGGGGACGAAGATTACCAAAACATCGAAGAAAAACCAAAGGACCTGACATGACCTCTAATATTAAAAGTGTGCTTTCTCGGGGGAGGGGTTTGTAAACTGTCTGACAAAGGTTTTCTTGGAGAAAAATCTTACATGTCTTGAGACATCCTGGGGACTTCTGAGGTCCACGCTGAGCACTACGTCACATGATTAGAGAATCACAGCGCTGTGCAAAGAAGACAGCGAGTGCTCAGAGCAGGAACAAACGCTACCCACTAAGGTGTCTACTGGAGGTGTCATGGTCCGTTGGCTTGGCTGGGCGAAAAGGAAGGAATGGGAACTCGTTAGAATGGAAGGGGTGTCTACTGAACTCAATGGAAGCAGCAGAACTCTAGATAGTCAGTTGGCAGACAAAGAATAGAGAGCAGGTTGTACTGTGTATGTCAAGGGTCCTAGAACCTCTTTAGTCTCCTGTTTTCCAATAGCCCAGCTGTTTGTTGATCACCCCAGGACTAAAGCTATCTACACGGCTTTGTGTTTTCCACAGCAAGGAGCTCGGAGCTTTACATAGGGTGTGGCTCAGTTGGCACATACTTGAGAACTTGATGTCAGGTTCCACAGTTTTGTCCGCCTGTGACCCCAGGATTGCAGACATGAAGACAGGAAGATTCTGGGGCTTGATGGCCAACCAGTCTAGCAAATTAGCAAGCTCCAGGTTCAGAGACAGAGTCTATTTCAAAACTAATGTGGAGAAGAGTGATTAAGAAAGATGCCCAAAGTCAACCTCTGGCTTCCACATTAGGGTGCACACACCCACATATTCGCATGTGTATAGAACACATGGATATACCATTCCCAACAGGGTGCTAATGCATGGAGCAGGGCAGACCAGCAGCACAGGAAGTGATGGCATTCCTGCACCAGAGTGAGCCTGGAGGATGACTCTTGGGATTCTGCCTTACCTGTCCACCTGGCCAGTTTTTAGAGAAATACCGGGTGAGTACAGTAGCCCGGTGTTGTTTGCAGAGAGTGTAGAAAATGGTCATTTCCAGATCGCTTATCTGTTGCATCTCCAAGTCTTATCAGCAGGGCAGATCTTAGCACTCCCTGCCCGCCAAGCCTCCCAACTCCACTGTTCCCACGCAGCAGCAGCCCAGATGTGAGCAGGAGTGAGCTGAGCGACAGTAGTGCTTCTGAGAGCTGTTTGTATCTCTCTTATTTACAGTGTCAACAGCACTTAGACTGCAGCTTTGGAAGGCCTCTGTCTATTTGTTCGGGTAAATCCGCGGCCCTGGATGTGGTTCTGAGCACGATCCCAAGCCAATAGTGCGCTGGAGGTTTGCAGCAACTTCTGGACTGTTTGCTGCCCACCGCTACAGGAAGAAGAAATCACTAGGCTTTTCTTGCTTTCCTGCCTATTCTGTAGATCTACATGTTAAACAGATCGCTTCCCCCAGAGAAGAGAAGGCGCGGGCTCTTCTGCGTGTCTGCTCCTCCTTCTCACATGCTATTTTGAGTAACAAATTTCTAGGAAACATGGTTTTATAATAGAAGTTCCTGAAATTCAAAGCGAAGTTCATAATAAGGCATTTCATAAGAGACCCATAGAGCAGTCTTATGTACAGCTATAGATCAAAAAACAAACAAACAAGATCCCTGTTTCCAACAAATTCAAGAGTTGAAACTTCCTGATGTCATTACAAACTCAGGCATGTTGATAATTGGTGAAGTCTTTTGCTTTCCAAGAGACCGAGTTCTCCCAGGGCTAACTCCTAATGGCTTCTGTTTACAAGGAGAGCCTATTTCATCTTAATTTCCTGTGTAAATTTAACAGTGCTCCCTCTGCTTCTCATGCCTCTGAAAGTCTGGGTTTATAAAGAACCAGTCAAAGTCCGTACAGTGCCTCTCGGATATTGTGTCTTCACCAAAGAACATTACCACCAGTTGGACAATAAGGCTTCGTGATTCAAGCAGCCGAGCTCCTTGTGAGGTCCCTGCCTCAGAGCAAAATGCACATAATTCTTTAACTGTGTCTTTAAAGGTGACAGTAAATGGGTTGGAGATGCAGCTTGGTGGCAGAGTGCTTGCCCAGCAAGAAGTGGTGCTCCAGGGGAAGGAAGAGAGTGAGAGAGGGAGGGAGGAAGGGAGGGAGGGAGGGAGGGAGGGAGGGAGGAAGGAAGGTCTCTGCCATGTGTTTCATTCCCTTCTCCCACTTAAGATCTCTTCCTCCTCTCTCATGATCCCCTTTCTTGTTTCATAACCTATTAACACATATGGATGTATAAACACACACACTAAATAAATGTAGTTCTAAAATTTGAATGGAGACACTGGACTTGGTGATGCACGCCTTTAATCTAAGCACTCAGGATACAGAGGCAGGCAGATCTCTATGAATTCCAGGCCAACCAGTTATGTAGTAAGATCTCGATTCAAAACAACTAAACCACATTCATGCAGTGCCAAAGATAGCCAGCAGAGGGTGTTGGATCCCCCTGACACTGCAGTTATCAGCAATCGTGAGCCACGCTGAACCTGGGTCCTCTTATCAGGGAGTTCTCTCAACTGCTAAACCATCTCAGTCACTTAGTTGATTTCTAAGGCGTGGTACCTGGACCACACTTGGAGACATGTTCAATGAGATGCTCTCTTTGGATCTAAACTAGATCAAAATGATTTCTCTTTTGTCTTCTGTATTTCCTTTCCAATCCATAAGTCTTTGTATTTTTCCAATCTACAAAATTCTTTGTATTTCTATTTTTTAATTTATATTTATTGGAATCTACCTACTGAGCATTTTTGCTGGCCACTTTATTCATACATAAATATATTTGTAAATGTATTCATACACACAGACACACACACACCTATATATTCTCTTGTGTATATGTGTGTGAATAAAATTGTATTGGTGATGTTAGATTCTCTTGCAACAGCAAACTCCTTCATCTCAAGGAGGCATATTGATTGGAATGACCCATCCATACTGTGCCAAAATTCTTGTATTAAGTTAACCCCCAGTGCCTGAAAATGTGACTGTGTTGGAGACTGGGTCTGTAGTGAGGTAAACAAGGATGTTGCAGAGTGATCTCTAATTCCTACCTTAACTTGTGTCCTCTGTTTTTCTTATTTTCCAATTCTCTCTCTCTCTCTCTCTCTCTCTCTCTCTCTCTCTCTCTCTCTCTCTCTCCCTCCCTCCCTCCCTCCCTCTCTCTCTCTCTCTGTGTGTGTGTGTGAGTGTGTGTGTGTGCCCAAAAGTGCAGATGTATATGTGAGTGTGTGTCTGTGTGTGTCTATGTGCTGGTGTGTGTATAAATGCAGATACATATGTGGATGTGTACACACATGTGTATGGATGTGCAGGCCATAGGAGGACCTCTGGTGTTATCTTCTGGGGTGTTGTCTACCTCTTCTGAGGCTCTCACTGGCGTACAGCTCACCCACTAGGCTGACTGGCCTTGAGTCCCAAGTACCCCCTTTCTCTAGTGCTGTAGCATGGGTCATAAATACACATCACCATGACCGGATGTTTATTTGGGCATTGTGGGCTTACTCAGGCAAGCTCTTTACCAGATGAGACATCTCCCCAACTTCCAGTATCCTTTTTTGTCTGATTTTTTTTTTTTGTTTTGTTTTTTATGAGACAGGGTTCCTCTGTATTTTTGGAGGCTGTCCTGGAACTTGCTCTGTAGACCAGGCTGGCCTCAAACTCACAGAGATCCGCCTGCCTCCCAAGTGCTGGGATTAAAGGCGTGCGCCGCCACCACCACCACCTGGCTTGTCTGATGTTTTATTTCATTTTTTGTTTGTTTGTTTAGTTGTTTTTTTTTTTTTGAGATAGAGTCTCATGCAGTCAAGAATGGCCTCAAAATCACTACAGTTGAGGGTGGCTTTGAACTTCTGATCTTCCTGCCTCTACTTCCTAAATGTGAGAATAGCAAGCATGTGCCAGCATGCCTAGCCTGACTGGTGTCATGAATGGGTATTGGGACATCAGAGGCACTGAAAAGACATAGCAAGACTTCACAAGACAGGCAGAGAGGCCTCAAAAAACATCACACACACACACAGACACACACACACACAGACACACACACACACACACACACACACACACACACACACACACACACTGGCGTCTTTGTCTTAGATTTCTACCCCCAGAGCAATGGAAAGTCAAAAATCTATTGTTTGAGGCACCCAGTTTGTGGCATTTTGTTATCAAAACCCCAACAAACTAATATGCACATCAAAATTTTATTTCTGATAACACCCATGACTTTCCCAGTGGGGACATTGTTTTCTAAGGCTTTGTTGGAGGCCTCAATGAGGACACCATGCAGTTACCCATTCTTACCAGCAGGAGGAATAACAGAAGACAAGAACATGGGAAAACTCACAGTGGCTTGAAGTGCCTTGGGTGGTTGGTATATTAGGTGTTTCCTGTTGCTGTGATAAAACACATGACCAAGGCAATTTAGAGAAGTGAGGGTTTGTTTGGACTTACAGTTCCAGAGGAACCATCACCATGACGAAAGGGAAACACGGCAGCGGACACGCATGGTAACTGGAGCAACAAACTTAGAGTTCACATCTTAAACCAGAAGCAAGAGGCAGAGAAAACCAACTGAGAAACACGAGTCTGAAATCTGAAGCCAACCCCAGTGATGCACTTCCGCAGCAAGACCACACCCCCTCAGCCTACCAAATAGCACAGTTAACTGAGGACCAAGTACTCAAATATCTAAGAACGTGGGGGACATTCTCATTCAAACACCAGAGGAAAAAGGGAGTTACTTGATACTGTGCTTACAGGCCACTGATTACAACTGATCCCATGAGCCCCAGGCAGGGGACCAGGGATGGAAGGGGAGCTGGAACCACTACTGTGAGCAAGTCTGTCTCTCTGTGGGATTGAAACAGTTGTCTTATCTCTCGTTTCTCTTTATCTATTGACAATATGGTATCTGTCTTCATCAGGTACACAGTTATCAAGTCCAACTTTGTGATCAGCCCTGTGCCAGGAATTAGTGCCAGACAGGCTCCAAAAGAAATAAAGGGCGGGATTCCTAGTTGAGTTGGTTCTTTAGGGAGATAACGGGCAGTGATAAGAAGTTATGGAACAATAGACAATACGGCCCGACTGAGGGCAGGCAGCCCTTGCAGGCAAGCGGTAGTGCCTCGGGTGGACATTAAAAAGGGATGGGGATGAAGATGATGGGCTTGGATGTGGAGAAAGTCTAGGCAGTAATCCAGCCATGGTAGATCATGCCTGTAAATGCTTGGTAGGCAAAAGAGGAAGGTCAGGAGTTAAGGTCAGAAGTTGGAGGCTAGCTCTGCTTACATGAAAGCCTGTGTCAAAAATTAAAGCAAGGGGCTGGAGAGACGACTCAGCACTTAAGAGCATATACTGTCTGTGTGGAGGACCAGGGTTCCAGTCCCAGTACCCACATGGTGGCTCACAAGCATCGATAAGTCCAATTCTGGGGGATCCAGGACACTCTTCTGACCTCCGTGGGCACCAGGCACACACGTGCTACCCATACACACATCCAGGGGAAACGCTCATGCACATGAAATAAAATAAATAAATAAATCTAAAGACAAAACAAAAGATGTAGGCAACAGCTTAGAAAGGCGAACAGGAGGAATTGAGCCTTAACTTCACGGAGGCCTAAGGCATTGCCTGCCAGGTTTGGGCAGTTACAGCTGGCTTGCTTGCTGCTGTCCTGTTTATTTTAGCTTCTCTTAAGGTCACATTTGACAACGGGGAACAATAATACCTCCAACGGGGGGGGGGGGGGAGGGCATCATGGAGAGTTAGGGAGGATATGAGCACCTAAAACAATGGCAGGAGTGAAGGTGGTCCTGTATTATAACTGGCACCCCGCCCCCTTTCCTAGGCCTATACCAGAGAACTGGCTGTCCATGAAGATCGGTTAGCAGGATGTGAACTCTGCACAGTGTCTTAGATGGGAACTGACACTTCTTCAGCCCGTGACAGTGAGAAGAGATTGCCCATGGTCTTCTCTCTAATGCCCTTCAATTGAATTTTCTTCCTGAAGTCATAGGCAGAGTGTCCCCGTCCCCCGTCCCCCCCCCCCCTCGCAAAGAAGACCTGAATGCTGAGGGTTGGTGCTGACATAAACAGTGTGGGCGATGCATATAACCCCGCCCCCCAGCACAGCAGGAAGGCCTTGAGTTCACTGTGTAGCCAAGACAGAATTCATCTTCCCATCCCCCTGCTTCCACTTCCTGGCAGCTAGGATTAGAGGTGTGCAGCACCATGCCTAGCTTATGCAGTGCTGGGGAATTGAACTTAGGGCTTTGTGCATGCTAGGCAAGCACTCGACTAAACTGCATCTCCAGACTCCCCCATAGCTTTCCATGTTTCTGCTGCTCTCCCCCCTGGGTGTGGAAGGTACCAGTATCCACAGCTTCCAAAGCTTTCTCACCGCAAGCTGGGCTTTACCAACCAATAAATCAGCAGGGAAATAGTAAACAGATGCTGTCACTGACCCGCCAGAGGAGGCTTGTGCAATCCCCTCACAGATGCTGCTGCCACCGTTCCTGCCAGGGACAGGAGAAGCTAAGGAGGGAAGCTGGTCCCTGGAGACAATGAGCCAAGTCTGAGAGGGCTGAGCAAGGCGCTGGAGGCAGTGCCTGGGGCAGGCCACCGAGACTGCAATCTGCTGGCTGTGTTGAAACTGAGTCTCGTGGTGTTGGGTCTAGGGCGACAAAGCTGTTTGCAGATAAGCACTGGGCTGGAAGTCTGGGTCAGGATAGGCTTGCCTCTGGGAACAGCCAGCCTGGCTGCTGGGAGAAGCGAGGTCTGCGCATGCTTACCTTGCTTGTGGCTTTGGCCCCCAGAACAAGGCGGGGTGAGGAGGGAAAAGGAGTGTTGAAACATCAACAGAGAGGCAGGAGCGGTTCTCAGGGTGTACCTCAAGATGGCAACTGGGGTGAGAAGGGAGTCGCTTAGGGTCTGAGAGGAGATGCTCTTGGGAGGCCAGTGAGGAGGTAGTCCTCTGGGCCCACCACACCTGCAGCAGGTCTTAAATTACGCCGCAGGCTAAAGCGTCTCCTCCAGCCATAATGACGCACACCTTTAATCCCAGCACTCAGGATGCAGAGGCAGCCGAATCCCTGAGTTTGAGGTCACTCTGGTGCATGCAGTGAGTTCTAAGACAGCCAGAGATACATATTGAGACTCTGTCTCAAAACCAGCAAAAAATAAAATCAAATAAGCAAAGCAAAGTCTCCTCTAACTCCTGTGTCTTGCAAGTTGTGATAACAAAGCTCAGAGAGCTGATAAACCCAATGTCCAACAATGAATGAGGGCAGAGCCTCTCCAGTCTCCTGTGTAAACCATGTCTATCATGCTGCCCATTAGGGCAAAATTCACAGTTAAACACACACACGTGCACACACACACACACAAAGTAAATTTAACTGAGCACTATTTGAATGGTCCTTCCTTCCTTCCTTCCTTTCTCTTCTGAAACAGGGTTTCTCCATGTATCCCTAGTTGTCCTGTAAGTCGCTCTATAGACCAGGCTAGCCTTGAACTCAGAAATCTGCCTGCCTCTGCCTCCCAAGTGCTGAGATTAAAGGCAATGCTTGGCTGGTAATTCTTTTTTTAATGTTTATTTATTTACTTTGCATCAGTGTTTCTCACAGGGGTCGCCTAAGACCATCAGAAAACACAGATTACAGTTCATAACAGTAGCAAAATTAGTTATGAAGTAGAAATGAAAATAATTTTATGGTTGGGGGTCACCACAACATGAGGAACTGCATTGAAGGGTCGCCGCTTTAGGAAGGTTGAGAACTGCTTTACACATACATGCGCATGCCTGAGTTTATGCACATGCGAACAGGAGCCTGTGGAACAGGTGTTGGGCTCCACAGAATGCAGTTAGAAGCAATTGTGAGGCACTGTGTGAGGGATGGGAGCCAAACCAGGGTCCTCTGCAGGAGCAGCAAGGACTCTTGACCACTGAGCCATCAGGAATGCCTTGCAAGAACACCTCAGAACCTACTGTCACTCCATCCCTTTGCAGGCTGCAGGGCCAGTCCATGGGAAGCACATGGAAAGAAATCTGTCCCTAGTATTACGTCTCAAAAGAGCTTGTAGTTCTTACTTTGGGTTCCATTTGGTCATTCAAGAGGTACCCCATTGGGTTAACTTTGAAGTGGCCATAGAGAGTTGCTTGGACATCTCAATAATAATGGGATCAGATGGCCCTAGTATGGAATCACCCTGTAAATTAGGGAAGGTATCATGGAGAGGAATTTGGCTCACTAGGAGAAGATGTCACCCAAAATGGATGTGTTGCATTCTACGACTCTCCAAAGAAGTTATACTGGGCTAGACATGATGGCTCACCCTTATAATCTCAGTTTTGGGAAGGCAGAGGTCAGAGGATGAGGAGTGAGGGCAGCCTGGGCTAACATAAAAAGGCTCTGTCTCAAAAACAAAACAAAACAAAACAATTTTTAAAGCTATATTTGAGACAGTAGAGAATAGTACAGAGCAGACTCCAGAGGACAAGTCAAGGGGAGGCTAGGATGGAGTAAACAAACCAAAAAGCTATGCCACAGCTGGGGATAGACACCGCAGGTGGCCCTGTGTGCATCAACTGCACATTTGAGCTACTCCACTGTAAAGGCACATCCCCTTCCACGCTTCCCCGATGTAGGGACAGTGGTTTCTCAGATACTGAACTGAAGGGGATGCTGCATAGTGGTTAGAAATCCAGAGATGGGCTGGGGAGATGGCTCAGAGGTTAAGAGCACTGCCTGCTCTTGCAGAGGACTGAGTTCAATCACCAGCAACGACGTGATGGCTCACAACCATCTGTAATGAGATCTGGTGCCCTCTTCTGGTGCATAGGTACTCGTGCAGGCAGGTGTAGGTGCACACGCAGGCAGAACACTTTATACATGATAAATAAATCTAAAAAAAGAAAGGAAGGAAGGTGAGAGAGAGAGAAAGAAGGGGAAGAAAGTAAAAGAAGAAAGAAAGAAAAAAGGAAAGAAAGATCCAGAGACATCTCAACAGCAAAGAGTTCAGGCTGGTCTTCCACCTGAGTTTGGATCCCAGAATTCATGTTAGTTAGCTCTCAACTGTAACTCCAGCCAGGGTTTCCAAAGCTCACTTCTAAACTCCAAGGGTACCTGAACTCATGCACACATATCTATCCTTGAGCGCGCGCATGCGCACACACACACAATAAATAAAAATAAATCCAATCTAAAAGAAGAGGAGGAGGAGGAAAAGAATCCAGATGGCAGAACCGGGCTTCTCAATGGCACTCAGCTCTATTCAGCTGTTTGGGCTCCAGCAAGTAACCTCAAGTATGCCTCCCTGTCCCACAGAGCAGTTACCAATTGTAGCTGGTGTCTCCCTTGCCACTTCCATCTTATCTTTCTGTTTCATAAAATGGAAAGGAAGGAGGATGAGGTAAATTAGTTAAAGTGTCCCTTTCATTCAGCAAAGGATTGTGATTTTTCCTCTGTCCCTTCCCTCCCCTTCTTCCTCTCCTATCCCCAAACATGATTTACACTGAACAAATGAATTATAGAAGCTTTAACTAATTTACCTCATTGCACACACACACACACACACACACACACACACACACACACACCTATCTGTCTGCTGTCTTGCCACAGATAAAACACAGCTTCTCAGATATGGCTCCGGGCACAGCTCAGCATGCCCTGTGTCTCTTGGGTCTCCAGCTGCTCCCCACACACCGTAATCATCCCCGACTGCTTTCTAAAAACAGGCACAGCACCTCTCCAGGTGAGTGAATGGCAGCAGCCTGGCACGCCTGGGTCCCACCTGGGCACCCCTTGGGAGCATTTGCATACTTCCTGGGCTCTCCTTTTGAAATTCCACACCAATAATTAAGAATTTCTAATTCTCTGGTAATTGAGTACCGTTTGGGACTGATTAAGCAGATGCTATCTAAATAATTATCTGTTCCACCTTGCTTCCCTTTGTGTTGGCTCTGAATGGCTTGTCAAAGCAAACATCCAGCATTCCCTCCCACCCCCCCTCCAGTGCCTGACAGAGTCCCTCCTCCCCACTGCCACTCCCCCCATCCCTTCTCTGCCTCTCTCTTTCTCTCTCTTCTTGCCTTGCCATGCTTCGTCAAAATGTCAACTGGGATAAAATCACCGTCCAGTGTTGACTCCATTGCAAATCCAAACCAAATAGGTAGTAGGACATTTTTTCTTTTCTTTTCTTTTTTAAAGTTGATGATAGAATTGTCTAGATGACTGAATGACTGAATACCCTTTTCACAGCATGTTCAAAAGCCAGGCGCTTCAATAAGGTGGCTTAATTTGATATATCTAAGATAACCAAACCATCTGATAATCTAGCAAAACAGATATATCCATATTTATTTCACCAATTAAGAAATGCAAGTATAGTCTAGAGGGATTGGCAGATCAGTTAGTAGAGCGTTTGCTTAACATGCACAAGGCCCTGGGTTCCATCACCAGCACCATATGAACCCTAGTTTATGGTGATGCGTGCCTATAATCAAAGAATTGCCAAGGTAGAGATGATCCCCTGCTACATAATGAATTTGAGACTCATCCCATAATGAATGGGATACATGAGACATTGGCTCTAAATAAATAAATAAAGGAAATAGATTCCCAACGTCTTCCACCTATTAAAACACAGTGTTGGCCTGTCCTTTCTCTTCCTCTTCCTCTTCCTTTTCCTCTTCCTCTTCCTCCTCCTTCTCCTTCTCCTCCTCCTTCTCCTTCTCCTCCTCCTCCTCCTTCTCCTCCTCCTCCTCCTCCTCCTCTTCTTCTTCTTCTTCTTCTTCTTCTTCTTCTTCTTCTTCTTCTTCTTCTTCTTCTTCTTCTTCTTCTTCTTCTCCTTCTTCTCCTTCTCCTTCTCCTTCTTCTTTTCAAGATGGCGTTTCTTTGTGTAGCGTTGGCTGTCCTGGAACTTACTATGTAGACCAGGTTGGCCTCAAACTCAGAGATCCCCCTGTCTTTGTCTCCCAAGTGCTGGGATTTAAGGCTTGCACTACCACCACCCAGTGTGTGCTGGCCAATCTTATGTCAATTTGACACAAGTTCCAGTTATCTGATGGAAACGCCTCCATAAAAGCCAGCTGTAAGGCATTTTCTTAATTAGTGACTGATGGGGAAGAGCCCAGCCCATTGTGTTGGTGCCATCCCTGGGCTGATGGTCCTGGGTTCTGTAAGAAAGCAGGCTGAGCAAGCCATGAAGAGCAAGTCAGTAAGCCGCTCCCCCTCTGTGGTCTCTGCATCAGCTCCTGCCTCCAGGTCCCTGCCCTGTTTGAGCTCCTGTCCTGACAACCTTCCTTGATGAACAGTGATGTGGAGGTGTAAGCCAAACAAACCCTTTCCTATGCAACTTGCTTTCTGACCACTGTGTTTCCTTGCAGCAATAGAAACCCTGACTGAGACAGCATAAATAGCACTTGGGGACACACATGAAATGCAATTTCACTTTGTTTCTTCCAGACTCTACCAACTGAGATACATCCCTATCCTCCAAAACCCCTTCTTTTCAAAGTTGGTCCCAGGGTGATGTAGGACGTAGAGATCCCGCCCTCCAGACCTAGGGGCATTCTACACCCCCCCCTTTGGGTCCAATCCAGGCCACGATGCACTCTAGGCAAGAGCTCTCCCACTGAACTTCATCTCCATCCCAGTTCCTCCCTCTTAAGGTTCTAGCAGCCGCAACAGCAATTCTCCATGAGTTCAAAGGTTAAATGCTCAGGATTCCCGTCTTTAACTTCTCAGAACCATCCCCAGCTCCCCTAGGGTCAGGATCATTTTATGGGTCCCTATGTGCATCTTCAGCACTCAGTCTGAATCCCGTACACACTATGTCTTCAGCCCTTGCTTTGTGGAAGAATTCCTAGGGCTCTCAGATTGCAGGTTGGGCCTCACTGATCTGGACACCAGTGTGAGCAGCCTCCGTGTTAAATCTCTGGTGGTCTTGTGTCTAAAATTACACATATTTCTTCTTGTGTCATACACTAGAGTTTCTAAATGTTGTTGAGATATTGTGGGTGCATAAAATTATCTTCCAAATTAGACAGAGTTGCAGTAGATGGTTTTAAGGCAGTTTTTTAAAAAAGGAAAACAGGTAGTTACCCAGCTTCCAGAGCTGCCAGTTGCCAAAGAATGTGGACATCAGCTCCCATGACCCCTGCCACCGGTCAGCGTCACCTATCTGTGCAGACCACTGCTGGCAGAGACCCTAGTACACTTAGTCAATTAAAAAGTGGAAAGCCAGGTATGGGTACACACTTGTAATCCTCATACTTGAGGGGCAGAAGCAGAATGATGACTGGAAAGTTCAAGGCTAAGCTGGTTGATATAAGCAGGTTCCATGCCAGACAAGGCTACATAGTGAGACCCAGGAGGAAAGAAAAACAAACCAACGAAATGTTTGAAAGACAAGACTTCCTTGGCTTCCTTTTAAAAATCTGTTTATTTTGTTTGGTGTTTTGTTTGCTTGTTTGTTTGTTTGTTTGTTTGTCCTTGCACCTTGGGGATATTTCCTCCACAAACCTTTCTCCTCTTCAGTTGAATTAGTTTTCTCTGAGATCCACAAATCTAATCTATGAAGGGTCTTTAGGGGACAGGAAGACAAGAATGAGTTGTGAAAATATTAATATAGTGACAGGTTGGAAATTTGGCTGCACAAGTATCAGACTAGTAGGAGGATCAGTTCTGGAGTAGGGAGAACAAGATGAATAGAGGAAATACCAAGGGTAGAAAAAACTAGAAGGGATTTGGAATAGCAGACAGGCAGGAGGCATTAGAATATGCTATAGATTAGGCCCACAGGAGGGAGGAAAAAAGACTATGACCAGGTAGGGGGCTCTGGGAAGCTAATTGAAAACTTAGACGAAGGCATTTGGGAGACATAGCAGGAGGATTATGAGTTACAGGCCAGTCTGGACTATATAGACCTTGTCTCCAACAACAACAAAGATAAACAACCAAACACGTGCTAACAACTTAGTGAAACAAACAAAATGTAGATGCCCCAAGCCTTACACCTGAGGATAAGAATCCAGCAAATCTGAAGTAGGCTCATGAAATTGTTTCAAAATACAAAACCTGTCCACCTGATTGTGGCGATACACACCTGTAATCTCAGCACTTGGGATTACATTCTGGAGAATTAGGAGTTCAAGACTAGCCTAAATGCAGCTTGAGGCCAGCCTTGGCTACATGATATCCTGTCTATATAAATACATAAATAAATAAGTGAAATTAAATAAACCCCAAGTAGTCTGAGGCCTCAACCTGACTTTAGAGTCCAATGTTAAAGCTCCCTTTACAGGAGAGTGAAATTATTCTGGGAACAGTAGAACCTATTTGTCTGGGAGTTCGGTGGGCCTTATATTTTAGCATAGCAAAAAGACGTCCATGCATCTGTCATTATCAGTTTGTTACAACTGTGTTTTTTGGATTTCCCCACCACCACCACCACCTACATTTAAAAAACAGAGCCTGACTATGTAGGCCAGGCTGGCCTTCAATTTGAGATCCATTTATTCTTAAAATGTCTAGGTTCCCGGTCAGGGAACCAATGCTGTTTAAATGTTTAGGTTTATCCAGTAACGAGACACAAACCGTGACTCAACGATCCCACGTGGAGTTTTATTGGTAGACAGGGAGGGAAAGGGGGCTGAGAGGTAACCAACCTGTGCAGAGCTGAGAGAGAGAGAGAGAGGAGATGAGAGTAAGAGAGGAGATGAGATGGAGAGGAAGACGAGAGTAAAAAGAGAGAGTAAAAGAGAGCATAAGCTGGCTGGGGTCAGTCCTTTAAAGAGGTCCTTTGCACATGCGTGGTTCTCACAGAACTCTGGGCTGGCCAGAGTGCTGCCTGAGTGTATCCTGCCAGGTAACAGGGCAGGCCAGTGTAATGCCTGAACCTTTCACCACTTGCTCCTTTTCCTGGATGCTGGCATCCCGGGCTGGCTGTACACTCACATTCCTCATGCTTTGGCTGTCAATGATGTGTCTGAGCATGAGGACATGGAGGGAGTCCTGGAGAAACAAACTGCAGGCTTCCAAGGAAATAGTCCTTGTGACTGGGAAGACACTAAAATCCAGCAAGTGACACAAGAGTACAAGGTCTGGAGCCAGAACGCTGAGCCTGGCATCTCAGCTGGGGTTGTTGATGTAACTCAGACAAGTACAGAATACACGGTGAGATCCGGAGCAATGTTCTACCTGGTGGTCCAAATGCCAGCTCTAGCACTGACCAGGCAGGTTGCACTGGGCACTGCTGAACCTTGTACATTTTGTCTTCCATAGAACAGGAAAAACGATAACATTGGCTTCCTAACACTGCCATGAGAATAAATGGGAATCTGATCTGTGATTAGGGTCTTGGCTGGTTCACTGCTCTAAGGCGGTGGCTCTCAACCTTCCCAATGCAGCAACCCTTTTAATACAGTGTCTCATGTTGTGATGACCTCTAAACATAAAATTATTTTCATTGCTACTTCATAACTGTAATTCTGCTACTGTTATGGATTGTAAATGTAAATCTCTGTGTTTCCCAATAGTCTTAGGTGACCCCTGAGAAAGGGTCATTGAGACCCACAGGTTGAGAACCAATGCTCTAGGGGAAGACAGAGTTCTTGAACTAACAATAATATTATTATCTCTTCCCTCTAAATAGTGTGGCCTGATGCTCTCTTCCTCTATGGACCAGTGAGATTCACAGGGTGGAAAGAGGCAAAACTAGATCACAAATTCTTACAGGTGGCCCTTGTTGCTCCTCTTGATCCATCCAGGATCCGACTAGCTCTTTGTATCACCGGGTCCTGGTAGGAATCAGGTATTACCACAAAATGTCTTGCAGGCAGTGAGCAGTGACACAGCAGAAACAGTCAGCTGTGCCTCTCATGGGTGTTAACCAGAAGGACCTCAGGTCAACACACACTAGAGATACTTGCACGTCAGCAATACTCACACTAAGTCGGTGACAGAACCCATGCAGGTGTCCATCAGCAGAGGAAGGCTTCCTTAGCTGTGTTCCTATTGCTGTGAGAAGATGCCATGACCAAAGGAACTCCAAGAGGAAGGGTTTATTTCAGTTTACAGTTTCACATTGTAGTCTATCATCAAAGAAAGTCAGGGCAGGAACTCAAGACCAGAGTCTGGAGTCAGGAAGCGGGAGTTGTGGAAGACTGCTGCTTACTGGCTTGATTCTCATAGCTTTCCCAGCCTGCTTTCTTATGACTCCAGACCACCTGCACAGGGGTGGCAACACCCACAGTTTGCTGGGCCGTCCCACGTCAATCATTAATCAAGACAATACCCCCCACAGACTTGCCCACAGTCTTATGGAGGGATTTTTCTCAATGGAGGTTCCCTGTCTCAGATGACCCTAGCTTGAACCAAATTAACAACATCAAAAACAACAACAACAACAACAAAAACTAACCAGGATCAATGGATAAGGAAATTTTTCACATACATAATGGATTTTTTTTCATAAAGAAGGATAAAGTTAGCTGGGCGTTGGTGGCGTACATCTTTAATCCCAGCACTAGGGAGGCAGAGACAAGCAGATCTCTGTGAGTTCAAGGCCAGCCTGGCCTACAGAGCAAGTTTCAGGACAGCCTCTAAAACATTACAGAGAAACCCTGTCTCAAAAAGAGAGAGAGAGAGAGAGAGAGAGAGAGAGAGAGAGAGAGAGAGAGAGAGAGAGAGAGAGAGAGAAGAAGAAGAAAGTTGTCCAGGCGGTGGTGGCATACAGCTTTGATCCTAGCAGAGGTAAGACGATTTCTGTGTCCCAGGCCAGCCTGATCTACAGAGATAGTTCTAAGACAGTCAGGACTACACAGAGATACCCTGTCTCAAAAAAAAAAAAAAAAAAAAAAAAAAAAAAGAAGGAGGAGGAGGAGGAGGAGGAAGAAAGAGGAAGAGGAGAAAGTCATGTTATTTGCAAGAAATGCATGCAACTAGAAATGATCATAAGTGAATTTAAACAGATTCAGAAAGACAAATATTGTGTTTTCTCTCATTTGTGATTCTCAGATTTCATACAGATACATAAAAACACATATTTATATATGACATGCAAATAGAAGCAAAACTGTGTAGTGGTACAAAGGAGACTATTCCAAGGATGAAGGACAGGAAAGAGTGGATAGGGAAGAATATGCTCAACATATGTTTATATGAAAACTTAAAAAAGAACCCAGTAAGGCTGGAGAGATGCTCTGGTACATACTGCTATTGCAGAAGACCCAAGTTCAGTTCCCAGCACCTACATTGGGTGGCTTATACCTGCTGATAACTATAGTTCCAGGCATCTGATGCCCTCTTCTGGTCTCTGAAGGTATCTGCACTCATGTGTGCATATCCAAAGACAGGCACACACGGAGATAATGTAAAATAATAGTAAATCTTTTTTGTTTGTTTGCTTGCTTGCTTTTGGTTTTTTGAGACAGCGTTTCTCTGTGTAACTCTTGCGAATTAAGCTTGATAACTTAAATCCAATCCCCAGAACCCATGCAAAGGTAGAAAGAGAAATTGAACTTTGCAAAGTTGTTCTCTGACCTCCATAAACATGCAATGGTAATGGTGTATGTCTACTCACACATCTCTCTCTCTCTCTCTGTCTGTCTGTCTCTCTCTTCCTCTCTCTCTCACACACACACAAATAAGATAATAGATAATAATAACAGAATAATAACAACAAAGCAAAGTTTAGAAAAGAACCCAGTGGGGGAAAAGCACAAAGTAAAATATTTTGATTGAAAAAATACACACTGAAAATTAAGTATCCAACACTTGGGATGACCTAATTCTTCAATCAGATGTGTGTACAAGAGAACCCCATTGAACCCCAGTGAGAGAAGGCATTGGATCTGGAAATGTAAAATGATCTCCTCTCTTCTCAGAGTAGGACCAAGACCCAGGTCTCCAGACTCCTGTGATGTGTGCCTTGCCCATTGGAAGCACTTCCCAGCAGCTGGGAGGAGGGGGCATCTTGTTCCCTGGAAAGCCTTGTAACATTAAACTGGATTAGGAGGCATTCTTACTCTTAAAGCCCTAAGAACACCGTCGGGAACACGGAGGAGAAGATGCAGAAGTGCTGCCTGCAGAGCTACACACATTTCCTAAGTCCCTAATCTTCAAATAAACAGCTTTGCTCTTTCATCTTCTCCGGATGACACCTCCTTTGTTAAAGCTGTCAAACCCTGTGACACCTTAAGCCTGACTGGCTACATTAGCGGGTCTGGTGGGGGTGGGGGTGGCGGTACTGACCTGGCTGGGTCACAACTTCCTGTGCATAGGACCGGCTCATCTTGGCAACATCAGCACAAGACCCTTTATGTCCATATTCGTAGCCACGCCATCTATGTGATAGAGGATGAGACCTATCCCTTCGTGGAGGGGTGGGGTGAAGTGCCATGCTCCCCACTGGCTGACCTTGGGAACTTCTCTCTCTCTCTCTCTCTCTCTCTCTCTCTCTCTCTCTCTCTCTCTCTCTCTCTCTCTCAACTTCTCTGGGCTCTCTGTTTCATCATTTGTAAAAACAAGATGATCCACAAAGCCGCTTCATAGGTGGCTGTAAGCTGTAAAGGGTTAAGGCACGTACAGCCCCTGAGAACAATGCCTACCGTTTAGGGAAAAAGCCTGATAAACACTAGCTGTGTTTCAGAGTGGGCTTTGACAAGGAAGTTGTGGTTAGGAAGATGGCTTTGAGCAGGTTGCTTAATGTGTCTGTGGGTCAGCATTTTTTCAGGTCTAAATTATAATGAGAACAATGGGGCTCCCTTATTAGGAAGATGAGAAAGTGACAGAGAGGGAGAAAAAGGAACAATAATATTTTTGTGTGACTATGAGGGGTTCCATAAAGCTTTCTCTGCAAATAATATTTCCTGGGAAGCCAAGCTATTTTACTGTGGGGTGGCAGCAGGGTCTATGCACACGAACCCCACACTAGTCCAGAATAAAAAAAAAATTGAAACTTAGGAAATATTGAGGACACAACACCGTAAATCCAAGCTTCCCAGAGGATGCAAACAGTGCATGTGTTTAATTAGTTGCTGTCATGGGAAACGTCTAAGATTTCAGCTTCTCTGGGAAAAATCAACGCAAAGGGCTAACCTTCCGTTGTGACGTCGCTTGGCCCGTCCACAAACCTAGTTCCTCCCTTCCTTTCACTGATGGGAAAAATGGAAGAAGCCAGTTTTCCCTCCCCTAGGCCGGAGACCCTTCCTTTACACTAATGCTTCTCAAACTGAAGCCGCCTGGCCTCAGGATCGCCTGTGGCTGGGCCCACTCCCAGTTTCTGGTTCTGGAGGTGGCATTTCTAAGGAGTTCCCAGGGAAGGAGCAGGGGCTGGCTCAGGGGTGCCCTGGGAGATCTACTGTTTTAAATCTCTTTCAATTTGAGAACTCACCGCGGTGCTGACCTAGCAATGGACCCATAGATAGTTCGCTGAGTTGCCTGAGTCCTTTTCTCCTCTCGCCTCCCTCCTCCTTTCTTCCTCCTCCCCACTTGTCTTCCTCCTCTCCCTACTTTCCTCCTCTTGCCTCCCACGCCTCCTTCTTTTTTTTTTTTTTTCTTTTCCGGGTTTTTGAAATAGGGTCTCATTGTGTAGCCCAGGCTGGCCTGGAATTCACCATCTTCTTGACTCAACCTCTTACGAGCTGGGGTTACAAGTGTGGGAACACCCGGCCAGTGCACTTTATTTTATTCTTTTACCGCCATCCCCGCGTTTCTCACGTGTTTGTTTACCGCAGGAACAGCTGCAACCTCAACCCCATCACCCACCCTACTGCCTCACGGCTCCCCATCTCCAAGGCCCAGTCTCTCTGGTCACCACAGGCAGAAGCAGGGACATGCCCAGAAACGCATAACCCTGCCCACCGAAAGCAGGTGTCTACCACCATAAGGCCCCCACTTTGGGGTGGGGAGAGAAGTTCCAGAACTTTCCAAGTAGGAATGAGGTCCCAGAACTGCATCCTGGAAGCCTTTGCACCCTGGGTACCAAAGTTTTTGCGGATATTTGCAACTAAATAATCACAGTCTACCTGGTCCTCGTCCTTATTGTTTATCCCTCTTGAACACCTTCTGTCGCCAGGTGCCGGGAGCACCGTGGGGCAGCCCGCACCTGTTGCCATAGACTCCCCGCAGCCTCCCCAGAGCAGCTGCGGAGAGGAACAAGGTGCCCAAGATCCAGAAATGCGGGGATCTGCGCTGCCCCTTCCCCCTCTGCGCTCTGGCGAGTCGGGGCCTTTGATGTCAGCGCCCCCCCTCCCCCTCGCGCGCGAGGCCCGCAGCGCCCGCCAAGTTTCTCGGGATCCCAGCTGCTCACGCCCCGCCGCCTGGCCCGCGATTCGCAGCTGCCGCCTGCCCCCTACCCCCAGGCCGCCCGATTACCGGTTTTGCACCTGGGAGGGCCCCAACCTGGCTTGCAGAGTCTCTGTCCCCCAGGTGTTTCAGGAGCGCCTGGGGGTGTCTGGGTCGGGGGAAGCCCCTCGGGAACTCTGACAGCCAGGCCAAGCTTCCTTTCCGGGAGGGAGAGGAGATGGGTGCTGTTACTCGGGACTTATCACCTTCTTCCTTGGCTTCTAGAGTCACCACCAATGGGACGGGGTGTATCTTGAGCCCTTGTGGTTTGCCAAAGTCACTGGCAGAGCTGGATCCTTCTGCCCTCCATTCTTGTTCTGCCAACTGAAGGGGGAAATGGGCGTGTCTGGGTCAGATGGCCCAGGACCCCGACTTGCCCACAGCAGCTTCCTGTGGTTATGGAGAAGGGAGAATCCTTCTCACGGCTTACCCTCAGTGTAGAGGACTGAAGCTTAGGAGCCAAGACCTGGGGGCTCCCGCCCACACTGATCTCTTAGTCCCTGCCTTACCTCAGGCCTCACTAAGGCCAAGTTGGCCAGAGGTCAGCGCTTGGAAGAAGAGCGCACAAGAATAAACGTGAAATATGATGCTTGGTTATACCTGTTTGTGGTTTAGCTTTCCACTTAAAAAAAAGGAACGAAAAAGGAAATATATTTGGAAATGATGTTATTATAAAAATGAAACAGTGGGGATAAATCCCAGCACTTGGGAGACAGAGGCAGTCGGATTTCTGTGAGTTCAAGGCCAACCTGATCTACAAAGTGAGTTCCAGCACAGTCAGAACCGTTACACAGAAAAACCCTGTCTTGAAAAACCAAAAATAAATAATTAATACAGCTGGATGGGAGGGGCTTGGGATGAATCAGACTCCTTGGAGGGCTAGCTGGGCAAGTTTCATTAGGCATGAATAAAGTAGTAGTTGTTTTCCTTCCCTTTTTAATTTCTTTTTAAGTTTTAATGCCCAAATAATCTAAGATTCTCAGGCCTGTCTTAATCTCAAAATATTTGTCTTTCATGTGTTAATTAGTCATGGAAATACCTTTAACAAATTGCTATCTGAGCCACTTGGACTCTTCATATCTTCAGACCACAGGCTACCTATTGGTCTTTGTGTCCCTTTTTTGACATAAATGATCATTTCTAGTATCAAAGGTACTCTCAGACTAGGTGTGGCATATGCCTTTAATCCAAGACTTGGGAGGCAGAGGCATGTGGATTTCTATGGGTTCAAGGCCAGCCCGGTCTACATAGTTCCAGGTGAGCCAGGGCTATGTGGTGAAACTTCCTCTAAAAAAGGGGACAGGGGACAAGAGTGTGGCTGGAGAGATGGCACAGTGGTAAACAGCACTTGCTGCTCTTCCAGGGGACCAGGTTTTCATTGCCAGCACCCACATGATAGCTTACAACTGTTTGTAACTCCAGTCCCGGGACATCTGATGCCCTCTTCTGCCCTCTCTGGGCACTAGGCATACATGTGATACACAGATATACATTCTGACAAAAGACCCATACACATAATTTTTTTGTTTGTTTTTTTGAGACAGGGTTTCCCTGTGTATTTTTAGAGACTGTCTAGAACTCACTCTGTAGACCAGCCTGGCCTCGAACTCACAGAGATCTGCCTGCCTCTGCCTCCCAAGTGCTGGAATTAAAGGAGTGCACTGTACCACCCAGCAACATAAAATAAAATTTTTAAACATGTTTTAAAGTCACCAGAGCAAATATCAGACCCCTCAGCTTCATGTCTATCATCTGGGGTTTATAATGTAATTGACTGGGCTCCAAAGACCTGGGTAGCCACACACCTGGAGCTCTGCTGCCTAAAATATACTTAGCTTCTTCTCTTAGGCCTCCCTTCTTGGCAAGTGTCTCATAGTCCTGGCATCTCTAACACACACACTGTCACTTAGACTTCACCTTAACAGCCTCCCATTGGCTTCCAGAAGTGTGGGGGGGGGGTCTCTGCAAAGGTTCCAACCCTGCCCAGGCTGCCTTTTACACCATTACCTTTCTCCCCTCATCCCCCATATCTTATGCTAATATCGTAATACAAAACACAGTCCAACCTTTTAAAGTTCTTAAGTCTTTAAAAGTTCTAATACCAGGTCTGAATAGAAGTTAAGAGCACTGGCTGCTCTTCCAAAGGACTTGAGTTCAATTCCCAGCAACCACATGGTGGCTCAAAACCATCTGTAATGAGATCTGACTCCCACTTCTGGCCTGCAGGCATACATACAGACAAAACACTGTAAATAAATTTATCTTTTAAAAAAGTTCTAATACTTTTTGGGGCAGTGGTAATGCATGCCTTTAATCCCAACACTCAAGAGGTAGAAACAGGCTGATCTCTGAGTTTGAGGTCAGCCTGGTCTACTGATGAGTTCCAGGACAGCTAGGGCTACACAGAGAAGACCTGCCCCCCCACCAAACAAACAAACAAACAAAAAACCCACACAAAAAAAAGAAAAAGAAAAAGAAGGTAGGATTTTCAATGCTTCCTACAGAGAACTGTCAATTATTTATAAAGTGGTGTGTGTGTGTGTGTGTGTGTGTGTGTGTATTCATATTCTTGGGTCAGTAGTTTATTCTTATGTATTATCATAAGAGAAACACAAGAAAACATCTCTCACAGATTTGTACACTAATGTTCATAAGTGTTTTTATTCATGTCATGGCAAACCTTGGTTGTCAACTTGACTATGTCTGGAATCAGCTAACACTGAAGCTGCTGGGCCCACCTGTGAAGGGTTTTTCTTGGACAAATTATTTGAAGCTGTAAGATATATACCAAATGTCAGCAGTCTAAGCCTACCTCCAGGTATTGGAGTCTCCTTTCCCCACTCATCAAGCCAGGGGATCCCTCTCTGGATCAGACTGGCAACTCAACTCCTCCCACGTGCCTATAGTTTAATGCTTCAGATGCCTTTTTTCCTAGCGGATACCTCCTCAGGATGGGTAGATGTTTTTCTCACCACTAATAGAAGATCACAGTTTCTGATCTCCTTTTCAGGGAGATCATGCCCCGTTTTCGGAGTTCCAACCTCCCTTCAATCAGATAATGACCCTGAATTTATCTCCCAAATTCTAAAAGCTTTGGCCAAAGCCCTTAACATCCCATATCTCCTACCATCCCCAGTCTTCAAGCAAAGCTGAGCAAACTAATTGTTCTCTCAAAAATATTATTATCAAATTTTCCCAATAACTACATGCAGACTGGATAAAGCTCCTGCTATTTGCTCTCCTGTGACTAAGAGCCCTTCCAAAGGAGTCCCTCCTCATCCCCCCTTTTTTGGCAATACTGATCCCACATCCTTGCCATACCATCTCTTCTTTCAAACCTTAATCTCTGCATATCAGTTATTGAATAATGCCTTGCCTAACCGCTTTGAAGAATGCTGGTTGTGTGTCCCTCCTGGGTCAAACTCACAACCATTTGTGGCCTTACCCATTGTCTTCTCAGACTTTCTTACTTTGCCACTTGCAAACTGCTCTGAACCAAATATTACTACCCTTATCTCTCCCACATCTCTGTCTTCAGTATGGCAGACTGCTTTAACTCCTCAGCCACACCTTGTGGGCACTCTGGGTTCTGCAGATTGCAATAACACCACAATGCTTAGCACTACCACACAGCCCCTGGGTCCAAACATTCAGAATGTTTTTCAATTCTCTGTGGCACACAAGTATACCACTGCCCACCTCCTGGGTGGTCAGGGACCTACACCCTGGTGTTCTTTTTCCCTAAATTACAGGGTGGTACCTGGTGAAGAGTTCCTTGCCAGTTCCCATCACTGAATTTATAGCAGCATGGCATGACAAATGAGCAGTTCTGGTCAGACCCTTCTGGCAGCCCTGGGCATAACTGCAGGTACAGCCACTGGAGCAGCAGGACTGACTACTTCCCTAAATATGTACCATAGGCTTCCCTCACTTCAGTCTATCTAGAATGTTGCTCTATGTTAATCAATCAGGTATAATAAAAGTTAAGGTCCAGCAACCTCAGACAGACCTTCAAAAACTTAAGGAACAACTTGTGCTTGGAGTCTGCCACTGTGGCTTCCATTCTGTGGGAGCCAACACACCCCAGCATCCTAGTCTCCTGCTCAACCCACAGGACTAAATCAACCAGGACTGTTTCCGGGCTGCCCTCCTGTGCCTGGGATCTACCACTGGTCTTCCATCCTGGCGGGACCCAAAGCACCTCAGCATCCTAGTTCATTTCTCCACTCATAAGATCAGGAAGAGGAGAGATACCAGAGCATTGGACTTGGCTGTACCCACCTGCAGGGAACCCTGGTCCCGTACCCACCAGGAGAGGAAAAGGCTCCTTCTGTACCCACTGGAAGAAGGCTTGGGAAGGAAACAATATAAAAGCATACTCAGCAACAGAAAAACAAATATGACAGCGCCAGACTCTAGAGACTCTACACCAGTAAGACTTGAACATTCCAACACAAATAAAGCAGAAGAGAATAACCTTAAAAAACAACTTCATGAAAATGATAGAGACCCTCAAAGAGGATATGAGAAAATCCCTTAAAGAGATGTAAAAAAAACAATCCAAAAAATGCAAGAAAAGGAGGAAAAAAACTGGCAAAAATAGCAAGAAACGCCGGGCAGTGGTGGCGCACGCCTTTAATCCCAGCACTCGGGAGGCAGAGGCAGGCAGATCTCTGTGAGATCGAGGCTGGGCTGGACCGACAGCCTCCAAAACAATACAGAGAAACCCTGTCTCATAAAAACAAAAAAAAATAGCAAGAAACAATTCAAACAGTACAAAGACTGAAATCTAAAATAGAAAACAGTCTATAGAAATGCTGGAAATAGAAAAGCTGGGTAAATGGTCAGGTACTACAGATACAAGCATAATCAACAGAATACAAGAGATGGAAGAGAGAATCTCAGGTGTTGAAGACACACTAGGAGAAATAGATTCATCGACCAAAGAAAATCTTAAGTCCAACAAATCCTCAATGCAAAATATCCAGGAAATATGGGACACCATGAAAAGACCAAACTTAAAAATAATAGGTATAGAAGAAGGTGAAGAAAACCACTTCAAGGGGGCAGAAAACATATTCAATAAAATCATAGAAGAAAACTTTCCCAACCTAAAGAAAGACATGCCAATGAAGGTGCAAGAAGCTTACAGAACACCAAATAGAGTGGACTACAAAACAAGTCCCCTTGACACATAATAATCAAGACACCAAACATACAGAATAAAGAAAGAATATTAAGAGCAGCTAAGGAAAAAGGCCAAGTAAGACATAAAGGCAAACCTATCAGAATTACACCTGACTTCTCCATGGAAACTCTGAAAGCCAGAAGGTCCTGGATAGATATTCTACCAAAACTAAGAGACCACGGATGCCAGCCCAGACTACTATACTCAGCAAAGCTCTCAATCACTATAGATGGAGAAAACAAGATATTTCATGACAAAAGCAAACTTAAGCAATACATATCCACTAACCCAGCCCTATAGAAAGTTCTGGAAGGAAAACTCCAACCCAAGGAAGTTAACTACAACCAGAAAAACATAAGCAATAGATAATCCCACTTTACCAACAGCCAAAAGAAAAAATGGGTGGAAATCCACATACAATTCGACCAACAACAACCATTCCAAAACAAACAAAAATGAGCAATCAATGGTCATTATTATCCCTCAATATTAATGGTCTTAACTCACCCATAAAAAGACACAGTCCAACAGAATGGATTCTATCAGAAATTCAAAGAACAGCTTATACTAATTCTCCTTAAAGAATCCATCCTTCTGCTGTATACAAGAAACACACCTCAGCTTCAAAGACAGATGTTATCTCAGAGTTAAGGCTTGGGAAAAGATTTTCTAATCAAATAGACCCAAGAAAAAAGAGGCAGTAGCAATCCTATATCTAACAAATTAGACTTCAAACTAAAATCAATCAAAAGAGATGGAGGAGGTCATTTCATACTCATCAGAGGAGAAATCCACCAGGATGAAGTCTCAGTTCTGAACATCTATGCCCCAAATACAAAGATATCCATCCACGTTTATAAAAGAAACATTACTAAAACTCAAATAGCATATAAAACCTCACACATTTATAGTGGGAGGTTTCAACACCCCACTGTCACCACTAGACAGGACTACCAGACAGAAACTTAACAAAGAAACAAAGAAACTAATTGAAGTTTTGACCCAATTGGGTCTAACAGACATCTATAGAACATTCCATTCAAACACAAAAGAATATACCTTCTTCTCAGCACCACATGGAACCTTCTCAAAAATGGACCACATACTTGGCAACATATCAAACCTCAGCAGCTACAAAAAATTGGAATAACTCCATGTATCTTATCAGATCACCATGCTTTAAAGTCAGAATTCAACAACAACACAAATTGCAGAAACCCTACAAACTCATGGAAATTAAATAATGTGCAACTGTACCATTCCTGGGTCAAAGAATAAATAAAAAAGAAATTAAACTCTTCCTAGAATTCAATGAGAATGAAGACATAACATACCCAAACTTCTGACAATTTGAAAGCAGTGCTAAGAGGAAAGTTCACAGCACTAAGTGCCCACATGAAGAAACTGGAGAATAGTTACACTAGAGAATTGACAGCACAACTGAAAGCTCTATAAGAAAAGGAAGCAACCTCACCCTGGAAGAGTAGATGCCAGGAAATAATCAAATTGAGGGCTGAAATCAGTAAAGTAGAAACTAGGAAAACAATACAAAGAATCAATGTAGCCAAGAATTGGTTCTTTGAGAAAATCAACAAGATAGACAAACCTTTATCCAAACTTACCAAACGACAGAGTGTGAACATGCAAATTAACAAAATCAGAAATGAGAAGGAGGACATAACAACAGACAGTGAGGAAATCCAGAGAATCAGCAGGCAATATTTTGAAGCCTATACTCCACAAAATTCAAAAATTTAAAAGAAATGGGCAATTTTCTGGATAGATATCACTCACCAAAATTAAATCAAGAACAGATAAGCAATTTAAATAAACCTATAACCTAAGGAAATAGAAGCAGTCATCAAAGGTCTCCCAACCAAAAAAAGTCCAGGGCCAGATGGCCTCAGTGCAGAATTCTACCAGAAATTCAAAGAACAGTTTATACCAATTCTCCTTAAAGTATGCCAAACTCTTTTTATGAGGCCTCAATTACATTGATACCCAAGCCACACAAAGACACAACTAAGAAAGAGAACTTCAGACCAATATCCCTCATGAACATTGATGCAAAAGTGCTCAATAAAATACTGGCAAATCTAATCCAAGAGCACATCAGAAAACTCCTCCACCATGATCAAGTAGGTTTCATCCCAGAGATTCAGGGATGGTTCAACATACAAAAATCCATCAATGTAATACACCATATAAACAAACTGAGAAACAAAAATCACATGATCATCTCACTAGATGTTGACAAAGCCTTTGACAAAATCCAAAACCCCTTCATGATAAAGGTCTTCGAGAGATCTGGGATAACAGGAACATACCTAAACATAATAAAAGCTACATACAGCAAACCAACAGCCAACATCAAACTAAATGCAGAGAAATCAAGGCCTCTAATATCAAAAGCAAGACAAGGCTGTCCCCTCTTTCCACACCTCTTCAATATTGTACTTGAAGTTCTAGCTAGAGCAATAAGACAACAAAAGGAGATCAAGGGGATACAAATTGGAAAGGAAGAGGTTAAACTTTCACTATTTGCAGATAATATGATAGCTTACATAAGTGACCCAAAAAACTCAACCAGGGAACTCCTACAGGTGATAAATGCCTTCAGCAAAGTGGCAGGATACAAGATCAACTCAAAAGAAAATTAGTAGCCCTACTATAAACAGACAATAAGAGGACTGAGAAAGAAATCAGAGAAACATCACCTTTACAATTGCCACAAACAACATGAAATACCTTGGGGTAACACTAACCAAACAAGTGAAAGACATATATCGCAAGAACTTTGAGTCTTTAAAGAAAGAATCTAAAGAAGACATCAGAAAATGGTAAGATCTCCCATGCTCTTGGATAGGTAGTAAAAATGGCAATCTTGCCAAAAGCAATCTACAGACTCAATGCAATCCCCATCAAAATTCCAGCACAATTCTTCACAGACATTGAAAGAACAATAATCAACTTAAATGGAAAAACAGAAGACCCAGGATAGCCAAAACAACCCTGTTCAACAAAGCAGTGTCTGGAGGCATCACCATCCCTAACTTCAAGCTCTATTATAGAGCTATAGTCCTGAAAACAACTTGGTATCGGCACAAAAACAGACAGGTAGACCAATGGAATTGAATTGAACACCATGATATTAACCCACACAGCTAAGAACACCTGATTTTTGACAAAGAAGCTAAAATTATGCAATGGAAAAAGAAAGCATCTTTAACAAATGGTGCTGGCATAACTGGACACTGGCATGTAGAAGAATGCAGATCGATCCATGTCTATTGCCATGCACGAAACTTAAATCCAAATGGATCAAAGACCTCAACATAAATCCAGTCACAATGAAATACTTAGAAGAGAAAGTGGGTGGTACCCTTGAAAAAATTGGTACAGGAGACCGCTTCCTATACATAACACCAGTAGTACAGACAGTGAGGTCGACAATAAATTCATGGAACCTCCTGAAATTGAAAACCTTCTGTAAGGCAAAGGACACAGTCAACAAGACAAAAAGGCAGCCCACAGATTGGGAAAAGATATTCACTAACCCCACATCTGACAGATGGCTGATCTCCAAAATTTACAAAGAACTCAAGAAGCAAGCCTCCAAAACACCAAAGGAGCCAATTAAAAAGTGGGGGACTGAACTAAATAGAAAATTCTCAGTAGAAGAGTCTAAAATGGATGAGAGACACTTAAGAAAGTGCTCAACATCCTTAGCCATTAGGGAAATGCAAATCAAAACAGTTCTGAGATATCATCTTACTCCTGTCAGAATGTAACATCAAAAACACCAATGACAGTTTATGCTGGAGAGAATGTGGAGAAAGGGGAAAACTCACTCCTTCACTGCTGGTGGGAAAGCCAACTTGTACAGCCACTTTGAAAATCTGTATGAAGATTCCTCAGGAAAATGGGAATCAGTCTACCAAAGCCCCAGCAATTCCACTCTTAGGCATATACCCAAAAGATGCACATTCATACAACAAGGACATCTGTCCCACTATGTTCATAGCAGCATTATTTGTATTAGTCAGATCCTGGAGGCAACCTATCCAACTGAAGAGTGGATAGAGAAAATGTGGTCCATTTACACAATGGAGTACTACTCAGCACGAAAAAACAATTGAATCTTGAAACTTGCAGGCAAATGGATAGCACTAGAAGACACCATCCTAGGTAAGACAAACATGGTATGTACTCACTCATATATGGATTTTAGACATGGGTCAGGGGAGTGCCAGCCCACAATCCCACTTCCAGTGAGTCTGGGAAACAGGGAGGACCCCAAGAGAGATATGCATGGTACCCCAGAGAAGGGGAATGAGGCAAGATCTCCTGAGCATGGGGGAAGGGGAGAGAGAGAACCAGGGGCGAAGAAAGAGGGGGAGAGGAAGACATGGGGGAGCAGGAAGGTTGAGTCAGGGGAAGAATAGAGGAGAGCAGGATGAGAGATACCATAATAGAGGGAGTCATTATAGGTTCGAGGAGAGAGCTGACACTAGTGAGATCTCCAGAGATCTACAAGGATGACACCAACTAGCAAACTAAGCAGTAGTGGAGAAACTACCTTAAATGGCCCTCCCTGATAATGAGTTTGACGACTACCTTATATGCCATCCTAGAACCTTCATCCAATGACTGATGGAAGCAGAGGTAGATACCCACAGCTAAACACTGAACTGAATTCCTGGAACCCAGTGACAGAGAGGAGTGATGAGCAAAGGGATCAAGGCCGTGTTGGTGAAACCCACAGAGACAGGTGACCTGACAAGCTAATGGACTGAACAGCTAATGGAGTCCCACTTTCCATCATCTGTCAAACACTGTTGAACTACCTACCTGGATCATATCTTGTATTAAATCCCATATTTTTTTCTGTAGGATATATAATGGATAGATATATTCATTCTGTCAGTTCTGTTTGCTAGAGAACTCTGGATAATACAATTTATAATATTCCAAAACCCAGAAATAACTTGAGCAGGTAATTTCACAGCAAATTTCACTGTATCCATAAAATGCAATCTCATTAATAAAAAGGAAAGTGCTTATAGATGCACACAATGAAATGATTAATCAAAAATGTCAGGCTGAAGAAAGTTGTCACATAACAAAAACATGCCTACCTTATGATTTTATTTATATGAAACCTCAGGAAAGTGAACTCTCCAAAGCAAATCAGTGATAAGTGGGACTGCCAGGAACAGTGTGAGTACAATTTTTGTGTGTGTACACACACACACATAACACACGCGGGCGTGGCCAATGCATGTATATGTATACATGCAGGTATATGTACATATATGCATATATATAAAGGTATCTGTATATGTATACATAAAGGTCTTACTTATTTTATATGAATGAGTGTGTGTGTGTGTGTTTCATGTGTATTTACTTGCCCACAAAAAAAAAGAGAAGGCATCAGAGCCCCTGGAACTGGGAATACAGATAGTTGTGAGCTACCTAATGTGGGTACTAGGAACAAACTCAAATTCTCTGAAAGAACAGCAAATACTCTTGATTATTAAGCCAAAGTTAATGTCTTTTTTAGAAGAAAGTGTTTACATTTGTCTATTTTTGTGCCGTGTGCGTGTGCACCTGTGTGTGTGGGTGGGGGGGTCTGTGTGTGTGTGTATGACTTGCTTGTGTGCACACGCTCATGTGGGTTCATTTCCTCCAAGTTGCTCAGGAGCTATGATGATAACAGGTCATCTCCACGGGATTCAAGCCATCGTTCCTCCATGGAAAGGGAAGGCACTACGTAGGAAGAGACTGACGCTAGGCTGGGGCTGAAGCTGGGAACCTGAGACAGGTTTGAGCATTTGTTCACGGGAGATCTGACTGATATCAATAATCTCTCTTATGCAAATGAGCATAAAAAAACTGTCTTGTCTAGACCAGAAGCCAGAACTCAGTGGGAGGCAGTGAAAGGGTGTGGTGCAGCTGGAGACAGAAGAATTCATTTCATCTGGGCCTGAACAGAACGGGATATTCATTCATCAGACTAGCTCCAGGGAGACAGGTAGAGACAAAGCCCAGAGGCTAGAAAGTTGCTAAGAGTCCAAGACCAAGGGCTTACAGCCTCTGCCAGGCAAGTGTGGCGTGGGAATTAGCTAGCAGGAAAATCTCCACTTTACAAGTCTGTTTTCAGTGCTATTCTCTTTTCCCCTAAGACAGAGTCTTATTATAGAGCCTAGGCTGGCCTGGAAGTCAAGACCTCCCTCTACCTTCTAAATTTGTGCTGCCATACCTGGCCCTTGAATAGTATTTTCCCGCTCTGGTTAATGGAACTTGAAGTGGGTCTCTGACTGTTGTTCTGTTCTGTTCCTCCCCCCTCTGTCCAGTTTCCCGTTTTCCTAGAGAACTGTCTACACTCCACCCTATCCCAATCCCTGCACATCTTTGAGCTTCCACCTTCCAGCTGAGGAGCCTGGGTAGACAGGTCCCACAATAGGCACATTACCACCAGCATCGGTATCATGGCCTCTGCTGCCTCACCTGAAGACATTCTCTTTCCTGTTGAAAGCTGATTCTGGGGCTGGGGAGGCAGCTCGGTTAGGAGTGTGCTTGCCTGGCATTCATGAAGCCCTGGGTTAGATCCCCAGCATCGTATAAGCCAGGCGTGCTGAATGAGCTGGTCAGTACCCGATTGTAGTCCTAGCACTCAGGAGACAGGAAGATTTGAAGTTCAAGTTTATCCTCAACTACACAGTAAGTTTAGAGCCAGCCTGGGCCACATGAGACCCTGTCCCAAAACAAACAACATTCCAAACTCACGATGCCCTCTAAATTCCCACGAGATCCCTCTTCTCTGGCTTCATCCCCCACTACTTCCTGTTTTTTCCCATGATGCCAGTCTCACTAACTTCCTAGCATGCTCTGCTTCAGGGCCTTGGCACTGCCTCGTTCTTCTTTCTGGAAACTGCATGCTTAGCTCCTTTCCTTTAAATTGCATTCTCAGTGAAGCACACAGTTCCATCTCCAATTAATACAAAGTAAGGCGCCGCCCCCACAGCTTTCTGAGTCCTCCTTGCCTTGTTTGACTTTCCTGTTCTGAATAGTTACAGCCTGTGATGCTATACGACTCACCTGTCAATTATATCTACTACTGTTCTTTTGAATATAAGCGTCTTGAGGGTGGAGGTCTTTGTTTTGTTCATTGGTTTATCCTGGGTGCCTAAATTGTTATCTGGTATAAATAGGACTCTATTTTCAGGGCTATATAAAAAAAATCTCATGAAGAGGCAAATACAAAACTTACCTAGCAGGGGATGTACCATGATCGCAAAGGTGTTTTTACCAGGGTGAAGCTTATCTGGATGTGATTTTCAAATGCAGGAAACTGGATCGCACATTTCATGGTAGTGGAGGATTGCCTGTGTGCTTTCCCTTGGGGGTGAGGGGCAGGGAGGGGAGAGGAAAATACAAGATGGTTCAACAGGTAAAAGCACTTGCTGCCAAGCCTAACAAGCTGAGTTCAAACCCCAGGACCCACATGGTAGAAGGCAAGAACTAACTACATATTGTCTGATTTCCACATGTATGCTGTGGCATTTCCATAACACATACACAAACACACACACACACAGACACAAAATCGGGGCCCATAGAAATAGCCCTGTTTCATTTTGAATTAAGGTCAGAGAGTTCAAAACTATCTTTGCTCTATCAAGGCTAAAATCCTAAGAACTTAAATTCTAAGACGTGGTTACTGAAGGATGTTTGGTCTAAGGTATGGATGTTTTACTTAGATAACAAGAGATTTGGTCTAAGGTGTGGTTACTCTTCATCCTCAAGGCCAGATAACAAGGGATTTGAACTAAGGTGTGGTTACTAACTATTTGGAGGATTAAGGAAGTAAGTCTGTTTGCTCCTTGTATCATGGTAAAAAAGTCTTTTGCCTTTTTCCCCTTTGTGGTTGGGGTTTATAAGAATTTTTGAGCAATAAACTTGAGGCATTCAGTATTCACTGGAATGCCCTCCCAACTCTATTCTGTGTGTCTGTCTTTTCTTTAGTATCAATAATTTTTCTACCTGCCATTTCTCAATCTACACCCCCTTCTTAGATAAGGATGGGGCGAGTTGGCTGAAGCCCCCAAATAAATAAATAAATAAATAAATAAATAAATAAATGGAACAAAATCTAAATACATAAATACATAAAAGAGGTAAATGTAAACTGTGTGTTGTGGTACTTTTTAAAGATTTATTTAATGTGTTTTATATAATGGGTGCATACCAGAAGAGGGCATCAGATCCCATTATAGAGAGATGGTTGTGAGTGGCCATGTGGGTTCTGGGACTTGAACTCAGGAACCCTGAAAGAATAGCCAGGACTCTTGAATGCCGAGTTGTCTCTCTAGTCCAGTGTTGCAGTACTTATAATTCCAGAGGAATTTGGGAAAAATAATGAGACTATGCATTAAAAATTGTTTGTTAACAGAATTTACTACAGAAGTGCTTTTCTGGTGAAATCCATCAATGTTCCTACAGTTTATTTTCAAGTATTTGAGGGATTGTTTGGGTTTTGAACGGCACTTCCAATGCAGAGGACTAAGAAAATCAAACTCTGTTGAGATGCATAGCCTGTCACCTGAAATATGGTCCTTCTCTAGTGAGAAATATGTCTATCCATTCTTTCATCCTCCTATCCACTCACTCACCCATCTACTGAATCATGCATGTATGAATCCACTCATCCATTCTTTCATTCACCCATCCACCCAGGTATCCATCTACCTACCCATCCATCTGCCCAGTGGTCAGTCCATCCATCCATTCTTAGATGCTTCCTTCTTCCATCCATCCCCCCACCTACCATCTGTCTATCTACCTAACCATTTATTCATTCATTCATTCATTCATTCCTTTTCCAAGTACTTTCCTTGTCATTTGTCAGTTGTATTCTTTCTCAACATCATCTATTCTAATATGTTAGATGTGCATCCTTTTTTATATCTGCTCTTATATAATATCTATGTTTTAGATAAGTACTTTTCAGTTATACATATTTCAATCTGCTTACATTTCCTTGGCTTAACAAGAGATAGCCATCTTCAGCTGTGTATGCCTGGACTATTACTGTTCCAATGGTTACAGATGTACCTAGCATATCACCATTTCAGTCTCCTGGTGATGAATACCTAATTGCTTCCAACTCTCAGAGCTCACAAGCAGCCCCATATGTAGGCAGGACAATTTCCAGGACATATACACCAGACTATTAGGCCTTCAGAATGGTTGTTATCAGTTACATTCCAACTAGTTCTTTGTGACAATCTCTAACAATTTCTAAATCCACACTCCTTCAGCCATACCTGGCTATTATCCAGATATTTCATTTTTGTTAGTGTCATATCAAGAGTGTTTTCTGGGTCTGGAGAGATGACTCAGAGGTCAAGAGTACTGGCTGCTTTTCTAAAAAACCTGGGTTCAATCCCCAGCAATCCACATGGTGGCTCACAGCCATCTGTAATTCCAGTTGTAGGGTATCTGATGCCCTCTTCTGGCCCCTGCAGGCACCAGACATGAATGTGGTGCACAGACTCACATGCAGACACACACCCATACACTTAAAATGTTAAGAGACGCTTTCTGTCATCCTCTTCATTTGTATTTCTGTGATTGTCATTGGTTGACCTACCCTTGTACCTTCTACTATGCCTTCTGTCTTGCCTCTTCCCACTGTTCCTGGTCATCACACATTTCCTGGTCTTTGTTTGTTTGCTTGCTTTTGGTTTTTAGAGACAGAATTTCTCTGTGTAGTCCCTGGCTGTCCTGGAACTCCCTCTGTAGACCAGGCTGGCCTTGAACTCAGAGATCCTCTTGTCTCTGCCTCCTGAATACTGGGATCAAAGGTGTGTACCACCGCTGCCCCACAGTTCCTGTATTTTTTATGTTGTTTTACAGAGCTCCTTATGTACTTTAGACAGTAATTTCTTGCTCCTTGGATATTTGAAAAAACATTTCTCCAATCTGTTACTTGCCACTGTGTCCCTGGTTTTCTTTGCCAAACACAAAGCTCTCAGTTTTTATATAATCAGATTTTCAGAGGGTTTTTTGAGGGGGTTATATTAGCTACTTTTCCTGATACTCTCATAAGACACCCTGAGAAGCTAGACTTAAGCGAGGAAGGAAGGGTTTGTTTCTGCTTACAGTTTTAGGGTACAGTTCATCATGACAGGAAAGTGATGGAACTGAGGTAGCTGACCACATTTGTAAAGAGAAGCTTTTTCTTTGTGAGAAACCTTCCCGCCTGGTTCTAGAGCCGCACCAATCCCAAATAAACACACAGGAGGCTATATTAATTATGAAGCTGTTGGCCTTGCTTGTTTCTTACTGGCTAGCTCTGACTTAAGTAATTACCCCATAATTGTTAGTCTAAGTATGTCTCTTACCGGAGAAGTTTCCGGGCCTCCTACCCCATGGCGTTACATCTCAAACTCTCCTTGTGTTTCTCCTACCCAGAGTCCTTCTGGACTCCTAGTCCCTCCTATCTAGATTCCCTATTGGCCAGACAGTGCTTTATTGACAAATGCACAGGACTTCCCCAACACACATTCCTCTCCAGTCAGGAAGCAGCCGGAGCCGGATGCTTGTGCTTGGCTCATTTTCTTCTTTCTACTCAGCTAAAACTGTGGATGGGTGTTCCCACCTCAATTAACCTGATCTAGATGATTCTCACAAGCCAAGCATGCCCAGAGCTTGTCACCTAGGTGACTTCAGATCCTAGCTGTTGGCCATCAAGATTAACCATGATTGCTGGGTGGTAACACACACCTTTGATCCCAGCACTCAGAAGGCAGAAGCAGTATGCTCTACAAGAACTAGTTCCAGAATAGCTAGGGCTATACAGAGAAACCCTGTCTCACAAAACAAAAACAAAAGATTAACCATGATTAGCCACACAAGAGCCATTTGCTTGACCTTATTTTTGACTGTTTTTGGAGGTTTCATGTTTTTAAAACATCTTTCATAGTTGGAGCAATGCTCAGAGGTTAAGAGCACTGGCTGCTCTTCTAGGGAGTCCAAGTTTGATTTCCAGCACCCACGTGACAGCTCACACCCATCTATAACTCTGTGTATGGTGATATTTTATTTGTGATCTAACAAAGCTTGCCTAAAGATCAGTGTGCAAAGCTAGCCACACTAGTTAGCCATAAATGCCAGACAGTGGTGGCACACACCTTTAATCCCAGTACTTGGGAGATAGAGGCAGGCAGATCTCTGTGAGTTCAAGACCACCCTAGGCTATACCAATCTAAAAGAGAAACAGAACCAGGAGGTGGTGGCTCACACCTTTTTTAATTTCTGTAATTTATTTTATAGACTTATATAATGTGTAATATATGTAAGTATTCATTATACAGTGCCATATAAAGCAATTATGTGCATACTTTAAAAAGAAAAGACAGTATCTCATATATAAAATGAAGTCTAATCCCAAATTTTTCTCCCTCATTCCTTACTACAAACTCATCTTTCTGCCACACAGGGAAAATATTCTATTTTTATCTTTTTTAAAATTTTTATTAAAATAAATTTTATCTTAGAAACATGCATGCATACTTCACGTGTCAATCCCAGCTCCCTCTCCCACCCCTCCTCCCTTGTCCCTTCCCCAGCCCTCCACCCAATCCCCACATCATTCCCCAGGGAGGGTGAGGCCCTCCTTGGGGGGGGTGTCTCCAGAATCTGTCATTTCATCCAGGGCAGGACCTAGGCCTCTCCCATGTGTCCAGGCTGAGAGAGCATCCCTCCATGTGGAATGGGCTCCCCAAGTTCCTTCACACACCATGGTAAACACTGATCTACTACCCAAGGCCCCAGAGATCTCTGAGGCCTCCTCACTGACACTACATTCATGGAGTCTGGATCAGTCCCCTGTTGGCCTCTCAGCAATCATTCTGGGGTTCAAGAACTCCCCCTTGTACAGTCAGCTGTCTTGGTGGGTTTCACCAGCATGGTCCTGACACCTTTGCTCATCACTCTTCCATCTGCCAGGGTTCCAGGAGTTCAGTTCAGTGTTTAGCTGTGGGTACCTGTCTCTGCTTCCATCAGTCACTGGATGAAGGTTCTAGGATGTCATATAAGGTAGTCATGGACCTTGTCATCAGGGAGGGGCTATTAGTGTAGTCTCTCCACTATTGCTTAGTTTGCCAGTTGGTGTTATTCTTGTAGATCTCAGGAAATTTCACTAGTGTCAGCTCGTTCTTCAAACCTATAATAACTCCTTCTATTATGGTATCTCTCATCCTGCTCTCCTCTATTCTTACCTTGACTCAACCTTCCAGCTCTCCCATACCTTCTTCTCCCCTCCTCTTACCCCCCTCTCTTTTTTCTGGTTCCCTCTCCCCTCCCCCGATATTCCCAATCTGCTCAGGAAATCTTGCCTCACTCCACTTCTCTGGGGTATCATGCATGTCTCTTGGGAACCTCCCTGTTTCCCCAACTCACTGGCACTGGGATTGTAGGCTGACACTTCCCTGATCCATGTCTAAAATCCATATATGAGTGAGTAGATACCATGTTTGTCTTTTTGTGACTGGGTTACCTCACTCAGGATGGTTTCTTCTAGTGCCATCCATTTGCCTGCAAATTTCAAGATTCCATTGTCTTTTTCTGCTTAGTAGTACTCCATTGTGTAAATGTACCACATTTTCTCTATCCACTCTTCAGTTGAGGGGCATCTAGGTTGCTTCCAGGATCTAGCTATTACAAATAATGCTGCTATGAACATAGTGGAACAGACATCCTTGCTGTATGAATGGGCATCTTTTGGGTATATGCCTAAGAGTGGAATTGCTGGGGCTTGTGGTAGATTGATAACCATTTTCCTGAGGAATCTCCATACAGATTTTCAAAGTGGCTGTACAAGTTTGCAATCCCACCAGCAATGGACGAGTGTTCCCCTTTCTCCACATCCTCTCCAGCACAAACTGTCATTGGTGTTTTTGATTTTAGCCATTCTGACAGGAGTGAGATGGTATCTCAGAGTTGTTTTGATTTGCATTTCCCTAATGGCTAAGGATGTTGAACACTTTCTTAAGTGTATCTCATCCATTTTAGACTCTTCTACTGAGAATTCTCTATTTAGTTCAGTTCCCCACTTTTTAATTGGATCCTTTGCTGTTTTGGAGACTTGCTTCTTGAGTTCTTTGTAAATTTTGGAGATCAGCCCTCTGTCAGATGTGGAGTTAGTGAATATCTTTTCCCAATCTGTGGGGTGGGTGGCTCACACCTCTAATCCCAGTACTTGAACTCACCAAGATCGGACTGCCTCTGCTTCCCGAATGCTGGGATTAAAAGCGTGCACCGCCACTGGCTGCCCCCCCTTTTTTTCTTTGAGACAGAGTCTTACCATGTTGCCCTGACCAGCCTCAAAGTCAGAAGAGATCTGCCTACCTCTGCTTCCCAAGACCCAGTTTAATAGCCTTCAGATTGAACCTGCCTAATACCAGATTAGTACTTTCTTAATTTGTGTTTGGTTGGGACTACATTGAATATGTAGGTGAACTGTGGGGTGCTGGCATCACTACAGCGTTGAGTCAACTATTCTGAGAGCATGGAATGATTTTCCAAAATCAGGATCATTTTCCTCTGTCCTGTATTAGCAACCATCAAGGTGAAATCATTTTCCATACCTGTGCTGGTTAGTTTTTTGTCACGTTTTTGTCAAGTTTGGGTCATCTGAAAGAGAGAACCTCAGCCAAGAAAATGCCTCCATCAGATTGGCCTATGGGCACATCCGTGGGGCATTTTCTTGATTGATTGATGTAGTAAGGCCCAGCTCACTATTGGGGAGTGCCACCCTGAACAAGTTGTATTAAAAAAAAAAAAACAAAAAAAGCAAGAGCCAGCCAGTAAATCAGGGTTCCTCCATGGCTACTGCTTCAGTTCCTGCTTTCCTGTTCCTGCTCTGCTTGAGTTTCTGCCCTAGCTTCCCTCAATGACAGACTGGGATGTGTAAGCTAAATAATCTCTTTCCTCCTTGGTTGCTTCTGGTTCTAATATTAATCAGGGTTCTCTGGAAGAACAGAATTTATGGAAATATGTATGGGATTTAGTATCGTAGCTTGCAGGCTGCGGTCCAACTAGTTCAACAATGGCTGTCTACCAACAGAAGAACCAAGAAGAATCCGGTAGTTGTTCAGTCCACAAAGCTGGCTGTCTCAGCTGTGGGAATCCCAAGGAAGTAGGCTCGTAGTAAAGAATGGACTTGCCACCAGTGAGAGTGAGGGCAAGCAGGCAAAGAGAAAGGGTTTCCTTCTTCCATGTCCTGGACGTGGACGGCCACCAGACTGTGTGGCCCAGCTAAAAGGTGGGTCTTTCCACATCACGCCTGTGCCCAGCCTTTTGGGTTTAAGATAATTACAGAGGTAGTCAGGTTGACAGCCATTCCAGTCATGGTCTCTATCACAGCAACAGAAAGCAGAGTAGGACAACATCTTTTAACTTGTTTGTTATTGTTGCTGATATCTTATTTTTACTACTTACTATTTTTCTGGTTAATTATTGAAGATGGAGTGTCTGTCCCACCAGGTTCTGCGGTTGTTTAGTCTCAAATGAGCACACAGAAGCTTATATTAATTATAAACTGTTTGGCCGGTGGTCAGGCTTTTTATTGGCTAGCTCTCTCGTAATTATTAACTTATCTCTATTAATCTGTGTGTTTCAACGTGGTCATGGTTTACCAGTGAAGCACAGGCCTCTTTCTTCCTGAGCAGCTTCATGGTGTCTCTCTGGTCCTCTCTGTGTTCCTCCTCCCAGCATTCCTCGTCTGGTAGCTCCGCCTATACTTCCTGCCTGGCTACTGGCCAATAAGCATTTATTCACCAACCAATAAGAGAAACATATTCACAGCATCCCCCATCAAATTGTTACTGCTGTAGAAAGACAACATTGATTTTATGTTTGTAAGTTGACTTTGAATTTTTAACTTCAATCCAAACGTCTATTAAATGTTTTGAGACAGAGATTCACTGTGCAGCTCAACCTGACCTTGAACTCTTGGTCCTCCTAACTTCTCTTCTCCAGGTGCATTTGCTGCCTTGGGAGGGATTTATTGTTTTTGCTGCTGCTATTGTTGTTGAGACAGAGTCTCATGTAACCCATGATGACTTTGAGCTCATTATACAGTCAACGATGACCTCAAACTTCTGATCCACCTGTCTCTGCCCCCCAAGTTCCGAGACTGCCGCTGTGTGCCAGCGTGCCCATTGAACCAGAGCTTCACATGCTGGGAAGCACACGGCCAGCTCAAGTACAACCCCCCCCCCAACCCCCGTGCAGTCATCTGCGTTCTTGATGTTGGCATTCACTGTTCACAGATACACCCATCCTTTATATGGTGATTTTACAATCTGCCCAGCTAGCTCTGCCCCTGGTAACTCTAAATGTCAATCTAGACAAAGACTTCCAAGGCTTTCCCGGGGTTACATAACAGAGTAAGGCCAAAGTGGAGCAAGAGCCAGGGACTGCCGCCTCTGTTCGGTGTTGGCCCAACGCGGTGCATCTTTAAAAGGAAACAAATAGAAATGAAACAATGTTCTGGGTCCTGAAGATGGAGGTGGCCTCTTCTTTTAAGTACTTTGTTTTAGTCTACATTAGTTTACAGAGGACTACTGAGGCTCAGAGAAGTGGAGTCGCCTTCGGAAAATTGCACAGCTTAGGCTGTAGGGGTAAAATCAGCACTCGGAGCTGCCGAGTTTGTAATGCTGCCCTCTGTTGGCAGATCTTGGGAAAGCAGTCATTCCGAAACTGCATTTGAATTTCGGTTCCTCCACTCACTGGCTGCCCAGATAAAGCCCGGTAAGGTTGAAATTAGTCCATTCTACTTATCGCTTATTCTGTGTTCTTCATTCATTCACTCATTCATTCGTTTATCTTCTTGGATATTTGGATACAGCGTTGGCCTCAAAGATTAATCCACCTGGTTCTGTTACCCGTGTTGACTATATTTACTATGTGCCAGGAACTTCACTTGGCTACATTGTTTAGTCACTATTCTCCAAAGATAACTATTATACAGTCTCCCCCTTTCTTTTCATACAGAAACTGAGACTCAGGCTGAGCTATGTGATGCAGTCCTATAACCACAACTCTCAGAAGTAGAAGCCAGAGGACCCTGTGTTTAAGGCCTGCCATGGCTTTCCCACCAAAACAAAGAAGCCACCCAACTGAGGCAGAGGCAAGAGGATCTCATCAAATTTGAGGCAACACTGGTTGACATGGTGAGTTCCAGACCTTCTTGGGCTATATAACGTGACTATCTCAAACACAGAAACAAAACTAGAGCCAAAAATTAAAAAAGAATGCTTTGTGGGGAAGGCTGGATATGTTCAAAGAGCCAGATGAGGGGCTGAGAGCAGGTGGTGTGTGTGTGTGTGTGTGTGTGTGTGTGTGTGTGTGTGTGTGTGTGTGCAGGTGCCTGAGGAGGTCAGAGCGTGTTGGATCCCCCCAAACTGAAGTTATAGGCATTTGTGAGCCACCTGTGTGTGTGCTCGGAACCAAACCAGGGCCCTGTGCACGAGAAGTAAAATCTTTTAACCACTGAGCTGTCTCTCCAGCTCCTATTCACTCTTTTTTTAATTCACAGTGTTTTACTTGATGGTGATTGAACTGCAGGAAATATAGAACTCACTCTTAGGAGTCACTAAATTGAAATCAATTAAGTATTGTAACTTCTCTTGGTTTGTTTTCTGAGATGGTCTGTGTATCTGGGTAGAAGGACTAGAACTCACTATGTAGATCAGATTGGCCTCAAACATACAGTGATCTTCCTGCCTCCGCCTTCCTTATGCTGGGATTACAGGTTCCTCTGACAGTGGAAGTCCTACTGTATATGTTTCTCTTATTGGTTAATGAATAAAACACTGTTGGGCCAATGACCAATAAGGCAGTAAGATAGGCGGGTCTAGGAGAGGAGAAGTCTGGGAGAGGTAGGTAGGAGAGCCGACCAGAAAAGTCGAGATGTGGCAGGCAAAGGAGTTGCAGGTCCAGCATTCGGCAAGCCAAGACCACGTGGAAATACATAGATTAGTAGTTATGGGCTAATAATTAATATAGGAGCCCTAGTCATAGGCCAACAGATTCATTTGTGGCTCAAGGGCTGCGGGACCTGCCGGGCCAGAAACATTCACCTTACATTCCTCTGCTTGGTTTATGCAATGTGGAGATCAAATGAATGCCAAGCAAGCACTCTACCAACTGAGCTGCATCTGAGCCCCAGTAATATAACTTTTTCATTTATTTATTTATGTGTGTGTGCTCACACAGCCATACCAAAGCATGTGTGTGGGCATTTTATGGACAATTTACATGAGTTGGGTTTTTCCTTTCACTTTGTGGGACCCAGAGATTAAACTATGTCCATTAGGTTTCCAGGCAAGGACTGGGGAGATGGCTCAGCAGCTAAGAACATTTGTTGTTCTTGCAGAGGACCCAGGCTCCATTCCCAGCACCCACATGGCAGTTCAACTGTCCATAACTCCAGCTCCAGGAACTCTGATACCCTCATCTGACCTCCGTGGGCATAATGCATAAATGTGGTATACAGACATACAGATGTGCTTAAAATAAATCTAAACAGTAATTTTTTAAAGGCAAACACCTTTACCTGCTGAGCTATCTTACTGGACCCTAAGTGTTTCACTATTTTTTCAGTTAGTCTTTGTAGGATGGCCTCTAACACAGGCTCGTGTGTTAAACATTTGACCCCTAGCTACTGGCTCTATTTTGGGGAGTTTAAGGGAGCTGCAGAATGTGGGACCTAGTTGGAGGAAATGGGGGGACCTCTTACCTCTGGGCTTATCTTGTCTTATAGTCTGCTTCCTGTCCTCCACAGGTGAAGAAATGTCTCCAACATAGGCTTCCAAGCTCAAGGGACCAAACAACCACCACCTACTGAACACTCTTAAACCATGAGCCAGAATTATAATTCACATGAGTTTTTCTCTCAGATATAGGTAAGATAAAGCAGACTAATATATTATGTATACTGCTGGGCGTTGGTGGCGCACGCCTTTAATCCCAGCACTCGGGAGGCAGAGGCAGGCGGATCTCTGTGAGTTCGAGGCCAGCCTGGTCTACAGAGCGAGTGCCAGGACAGCCTCCAAAATTACACAGAGAAACCCTGTCTCGAAAAAACAAAAAATATATATATATGTATATATATATATATATATATATATATATTATGTATACTGATACTGATCAGAATTCTTCATTCCCACCTGGAATTCAGTGGAGGCCATTGGGAAGATTACAAGGGTCCCAGGGATGTTGATCCATAGCTCCCGCAGATCAGGACAGACTGTGTGACTTCAAAGGTCTAGCAATAACACAAGAGCATAGGTTGTGTCCTTTGACCTGGATGCACGAGGCTAGTTCATTAAACTAGACAATTGCAGTCTTTCCAAGACCAAAGGACTGGGTCCGGATGCAAGCTCTAGAGTAGGCTTCAACACTGGCAGCTTTTCAGGTGGGTCAGGGGCAGCAAAGACCCAGCTTTGTACTGGCCATCTGAACCACTGAGGACCACTGAGCATTTATAGATGGTCTCAGCTGCATCACCTGGACGTTCTGTATAGATGCCTGGAAAGTCCTGTCCCTGCCACCCACACAAATCTGCTTGATGACTGGGCCCAGTGGGGAAGGGATTTGCCAGGCATGCAAGGTAGAAGTTGTCCTGCCAGCGAACCCTGGCTTTAATTAAAGTTATTAATGAGGACAAAGAGACGACAATTGTCCTTGTTAGGCCCCTTGTACCAGAAGTCTGGATTTGAAACACGGTGGGTCAGTCAGAAGTCAGCACTCCAGAAGGCTCTGCACTGGTAATTACTCCCAAATCAATTTCTGCTTGGCCTCTGGAGTGACCAGCCATGTAGATATGCCTAGGAATGAGGGGTTCTCCAGGGTGTTAAAACTGGAAAGATCCCAAGTGACTCAGGAATAGAGAACCACCTGCTTCCCTCCCTCTCCAGGCGGCAGGTTTGTGTGGGCCTCCAAGCTAAGACGCCAAAGCAAAGGCCATCTGACTGTTTTCCTAAGATGTTCTAATGTCTAATGAGTCTTGAATTTTCTTTTTTTAAGGAGTAGGGGTGGGGATTTGAGACAGGGTTTCTCTGTATAGCCCTGCCTGTCCTAGAACTCCCTCTGTATATCAGGCTGGCTTTGAATTTGGAGATCGACCTGTCTCTATCTCCCAAGTGCTGGGATTAAAGATGTGTGCCATTACACCAGGCTACTAACTTCCTTGAAGGCTAGCTAGCCTTCTCCCCAAAACCTCTCTGTAATAACACCAGCTACCATTTATGGAGTGTTTAAAACATGTCCACCAGGAACTATAGAAAAGAAAATGTTTCTCTTCTCCTTCTCCTTCTTTTTGTCCTTCTCCTTCTTCTTCTTTTTCTCCTATAAATTTTTCTGCTAATCCTAAGAGCTTAAGATTTTTTTTAAAAAATTTAGTGATTTATTTAGATATATAGATATTTCTGTGTGTGAGTGTGTGTATGAGGTACACATGTATATGTGTGAGTGTGGGTGCAGAAGCCAGTAGACATTAGTATCTTTTTCAATTACCTCCCACCTTATTATTTTTTTGATGATTAATCTTTAATTGATAATTAATTTAGTGTGGGTGTGTACTGGAACACACATGCTATGGTGTGTGTATGTGTGCGTGTGTGTGTGTGTATGTGTGTGTGTGTGTGTGTGTGTGTGGAGACTGGAGGGTAACTTGTAGGAGTGGGGATCTAGCGGGTCATCAGGGCTGGCATCAAGTGCTTCCCTGCTGAACCAGTTTACCAGCCTGCACTGAACCTTACTTTTTGAGATAGGGTCTCTCAATGAACCCAGCGCTCATTGAAGCTGCCAGGTTGGCTGGCCAGCGAGCCCAAGGGATCCTCTGTCCTGCCTCCCCAGCAATGGAGACAGGGTTTTCACATGGGTTCTGGAGATCCAAACCAGGTCCTCTTGCCTGTGTGGCAAGCACTTTTACAGACCGAGCCATCTCCCCACCCCCGAGATAAGCAATTTTATTCTTATTTTGCGAATGATGGAACTCAAGCTAGATGAGTTTCACTAAGTGTTGTGGGTGAGTCAGGATGTCTTAGGCCTCTGACTTTAGTGGGCGCTTGTAACCACCACACCATGCTGCTTCTAGGGGGACTGGCCTGCCAGGTGGGAGGTGCCTGATCTTGTGAATCTCTTACAACAGTTGGCAGGAATGCTCAACATAAGGCAGACACTTTGGGATTCTGCAACCTTCTACTATTATATTCTAATTTTTAAAAAGGAATCTTCCTCCTTGGCCCAAAGCAAAACCTGTGGGGTTCAAAAATCAGAGCCAGTGGTGGTGGTGCAGGCCTTTAACACCAGCACTTGGGTGGCAGAAGCAGGCGGTTCTCTAAGTTTACAGAACGAGTTTTGGGACAGCCAGGGCTACACAGAGAAGCCCTGTCTCAAAGAATAAAAAGAAAAGAAAGAAATCAGAGCCATGTCACAGGACCAAGTGGCCCATCTCAGACAATATGGATGCTATAAAGCTATCCATATGGTGTGTAGTAATCCCGGGGCTGTGCTTTGGGAATCCCTAACCATGCAGTTTGAGATCGGAGGCTATTCACATAGCAGCTGCGGTCCTACAGCTGTTGCTACCCTCTGCCTCCTCAGAATCCCTCCCCAGCAGTCTGTGTGGCAGCTCCAGACATCCCTGCTTTCAGTAAACATGACCTTGGCCTTCAGCAGCCAACATGACATTGACATTTCTGTAAACACAATTGTGTTTGCAGTCTTCTGACTGAATCCTGTTACTCAGCTCTTACAGGCAGCAGGTCTCTGTTTACCTGTAAACAGCAGCCCCACTCCCAGGCAGAGAGGTTAGGATGCTATTTGTTTTTGTTACTTTACAGTAAGAGGAAAAGATGATTTGTGACAGGCTGCTGTGTTTCCCTCCCTCTCTCGCATGGGTGAGAACATAATCCCTCCTGCTCTCTCCAAGTGCACACATAGGTTCTTACTCCAGACCAAGAAAAGGAACCAGTCCTTCTTGACCACGGAGTAGCTCTGGAATAACTCTGAAGAATCTGCGGAAGTGGTCTGGAAACAATGTCTGGTGCCACATAGAACAGCTGCATGGATTCCTTGCCTATTGGTGGGGATTCATGAGGAAATCAGGCCTTGAGCTACTGAATAGCTAATTCCCTCATTCTGTGATAGGGTGCCTGACACAAGAAAGGTTTCCTTTGGCTCACAGTTCCAGGGTACAGTCCATTCTGGATGGAAAGTGTGCCTACAAGAGCTGCCACCTTGCAGCCATAGTCAAGAAGCAGAGAGTCGAATGTTCTGTTCCTCTGGCTATCTCCCTGTTATCCAAACCTCAGCTCATGAGATGATGTCAACAGCATTCAGGAAGCGTCTTCTCTACTCTGTTAAACCTTTCCGGAATAACCAGATATGTATTTCCATGATGATTTGTTGATGTCTTGAGACAGGGTTTCTCTGTGTAGCCCTGGTTGTCCTGGAACTCACTCTGTAGTCCAAGCTGGCCGCCAACTTAGAGATCCTCCTGCCTCTGCATCCTGAGTGCCGGGACCACTCAACTCCATGGTGATTCTTAATGTGATCAAGATCACCCTCAGAGCCATGCAGTCCCTTGTGTCCTGCTGCTGTAAATCATGTGCAGTAGGCAAAGAGTGTGCTTTTAGCGGATTTGCATATTTCTTTCCTGAAGTCTTTCTAGTCTTTCTGCAATGCTTCTGTGGTTTTGGTCAGTGTGTGTGTGTGTGTGTGTGTGTGTGTGTGTGTGTGTGTGTGTGTGTACAATTCTTTCTCCCAGTTTAAATTCTAGCTACAAAGCTATATTCTATTTATGTATTTATTTATTTGGTTTTTCGAGACAGGGTTTCTTTGTAGCTTTGGAGCCTGTCCTGGAACTCGCTCTGTACACCAAATTGGCCTCAAACTCACAGAGATCCGCCTTTCTCTGCTTCCCAAGTGCTGGGATTAAAGGTGTGTGCTACCACTGTGGACCAAAGCTGTAATCTTTAGCAGAAAGGTTAGCTTATAAAATTTGTAGATATTTGGTTAAATAAAAAAAAGAAAGAAGCATGTATGGTTACTGTGCTGGAGAGATGACTCAGTGGTTATGAAAGTTTGCAGCTCTCACCCAGGATTTGAGTTCAATTCCCAGAACCCACACTGGGCAGCTCGAAACTCCCTGTAACTCCAGCCAGCCTCCAGGAGATCTGTTTCCCTCTTCTGGGCATCCTCCTTGGGCACCCCATAACGTGGCACACACATGAATAAGGATGAGTTATCAAATATAAACTTCACCTTTCACTAATTCTGGCAACGGCAAATACAGCTTAAAACTGGCCTTTTTTCCCCCTGAAAAACTAAGTTATCAGGGATTCTGGTTGGAAACTTTAGGTTTCACGTGTATAATAAAATAGAGACCGTCATGGTTATTTCTCTCATCTCCCTGGCCTTTGGAAAACTGGGAAGGCAGATTAAAGAATCTATTCTGATTATAAGATTCTTTATCTTATTGAAAACAGGAAAGTGAAGAAAAGAAATGAATAAGCCAACAAACTGGGGGTGCAGAGCAGGAATATTTTCAGGTTTTTGTCATAGCAACAAAAGTCACATGCTATGCTTCAAATATCAAGCTTAAAAAAAAATGAGGCTGGGTGTGGTGGAGCACACCTTTAGTCCCAACACTTGGGAGGCAGGGGTGGACAAACCTCTGTGAATTCGAGGCTAGTCTGATCTACATAATGAGTTCTAGGAAAGTCAGAGCTCCAAAGTGAGAACCTGTCTCAAACATAAACAGATCTGGAGAGATGGCTAGTGATTAAGAGCACAGGCTGCTCTCCCAGAGGACCTGGGTTCAATTCCTAGCACCCACATGGCAGTTCACAACTGTTTTTAACTGGAGTTACATGGGATCCAGCACCCTCACACAGACACACATGCAGGCAAGACACCATTGCACATAAAAATAAATCTTAAAAATAAATAAATAAGATACATTAAAGCAAACAAACCAAAAGGGAAAAGATAGTAGGCAAATTTTAGCCTAATGAGAGCTAATATATTTACATATATTAACATTCTCAAAATCTTTAAGATGTAAAAGTAGAGATTGTCAAAAATATGATTAAAAGGATTAATTCAATAAAATATAAAATAGTATAATAATGAACATCTAATAACATAGCTTCAAAATATACATATAGTAGGGACTGAGACTGTGGTCCAGTGGTAGAAAATTGCCTAGCATATCCAAGGCCTTGGTTCTAGTTCCAGTATTGAAAAAAAAAGAAAAGAAAAAAATCTAAATTATATGTGTCTGTGTATATAAATGCTTAAAGATTTATTTTTATTCATGTGTATATGTTTGCTACTTGTGTTTAGGTGCTTGAAGAATCCCAAGGAGGGAGTTGGATCTCCAGGAGCTAGAATTGCAGGAGGTTATGAACTGCCCTATGTGAATGCTGAGAACTGAACTTGGGTCCAGAGAAGAACAGAAAGTGCTCTTAACTGCTAAGCCATCTCTCCAGTGCGCGTGCGCTCTCTCTCTCTCTCTCTCTCTCTCTCTCTCTCTGTCTCTGTCTCTGCTGTCTCTGTCTCTGCTGTCTCTGTCTCTGCTGTCTCTGTCTCTGCTGTCTCTGTCTCTGCTGTATCTGTCTCTGTCTCTGTCTCTCTGGATCTGTGTGTGTGTGTGTGTGTGTGTGTGTGTGTACACATACTCATTCGTTACAAATAAATGTAATAAAAGCTGAAAGAATTCTTGAAAGACTTTTAAGTTTTCACTGTGATCTTGAAAAGTTTCAACAGATAACTCTTAATAGGTCAAACAAACAAACAAAAATACAAAAGTTTTTTAACTATAATTAGCAATCTTGAACTAAAGGACATACATGAAAGTCTATACTAAACTATTAAAGAATACACATTCCTTTCAGTTATAAGCAAAATATCTACAAAATGTATCCTATAGTTGGCCATATAGTAAATCTCCAACAGCTCAGGCTGTTTCTAACTAGCTCTCATAAATTAACCCGTTCCTATTCAGAGATGCTGTTAAAATGGAAATTATAGTTCAAGGGGTTTGTGATGGACCCTGGGGCTCAGGTTTTTGACGGATCTCCCAGGTGCTATATGATCCTGCTGGACTGCAGACTACACTTCTGAGTTCCAAGGATTATAGGGAGTGTTCCCCTAGAAATGGATCCTAGATACTCTAATGGACTGGAGAGATGGCTCGGTGGTGAAAAGCACTGGCTGCTCTTGCAGAGGACCTAGATTTGGTTCCCAGTACTCACATGACAACTCCCAACTGTAACTCGACTTCCAGGGACTCTGACATCATCTTCTGAAGGCAGCAGACACATATGTGATACTTGCAAGCATTCGAGTTGTCCTCTGATCACTGTACAGGCATGGCACAAGGGCTGTCTAAAAGGGAGGGGAAGGCTTGTGGAGGCCGCAGCAGGAAGCAGCGGGTCGCATTGCATCCACAGTCAAGAAGCAGATAGACAGAAAGTGGACCTAGGCTTCCGACCTCGGCACTTCCGGCTAAATAGCTGTGCCCACATCACCCACGTGGGGTTGCTTCACAGGCTGCCTCATTATCTGGCCTCACTTAGTAGTTGTCTGTGCCTACCGATGGCACCTGGCCTAATGACAGTCTACCCTCTTTATTTTACAGCTGAGACTCCAAGATTAGCAAAGTCTGGGGGCTTTCACCAAATCCTCTGCTCCGGGGAGGTGCTTTGTCCCAGGCTCCAACAAGCTGCATCTGTGTTTTTCTATTCCCTCTCCAAACTAACCCTCGTCCCCTGTCAGCTATGGTCCTAAACTTCATTTTCTTCATCAAAACGTATCTGTTCTGGTTAATATCAGCCAAACACCTTTGTGCTAAGAGACAGAATCAAAGTTAACAATGTAATGAGTAAGCTCTTTCCTCACCAGGCTGTAATGTGAACCCCCAGGGAGTGGGATGGGAGACCCCATCACAGGTGTCGGTGTTGTGGGGGGTGGCGGGGGCTGTAGAGGGAGAACGGAAGAGATCGTGTCACTTGGGATAAGCTTTCCTGAAACATCCAAAGATCCTACTTTTGGGCCTCTGGAGGTCACTGATACTGCAAAGTCCCAGGCCCAGGAGGCCCTCCCTTCCCCTCCTCTCCAGGAAGCTCAACTCTCAGCTAGACAGCTCTGTTACCCAATACCCAGCCCGGAGCAGCCAGCCACCCTGTGGATGGTGTCGGTGATCTCATTAGGGTGAAGGAGATGAGTCAACAGTCCCACAAAGACCTTCTGGCCTGCAATCTGAGAACGGGTTTAGGAAGAACAAAGTGAAGAGGAGCAATGTAACCAAGAACTATCTCTTTATTGCTTTTGGGTTGTTTAAGGGGGTTTTAAAGGATTAAGGCTAAAGAAATGTTGACTGTAGGGAGAGGGGAGGGTGTCGGTTGAACAGAATAGAGGCCTTTGTGCTGACTAAGAGGAGCAGTGCATTTAAGAGAAAATCTCCACAGCCCAGGCGGCTCTCAGGGGAGGGACTGAAAGGTAAAGCTGAGTAGGAATGCCAGGTTCCAGGCCTGTGAGAAAAGGAAAGACAGAGGGCGGCCTTTGCCAGTCACCGACCGGAAGGCCGGGGCCTCTAGACTGCCCAGCTCTTCTGGTCAAGCCCCTTACAAAGTCTCTCTGTTGTTTTTATTTTCTTTACTGTTGTTGTGTGCGTATGATACCGGGAAGCCCATGTGAGTGCCACAGTGCCAGTACTGCTATCAGGGAACAACTCTGTGGGGTCAGTTCTCTCCACATTTATGTGGGTCCCGGGGATTGAACTGGCCTCAGCAGTAGTCTAGGACAGTGAGTGCCTTTGCACGATGTGCCATCTCTCTGATACCCCTACAAGTTGTGACCAAAACCTAAGAGAGATAGATAGTCAGACACCAAGAATGACTGTGCCCAGGAGACCGGAAGTGGTGCCGACACCTGCAGAAAACTGAGGGGTCAGAGGGATTCCAGGCCAGGTCTGGCAGCAAAGCTTTGCATCACAGCTGCAAAGGAGGCAGAGGCTGGGGAACTGAGAGCTCAGGGCTTGCCTGGGCTACTAACTGAGTTCAAGGCCAACATAGAGAACTAAGTGAAATGGGCTGGTGCTACAGCTGGGCATGTCCCTAGTCCTGGAGGGAAAAATGTGGCTCTGCATTAAAACAAAATGGCAATTGCAATAACTCATCTAAGACCTTACTTGGCTACATATGATCGTTCTTTCCTGTTACTGTTTTCCTCTGGTTTTGTAATTTCTTGTGCCCTGTAGGACTTTCTATCCCTGAGCCCGCATCCCTCTCTCTCATTGCAGCATCCTGGTTCCCTCTAACTGTCCTCCTGCACTGTTCATACATTGCCCTTTTATCATCTGGAGCTACTTCCTCTTACAGACACCAGAAGTACAACCTCCAACACCCCGCAGTGGATACAGGACAAGGAGGGGATTTCCAGTGAGGAGAAATGTCCTTGCCAGCCCCATCTCCGTCCCACCTGCTTCACACACACAGTCAAAGGCCTAAGAGCCGATAAGGGCTCTGGGCAAAAGAATGATTTATGCTTTCCTTTCAAGTGAACAGCCTCAGAAAGTCCAATAATACTTTCTATGTTTATCCTTCACCAGATGTTATGCTACCATTCTTCTTGCAAGCTTGCCAGGTACATTTGCCTCTGTGGGGGAATCCGCCATAGGGATAGAGGTGGCAGATCTTGTTTGTGTGCCTGTGTGGGAGGTGGCGGGTGCCTATCTGCATTGGCTTTTCCTTAAAAGCTACAGAGTTTTGGGGGGGCATGGCTCAGTTGGTGGAGTACTTAGCATGCCTGAGGCCCTGAGTTCAGTCACTAGCACCACATAAAAATAGTCATGGTGGCAAGTGACTATAAAGGAGGCACCGGGGAAGTGAAGAAAAAGAAAGTGGAAGTTCAAGGTTGAAGACTGGGGTGTTGCTCAGTGGGCAGACTGCTTGCCTAGCAGGCCGAGGAATCTAGGTTTAAACCCCAGTGCCACACAAGCCCAGTGTGGTGACATAGACCTGTATCCTAGCACTAAAGAGGTAGAGGAGGCAGGGGAATGAGAAGTTCAAGGTTATCCTCAACTATGTAGATTGTTTGAGGCCAGCCTCAGCTGTAGGATACCCTGTCTCTAAAGAAAGGGAGTGGGGAGAAGAGGAGAGGAAGAGGGGGAGGGCAAGAGAAGGGGGAGAGGGGAGGGGAGAAGGCAGGCTATGCAGAACTTTCTGTTGCCCAGCCTTCCTCCTACCCCCCATGTCCCCCACCACCACCCACCCCCCCCCATCACTGCTAGGATACTGGAGATGATGGTGGTTACATTCCTGATTTTGTAATTCTTCCTTGTAGAACTGGGAAGAAAAAATTTCTAATGAAAAACTGTGAAGGGAGTTGATGATACATCTGACTCTCATTCCTTTAAGGACAAGTACATTTAAATCACCGGGAAAGCTTTGATGATTTAAATCATCCATTCTTTATAAAATTTTTATTTACTATTACTATTAAGAAAAAGTGTGTGTGTTTGCACATGCACGTGCACAGGTAGAAGCTAGAGGACTGCTTTGGGGAATGGTTTTCCCCTTCCACTGTGAGTCCAGAGTCCAGAGTCATCAGGCTCAGCAGCTCTTTCACCCACCAGGTCTCCACGCTGGCCTGAAGCATCCTACATCCTTACCCAGGACACACACTGGAATCACCGAAAGAAACTTAAAAACTTGATTTCACAGAAACATCTTTCCAGCCTAGGAAATTCTGATCTTATAATTTTGAGACAAAGCTTAGCAATTTTTATCTTAGTTTCGCTCAACTCCCAGATGATTCCTGATTGATTGACAGACCCATTGACATAGATCTCCTGGCTCATATTGCCAATACAAAGCAAAATGTATGTATCTAGTTATTATCTCATTATTAAGTTCACCTGAACAACCGCAGTTACCGAAGAGGATAAACCCTGACAGCAAAAAGAAACCCATAGGCTCCCTTCTAAACATAGTCTGCTTCTGGAACATAAGTGAGGTTTCAAGTAGCCACAACCAGTACCAAAGACAGTCTACATTCAAACACAGAAAGTTTAGTTTATCCGCCATAGCAGAAGTAGGCTTTTGTTTGTTTGTTTGTTTGGTTGGTAGACTGGTTGGCTGGATTCTTTTTCTTTTAGACAAGAGTCTCACGGTGTAGCCCTGGCTAGGCTGGAAATTGCTTTGTAGACCAGGCTGGCTTTGAACTCCACCTGCCTCTGTCTCTGTCAGTGCTGAAATTAAAGGTGTGTACCACCAGCCAGGTGATGGTGGTGCACGCCTTTAAATCCAGCACTTGGGAGGCAGAGGCAGGTGGATCTCTGTGAGATCAGCCTGGTCTACAGATCGAGTTCCTGGACAGGCTCTAAAGCTTCACAGAGAAACAACAAACAACAACAACAAAAAAGTGTGCACCACTACATATGACACATGCACACACGCACATATGTGCATACACACAGACACACACACACTGTGTGTATGCGTGCACATGTATACATACTTGCCATGGAGCGTGTGGGGAGGTCAGAGGACAACTTTCAGGAGCCGATTCTGGCCTTTCACCTTGCTGAGACAGGACCTCCTTGTTTCTGCTGCCACAGCACACTCCAGGCTAGCTGTCCCACGAACTCCCGGCGATTCTTCACTCTCTGCCTCCCCTCCCACCCTAGGAGTGTGGGCATCACAGATGTCTGCTACTGCATCCAGCTTTTCCACAAGTTTCAGGGATGGTCTCAGATCATCAGGCTTTTATCTGCTTAACCACCTCCCTGGCTCCTACAGAAAATTCTGGCCAGGCAGTGGTGGTGCACACCTTTAATCCCAGCACTTGGGAGGCAGAGGCAGGCGGATCTCTGTGAGTTCAAGGCCAGGCTGGACTGACAGCCTCGAAAACAAAGCAGAGAAACCCTGTCTTGTAAAAACCAAAAAAAAAAAAAAAAAAAAAAAAAAAAAGAGAGAGAGAGAAAAGAAAATTCTGTAAAAGCATAAGTCATGGAAGAGGCATTATGCATACAGCTCAGTAGCAGAGCATGTGTCTAGCCTAGGAAAAGTCCTGAGTTTGGTCCCAGCACAGGAGGAAGAAAGGAGGAGGGAAATGACCAGGAAAGACTAAGAAGATGAAGACAACTTCAAGAAAGAAGGGACACTCAGTATAGGATGTAAGCATGCAACTTTTCAGTTCTGTTTCCTCCATGTGACAGTGGCCTGGGAATGAATAAGAAAAGCCACAAAGGTCTATAACTAACATGGATGGAGTTGAGCTGAAGGAGCCTGATCTCCAGGAGCCATGGCCATCTTAAAGAACAGGCTGTGGTTGAGGTGGGGATGGGAGAGCATGCTCTCGGTGGACTGTGGCTAAGACTAACAGAAGACCCGTGAAATGCTGAGCCTTCAAGCTAGCCCCGTGTATCTCCTTGTTATGAAGCTCTGAGACATGGTTAAATGCATCAACTGCAAGAAGGAAGTTAAAGGGAAAATGGCATGAAATGGTACAGAGGTGAACAGAGTCCTCATTTAGGATGGGGTATGTAGGCCTATGTGTTGTGGAATGTTAGTTTAACTATGGAAAGATGTGCTGCATTTGTTTACCTTGCCTGACTAATAAAAAGCTAAATGGCCAATAGCTAGGCAGGAGGTATAGGCAGGACTTTTGGGCAGAGAGTGTAAATAGAAGGAGGAATCTAAGCTCAGCAGAGATAAAGGGAGACAAAGGATAAGGAAACAGAGATGCCAGGGTGATGCTAGGGTGATGCCAGACACGGAGGAGGCAGGAAAGTAGGACACACAGAATGAAAGAAAGGAAAAGCCCCGAGACAAAACGTAGATGGCTAGAAACAGATTAAATTAAACAGGCTAAAATTAAAAGAGATAGTGTGGTAAGCCTTCATAATTAAAAATAAGTCTCCTGTCTTTATTTGGGAGTGGGTTGGTGGCACAGAGAAAGAGCTCAGTTACACCTATGAACTTTGTGGCATAAGAGCTTTGGAGGAATTAATACTCTTGTTTTATTTTATTTTATTATGTTCTAAGTGTTTTGCCTCCATTTATGTATGTGCACTACCTGCGTGCCTGGTACCCATGAAGGCCAGAAGAAGGCATCAAACCCCATGGAACTGGAATTACAAATGGTTGTGAGCTACAATGTGGGTACAAGGGATTGAACCCAGGTCCTTTGCAAGAGCAACAAGTTGGTCTTACTGCTGAGACACACACTAGCCCCTCACTCCAAATTTTCAAACCGGCCTGCATAGCCAAGGTCCATTTGGAAGACAAACATCACATATAACTAAGTTGGTTGCACAGAATATAAAGAACCATTAGCTACATAAAGTCCTATTAATTGCAATACAAAAAGGGAGCAAAGATCAACACATTCCAGACCCAGCAACTGCAGCCAGCAACTACTATGATAGCGCTTGTTTCCAAGGGAGAGGCACAAATGGGGCATGATGGTGGTGTATGTATGCCTGCAATTGCAGCACTTGGGGAGGTAGGTCAGAAGGGCCAGGACTTAAGGTCATTCTCGGCTAGTGAATTTGAGTTTAGCTTGGGCTATACAAGGTCCTGTTTCAAAAAGGGGCAGCAGGGAGCTGGCCAAATGGCCAAGCCAGTAAAAGTGCTTGCCATCAAGTATAACCTCCTGGGTTGCAAGTTGTCCCCCTCTCCCTCACCACAGAACCACAATAAGCAAATAAATGCATAAAAAATTTAAAAGCAGGACAAAGTGACAGAAACTGATGTTGGAAATAGCTTCAGAAGCAGTTTGCAGGGGCCGGAGTGGTAGCTCATTAGTTAAAAGCACTGGCTACTTTTCCAGAGGACCAAATTCGATTCTCTGCACACACATAAGACCTATATGCCTCACCCTAATGTCTGCAACTCCAGTTCCAAACAATCAACACCCTTTTCTGGCCCCTGGGGGGACACTACATGGTACACAGGCATACATGCAGGCAAAACACTCACATACATAACATAAAAAATAAATATATCTTTTTAAAAAAGCAATTTGCAAAGAAGACTGAACTTCTCTTATAACCTTTTTCTTTTATTATTCGCCAACATTTTTTACCTCATCTGAATATGGTGGAACATGCCTGTAATCCCACAGTACTTGGAGAGTAGAAGCAGGAAAGTCTTGAGTTTGAGGCATTGTCTCAAAAATAAAAATAAAACAAACAAAATTCAAAATGAAACTTACAGAGTTACCTGCTAACTTGTCTAGCAAGTACAAATGTAGTAGACATTATCTATAAACTCAGAAAAGGCCCACAAAGCACTGGCCTCTTTTGTGGAGCAGAACTTAGAATAGCACTGGATTCAGAGCCTTCCCTGGACTGCCAGCCCTCGCCTTTCATGAGTTGCTTCCTAGTCTCCCATTTGTGTATATTATTAATTCATCTAAATCACTTGCTCTTTCCATTTCGACAGATCATCGTGTCATCCGCATTGTGCCAGGAAACCAGGAGGACTCAGATCCCTTCAGTCTATGGCAGATGTTGAGAGACCTTGCTGCCTCCCTGAGGAGGGATCACGAAGGTGTGCTGTTGACCTTGTCAGGTACAAACAAACTGCTTCCTCTGGTCCTGATAAGTTGGTGTGGAGGGGAGAAAGTTTGCTGAGTCAGTAGCTACGTACTGGATGTTAGGAACTACACAGTCACTCCTTTTTACTCGTGGAGGATCGGTTTCGGGACCCCAAAAGGATATCAGAAGCATTGATTCTCAAGCCCCTTGTGCAAAATGCTACACTGTGCTCATCACTTACACACCACCTCCCCTGTGCTTTAGGTTATCTCTGTTGCTTGTAGTAAGTGCCATGTAGATAGATCCTATGCTGTATTGTTTATGAGAATGAGAAAAAAAAAGACTATGCATGTTCAGAACAGTGCAGGCTTTCTAGGCCTACCTATATAACTTTTATTTAATGGGGGGCACATGCATATACCATCGTAGTGTGTGGAAGGCAGGAAGTTGGAGGACAACCTGAGGAAGTTGGTTCTCTCCTTCCACCCTATGGGTGCTGGGGAATTGAACTCAGGCCCTTGGAATTGGTAGCAGGTGTCTTTCTCCCTGAGCCCTTTGGATGACCACTAGCTGCATTTTGATCAGTGTTTGGTTGAACCCATAAATGCAGAACCTGTTGTTACAGGAGGCCCACTGCATTGCTGTCAGAACCACAATGCCATTGGAGTCAATACTTGGTGAATTTGCAGTCATTTCCCAGTATTTGTCTGCCTTCTTCATGGGCAAATCCAAAATGAAGTGGGGTTTCATCATCCCTGCAGTGTGTCTTCAAACTTGCAGCAATCCACCTGCCTCTGCCTCCTGGGTGTTGTGATTAGCAGTGTGTATGGCTATTGAAGTAGTTCTCATCACTCGTTCTCCGGGGATGTGGAATGCTGGTAGAGAGTGTAATTTCATTGGATTCTACTGGGTTGTCCTTATCATGCTGGTCTCTGCTCCATTGGTCAGGCAGTAGTCCACTTTGGTGTTCTTCCAGTTACTAAGAATGTCCACTCATTACCAGGGAACTGCCTTTGTTACTAGGAGTATAACTGCCCAAGTGACCCACGCATGCACAGCAGGGGCAGCTGTGATTACAACTGAGTGAAGACTGGATGTTATCACCAACCATGTTCCTTCTCTTCTCTTTGTTTCCCCTCTCTCTGTCTCTGTCTCTGTCTCTGTCTCTCTCTCCTTCCCTCCCTCCCTCTCCCCCTTTCTTCTCCCTTTCTCCCTCTCTGCCCTCTCCCTTTCCTTCCTCTTTTGATTTTTTAAGAACATATTTTGAAAGATTTTTAATTGGCTGGGTGTGGTGGCTCATGTCTTTAATCCCAGGACTTGGGAGGCAGAGGCAGGTGGATTTCTGTGAATTTGAGGCCAGCCTGGTCTACAGAGTGAGTTCCAGGACAGCCAGGGCTACAAAGTGAGAGTCTAAGGTGGGAAAGGACTTAAATAAGACTGGAAGATGTCACTCAGAAGAATGTTCGTGTCAGATTCACAAAGCGGTTCTGTCCATCTCCAGCACCTAGGCCAGCTCTAGGGAGATGGAGAGAGGGGGCAGGAGGAGGCAGGAGGAGGTAGGAGGGACTTCTGTTCAAGGTGAGGGGCTGGGAAAATAGTTCAGTAGATAAAGTGAGCCTTGTATTCATTAAGACCTGAGTTACCCCAGCATCCATGTAAAAAACTAGGCATGGCCATTTGTATCTAGAATCTCAGTATTTCCTCATCCAAACAGACAGGTCCTTGGAGCTCAAAGAAGAGAGGAGTCGGTCTAACCAAGTCAGCAAGCTCCATGTTCAGTAAGAGATCCTGTCTCAAAAAAATAAAATAGAGACTGGCTGAGGAAGATGCCTGATATCTGTCTCTTGCCTCCACACATGCTGGAACACGTACAAACACGTGCACGCACACAAGTCAAAACTTTAAAGAAGTTGTTGGGGCCATTCCTCAGTTACATAGTGAGTTTGAGGCCAGTCTGGGCTACTGGAGACCCTGTCTCAACAAAATAAAAGATATATACTACACTGCTTTGCAACCCAGCAAATAGATAAAATGCAAATATCATTCACTTCTGTGAATTTCAGTTTCTTCATCCAACATACGAAGAACCAGGAAGCAAGAAAACAGGATGTGAGAAAGGATCAGGTAGAGAAGGCAAAAGAGTATTACTTCGTCCGCGCTGTGGTCCACCCACGGTCTGAAATCCCTTCAGAAACTGCTTTCTAGAAAGCTTTGTTCGCCGTGGGCTCAGGGGCGGGGCAGAGGCGGGAGCTGCAGGTGTGGGGGGGGGGGGAGGAGTGGGGGTAGAGGAGCCGGGGAGACAGGAGGAAGCTTTAGGGGAACTTCATCTACGTGCTGGCGCCGAATCTCCCCCGGTGGCCGCTCCTCCTGGAGGTCTGGGCGGGGTGCTCCTCCCCAGGGCACAGGCTGCCAGACTTCCCTCCCCGTGCCTCGGGCCAAGCCCCGGGGAGACTACAGAGCAGAAAGAATTCAAAGGAGCCTTGTCGGGTACAGGTGTGTGCATTCCGGACCTGACAGCCACCTCCCCCTCCATCTCTCCAGGCCCGGCCGTTTGTCCGAAGGCGATCTGCTAAAGAAAGCAGCCTTGTTTTTGCGCAGTTGCCAACCCGGGCTTCCTGCCCGCTTTTCGCGCGAGCTCGAGCTGGCTGGGTGTCGGTGGCTCCAAGCCGACCGCATCCCGTTGCTTCTGCTGAGCTGGGATACACATGTAAGAGGCAGTGGAGGGAGAGACCTCAGCCTCTGCCCCAGCAAGCTTAAGCCCCCAGATCAGGGCAGTTTCCGACACAAAGTCTGCTCAAAACACGGGGACCCTAGCAAAAGCAGGTGGACAGGCGACGCAGGCTTGGACCATCCTTAGGTAGAGGAGTTCCCTATCCAGCCTCTAGGTGGCAGGATTCCTCCCGAGGACCCAGCGAAGAAACACGCTGGGGATAGCCCTTCAGAGCAATGTGGGCAGAGCTGGAAGACACAGAACATTTTAGTCCATTTCCGAATTGGTCAAGTTCTCACAGGAGCTGGGGCTTAACATCTACGGAAGGCATCACAGTGGGGCAGAAAAGCAGATCAGGGTTCTGGTTCCAGCTGGTGCTAGCAGGCACTCTTTCTATCCACTGAATTCTTAGGGCACTCTCTCCTTCCCAGTCTGTTTGATCTTCCTTTCCGTCCTCAGTCTTCTGTAGGGATAAAACTGCAAAAGAGGAAAACGCATAGATGCCTAAGAAAGCGTCATCCTTCCCTCCTCCAAATACATTTTTCCAACTTGACTCGCACAGCCCAGAGAAGAAACCATGTGCTTTTTGTGGGGGGGGGGGTGGGGGAGCTCTCTAGGGAAGGAAGGAATTCTCTTCCACCCGGCCAGACAAAGTTTCTCTGTGTACCCCTGCTGTTCTAGAACTTGCTCTGTGGGACCAGGCTGGCCTGGAACTCAGAGATACTCAGAGATCCGTTTGCCTCTGCCTCCTGGGTGCTGGGATTAAAGGCAATTGTCACCACTGCCCGGCTGGGAAAGGATTTTTTTTTTTTTTTTTTTTTTTTTTTTTGGTTTTTCGAGACAGGGTTTCTCTGTGGCTTTGGAGGCTGTCCTGGAACTCTCTTGGTAGTTCAGGCTGGTCTCGAACTCACAGAGATCCTCCTGCCTCTGCCTCCCAAGGCGTGCGCCACCAACGCCCAGCCTGGGAAAGGATTTTTAAAACCAAAGAATGAAAACATAAGTGTTCTTTGATTATAACCCCAGTACTAAGTTTTACTAAGCTCAGGGAGGAAAATAAGTCTTCCACAGAAGCTAAACAAGATTTAACGAAGATATTGGATCCAGCTGAAGGAGCAGTCTTTTGAAATATGCTAAGTTATTCACAGGGGAAACATAGACCTCCAGGACGGAAAGTATAGCCGTTATTTGCAGAAGAGTACCTCACCGTTTTCAGGCGTTCCCACACTGACAACACAGAAGGACTCACCTGAAACATTACAGCATTAGAGCTAATTAGAACAGGTCGCAAAATATACAGGACAGGGATGGTGATGCTGCTCTTGGTAGAGTGCTTTCTTAACATGCTCAAAGCCCTGAGTTCAATCCCCAGAACTGCATAAACCTCATGCAGTCCAAGTCTGAACTCAGGAGGTGGGCACTGAAGGATCAACCCGGCAAGGTCTGCAGGCACCTGAGGGATCCTGAGAGCAGGAGAAATTAGTCTTCTGGAGGGAAGAGTAGACTAATTGATTATGCGATGCCAAATGGTCTGTCCTGAAAATGTACAAACAAGTAGCACACATACTAAGCAGGCTGTACTTAGGTGTGTGTGTGTGTACATATGCATGTAACAACAATTAATGAAAAAAAAGAGGCCATGAATTTGAGAGGGAGCATGGAAGGGTTTGGAGGAAGGAAAGGGAAAAATGTTGTAATTATATTATAATCCCAAAAGAAAAGTTTTTTAAAGTTATGTCATCTATCGAACATCTGTGAAAGAGTGCAAGATTTATATATATATATATATATTTATATATGTATATATATATATATGTTGAAACCTCCTGAATAAGTGAAGCAATATCCTGTGTGTCTGTCTTGTGAAAGGTAAAAATAAATAAAAAGAGTGAGAAATTGGTATAATAGTAAATGTGGAGGAAGTAGATGAACAAAATTTAAGCACTTTCCGAAAAAACATGAAAATATATCTAAGAACATTCTGGAAGGACATAAATACACATGAACTTTATTATGTAAATGTACCACATGTGTGTTCTGAATACAGAGCAGACAGAGCACAAAGAAAACAGATGACTGTTTGGGGTAATTACAAAATAATGTTACTATCATATCAAATACTCCAAATTACAAAAAGACTCAATTTTTCTTCCAGTCTCTCTTGTAACTGTAAATTTTTTTTGTTTATTTGGTTGGTTTTTCAAGGATCTCTGTGTAGCCCTGGCTGTCCTGAAACTCAGAGATCCATCTGCCTCTGCCTCCTGAATGCTGGGATTAAGGATGTGTGCTACCTCTGCCTGGCTTATAATTATAATTTTTTTAATTTTTATTAACTTTTTCTATTTAGCTCCTCTTCCCTTCTCCTCTCTCCCCTTCCAGCCTCCCCCTGGCCACCACACTCCCAGTTTACTCAGGAGAGCTTGTCTTCTTCACCTTCCTAGGCAGATCCATGTATGTCTCTCTTAGGGTCTTCTTTGTTACCTAGGTTCTCTGAGGTTGTGGCCTGTAGGCTGGTTTTCCTTTGTTTTATGTCTAATGTCCACTTATGAGTGAATGCATATTATATTTGTCTTTTGGGGTCTGGGTTAGGATGGCTTTCTCTAGTTCAGTCCATTTGCCTGCAAGTTTCAAGGTGCCATTGTTTTTTACCACTGCATAGTACTCCATTGTGTAGATGTACCACATTTTCCTTATCCATCCTTCGATTGAGGGCATCTCGGTTGTTTCCAGGTTCTGGCTGTTATGAATAATGCTGCTATGAACATAGTTGAGCAAGTGTTCTTGTGGTATGAGTGTATATATGCCCAAAAGTGGTATTGCTTGGTCTTTGATGTATGCTGATTCCCAACTTACTGAGAAACCACCATTCTGATTTCCAAAATGGTTATGGTTTTTAAATGAGTAATTTACTCAAGAATTCTCTCACCAGACAGAAGGTGGATCTCTGTGAGTTTGAGAACAGTCTGGTCTACAAAGCAAGTTCCAGGATAACCAGGACTATTACACAAAGAAACCCTGTCTCAAAATCACTCCCCTCTCAAAAAAAGAGTTCTCTCTCTCAAAGGTTGGGTATGGTGGTCATGCTTTAATCCTAACACAAAGAGGCGAAAGCAAGTGGATCTCTCTGTGTTTAAGGCTAATCCGGTGAATTACAGGCTAATCAGAGCTTCATAGTGAGACTCTGTTTCAAAAAAAGGAAGGAGAGATGGAGAAAGGGAGAGGGTAGGAAGGCGTGGCTGGAGAGATGGCTCAGTGGTTAAGAGTGTGCTCTTCTAGAGGACCAAGGTTAGTTTCCAGTACACATGTCAGGCATTTCACAATTGTCTTTATCTCCAGTTCCAGGGGATCCAACTCCCTCTTCTAGCCTCTGTGGACACACACACACACACACACACACACACACACACACACACACACACACACGGCATAGGCATGCACACATACATAAAAATAATTTTTGTTTGGTTTTGGTTTTGTTGTTGTTGTTTTGTTTTTGTTTTTTGTTCTTTTGAGACAGCATTTCTCTGTGTAGCCCTGGTTGTCCTGGAACTCACTGTGTAAACCAGACTGGACTTGAACTTATATATCTTCTTGCCTCTGCCTCCTGAGTGCTGGGATTAAAGATATGCCCCACCTCCACACAGCTGTGGTTGTCTCTTTAAAATTATATATATATACATATATGTATGTATCTATGTATGTATATATATATATATTCGTAAGAATATTTATTTCATGGGTGTATATATGTGTACCACATGTAAACAGGAAACTTGGAAGTCAGAAAAGATACGGATCCCCTGGAACTGGAGGTGCTGGTGTCCTAAGGGTGCTGGAAACCAAGTCAGGGTCCTTTGCAAGAGCAGTCAGTGCTCTTAACCACTGAACCTCTCTCCGGCCCCGTAATTATTGTCCTTAGTTCATTATTCTATGAGTGTAGATGTGTCTGTGTATCATGTGCATGTAGAGACCAGAAGAGGGCATTGGGTCCCCTGGAGTTACAGGTGATTAAAAACCTCCCTGTGAGTGCTGGGAACTGATCCCCAGTCCTCTGAAATAGCAGCAAGTGCTCTTAACAACTGAGCCATCTCTCCAGTCCCCAAGATTATTATACTTAAAGGAATCATTCAAATCATGTATGTATCTGCTTGTTTATTTTGTTGCCAAGGCTGGACTCAAATTCTAGTCTCAGTGATCTACCTGCCTTAGCTTCCTCAGAATAGACTACAGCTATATACACTGCCCCGCCTAGCTATCCAACTTGATTTTGTTGTTGTTTTGTTTCTCAGGCTAGTCTCGAATTCACTGTGTATCCGAGGATGACCCCGCATGTCTGCCCCTCCTGCCTCCATGCTCTACAGTGCTGAGATTACAGATGTTTACATCCATACTCACTTGGGATGGGAACCCGAGGCGTCACGAGTGCTAGCCAAGCACTCTACGATGGGAACTCCATCCTCCGTCCCCAAGTTGTATTTTTAATGAGAAGACATTTGGTAGCAGAGGTGGGCAAGTCTAGCGGCAGACACTTGAAGACCGAGGAGCCCTCCCTCTCTTCAGCCCCTCGCCCCAACTTGTACCCTGGTTTCCCCTCGGAAGGCCAAAAGGCAACTTGGCTGGCTTCCCAGGCAGCTGCCCCCCAAGGGAAAGCCACCCAAGCTTGCTTGTTACTTTGGAGCCGGAGTTAGCAGTAGAGCCCCCCCCCAACAGCACCAGAAAAGCAAGGTAGGATCGAGCAGAGGGCTGGGAGAAGGATTAGCAACTGGCTCACTCTGAGTGTACAGGCTATGAATCTGAGTTTGCAGAGAAGGACAGGGACAGTTGAAGGGAGAAGGCCCTTTGGGCTAGCTTATTCTAGTTTGTGTCTTAGAGGAGGGGTCAAACACCATGGAGCAAGGGTAGAGGTCAGAGGCTAGATAGCTCTTGGGAGCTGGTTTTCTCCTTCCACCTTGAAGGTCCTGGAAATTTGCAATCAGATAGTCAGGCTTGGTGGTCAGGCCTTATCCCCCTGAGCCGTCCCACTGGCCCCTCTTTGTAGATCCTGTAATCTTCCTGAGGGTGGGGGGAGACTGAGTGTGGCGGTGCATGCCCATAGTCTTAGCACCTTAGTGGTGGAAGCAGGAGAGTGACAAGGACAGAGTTATCCTCAGCTCCACAGAGTTCTAGGCCAGCCCGGGATACAGGAGGCCCTGTCTATGAGGGGGAGGGAATGTATGCATGGTAAGATCACCGATTCAAGTTCAGTCAGATGTTCTTTGCTCCAACCCAGTCTCCTCTCTCAGCTGGTTGGAGGAGAACTCTCCAAGCTCCTTTATCCAGGAGCTTCAGTCCAGCCACAGGAGACACTCATCTATCTGGAATATTCTTCCCAGTTTATAAATACTGCCTCCTCCCAGCTCCTGACCTGGAACTGCCTGGGTGAGCTGGCAAAGGGGCCACAAAGACCAGACAAACAAAAACAAACAAACAAAAATGGGAGGAGGCAATGTGTGAGGAGAGTGAAGCTGGGTAAGAGCTGCAGCTGAGGCATCCTCTCCCCAGATGCTAGAGGATGGACCCTGAGCCTGGAGTCCAATCCAGACTCTAGTTCAAAGCCAACAGGAATATTAGAGACCCTGTTTTCAAAGCCAGACCCCTGCCAAGGGCCACACCTTCAAGAAAGAGAGACCTGGAAGAAAATCCCGTGCCAGGAGAAAAGGGGGTACACAGGAAAGAGATTATTTGGGCCTTGGCTCTGGGTGGCAGAGAGACTTATTTTTTTCCAGCTTAAAAAGACCTATATATTTCTTTCTCTCTCTCTCTCTCTCTCTCTCTCTCTCTCTCTCTCTCTCTCTCTCTCTCTCTCTCTGTCTCTCTCTCTCTCTCTGTGTGTGTGTGTGTGTGTGTGTGTGTGTGTGGTGTGTGCACACTCGTGCACTCTCTCACATACTCATATGCTGTGGGCTTGTGTAAGTCAAAGGACAGGAGCGAGCCCCACTCTTTCCATGGTAAGTTCCAGGAATGGACCTCAGACATCTTCACCCAAAGAGCCATCTCAGGCACCCCTACTCTCGGGGAGTCTTTTCAGAGAACCCATAGCCAAGATTTACCCACATCTCTCTTCCCCCCCCCTGCCTTTCTCTCCCCTCCTCCAGTCTCCTCTTGGAGACCAGTTCTTCCTGTGTTGTTCATGCTGGCCTCAAACCCTGCTTCCACCCCCAGCTTAAGGGAGCATCCTGACTCAGCTGGGCCCACAGGTACCTACCACACTGGCTTTGCATTGGCTTTTCAGTTTCCAAGAATAGGGCCTGGTACAGAAGAGACATGTATCTTGCTTTTCTCTTGGGATGAAGAAAGAGCTGTGCCTTCTGCAATGATTTGAGTAGGAGCCCCACAAACTAGAAACTCAATCTCTAAATTTTCGTGTTACTGGAATTAAGAAGTAGGATTCTTTAGGAGGCCGTTAGGATTAGATGAGATCATAAAGGTGGGGCCCCCATAATGGTGGAATGGTATTAGAGGCTCTCTCTCAATGTTTTATTTTAGAAAATTGCAAGGATACAAAAGAATAATATAGTAAGACAATATGAACAGGCCAATGATACCACTCAATAAGTAAAAGCACTTACTGCCAAGCCTGACCTTCTCATGTGTGGCCCTGGGACATGTATGGTAGAAAGAGAGAACTGACCCCTGAAAGCTATCATCTTACTGCCAAGGCTACACACAGGTACAAAAAATAGATGGATAGGCAAACATTTTTGTTCGTTTGTTTGCCTTTTGTTTTTCAAGATAGGGTTTCTCTGTGCAACAGTCCTGGCTGTCCTGGAACTCAATTTGTAGACCAGGCTGGCATTGAACTCACAGAGATCTGCCTGCCTCTGCCTCCAAAGTGCTGGGGTTAAAGGCTTGCACTACCATGCCTGGCTAAGGAAAAAAACATGTTTTTCTAAGCATCCAGCTTCAATTAATTTTAAGTTTTGGGCAATATCTTTGGTCTATTCCTTTACTCATTTTCTCACTCCCATATTTTTGAAGCAAAACACAGCTGTTATATCAGTTCATGTGCAAATATGTCAGTAGAAAAGGCAGTGACACTCGACCTGTGCATGGCGACAAAGGAATTTACAAGAAAAAGGCTAGAAGGCAGAGAAACTCTGAGGTTAGCCCGGTCCAGGGCTAGATCTTGTCTAGACAGATAGATAGATAGATAGATAGATAGATAGATAGATAGATAGATGATAAATCAAAAGTTCCAGCATTTGCCTTATTTTCCTTTCCTATCACTGTGATGAAATACTCTGACAAGAAATTAAAAAGTCAATAGGAAAGGCTTTATTTTAGCTCACAGTTCATGGTGCAGTACATCTTGCAGGAGAACCAAGGCAGTGAGGCATTGTAGCAACTAATCTTGTATCCACAGACAGAGAGGGGAAAAATGCATACATTCTGATACTCAGGGTTTTTCTCCATTTATACAGCCCAGTCAGGAAATGATCTTACCTACAATTAAGATAAATCCTCCCACCGGTGGTGGCACATGCCTTCAAACCCAGCAGAGGCAGGTGGATTTCTGTGAATTCTAGGCCAGCCTGGTCTACAGGGCAAGTTCCAGGACATCCAGAGAAACCCTGCCTTGAAACTTGAAAAAACAAAAAACAAAAAGGAAGATAAGTCTTCCCGTATTAATTAATCAAGATAATTAATTCCCCACCACAGATATTCCCCTTGTCCCATTTCCGAGGGGATTCTAGATTCTGTCAAGTTGACAGTTACCTTGATAGTTAACATTGTCACAATACTTAGCCCTAAAATGAAGCTATTCAATCGTTAACGGGTGTAAAGGTCACCAAGCCTATTGACTACCTAAGTTCAATTCCTGGAATATAATAGAAGGACAGAGACAAATTACACAGGTTGTCTTATGACCTCCATATGCCTGCTATAGTACATGTGTCTCCATGAATATATATAAACGTATGACCCCATTTACAGACATGCACATATATTTTAAAAAAATTTTTTAAAGCAGGGCTTAATGGCACATTCCTTTTTTTTTCCCCCTTTTGGTTTTTTGAGACAGGGTTTCTCTGTGTAGTTTTGGAGCCTGCCCTAGAACTAGCTTTTGTAGACCAGGCTGGTCTTGAACTCACAGAGATCCTCTTGCCTCTGCCTCCCAAGTGCTGGGTCTAAAGGTGTGCACTACCACTGCCAGGCAACGGCACTTTTTTTTTCCTGGTTTTACAAGACAGGGTTTCTCTGTATTATTTTGGAGGCTGTCGGTCCAGCCTAGCCTCAAACTCACAGAGATCTGCCTGCCTCTGCCTCCCGAGTGCTGAGATTAAAGGCGTGCGCCACCACTGCCCGGGTGGCACTTTTTTTTAATACATAAATTGTATTTAAATCAGAAACAATCTTATTTTACATATCAATCCCAGTTTCCTCTCCCTCCCATTCTCCCAAGCCCTCCACCGTCCCCCCCATCCCATCCCCCATCCACTCCCCAGGGAGGTTGAGATCTTCCATGAGGGATCATCAAAATCTGTCAAGTCGCTCCTCCTCCTGCTCCTCCTGTTTGGAGCGCAGTGTCCGGAGCCGGCTGGGGGGTTCAGTACCTTCTCCTCTGTCCCCAGCCGGAGCCCGGAGCCCCCCTCCCCTTCCTTCCCACCCCCTCCCCTCCCCAGCCATGCCCTCCCCTTGTCCCGGGATCGCTCCGTCGCACCCACCATGATGGAAGACGACGGACAGCCCCGGACTCTACACACACAAGCTAAGACATATTGTTCTATCTTCAGAAAACAATATGGTGTTTATAGCCTAGATATGTAGGTAACCTCTCCAGAGATGTGACAGAAGTTCTTATACTCCAGTTATTCAGTCAGATCGGACCCTGTAAAAGCTGTAAAATGATAACAGAGCATACAAGCAATGACCCATATTGCTTTGTGGAATTTTATGAACACAGAGATGCAGCTGCTGCATTAGCTGCTATGAATGGGAGAAAATTTTTGGGAAAGGAGGTCAAAGTAAACTGGGCAACAACACCAAGTAGCCAGGAAAAAGATACTTCCAATCACTTCCATGTGTTTGTTGGGGATTTGAGTCCAGAAATTACAACAGAAGACATCAAATCAGCTTTTGCCCCCTTTGGTAAAATATCAGATGCCCGGGTAGTTAAAGACATGGCAACTGGAAAGTCCAAAGGCTATGGTTTTGTATCTTTTTATAACAAACTGGATGCAGAAAATGCAATTGTGCATATGGGGGTTCAGTGGTTGGGAGTTGGGAGATCGACAAATCAGAACCAATTGGGCCACACGTAAACCGCCTGCCCCTAAAAGTACACAAAAAACTAACACTAAGCAGTTGAGATTTGAAGATGTAGTAAACCAGTCAAGTCCAAAAAATTGCACTGTGTACTGTGGAGGAATTGCTTCTGGGCTAACAGATCAGCTTATGAGACAAACATTTTCACCATTTGGACAAATTATGGAAATTAGAGTTTTTCCAGAAAAGGGCTATTCTTTTGTCAGATTTTCAACTCATGAAAGTGCAGCCCATGCCATTGTTTCTGTGAATGGTACTACAATCGAAGGACATGTGGTTAAATGCTATTGGGGTAAAGAATCTCCTGATATGACTAAAAACTTCCAACAGGTTGACTACATTCAGTGGGGCCAGTGGAGCCAAGTATATGGAAACCCACAACAGTATGGGCAGTATATGGCAAATGGGTGGCAAGTGCCTCCCCATGGAGTATATGGGCAGCCATGGAACCAGCAAGGATTTGGAGTAGATCAATCACCTTCTGCTGCTTGGATGGGTGGATTTGGTGCTCAGCCTCCTCAAGGACAAGCTCCTCCTCCTGTAATACCTCCTCCAAACCAAGCTGGATATGGAATGGCAAGTTTCCCAACACAGTGAACTGGGGCTCTAAACACAATTGTAACTCACCATAGGCTGCAGTTTCCTGTGACACTCTGAAGACATGAAAAGTAAACATTGGAAAGTGAAAATATTTATTTTAAAAATTGAAATGTTGGAACCTTTAACACAGCTATGCTTGGTGAAGGACACGTATCTTCTAGTTCTGCCTTTTTAAGTTTTTGTTCATGATGGATATGAACATGATTTTTCTTTGTGTACAAAAACTAAAATAAAGTCAATATGGACAATTCTGACTAAAAAAAAAATCTGTCAAGTCATTTGGGGCAGGGCCTAGGCCCTCCCCTGTGTATCTAGGCTAAGAGAGTATCCCACCATGGGAAATGGGCTCCCAAAGTTTGTTCGTGCTCTAGGGATACATCCTGGTTCCACAACGGCAAACTCTTTTAATCCCAATCTTTAGAAGGCAGAGACAGAGGCAGGCAGATATGTCTGTGAGGTTGAGGCCAGCTTGGTACACATAGAAGTCCAGGACAGCCAGGACTACATAGAGAGACCCTGTTCCAATAAGCAAATAAATAAATAATGATAATAATCATAAAACAATAAACTAGAATATTAAGAACAAAACAGACAGGCTAAACAGTGCACAGACTCCTGACTACGCTCTCCCCAGGGGCGACACGCTAACACCAAGCATGAGAAGCCCTCTTTTGAGTTCTTTAGGCTTACCCAGGAGACTGCCCAAACATTTTAGGTCATTGCTGTTGCACTGTGTTGATTCTCAGGGGTGGAAGCTAAGTCCCTACTGCTAAAGACAGCAGGCACTTCAGACACAGGGCCCAGAGGACCTGAGATGGATCTGACCCCTCCATGACGACTAGCTTTCATTGGACCAGAAGATGCCACGCAAGCTTCCAAAGGAGGCTGAGGCAGGAGGGTAGCAAGGCCAGTGTCCTTCTGACCTATGAAGTGAGTTCAACACCAGGTTGGACAATTTAGTAAGACCTTGTCTCAAATTTTAAAACAATTGGAAGAGGCTGGGAGAAGAAACACAGAATAAGGATAGCTGGATAGGAAAGAGGTGAATGAACATGAGACAAAACTGGACACTCCCGGGTGGAAGGCAGTTTCCACCCTCAGACAGGTTTAGCCAAGATGGGAAGTGGCGGGAAGCCGCTGTGGCCAGTGGGAGTTTTAGTGTGCAGGGAACAGAAAAGTAAGACAAGTGAGGAAGAGTAGAGGCGGCATTTCTAACCATGGATCACTGGCAGAATGTCAGTGCCAAAAAGCAAGCACATGGCTTGATTTGGGGGGCCCAGCTTCCATGACAGAGGCAGAGATCCAAAACCTATAATCTCTAGCGTCCCAGAGACTAAGGAGGATCGTTGCAAAAGGCAACGACTGATTTCCGTGATTCATCAAACACGGATCAGGTGCCGGGATCCTGGAGCCGAAAAGACATATGGTCATCCAGAACTGGGATTTTTGACCTGTCCGAAAACGAGAGAGACCACAATCTCGATAAATCCTAAGTCATGGAAGCAAGGGAGGGGCAGGCTTACCAGACATGGCGATAGTGGATGGAAGAATACAGAGATTCTTAGTTGGAAAAGCGACTGAGCTGAAGTTTACAGGTTGTCGGCATCTCAGTCAAAGCAGGAGGAGATGCGGGAAAACCTGCCGAGTCTTGGCACCACATGTTGTTAATTAGGGAACCAGGGCCGGCATGATGGACAGAGCACAAGCCATGGAGAGCATATTAATCATAGTTTATTATAGCAAGACTGAAAGGGGAAGCAGACATGACAGAGAGAGAGGGGAAGATGAGAGAGAAGAGATGATGAGAGTGGATGAGAGAGAGAGAGAGACAGAGAGAGACAGAGACAGACAGACAGACAGACAGACAGACAGAAAGGGAAGATGAGAGAGAAGAGATGATGAGAGAGAAGAAGACGAGAGCGTAAGTGGGTCTGTCTTTTAAAGGGATCCTTTGCACCTGTGTGCAGACTGGTTCTCATGGAACTCTGGACTGGCTAGAGTGCTGCCAATGTAATACCTAAATCTTTCAGTGACTCTTTCTCTGTACTTTGTGTGAACATTTTGCAGCAACTGTGTTTTTGCAATTATACATCTTATTAGGACTCCTAACCAATGGACCAGCATGGTGGGGTACCATGCCTTCAGTCCTAGCACTCTTGGGAAGCAGAGGCAGACACAGGTCAACCTGGTCTATGCAGCAGCATTCCAGGCCAGTCAGGGTTACAGCACAAGACCCTGTTTTTAAAAAATTTGAGCAGCAGCAGCAACAACAAAACCTTCTTGAGTCCTGATATGAATGGGAGAAAGAGATAACTATAAACAGGAGCCATGCTGAAGGACCATGGTCTTCCTAAGGTCTACCTCTCCAGGCACCTGCTCTTGCCTTGAGGCTGGAACGGGCTGCTGTCAGGGATCCCATCATTTATCATTTGGAGGGCATAAGCTAGTCCAGCACATGGATGGAAACCATGGTGGTAAGATAAGTTTCATTCTTCTCTCAGGCTCATTCTAGCAGAGGGGACCTTGCTTGCTTTTGATAGTGAGAGGAGATAAGAAAGTGAGATGAGGGGGACTGGAAAAAGAAGCAGGAAAAAGCCAGGCGGTGGTGGCACACACCTTTAATCCCAGCATTGGGAAAGCAGAGGCAGAGGGATCTCCATGAGTTCAAGGCCAGCCTGGTCTGCAGAGTAAGTGCCAGGACAGGCTCCAAAGCTATACAGAGAAACCCCGTCTCAAAAAAATAAAAATAAAAAGGAGGAGGAGGAAGCAAGATGAAGGAAATGGAAGAAGGGAGCAGAGGAGACTGGCGTGAGCTTTGAGGTTTCAAAACCCTGTGGTGTTTCTGATGTGTTCGTTTTGTTCCAGATGAGAGCTCTCAGCCTCCACCTGATTATCAGGCAGACCCCAACACTTTGGAAATGCAAGCCTCTAAAATAAACTCATCCCTTCATAAGATGCCTTGGTGACAGTGCTTTATCACAGCAATAGAAAAATAAGATACCTAATAAGTCTATGGCCTGAGTGCCCATGGGTGTAGGGCTGTCCTCTGAACAGGAGCAACCTACCAGAGGCTAGACCACCGCCCCTCCCTAGAACACCAGCTGTCCCTCTCCCAGCAGCCATGAACGGCCAACTGTTCCTCAGCTAGGAGTGGAGCCAGTAGAGTCCCTCCCTTGTCCCCCATGGAGTGCTGACTAGCTTGATCTCATGCAGGCAACCACAACCATTGTGAGTTCATGAGTGCCACAGCCCCGTCATATCCGGAAGACATTCATTATCCCTCAGGAGTCCTCCCAGGCCCCTGGCTCTTGCAATCTTCCTGCCCTGTCTTCCGTGATGGTCCTTGATGTCCCACGATGAGCCTTGAGGGGAAAATGTGTGATACAGATGCCTCATGTAAGGCTGCACACTCCACAGTCACCTACCCTCTGTGCTGTGACCAGTGCTGGGCCTCTGTATTAACCCCCTGTTTGCTGAAAAGAAACTTCTCTGAGGAGGGTTAAGAGCTCTGCTAATCACAGGGCAGCATCCGGATTCCAACTCTGGAATTTTAGGCATTTGAGAGGTAGAGAGGAAGGAAGACACCCAGAATGAAAAGTCAACCTGATGATATAAGTACTATTTTAATTTTGGAGTCACCTAAGAGGGGAGGATAAATATACATTACAGTTTATTGTTAAACATGCAGCATTCGGAATGTTTAGCATTCTTACCTCAGCCGTCCAAGAAAACTCAAAATGTCTATTGCTGCAAATGAAGATATTCCCAAACATGGCAGCTTTCACGGAGCATTTATTATCTGGAGAAGGTTTGGTGAATCCATGAACCCAGGGGCTGCTTGATTAGTGATTCTGGCTGAAGGTGTGTCATGAGGATGCTGTCTATATGGCCATCCAGGACCACAATGGCCTACAGGCCTACCTGTGTTGTATCCTTTTAAGATGGCTCAACCTCACTAACTGGAGGCCATATTCCTTGTCAGCTCAGTCTCCACAGGATTCCTTGGGCATTCTCATGGCATGACCCCAAAGAGTGGCAGGAATCCGAGGTAGAAACTACAGTATTTTTTATAATCTAACTTCAGAAGTCACCGTCACCAGTTTCATCATATTCTGTTGGCCACAGAGCATCTGTCTTGGGGTTTCTATTGCTGTGATAAAACATCATGACCAAATGCGATTTGAGGAGGAAAAGGTTTATTTCATCTTATAACTCTGGGCTCACAGTCCATCACTGACGGAAGTCAGGGCAGGCACTCAAGGGAGGAACCTGAGGTAGGGACTGATGCAGACAGAGGTCATGGGAGAGGAGCGCTGTAAGTGGAAATTTCCTGTCTTGGAGCAGCTGGGTCCCAGAGTTAGGATCACACTTCAGAGCGCTGTTTATTGACCGGTTCCTTGTGGCTTGTTCGGCCTGCCTTCTTTCCTTCCTTCTTTCTTCTTTTTTTTTTTTTTCAGCCTACTTTCTTATAGCACTCAGGATCACCTGCCCATGGCAGAACCACACACTGTGGACTGGATCCTCTAACATCAATCAAGAAAATATCCCACCAGTTGTCCACAGGCCAATCTGGTTGGGGCACTTTCCAAATTATGGCCATTTTAAGTTGACATAAAGCTAGCCAGCACAGCAGCCCTGATACAGTATAGAAGAGAAGTGCAGGGTGCCATGAATGGCAGAGGGTGGAGATCCTACACGAGGGCGCCTCAGCTCACCTACCCTATAATGATTCAGCAACTGCTCTTGTGGAAATCTGTCATGGATACTGTTTTAGCTAGTGTTGCTATTGCTGTGACAACATACCAAAAGCAACTTGGTGGAGAAGGTTTATACCTCCATATAACAGTTCATCATCAAGAGCAGTGAGGACAGGAACTCAAACATGGTAGGAACCTGGAGGCAGGAGCTGACGCACTGGCCTTGGAGGGGTGTTGCTTCCTGGCTTGCTCCCCCCTGGCTTGCTGAGCCTATTTTTGCTCAACTTACTTTTTTAAATTTATTTATCTGGCCGGGCGTTGGTGGCGCACGCCTTTAATCCCAGCACTGGGGAGGCAGAGGCAGGCGGATCTCTGTGAGTTCGAGGCCAGCCTGGTCTACAGAGCTAGTTCCAGGACAACCTCCAAAACAATACAGAGAAACCCTGTCTCAAAAAACCAAAAAAAAAAAAAAAAAAAAAGAAATTTATTTATCTGATTAAAGACACGTGCCGTCATCGCCCAGATTCAGCTTTTTCTTTTTATTTATTTATTTATTATTTTTTAAAGATTTATTTATTATATATACACTGTTCTGTCTGCATGTCAGAAGAGGGCGCCAGGTCTCATTATAGATGGTTGTGGGCCATCATGTGGTTGCTGGGAATTGAACTCAGGACCTTTGGAAGAGCAGTCAGTGCTCTTAACCTCTGAGCCATCTCTCCAGCCCCTTATTTATTTATTATTATTATTATTATTATTATTATTATTATTATTATTTTCGTTTTTGATACAGAGTTTCTCTGTGTAACAACCCTGGCTGTTTTGGAACTCATTTTGTAGACCAGGCTGACCTCAAACTCCTGCCTGCCTCTGCCTCCTGGATGAGTGCTTCAATTAAAGGCATATGCCACCATGCCTGGCTTAAGCCTACTTTCTTAAAGAACTCAGGACCACCTGCCCACAATGGGCTTGGCCCTCCCCCATCAATCACTAATTAAGAAATTACTCTATAGGCTTGACTACAGCCTGATATTATGGAGGTATTTTCTCAAGTGAGGTTCCATCCTCTCAGATGACTATAGCTGGTGTCAAACTGACAGCACAGATGTTTATCAGCCAGAAATTCCTCTCCTCCTTACATTTTCTGGAGCTACATGTTCTGATGAGACTATTCCTAGAAATATTGTTGGTGATATCCAATACAACTTAGTTAAAAAGCTGGGCATGGTAGCTTATACCCAGCACTTGGGAAGTAGAGGCAAAAAGATCAGGAATTCAGCTAAGTGGTGAGTATGAGGCTAGCCTGGGCACGTGAGAGGCCTAGAGACCTAAGTTTAATCTCCAGGCCCCACATAAAGCTGGAAGGAGAAAAACAACTCTGAGACTGTAAGCAATCCCCCAATTAAATGCTTTCCTTTATAAGAGTTTTCCGTGGTCATGGTGTCTCTTCACATCAATAGAGCATGACCTAGACAAACAGTAATGGCAATAATATGTGAAACCCAGCATCAGCAGCAATTCATTGCAAAGTACATACTGTCTGCACGACAGAGTATTTCATGGCAAAGAAGAAACCAACTACAGCCATGTGTAATAACTTTGCTGCATCTCACAATGTTGAAAAAGAAGCCAGGTGAGCCAGGCATGGTGGTGCAGACATGTAGTTCCAGCTCTTAGTTCCAGTGAAAGGTCAGCATGGACTACAAAAGACATTGTCTCAGGCTTGGCTTTGGTGGCACACGCCTTTAATCCCAGCACTCAGGAGACAGACATAAGTGGATCTCTGTGACTTCGAGGCCAGCCTGGTCTACAGAGTGAGTTCCAGGACAGTCTCCAAAACAATACAGAGAAACCCTGTCTCGAAAAACCAAAAAAAAAAAGATGTTGTCTCAAAAAAAAGGCACCAATCAGACAAGGTCATGGAGCTCAGTTGTGAAGTTCACAATTAGTCTGTGTGTCTGCAGGCATTATCACATAAGAAAATAAACCAGGCCAGTGTATACGGTATTAATTCCCAATGATAAAAAGCTCAAATAGGCAAAAGCAGGGCCCTATCCCACCATGCTCCACAGGGTCTTGCTTTATGAAGCCCAGGCTGACTTCAAACTCAAGATGATCCAGCCTCAGACTTCTAAGATGATCTAACCTCAGACTCCTAAGAGTTGGGGTGATAGTAGTAAGCCAATACACACACACACACACACACACACACACACACACACACACACACACACACGGATACAGATATATAGATATAGTACATGTATATAGATAGATAGATAGATAGATAGATAGATAGATAGATAGATAGATAGATAGATATATGTGTAGAGAGAGAGAGAAAGTTTGGTTGGGTGATTGGTTGGTTTGATTTTGTTTTGTTTTGGATAGCTCTCTTTATATAGCCCTGAATGGCCTGGAACTCCCAGAGATCAGCCTGTCTCTGCTTCCCAAGTGCTGGGATTTAAGTAGTACCATGCCTGGTTTACACTCTGCTTTAAAGAGTTTGGAGTGTGTATGTGTATTGTATATATGTGGTTTTACCTTAGCTTTTGAGATAGGATCTCTTCATTGAACCTGAAGCTTTTCTTTTCAGCTAGACTGGTTGGTCATTGAGCCCTCAGAGCCAACTGTCTCCATCCCCCCCAGCACTGGAATTACAGTTGCCTATGCTGGGGATTGAACTCAGGTCCTCATGCTTGCACAGCAACTACTTTATCCATTGAGCTATCTCCCTGGCCTTTGAAAAGGCTTGTTTGTTTTTATGTGTATGAATTTTTTTGCCTTCATGTATGCACATGCACCAGAGCCTGCCTGGTACCTAAGGATGTCGGGAAAGGGCTTCCAATGCCCTGGGACTAGAGTTGTGAATGGTTGTGAACCAACCTGTGGGTGTTAAAATGGAACCCACATAGCAAGTGCTCTAAAATACTGAGCCATTTCTTCATCACTTCCTTAAAGAGTTTTACAGTATATTTTTGGGATGGCTTTTAGCAGTAGATTTAGGACTCTGTTCTAACATCTCACCGTAGAAGACACTCAACAATGATAACAATTGGAGTTAATTAAGTGCAGAGTGATCCCTGTCCTTCTATCAGGGTAAGTGATGAAGATTTGTATTCCCAGCACTTGGGAGGCTAAGGCAGGAGGATTGCCATGAGTTCAAGGCCAGCCTGGGTTACAAAGCAAAACCCTATCAAACAAAACCAAACCTGCCCTTGAAAGCTTGTACCCTCAGATCAGTGATGAGCTATGACTCTACAGTCAGGGTGACCCCAGCTGCACAGCTTCACATGGCACTGAGAGCTCAGCCCATCGCTGTGGTGAAGCCTCTCCTTCTAGAAATGTTAGCCCTGGAGGAATGTCTGTACCGTTTTGCCTCCCGAGCCCCACCCACTGTGTCCAGCTTTTTTGAAGTCCTTTTGTCCAGCTGACAGAAGCCATAACTAAACTAGCTGACAGGAGCTGAACTGTGGTTTCCCTTTCTTTCACGGCTCCCCAGCCTTAGTCTACAACGAGCCTTCCAAGTTCATTACTGCAGACGGGCCTGGTGGAGACTCAGGGGCTGCAGCAGAAGCTTATTATCCAGCCTCGGAGTAGTGACCACTGGCCGGCAGCCGCAGTCCTCCTGAAACACACAGTCACATCCAATTAGAAGAAACAAGAAGCTCTTTCCTTTGGAGCCCATTAACAAATTAGTCCTACCACAAACTGAGAGGGACTGGATGGGACCAAATACCTTTTGCCCACTGGATAATCTGATAATTTGGAGAAGAAACAGTGCAGAACACTGGTGGGGTGGGGGGGGGGGTCAGGAGTAGGAGTGGCAGGTGGGGAGGGGAGGATCTGACCCAGGGCCTTTGCCACAAAGCATAGAAACCTTCCTGTTATTCTGTTAGGATGGCCAGAGAGTCAGCAAACACAGCAGTGATTTCTTAAATTTAGTTTTTTGTTCTGTTTTGTGAGACAGTTTCTCTGTGTAGCCCTGGCTGTCCTGGAACTTGCTCAGTAGGGTAGGGCTCGGATTAAAGGCATACACCACCACCACCACCCAGTCCTACAGCCTGATAGTATGGATGCATTTTCTCGTTGAGGCTTCCTCCTCTCCAGGGACTCTAGCATGTGTTAACTTGACATAAAACTAGCCAGCACAACTATAAAATTTCCAAACAGAAGGTTCTGAGAGACTTTATACCAATTCACATGCAATGCAAGAGGGTAGTTTTTATTCACAGATCCTATATATTTTGACAAAGATCATATGAGCAATTTCTGACGTAACCAACAAGGCAGGAAAATAGATTGATTCCTTCAAGAATGTAACATAAAAGTGACACAAGGGAAAATAGAAAATTCTAAATTGTCAAACATGTTAAAGCCATCTTAAACACTGGACGGTGGTGGTGAATCCTTTTAATCTCAGCACTCGGGGAGGCAAAGGCAGGTGGATCTCTGTGAGTTCAAGGCCAGCCTGGTCTACAGACTGAGTTCCAGGACAGCCAGAGAAACCCTGCTACACAGAGAAACCCTGTTTCAAAAAACAAAAATAAATAAATAAATAAATAAGATAAAAATTGTGTGTTCATATTGAGACCAGAAAGAGAAGGTGAGGGCTTCCTTTTTAAACCCTTTCAGAAAAATAAATGAGAAAACAATACTTTCTGTTACCCATCTTTCAGTTGTTATGACAAAAATACTGAAATACTTTTGGTGTGTTTTGTGACAGGGTCTCATTCTAGCCTAGGCAGGACTGGAACTCACTATGTAGTTAAGACTAACCTTTAACTAGACTTACTGCTCCTGCTTCTTCTTCCCAAGCAGGATTACAGGTGTGAGTAAACTCCACACCTCCCCTATTGCTTTTGGGCCTGTGGAGAGGCAGCACTTCACTGGAGGGAGGGCATGCTAGCCTCACAGATGGGAGATATAGCTCAGAGGTAAAGCACTTGTGGTTGCACAAGGCCCTGGATGCCCCCAGCACACTCAGGGAAGGAAAATAAACAAAGCACTGGGCAAAACGTGGCCCCTTTTCCTCACTCATGCTCTCAGCTCACTGAGAAGGAGGGAAATTCCTTAGCCTGATTAAAGACAGTGACAAAGGTGGAAGGCTGATGTTTGAAGAGCTTTCCACTAAGTCTGGAAACAAGGCAGAGTGACGTGGTCTGACTAGTTTTGTTTAAAGTTGAAGCATGGGGGGACAAACAGCCAAGGAGCAGTGGTGGTTCACACCTTTAATCCCAGCACTCAGGAGGCAGAGACAGGTGGATTTCTGTGAGTTCGGGGCCAGCCTGGTCTATGGAGTGAGTTCCAGGACTGCCAGGACTATACAGAGAACCCTGTCTCAAAAACCCGCATATATATTCTCAAGTATGTGTATATGTACGTGGTGTGTGTGTGTGTGTGTGTCTGTCTGTCTGTCTGTCTGTCTGTCTGTCTGCGCATTTGAGTGCAGGTACCTGAGGAGTCTGAGCCATGGGATGCCTGGACCTGGAGCTTTAGGGGGTGTGAAGTGCCTGACTTCTCTGGTGGGAACCGACCTCAGATCCTCTGCAAGATCAGTGCACATCCGTAACTGAGCCATCTCTCCAGTCCGTGCCAAAGAAAATATTTTAGTTGTGAGCCTAGCCCTTAATGGCTAAGCCATCTCTCCATTCCAAATGAAGATGTTTTAAACAAACTCTGCTGAACAACACCATTATTCTTTTTTTTTGTTTTGAGACATGGTGTGAGACAGGATCTCTATGTACCCAGGGTAGCCTGGAGTCCTCAACCCTCGTGCCCTACAACCCCATGAGCTAGGACCCCAGGCATGCACCACCGTGCCTAGCTCTAATTTCTTTCCTTCTCTCTCTGTTTCTTTTTAAAAGGACATGTGTTTGTATTTCATGTGCATTAGTGCTTTTCCTGAAATCATGTACACCTGCAGTTATGTGCCGGGTATCCATGGAGGTCAAAAGAGGCCACCAGATCCTCTGGAACTGTAGTTAATGATGGTTGTGATCTGCCATGTAAGTACTGGGAATCAAACCCAGGTCCTCTGGGAGAGCAGCCAGTGCTCTTAACCACTGAGCCATCTCTCCAGTCACACTAATTTCTTTTCTTTCTTTCTTTCCTCCTCCTAATTCTCCTCTTCCTTTTTTTTTTTTTTTTTTTTTTTTTTTTTTTGAGACAGGGTCTTTCTATTCAGCCCTGGCTGTCCTGGAGCTCACTATGTAACGCAGGCTGGCCTAGAACTCTCCATGACCAACTTAATGTCTTATAAATCATAAACACCCCCGTCCTAGGACAACAATTCTAACTAAAACCATATGTCCATAAAACATATCTCATATAAATCTTATAAGCTGCTGTGGCCTAAATGTGTCTGTTAAAGGACCCACGCCTGGGGGTGTGGTTTAGCAGGCAGATTGCTTGCCTAACATGAATGAAGCCCTGGGTTCAATCCCCAGCACTGAATGAATGGGCACGGTAGTGTTCATCGGTAACCTCAGCACTCAAGAAGTGGAAGCAAGAAAACAGGAGTTCAGAGCCAGCCTCAGCTACGTAGCAAGCTTGAGGCAGGCCTGGGACATAGAGACTCTGTATCAAAAAAAAAAAGCAACAAGAAAAACACAGCCACCTGAGAGAGAACTGGTCTGTTCTTCCTACACAAAAGTACCTATGTGAGGTGATGGGCACACTAATTAGTTTGAATGTAGTTATCATTTCACAGTGTATACCTACGTTAAAACATCACCTTGTATACCTTAAGCACATACAATTTTGACAATTATACCTCAATAAAGCTGAAAAAAATGAAAAGCTGCTGTCATGAGACTTTTCTGGTTTAGTTTTATTCATCTGGCTTTCCACCCCTTCCCTCACCGACCCTTTTGCTCCAAATCTTTATTGGTTTCTTAAAATGATTATAAAAATCAATGTGAGCTTGTTGTAAAAACAAAGCAGGTTGGGTGTGGTGACTTGTGCCTGTAATCCCAACATTCATGAGACAGAGGTAGAAGGGTCACAAGCTTAAAGCCTATTTGTGCTGTTTAGTGAGACACAGTCTCAAAGATTAATTTTTAAAAGTAACAGGGGCTGGTGAGATGGCTCAGCGGGTAAAGGATATGGCTGCCAAGTCATTCTCCCTGAATCTGATCCCCAGAATCTACATGGTGGAGGGAGAGGACCGAATCCTTCCAAGTTGTTCTCTGAGTTCCACACATGTTCCATGGCATGCGTGCTCCTGTGCTTCTATTCACAATAAAGAAGTATGTACACAAATAAATAAATGTAATTTTTAGTAACAAGAAAAACAAGAGGGGTGTTAGTACTTCTCAATGCTAGAGGGCTTGCTTGGTACTGTGAAGCCCTAGATTTCCCCATATACATACATATTTATGTGTGTGTGTGTGTGTGTGTGTGTGTGTGTGTGTTAACACTTTGGAGAAGATGGCTTAACTATTAGCAGTGTTTTATCAAAGGGGACAAATTTCATGTCACTACTGTATGCAGTTTTGTGGTTGGTGAAAAGGTGACACTCCAGGGGCTGGAGGGATGGCCCAGTGGTTTAAGAGTGCTGGCTGCTCTTGCAGAGGACCCAGGTTCAGTTCCTCCACGCACGTGGAGGCTCCAGTTTCAGGGGATTTGACAGCTCCTCCGGCTCTGCAGGCAGTGCGTGTGGTGCGCAGACATACATGCAGGGGGAAAACACCCATACATATAAAGTGAGAGTAAATAAATCAGGAAGGAGGAGGAGAAGAAGGAGAAGAAAGAGGAGAAGGAGAAGAGGGAGGAGGAGGAACAGAAGAAGAAGAAGAAGAAGAAGAAGAAGAAGAAGAAGAAGAAGAAGAAGAAGAAGAAGAAGAAGAAGAAGAAGAAGAAGAAGAAGAAGAAGAAGACATGGTACCCCACCACCACCTTGGACCAATTTTTTCCCCTGTTTGGAAACAGGATGGGGGTATCTCAGCTAACACCTGCTGCTGCTTCCTATGAACTAAGTGCCTTTGTAGCATCTATCTCACCGAAACAGAGCCTGCCCAAGGTCAACACCAGCAAACATGGGCAGTAGAGTTAGGAACACAAATCTAATTCTGATCCCTCATCATTTAGTCCTAACTGGTTTGCCTCACCTAAGATGAAACCACATCTTACAATGACCATGGAGGATGGATTGCTGCCCTGTGACACCCCAAGCAGAAAAGGGAGAGTGGGGAAAGATAATCAAAGTCTACTTACACTACCCGAGTCAATTACCTCTGTCGGTGAAGCTTCGTGCCTCCCTCCCTCTCTTCCTCCCTCCCTCCACAGTCCTCTTCCTTTTTCATCTAAGTGAAACCTGTGGGAAATTCTGGTACCCTTCTGAACAGAAACCTTTCACATTTTTCCTCTTATTGCAGAGAGGCAAGCGTTGATCCTCCCATTGTCTGCGATTGAACACCACCTCAGACCCGTAATTATCTCTCCTCCCGGCAGGCCTTAAGATGAAACAGACAGGAAGACCCAAGCGGATTCTCCTCAGATGCCACCTCTTAGCACCCGGCTTTGCGAGCCTGTTATTTGGGGAGCTGCAGAAGGCGCAGCCCCATCCCGCCAAGGATCAATGGGAAAATAAGCAGTTGCTGGTGACTAGGTTGTGGTCTCTTACAGTTGTCAGGCCTCCTTGGTAATGGCTATTTATCTCCCACTTAATTGGCACCTGGGCTCCCCCTCATTCTGTGCTAGCTGGCACTTCCCATCCCTACCACCCTGGACAACTGCAGCCTGCAGAAATGTGACAGGCCTGTCCCACAGCTCCTGGCCAGAGACTGAGGATGCTCATGGTGACCTCCGAAGGGTTAGGATCCTGTATCCTGTGCTGCCACTGGTGGGTGATGACAGTCTGATCACCAAGGCTAGGGCTGGCTTTCTGCCCTGCTTTGTGAGGCCCCTAGACATTGTTCTGTAGGCAACAGTGTGAGGCTGAGAACATCTTGGCTCCTAGAGGAAGAAGAGTCCAGTGAACCTCAGAGAGAGGGCGTCTTCCAATGTCTTGTTATGTGATGTGACAAATGCAGACTCTTTCCATTGTGTGCTTTGCTTTTTGTTTTTGGAGGGTTTGGGGAGATTTGCTTTTTTGGTCTTTCTATGGCTGCCCTTTACTCGATGTATAGCCCAGGCTGGTCTTGAGTTTGCGGCCGTCCTCTGGGCCTCTCTTCCTTAAACGCATACTCTCTAAAAGTGAGGATGACAGTGAGATAATTCAGCAGGTAAAGGACCTTGCCACCCAGCCTGACCATCTGAATTTGACTCCCAGGACCCACATGGCAGAAGGAGACAATCCACTCCCATATCGTCCTAGGATCTTTACATTCGTACCATAGCCAACTTGCTCTGATGCATGCCTCCTAAATAAATAATAGCCCCTGGCATGGTTGTGTAGTCCACACTCTGAGGCTGGAGGATCTTGGGGCAGAGGTCATCCTGGGCTATGTAACAAGTTCCAGGCAATCCTTGGGCTACCTAGGGGAATCCTGTCCCAAAAAAAAACAAAAAAGACAAAAAAGAAAGGAAGGAAGGAAGGAAGGGGAGAGGGCAGAAGATAGGAAGGGAGGGAGGGAAGGAAGGAAAAACAGAAGGGAAAGAAAAGAGTGAAACACTTTAGCACATAAGCAAAAATCACACACACACACACACACACACCAAAAGTCAAAACGAAACCAAAAGTGTAAGCCAAACTAAGTGTTGCATAATAAAGACAGCATATCATGAACAACCTGATAAATTACTAGCTTAAACATGGAAAATCAAATTCTGAACTTCCTACTTTAAGCCAGTTTAAGAAAAAAAAATCTAGTTACTGAGATGACTTAGCAGGTAAAGGCATTGTCTCCAAACACAGTGGGAGCAGAGACCTGACTCCTGACTCTGACCTCCACATGAGCGCCATGGCATGCATGCACACACACAAAAAAAAAAAAAAAGAAAGAAAGAAAGAAAGAAAGAAAGAAAGAAGAGGGAAGGAAAAAAGAAAAGCCAGAGTGGAAAGAGAGAGAAAGAAAAAGATTTTTGACTAATTAAATATAAACAGCATCAGGTTTTAATGGACCTGCTGTGTTCACATGGGGGCTGTGCCTCAGAGAACTGTGCGACCTCATGACATGGCATTTTGGGGGTGTCATTTTCACCTGATGGAGGTTAGCAAGTCACTCTCTTTCTTTCCTCCCCCCCCCACTTTGATGCAGAGGTTGGTCTGCCTGAACAATATGGAATCAGACTGTGAGATCCTTTCTGAGCTCAGTGGGAGGGACAAGATTATGGGTGAGGTGTGCCAGGGTCCTGGCGACAGACCCTGTTAAGTTCCTGCACTTGACAGGGTAAGTTCTTTCCTTCCCCTCCCTCTCCCGCTTCCCCTCCCCCCTTCTTCTTCTTGTGATGTGAATGCAAGTGTGTATTCTTGCTTGTGTGTGTGTGGATGTGCACAGGTGTGCTCCGGTTCACTTGCACGTGTGTGCAGATACAGGTGGAAGCCCAGACCTGAATTAGGAATTTTGTTATTCATTGAGATGGAGGGCTCTCTCAAAAGAACCCTGAACTTGCTGACTTAACTGGACTAGCCAGCCATCTTGTTTCTGGGAACCATGTTCTGCCTTCCCAGTGCTGAAATTACAGGTGGGCCACCACACCCACCCAGCATTGACAGAAGTGTAAAATGATAAGGGAAAGACCCAGAGACAGATATTAGGGTTCACACTTTGAGCTGAAGATCAAGAAACAGCCAAGCCAGTAGATCTTACCTCTACCCAACTGAAATGGCAATCCTGTCTCCATGAATCCTCAGAAGCAAAAGGCTCTGAATTCCTGTCTCGTCCTCCTTATATTCCTTCCTCCACCCAGCCATGTCCTCCTGTCTCCACATCCCTAGTGCTGGGATTAAAGATGTGTGATGCCAAGTGCTGAGATCACCTTTGTGTGAGCTGTTTCTTTTAGGACTGCATCAATTTCGTGTAGTCAATGTGGCCTTGAACTAACAGAGATTGGTCTACTTAAGAGTCCTGGGATTAAAGGTCTGTGCCACCGCCTCCTAGCTCTATGGCTGCTGGGATTTAAGGTGTGTATCTCCACTGCCTGACCACTGTAGCTTGTGGCTGACTTTGCTTTCTGCATCCTCAGGCAAGCTTTAATAAGTCATCATATGTCACCACACAGGAGTTCTGTGCATCCCAGTTCCTCCGATTCTAATGCTTGCTTAGGAAGACCTTGACCCACTAAGTCATCATCCCAGCCCCCTGCTCACCTTGTTATTCTGTGTATCAGGAAGTGAAGGCCAAAGCCAGAAGCTACACTCTTATTGGTGAGACCCTTAATCAATAAATACTTTAGTTCTTAGGCCCGACAAACACCTTTCATCTCAGCACCTGGGAGGCAGAGACAGGTGGCTCTCTATGAGTTCAAGTCCAGCCTGATTTATATAAGGAGTTCCAGGCCAACTAAGGCTACAGAGACCTGTCTCAAAATAAAATAAAAATAAAAGAATGAAAGAAAGAAGACTTTTGCTTTAAACATAAATTGTATACTTCTTTTGACCGTGAAGTCCTGATCCTCCTGCCTCATGGCTTGCACAACATAGCATACATATCATTTTTGTTGTTGGTTTTGTTTTACCAAAGGGGAAGGCTGAAAACAAGTCCCTGGCATTTGCTTTTGAAACAGAATCTCTCTGTATGTTGCCATGACTGTCCTAGAACTTGCAATGCTGGGCTTGAACTCACAGGGAACCACCTGCCTCTGCCTAGTGGTATTGGAGGTGAAGGCACCATCACCATCACTCTGCTTGGACTGAGTCCTGAGTATCTTTAGCTCAGATGGCAGCTTCCCTTGGCATGTGTGAGCTATCATGGTTTGAGGCTGGGTTCAAATCAAAATGAGTCCAGCCTTCAGAAGCAATTTTTGGTTTGAGAGAGAAAAATGCCATTTCAGAGTAGGTCAGCGCCCTCTCGGGAGTAAGTGGGGCCTCTCTCACAGAACTATGCAGCCAGCTCCCTTACCTGATATAAAAAGCATATGCCGCCCTGGAAAGTCTTCGCTGTTGCTGTTGCCGACTTAGACTTTAAGTTGGAAAAAGCTTCAATTCTTCATAATTATGCTTTAGTTCATGCATAACTGCCAGATGTAAGAAGTAGCTCCAGGGCTGGAGAGATGGCTTAGTGGTTAAGAGCACTGACTGTTCTTCCAGAGGACTCGGGTTCAACTCCCAGCACCCACATGGCAGCTCACAGCTGTCTATAACTCCAGTTCCAGAGGATCCAACACCCATGGCAAAAAACACCAATGTATACAAAATAAAAAAAATAATTAATTAAAAAGAAGTAGCTCCATCCAACAATGACTAATTACACAGAGGTCTAAGGTACAGTGCCATGGCCGGCTGATGGAAGAAACGCTAACAGTGCTAGAATGTCTGGATATCCCTGTATGCAAACAAATGAATTGGAGCTCTTGCAGGAACCATGGAGGAATGCTGTCGGCTGGCTTCCAACTCATACTTGGTTCATGTTTAGCTAGCATCCTTATATAGCCCAGGGCTACTTGCCTAAGGATGGTGCCTCCCACAGTGGGCTGGGCCCTTCTATCAACTATAAACACAACAATCCCTTATAGACATGCTATCTTAGCTAGGTTTCTATCGCTGTGCATAAACACCATGACCAAAAGCAACTTGAAAGGAAAGGATTTATTTCATCTTGTCTCTTACAGTACATCATCTAGGGGAGTCAGGGCAGGAACTCAAGGCAGGATGCTGGAGGCAGGACCTGAAGCAGGAGTCGTGAAAGAACGTTGCCTGCTGGCTTACTCAGCCTGCTTTCTTATAGCACCCAGGACCACCAGCAGAGGTGGCACTACCAACAGTGAGTGGGCCCTCTCACATCAATCTTTTTTTTTTTCTTTTTTTTTTCTTTTTTTTTGGTTTTTGGAGACAGGGTTTCTCTGTGGCTTTGGAGGCTGTCCTGGAACTCACTTGGTAGTCCAGGCTGGTCTCGAACTCACAGGGATCCGCCTGCCTCTGCCTCCCGAGTGCTGGGATTAAAGGCGTGCGCCACCAACGCCCGGCTCTCACGTCAATCTTAATCAAGAAAATGCCCTCTAGGCTTGCCCGCAGGCCAGTCTGGTGAGAGCGTTTTCTCAGCATAACCTTACAAAGCAGGAGCTACAGCCACTCCAACTTCAAAGGGAGAAAACTCAACACTTGACAGTTACAGAGACACAGCTGCTTGAGAGATTGTCAGCCTGCTCTACCTTAGTGCTTCTGAGCATTTCCTTCACCTGCTTGTCACAAATGTGCCAGTTGTCGTGGCGGCCACAGCAGCTGAGTGCCCAAACGAGGTCTCAGAAAGCCCATGAGAAGAGGTGACATTTGAACTGGGCCCTGGAAGTTGCTGTGTGTGTGTGTGTGTGTGTGTGTGTGTGTGTGTGTGTGTGTGTGTGTGGTATGGGCATTAAACACAGAGCCTCACACATGCTAGGCAACCACTCTATGGCAGAACCACACCCTGTCACTTGTCCTTTTCTTTTCTGAGACAGGTTCTCAGGTAGCCAGGCTGGCCTCTAATTCTCTATTTACCACAGGGTGATCTTGAACTCTCAGCCCTCTTGGCTCCATCTCCCACATGCTGGGATCACAGACACACACCACACCAGACATCTTAATCTTCTTGTGAGCTTTTGTGAGCGGATCTTGGTGTGTGGTCCTGAATGACCTGGAACTTGCTTGTAACTATCCTCCTGCTTCTGCTTCTGCTTCTGCTTCCTGAGAGTTGGCACTACATGTGATTCTGATGATCTGAGTTCAGATTCCAGGGGCCCAGGGAAAAGCCAGACAGGGCTGGGCGTCTGCAGTCCTGGATCCCTACCAAAAGATGAATGGCTGGGAGGTGGTCCTCTTAAATGCTCAAGTCACCTAGCTTGGAGTATGCTGTACAGCAGCAAACAGGAGAGATCCTGCCTCAGACAAGGTGGACCTCCAGATGCCCACTGCGGCAGGTATGCCTGTGCCCACACACATCATACACAAGGCAAGGAAACAGCCAAAGCTGTCTCATACCCTTAAGTTAGATTTCTCTTGACTATCTACTAAATAACACATTTAGTTAGCAATACTTGAATGACAAATATGGATCAGGCTCAGTGCCTGAGGAATGGAGAGAAGCAGGTAAATAGATAAATAGATTAATGATTAAGTCCGGCATGGCGGTACACACCTGTGTCTCCGTGATTTGTGCAACTTCCTTGCTCTCAGGACGCAGAATCCAGAGGCTGATACATGTTAAGCTACCCTGAGCTATGTAACAAAACCGGATCTAAAACTTTTTAAAGGAAAGGGTCTTTCAAGGAAGAAATGTCCGTTAAACTACAATATGCATGGTAATGCTGCTGATTTTTATTATGTTCTAAACTGCTGGCACTTATATACCTTTTATCTTTATGTCTCCATTGTGTGAACCTTATTGCAATTGTGGAGGTCAGAGGACAGCTCGGGGAGTCAGTTCTGTTTTTCTAATGTGGGATAGAAATTCGAGGACCACAAGTTCAAGGCCTGCCTGGGTTATACAACGGCCAGAAGACAGGTTGGAGAGATGGCTCTGCAATGCTGAGACAGAGGACTGGAGCTCAGTTCCCAGCACCTACATCTGGCAGCTCCCAATCACCTATTACTCCAGCTCTAGGGAATCTGCTGCCCTCTACTGGTCTCTGGGAGCACTGACACACACAGAGAGACACATTACACTCTATAAAAGGGCCGGAGAGATATTTCTCCAGTTAAGAGTGCGTGCTGCTCTGGGCAGAGTTCGGTTCACAGCACTGTGAGGCACTCACATAACTCCAGTTACAAGGGATCTGATGCCCTCTTCTGGCCTCTTTGGGTACCATCACTCACGTGCACAAACCCACAGACACATGCATGTAAAAGTAAACTAAATCTTTTCTTTATTATTCTTTTTAAGAAAAATGAAAGGAAACCATCTAGTGCCTTGTCTAACCCCCTAAACAAAATCAATTTCACCCTCATTGTTTCTCCCCTTAACTGTGTACGGGGTGACTGACTAGAGTGAGTCTCCTTCCTCTCTAGAGGCAACGGGACACAGGCCCTCAAGGGTTAAGACAGACGGCCTGTCTCTGCTGGGGATCTTGGGGCTCCTCCTGAGATGGGCCAGATGCTGGCACGCTCTGCTGATTACAGTCCTCCACACCCAGGAGGCTCTGACTAGGTTTGACATAATCAGCTCACAGTCTCTGCCTGCACTCTTTCACAAACAGGCCATTTTCACATCTTTTTCATGGGATCGGACAAGCGGAAAAATAATTAATGTTACCTCAGCCCAACAATGGCCCTGGCCGTGATTTAAAAGAAGGCATGTTGCGTAAACTGCCTTTTAATTGAGGGCTGGGGCAGACCCCACATACTCTTGTATCCGTTCTGCCTCCTTGGCCACGGACGAGGAAGACTCGCCTAAGCCGAGGAGCCGTGCTCATTGAATAGCACCCAGTTTCAGGTTCAAAGGGCTTCCCTGAAAGAATTCGGTTCACGCATTTGGCAAGCGCAAGCCTACTGTGCCTGCCAGAAAACTCGAAAATGTACTGTGGGCTGTTCCCATGTTATTGATAACAGGTGGAAAAGTGACTTCCTCTTTGTAGAAGACGTAAAGTTAGGACCCACTACTGTTTTCCGGGATGTCTTTTCTGCTGGAAAAGAGGACTTGAAAAACAAAGCAAAATGAAGACTTGGCTGCCTGTGGCTCCGACTCAGGTCGTAGTACAAGCACCGGACTGTCTGAGCCGTCTCCCCAGCTCTCCTTGATGTTTGTTTTGAGATAGCGTCTCTCGACATCGCCCTGGTTGGCCTGGAACTGACTGAGTACAGTAGCCTCAGACTAACAGAGATACACCTGCATTTGCTTCCTGAGCGCTGGAACTACAGGCCCGCGGCCGCGGCACCACACCCTGAATCACTTTTCTCTCTAATTTTAGAAGTCTAGATGACCACTGTTATCAACCAATGTTGCCTCTTTTAAAACATGATCTAGACTTTTCTTTTCTTTTCTTTCTTTCTTTCTTTTTTTTTTTTTTTTTTTTTTGAGATAGGGTTTCTCTGTGTAATAGCCCTGGATGTTCTGGAACTCACTCTGTAGACCAGGCTGGCCGCAGATTCACAGCGATCCACCTGCATCTCTGCCTCCCAAGCGCTGGGATTAAAGGCATGTGCCACCACCGCCTGACCTAATCGTTTCTTATCCAGCGAGTCTACCTTAAGGTATGATACCCAAGGACCATCATTTAGAACATCATTAAAAGGAAAGAAAGAAAGAAGGAAGGAAGGAAGGAAGGAAGGAAGGAAGGAAGGAAGGAAGGAAGGAAAGAAAGAAAGAAAGAAAGAAAGAAAGAAAGAAAGAAAGAAAGAAAGAAAGAAAGAAAGCTGGCCAACATTTATCAATAGGTAGTGGGTAAGCATAATGCCCTGTGTCTCTATAAAGGCAAAGTAATATAAAAAAGAAATAGAAGCCTGATGTAGTGTCATAACCTCTAATCCCAGTATTTGGTAGTTAGGGGTGTGAGAGGCAGAAGTTTAGGGGCACCTTCCACTAGACAGTTCAAGACTTGGGTCATCTGGAGGCCTCAGTGGATAAAAATACTTCATGAGCCTGATGGCTTGAGTTTATCCCAGGACCTGACAGTGGGTTGAAGAAAACTGACTCTCAAAAGTTGTCTTCTAACCTCCACATGCAGGAGATACCACACACATGTTCTCACGACACACACATGTAATGATAATTGTTACTTATTAATTTTTTTTGAGACAGTGTTTCTCTGTGTAACAGCTCTGGCTGTCCTGAAACTCACTTTGTAATCAAGGCAGGCCTCAAACTCGCCAAGATACACCTGCCTCTACCTCCTAAGTGCTGCAATTAAAGGTGTGTACCACCACTGCCCCAATTAAATTAATTTTTTTTTAGACAGGGTTTCTCTGTGTAACAGCCCTAGCTTTCCTGGAACTAGCTCTGTAGACCAAGCTGGCCTCGAACACCACTGCCTGGCTAAATTAATTAATTTTTAAAAAGAGAGTTCAAGGCCAATTTGACTAGAAGAGAGCTTGTCTCTAAAATAAAATAAGGATAAAGTACTGTTACATGATGTATAACATGACTAAACTTTGAAAAATACAATGTTCATAATAAATATATTATTTTATTTACATGAAACTTCCAGGATAGACAAATACAGACAGAAAATAAATTTGTACTTGTTTAGGTCTGAGAAGAATGGAAGATTGAAGGATGGTTTAATAGCTAAGAGGTTTCCTGCTGGGGGACGGTGGTACATACCTTTAATCCCAGCACTTAGGAGGTAGAGGCAGGTAGAGGTGAGCTCAAGGCCAGCCTGGTCTACTATAGTCAGACTTTCTTTAGACTGCCAGCCCCCAAATAATAACATGGATACTTATTGTTAATTATGAAAGCTTGGCATTTTCTTAGACTTGTTTTCAACTATCTCTTGTAACTTAACCAGTTTTTATTAACCTATGTTCTGCCACATGGCTCTTTACCTCTCCTCTATTCTCTGTGTCTGGCTTGTTCTTTGTTTCCATGGTGAAAATCCACATGCCTCTGATTCTCCACCCCCGCCCCAGTCCTGCGAATTCTCTCCCGCCTAGCTATTGACAGTTCAACTCTTTATTAAACCAATCAGAAGGTGCCCCAGGCAGATGAGATAAAACAGATGGATCTTCACAGTGTACAAAAAGATTATCCCACAACAGTGAGTTCCAGGACAGCCAGATCTACACAGAGAAATACTGTCTTGAAACACAAATATATCCCATACCTATAATAGCAGCACTCTCAGGAAGCAGAGGCAAGATGATCACTGCAATGACTGCAACATAAATTCCAGTGTTGTCTACATAGCTAGTTCCAGGATAGCTGGGAATACATAGTAAGACTTAGTCAAAGAAAAAAAAGAGAGAGAAAGAAAAGTAGAAAGGAAAAAAAGAAAATGAGGCAGCTTCTGTGGGGCTTGCTCCTAGCTTCCAGATCATCAGGAGCTGAAGTACAAGGATTGCACATTTGAAGCCAGCCTGGGCAAATTAGACCCGACCTTAAAATATCATTGAAAAGGAGACAGTAGTTAAAGGTATAGTTAGGAGGATCTGCCCAGCATTGATGAGAGATATAGCTGTTAAGAGCTCTGCTGTTTCTGCAAAGGACCCAGGTTCTGTTCCCGGTACCTACATGGCAGCTAGTAACTGGCTGTAACTAACGAGGATCTGAGGCCCTCTTTTGACCTCAAGGGGCACCAGACACACACATGGTACATTGATAGATATTCAGGCAATACATCCATACCTATAAAATAAGTTTTTTTATTAGAAAAATAAATGAGCCATTATAAATTCATTTATTCTTGAGACAAGTTCTCATGCTATAGCCTAGCCTGAACTTGAACTGTGTCGTCCAGGCTGGCTTCAAACTTGAAGCAATTCTTCTGTTTCAGGCTCCCAGTCCTAGTATTGGGTTACAAGTGCCAGCCTCCCTTGATTTAAAGCACATATTTTTATAAGGTGTGGTGTCTCACACCTGCTATCCCGGCACTCTGAAGGAGAACTGGAAGCTCAAAGTCATTCTCTGCTATACTGGAAGTTTGAAGCCAGCCTCAGATAGATGAGACCACAAGAATAAATAAATAAAATTCACATCTTCCATAAGTATTAACTCAAAATGAGCCATAGACTTAAATGCCTAATGTAAAATTATGATAGCAGATCAGAATAAAATCTTCATAGCCAAGGATTAGAAGAGGTCTCGGGCCGGGCGTTGGTGGTGCACGCCTTTAATCCCAGCACTCGGGAGGCAGAGGCAGGCGGATCTCTGTGAGTTCGAGGCCAGCCTGGTCTACAGAGCGAGTTCCAGGACAGCCTCCAAAACAATACAGGGAAACCCCATCTCGGGGGAAAAAACAAACAAACAAACAAAAAAAACAAAAAGAAGAGGTCTCAGACATGGCAACAAGCATGTGACCTAGAAGATAAAAAAAAAATCAATTAATTACTCTTTATCAAAGTTAAAGAAATAAAACAATCAAAAACTGCTCTATGTGGAGATTCTGCTACAAGGATGAAAAGAGGGCCGGTGAAATATATGTAATTTATTATGTATACAGTGTTCTGTCTGCATGTATCCCTTCCCACCAGAAGAGAGCATCAGATCTTATTATAGATGGTTGTGAGCCACCGTGTGGTTGCTGGGAATTAAACTCAGGACCTCTGGAAGAGCAGCCTTAACCTCTGAGCCATCTCTCCAGGCCCTCAGCTATTGCTCTTACGGGGATCCTATGTCTCATGCACTAGCTGACCACATGTGGCGGGCCTAAGGCTTTGTGTACTATCACCCCTGGTAGCTCCTGTGTCACCAATACATGTTTCTCCCACAGCTCTGGTCCTCAGAAATACAAATGGGAGTAGCTCATCTTTAATTCATGCTGACTTGCACCTGTTCTTCGATGCCTGCCTCCACAGCTTTAAGACCTGCTCAGGTAGAATGTTCGTAGCAAGCATGTCTACAGCACAGTGTTCGGGGGTTCCCTGGAGGTGGAAACTGAGGCTTAGCTGGACAAATCAGCTCCTTATCCCAGCAAGCCCAAAGGCAGAGAAAGCCTGTAACTGATCCTAGCTCTCGAGAAATCAAGCCAAAGGCTAGAAAAGTAGTTCAGTGACTAAATTTGCTCTTGAAAAGGGCCTGGGTCCCCTTCCCAGCACCCACACTGGGAGGCTCACAACTGCCTGTAACTCCAGTTCTGGGGATCTGAAACCTCTGGCCTCTATGAGAAGGCCCCCTCCCCAACTGCCTCCCCCCCCCCCACACACTCGTGTGCACACAATTTAAAATAAATCTTTTTAAAAGGAGAGAGAGAAAAAAATATATCAAGTCAAAAGAGTGGGCTTAGTGGTTAGGAGCATCTGCTACTCTTGTAAGAGGACTCAGCACCCACACTGTGGCTCACAACCGTCTGAAACTGTGATGCCAGAGGATCCAGTGCCCTCCTCCGAACTCCATGCACTTAGATAGATATGTAGGAAAAGCACTCATACACACAAAATAACATAAAACTATTCAGTTTTAAAAACTACACAATGGGCCGGGCGTTGGTGGCGCACGCCTTTAATCCCAGCACTCGGGAGGCAGAGGCAGGCGGATCTCTGTGAGTTCGAGGCCAGGCTGGACCGACAGCCTCCAAAATAATACAGAGAAACCCTGTCTCGAAAAAACAAAAAACAAAAACAAAAACAAAAACAACTACACAATGACAGTAAGAAGTATGTGGGATCCATGTGGAGTTCCCTAAAGCATCTTCTGAGGCCTCACATGCCATGACCAAAATCCAAGAGAAACCACAGGAACCCAGTTCGAGCAGGCCTGCTAACGCTCAGGCCTTTCACACAGCTCCATCAGGCAAGAGTCATTCAAGGTTCTTGCTGAGGACAGACAGAATTAGGCAGGCTTTGGATATCCCGGCATGTGACCTTGCACAGGACTGAGAGAAGTTGGAGGATATCTGGAACCATCTATCTCGTTCTGTAATGCGCAATGCTGGTCCTCCAACTCAGAGATCCACCTGCCTCTGCCTCCTACGTGCTCTGATTAAAGGCAAGCACCTCCACGCCCAGCTACCCAGGAAATTCTTATGTACAGAAGAACTGACTTCTGCCCCAAAGGCAGGGACATCTCTGCTATAGGTGTGCATATTGCTCCTGAGTAAAAACATTTGCGCAATTGATAGATATGGTACGCAATTGATGATATGGTGCAGTGTTAGCTTGCCTGGAGGTATATGACATCACATCTGGCAAGGGTATTCTTGAAGTGTAGTCAATTCTTGCATCCTTCTGTTGCTATCTCATATGCAAAGACATCAGTTCCCCCAACCACTGACTTTTAGATGTTCTTTCCTTTCTTTTTTTCATTGTTTTCCTGAAAAACACAACAAATTCAGAAAGAGTTGCAGCTTTTTACAATTTGTTTTCAGGGCTGGAGAGATGGCTTGGAGGTTAAGAGTACTGGCTGTTCTTCCAGAAGTTCTGAGTTCAAGCCCCAGCAACCAACCACATGGTGATTCACAACCATCTGTAATGAGATCTAGTGTATGCAGGAAGAATGTTATATAATAAGTATTTTAAAGATTGACTTATTATGTATACAGTGTTCTGCCTGCATTCATATCTGCATGCTAGAAGAGGGCGTTATATCTCAAACTCCTCTGTGTAACTAAAGGTGACCTGAGAAGTTGCGCCTTCATCTGTGCAAAGATGTTCTTACGGACTCCTGAGCCACACCAGGTAAGCATTCTAGCATCTGAAGAGACAAGTTTTGATAGACCTGGTTGTTGCCATAGAGCATCTGTCCAACTGGATGAGGCTTCACCAGCCAGTACCCTTCTCCGTGTCCCCAGGTGGACTTGCCTTACTCACTGGGGAAATCATCCATGCTTCGGTGGAAATAAGTCACACTACTGACCCTGGGGCCTGTCATTCCACCTTCCCAAGGTGAGAAGTTGTTTGCCTTAGCATCCTTTCACCTTTACACACAGAGTATAACAATTCCTGTAATATTAAAACATCCCTCTAGGCCCTGGTAGATATGCTGAACTGTCACTACGTTGAAGACAAGAAAACTTGGGCTGGAGAGATAGTTCAGCAGTGAAGAGCGCTCCTGCTCTTCCGAGTCTAGTCCTTAGCCGTGTATCAGGTGGCTCATAACTGCCTATTAGTCCAGTTCTAGGATACCCAATGCCCTCTTCTCACCTCCTCCAGAGAACGTTGTCTTCTTGACCCAATCAGTGTGCCTGATGGGAGGGGCTATTTTAGTTAGTTTTGTTTGTTAGTTAGTTAATTAGTTCACAGTTTTTGTTTCAATTTAAGAGGAAGAAGCTTTATGGAGCTGGAGAAACAGCTCAGTGGTTAAAAGCAGTTACTTACTCTTGCAAGGAGCGGGGTTCAGTTCCCAGCACCGGGAAGGTGGTTCATAACCCCCCGTAACTCCAGTACCAGGGAATCGAACACCTTCTTGTGGCCTCCAAGGCACCAGGCACTCATGTGGTACACTGACACTCAGGAAGACACACACACACACACACACAAACCATGCAGGCTGTAGGGATGGAACTTAGGTCATCAGGCCCTTAATTTTCTTTATATCCTCTAAAACTTTAAACCCAATTTATGTTCTTCCCTCAGACCTAGAAAAAAACAAACAGCCATCTGTTCCAACAAGCGATGCATCATCTTCCCGCCTTCGTGTACAGACATTGTCTGATCCCTCCATTAGTTCCTCCTAACCCAGGCACCCCCATCCACCACCCTAGGGAGCCTTCTGTAGACCCCTAAAGAGAAGATCTGGAAGTGTTTCCCTGGGCTAGAAAGAGCTTTTACATACCACCTGGGGAGCAGAGGGAGATAAATTATTGCCCAGGGCTGGGGAAGTTTGCAGGAATCTCATCAGGGACTTGAGAGAGAGAAAAAAAACAAAAACAACAACAAAAAAAAAAAAACCCCACAGTTTCTAAGCCCCGGGCTTCATCTCTTTATTCTACAAGAGACTAATCATCCCTTTCTTCCTTCCTTTCTTTCTTTCTTTCTTTCTTTCTTCCTTTTTTCCTTTCTTTCTTTCTTTCTCTGAAAGATCAAGGTCAGCGTGATCTACAGAACAAGTTCCAGTTCAGCCAGGGCTATATAGTAAGACCCCGTCATAAATAAAAATAAGTAAATATATAAACAAATTGTATGAATAGAGAGGAGAGGCCTATGTTCTGTCCTTAACTTCCTCTTGTGAGCCACCATTACCCAGCTTCACAATGTGTATTTTCACTTATTGATTTTGGAGGGTGGTGTGCACAAACCAAGGAAAAAAGGTTGCCCTTCAGTTTGGGAGGTAATGAAAACAGGGAAATAATAATAATTTTAACAGCCTTTCACTTTTATTGAGGTATGACTGGGAATAAAAACAATGCGTGGTGTAGGTATATAATGTGCTTTTATTATTATCTTCCGTCATCTATCTGTTCTCTGAGCAAATCTGGAGTATTGTTGCTGACTGTTGTTTTCAGGTGTAGATTATAATTCTGAGCCTATTCCTGTTACAACTGAATCTAGTGTGTGCTGAGTGCGTGGACTGTGCAGATGCGGTGAATGCGCATAGATAACACGCACATGGAAGCAGAAAGAGGACGTCCCAGGTTCTGCTTTATCAGTTCCCACCTTATTCCCTTGAGTCGGATTCCTTCACTAAATCTGAACCTAGTCTGACAGCCAGCAAGCTCCCACATCTTTGCCTCCACTCTTAACAGTGCTGGGTTACACACTCAAGTCCAACCCCAACAACTGGTCTTTATAGCATTTGTATCCTTGCCCCATATTCTTTTTATTTATTTGTTTTTATTCAATGGGCATTGGTGTTTTGCCGTGGGTATCAGGTCCCCTGGAATTGGAGTTACAGACAGCTGGGAGCTGCCATGTGGATGCTGAGCCATCTCTCCAGTCCTCGCTTTCCCCTATTCTTTTTTTAAAATTATTTAATTTAACTTTATTTTATGTTAAATTGATGTGAAGGTATCAGATCCCCTGGAACTGGAGTTTCAGACAGTTATGAGCTGCCATGTGGGTGCTGGGAATTGAACCCAGGTCCTCTGGAAGAGCAGACAGTACTCTTAACCGCTGAGCCATCTCTCCAGCTCTCTTTTCCCCTATTCTTAAAGAAGCCTTCTTTGGAGAATGTTCAGGATAGAGTGTTTACTTAGGATGCTTGAAATTCTAGGTTCAATCCCTAGCACCAAATACTAAATTAATTAACTAACTAAAATTAGGAAGCCTCCTTTTGTAAGAGTGTTTCCATTACCAAACGATTCACCTTAGACAGGCATCATGGTGCACGCACACCTGTAATCCCAACACTCAGGAGGCTGAGGCTGGAGAATTGCACATTCTGACTGACACTGTCTCAGAAAGCAGACACAAAAAGGAGTGTAGCCTGCTGGCAGAGTGTCTGCATTGCATGCTTTGATTCCAGCCCTACAAAAATGTAAAAACAATACAACTCCCTCACCCACCCACCCCCTAAAAAAAGCTTCACCTTTCCAGGAGCCATGAAAACAGCCTGTGAGTGGCACTGTGGATAACACTTTGTCCCAGCTTGGCTTACAAGCAAAGTGATACTTAAACAATTTGTCTCAGGTCATTTTTAAATGTCCAGAAAAATGTTTACATAACAGAGGCTGAGTCTGTTTTTATTCTATAATCTCAGTAGCACAGCCAATAAACAAGGCAATGAAAATGAGCGCTTTGGGCCTTAGGGAGGGCTCATGAGTTAGGGGTACCGGCTGCTCTTCGATTTGCGGCACCCACAGAGCTACTCACAACCGCCTCTACTCCCAGGGGATCCGATGATGTCCTCTCCAGGTCTTGGCAGACGGCCGGCATGCAGGAGGTACACGAACAGACAAAGCACTGATACACATAAAATAAACAAATCAAACAAACACTCTTGGGATGGAACCCGGACATGAACCGGTGGAATCCGTTACTCTTCCCCCTAAACTCTTGCGGAATGATGACAGGAGTTAATAGACACCCGGATGCTCAGGTTCACAGCCTGTGAACCATGCAGGGTCCGTGGTAAAGGAACCACGTGCTTTTCATTTGTCCGAGTACCTCCAAAACAACCTTAATATTGGCGATCATAAAAGCGAATTTAATTCCTTTAAAAGAAAAAAAAATCCATGGACCAAATTGGATTTAGTGTTTGAGTACAGGAAACTTTACCAAGATTATGGAAACAGAAAAGAATTCGAGATTAACATGTAGTGTGTGTTTCAGTACAGGTGGCAGGACAATTAGAAATCTAGTTAAGCTACAGAAAATCTGCACAAATCTGGGAGGGATTTAAGTGTTGGTGCGCTGTGCTGCAACCCATCATCAGATGCACCGTGTGCTGGGGTCTGAGCATCCAGACTCCCCAGGTGCGGGGGAGATGATGTAAAGGGGAAGAATAAAGAGGATATTCTTCTCTGATCCACCTTTTGTGTGGAACAAACAATTAGGCAGTCCTGGTGCCTGGGAGAGGAACTGGCGGAGTCTCTGAGTGCCGCCTCGCGCCTGTGTTTCTGTGTTTTCCTTTTAAAGACTAATTCAGAGCATTCTCGTGGGATTCAAAAGCAGCAGGGGGTAGGGGGGGGTCAAATGAAAGGCTGCCCTAGACTGTGCCATCCACTTCAGAGACATTATCTCTAAAATAAAATGTAATGATAATTCGTTTTATGTATATTCTAATAGTTGATCCTAAATATGTATATCCTAGTTTATTAGGTAGGAATTTACTTTTGAGGGTCTCACTGGAGTCTCACACAATTCTTGCATGTCAGGAAAGACTATTCCGATTTCTTACACCTTCCAACCATTTAACCTGTGAAAACCATTCTGTGCTTGAAAGCCTTTGGGTGGGATTTGGCTTTGGCACGGGTTGTCATTTGCTGACACCCCCCCCCACCGCCACCACTGGTAAAGCTCTTCTACTGAGATCTCATTCACTAAGAAAGAGATTCCCAATGGCTGTGCAGTCTCTTTCTGGCTTGAGGGCCTCCCGTCGGGCTTTGAGGATCAGCTGTCCCCTTTTCTTGTTACTTTAACCCTTTTGATAAGATTCTCCTTCTACCCAGTGGGACCTAGTCTCAAGCAAGAGACCCACGCCTCACTGAGAGAACTTTGAATGGCTGGGAATAGAGCTTCGTGGTGGTGGCTGGCCCAGCAAGGAGGAAGGGAGGAAGAGGAAGAGAGAGGGGAGGAGAGGAAAAGAAGGGAGGCGAAAACACCAGAGGGAAGTAGAGGTGGTGAGATGGTCTCTCCGATGAAGGCATTTGCCACCAAGCCTGGCCACTTGTGCTCCATCTCTGGGACCCACACGGAGGATGCACTCCACGGTGCCTCTGTCCACATCCACCTATAAACTCATGAAATAAATAAATACCCTTTGACCTCTTCATCAGGGCTTTCAAGTGACAGGAAAGCCTTGGGGTACTTGGATATGAAGGGAGGGTAGATTTTTATCTCAGTGTCCATGTCAGAGAATGGAGTTTCCTGCAGAGCTCTACACATTTTCAAAATGCAACCTAGCTCTAAAGATTTTGCCTCATAATTCGGAGCGGAAATCTGCCCCACCTTGCTCATGGTGGCCTTCTGATCTACGAGAGCAAAGGGAGTTTGCCTTGCCTGGGAGAAGCAACTCCAAAGAGACAAAGGCATGAAGCCTGGGAGTGATTTAACATCTATCCCACCTCATATCAATTCCCAATCCCAGACAAGGGTGGACAAAAATGCAAAAAGGCAGGGCCAGGCTAGGGACAAAACTTAGTTGGTAGTATACCTGCCTATCGTGCTATGATGTCACATGCCTGTGATTTTAGCACTCAGGAAGTATAGGCAGGAAGATAAGGCTATTCTTGGCTACACAATGAGCTGGAGGCTAGCTTTGGCTAAATAAAAATCCTGTCATAAAAGCACTAGTGACAGGGTGGCCCAAATAAGGAGACACGATTTCCCAGGAATTGCTCCCAGAATAAATCCAAATTCCTGTAGCTTGGGGTAGAGCTCTAGCTGCAATCCTCCCTATCGTCATGCTAAAACACCATTGCCTCAGGTCCACCAAAAGAGGGCAGAGGCAGGAGCAAAGGTCAAGGAAGGCCCTTCACACCTTAGGAGGGTGCACCCTACAGAGGCTTGCCCGACACCTGAGCCTTCTCCACACCAAATGTTCTGCCAGCAGTTATCAATGGTATCATTTTAGAACTAGCAAGCCAAAGCCGGGAGTGGTAGCACGTGCCTTTGATCCCTGCACTCAGGAGGCAGAGGCAGGCGGATTTCTGTGAGTTCAAGACCCACCTGCTCTACGAAGTGATTTCCAGGACAGCCAGGGCCACACAGAGAAACCCTTTCTTTAAAAAAAAAAAAAAAAAAAAAAAAAAGGAAATAGCAAGCAAAGGCTAGGAATCTAGCTCCTGGCATACTCAGACCTCTAGGCTTGATTCTGTATGCCTTATAAGCCTGAAATCCCAGCTATTTGGGAGGCTGAGGCCAAAGGATTATAAATTAGAGGCCAGCCTGGGCAATTTTGTGAGGCACTGTCTCAAAATTAAAAGAGTATAGCTGGTCACTGGTGGCACATACCTTTAATCCTGGCACTAAGGAGGCAGAGATTGAAGGATCTTGAAGCCAGCCTGGTCTATGGAGCAAGTTCCAGGAGAGTCAGTCCTACACAAAGAAACCCTGTCATGAAAAAACAAAACAAAAAACCAGTGGAGTTAGACATGGTACTGCTTGCCTGTAATTCCAAAACTGAGGAGGTAGAGGCAGGAAGACAGGAGTTTGAGGCTAGCCTGGACTACAGGATGAGTTCTGGGCTAGTCTAGGAGACATCTATCTATCTATCTATCTATCTATCTATCTATCTATCTATCTATCTATCTATGCCTATACTTAGATATAGAAAGAAACACACGTATCCATATTCTAATATAATACATATTCTGAAGAAAAAAATATATATTCTGAAAAATAAATGAATAGTGGGCTGTGGCTGCAACTCAGTTGATAAGAGCATTTGCCTAGAGTGCCTGGGGCCTTGGGTTGCATGCCCAGTATGCAATGGTGCATGACTGTCATGCCAGCACCTGGGAGGTGGAAGCAGGTAGATTGGGAGTTTAAGGTCATCCTCAGCTACATTACAAGTTGGAGCCCTCCTGGGCTGCATGAAACACAGCTTAAACAAATGAATGAATGAATGAATGAATGAATGAATGAACAAATGAATGAAAACAAAAGGAGGGCTGGGGATACAGCTCATCTATAAAGTGCTTGCTTTGCATATGTAAAAAACGAAGCAAAAGCAAGCCAAATTGTGCAGGGCTTTTTCCTTGTAAAATCCTGGCAGACAATCACAGGTGGAAGTTCATTGTTCTGACAGGAGCCAATTATCAACAATTGGCAGGGAAGAGCAAAAGCCCAGAGGGGAGGAACCATGTTCTTTCTCCTGTGGGGACTGAAGAAAGTGAATCCAAAAGTCTAGGAAGTGTCTGAAAGAAGGTGAAGATGCAGCGCTTCAAGAAGGTAAATAAACATTATGTTCTTCACTTTGCAGAAGATGAAATTGAAGCCTACAGTTCAAGAAAGATTTGCACCACTGAGTGACAGCTACATTACTATCAAGAAACAGAGAAAAAGGGTCAAAAATACCAGATGCTCAAAAATCTTAGACAGGAGAATCACAAGTCAAAGGTCAGCCTGCACAATTTAGTGAGATCCTGTCTCAAAATAAAATGTAGGCCAGGTGGTGGTGGTGCAAGCCTTTAATCCCAGCACTCTGGAGGCAGAGGCAGGTGGATCTCTGTGAGTTTGAGGCCAGCCTGGTCCACAGAGTGAGTTCCAGGACAGCCTCCAAAACAATACAGAGAAACTTTGCCTCAAAAAACCAATAAATAGATAAATAAATAATAATAATAAAATGTAAATAGTACCTGGGGTGTAGTTCAGGGATACAGGCTCACCTGTGTGGGAAGCCCTGGATTCAATCTTCAATATACTTGAGCCTGAGCTACAAGTGTCTCTCCAGTTAAGGGCACTGAGTGCTTTTCCAGAGGACCCAGGTTCAATTCCCAGCATGCACATGGCAGCTCACAACTGTCTATATCTCCAGTTCCAAAGTATCTGGCATTCTCACACATATATATATGCAAGCAAAACACCAATGTACATTAAATAAATAGATCTTTAAAAAAAGATGACAGGGTTGATGAAATTTACAGTGGGCTAGTAAATATGATAAACTCATCGATGAAAGAAGAGGTGTTAGAATTTTTTTTCTATTTCACCTAAACTTAATTATTTAATAGACAAGTACTTACTGACTTACGTTATATTTCTAATGGGATTATTGTGGGCTTTGATGTTTCAGGGAAAAATGTAATTTGGGATCTGGCTAAATTTGCTTATAAGGATATACTTATCAAAGAATTACCAGGCTAGGTGGTGGTGGCACAGGACTTTAATCTCAACAGGTGGGAAACAGAGGCAGGGGGATCTCTGTAGGTGTGATGGTGCCCATGGTGGCTCAAGCTTGCAATCTCAGTATTAGAGAAGCTGCACTGGAGGACTAACACATGTTGAAGCCTAGTCTGCACTACAAATGAGTCCTAGCAGGGTGGTGGTGGCCCACGCTTTTAATCCCAGCTCTTGGGAGGCAGAGGCAGGTGGATCTCTGTGAGTTCAAGGCTAGCCTGGTCTACAGAGTGAGTTCCAGAATAGAGAATAGCCAGGGCCACACTGAGAAACCCTGTCTCAAAAAAAAAAAAAAAAAAAAAAAAGGAAATAAAAAGAAAAGATAAGAGTTTGTTCTAGGCCAGGAATTCAGGAATACCAGGCTACAAAACGAGTTCTTAGACAGTGGGGGCTACATAGAGAATCTGCCTCCAAAAACTGAGTGGGGTAGGGTTAACACCTAGTGCAGTTTCTGTGGCTCCCACGGTCTGGACCCTGACAAAAATACTCCAATGTGACAAACTAGTAACCCACACCTTCTGTAACTAAGAGAACATAATGCTTGGTGAGGCAGCCAGCAATTCAGCAGTCCACTTTATGGCTCTGACACCTGCAGGTCCCAGAGCTACAGGACGCTCTTTAAACCCAAACAATTCCTCCACCAGTTTCCTTGTATTTCCTACTTCCATTTGACAACTTGAGGAACCTGCTTTCACACCCTCTATCCAGTTTATTAGCAAATTTATCAGTTCCTCCTCCAAAACAGATCGGGCGCTTGACCACTGCAGGCACTGCCCCTGAACGAAACCACCACGGAAAACACCACCATCGCGAGATGACAGCCTGCTGCGGCCCTCACCCTTGTCCCCACTTGCTACTGTGTATCTACAGCCAGCCAGCACAGAGCCCCAGAGCTCGGTTTTGTTTTGATTGGGGGAGGGAGGGTGTTGGTGGTGGGTTTTTGTTGTTGTTTGTCTTTTCAAAATGGGGCCCTGCTATGTAGCCCTTGCTGACCTGGTACTCACTACGGAGTCTAGGCCAACCTTCAACTCAAGACCAGTCCCCTGCTTAGCTTTTCAAGTGCTGTGATCATACACATGGGCCTCCTGCGCATGCCTCAGTCTTCTAAAATTCAGTCATCTTCTTTCAATCTCTGTTAGGAAACGTTCCTATGGCTGCTTCTCAGTTTATAATAAAAGCCATGGGATCTCCTGTGGTCCAGACGGGCCTTGAACTGACGGTGGAGCTGAGGATGACCTTGAACTTCTGACCCACTTGACTCTACCTCTCCAGGGAATGTGGGGGGGGGGAGGAGATGTTACAAACTCACTCCCCTCTTCTAAATCTTACTTGGTGCTGAGGACTCTGCATTCTAGGTAAGCACTCTACCAACTGAATTACTTCCCCAGCCATGGAAAATACATTTTTGACATCTGGAAACAAATCTGTTTTTCCCTTGATGTATTTTTTTCTGGGCCCTCCTGTTTGGTGTTTTGTTGGTAGAATTCAGAGTCCAGAGCCTCACTCATGACAGGCAAGTAACCTACTGCTGTGCAACAGTTCAGCCTCTCTCCTATTTAAGTTTTGGTTAGGATTGTCTATGGAATGTTTTCTCAGTTTCTTTTTCCATCTTTTTAATACCACATTGTAGGGATCTGAGAAAATGCTGAAGAAAGACCCCAGACTCAAATAGTATGCAAAGACTAAGAACATTTGTTCCAACATGAGAGGTCAACCATTCATGCAAACCGGCGACCCAGGACAAAGGCTCGCAAGTCCTTTTAAGCATAGCTAGGGGAATTTTAGGAACAGTTAGGTCATCTCAAATATAATTGGTTAAGCAGGCAGCAGTTATATTAGTACATTTTTGATAGGCTGAGGCTCTAGTTTCTTTTGGGAGGGGAGGAGTCAAGACAGGGTTTCTCTGTGTAACCCTGGCTGTCCTGGAACTCTAGATCAGGCTGATCTCAAACCCAGATCTGCCTGCCTCTTCCTCTCAAGTGATAGGATTAAAGGCATTCACCACCACCGCCCAGTGGTTCTGGTTTCTTGTCTTTGGACATACTTGGGCAAGTTTGGGTGTGTTTCAGAGGGTCACGGGAACTGTCCTTTTTGGTCACTGTCTTGTGATGCTGCAGGACTGATTCAAGCCTTGTACATGCTCTCCCTCCCTCCCTGCCCCCCCCCTTCATTCCTGCTGTCAGGACTGTTGTTTGACTAATAGCCCTTTGGCCCTTTGTTTAAGAAACTGAAATCTGTTCAATCTTGAAAAACTGTAAAATGGGAAAAATTAGACTTCTCAATATAGCCAAAAGCCAATTAATTTATTTTTTATTTTGCTTAACAGCTACTCTATCAAGTTCCAAAGGGTCACCACCATTGTTAGCATGGCTATTTCAGTATTTCTTTTCTATCTAAAATATTCCAGCCGGGCGTTGGTGGCGCATGCCTTTAATCCCAGCACTCGGGAGGCAGAGGCAGGCGGATCTCTGTGAGTTCGAGGCCACCCTGGTCTACCGAGCGAGTTCCAGGACAGCCTCCAAAACAATGCAGAGAAACCCTGTCTCGAAAAAAAACCAAAAAAACAAAACAAAAAATAAAATATTCCAATGGTCTATCAATGAGCTGTATGCTTATAACATCAGTACACCAGAGGCTGAAACAGGATGATTTGCTGCAAATTTGAGACCAGACTGGGACAGATAACTTCAACCTTGCCAAAGAAAACTGTACCTCCCCAAACACTGTAAGTGGTCTCTTGTTCCCAAAACAGGGGGGTCAGAATCTTAGACCCCTCCAAAGATGGGACTGCTCTGGGATTTACAGAGATCAGCATGCCTCTGCCTCCCGAGTGCTGGGATCAAAGGTGTGTGCCACCACTGCCCATCAATAATGACTTCTCATAAGACTTTCAAGGTCAAGTAATTCCCAGCCAAGAAACAGATGCAGACTACCCAAATGAACTGAGATGAAAATTGGCATTAAAACTGGGTAGAACTCCAAGAGACACCAGAGAAAATCAAAACTGGGGCCACAAAGAATTCTACACGAAGCCAAGTGTGGTGGCAGGTACCTGAAATGCCAGCTTGCAGGAGGATCAGCAGTACGAGGTCCTTCTCAGCCAGAAAGTTCAAAGCTAGCCTGGGCTATGTAAAACAAGGGCCGCCTATAAATTATAGAGATCTGCCTGCCTCTGCCTCCTGACTGACTGATGGGATTAAAAGGGAGTGTTACTAGTCACCATTCCTGGCAAAAACTCTTTATATTTTTAAGACATTTTTATTACATTTGTTTGGTGTATGTGTGTGTGTGTGTGTGTGTGTGTGTGTGTGTGTGTGTGTGATGTAGTCAGAGGGAGGGGGATCTCTGTCAGTTTACAAACCAAGGTCCAGGTCAACCAGGGCTGCAAACTAGGGTCAGTGAGATGGCTCATCAGATAAAGGTGTGTTCACTGGAATCCTAGGACCTACAAGGTAGAAAAACAGAACCTATTCTGGAAAGCCCGAAAGTTGTTGAGTTGTTGTCTGACTATACACACACACACACACACACACACACACACACACACACACACACACACGCACGCACGCACGCACGCACGCACGCACCAAACCAACAAATACATGTAATTAAAAAAAATTAAAGCATTTCAGCCAAGAATGGTGAGGTACTCCTAAATTTAATCCCAGCACTCACTGGGCAGAGGCAGACGCTAGCTCTCTGTAATTTATAGGCCATGTCTACATATAGAGTTCCAAGCCAGCCAGAGCTACACAGAGAGACCCTGTCTAAAACAACAACAAAAGAACTGCATGTGAGTTAGCATGGACATTATCAACCTAACATATGAAGCCCAAAATAATTAAATGTTTTTTTAAAAATATGCTTTTAAAAAATGCATTCATTCATTTATTTATTTTATGTGCATTGGTGTTGAACCCAGGTCCTCTGGAAGAACAGCCAGTGCTCTTAACCCCTAAGCCATTTCTCCAGCCCCCAATTAAATGTATTTTATTAGATTATTTTATTTTCTGCATTAGTAGTTTAATTCAGTAGTAAATGTTAAGACTTTTGTTTGGAAAAATAACACAAGCAATTTAGAAAGAAACTTGTGTATTGCTGCCCTGTCCCTGGGTACCCTCCCAGGCTGTTCAAGTTTGACCTTGAGTCTGGAAGCTTTCTCCTTATCTGTTCATCCATCTGAACTTGCAGGAAGCCAGCAGCACCCCTCTGGGGCACAGGCCTTCTCTCTGCGCATGTCTATCACATACTCTGGATATTTCCCCTTCAGAATCCTAGAATTATTTATGCAATTATTTGATTGATTAATGATGATCTCTCGCTGTGGAATTTTTGTTTTGTGTTTTTGGGGTTGAAACAGGCCTTACTACCCAGCCCTGGGTAGCCTGGATCCCTGTCTATACAGCTGCCTGGCTTTAAGCTTACAAGGACCCTCCTGTTTCTATCTCCTGGAAGCTGGGATTGCATGTGTTCAGCGCTGCACCAGGCTGGACATACTTTGATTTATTATTTATTTATGGTTTTAGTTTGTGGGTTTACTGTCTATTTTGACACGGCCTTCTACTAGTCCTGGCTGCCCTGGTGCCCCACTGTCCTCAAACCCACAGCCACTTCCTACTTGAGCCAGTGAGCACTGCGATTACAAGTATGAGCTGCCACAACAGAACTGAAACACAGGTTTTTCATTCTGATTCTGTCCTTTTTTAGATTTATTAGATTGTAGCGCCACTTTCCAGTTTCCTTCCCTGCCCCCTCTGCTCCCAAGCCTCTGTGTGGCACAGCAACTTCCCACGGGCATCTCTCAGGTACTCAGGTCCAGGCCTCTGCTCTCATTGGCTCCCCATCAGCACCAGTCCCTCTCTGGAATTCCTTACACGGCAACTCTCATCTGGGAGGGGGGGGGCCCTTCCAATCAAAGCATTCCCCACTCTTCAGCGTCCCGCTGGGCTGCAATGTAAAGCCATCTTTGCTGGGGCTTTGCTTTGGGTGGTTTCTCTGGAGAAAGGCTACCAAGACTCCGGTCCATAACTGAGCTTCATTGAGAGTCTCGGGCAGACGGTAGTGACTAGGGCTGGCCGTGAGCATGCCCGGTTGCACAGATACGGATCCTTGAGAAGAAACGGTTTCAGTGCTCCTTCCGCGAGCATGCTGCAGCAACTGCTCTGGGGTTTTCTTACCTTCCCCAAACTGGTGAGCGGAGGACTTGAAAGTCTCTCCCGGAGACAATGCTGGGGGCAGCTGGAGGGCTGGTGATTAAAGACTGCAGGTGTCGGTGGGGAAGCTCTTATCTGGGGAGTGAGGTGGCAGCAGGGTGGTATGAGAATGGGAGAGAGAAATAGTGAATGAGGACATGGGGGCCCACGGGTTCACAATGCAGACTAAACACAGCAAAAGCAACTAAAACTCTGTGAAGAAGGGTCCAGCAAGATGGCTTAGCTGGTAAAAGCACTGGTTGCCAAGCCTTATGACCTGAGTTCAATTCCCAGGTCCCTCAAGCTAAAAGAGAGAACCAACTCCTGCAAGTTGTCCTTTGGCCTCCCATGTGCTCGATACCTCCACTGACACACATAATAAATAAAAATATTATGTATGTGTATATACACATGTGTATATATTATATATATTGAGGGATAATATTTTGGCAATGAAACAGACTGTAGATTTCTTTTTTTTCCCCAGTTTCATTTGTTCATATTATTTTATGTGTGTTTGGCCTGCATGTATGTATGTGCACCACATGCATACTTGGTGCCTGCAGAGGTCAGAATAGGGTATCAGATAACCGGGAACAGGAGTTACAAATGGTTGTAAACACCATGTGAGTGCTGGGTATCAAACCCTAGTTCTTTGCAAGACCCACAAGTGCTCTTAACTCCTGAGCCCCAAGACTGCAGATTTACTTTCTTTCTTTCTTTCCTTCTCCTTTTCTTCCTTTTTTGGAGGCAGGGTTTCTCTGTGTAGCCTTGGCTGTCCTGGAACTAACTCTGTAGACCAGGCTGGCCTTGAACTCACAGAGATCCGCCTGCCTCTGCCTCTCTAGTTCTGGGATTACAGCCCTGCCCTAGGGTGCCCATAGACATTATTCTTAAATTAGTAAGAGGCAGACAGAAATGGGACCCTTGAGTGCAGCTGGGTCCCCCACGCCATGCCTGTGCCCTCTGTTCACTATGCCAGCTCCCTGCTCCACTCCAGAAATTATCCTATTAACTTTTTTTTTTTTTTGTGGTGGTGGTGTTTTTTTTGACTCGGGGTCTTACATAGGCCTAGCTGGCCTCAAACTCAGAGATCTTCCTGCTTCTGTCTCCTGAGTCCACTCCAGAGACAGAGGCAGGAGGATCAAAAGTTCAAGGTCATCCTTGGCTACATAGGGAATTTAAGGCCAGAAAAACTTCAGGTTTTGATTGTGATAATAATTGCTAAAATAGGCAATAGCACTTCCGGAAGGTTTTATTTAGGGAAATGTTAGGTTTGAGTTAGGGGCTGATCACACCTCATTTCCTGGGAACGTGTACGAGACAGGCTCCCGGGGCCTCCTGACTTCAGCATATCTGGTTTCAGATTCCTGCAATATTCTGTCTGCCCTTAAATAAACAGTGTCCTCAAGGAACTTTGTGTTCTCGGTCTCTCCAGTACCTTTCAGAAAGCACCATACTTGCTTCAGTAGGTTTCTATAGGGCGCTGGGTATGTTGGCTCTCACTCTTGTAGATCCCAGGCACTGAGGATGGCCACAAGTTTGAGGCCAGCTTGAGCTGTACAGTGAGACCCTGTTTCAAAAGTAAATTTAAGTAAATAAGTGGTTTCTAGTAGTAATATTGAGCGTTGCACAACAGGGAGAAATGGAGGTGGGTGGCCAGGGGCTGAAACTTGAGGCTGGAACAATTCTCAGGGCAGAGAGGTGTGGGGAGGCCAAGTGAGCAGGCATGACATGGACCAGACCATCCCTCTCTTCCCTTTCTCCTCACTGTAAAATGTATTTTATATGTATGAGTGTTTACCTGCTTGTATGTATATATATATGTACCACATGCATGCCCGGTGCCCATGGATGCCAGAAAAGAGTGCACCAGATCCCCTGGAACTGGTGTTTCAGATGGTTGAGAGCTACTGTGCGGGTGCTGGGAATCCAACCCTGGTCCTCTGGAACAGCAACCAGTGCTGTTAACTGCTGAACCATGTCTTCAGCGCCACTCCCCCAACACACACACAAATCTCTCACTCTCTTTCTGATAGGGTTCCACTATGTAACCTAGGCTGGTCTTGAACTCTCCTCCACCTTCCAGCCTTACCGCTGAGATGCCATTTGTACACAACAATACCTGACTGACAGGCGACTTTCTGAGACAAGAGGAGGCTTAGTGAGTGGACCCAGGGCCTGGTTAACACATAGAGTATGTATGAGGTAGTATGTATGAGGGAGTTTATGTAACTGTTACTGCCTGGGTATAGGTTGATGAAGATGCAGAGAGTTAAAAGAGAATGGCACTGGGCGTTGGTGGCGCATGCCTTTAGTCTCTGTGAGTTCGAGATCAGCCTTGCCTATAAGACCTAGTTCCAGGACAGCCTCCAAAGCCACAGAGAAACCCTGTCTTGAAAAACCAAAACAAAAAACAAAAAACAAAAAAAACAGTGAATGGCATGACAATGGGATTAATTGGTTCCATCCTTGGAGAAGAGAAGAAGAATCCTTGTGCTAATGCCTTTGATTCTAACATGCAATGGAGAGACACGTGCATTGTGGTTTGCTATATTTTAGAGGATGATCTTGAACATCTGATCTTCTGCTTCCACTTCTAGAATGCTAGCATTCCAGATGTCAGCATCATATCCTGTTTATGCAGCGCTGGGGATCAAACCCTAGCTTCATACATGCTAGACAAGCACTCTATTCATCCTTATTTGTTCCAGCCCTTTGGGTTCCTCCGTGTTTCCCAAGGGGCTGACATTTCTTCCAAGCAGTGACTTCAGGAAGTGGATCACAGTCATCTCAGCACACTCAAAGCCCAGCACACAGTGTGGTACCCAAGGAGGTTTACTGAATCAGTGGATAGGTTTTCCATAGGTCCAAAAAGGTTCTTTTAGGTTTTTGGTTTGTTTGTTTTTTGTTTTTTTTGAGACATTGTTTCTCTGTGGCTTTGGAGACTGTCCTGGAACTAGGTCTTATAGACCAGGCTGGCTTTGAACTAACAGAGATCCTCCTGTCTCTGCCTCCCCAGTGCTGGGATTAAAGGCATGTGCCACCAAGGCCCAGCTGGTTTTTGACTTTTGAGACAGAGTATCACTAGCTCTGGCTGTCCTGGAACTATGTATACCAGGCTGTCCTGGAACTCCCAGAGATCCGCCTGCCTCCTGAGTGCTGGGATGAAAGACGTGTACCACCAAGCCCAGCTAGGGTCCAAGGTTCTTAACCATTGCTACCAGTGTCTGGCTTTCCTGTGCAGCTACAGAGCCAGAGACCTGGGACTCTGTCTGGACTGTGGACTGCTTCTGAGGGGCTAGGTATGCCAAGGAAACGTGACTTTTCATGGTTTAAACTTCTACATTCATGAAGAGACAACCCAGACTCAAAATTTAACCTCCGGGGCCACACAAAGGGAATTCCTGGAACAGAAATTAACCCAACTATAAAGCAGAAGTCTGGGTTCTAGGCACCTGGTGTGAATGTGTGGTTTTGGGAAAGTTACTTTTCTTTTTGAAATAAATGGCAGTGTAATGTAATAGGCTATGACATCATATAGCTTAATTTAAAAATTTAAAATATTTGTGTGTGCGCGCACACCTGGCTGTACGTATGTGCATCACATGTGTCGGAGCCCAAGGAAGTCAGATACATGATCGGATCCCCTGGAACTGGAGTTCCAGCTGTGAGCCCCCATGTGGGTGCTGGGAACCCAAACCGGTTCTCAGTAAGAACAGTATATATGCATTTTTAAAGAGGGGCGTTTTTGTTTTGTTTTTTGAAGACAGGGTTTCTCTGTATAACAGTCCTGCTGTCTGGCACTGCCTTTGTAGATCAGGCTGGCCTTGAACTGAGTCTCACCTGCCTCTGCCACCCAAGGACTGGAATTAGCCTGGCTTTGTTTCTGTTTTTCAAGACAGGGTTTCTCTGTGTAGTCCTGACTGTCATAGAACTCACTCTGTAGACCAGGCTGGCCTTAAACTCAGAAATTCACTTGCCTCTCTGCCTCCTGAGTGCTTGAATTAAAGGCGTTGAGAGCCACATCTCCATCCCCCATAGTCTCATTCCGAATCTTGGTTTGAACACTTGCCTGAGGCAGTCACTTAGATCAATGATCAGGCCTGGTTATAGAAAACTCCCAGGCTGGGTAATAACTCTTAATTCATTGTTAGGAGGGTTGATAGAGTGGGAAGTTAGTTATACCGGTGTTTGGACAATGCCACCTTGCAGTTGGGTCGATAGTGACACTTGCCTTTTTTAACATGATAAAGGGCTGTTCTTTAGGACCCCTGGAGAGGAATTCAGGAGGGCACCAGTCTGCTGGGCCTCTTTGTGTTTTGTTCCCAAATCTGGCAGGAAATTCCTTTTCTCAGCGGTGCCAGCCACCTAACTCCACCTAAACCGAGTGCCCCAGTTGACAGCTTTCCATGACAAAGGCAAAGCCAAAGCCAGGACTCTAGCCTACAGGCCAGTCGACCTCCTGCCCCGGGAAAGCACCAGGGGTTTCTTTCTCATTAATGACCCCAGAAACAGTAGGAAAAAAAGACAAAGGCCAACCAGACCCTAAAGACAGGTGCTTTCAAACCTCAGAAGGCAGAGAAGGCCCTGGGAATCTCCTCTGAAGTTCAGGAGTCTTTTGTGTTCTGGGCCTGCCTGGGTTTGCCTGGGGAGGGATTCAGGAGCTCAGTTGGCCACAGAAAGCGGGAGGCTCATAGCTGTTTTCAAAGCCTTTTTTCAGGAAGTTCAAGAGTGATAGAGGATTTTAAAATGTCAAGAGGAACTGAGCACAGCACTCAGGGAGTGGATGAACAAAGTCAGAGTCAGCCTCTGCTACACAGTGAATTTGAAGGCCAGCCCGAGCTCTAAAAGACTGTTCCCCAAACCCAAAATATATGTGCAAAGATGGAAATGTAAAACCTGCTCAATAGTTCCCCAAATTCTCCTGCCCTGCTGTATTTCAAAGAGCACAGTAAGCTATGGAAAACTGTGCCTGGGCCGCAGCTCACTCCCCAGGGACCCTAGCTACACTTTATAGGACATTTTGTTCTCCATATTGTTGCAAGCAACCCAAAGTGTGGTCTAGCTTGCTTCTAAATTTTCTGATATAGTTACCAGACAGAAAACATCATAGATGCATGGCAGCAACTGCGTGTTGGTGCACTTTGACCTGGAGTCATCCAGGCCCCAGCAGCAACTTCTTTGCTCTTTAAGATAATGACTGGTGAGAGCCAAACTCTGGTGTGTCTCAGTCACTTTGCAGACCCTCAAAGGCAGGCATTAATAGGTCCTGATGAGGCTATCATTCTAGTGGTTAGTGTCTACTACCCAGATCTAGTTCTAATACTTTTTGATGCAATTTTCATTTCTTCCCAACTACTCCTTACACTTGATCCCCTTAAGAAAGTTTAGGTAAAAGGTTCTCACCTGATTTCATGACCCCTATGTGACCACCTTCCCATCTAGGGTAGGTATTTCTTTTCTTTTTTTCCGAGACAGGGTTTCTCTGTATTGTTTTGGAGGCTGTCCTGGAGCTCACTCTGTATATCAGGCTGGCCTTGAACTCACAGAGATCCACCTGCCTCTGCCTCCCGAGTGCTGGGATTAAAGGCGTGCGCTACCAACACCCGGTTTAGGGTAGGTATTTCTACTGTGTGTGTATGCCTCTGGCATCTAACTGGCATTCTATGATACAGGGGGCAGCCTAAATAAAGAGCTTTCTGGGTGGGGCCAAGTGCAAACTTCCAGCTCCAGCCTTAGAAATGGGCTGCCTGCCTGTACCTCCTTGCCCTGCAGAGCCCCACGGCAAGGGAGGGCAGCCTCAAACACTGCTTTCTTTGGACTACTATGCACTGAAACTCAGCTTAATCTGTCCTCCCTCCATCCTCACTTGGAGCCTTACCCCGGGAAAGCTGGACAAGCACGTTACTATTGACACATCCTTCCACCCCAGCTCAAATTTAGCCTCTAACCGAACTCATGCCTAAAACCCTTTGGAAAGAGTAACTTTTATTCTAGTCCTTTCACCTGGGGATAGGTAGAGTAAATCCAATGTGCAAAGTCAATTACTCTCAACAGAATCTCTCTAGTGGCTTGAGTAACAGGTCACCCATTTTTGTTCCTACAAGAAAGATACTGAGGTCAGAAAAGCAGTAATGCAAAAGCCAGGAGTCATCCCATTGAAGAATTTATTCTTAGCAGAGTACTTCTTGTGAAAAAAAATCTTTGCAGCTCCAGCAGACATTATAAATTAATTTACAAATATAGAGTTGTATTAGAAATATTCATAAGTCCTTATGATTCTTCACATACAAAAATATTAAGAAAAATTTTTATCTAAAAAGTATGAGGCCAGGTAGTTTCTTTGGTTATCTTTCTGCATAACAGTTAATAAGCAATGGTGACACAATTTGTACATCAAGAGGCCTTTAAAATTTTCCATACATTTCTAAAAAACAAATTTTAACTAATGCTGTGAGTTCTAATATACAGGGGGGGGGGCATAAAGTCTGTCTTAAAAAACAAACACCACCACAGGGATTTCCCCTCCACACACAATTTCATGAGGTTCCTGCTTCATGTCAATATCCCGGGAGCATGGGAGCTTGCAGAATATTACCTTCATTTTAGTGGTGGGCTGTTCCTGTAAATCCAACAACCATTAACGATAACCAAGTGTTCCTTGCCTGTATGATGCTGTGCTAGACTCTCCCCACCACAAAGATTCAAATGAAAGCCGGGGGATTGGTGGCACACGCCTTTAATCCCAGCACTAGGGAGGCAGAGGAAGGTGGATCTCTGTGAGTTCGAGACCAAGCCTGGTCTACCGATCGAGTTCCAGGGCAGGCTCCAAAACAATACAGAGAAACCCTGTCTCGGAAAAAAGATTCAAATGAAGTTACCTCAGAGGGGTGGTGGTGGTGCTGAAACATTTATATACATAACTTTTAAAAGAATTTGGCCACAATAGTTTTTTTCTCATTAAAAACTGTAAGATTGGCTGGGCGTTTGTGGTGCACACCTTTAATCCCAGCACTCGGGAGGCAGAAGCAGGCGGATCTCTGTAAGTTCGAGACCAGCCTGGACTACCAAGCGAGTTCCAGGACAGCCTCCAAAGCCACAGAGAAACCTTGTCTCGAAAAACCAAAAAAACCAAAAAAAAACCCAAAAAAAAACAAAAACAAAAAAAATTGTAAGATTGGTCTGGGTGTGGTAGCACTCATTAGCAGATCTCTGAGTTCAAGGCCAGCATGGTCTACATAGTCAGTTCCAGAAACATCCAAGGCTATGCAGAGACCTTATCTCAAAAAACCAAATGAAAAAAAAGTCTGTTGCATTTCAATGAAATACTTAGGATATAAGATGCCAGGTTTACCTCTAGAAACTAAAACAATCGTCTCCATCCAGACCTTATCCCATGTATACTTTGTCTATTATGAGGCCAGCAAGTTTAAGAAGAACCCATTATTTCCCATGTGTGACCTTGGTATGTTACCTGCCATCTCAGATAGTCATACCTATCTCCCACATAGAATCTGGTACTATCGATGGCTTCAGAAACCCAGAACTGAGCCTACATTCAAGGACCTCAAGTGTACATTTGAGAAAGTCTGGGCTCTGTTTACATTTCAGAGCCATCTGAACATAAGGAGACTTACTGTGTAGAAGGAAGTTGACATTCCAGACATACAGAACATTTGGCACAAAGCTTTCCTGCAGTAGCACCTGCCATTTCCAGACAAAGGTAACTTATGAGCCAGATTCAGAAAGGTTTGCAGCATTTCTTGTATCACAGGAAGCAAAGGATACAAAATTAAGAGTTTTCTTATTTAAGAAAAAAATCCAGATTATTTGGCTTACTTTGAAAAAAAAATCAGAATTCTGTCATGGAAGAAATAACCAGCTGGTCAATCCCCTTGCCTCCAGCTGCCAACTGCTTTGATTTTTCCCATCCCTAACTTCAACGGCCTTCTCCCCACCAAGCTGCCTATCTGTATACATTTGAGCTTGCTGCTCTGATATACAAGTGAATAAAATAGATGCAGTCCTCACAGAGTTCTACCTACCATCCCAGGACTGAATAAGGTGCCTTTCATCTCCAGAGAGGCACACAGACAGAGAAACCTGGAACAGTCTGCTGCAGCATAAGAACTACTATGGACCGACAGCCTCCAAAACAATACAGAGAAACCCTGTCTCGTAAAACCAAAAAAACAAACAAACAAACAAACAAAAAAAAAACTACTATGGTTACCATGAGCATAGCCAATGGCCTGTGGAATCATCCAGGAACTCACAGAAATCAATGCAGAAGCTCGGTCCTACCCAGACCCTCCTGAACTGAGCCTACATTCAAAGCGGACCTCAAGTGCACATTTGAGAAAGTCTGGGCTCTGTTTACATTTCAGAGCCATCTCTGGGGTAGATGAGGCTGTTGACCATGCTGAAGTTGTAGAAAGGGCTGCTGAAGGGGCTACTCTGGTCCCCACTGCTGCCGCCAGAGAATGGGCTGTAGTAGGCAGACAGCTGGTTGCTTCCACCCATAGTGCGCTGCACTGAGTCTGGAGAGCCCTCTGGGATGGAGGTGTTGGGGAAGGCACTGGAGGGCAGCTGGGTACCCCCTAGGGAGCGGCGATTGCCTGGGATGCCTCGTTGGGTGCTCATGCTGCTGGGGTTTCCACTTAAAGTGTTGAGGCTGCTGAAGAAAGTGTTGAGGCAGGGGGTGGAGGTGTGTGTGGATGTTCCAGGAGAGGAGGAGTTGCTCTTGGTGCCCTCTGGAGGTTCTGGTGACTGAGATGGCCTCATCATAGAGGGGCTGTCTCCTTCTTGCTTCCCACTCACTCTTAGTCTTGAGGACAACCCTTCTGATTTTGATGTTCCTGAAGCCACAGTGAGGTTGCTATTGGCCTCAGTACGGCGCTTTCGCTTCCGACGGAAGTTTCCATTGTCGAACATTTTTTCACAGTTTGGATCTAGAGTCCAGTAATTACCTTTCCCTGAGGGGGTGAAAAAGAATTTGTGAGGATCCTATTTTTATATTTATTTATTTGAGACAAGGGTTTCTCTGTGTAGCCCCGACTGTCCTGGAACTTGCTCCGTAGATCAGGTTAGGCTTTCGTGAACTCAAGTGAACTCAAAGATCCACTTGCCTAGGACTCTGAGTGATTGAATTAAAGGCATGTGCCACCACTCCCAGCTCAAAGGTTCTATTTTATTTCTGGGCACAGAATGTCCCCCTTAAGTTTCAAGACACTTTAACATATACCCTATGATAAACTAAATATATAAATGAGGCAAAATAACAATTTTATAAGCCATGTGAGTGGAGTTTAATTAAAGACAGTTTCATGCTGGGCGGTGGTGGTGGTGGTGGTGGTGGTGGTGGTGGTGGTGGTGGTGCACGCCTTTAATCTCAGCACTCGGGAGGCAGAGGCAGGTGAATCTCTGAGTTCAGACCAGCCTGGTCAACAAGAGCTACAGAGAAACCCTGTCTGAAAAAAAAAAAGACAGTTTCATATATCCCATGCTGGCCTTAGATTTACTGTGGTTCTCTTGTCTCCCTCCCTGGGATCACAAGAATTCACCACCATATCCATTCTACAATGCTGAGAATCAAAAGCAGGGTTTTATGGATGATAGACTAGAATCTACCAACTGAACTACACACAGCCCTAGCCCCCTTTTCTTCTTTCTCTCTCTCCTTTTTATTTGTTGAGACAGGGTCTTTCGGAGTCCAGGCAGACCCCCAATTTGCTATGCAGGTGATGCCGGGAGCCCTGAACTGATCACTTCCTCCTGCCGTCACTTCCTAAATTCTAGAATTAACCTTGGCATAGTAGCTGGCACACAGAAAGCAGCCTGAACAGTATTTACTACAATTACTTCTGAAAAATATGCAACTCCTACAATGGAAAAGAATCACATTGAAAAAGGCAATCACAAAAAGATAAATTATACTAATGAGCCATCTATTTGTACAACAGAACAAGGAAACTGGAACTGATACCACACGCACATCAGAGCAGGACATGTCCCTGTAAAACCAAACTGTCTACTGGGAAAAAAATCTGTACTCGTTTAAAATACACACACACACACACACACACACACACACACACACTACGTGTTTTCCCACAATTGAAGGGGAGAGACCTACGGCATCTTAGAATTTATCATGTAGATAGCTTTTCCTAACTTTGGCTTCACTGTTTCACTGTTTTGAGTGTCACTAAGCTCTTCACAGTCAGTGCTTCTCCTGGATAAGCTTGGGTGTCTCTCAAAGCTCTAAAAAACAGACAGGACCACTGCCCTCAAATCTCAAGGAAGGTGAGATGCAGACTGGTTACCTGCTGTATGCCAAGTTCCATACAACTGTTACTGTGGCGAGGCAGTATCTAAGTAGATTGGCTCCAAATTTAATATTTCTTTATTTCTCTTTTTTTTAAATCAGGGTCTCACTATGTAGCTCTGGAACGTACTCTGTAGACCAGGCTAGCCTCAAACTCAGATCTGCCTGTCTCTGCTTCTGTAGATAGTAGTAACACACACACACACACACACAGAGACAGAGAGAGGAAGAGAGAGAGAGAGAGAGAGAGACAATCTGTAACCACCTGGGTAGGTCTATTGAGTTATCTTGGTAGCCCTATCTTTTATTCCTGCTTTCCCCAGGGCTAGAACCCAAGACCTCAATATACCAGGCGAGCGTTCTTTTCTGAACTACACGCCTAACCTCCAAACACTGGGTTTGTTTTTAAACCGTTTTCAGCTTTCTCTTTCCTGCTGTCTGTGTCTCTTTACCACCATTAGCACCACTGCCCCCCCACCGCCTTTTCCCTTCTAATAAAACTTCTCACAAAAAAAAACTCCCAGATACCAACATCATTGAACTTACTTAAAGTTCAAAGGAAAACAGGTGACAATAAACATACAAATCTTGGATGGTTTGAGGCTAAACTGGGAAGCTGCATCTTCAAAAACTGCACATCCTGTCCAAGTTGTCACCACAGGGCACAAATGGCAATTAAGACTCTTAATATGTGTTGTAAAATGTACACACAATGAGAGAAAGGCCATGAAGCTGACCTTGAACTCTTGATTCTTCAGCCTCTACCTCCTAAATGATAGGATTGTAGGAACAGAATTAATTCACCATGCCTAATCACGTTAACTTTTTAAATGTGTTTGCACTATACAGCATCAGTACCGGCCGGCAAACGCTGCTCCAGAGTGACTTCTGCAAGTGGTAGGGCTGATCCTTTGCAAGTCTGAGGTCCTGGGTTCCATCCCCCAATACAACAAAAGACACTGGTAGCATTTATACAAAACTCTAGATCTCATTTTTCTACCCCCTCTCCTTCCCTTCTTCTGGGTTCATTCAGAAAGCCTCAAGCAGGAATCGGTTTCTCTGTAAGCCTCACTTCACTTCCACCAGGTAAGATAAGAACCCAGACCTATGCAGTCTGCTGCACTCAAGGGACTGGGGTACTTCTATAGCTTAATATACCCAAACCCAGTTGACCCACTTTCGACTTCCATCATTAAATCACTGCTCAAGTTAGGTGAACGGGTCAGGACGCAGTGAGATCCTCAAGAACTCACTTCATCATTTGCAACAGGTGATAGAACACTCTGCTTCTTGGGAGTACCTTTCCTCCTGTTCTTTCTCCCAAACTATTTCCAGTAACTAAACTGTCCCTTGCAGCGGTCTCCTGTTTGAGGGCATGGATCTTTTTTTTTTTTTTTTTTTTTTTACACTTTTTAGCTTTAGCCAGCCAGCATCTGCCCTGAATGTAAGGGACCAGCTTAACGTGTCCTAAGATCTAATGTAGTTCCCGCATCCCTATCAGAGCAGGTTGGGGTGCCTCTATCCCCACATGTTCTACTCTTCAGTGATGAGAGGACCCCGTGTGGAATTTCAACCCAGCCGCGCACAGACCCAATACTGGGCTCCCGCTCGAAGCACCCGCAGGTGAGCTACTCCGCGTCCTCCCCAGCCGGGAAACACCTGCCCCGCCGTCTCACCTGGGTCGTCTTCGTCGCGGGGCACCTTCTTGAAGCAGTCGTTGAGTGATAGGTTGTGGCGAATGGAATTCTGCCAGCCAGCCTTGCTGCGCTGGTAGAAAGGGAAGTTATCGGCAACGAACTGGTAGATGTGGCTGAGGGTGAGCTTGCGCTCGGGAGAGCTCTGGATGGCCATGGCGATGAGCGCCGAGTACGAGTAGGGCGGCCGCACTATCTTCATCAGGTCCTCGTGGCCGGTCAGCGACAGCCAACTCAGCTCGCCCGGAGCTGTCGAGCCGGCGGGCGAGGCCGGGGCAGCAGCCGAGGGCTGCGCGAAGCCCCGCTGGGCGCCCGCGAAGGTGCCCGGAGCGGCTGGCGGCTGCAGGAAGGGCCCGGGAGCTGCTCCGGGGGGCGGCGGCGGGGCGCCCAGGTAGCCGGCAGCGGAGGCCGGGCCGCCCACGCCGGGCCCGTTGAGCCACAGGTAGGGGTTGGCAGCCGCGGCGGGTGGCGCGGCGTAATCGGACAGCCCGTAGGGCGCCCTGGAGGTCGGGGGCGCACCGGGCGCGGCGGCGGGTTGTGAGTACACGAAGTTGTCGCCGCAGTAGAGGGCCATGTCGGCGGCCGAGGGCTGGTGCGGGGCGACCGCGGCTTTGGGAGAACGAGGCTGGCCTCGGCGCTGCGGAGAGAGCATCCCTTGGAGGACCAACCAAACGGCCCGCCCCGGCCTCCGCGGTGAGTAGAGACCTGGAGCGCTGGGGAGCTCACCGAGGGCGGGGGACAGCTCCTCTTATACCTGCGGGCCTGGCGGCTCAGCAATCCACGCCCTCGCCACGCCCCACGTGCTCCGGAGCAGCGAGGAGTCTCCTCTGCCGCTCCAGTCCTGATTCTGCTGCTCTCAGCCAACTCCCAAGTCAAGGTGAAAAGCGCCCCTCCGTCCTTCCTCCATCCCTGCCCTAGTGTCCTCCTGTCTGCCCTCCGTCCTCCCATTTTAGCCCGCGTGTAATCACCTACTATAAAATGCAGAGTGTTGAAACCAGAAGAGAGATCCCCGACGATTGGACGGCTGTTCCTTTTCTATCAAGTCCCAAAGTTTAAAAAAAATTGGGGGGGGGGAGGGAGGGGTAATCGAATTTTTCTTGTTCAGTACATCACTCACATTGAGTCTCGACAGATTGGCTCTGCCATCAAAACTAATAGATATGAATGACCACCCAACAGGAACCCTGTGGGCCAGGTATGAAATTGTTCTCTCCTTTCTGTCGTCTCTTCTTTTTGTAGTGATCCATCTTTCTGGTTAAATTGTGTGTTTATTCACTTCAGGGAAACACTGTTCATTTTTCACCTGGCTGGTTCCGACGTTTGGTGTGGTGTTATTTTTCAAAAGGTAAACGTTTGCAAAGACGACTAAATAAGTGGCTTTAGAATTAACATTTAAAAGCCGAACGTTGGAAGTCATTTAAACAGAACAAGAATCGCTTACAGTCACGGATCTCTGTTTTGTTCTCAGCTTCTGCACGTTTTAAGAGGCTCTCTGCGCACCGGGAGAGCAACTAGCGAAAATCTGTGACGACCCATGTGTCACGCAATCATTATTTATTGACTCAAAACGACAGCGAGAAAATAGCCTCTTTTACCATCCAAAATATTCCTAAACGTGTTCTTGATAAAAACAGAGCCAAAAGTTCTCGTTTGAGTGGAGGAGTGATTGGTTGCCTTTTTTTTTTTTTAACTATGTACGGATTAGTCTGATAGCTGAGAATATTACTTCAGAACCCCGCCCAGCATTTACTTTCATGATGGAGTTAGCTTTGTACTAAAAAAAAAAAAAAAAAAAAAAAAAAAGTCCGTCAGTCGAGGCGACGCAACAGGCAAAGGCCCTTACCGCCAAACCCTGAGTTTGATCCCTAGAGTCGAAGGAGAAAACCGAAGTTGTTCTCTGATTTCCACTAGGGCACCTCCGTGATACCCGTGCCTCCTCCCCCCATAAAGAGTAAATAAATAAAGTAATGTAATTTAAAAAATTAAAATGGAAATTATTTAGCAAACTTGAATGCCTAAAATGTATATCTCACTTCAAACTTAAGCAGTCATCTTCTCTGGAATCATAGAGGAATCACTGCAACTGTAAAACACCTTAGTCTTTGACGGTTTTTGGAAGAATCTGAGAAAAGAATTAGGGTTCCTTAACTGCATTTAGCTTAAAATATATTTTTCTTTACGTAGATAAAAACAAAAACAGGCTTCCATCTTCCCAAAGGGCTTGAAACAAAGTTCTTTGGTCTTAACTAGATTTCTCCTGGAATGCTAAAAGGCTGAAAACTATGAACTAGATTGGAAGGAAATTTTAATTCCATAATGCCCTACTGGCTATTTTTTTAAGTATAAAGATGAAAACTAAGTAAAAGTTGAGAACCTAGAGGGCAAGCTTTTTCCTCCCACACAAACTTTAAACATCTAACATTACTGTAATGTGACCAAAAATATATAGCTTCAGATAAGTGTTCAAGAGATTTCAACACTTACTTTCTTTTCATTCTAAATGGAAGTTAATTATAAAAAAATATTGAATCCATCTTCCCTTTAGTAATTGATGTTCTTCAAAATATAGTATCTTTTAGCAAATTGATTACCCATACACAGTTGGCAATTTTTCTTCTGGGTTTATTTCCAAGCCTCCAAATTATTCTAAACCAGAGACCATCATTCCAGAATATTGTTTATTGTTTTGATTAAAGGTTCTACTTAGTGGGTTGTGTTCCCTTCTATGTCTTTTGCAAACTTAGTTTTATTTAAAAGGAGCAGAGCCACCTACCGACCTTTGGCTGCTGTTACAGCTCTTCCCCATGGGAGTAGACAGCATCCTTTGTAAAGAAAGTCACGATTTTCTATCAATTTCATTTTATTTTGAGAGATATGTTTCATGCAGTCTAGGATGGTTTCAAACTCCTTGTGTAACAGAGGACAGCCTTTACCAGTAGACCCTCCTGCCCCTACCTCCCAAGTGCTGGGGTTACAGGTATGCATACCCTGCACATGCATACCTGGCCTTTAAGCACATTTTGATGCTATAAACATAAAGCTAGCATTGGTCACAGCCTGAGTTATTCACTGTCAAAATTAATTTTTTAAAAGTATTTCTATTTTATGAGTTCCAGGACAGCCTCCAAAGCCACAGAGAAACCCTGTCTCAAAAAACTGAGGAAAAAAAAAAAGTATCTCTATTTTTTTAATTGAGGAAGCTGAGGCAGGTGGATTGCCATAAGCCTGGACTACAATTTGAGAGTGTTTAAAAAAAGAAAAAAAGGCCACAAAACAAATAAATAATGAAAGCAAGAAGAGTGCTTATAAATTATAAGTTCCCACTGGGGAGGCTGGAGCCTAAGAATCCAGAGTTTGAGGCCAGCACTCCGTATTTTGAGACCCTATCTCAGAAACTGCAACAGTACAAAACCCCTGTAATCATGTTTTCTCCAATCACCCTCCCACAAAATGATATAATCAAGACAATTGATTATTGCATAAATATAAACTGTTAAGCCTTGGGAAATTATTGCTTCTCGGGTGGATAACTCAGCAGGCGTCCACTGACATTCTTGTCCCAGGTGGCTGAGCAACAGCAGATTCTGACCAAATGTTTGTCATTTTAAGCATAGAGTCTTACGGGAATGCAGTTATTTCCATTAATCTGCAGTGTCACAGAGACACAGTGCATTGGCTTGCTGGCATTATCACCTGCTTCCACAGGAGAGAAAGGGTGATATGAACTGAAAAATGGCCTTGGTGCTCTTCACTAAACATGTCAGCCAATGTAGACCAATGCTGCATTTTATGTAGCATTGATGTTTACAAAAGCACTCATAAGTGCAAAACATGGACCGTGACGTGACTCAGGGGGTCAGGGTACATGCCACCAAGCCTTATTACCTAAGTTCAGTCCTTGGGACCCACACATTGAAAGGAGAGAACAGACTCCCTCAAATTGTGAACACAGAGGGAGACTAAATGACATAGATAGATAGATAGATAGATAGATAGATAGATAGATAGATAGATAGATGTGATTTTTATAAAAAGGGAAACCAAGCCGGGCGTTGGTGGCACACGCCTTTAATCCCAGCACTTGGAAGGCAGAGACAGGCGGATCACTGTGAGTTCGAGACCAGCCTGGTCTACCGAGTGAGTTCCAGGACAGGCTCCAAAACAATACAGAGAAACCCTGTCTCGAAAAACCAAAAAAAAAAAAGGGAAACCAAATTCTCTAGCTATATTGCCTACCTGGCTTTCTAGCTGGCACTCAGTAGTCAGTACACCCATCTTCCTTCATTAAGTAAATCAGAAGCTCTTTGAAATTGAACACCCCCATCCCCACCCCCAGACAATGTAGCTTAAGATGCCCCAAACTTCCAATAGTCTAGCTGCCTCATACTGGTAAGCACTAGGACTGCAGGCATGCCCAATTGTTAGGACTGGAGGGACCATTCTTTCGCTTATCAAATATTTATGACTTTCTTTACATAGTATTTGTGACTGGTAATGGGAAGTGGAGTGGGCAGCTGGAAGAACACCCTTTTGAATGATGTGTAAGTATTTCATTTGGTGGTGTAACCACGCCCATTTAAGAATTCAAGAACAAGCAATGCTGGGAGTGGTGGTGGTGGTGCGCCAGAACCCAGAAAACTAAAGCAAGAGGGTTGATGCATGTTTCAGGCTGACCTACACTGTGGGTTCTGGGCTAGCAAGGGCTACATAAGGGAGACCCTACCCGTCCCCCAAAACAAACAACATTTGAGACTAATAAGCCTGGACTCTGGCCCTATCCACACAAAATGAGCATTGAATGCCTATACCCACAGAGCATCAAAAGAGAAGGTCATACCTGGGGAACCAAGGGTCCCAGGAAGCCCAGACCATCCAATGCCCAAGGTCACATTGTGATACATGGGAGAATTAAAGTAAGCTGGTCCACTTAATTAGACTTTTAAATGAGCAGAAGTTATCTAAAGGTATACTAATGCTAAATTGCAAATCTTCACTCAGGCACATGATCTCTATGACGACAGAGGTTTTCTGCTAAAAAGATAATTCTTCCACTATCTCAAAAAGGTGTGGGACTAAAAAAAAAAAAAAAAAAAAAAAAAAAAAAGGTGTGGGACTGGGAATTTAGCTCCTTAGGATGGGTTCATCCAGCCTAGCACGTTGGAAGCCTTGAGTTCAGTCCCTAGACTTACACAACAAAGAAAGACTGCCTGGTCTACCAGAGCTAGTTCCAGGACAGCCTCCAAAGCCACAGAGAAACCCTGTCTCGAAAAACCAAAGAAACCAAAAAAAACAAAAAAAAAAAGACAAAAACAAAAACAAAGAAAGACTGACCTGGGTTGGAGACCTGGTTCAAAGGTTAAGAGCACTGTCTTACAGAGGACCAGAGTTCAATTCCAAGCACCTGCACAGTGACTCACAACCATCTGTAACTCCTGTTCATCTGACTTTTATGGACATGAGCCTACAGACATATATGCAGGGTAAACATTTATACACATAAAATAAGTACATTAAAAAAGAAAGGAAGAAGCCGGGTGTTGGTGGCGTACGCCTTTAATCCCAGCACTTGGGAGGCAGAGGCAGGTGGATCTCTGTGAGTTAGAGGCCAGCCTGGTCTACAAGAGCTAGTTCCAGGACAGCCTCCAAAGCCACAGAGAAACCCTGTCTCGAAAAAACAAAGAAACCAAAAAAAAAAAAAAAAAAAAAAAAAAAGAAAGGAAGAGGCCAGGTGGTGATGGCACACATCTTTAATCCCAGCACCTGGGAGGCAGAGACAGGATATCCAAATCGAGGTCAGCCTGGTCTACAGAGCTAGTTCCAGAGCAGCCAGGGCTATACAGAGAAACCCTGTCTTGAAAAAGAACAAATATATATGAAGAAAAGCCTAGAACACTAGTGTGAAATAGTCACTTACTTGCCAACATTTAAAAAAATTGGGAAAAGAGGAAGTCACCTATCTCTAATTTATCTGACAATATCAGTAGGCTTCTGGACTCTCCATGACTGTCTGATTTCTGCAGCCAAGAAGTCCTTGGGTGCACAACAGTGAAAGTTGTGCTCAGATGTAGCAGCTGAATGAAGGGCTTCCATTCTCCAATTGAACCATCGAGGACCATGCACTCTGTCTTTCCCCAGACTTCTCATACTCCATTGTGGTTTGCCATAAATAAATCAAAGTGTTCAGAAACCACTTACCATCTCTGGATGCATGAGTTGGCAGATGTAACCATGAACTTCATTCATCCTGTGTCTCTCACATACATTCAAATTAGCTGATTTTAAATTAGCAGTGACTTCATCTGTTTCCTGGCCTCAGTCATGTATACATATAAAACACTGTGTATAAGCTTCAAATATATATATGTATATATATATATCATACCATATATATGTATGTATGGCACGTGTATACATACATATATATGGTATGATATGATATATACTATTATAGAATATGATGCTATAAATGGATTTTGTTGTGTTGTGTTTTTCGAGACAGGGCTTCTCTGTGTAGCCCTGGCTGTAACTCACTCTGTAGACCAGGTTGGCCTTGAACTTACAGAGAGCCCCCTGCCTCTGTCTCGTGAGTACTGGGATTAAAGGCGTGTGCCACCACAACCTGGCTGTAATTGGATTTTTCTGTAAGGTCTTACTACATAACAAAATATATATGCACACACACACACACACACACACATATATATATATATATATAATAAAATACATATATACAATGTATATGTATCATGGCAATAGCCTCCCATAGTCCTTTGCTTGCTTCTATTTTTTTTTTTTTTTTTTTTTTTTTGGTTTTTCGAGACAGGGTTTCTCTGTGGCTTTGGAGGCTGTCCTGGAACTTGCTCTGTATACCAGGCTGGCCTCGAACTCACAGAGATCCGCCTGCCTCTGCCTCCCAAGTGCTGGGATTAAAGGCGTGCGCCACCAACGCCCGGCTGCTTCTATTTTTTTGATACTGGTGACTGCCTGTCATTTAAAAGGCACCCCATACAGGTTTTCTTGTGATAATGATGTCCATGGTGGTAATAATGAAGTTGATGATAAATGTAATTTTATATTTCTGCCTAACCCTGGACTTAATGTGGTTTATTCCTCTTAGCCAGTGCTGATTAATTTGCTAATCAGTGGTTCAGGGTCCCTTTGTGGACTCAGGAAAAAGGTTAAAATGCTAATTTCCTGGACCTACCCAAGGCAGAAAATCTGCTTTTAGTTTCTGTCTTTTCTTTCTTTTGATTCTAGAGCTATGAATTGAAGCTAGGACCAAGAACAAGGCAACTGCAGGTCTACTGCTGAGCTAACTCCCTATGGCACGTATATATGTATACTTTTAAACCTCTCACCACCACCTAGTGACTCAGACACTGCTGGGTTTAGGAGCATATTCATCTATTTAAAACTTTATAAGTAAAGTGGGATGTTACTTTACAGGCACACACCACACACAACATAAAGCAACTATTTGTAAGTTATCATCGTGTGAGAGAGGATCAGAATCAATAAAAAATATTGTTTTCAAATGATCAGGGTGAAAAGCCATGAGCATTAGGCAGGTGTCTGCATAACCCCACACATGCTACAGGATAAGTGTGGAAATAATGACAGAGTACTTTGTACAAATACAACAATCCATATTTTAGAAGATGGGGGAGAAAGAAGGGGGAAAAGTGAGGGGTCTGGGGAGGAAGAAAGAAAGGGAGAGAAAAATGAGGGGGGAACCAATGGGAAGGAGACATGGGGGTATGTGATTTGGGACAAAAAGGAACTCTTTCCTCTTTCTTCCTTCCTTTCTTCCTTTTTTCCTTCCTTCCTTCTTTCTTTCTTTTTAGTTTTTCAAAACAGGGTTTCTCTGTGTTGTTTTAGAGCCTGTCCTGGAACTCTCTCTGTAGACCAGGCTGGCCTTGAACTCACAGAGATCCACCTGCCTCTGCCTCCCGAGTGCTGGGATTAAAGGCGTATGCCACCAACACCCGGCTTCTTCCTTCCTTCCTTCCTTCCTTCCTTCCTTCCTTCCTTCCTTCCTTCCTTCCTTTCTTTTCTTTTTCTGAGACAGGGCTCTCTACATAGCCCTGGCTATCCTGGAACACACTGTAGACCAGGCCGACTTCAAGCTCACAGAGATACACCTGCCTCTGTCTTCTTTGTGCTGGGTTCAAAGGCATGTGACACCACACCCAACTAAAAAGGAACTCTTTATCTCAACTAGAACATTGGAAGATAAAGATGACATGAACCCATCTTGGGATTCTAAGTATGTCTGTGACTCTAAAGCAGAGAATAGCTGAACCATACCTGTCAGATCTTTGGCTTCTGGTCTCTGAAAGAGTTCAAGTGTCAATATGGGCATCACTAGCTACTCACAGGACAGATGAGTAGCAAGGGTGGGAGTGCTGGTACAGAATCAAAAGGAAAACAGAGACATTAAAAGCAGAGAAATGAAAAAACAGCTTAGAAACTGTAACAGGAGCTGGAGAGATGGCTCAGCAGCTGCTCTTAGGGAGGCTGGGCTCTGGTTCCCAGCAGCCACATCAGACAGATCATAACTGTCTGTAAATTCAGCTCTAGGGGATCAGAGGCCTCTGCAGGCACCGGCACTCATGTGTGCATACCCACATGCAGATATACACTCATACACATAATTTAAAATAATAAAAATATTAATGTTGACAGCAGTACATAAGTTGCTTACTATGTGACAGGAAATTCAATAAGGTCTGGGAAGTACTAAGCATTTAGCAAGCACTGGCTTTTTATTTTTTTAATTTATTTTTACTGTATAAAACTGACTGCATGTAGCTAGGCGTTGGTGACACATGCCTTTAATCCCAGCTCTTGGGAGGCAGAGGCAGGTGGATCTCTGTGAGTTCAAGGCCAGACTGGCCTACAGAGTGAGTTCCAGGATAGCCTCCAAAGCTACAGAGAAATCCTGTCTCAAAAAAAAAAATTGACTGCATGTATGTCTGTTTGATACATGCGTGCCTGGTCCCTGTGGAGGTCAGAAGAAGAGCATCAGATCCCCTGGAACTGGAGTTACAGGCCGCTGGGAGTCACTTTATGGGTGCTGGGAATCAAAACCAGGTTCTTTTCGAGAGCAGCCAGTGCTCTTGACCTCTGGGTCATCTCTCTAACCCTGGAAAACAATGCTTTTTGGTTTGTCCCTGTGTAGCTCTGGCTGTCCTGAAATTTGCCTTGTAGACCAGACTGGCATTGAACTCCCTCCTTTGTCTCCCCAGTGCTGGGATTAAAGGCATGCATTACCATCGCCTGGCAAAAAGCGTTTTTAAACCATTACCTAATTTTATTTATTTTTTTAATAGATAGACATGGAAATTAAATGTATGTTATTGTTGTTTATTTTTGAGACAATGTTTTGCTCTGTGGCCCAGGCTGGCTTAGAATTCATTATGTAATAAAGGCCTCCCTCAAACATGCAGTTGTCCTCCTGCCTCAGCTTCCTGAGTGATCATCTGTGTACCACCATACCTGGCTTTGACTAGTCCTGTTTCGATCACCCATAAGGCACAGATCAGAAATACAGAAGAATGAAGAGAGATAAATACTTTCCTGCAAGATGACTCATCAGCTAAAGGTACCTGATGAAAAGCCAGATAACCCGAGTTGCGTTCCCAGGACCAGCCTGGTTGAAGGGAAAGAATGGCCTCCTGTAAATTGTCCTTTCTGCGCTCACCCATCTTGACATGTGTGTACCCACACACATGCACGCAGTATAAATAAAAATGTTATTTGGACTAATCTTGTTATGTACTAATGGCTATAGTGAGTATTTTGCCTGCATGTCTGTGTAGCATGCCTGGTGCTGGGGAGGTCAGGAAAAGGTAGTGTTACCTATGGCTGTGAACTGCCATGTGGGTGCTAGGAGCTGAACTCGGGTCCCTCTGCAACAGCAGCAAATGCTCTTAAAAGCTGAGCCACCTCTCTAGCCCCTTAATGGAGTTCTTAAGATGTGCCATGTCAACCGGGTGTTGGTGGCGCACGCCTTTAATCCCAGCACTCGGGAGGCAGAGGCGGGCGGATCTCTGTGAGTTCGAGACCAGCCTGGTCTACAGAGCTAGTTCCAGGACAGCCTCCAAAGCCACAGAGAAACCCTGTCTCGGAAAACAAACAAACAAACAAACAAAAAAAGATGTGCCATGTCCTAGACCAGGTATAGGACCAGGGCATGGAAAGAAGAGAAAGCCTGCCTTCCCTCCCAGCTAAGGAGTGACAATGTGGAAGTAATTAGTTGGTATTTATGATTTATTAAAACTTGTCTGAGGATTCAGAAAGCAAACTCAGCCTCAAACTGTAGAGACCACAGAAGCCAAAACAACTAAAATGTGCCTTTCCTTTCCATTTCAGATCTTGTCAGGTCAAAGTGTGAGCTTCTGTTCACTCGTCTGATTGATTGACTATTTGAGATGAAATGTCATTGTATAGTTACAGCTAACCTTGAACGCTCAGCAGTGCTTCCGCCTCAGTCTCCAAAGTGCTGGGGTTGCAGGGATGAGACACTACACTTAGCTCAAACGTGTGGTAGATCTGACAAGAAGAATATTTTCAAGACTGAAGAAGAGACCAAGGGGCCAAGGCTGGCAAGTACAGCCTCAGTGATGTGTGAAGCTGTTCCTACTGAGTATTTCTTAAGTGTAATTTTTCACCATCTTTGCTTTGTGTGTGTGTGAGTACACGCCACACAAGTCAGACGACAGCTTGTGGGAGTCCTTTCTCTTCCCTGTGGGGCCCAGGATTGAACTCAGGTCATCAAGCACTTCTACCTGTAAAACCGTCTCGCCAGCCCTCCACTAAGTTGTTTCTTTTCCTTTTTTTTAATTTGCCTGAGTGTGTGTGTGTGTGTGTGTGTGTGTGTGTGTGTGTGTGTGTGTGTGTCTGGTCTGCAGAGACCAGAAGAGGGTATTGGATTTTCCCAGGAGCTGGAATTTCAGGCAGTCAGGAGCCACCAGATGTGCTGAGAACCCAGCTCCAGTCCTCTGAAAGAACAGCAAGTGCCCTTAACCACCGAGCCATCGCTCCAGCCCTCTTTACTGAGTATTTTTTATTTCAAGTTTCTCCTTGGAGGAAACTATAATCAGTGGTATTGATGGAGGTTGCACTTAGTTTCCTTCAACTGTTTTCACCTATAAACTAAGTATCACACTGGCTGCAGGGGAGCAGACCATAGGCTTTCTGTAGGGGGAGGGAGACGGGACCCTCTAACCAGGTCTTTTTGATCTTGCCTGCGAGGCTTGAAGGGAGAATGGATATGAAATTTCAGATTTTGTAAAGACAGGAAGAACAGGACATGAGCCCCACACCTTTGTCAGATGCATTTTCTCTGCTTTCCCCAAATGACAAAAGATTAAGATGTAGATGGAGTTTCTGTTTCCCCTGGTCCCTCTGCCCTTCAGTCCCAAATAAACACACAGAGGCTTAAATTAAATGATGAACTGTTTGACCAGGCTTCTTCTTGGCTACCTCTCTCTTACTTATTAACTCATTTCTATTAATCTAAGTATTTCCACATGGTTTTGGCTTCCTGGAGAATTCCTGAACCTGTGATTCCTTCAGTGGCTACATGGTATCTGTCTGGCAGCTCCTCTCTGTCTTATCTCCCCAGAATTCTCCTCATCTGGTAGCGCCACCTATATTTCCTGCCTGGTTCCTGGACAACCAGTGTCATATTCATCAACCAACAAGAGAAACAAATATACAGAAGGACATTCCATATCATCTCCTCTTTTCTGTACAAATAAAATGGAAGGTTTTAACTTTATAACATTAAGATGAGGGGGTTTAAGGTGAAATTTTTAAAATAATTCTTCCTAATCCAGAAGAGACACTTTTATCAGAGAATCATGGTGCCTCTCAGTGATAGTACACACCTTTAATCCCAGCACTCAGGAGGCAGAGGCAGGGGGTTCTCTGTGAGTTCAAGGCCAGTCTGATCTACAGAGTGAGTTCCAGGACAGTTAGACAGCTACACAGAGAAACTCTGTCTTGAAAAAGAAAAGAGGGCCAGGCGGTGGTGGCTCATGCCTTTAATCCCAGCACTCAGGAGGCAGAGGCAGGCGGATCTCTGTGAGTTCGAGGCCAGCCTAGTCTACAAGAGCTAGTTCCAGGATAGCCTCCAAAGCCACAGAGAAACCCTGTCTCGAAAAACCAAAAAAAGAAAAAAAAAGAAAGAAAAGAAAGTAGTGTCACAGCTGGGCAGTGGTGGCACACGCCTTTAATCCCAGCACTCAGGAGACAGAGGCAGGTGGATCTCTGTGAGTTCGAGGCCAGACTGATCTACAGAGCAGGTTCCAGGACAGTCTCCAAAGCAATACAGAGAAATCCTGTCACGGAAAAAAAAAAAAAAAAGTAGTGTCACATGGATTATATGGTCCATTCACTGTCTCTAAATGTCACCACTATTTGTTTGACCTTTATGGTTTGTTAAGATGCTACTTCATTACTTTCCAAGTCATCAGAATGAATTAAACCATCTCTTGGCACAAGCATAGATGACTACTAATCCATCAGTTATTACGTAAGACTTTCTAGGAACTACTGCCTGATCGCTCCACCAAGCTGGCCAGCTAGGGACACCAGTATCTCCTCACCTGTCCTTCAAAGAGGAGTGAGGGGGGATAGGAGTTTTGGTGTGCCTGTGAACAATTATGTGCACATTCATAAAAAGGCCTTGTGTCTGTCATCACCTGGGCTGGGGGATTGAACACTCACCTGAGCCATCCCTCTTCCTCAAGACGCTTCCCCATGCCAAACTCTGAGAAGCATAAATAAAGACCACTGGGAATGGCTTTGCTGACTGACCTTTAACCTGAAATGAAAATAAAGCTTGGGGAATGTCATCCTGACTGGAGGCTCTGACAGAGCAGCTCCTTCTCTTACCTGTTGACAAGCGCCTGCCAGACCTCACAGTTACCTTTGATTTAGCCGTAATGGCATCCCCACATATAGCCGAGCTCTGTCCTGTAATCCTTCTGAAGCTTAAGTCAACTTTATGGTAACCTGAGAGCCATTTCCTGCTTTGAAATGATGTCACTGTCTGTTAACACATACTAGAGTGACCACTGAATTCACTCTTCAGGCAACAGAACCGTAGATCACACTCAAGAGTCAGAGCAGGCTAAAAATAAATGCTATGTGACCTTTCAAGATGCAAAAGGAAGTTTGAATCCAGTACACCAATATACCCCTAAGAGGTATTTCAACAGATGTTTTCAAAGAGCACCGAGGATTTTATGAATGAGAAATCTGCACCTCAGAGGTCTAAGAGATCTGGGTGCAGTTTTAGAACTGGAGTGGAAAATTGGACATTTAACCATTCACACCTTTAACTGAAGTTTATTTTACATTTTGTCTTTGTTTTTTTCCATTGAAAGAAAAGTCCTCTCTTTTCTAATGGAATTTTGTTGATGTGTGCTGGAGGGGGCAGGGTATATATGTGCATGCATGGGGTTCTCCCATTTAGCCTGGGCTGGCCTCAAATTTGAAATTATCCTTCTGCCCCTATCCCCCAAATGCTGGGATTACAAATGTATGTTGTATGCCCACACAGCTAATTGATTTTTTTTATTTCTCTGTTATTGCTTTTGGAGACGCTTATAATTGATTTTAAATCATGCATTTTTCTCAATTCAGTGACTTCTCCCATGAAGCTAGCTTGTATCCATAAAAGTTACGTCAGAGTTACGTTTTAGCTAGATGTTGTAGTGCATTCCTGCAAGCCCATCCCTTAGGAGGGAGAGGAAGGAACAGGAACTCAAGGTCATGCTCAACTACACTGTAAGTTCAAAGGCAGGCTTGAGATATGAAACCTCTGATGGGGGTGGGACATTCTAAGTGTTTTTTTCTACTTGTGATTCTTGAATGAACTTAATAAACTGTATAGTAATCTGTGTGTGTGTATTAAGCAGGGGCTTCAAAACCAGCAGCAGACAGACATCCTTAACCCCAGCACTCAGGATGCTGAGGCAGGAGGATTTTGAGTTCAGACTCAGCCTCCCTAACCCAAATGCAGGAGCTGGTCTGCTCATTGTGGAGTTGACCAAAAGAGCACTGAATTTGGGGTGACTTACCAAAGACCAGTTATATTCTCCAAAGAGCAGTGAGTCGCAAGTGGGGAAGGGAAAGACCTATGATCCACACTACCTGGAGGCGAGCACGAAGCGTCAGGAATGCTTTCTAAACTGTGAACAGTGGACACATTTAGGGCACAAAACATTCCAGGAGACCTGGTTGCTGCTAATGCTCGTGTCTGATATGGCGTTCAGGGCTCCTATAACTTTACCAGGGACTGGACTGTGTCTAGATGCTAGGTATCTCAATTCTTGGCTGCTCAATTATTTCCATTACATCCAGTGATTGCATATTGAGCCCAGTACAGTGTGGTCTAGCCACTGGGCATCTCTCATAGGGGCTGACATAGGTGCTGCACCGCCAACCAGACTGTCCTGTTCTGCAATGCTGTTCAATCGATAACAAGCCAAGGCTCCATCCAGGCTGTGCCCCTTTCTGCTCTGTTTCTTTACTTTTTAAAAATGACTTATTTTTATTTTATATACATTGGTGTTCTGCCAGCATGTGTGTCTGTGTAAGGATGTCAGAACCCCTGGAACTGAAACTACAAACAGTTGTGAGCTGCCATGTGGGTGCTGGGAATTGAATTCCAGTCCTCTGGAAGAGCAGCCAATGCTCTTAACCTCTGAGCCGTCTCTCCAGCCCTCTGCTCTATTTCTTATGGCCAGATGTTTCTGAAATAGACTCCCTGAAAAGGGCTAGATCAAACCTTATTTTTTTTTCTTTTTTGACAGGTTCTCACTCTGTAGCCCTGGCTGTCCTGGAACTCTCAATGTAAACCAGGCTAGCCTTGAACTCACAGAGATCTGCCTGACTCTGCCTACAGAGTTCTGGGATTTAAGGCAAACACCATTACACCCAGCCCTGCTTGTCTCTAAACTCAGCCTCCAGGGCCATGGATTCCAGTTGACTTTAAGGGCATATGCGCATGTGATGCGCACATAGCTCTGTTTTCCTTCTTCCCTCCCTCCCCAGGCTCTGTCTTTCCTTCCTTGTAGATGTCACTTGCATGTTCAGTTTTGAATTGTTCATTGCTGAGCAATATATATATATGTATATATATATACATATGTATGTATATATACATACACACACACACATATAGTAGAAGATGAAAAGCTAGGCGTTCAAGATTATCCTCAGCTACATAACAAGCTTATGGTCGGCTTGGTCCACGCAAGGCTGGATCTCAAAAAGCAAAAGAAAGATTAATTTGTGTGTTGCCTTCATACCCTATGGCTTTGCTAAATTTTCTTGTGTATCAGAACACAACTTTGGAATTTTCCTCACAGGCAATAATGTTGTCTAGAAATAACAATTTTTAAAATTTTGTTTATTTACATTTCATATAAATAAATAAAAATTTTATGCAGGCCAGAAGAAAGTATCATATCCTATTGTAGATGGTTGTGAGTCACCATGTGGGTGCTCAGGACCTCTGGAAGAACAGCCAGTGCTCTTAACTGCTCAGCCACCTCTCTATTCCACAAAGAACAATTTTATTTCTCTTTCCCAATATGTATGCATTTCATTTCTCTACTATTTTTATCCGTCTATTTATTTATTTATCTGGGTGATTTGTTTGGAGATGAGGATAGTACCTTATATAGTAGTACAGACTCACAGCTCTTTATGCAGCTGTCACTGAACTCACAACAATCCCCCTGCCTCAGCCTCCTAAATGCTGAGATTACAGGCATGTGCCATCTATTTGGTCATGCCTGGCTCTTCTTTCTCTTGTCTAATTATACTACATTGGATCTCTAGTCTGATATTGAATGGGGAGTGGAAGTGGATATTATTACTCCTCCCCCCCCCATCTTAGAGGGAAGGAGAGCAGACTTAATACTACTTGAGGAAGATGCTGGCTGTGTGTCCCGTAGAGGACCTGGGGACACAGTTCAGTTGGTAGAGCTATGCCTGAAGCTCTGGTTTGATTCTATCACCATATAAAACTGAACATGATACTACTAAAATGTATATGAATGTGCCATAGAGGATTTTTTTTTTTTTTGGTTTTTCGAGACAGGGTTTTTCTGTATTGTATTGGAACTCGCTCTGTAGACCAGGCTGGCCTCAAACTCACAGAGATCCGCCTGCCTCTGCCTCCCGAGTGCTGGGATTAAAGGTGTGCGCCACCAACTCCCAGCTTGCCATAGAGGATTCTTACCAAACAGGTGGTAATAGAGCCCTGTCTGTTGAACACTGATAAGAGGAATACAGTGCCATGAGAGACCAATGCATGAGGACAAGTGAAGGCTTCCTCTGCATACCAGTCACCAACAGTAGCAAGTCATTTGCAGATATTAACCTCTACAATGAGCAGATTCAGCCAGTGAAAGACTCTGATGGTGTACCGATTTGTGAAGAAGGACTTTTGACACAAAGTAAGCCCACGAACTGGCCAAGCATTCTGGATGCCATTCTCTTAGCCAAGACAAGATCATGTGTGCAGATGCTTTCTACAGACTGGTAAGGGAGATAAGCCAGTACCAAATGCAAATCATCCACAGAGGTGATGGCGGCATTCGAGGCTGGGTGGGGTTGTTCCTGTGTGATAGAACGAGATATATAGGGAGTTCTGTCATCAGAAAAGAGACACCTGCTCTGACCCCGGAGAGGCATCCTGCTGCTTTCTTCACCTCCCAGGAGCTCCCATGATGTCCCCAAGTCACTATGGATGAGCACACCATCTCCTTCTGGGAGTGAGACTTTCTCACTGGCTTTCAGACCAGATAAATGCACCTGTTACTCCCTAGCCATTTTCTGACCTGGGTGTCTCCCACCCCCAAAACAAACACCTCTGCCAGCCAGATTTGTCATGCAAAAAGTAATTTGCACTCTAATGCAGAGAACCAAACTATGGACAAGAAAGTCTGTTGAAAATCCTTCCTTACATTTTGAAATATCAGCTGCTGGTGATTTTTTTTTTTCTTGTGGAAGACCTGGGACCTATGCTAATTTGGGGGGAAATGTCATAAACTACTGTTTGGCTGACAACATAATTAGTGCTTCTGATTGGTTTGCTTGTAATGTGACCAGCTGTATCCTATGAATTAGCACCTGCTCTGTTTTTTTTTTGTTTTTTGTTTTTGTTTTTTTTTTTGGATTTTTCGAGACAGGGTTTCTCTGTGGCTTTGGAGGCTGTCCTGGAACTCACTTGGTAGTCCAGGCTGGTCTCGAACGCACAGAGATCCGCCTGCCTCTGCCTCCCGAGTGCTGGGATTAAAGGCGTGCGCCACCAACGCCCGGCCCTGCTCTGTATTTATAAATGCAAAAATGAACACTGACTTTTGAGTTCATCCTAGTCTTTTCTATTTTTATGAAATTAAATCCATCTTTTACACACTCAAAATGTTTATGTCCAGAACTAGAAAAAATATCCTGAGTGAGGTAACCCAAAACCAGAAAGACAAATATAGTATGTACTCACTCAAGTGGATACCAGACATAAAGCAAAAGATATCCAGCCTACAATCTACAACCCCAGAGAAATTTGAACCCTCTTCCAGAAACAGATAGAAACAGATGCAGAAATCCACAACTAACCAATGGGCCAAGAACCTTGAGTACCGTCTAAGTGAAGGAGGAGCGACAATATGAACAAAGGAGTCAAGACCATGATGGGGAAACCCACAGAATCAGCTGACCCCAGCTAGTGAGAGATCACTGACTCAGGTCTGACAAATGGGGATCCTGCATAAGACCAAACTAGACTCCCTTTAATATAGGTGACAATGGTGTGACTGGGACAATATATGAAGCCACTGGCAGTGGGTCCAAGATCTAACACTAATGCACAAACTGACTTAGTGGAGCCCATTCTATAGGAGAGATACCTTGCTCAGTCTAGACACAGGGGTGTGCGGATGGAGAGGTGCCTTGGTCCTGCCTCAATGAGGTGATGGGACAGACTTAGTAGACTTCCTAGGGGAGGCCTTTCCCTCTCTGAGAAGCAGATGGGATGTGGGATGTGGGAGGGGAGAGCAAGAAGAGAGGAGGGAAGGGGAACTGGGATTGGAATGTAAAAAATAAATTAATAAAAAAATTTTTTTAAAAGTTAATGTCCAGCCTGAGCTATATGACTCCCCATCTCCAGAGAACAGTTTCTTAGAGATTTCTGTACAAGTTGAACAAGTTCCCTTCTGTTATATGTTTAGTTTGTTGGCAGCTTTGACTTTTTTGTTTGTTTTTGGTCTTACTATGTAATCCTGACTGGCCTGGACTCTATACATAGACCAAGCTGGCTTTAGACTCACAGAGATCCAGCTGCTTCTGCCCCAAATACTGGGATTACAGTCAGGTGCTGCAATGTGTGGTTACTGATAGCTTTAAAAAATACATATTTATTATATCAAATGCTTTTTTCTACATCTGTTGAAATGATCATGTTTTTTCTTTTTTAGCCTATTGATATGATTGAGCACAATAGACAATTTTTATTATTTAAATAGGTGAGTTTTAAATATTAGCTTTTGCATTCCTAGGATGAAATCTTTCTAGTTTTAAATTATTTATTTTTTTTTGAGACAAGGCCTCTCTACATAGCCCTGACTACATGAAACTTGCTAGCCTCAAACTCACAGAGATCAGCTTGCCTCTGCCTCCTGAGTGCTGCGACTAATGCTGTGCACAAACAAGCCCAGCCTAGGTATATATATATATTTTTTTCTTTTCTTTCTTTCTTCTCCCCTACCCTCCCCCCCCCCATACTAGTTTGGGTGTCCTGTAACTCACTCTGTAGACCAGGTTGTCCTTGAAATCATAGAGATCCTCCTCTAGCCTCTGCCTTCTGAGTGCTGGGTTAAAGGCGTGCGCCACCACTGCCTAGCTTTAACTTTTAAATTTAACTAATTTATTTTTATTCCGTGTGTATGAATGCTTACCTACATATATGTATGTGTGTCACATGCATGCACGGTATCAGCAAAGGTCAGAGAAGGGCATCAGATCCCCTGGAATTGGAATTACCAATGGCTGTGAGACACTATATGGACACTAGAAACTGAAATCATGTTTTCTGCAAAAGCAGTACATGCTCTTAACCCATCTTTATGGCCCCTATTTTATTTTAATTTTGTGTCTATACATGTGGCTGTGTGTGGGTATGTGAGCATGAACACCCAGGGACATCAAATCACCTGGAGCAGGAGTTACTGTCAGTTGTGAACTGATTGACTTAGGGGCTGGGAACCAAACTGCAGTTCTTCAGAAAAGCAGTACCTGCTCTTAGCCTCGGAGCCATCTCTCCAGCTCCTTAATACACTCTATTCAACATGCCAGTAGCAAGGAATTATTTAGAAGCTGGCATGCTGGGAGGGCCCTAATAGACTTTCAGTGTATTTGAAACACAACATACAGGTGAAATCTGGGGGTATCACAAGATGCCTCCTGGGAAGACAGCGTTTGAACTGGCAGCCGATAAAAAAAGATGATTCATTTAGACTAGTGGTTCTCAACCTTCCTAATGCTGTGTGACCCTTTAATCCAGTTCCTCATGTTGTGGTGACTCCCAATCACACAATTATTTTCTTTGCTACTTCATAACCATACTGTAATTTTGCTACTGTTATGGACTGTAACATAAATATCTGATGTGCAGGATATCTGATATGTGGAAGGGTCACTTGACCCCCAAAAGGGTCTTGACCCACAGGTTGAGAACCACTGATTTAGGCCAAATAGAAAATACAGACATCGTAAAAAGAAATGACAACCAGTAAGGGGCAATAAATCTTCATCTAGATGAATAGAAACGGCAGGTGGGGTTGGAAACGGGAGGTTATTCTACACTGTAAAACAGTGAAGGTCTTTCTGTTCAGCCATGGGACTGGGTCAATGCGTCCGGCATCTGCCAGGGCACACACAGAGATAATATCTTGCACTGTAGAAACCTACATTTATTTCTTTTTTAAGCTTAGTGAGGTTTCTGCACCATTTCAGCAAGGGTGGGCAGTGATCCGTGCACAAAGCAAGCAGGTGAGAGACTGATCACCCTGGGAAGCACTCTGTTTATCCACAAACACCTCCCCCATGCACAGAGTTGGAAAAGGAGAGCCAGGTGACAGGTCAGGGAGGGGCGGCCACAGCCGCCTCCCTCCCGGTGATGCTTCTTTCAACCCTCCCAGCCTCCTTTGTTCTTTTCCATGGTGTTTCTGCCACTCTGGGTCTGCTCAGTTCTCTGTGGGAATGGTACCAACAGAGATCCCTGTCAAGGTGTCACTTGATTATATTTGGGAAGGGTGCAGATGTTTGCACCCTTCCCAAATATAATCCAGGCTGTTTCAAATCCAGGGTTAGCAGATGTGCTGGCTAGTTTTATGTCAGCTTTACACAAGCTGGAGTCATCTGAGAGGAGGGAGCCTCAGTTGAGAAAATGCCTCTGTCAGAATGGGCTGTAAGCAGACAAGTCTGTAGGGCAGAGGTTCTGAACCTGCGGGTCTCCACCCTTTCACAGGGACCGAATATCAGATATCCTGTATATCAGATATGCGTACCGTAATAGTAGCAAAATTACAGTTATGAAGCGGCAAAGAAATAATTTTATGTGTGGGGTCACCACAACATGAGAAACTATATTAAAGAGTCGCAGCATTAGGAAGAGTGAGAATCACTGTTATAGGCATTTTCTTAACTAATGATCAGTGTGTGGGAGGGCCCAGCTCTTTGTGGGTGGTGCTATCCCTGGTGCCTTAAATACTGTTTCATAACAGTTGTATTAGATCTCCTTGTAGGAGGCTGTGGTCCTGTAGGAGCCCAATAATAGTTATCATTAATCATTCTATGCATTCCTTTCTTTTAGTTCATGGGAATTCTTCAAGATTATTTTTATTATTTTACTCTTGTGAAAATATAGACTCAGAGAAGGTAAACACATTGCCTACAGATAACAAATCCCAGAGTGGCTGACTTGAGTCAGGCTGGAAACAAAGTTAATTCACTGTGTAGACTGGTCTTTGTCTTGCCTTTTCTGCATGCTTGCAAGTTTATTTTTTCATCCTTTCCCACGCATATATTCCAGAAAGATGTTCTCCATATCTCTGAGGTTATTTTAGATAAAAGTAATGGACATACTACCCTTTTCTTTTATTTAACAACTTATAAACTACATTCACTTATTTTATCATTGATCCTGGTGGTCCTGGTCCTGGGTTCCCTGAAAAAGCAGACTGAACAAGCCATGGGAGCAAACCAGTCAGCAGCACCCCTACGTGGCCTCTGCATCAGCTCTTTTCTCCAGGTTTCTTCCATCCTTAAGTCCTGTCTTGACAGAAGCCTACGTCAAATAAACCCGTTCCTCCCCAAGTTGCTTTGGTTATGGCGTTTCATCACAGCAATAGTAACCCTGACTAAGACACATGCCTTGATGTTGCTGTTTTTGGTTGTCATTTAAAGTGATACTTAAGAGCTGGGAGTGTAGCTCAGTGATGAAGCACTTACCTAGCATGCACGAGGCCTTGGGTTTAACCTGAGCAATAGAAAAAGTAAGCCCCAAATACCAAAAGTACTACAAATGTCCTTTTTTTTCCCTAAACCTATATACCTCACAATTTCATATCCAATAAAAAAATGGTTTTGTGGCCTGTCGAGATGGCTTGGGGGGTAAAGGTGCTTGCTCCCAAGTCTGCTAAATTGAATTTGATTTCCAGAGCCCACATGGCAGAAAGAAAAGACAAATTGTTCTCTGACCTACATACGTGGGCCATAGCATATGCATACTTGCACACACAGATCCCAATGCAATTTTAAAATAACTTAAACAGTGGTTTCCATGGAGGCTGGGGAGATTGTTCAGTTGTTGAGAGCGCTGGCTGTTCTTCCAGAGGACCTGGGTTCAATTCCCAGCACCCCACAGGGCAGCTCATAGCTATCTGTAACTCCAATTTCAGAGGGCCTAACACTTTCACAGACTTAATGCAGGCAAAACATAAATGCGCATGAAATAAAAATAAAGTACATTATTTTAAAAAGTGGCTTCTATGGTGGTTACTTGCAGTATACCTAATATTAGGATAATCGTCATGAATATAAAATAAAAAAGGAGCCGGGCGTTGGTGGCGCACGCCTTTAATCCCAGCACTAGGGAGGCAGAGGCAGGAGGATCACTGTGAGTTCGAGACCAGCCTGGTCTACCGAGTGAGTTCCAGGACAGTCTCCAAAGCCACAGGGAAACCCTGTCTCGGAAAAAAAAAACCAAAAAAATAAAATAAAATAAAATAAAAAAGGTGTGTGGAAGAAAGAAATAGAATGGAAACTTGAATATTTTACATATCTAATTAACACTTATTCACATTATCAATGAATTGTTTCTTTTGAAAGTAAGATTATGGTCTAGAAATGGCTTAGAGGTTAAGAGCACTTGCTGCTCTTGCAGAGGGCCTGGAGTTTGGTTCCTAGTACCCACTGGGAGGCTCACAACCACCTGTAACTCCATTGGAAGGGAATCCAATGCTCTCTTTGGTCTCCATGTGCACTGCATGTACTTGGTGCATATATATGTAGCCAAAATACTTAAACACATAAATGTAAATAAATAAATCTTTAAAAATAATACTATATCTTTGAAATGAAATTTCTGAGGCTGAGTATGGTAGCACACACCTTTAATTCCAGCACTTGGGAAGCAGAGGCAGGTGGATCTCTGAGTTACAGGCCATCCAGGGATTCTTAGTGAGAAAGACCTTGTTCCAAAATAAAAACTAAAAGAATGAGGTGGTAAGTAGCTCAGTGGGTAGAGGTACTTGCCCAGCAAACCTGGCCACAAGCTCCAGGAATAGAACTCCCATCCTCTAGAAGGGCAATGAGCAGTTTTATAACACTGAGTCCCCTCTCCAGTCCCAAGTTTTCCCTCTTTTAATATCTTCTGTTTCCAATAAATGTCCCCATAACACACCCTGAGTCTTATAAACACAGGAAATTTAGTGACATTCTTTGGCTCACTTGCTGTGGAAGCTATCTGGCAGGCCTGTTGATCACAAGCCTGAATCTGGCCTTGAGCTGACTTGTAGATTTCCTGCCACTTGTGCTCATCTGTCTCTAGTTCTGAGTTCCAGCTCTACATCCACATATGGGTGGAGCTAGCATAGGTTACAGGCTTGCTGTAACAGTAATCCACCCTTTACCGGAGAAAATAAACGTTGTAGGCAATGTAGCCATTTCTTCATTTAGGCATTTTGAATGTTTCACTTACAGTGTAACATCTAGTTGGCAAGCCAAAATTTGAGCAGTGGCACAATTTTCATATTCCCTAAATTCACTTAGACATGTATTATGTTTGTCTAGAATGCCCAAAACTCTGGATTCAACACCCCCCAGTGTGTGCGTGTGTGTGTGTGTGTGTGTGTGTGTGTGTGTGTGTATAATAAAATAAGTGCTCACTGATGATCTAATATGCTGAAGTACCGAGTTATGACAGAGTTGCCTTTTGCTTTGCCCAATGTCACTTAACAAGTGACTCTGTGCTTCGTGGTTTGTGCAGTGTCGGCAGTCCTTCAGATGAAAAAACCAGCCGGGCGTTGGTGGCACACGCCTTTAATCCCAGCACTCGGGAGGCAGAGGCAGGCGGATCTCTGTGAGTTCGAGGCCAGCCTGGTCTACAGAGCGAGTTCCAGGACAGCCTCCAAAGCCACAGAGAAACCCTGTCTCAAAAAACCAAAAAAAAAAAAAAAAGAAAAGAAAAGAAAAAACCACGGTCAGAGAACTCACCAATCTCCTCAAGGTCATACAGCCAGGAAGCAGATCATACCTTGACTAAGAATTCCACATAGTCAGGCTTGTGTTTCTGACTTGACCTCATTTTGCAATTTGTCCAGGATCTACAGTGCCCTCACTCCAAAAGAAAATGTTTATTCCATCCTTGGTCAAGGTCGAATTTGCTAATTATCATTGTTCTCACAACTTAAAACTGAAAAAGTAGGAGAGAATATATAATACCAGGGAGAGCTTGACTTCTTGTCTCTTCTTTTACTTTGTTATATAGCTCTGACTGTCCTGGAATTCACTATGTAGACCAGGTTAGACTCAAAGTCACAGAGTTCTACCTGTTCCTGTCTCCAGTGCTGGGATTAAAGGTCTGTGCCTCTACTCCCAGACAAGCTTACTATTTTAGCACTGTCATATAATGCTTTAATAAGTATGTGATTATTGAAACACACACACACACACACACACACACACACGGTTGGTCAGTGAGATGGCAACACCGGTAGCCACTTGCCTCAAAAGCTTAAGGACGTGGAGTTTGATTCCCGGTATGCACACAAAGGTGGAAGGCGAGAACTGAGTAGAAAACGTTGTCCTCACCTGTGTGTCATGGCAGGTATATTCACACTCACATACATTGTACAAATGGACACACAATAATAAGTAAATGATTAAAAAAACAAAATGAAACTTTAAAAAAACGAATTAAAAAAACATCTAAGCATGCACAGGTTTATACAATGTAACTAACTCCAGCACATGGAAGACAGACAGGAGGGCTGAATCAAGTTTGGGGCCAGCCTGATAAACATCCTGAGCAAGAGGCAAGAGAGCTCCACAGAGAGACCCTATCTAAAATCCAAGCAAAATAACAACAGAAGAACCTTCAATATTCAGTTTGCATCAAATTCTAAAATGAAAAATGTTAGACCTGTGCACCATCCACCTACGCTAGTTTTTGTTAAGGATAGCTCCAGCCTGCACAGCTAACTGCCTTCCCTCCATCGCTCCACTTTTGCTGTTAGGTAACACAAACCCACCCAGAAAAATAAAAGCCACAGTTCTATAAACAGCTGCCTACTTAAACTGATACACCAACAGGGTAAGACCTGGCGTTTCCCCAAAAGAGATAATTAAACAACTGGGCTGTTTGGATTTGTGTCCACAGTCACCTGTCCCCTTGATCTGTATTCCAGCTATGGTGTGTGATGGGCCTCAGAGGTCATGGGAGAAAAGGGCCAGGGCAAGAGAGAAATTTCAGTCCACCTTGAAGTGCCAAGTGTTTGTTTTCCCCAGTCGGCTCATCTGACTTCCTCTCTAGTGAAAACCTACCCTCCTTATGTATTCCTTCCTGAGAGTCCCTTGGCATTCTTCAGCTGCCCTTCCCCAAACTTCAAGGAGGGCAGAGCAGGCAGGAGTTGCTTTCCAAAGGCTTCTCTGTGTGTATCTGGAAGTCTGTTGGATTCTGAGACACAATGTAGAGGATTTTTGTTGTTTTGTTTTTTTTTCCCCAAGACCCCTGTGGCCTTATTGTTTCAATGTAGCAACATGTATTTTCTGCAGCTACAGAGACTTGACATTGGTCACCCTTCAGGGAGACACCCTACCCCTGAACTGATGCCCTGAATTTAAATGCAGCATCTCTACATGATGGGGAAATCACAATCACTTTCACTAAAAGTCACAAGGCTTTCTTTTACGCCTTCAGTCACAACTTCCCTTTTTGTTCCTCACCCTGTGGATAGTACCAAGAATAGAAGATCTAGAAGATTCCACACATGCGCAATAGCCCTTTATCTGATTTAGGAGGCCCATAGAGATTTCTACTAGTCTTAAAAACTCCCTCTTAATTTTTAGCGTGTTGCCCTCATACCACTGACAATGCAGTAAAATCAGAAATTCTCTTCTCGCCGCTTTGGTACCACCCCTAAAATGCCACCCCCAGGCCTCCATTAGTTTCAAAGTGATTGAACTGGAGATAGCCTGAGGGAGCAGAGCCACTATCCTAGGAATTCTGACGACACCCTTACTGATATAAATCAAAAGCACTTTTATCCTGATTAATAAGTCAGAAATCCAGAAAACGAGCAAGACTTTCCACACAAAAGAGCTGTAGAAGCTCATGTTGATTCTGCGGGACTCCAGGCTTCTGTTTCCCAGCTAGCGCTATTATGAACGAAACAGAGCAGTTTGTTTGTCTCTGTGTAGCAGTTCTGGCTGTCCTGGAACTCACTTTGTAGACCCCAGGCTGACCTCAGACTCACTGAGATCCGCCTGCCTCTGCCTCCCAAGTGCTGGGATTAAAGGCGTGCTCTGCCTCCAACGCTCGACTATCATTGCATTTTTTTTTTAGACAGGTTTCTAGCTTTCTCTGTGTAACCTGGCTGTTGCGGAACTCCCACGTAGACAGGGCTGGCCTTGAACTCAGAGATCCACTTGCCTCTGCTCCCCAAATGCTGCCATGAAAGGCATCAGCTACTGTTACAATTTGACATCAGCTACTGTTACAATGATGCCGAGGCAAACAATGAGCTACTCCAGTTAGACCTCACTGACAGAAACAAGGAAGCATGGAACTTTGAGTCACAGATCACTGACTTGGGGCATGGATAATAAATGTCCCTGCCAATAGTATAACTGTTCTTCACATAGGGTGAGGGCAGAAGAGATGTGCTCAATCCTGGCCTCCACAGTTTCTGGTTGGTGCAGGCAGCAAAAGCCCCTGATATTCTGTGGACTCTAGTTGCTACCAAATTTATGATGATGATCTAATGTCTGTCCAGAGTACAATAGATGGTGTGAAAGATGGCAGGCTCGGGAGACAGATCAGTGGCTAAAGCTCTTGTCATGGAACCATGAGGAATGGAGTTCTGGTCCCCAGAACCCACCAGTCGGGTAAATGCCAGTTGGGCATGACCATCTGCCTGAAATTCTAGCTTTGCAGGGCTATCTGGCTAGTAACTTGAGTTGTATCAGAGAGCTCTGGTTGGTTTAGATACCCTGTCTTTAGTGAATAAGGTAGAGAAATAAGAGAGGACGATCTTCTCAAATCAACCTCCACAAGCCCATGCACATATGTGTGCATGCATATACACATATGCCCACACATGCCCAAACCACTAATAAATGGAAAAAGGGGGGGAGGAAGATGAGTCTGTTCTCACTCAAAGGGGCCTCTTGCTTCCTCCAAAGTGGCTTACATCTAGAGTGTTTATGAAGGACTTTCTTAGGTCAAGCATGGTGGTACCTGCCTTTAATCCTAGCCCTTGGGAGACAGAAGCAGGTGGGTCTCAGTGAGTTCCAGACCAGCCTGGGAAACAAAGAGAGACCCTGTCTCAAAATTAAAATAATAATAATAATAATAATGGACCTTCCCAACTTTACTCTCAACCCTAGTACCAAGCTTCCTTTCCCTCTACCAGAAGGTCTACCCCAGGTCCAAACCAGAGATAAGTTTCACTGTAAGCAGAAGAAACAGGTTTAGTTATTGTACCAGCAAAGGAGGCAAAACCAAGGGTATCTCCTGGGCAACCTATATTCTGGCTTTAAAAAAAAAAATAAGTTGGGTGGTGGTGCTCGCCTTTAATAGCAGCACTTGGAGACAGAGGCAGGTGGATCTCAGCGAGTTTGAAGCCAGGACTGCTCAACAGAGAAACCCTGTCTCGAAAAACAAAAAACCAAAACAACAAAAAGAAAAGAAAGAAAGAAAACAACTAAGAGAAGATTGTCTAAGGAGAGAAGTGAGCCCTGAAGCTTCCACCTACATCACTCATGGTGTCCTGAGGATCTAGAATAGGAAATGATTAGGACAAAGAGTTGATTCAGGCCCAAATTGCACACGGTTCTTTCTTGCTTAGTATGTCCTGTGGCAGCGAGAAGCTGCTTACATGCTAGGACAGACAGAAAAGCAGTGGTTTTGACCCCACAGGCAGTGTTTGCTCTGTGACGTATTTCTCCATTTCTTTGGCATCTTTTCTTTTTCCTTTTGATGCTGGGGATCTCTTCTGAACTTGTCACAAGTAATACATGAGGAATCTGTGTGATTGACTGAATCAGAATGAGTTCATTGTTTCCTGTGCTTCGTCATGACCCAAGAAGCATCAGCATGTCTTCAGTCTTTCCTGTGCTTCAGAAGACTGCCGTGTGAGGATGGAATAGAATAGGATGTAAAGAGACTGTTGGGGTAGCTCAGTTAGCATGCAATCACTAGGGTAGAGGATTAGAATTTCTGGTTTTCTTTCTTTTTTTTTCCTTTTGGTTTTTCAAGACAGGGTTTCATTGTGTAGCCCTGGCCATCCTGGAACTAGCTCTGTAGACCAGGCTGGCCTGGAACTCATAGAGATTCATCTGCCTCTGCCTCCCAAGTGTTGGGATTAAAGGTGTACACCACCACTGCCTGGTCTCCTTTTCTTCTTTTTTTTATTTTATTTTATTTATTGTGTATACAGCCTTCTGCCTGAAGGCCAGCAGAGGGTACCAGATCTCATTCAAGGTGGTTGTAAGCCACCATGTGGTTGCCGGGAATTGAACTCAGGACCTCTAGAAGAACAGTCAGTGCTCTTAACCACTGAGCCATCTCTCCAGGCCCCCTCCTTTTCTTATTAATAATTTTTTGTTTTGTTTTTAGACAAGGTTTCCCTGTGTAGCTTTTGAGTCTGTCCTGGAACTAGCCCTTGTAGACCAGGCTGAACTTGAACTCATAGAGATCCACCTGCCTCTGCCTCCCAAGTGCCTGGCTTCTCCTTGATACTTTTTACATCTATTTTTTTATCTTATTTTAGTGTGTGTGTGTGTGTGTGTGTGTGTGTGTGTCTAAGTGTGAGTGCCCATGTGTGCTACCCTGTGCAAGCGAAGGTTGGAGGGCAGTTTCTGAGAATTAGTCCTTTCCTTCTACCCAGTGAGTCGCAGGGACAGAACTCAGGCCAAGCAGTTTGGCAGCAGGTGTCTTAGACACCTTGCCAGCCCAGATTTTCAAAAATCTACAATAAAAGGAAATCTTGGTATGTTATTTCATTTTTAGTGGTAAGCAAATGTATATAGGAGAACCGAAAAAGGAAGAAAGGAGCAAGGAAGGAAGGAAGGAAGAGGAAGAAAGGAAGGAAGGATGCCAGTGTGCCTATAAGGGAGAGGGAGTCAGAGGATCATAAGTTCAAGGCCAGTCTGCTCTACTTATCAAGACACTGTCTCAAAACAAACTGTCTCTGGATGTGCTCAGTGGGTAGAATGCTTGCCCAGCATGGACCAGTCATGAATTTGACTGCCCAGCACCACATAAAGGGACACAATGCCTCAGGCTTAGAGTCAGTACTGGGAGGTGGAAGCATCAGAGCCATCCTTGGTTTTATATTGAGTTTGAGGCCAACCTGGGCTAGGTGAGACCTGTTCAAAAGAAAACAAAATAAAGAACCACCAATCAGATTGGGAGTTCCTACCTCTAACATGGCATTTCCACCCACAACACTGGATAGAAACCCTTCCCTGCTCTTGAGCCACAGGCAGAGGCTTCTTGATGCTTCTCCCATGCCCACTCATCACTGGGGCCCCCGTGGCTCTGTTTCTGTGTTTATCTCACTCCAGCTGAATGGTTCTTGCCACCGGCCCCTGGCACCCCCACCCCACCCCAACCCACCCCAACCCCAACTCCATGCTCACACCTCTTCCCTGAAGGGTTCCTGGTTGGATGTCACCTCCTTAGAGAGGTCTTCCTTCTTCATACTATTTTTCTTTAAAAAATATGTTTAGTTATCGTACAAAATAATGCCTTTCATTGTGATGTATTCCTATATAAATCACACGCGTGCGCACACACACTCACACACACACACACACACACACTATCGCTCTCTCTGCTATCCCCACTGCACTCTCCTTGCTTCTTTCCCTTTCCTGAATAGTCCCCTGCTTTCGTGAAGCCCACATTCCATTACTCTTTCTTGTTCCCCTTAGCATGGATCTTAATATTCTTATTTCTGTGTTAATTTTTCCCCCTGAAAATCTATTATGGCCAGACCTAGGAAAATAACATCGAAGAAAGGGGCGGGGTCCCCTTGTCCTTTAGAAGTCTGTGTCACAGAGGAAACAGGGCCCAGCTATTTATGAGTGCCCCCATGCTCCCACACACCCTGCTGCTTCTCCCTACCAGACCATTAAACCAACTGCCCAAGCAGACAAGAGTTACTTAGCAGCAAGCAGGGTGGGTCAAGAAAAGTGCCCAGCTAAGGGCCTATGGCCATTCGACCTACCAAACCCACCCTTCTAGATAATTGGTGCTGGAATTCAGGCCTTGGAGCACCCCACAACCTTTGCTTATCAGTTAAAACCCAGTTCAAATGAATATCAAAGGCAGCCCCCAGGGAAGTGAATGATTCAGCAGGGTGGCTCACCAGAGATGTGACAGGCAGGCTCCTCTCTCCTCCTGGCCCTCAGATTCCCTCAGGCATGCAATCCACCCTTCAACGGTTTCCTCTCCTCCCTGCCTCCCAACACTGCTTCTGAATCCCTCTGAGTTAGTCCTTCATTCAGCCTTACTCCCCATACTGCTATTACTTCCTTCAATGTAATTACACTATTATTGTTATTTTAAGATTGGGTCTCATGTAGCACAGGGTATATGATCAGGGCCTTCTAGTAAGGTTTATTTTATCAGCGGCAATTTTCTGCTAACCCTGTCCCCACCTGCTGCCCTATATTTTCTGATCTCACGGCAGCAGCCTTGACCTTGCGGTGGCCAGTTGAGGTGTCCTTGAATTCTGGATCCTCCTGCCTCCTTTGCTCCAGTGCTGGGATGACGGGCCTGCACCACAATGCCAAACACTTGTTCCTTGATGCTTCCTAATGTCATTGCTGTCCTAGGTGGCTTCAAGAAGCACAGTACTGAACCCTGGTAGGACCTGGTAGGCAGGGAGTACTTAGGGGAATTGTTTAGACCTGGCAGCAGGAGGGCTTTTTCACTAAGACCCTCCCCCCTATCCTAAAGAGGTGTGGTGGAATAAGTCCCCTGCCCCATTCCATGCCACTCAGCACCCTCAGATGGTAGCTTGCTTTGGAAACAGGGCTTTTTTGCTTGTTTGTTTTTCCAGGCAAGGTTTCTCTGTGTAACAGCCCTAACTGTCCTGGAACTTGCTCTGTAGACCAGGCTGGCCTTGAGCTCACAGAGATCCACCTGCCTCTGACTCCTGAGTGCTGGGATTAAAGGGGTAAGCCACCATGCCCCAGTGGAAATAGGCCTTTTACAGAGCTACAAGTAAGGTAAGAATCAAGCTGAGGTTTACAAGCTGAGGGCAGGCCATAAATAAAACCAGAGCATCATCCCAAGACAGGAAAGGACAGAGGGGCACACAGAGAGGAGGACAGCCATGTGCAGACAGCCAGGCTGAGCAGAGAAGGCAGCTCTGCCCTCACACACCAATGGACACCAGGCCCTGGATGAAGCAAGCACAGGAGAGGCATGCACACCTTGCTTGGGTTTAGACTTCCAGCTGCAGGATTCTGAGTTAACACCTGTCCGTGGTTTTAGATGACCACATCTGTAGTACTACATTCTTGTAGCCCTGGGAAGTGTACAAAGAGGTGCCATTCCATGTGAAACTTTGTTTTGTTTGTGTGTGTGTGTGTGTGTGTGTGTGTGTGGTGCTGAGGGTTGAATCCAGAGCTTCAAATATGTTAGGCATTCTGCCTTACCAATAAGCTACATCTCAAGTCCTCTTTTAATTTATCTATTTAGAGACAAGGTCTCACTATGTAGACCAGGCTATCCTCAAACTCAAGGAGGTCTACCTGCTACGACTCCTGAGTGCTGGAATTAAAGAATCACACCACCACAACCCGTCCCTTTTCCACTTTTTATTTTGATGCAGGGTGCAGTTAAGTGGCCCAGCTGTCCTTGAATTTACTTTGGAGTCAAATGGGACTCCAACTTGTGATCTCCCAGCTTCAAGAGTCTGATATTAGGGCTGATGAGATGGCTTAGTGGTTAAGATAGTTGCCATTCCAGAGGATCTTACCCGGGTTCATTTCCCAGCACCGCACGGCAGCTCACAACTGCCTGTAACTCCAAGTCCAGGGGATCTGGCACCCTCACACAGATATAGAAGCATGAAAAACACTAATGCACATAAAATAAACAAATCTGAAAAAAAACAACCCTGATATAGTCACATAACCACCAAGTCTGTGTTTTCTTTTTTTTCTTTCTTTCTTTTTTTGTTCTGTTTTGTTTTTCAAGACTGGATTTCTCTGTGTAACAGCCCCTAGCTGTCCTAGAACTAGCTTTGTAGACCAGGCTGGCCTCAAACTCACAGAGATCCTCCTGCTTCTGCGTCCTGAGTGTTGGGATTAAAGGTGTGTGCCACCGTCACCCATCAGTGGTCTGCGTTTTCTCATTTATGATACAAGATCTCCCTATTTAGCCCTGAATTCTTGGCCACCCACCTTGGGAATCACAGGTACGTCCTGAGAGTCTTTTGCTGCTCAAGCTATGGCACTGTACATAGGAGTTGATTTTGGCAGAAAAAGTAAATTTGGTGGCCCTGAGACTCAAGTATCCAGAATAGCTGAGGGACATAGTATGGAGAATATATACACTCACTCTTTAATAGTTAAACGTGTAGCCTCATTTTGTAAAGTGAAATTTTCAAGGTAGAACAGATGGCTAGCCGTCATCACTACCCAGGTGTGGTGATTTGGGCCTGTAATCCTAACTTTCCAGAGTAAAAAAAAAAAAAAAAAAAAAAAGAATGAGTTGAATAACCTCTTCGTAACCAGAAGAACATCTACGGCATTTGTGAGCAAGTAGCCTAAGACAGTAGTACTGGGTACTTGAAACAAGCTGGGCTCATTTTAGCCTAGAACAGTAAGAAGTGGGACAGGTTTCAAGCAAGAAGTAGATCCACCCAGATATGGGGGAGCATGCCTGTAACATCAGGGCAAGAGTAACTGCCGAGAGTTCAAAGACAGCCTTTACATAGCAAGTTCAAGGACGGCTAAGGCTACATATTGAGACTTGTCTTTAAAAGAGAGAGAGAGAAGGCTGGAGAGGTAGCTCAGCTGCTAAGAGTTTAGTGTTTTCTTTTTTTCTTTTAAGATTTATTTATTACATATACAGTCTTCTGCCTACATGCCAGAAGAGGGCACCAGACTGAATTGTAGATGGTTGTGAGCCACCATGTGGTTGCTGGGAATTGAATTCAGGTCAGTGCTCTTAACCTCTGAGCCATCTCTCCAGCCCCATGTTTTCTGTTCTAAAGTAGAAGAACCGAGTTCAGTTCCTAGCTTCCATGTGGTGCAGTTCAGAACTTCCTGTAACTCCAGCTCCAAGGGGTTCAGTGCCCTCTTCTGGCCTCTTGTGGCATACACAAGGAAGACACAAAGATACACATATGCACATAAATAAAAAATGAAACAAACAGAGCCATGGGCCCAGGCCAGTTCTGAGCCTGGCTAAGACCATCACTGGGTCCTGTGAGAAGAAAGTGAGTGGTATCCCTGAATCATGAAATTGATAGGCATGGATCTACTCTGTCATCCTTGGAGGCAGCTGGGAAAATGTGGTCCTTATTCTCCCATGCCAATAATGATGTGTAGGATTATTTTGGTAGCAAGTAACAGGAGTCTTAACCTAAACTAACTTACACAAAACAAAACAAACTTACTCCAGTGTCTAGCCAGGGTTTTGGTGCTTCCAGCACTTTCGTTCAGGACTCTGCTCTGTTCCTTTGTGACTCGCTGGGGCCTGTCCTCTTCGGTGCTTCTGTTCTGGTTCAGGAAGAGCTGATTTTCTTTTTTGTTCGAGGTGCTTCTGGCTGCCACCACATACACAGCCACTGGTTTAATGCTGTGTGCAGGGGACATTGGCCTTCAGTTGTGGACCCACATACTCACTCCTGACTCGGAATAAAGCAAAAGACATAGATACCCTGTTTGCTGCAGATTAATTAACTCAGTGGCTAGTGTGGTTTCCAGGTCAGCTGTTGTTAAAGCAACCTTGCTTGGGAATTTGCTGGAAGTACCAATGCTCACAACAGGTCCCTGATCTCTCATCTGAGGGCAGAGCCTAGCAAACCGCTCCACAGCCAGCTGGTGATGCACAGCCAGCTGGGGATGGACCAGTCAAATTCCACCTGGCACACAGAGTCAGGGTGGTGGTGTTAATTGCACTCCCTAACTATATAAGCTCTATGCCTTGGTGGAAAGATGTCGTGGATAGTGGAGAGATGACCAAGATGGACGTTGCCCTTAGTGATGCCCTTAAGATGGTTACTACTGGGGCTGGAGAGGATGGCTAGTGTTTAGTAGCACTGGCTGCTCTTGCAGAGGAGCTGATTCAGTTCCCAGTACCCACATGTTGGTTCACAACCATTGTAACTCCAGTTCTAGGGGACCTGGTACCCTCTTCTGATCTCAGTAGGATGTACATGGTGTGTAGACCTACATGCAGGCAAGGCAAAACGCTCACATGAAAATAAAATAAATCTAAGCCGGGTGTTGGTGGCGCATGCCTTTAATCCCAGCACTCGGGAGGCAGAGGCAGGAGGATCTCTGTGAGTTCGAGACCAGCCTGGTCTACAAGAGCTAGTTCCAGGACAGCCTCCAAAGCCACAGAGAAACCCTGTCTCAAAAAACCAAAAATAAATAAATAAATAAAATCTAAAAAACATGTTTAAAGATGGTTACCATAATGGTTGGTTGGTCTGTCTGTCTGTCTGTCTGTCTGTCTGTGTGTTTCCCTAAAAGTAGCAAGGAAATTTTACTCAAAGGAAAGAGATAGAAGAGGTCAGATACAGGATCAAGAGTGACAGCAGGTGCTGGGGAGATATCTCAGTGGTTAATTGTGCTCAGTGTTAATAGCACTGGCTGCTTTTCAGAGGACCTAGGTTCAATTCCCAGCACTCACATGGTAGTTCACAATTATCTGTAATTCCAGTTTCAGAAGATCCTACATCCTCTTGTGGCTTCCAAAGACATCAGGCACACTCATGGTTCATAGATATGAATGCAGATAAGACAAAACATCTATACATATGAAATAATATTTTTGTTTAGTTTTTGTTTTTTGAGACAGGTTTTCTCTGTGTAACCCTGGCTGTCCTGGAACTCTCTGTATAGACCAGACTGGCCTGGAACTCAGAGATCTGCCTGTCTGCCTCCCGAGTGCTGGAATTAAAGGTGTGTACCACCACCACCCTAACTTTATTAAAGTTAAAAAAAAAAAGAGTAATGGCAGAGCACCAAGATGGTAATGGAGTTTGATCCTGGGATTCTACAGGATAGAAGGAGAGGACTGACTTCTTCAGGTTGTCCTCTGTCTTTCATATGCTCACTGTGAAAGTGTGTGTGTATGTATGTATATGTATAATTTTAATATATACACTACTATGTTATATTAATAATACTAAAAGAATGAAAGTAGGCTACATGAGTGAGGGTACTGAAGGGCCTGTTTTTTACTTTTCTTGAGATAAGATTTCGTGTAGCCCAGACAAGCTTCAAACTTACTAAGTAACCAAGGATGTTGAACTCCTGATGCCCCTGTCTCAGTCTACCACCCTCAATTTACTAGCCCTGTTTATTTACTTATTTACTTTCTGATTTCTTTTATCTGCTCGCACTCCTGAGGCAGAGGCAAGCAGATCTTTATGAGTTCAAGACCAGCTTGGTCTCCATAGTGAGACCTCCATCTTCAAACAACAACAGATTGACTTTCCTTTTTGTGTACAGGTGTTCAGGAGCCCACAGAAGCCAGAAGCAGGCACCTGATCATGTGGAGCTGGAGTTTTGGGTGTCTGTGAGCCAACCAGTGTGGGTGCTGGCAATGACTTGGGTCCTCTGAAGAGCAGCAAGCACTCTTAAACACGGAGCCGCCTCCACTTTTTATTCTGGGAACAGGGTCTTGCTAAAGTTTCCCCAGGCTGCCCTTGAACTTCTGATTCTCCTGCCTCAGCCTCCTGGCTTGTGTCACCTGGCCCACCTTTTTCTTTTCTTTCTTTCTTTTTTAGCAGTTGAGGAAAGGCATTTATTTAGGGTGAGGAAACACACATGCAGCAGACATATAGAGACCCATCTACAAATCAGAGGAGGGGCTTAGGCAGCCAAAAATATCCCACCTTTTCTAAGGACAGTAAGGAGTTAGGGCAAAACCTATTCTCCAAACACCTCATTTTGGGATCCTTACCTACATTATATCAGCAAGGACAGTGCTTCCAAAGAAGGTGAGCGGAGGCCAAAGTTGGCTCAGTGGGTAAAGGTGCTTGCTGCAGGTGTGCGGGTTCTGTAAACCAAGGACCCATGTAAAGATAAAAGGAAATAACTGACCCTACAAGGCTGTTCTCTGCACTTCACACGTGTTGTGGCATGTTTACACACACGCACACACACACACACACACACACACACACACACAGGTCTCATCTCTGCCCCCCCCCAATAAGTTATGACTGCAGAAAGGGAGTCTTTTCCTCACCAGGCTACCTGTTTCTGTGTCCATCTAGAGGTCTATTTGTATCACTTTTCTGTGTGCAACCCCGATCCCGCCAAAAATTATCATATATAATAAACCATGTGTTTGTTTACTGTTTTATTGATTTTTGACTTTCGAAAACAAGAGGGAGAACAAGCTTCAGGAAAGTAGAGCTCAGTTTTTGAACTGATTCAATAAGAACTGTGAAGTATATATGTGATTTTACACGTATATTCATATGACTGTGTTTTCTCTTGGAGCGGGTAGACTTCTGCATCTATTCCACTTAGCTTTGGACCAGGAGTCTTACGTGGGTTACTTCTAAACCACTCACCTATCCCATTGGAGACATTTTAATTTGACTCTCCTTTTTTTTTCCCGAAAATTTAATTATGTTTATTTATTTAGTGTGTTAGGGGTGGGGGTGTCACAGTACTGGTGTGACAGTCAAAGGGATACTTCCACCATGTGTGACATAGGTAGTCAATTAATGTCATCAAGCTTTACAGCAAGTGTGTTTACTCACCAGTCTCCCCCCCAACCCTTCATTTTAAAGACAAGGTCTCTCTATGAAGCACTGGCTGTCCTGGGGATCGCGTGTAGACCAGGCTGGCCTCCCAAATGCTGGCATTACAGGCGTGGGTCAGCACTCCTACTCATCAGCCCCTTTCTTTGACATTCTTTTTTTTTTTTTTTTTTGGTTTTTCAAGACAGGGTTTCTCTGTGGGGCTTTGGAACCTGTCCTGGCACTTGCAGACCAGGCTGGCCTTGAACTCACAGAGATCCACCTGCCTTTGCCTCCCAAGTGCTGGGATTAAAGGCGTGCACTACCAACGCCCGGCCACTTTGACATTCTTATAAAAAGACCCAGAACTAAATAGACTAACTAGAGTCAAATAAGTGAGTGTTAAAGTACTGAGTTTAAACCCAAGTCCATATGCTCTGCATGAAGTCAGTCTGCTTTCCCAAGCCACAACTCTTTATTCTGTTATATTTGTGTGGCGTGTTTATATGTACATATATATATTGCCAAGGGTAGGGCCATATCCTCGTTCACTTATGTCCTCAATGACTGATGTACATAGTATGCTATTGCTAAGCACTGGAATGAAGGGAGGGAGAGAAGGAGAGGGAGAGGAAGGAAAGAGTTGGATGGAATGGTGAAATCTTTGATATAATGTAATACATATGTAGTTAATTGACTTTAACCAATAATACAGTTGCACGCAAGATTTTATTGAGAATGTAAAAAAAAAACAGAATAAGTTTTACATGTTGTAAGTGAATGCAAATAAAGAAGGAATCTCTGAAAGTGAAAGACCAAATATAACCACATACACATATATGCACACATATATTTAACATCTGAGACATACAGCATTGTTTTCTAATAAAGTGAATAAGTAAAGGACATGGGTCTATGCAATTTTTCTTGAAATTTTCTTAATGTTATTGTCACTTTTTGGTATTATGTTTGATATTGCTGAAATAGAGCGAAGACACCATTTAAGACCAACCTAAAATAATATTTTCTTGTTGTTCCTCTTCCTCCCTTTTGTTTTTTGTAAGCCAGGCCATCCTAGAACTCACTAAGTGACCCAGGCCTATCCGGAAACTCATGACAGTCTGCCTGCGTCTGCCTCCCAAACACTGGGATTATAGGTATGAAACTACCCACCCCTGGTTCTTCTAATTATTTTGTATTCTAATGTAGTAGAGCAAATCTAGAGTTTCTTGTGTGCTTGTCAAAATACTTCATACAAAGATTTAATCAGCCATAACAATATCCTGAAAGACTGGACCATGGCAGATACCACCAAGGTCTGGTGATTGCAGACTTCAGCGTGCAGAAGCATTCCTGCAAAATCTCGTTGATTTCCAGTTGGGCATGGTGGTGTGGTGCACGCCTTTAATCCAAGCACTCAGGAGGCAGAGGCAGGTAAATCTCTGAGTTAGATGCCAGCCTGGTCTACAGAAAGAGTTCCAGAACAGCCAGGGCTACACAGAGAAACCTTGTCTCAAGAAACAACAAACAAAATGTTAATTTCCACGCCTTCCCCCAGCCTTCTCCATCAAATCCTGGTTTGGAAGATCTGGGCTGGGGCAAAGAGCCTGCATTCTCCGCCATCAGTGAAGGAGCACAGACCACGTGTTAAGATCCTCACCTCTAAAGATTCTGTGACTTAGTGCCTTTTCCTCAGTCTTCTGTTGGCAGCTCTGTGGTCCGAAGTGCAAGCAGGCAGGCTGACCTCAAAGTGACTGGCTGGTCTGTCAACACCACCCCGGGAAGATGCTCCTCTCCGTGCCTTATTCCAATGTGATGGCATAAAGGGAGATGCTCTCCCAGATTACACGTCCAGAGCCAGGGCGAGCGCGCAGAGAATGAAGGTGTGACTTACTGATCACCTTGCCCTTTCAACATCTAAATGGCCTGACCCAGCACTGACCCTGGACGCATGGCCCAGAAAGCATTGGAAAGAATTTAGGAAAGTTGACAGAGGAATCAGGAGGCAAAATAAGCTCAGCTAATATATTGAGTAATTGTTGGGCTAAGTAAGGTCTCTTAGGTGCTTTCAGCTCTTTGTGGCATAAACTCCTTTCTGTTGTTATCTCTGCCATCAGCAGCAGCAACAGGTCCTTACTGACCACCCACAGGACACATCCTACACATCATGGGGGAGAGATACTGACAGCTATCATTGCCCATTCAATTTCCAAGCTTTTAGGCAGAAAGACATTACCCATCTATCTTCAAGGACAACACAATGACATTTTAATATCTTCAAAAAATGGCTTTTCTTCCTCCATAGCAGTCCTTCTGATGAACTGTCTTTCTTTAAATATCACTTCTATTTTATAGTGTGTATGCATCTAAATTATTTTATTGGTTTCTGTTCATGTAGATTTAGGTACATACATGCCTGTGTGATTTCAGTTCATAAAGGACCATATCTTGCCTGTCTTTGCATAGGGGAATCAACTGTTTAGGAAGGCAGTTGCTAGGTTAAAGACTTGAACTCTTGGCATTTGAGCAGATATCACCAACCACCTTCAAAGGTTATGTCAGTTAAGACACCTAACAAAGATGCAACAGTTTTTTTTCATTTTGGTGCCGGAAACTATATATCAGGAAGTAGGTGTAACTTGGATTGGATACTTAGAGACAGAGTTTTATATAGTCCAGGCTGACCTGGAACTCACTTCATAGCTGAGGGTATCCTTGAATTCTTGAGTCTCCTGTCTCTCCCTCTCAAGTGCTGGGATTACAAGCATGCACCATCATACCTAGCTTCTTTGTTTGGATAGGTTTTTAAATTTTTATTTCATTATTAGTAATTAGTATATTGTTATATACATTGATGTGTGTATATACTTAAATATTCATTCACCTGTGTGGTCAGAGAACAACTTTCAAAAGTCGGTTCTCCCACTATAGGAGTTCCAGGTATCAAACTCAGGCCCCCAGGCTTGGCAGCAAGTGCCTTTACCCAGAATTATCTCACTGGCCCTGTGACCAGATATTTTAATAGTGTAACCATCAGGCAGGAGGAGTAAGCTAAACCTAAGGACACAGTAATCTCCATTAGTAGAAATGGAAGATATTGGTTCATTTGTGTGTCCGTTTTAATGTCCATGTTGGGCTAAAGAGATGACTCAATGGTTAAGAGAATTTGTTGCCCACCTAGATGCCCCTCAACTAAAGAGTAGACAGAGAAAATGTACATTTACACAACAGAGTACTACACAGTGGAAAAAAAACCACAATGGAGTCTTGAAATTCACAGGCAAATGGATGGAACTAGAAGAAACTATCCTGAGTGAGGTAACCCAGTCACAAAAAGACAAACATGGTATGTACTCACTCATATATGGATTTTAGACATAGAGCAAAGGACTACCAGCCTACAGTCCACACCACCAGTGAAGCTAGGAAACAAGGAGGACCCTAAGAGAGACATACATGGTCCCTTGGAGAAGGGGAAATGAACAAGATCTCCTGAGCTAATTGGGAATATGGGGGAAGGGAAGATGGAGTTAGGAGAAAGAGAAGGGGAGAAGAGGAGGGGAGAGGAGGACATCAGAGAGTAGGAAGATCGAGGCAGGGGAAGAATAGAGGAGAACAAGAAAAGAGATACCATAATAAAGGGAGCCATTATAGGTTTAAAGAGAAATCTGGCACTAGGGAAATGTCCAAAGATCTAAAAGTTTGACTCCTGTAACATGATTTCTTCCCACCAGCTGCCTTGGTCCCTCTGCTGTCTCAGCCCCCAAATAACACATGAGACACTCTATTAATTATGAAGCTGTGGGCCATTTGCTATGGTTTCTTAATGGCTAGTTCTGATTTAATTCTTAACCCACAACTACTAATATATATTTCTATAAGGTCTTATCTTACCGAGGACACCAGCCTCATGAGTCCTCCCTGCCCAGGGTCACATGGAGACTCTCTACTCTTTACTACATTTCCCAGAATCCTCCTTGAGTCCTAGTCCCACCTATCTTGCTTCCCTATTGGGCAACAGTGCTTTATTTATCAACCAATAAGACAAACATATACACAGAAGAACTTCCCCCATCAGATAATACTTTTGTCATAGGGGTGTACAGGTACAGGGGGACTGTATTTAGGGTGTGGTGTTCACTAATTTGGGCCTCCATTGGGGTTGTGGGATGTACCTGCTAGACATTTTATTGAGCAATGAAGTGAGAGGCCCTGAATTCTTTGGCCTCTTTAATAATTTCAGGGGCTTTTGGTAGTATTTTTCTCCTGTGTAGTGAACCCCCACCTGCCCTGCATAGTTCAAGATCCTGGAAAACTCTGGGCCTCAACTCTCTCCTCTAAGAACAGTAGGGGGAGACAGTGAGGATGCCGTTTCAAATTTAAGAATCCTGAGTTGGGGCTGGAGAGATGGCTCAGAGATTAAGAGCACTGGCTGCTCTTCCAGAGGTCCTGAGTTCAATTACCAGCAACCACCATCTGTAATGAGATCTGGTGCGCTCTTCTGGCCTGCAGGCGTACATGGAGGCAGAGTATTGTATACATAATAAATAAATAAATCTTTAAAAAATAAAATAAAAGAATCCTGAGTTGTAGAAGCATCTTCAGATCAGATTATTCTAGGCTTGGCGCCAGAGAACGGTGACAACAGATGGCAGGTCAATATCATGAAGCCCAGTCAGCTGTGAAGTAGAGGTCACTTGGCTGCTCCTGGAGAAACCTGGTCTTTGGGGACCCTCAGAGGTTATGCTTCAGGACCGGGAAAGGACAGAGGAGGGGATGTGCCCCTGTTGCAGCAGCATCTTGTGGTGACAGATAGCTCTGAACTGTCATTTCCAGAGCCTTCTCCTTGAACACAAATGACCCCCTGCTGCTGATAACGCAGCATTCTCACTAGATAGCACAGCCCCTCCTAGAGAAGTGGCAGTCTCACGAGGGTCTTTAACTGGGTTGCTTCCTCCTGCCCTGCTTCTTTGGGAAAATGCCTGTTTGGTGAGAGCGCCTCCCCACGCCCCGCCCCTAGGCTCTAGGAGAGGCGTGGTACTTAGTAATGTGGCCTGGCTGTTTGTGTTTCTGGCGTTTAGGGAAAGGCTGCTCCTAATTAAAGGCATAAATGCTTTAATCCCTGGCCTGGGGGCTTCCCATGGTGCATTAACTCTGTTAGGAAGGAAGTGGATTGTAATCCTTTTAATAGAAGCCTGGAGGAACAGGGGCTTCTGAGTTGGGAGAATTTCCTCCTGTGATCTAACAATATTAACATGCTGAATTTGCATAGACAGAAATTTGGGGGCCTGGCTCTCCCTTCGGGGTACATGGGGTTGAAACGTGATTCACACTAAGAAGGGCTTTGGGGGCATTCTACAGCAATAATTAAACTCTTACTAGACCCGGACTGAAGTAGCTAAATGCACGTCATCTCCTTTGCTTTTCACAGTGAACCATGTGAGTGTGTGTTTGGACAAGTGTTTTATCACTGGGGAGGTGATTATTCTCACTGGAGGAAAGAGGGGAGATCTGAAGAACAAATGATGCCCCTGAGAACCTTGGTTGTTCCCACTATCTGGTTACTGGATCCTGTCCACAGTCTCCATTGCCCCCACCCCCTATTTTGCAACCTTTTAAATATCATTTAATTTAGCACAACCGTGCTTCTACAGTTCTATTGGTTCCTAATTTTTTAAATTTAATGTCTTACTCTACACTACACAATGTGCCCCTCCCCAACACACCCAAGGTGGAGTGTCTGGAAGCTGAGGTGGGAGGACCCACGAGGTCAGGATCAACCTCCACAGTTACAGGAAAAGCTATACAAAGCAAAACAAGACAAGATTTTTTCTATCCCTTACAAATGTAGAAAACATCCATTTGCAAGTTAATAAAGCAGGCATTTGAGAGACATATAACTGGGTGGTGGTTGTGCACAACTTTAATCTCAGCACATGGAAGGCAGAAGCAGGTGGATCTCTGCGAGTTCCAGGCCAGCCTGGTCTACAGCATGAGTTCCAGAACAGCTAGGGCTACAAAGAGAAACCCTGTCTCAGAAAACCAAAAGAGAAAGAGAGCAATATAACAATGGCGACTGGAGAGAGAGAGAGAGAGAGAGAGAGAGAGAGAGAGAGAGAGAGAGAGAGAGAGACTGGTAAGAACTGTGGAACTGACTCAGTTGGCACACTGTTTACCATGATACCATGAGAACCTGAGTTCAGATTCCCCACACACACATAGAAAAGCCTGGGCATGGTGGGACATCCTGTGCGCTCAGTGCTGTGGAGGCAGAGACAGGTGGATCCCTCCAGCTCACCGGCCAATTAGCCTACCCAAGTTAGGTGAGACCTTGTCTCAAAAGCTAAGGTGGACATGATATTGACCTCTAGTTTTCTACGTGCATGTAAGCATGCTTGTGCACACACTCAGGTGCACACTGTTGCACACAGATACAACACATAAACAAAGGAGCATGTTTATTGCATTGTAAAAGGTTAAATGTAGTAGTTAAATGTAGTACAATGTGATGATCTGTGTTACAGTCTGTGATGAGGAAGACTGTGAACAACACAGGATTTTAGTCTCCAGTGAAGGACTCTGGAGTGGAGTTTTACCCACCAGGCTTCATGAACAGCACCCAGTTACTCCTGCAGGCTGCTCTCCCAAGTGCCAATAAATAAATAAACAGATAAATAAATAAATAAATAAATAAATAAATTCACCTTCTGCCTTTACGCACTTGGCAATCTCATTTGTCTTTTTGTGACTAGTTTTTGAACAGTGTAATGTTTTCCCTTTCATCCTCTATGTAGCATGGGTCAGAACCTTCTGAGTAATTTTTCACAGCATGCCCGCACCACATTTGGGTGACCCCTTCAGCTGCTGGTGGCCATTTAGGCATCATGAATTCTGCTGCTATGAGCAGTGGTGCCCAGTGTCTCTGAGTCTCTGCTTTTAACTCCTTTTAATTTATGACTAAAAGTGGAATTTCCAAATCACATGGTCCTTCTCCCTGTGATTTTAAAAAACACTTATTTATTCATATTTGTGTGTGCTTGTGGTGGTCAGAGGACGACTTTCCATCGTATAAATTCCAGGTTCAAACACAGGTAGTACTACTTGGAGCAAGACTCTCCCCGACGAGTCTTCTTTGTGCGGCCCTGTGGTTAACTTTTGAGAAACTCACAAACTATTTTCTCTAGATGCACCATTTTACATCACCACCAACAGTATATGAGAGTTTTACTCGCTGAATCCTCAGCAACACCTGCTACTTCCTCTCTGGGTTGTTTGTTTTTTAATAGCCTTGTTAATACAAGTAAAAGAGAGTAAGACTTTGACAAATAGGTGAGCCAGGCTCTAAGACAATAGAAACCTGCAGGCATGGATTTAGCTAAATTCAGGCTGATGTCTTCAACCAGCTACCTCTGCTGGCAATAGCCTGCCCTGCAGAGTATTGAAAAGCATCTCCCTTCAGGACCACCCAGTCATGTTTATTCTGATCCAGTTGGTCCAGATGTACTGAGACTCCAGAAGGAGTAAGCCAGGGACAGGGGAACTAACATTCAGGAGGGGCGACTGGCTACCCACATCACAATGACCAGGGCCAATGACAAAAACAGTTTCAATTGTGTATGTCAGGGCTGATCTCAGGGGCAGGGTTATCAGCGAGACAGTGCCAGCAGGACTCTCATACAGCAGGGACACCTGGGGTAGGAAGGGCAGGAACCTGTGTCTTGTCAAAAGAAAAGGTAGGCTTTGAACTAAAGTGGACCCTGGCTCAGGACAGGAGCTGTCTGTATTCAGGAAGGAGGAAATGTACAGTATCTGCTGAGATCTGGCCACGTTGGTTGATCCAGCATGGGCCTTGGGCAGAGAAGCTCCCGGGAGTGAAATGAGGGCGTGGTTGCTGGGGATGTAGCTCAGTTGGTGGGGTGCTTAACTAGTTAGTATACCTGAAGTTCTGAGTTCTTAGTACCACATAAACCAGACGTGGTGGAACTCACTTGCTTTTTGGTTTTCTTTTTTCTTTTTTGGGGGGTGGGGATTTTTGAGACTTTGAGATAAGGTGTCGCTATGCAGCTCTGGCTGGCCTACACCCCACTATGTAGACCAGGCTAGCCTTGAATACACAGAGATCCACCTGCCTCTGCCTCCTGCGTGCTGGGACTAAAGGTGTGCAGTGCACACTTGTAACACCGTCACTCAGGAGGTTGACATAGGAAGATCAGAACTTGGAGTTAATTCTCAGCTACTCAGAGGTTTGAGGCCAGCCTGGGCTACATGAAACCCTGTCAGAAAGGTGAAAGAGAGACAGAGACGAGAAACCCACAACATGGCTTCCTTGAAGACTTCAGGGCTGGCATGAGGGACAGAGTTGGACCTTCATGTCCATCCTTTGTCTGGGAATGCCCCACAACTTTCTTTACCTTGGACATCCTGCTAGAGCCCCAGGTCTGGGTGCCACCTCTGGGCAGGATGAGCCCTGGGCCACACTGGCTGGGGAGATCCCACTCTGTACACCTCTCTGCTATTCAGTGATGTGTTAGACCTGGAAATGGCCAGGCTGGGGGATTTGCATCACAGGGATAGGCAGATGCTGTAAAGTCACGGCTTCTGTTTCTTCAAACTTCGGTTATTAAATGTGCTTTGCTCTTTGATGCGCCTTTTGGAGAGATGGAGCTGATGTCTTGAGTGAATTCTAATTCCTCAGAATCCTGCTGATAGTCCCATTCTAACCAGGCCCCAGGCATCCATCCCTAGTGCCTCTACTGGCTCCAGAGACTATGTAAGGTGGAATCTTAGGGAAGGTGGAGAGGGATGGACTAGGGACCAGAGCAGTCCTGCTTGCTTGTATAGCTGTGGAAACAGTGGGATATTGCCCCTGCTTGAGGCAGAGCAGAGCTAACTGACATGTCTCTCTAGGTCCTTGGCCATGGCACGTGTGGTGAACCCCAAAAAGGTGAGTAATGTGAGCTACACAGCACAAGGGGAAGTTTGCACCATTCTAGAGATTTAATTGTTCATCGTGCATTTAATGGGCACTCATGATGTGTGTACCAATCCCTGGACTTCAGAGACTGAGAGCTAAAACAAGGTCTCAGTCTAGGTGGTTGTTTTGTTTTGGGATATGTCTATTTTTTGTGTTTTTGAGACTGAGTCTCATTATGCAACTCTGACTGACCTGGACTTGTTATAGCTTGTTGTGAGAACCAGGCTTGTCTCAAACTCACAGAGATCTGCCTGTTTCTGTCTCATTAATGCTGAGATTACAGGTGTAAACCACCACACTTGGCTAAATTTTTTTTTTTGAGACAGGGTTTCTCTGTGGCTTTGGAGGTTGTCCTGGAACTACCTCTTGTAGACTAGGCTGGTCTTGAACTCACAGAGATCCACCTGCCTCTGCCTCCGGAGTGCTGGGATTAAAGGCATGCGCCACTACGCCCAGTAGCTAAATTCTTTTTTGTTTGCTTTTTAAAAGATTTGTGTATTTGTATTTTGCATGTGTGCGAGTGTTCTGCATGTATGTATGTGTGTGCCTGGTACTCACAGAAGCCAAAAGAAGGCATTGGATACCTCGAAGCTGGAGCTCTGAGTTCTGGGTGGTTGTGAGTCTGTGGTGCTGGTTACTGAACCTAGTCTTCCATGAGACCAGCAAGTGCTCTTAACTGCTGAGTCATCTTTCTGTCCCAGCTTGCTTTTTCTTAGGTGGTTTTTGCTCTTTAAAGGCAGTGTTTTTGGTTTGTTTTTTGCTTTGTTTATTTTTGTTTTTGTTTTCGTGGCAAGGTCTTTTTCTATAGTCCTGACAGTCCTGGAACTCACTATGTAGACCAGGCTGACCTCAAACTCACAGAGATCATCTGCCTCTGTCTCCCAACTGCTGGGATTAGAGGTGTGCACCACCATGCCACACCATCGGCCAGTGTCTTTCGTGGTCCATATGCCTTGTACTCCTGAACTTCCTGCTTCTACCCCCAACTGCTGTATTATGGGTGTCACAACCTTGCCAGATACTTCATTAAATTATGATTTTTTAAGATTTATTATTTTTAAGTGTGTGTGTGTGTGTGTGTGTGTGTGTGGATGGAGGTGCCCTCAGAGGTCAGAGGCATCAGATCTCCCTAGAACTACAGGTAATTGTGGGAACCGAACTGTGGTCAGGCTCCTGTGATAATGGGAGGTGGGAGGAGGGTGTAGGGGACAGAAGTCAGATCCTGCACAACTTCGGACGCCAGGCCCCAAAGCTAGCTTTACTTTTACAGTCAGTAAGTCCTGAAAGATTGTTAGCAGAAGAATGATACAGCTAGGCTCTTTCTTTGCTTTCTCCCTTGTCCCCTAGAACTATGTGGACCTAGACATATATCAAAGCTCGTACATGGTCGACTATAAGCCCTTCGGAAAACACAAATACTCCAGAGTCACGCCACAAAAGGTAGGGGTAGCTGTGGGTCTGTTATCCATTCCATGATTCCCTGGAAAAAAATCTTTATTTTATTTTTTGTGTGTTTTGCTTGATGTATGTTACTACAAGCATGCAGAAGTCAAAAGAAAGTGTTGGACCCTCTGGAACCAGAATTAAGGAATGTCGTGAGCCACCAAGCCAGTGCTGGTGACTGAACCCTGGCCCTCGGCAAGTGCAGCAAATGTTCTTAACCACTGAACCATTTCTCCAGGTCCATGACATGGCTTTTAAAAGCAGTCAGTACCAGGGAAGTTTGCTTAGCGGTTCTGCACACTTGTGTTTGCAAGCGCATGCATGAAAGTGATATGTCAGAATGCATAGCACATGTCAAATTGTAATTATTATGCATTTACAATTTAAGTAACACTGATAAGGGCCAGCAAGATGGCTCAGCAGGTAGAGGTGCCTGCCCCCAAGCCTGAGTTCAATTCCCAGGACCCACATGGTAGATGGACTGAGCAACTCTCATAATTGTCTTCTGACTTCCACATGTACCATATCATGTAGCGTGTGTGTACACCTCCACATATACCATGGTGCATACACACGCATGCACAATAAATAGTTAAATGTAACAAAAATTTAAATAACACTGATGAAAACAACACTGGTGTACCCATTATTAACCAGGTATGCACATTCCGTTCTTACTCCCATATTCTGACATTTTTCTTGTTGTTGCTTATTTTGAAATAAGGTCTCATGTGTTTTTTTTTTAGTATTTTATTTATTTATTATGTATACAATCTTCTGCCTGTATGCCAGCAGAGGACACCAGATCTCATTCAAGGTGCTTGTGAGCCACCATATGGTTGCTGGGAATTGAACCCCGAGTGTTCTTAACCACTGAGCCATCTCTCCAGCCCAATCTTGGAACTTGAATTTTTGATATTCCTGCTTCCACCTCTTGAGTATTGGGAAGACAGGCATGTGTACCAGGCCTTCTCCTCCTCCTTCTTCCTCCTCCTCCTCCTTTTTCTCCTCTTCCTCCTCTTTCTCCTCCTCCGACAGGGTTTCTTTCTTTCTTTCTTTTTTTTTTTTTTTTAGAAAAAGAGATTTATTTATACTGTGTTCTGTCTGCGTGTATCCTATGTATCCTTACAGACCAGAAGAGGGCACCAGATCTCATTACGAATGGTTGTGAACCACCATGTGGTTGCTGGGAATTGAACTCAAAACCTCTGGAAGAACAGCCAGTGCTCTTAACCTATGAGCCATCTCTCCAGCCCAAGACAGGGTTTCTCTATGTAGCTTTGTAGACCAAGCTGGCCTTGAACTCTTAGAGATCTGCCTGCCTCTGCCTCCCGAGTGCTGGGACTAAAGGGGTTCCCCACCACTGCCCAGCCTCTCTCTTTTTTTCAAGAGATAGAATTACTTGAGTTCAAGAGATTACTCATTTGATAAACTATTTGCTGTACAAGCATGAGGACCCAAGTTTGATCCCTGAAACTCACATAAAAAACCAGGTATAGTAGCATGTCCTTGTAATCCCAGTGCTAGGGAGGCAGAGACAGGTAGATCCCTGGAACTCATTGACTATGCAGTCTAGCTAGATGGGCACCAGTGAGAGACCCTGTCTCAAAAGATAAGGTGGATGGTTACTGAGAAACAACATATGAAGTTGATCTCTGGTCTCCACATGTACTTGTACAGATGTGCGTGTTACCCCACCCCCCCTCCCTGTGTGGCATGTAAGAGCACACACACACACACTAAATAAAAATAAATAATTTATGTGTATATTGGCCTGCATGCATGTATGTGCACCACATGTATGCCTGGTGTATACAGAGGCCAGAGGAGGGCATCAGATCTTTTGGTATTGGAGTTAGTTGGTTTTAAGCTGCCGTGTAGGTGCTTGGAACCAAACTCCAGTCCTTTGCAAGAGCATTACGTGATAATAATCACTGAAGTATCTCTCTAGCCCCATTATTATGTAAGTTTTGAAAAGTGAATCATTCATCCCCTTCTGTGGCTTTCATTCTTGCTAAGCATTATGGGTATCACTCATTTCTTGTATAGTATTACACTCGAAGAACTTTCCACATTGTGGGATTCCTTCCCTTGGTGGACACCTGAGTTGTTTCTTGCTGTTTGGATGCTTCTGTGAAGAGGAAGCATATCCTAATGTGCAAGAGTTTTCTGCCAGGAGTGGGGTTGCTAATTCTCAAGAACAGCGGTGGTGGCCATGGTGACACTGCTGTTCTTTGAAGCTTGAAAGGGTTCACAGATTTGGTGAGTGTGGAGTCATATGGTCTGTGGCCATAATTTTCTTTTTTTTTAAATTTTTGTTTTGTTTTTCAAGACAGGGTTTTTTTTTCTCTATGTAGCCCTGGATATGCTGGTACTGAATCTATAAACCAGGCTGGCCTAGACCTCAGAGTTCCACCTGCTTCTAATCTTCCAAGTGCTGGAATCAAAGGTGTGTTCTACCACTACCTGGCTTTTTATTTTGTAAATTTTATATTATTTATGTTTGTATGTATGTGAGGTACATGTTGTCAGGATGCCCACACACACATAGACTGAACAACTACACAGATTCACAACCAAGCACACACAATAAATAAAGTGCTATAAAAAAAATCAAACTGTCCAGGTTGTGGTACAGCACACCTTTAATTCCAGCACTTGGGAAGGCAGAGATCTCCGTGAGTTTGAGGCCAACCTAGTCTAAAGAGAGAGTTCTAGTACAGCCAAGGCTTCACAGAGAAGCCAAATAAATAAATGCAAATTAGTATTTATGTGTATGGGTTTTTTGCCTGTACATATGTCTGTGTACCATATACACACCTGGTGCCCACAGAGGCCACAGGGGTATCAGTCCTCTGGAAGTGGAGTTATAGATGGTTGTGAGCCACCACATGGGTGCTGGGAACCTCAGTCCTTTGAAAGAGCAGCCAGTCCTAAACTTCACAGTTTTAAAAGTTGTGTGCATTTTGTCTGGAGTGCTTTGAGGGACACTGTCTCGACGACCTTTCTCAGTCTTCCCTTTGTTTCTACAGCAGGCCAAGCTTGACACTCAGCTCCGGAACAAAGAGTTTTACCGGCCTACACCCAGCCCTAATCCCAAGTTGGAGGATGGGTACCCTGCCTTCAAAAGACCCTATATGACTGCAAAAGACTTGGGACTCCCTTGCTTCTTCCCACCACAGAACCTGGTAACCCCTGTGAAGGATGAGGGCAGGTTCACCAACACCTGCTACTATGCATACCCAGCTTCCCTGGCTCTGTATCTGGCCCAGTATGACCCCTACTGGCTTCATCAGAACAAAGACTTCCCATGCCTCATGGAGCCTGAGCGGCAGCCTGCTCCAGAAGTGGGCAAAGGCTACCTTCTACTCCCCGGCTGTCCCTGTTTTTCTCATCAAAGAGTCAAGGTCCCCATCTTGTATAGGTGGGGTCCCATACTGCCATTTTACCAGTAGAAGTGTGAGAATACCTGTTGTTTCAATGCATGAGAAAATTCATGCCAACGCTCAGAGAAGGTACCGAAAATAAACCCGGGAAGATGATCCTGATGACAAGGGGTGTTGTTTCATCATAATCACCAGCCTCTCTGTCTCTGTGCAGGAAGGGGGAGGGGAGAGAAGAAGGAGGTTGTGTCTGTGTGCCCACCTGGAATTAGTGTCATTTATATATATTTTTTTAGCTTTTGGGGGGTATGTACATAGAATGTATTGTGTGAGTGGTAGCACCTGCATGCCATGGTACACATGTGGAGGTCAGAGGACAATCTTGGGTGTCATTTCTTATACTTTAAGACCTGGTCTTTTTTGTTGCTTGCTATTGCTCACCTTAGGCTAGCTGGTCACAAGCTTCTGGGGGTGATATCTACCGCCTCTGCTTCCCATTTGGCTGTAAAAAACACTGGGATTAAACACGCACAATGACACCTAGCTTCACATGGGTTCTGGGGATTCACACTCATGCTTACACAGCAAGCCCTTTAAGGCCTGAGCAATCTCCCCCAGCCCACCATGGTTTTTAGTTTGGGTGGGAGTGGCTTTGTTTTTTCATTTAGTTTGGTAGAGGGCAGGGACAGAAGGGTTGTATCACTGTGTGCTTGTGGAGGTAGAGGACAGTCTGTGAGCCTCAGCTCTCTCTTGCCATCACATGGCTCCTGGGAGTTTAAACTCAGGTTGTCAGGCTTAGCAGCAAGTACCCTTACCTACTGCGCCATCTCACTGGCCCTTGGTGAGAGTTTTTGAAACAGGGTCTCATTCTATAGCCCAGCTGACCTGTACCTTACTCTATACTTGAATCTTTTTGTTTGATTGTTTTTTTGTTGTTGTTTTGTTTTTGAGACAGGGTTTCTCTGTAGCTTTGGAGCTTGTCCTGGAACTCCCTCTGTAGACCAGGTTGGTTTTGAACTCACAGAGATCTGCAGGCAATAAACTGAAGAGAGCCATAAAAACAGCCCTGTTGCAGAGTCTTACTGTTTTAGGCATTTTCTGACAGTTATGATTTGAATGTCTTCCCAGAGAGCTTGGGTATTGAACATTAACTCCTAAGTTCACAAGTTGCTGGTATTTGAAAGTGAGGTGTTTGGGAGATAATTGCAATTGGAGGAGGTGATGATGAGGGGTGACCATGATGACTTTTTGGCTTTATTTTTATTTAATTTATTTTAGTGTGTGAATGGATGTTCTGCCTGTGTGTCTGTGCACCATGTCTGTACCTGGTGCCATCAGAAGTCATAACAGGGTGTCGGTCCTGGAGTTACAGATAGTTGTGAGCCCTCACTGTGGATGCTGAGAATCAAACCTGGGTCCTCTTAACCACTGAATCATCTCTCCAGCCACATTTGTGGAGGAAGAAGAAGAAGAAAGAAGAGAAGGAGAAGGAAGGAAGGAAGGAAGAAGAAAGGAAGGAAAAGAAGAGAGTATAGAGTTCTTTTTTAAAATTTATTTTTATTTAAATTAGAAACAAGCCTGCTTCACATGTCAATCCCAGCTCCCTCTCCCTCCCCTCCTCCCCTACCCCCCACTAACCCCCTACCTCTTGTCCCTCCCCTCCCCAGGGAGAGTGAGGCCCTCCATTCGAGATCCCCAAAGTCTGTCATCATCTGAGGCAGGGCCTAGGCCCTTTCCCATGTGTCCAGGCTGAGATGGCATCCCTCCACATGGAGTGGACTCCCAAAGTCCAATTGTATGCCAGGGATAAATACTGAGGCCCCGTAGATTGCTGAGGCCTCCTCACTGACACCCAGTCTGGATCAGTCTCATGCTGGCCTCTCAGTCATCAGTCTGTGGTCCTCGAGCTCCTCCTTGTTCAGGTCGGCTGTTTCTCTGGTTTCACCAGCCCAGTCTTGACCCCTTTGCTCATTAATCCTCCCTCTGTGCAACTGACTTCCAGGAGTTCAGTTCAGTGTTTAGCTGTGGGTGTCTGCTCTGCTTCCATCAGCCACTGGATGGAGGCTCTAGGATGGCATACAAGGAAGTCATCAATCTCATTATAGGGGAAGGGTATTTAAAGTAGCCTCTCCACTATTGCTTGTAGATCTCTGGAAATCTCCCTAGTGCCAGATCTCTCCTCATACCTATAATGGCTCCCTCTAGTATGGTATCTCTCATCCTGCTCTCTTCTATTCTTCCCCCAACTCAACCTTCCTGCTTCCCCATTTTCTCCTCTACCCTCCTCTTCTTCCCTTCTCTTTCTCCCAGCTCCCTCTACCCTCCCCCTAAGCTCCCAATCTTCTCTGGGGTACCGTGCATGTCTCTCTTAGGATCCCCACTGTTTCCCAGTCTCTTTGGCAGTGTGGATTGTATGCTAGCACTCCCGTTTCATGTCTAAAATCCATATATGAGAGAGTACATACCATGTTTCTCTTTTTGTGACTGGGTTACCTCACTCAGGATGGTTTCTTCTAGTGCCACCCATTGGCCTGAGACTTTCAAGATTCCATTGTTTTTTTTTCTGCTGAGTAGTACTCCATTGTTTAATAAACAGAGTTATTTTTTTGTTTGTTTGTTTGTTTTTTCGAGACAGGGTTTCTCTGTATTGTTTTGGAGCCTGTCCTGGAACTTGCTCGGTAGACCAGGCTTCGTCTCGAACTCACAGAGATCCCCTGCCTCTGCCTCCCATGTCCTGGGATTAAAGGCATGCGCCACCACCACCCGACATTAAACAGAGTTCTTAATTGGTTTAAATAATAAAAACCCAGAGTCAGATATAGAGAAAATTTTTTTTGTTATTTAAACCAATTAAGAACTCCATTTACAAGAGACACCTGAGGTGGCCCCCTGCCCCATTTTCCCACATAATGCCCTCCATCAGATACACCGCAGGACAACAGCCTCTCCCAATCTCGTACCATATAGGTTGTCATCCCTTGTCAATTTTTGGCCCTGGGAGGAATGCTTGCAAGAAGGCTGAAGAAGCAGGGCTGGTGCTTGCAGGCCAACAGTCCTTGAATATGAACATTCCTTGATGTTCACAGGTGCTGTATTCCTTCGTGGTCATTTCCCCCAGGCTTAGGAATTTTCATGCCCATTTCATAGAAGGGACAAGGGACCAAGCAGTTGGACCGTGATTCACACTGTGGGTTCAGACTTCTACTGTCGCATGGCTTCTCCTAGGTGAACGTTGCCCCCACCCACACTCTACACTGGTGACTACTACTGAGAGTGCCTGCCCGGGGAGGGCACCTGAGCTCCTTGAGAAAATGTGGGCAACAGGTCCAGACAGAGCCAGTTCCTGGGATTCACTGTGTCCAGTTCAGAGGAGGCTGAGTGACTGGTGCTGTGCGGGAGAAGCCACAGAATTGGGCACTGGTTTCTGGGAGAAGGAAACAGCAGTCAGGCTTTCCTGAAGATGAATACAATGGTGTGGTGGGCTGGATGAATAGATGTGGGTTTGGAGGTCTGTGTTGAAATATATGAAACCATTCAGGCACAGCCACATTCCAGAATGTGCCCATTCATCTCCAAAAGTGTATGCGTATATGTAATTCACATAATGTATATATTATATATAATGTATGCACACATTTTTTCATTATTTTGGTGGAGGGTAAGGGTGGAGGGGTTGTATACACACACACACACACACACACACACACACGATATGTATGTATGGTGGTTTGAAAGAAAATGATCTACAAAGGGAGTGCCACTATTAGGAGTATGGCCGCTGTGGAGGCAGGCTTTGAGGTCTCAGATATGCTCAAGATACTGCCTAGTGTCTCAAACCACTTCCTGTTGCCTTTAGATGTGGACTCTCAGATCCTTCTCCAGCACCAAGCCAACCTGCATGCTTCTGTGTCCCACCATGATGATAATGGACTGAACTGTAAGACAGCCACCCCAATTAAATACTTTATAAGAGTTGCCCTTTTCTAGGGGATCCAAGTTCAGTTCCTAGCACCCACATGGTGGCTCACAACCCTCTGAAACTCCAATTCCAGGGGATCTAATAATTACTTCTAGCCTCCAAGGACACTGTGTGAATGTGGTGCACGGATACACATGCAGTCAAAACAATAAATCAATCTAGAAAAAGTTAAATTCACAGTATCATGATGGCTGCCATCTGTTGAGGGGAGGGAATGTTTGATAGGTAGTGGGGTGCTATAGAGTGGCCTCCATAGGCTCCCACATTTGAATGCTTGGTTCCCAGTCAGTGGAACTCTTTGGGAAGGATTAGGCGGTATAGTCTTGATGGAGTGGGTGTGGCCTTGTCGAAGGAAGTTTGTCACTGGGGTGGGCTCAGCGTTTCTCTCTTGGCCTGCAACTTGAGGACCAGATGTGAGCTCTCAGCTCCTTTTCCAGCACTGGGCCTGTCTGCCAGCATCCCTGCTGTGATGATCATGATGGTCGTGTGGAGCTGTAAGCCAATTAAGTGCTTTCTTCCGTAAGTTGCCTTGGTAATGGCGTCTTCTCACAGTAGTGGAACAGCAACTACGACAGGTGTACTTCAGGTGTGGAAAATGAAGACGTACTAGAGCTGGGTTAGGTGACAGATGCACTGGCAAAATCTTTCCAGAGCAGGCATGAGGACCTGCGTTCAAATTGCTAGCACCTGTGGAAAGCCCAGCAGGCAGTGTGCACTGTAACCTCTGCACTGGGGGCAGTTCTAGGCAGATCCCAGGCGCTCCCTAGTCATCCAATCTAGTTTAGATGGAGAGAGCCAGGATCAATAAAGAGCCCTGCCCCCAAGAATAAAGTGGAGGGAAGTCGAGGAAGAGACCAGTACGGGCAGGAAGAGGTGATGGTTTGGACCAAAATGGTATTTGCAGGATGGAAAAATGACAGTTTGGGATGTTCAGAAGTCTCCCCCTTTTCCAAACTTGTGCTTTAATGTCAAACAAAAAATTCAATATATATATAATCAAAAAAATTTTTTTGGTTTTTCGAGACAGGGTTTCTCTGTGGCTTTGGAGGCTGTCCTGGAATATATCAAAATATTTTAATGCTACTCTGGTGTTTTGTTTTTATTTTTGTTTTGCTTTTCGAGACAGGGTTTCTCTGTGGCTTTGGAGGCTGTCCTGGAACTAGTTCTTGTAGCTCTTGTAGATCAGGCTGGTCTCGAACTCACAGAGATCCTCCTGCCTCTACCTCCCGAGTGCTGGGATTAAAAGCATGCACCACCACCAAGTTTATGCTACTCTTAATACTATGACAAAACCTCTTTGTGTTCTACATGGGACCTAAGCCAACCCGCTGGCATCCTATGCCAGTTGTCAGCACTATGGACTCACTTAGACTCTAAGTAAAATTAACGTTAGTTGAACCCAGCTACTGGGACCCCTTGGCAGTCAGTCTAATAAACAGCCAGCTTCTGAGAACTCACGGCAACCCCTCATAGTTTTGGGAAGTGCAACTCAGAAGGCTAGAGGCAAATTATCACTAGTCACCCTTGGAAGACACTTTTGGCAATGCTCCGCCTAGTCTTGCACAGCTTTGAACCCTGTGTACAGCACCATCAACAGGCTAGACAAGCACATACTGGTGCAAGAATGGTAAGTCTGCTCTGGGGATGACCAAGCACTTTGTGATTAGATTTGAGGCTTGATCCATAGGAAAGGATTCGGATTTGCTACTAGAAAGCGTCTGAGCAGATCCTAGTTGGCCCTGGGGGAGAGGGGCTGCTGTTGTTTATTTTTCTTCTCTTTTCTTTTTTTCTCCGTTCCTGGTCCTCCCCCTTGGGACCCTGTCCGGTTCTTCTTTGTCTGAGTTTACCCATTGTGGGTGCATTCTTAGACGTGATAAACTTCTGCATCCTCTGGTATGTGTCTCCAATGGTCAGGTTGCCTGAGTGAGATTCCTCAACCTGAGGGGGCCCACAGCTCGCATTGTCCCAGCCTCTCCCCAGAGTCTGTCATCCCTAGGTAGCCAGTCTGAGTCCTTCCTGTTCCTGTCTTTACACCAGTAATTCCTGGCGCCACTCCTGGCTGAGCTGGAGCCAGATTCCCAGACACAACTGGGTGAATCGATGAAGCATCCCTGTATTTTAGATCTCTGCCACGTGCCCCCCCCCCCATCAGATGAAAATTAGCTATGTACCCTGGAGTGGGGGATACTCCTCAAAGTCCAGGAAGGAAGGAGGCACCCCCAGGCCTTTCCTCCGACCCCCCCAAGCCCATCCCAATCCCCACCCCTCATCTAATAGGAACTGAAGGGAAGGCTGGCTCTCTCTCCGTCCAGTCGTCCTTCCGTCCCCCGTGTCCCCTGTCGTGTTCTACCCCCCCTCCCCTTTCTTCAAGGATAGTTCTCTACTACTTCAATAGCAACCACAGGCACATCAGGTTGTCTTCACCTAATCCTGCCGCCCGCCTGTGCTCCTGGGGTGCATACTGTGTCACCTGGGTTTCTATGTGGCAGATTTAAGCAGGCTGGGTTTTGTTTGCTTGTTTGTTGAGACAGGGTCTCACTATGTAGCTCTGGCTGGCTGAGAACTCACTGTATAGCTCAGACTGTCCTGGAATTTGGAGAGATTGGCTGGACTCTTTGTCTTAAGTGCCGGGATTAAAACTGTGCCCACAAAAGTCACCTGGCCTTTTACAAGGTCTTACATGTCATTCCCTCTTGCTCCCTTCAGTTTTCATGTCTGTCCTTTTCACCTGAGGATAATCAAAGGGAGCAACTAGGAGTTCCTTTTCTACAGTTTTATCCAACCGGACAGAAGGATACTCATAGCTCTGTGTGCGTGTGTGCGATTTTCTCAAATCTACAGTTTAGCCAGCCAGTCACCAGCCCTGGAGAAAGCACTCATCTTTGAGCTAAGGGATGTGAGCCCCGACTTCATTCTGAGTCTCTATTGAACTCTGGGTGTGTATCAGATCCTACGATAAAGGTCGGGTCTCTCTCTCATTTTCGTCTTCACACTGTGCTGTTTGCAGTAGTGGAGTCGATTAGAGAGCTGAAGGACAACTGTAAACAAGAAGCCAGAGGCTGTGATGTCTTGTCACCTGTCACTCCAGAAGGGGGAGGGGAATGCCCCCAGGGTTTTGGAGAAGCAAGAAGGGGACTTGTTATGCAGATGTGGATGGTGTAGCGGCAAGTGGGTTATTACAAGCTACTGTTGTGCTACTGTAGTTATGTTAGCTATGTAATTTTTGCCCCCTGGCATGTAAAACAACAATGGAAACGATTTTTACCAAGAAGTTAGTAAAACTAGAGGTCATGCCAACTCTATAAAACAGTACAAATTCAAGATCACTAGCATATTATAAATGTTTCCTTCCTTCCTTCCCTCTCTCCCTCCTTCCTTCTTTCTTTTGTGTTGTTTGAGAAAGAGCCTGGCATAGCCTGACTAGCCTCAAAAAATTTCTATGGAACCAAAACCGGCTTTTCATTTTTGAACCTCCTGCCAGTGACCCATGCAGAAGGTGGATCTATGAGTTTGAGGTCAGCCTGGTCTACATATTGAGTTTGAGGACACTCAAGGAGACTTAGAGAAAGGGAGGGAGAGAGAGAGAGATTTCAGGTGTGAAATGGTTCTGGTTTTGTAATTTTATTTGACAAGGTTGGCAGTGACAGTAGTCACAAAACTATTACATTCTTGAAGAAGTTCACCCCAAGCCGAAGTTTGGGCATGACTCCTATAAACACTCTACACCCATGAAAACAATTTCATCTGCAGGAAACTATTTGGGTTGGTTGGTGCCATCATGTTCTACCTCTCTGCAACTTATGTTTGCCATTTCTCTTCCTAAAAGACCATTTAAAATTTCCACTTCTGCTGCAGACTGACTCATTGACATACTATCCACAGTGTGAATGCATCTCTCTTTATCCACCAGGTTGAGTAACTCTTTAGAAGATTCTTGAAGCGATGATACCCTCTTCTCCTTCATGACATCTCATCGTCACCTCTCTGTGTAGTGAGCATTGTCTAGGAGGCCACAGAGCACTGTGTCTGCCCGCATTGCACAGCTCCAGGTCCTATCTATGCTCCCGAGACTGGCAGGAAGGATACTTGGACCAAAGTTGCTGTCATCTCTCATGACAGTGTCTCTCGACACAATTTAAAAGCTAACTTTGGACAGATGCTTGGGCCTACGATGGGATGGCTCAGCACCTAAAGCGCTCATTGCTCATCTTGATGACGGTGGAAGGAGAGAATTGTCACATGCCTGCTGAGCCATCCGTTCACCCCCACATGCACACACCAAATATATTCTAAACACATGTTTTAAAGAAGTGTATTTATTTTATGGTGGGTAGAGGGTAGGCGCACACCACGGTGTGTGTGTGTGTGTGTGTGTGTGTGTGTGTGTGTGTGTGTGTGTAGGTCAGAAGATAACTTGGTGGAGGTGGATTTCCCCTTCCTTGGGGCCCAGGGATCAAACTCAGGTCATCAAGCTGGGCAGCAGGTGCCTTTTCCCACTGAGCCACCTTGCCAGCCCAATAAACAAAAAAAAGTTCAAAGTTACTATCATTTAGGAAGGCAATGAGTACTTCCAAAATGACAAGCCACTCACCCCAACCACCATAACGTCTCACGAAGTCTCTCATAACTGAAGATTGGAAAGCAGTAACAGGGGGCCCAGCCTTGGGTTGCTGGGGCCGTCACTCTTAGCTGCTGCTGGACAGTGATGTCTTTCGGCTCCTGCTGCCCTAGCTTAGGCTCTCTGGTCTTTGGCTGAGTAGTTTAAGGTTGTGGCCTCTGCCTTCCTGTCCAAAGTTCTTTCTCCCTCTAGTCAACCCCCTTCTTTGTTCACCATGATGACCTTAAAATTGCTCCTCATGCTGTCTCCAGCTCAGAAACTTTTGACAGGTTCTCGTGTGCTAATGACATCTCAACTTAGCCCCAGAGAATTGTGGGTCAGTCTCTAACTAAAGGGATGCTTGGCCAGGCATAATGCTTATGCCTGCCATCCAGGTATTTGGGAAGTTGAGAGAAGCCTGAAAGTTAGAGCCAGCCTGGGCTATAGGTGACACTCTGCCTCTAGTGTCACGAAAGAGGCCATTCTGCCCACAAAAAGTCACTGGTGTTTTGAGTATAGAAGCCTGGGCTTGGGCAGTTCCAAGAGGTTAGGACTCAGACCACAGCCCTGGCATGTCACTTAAGAGACAGTAATGGGCCGGGCAGTGGTGGCACACGCCTTTAATCCCAGCAGCGGTAGGCGAATCTCTGTGAGTTGGAGACCAGCCTGGTCTACAGGAGCTAGTTCCAGGTCAGGCTCCAAAAGTCACACAGAAACCCTATCTCAAAATACAAAACAAAACAACAACAAAAAAGAGATAGTAATGGGCAGGTAAAAATAGGTCTATAGTAGATAAAGATGCTTGCCCCCAAACTCAATGACCTGAATTTGCCTCTTGTGACGCATATGGTAGAAGGAGAAAATGAATTCCTACAAGTTGTCCTCTGGCCTCCAGATGTTCAATGTAGCATGTGTGCATCCCTGCCCCAACATTAAAACAATGAAAACAACAAGTTGAAAAAGAGATGAGTGATAGTGAGAAGTGGAGACAGGAAATTTATTCACAGCAGTGACAATGGGAAGAGACCAACGTCCAGTGAGCCCCCACTCCCAAGTCTGTGAGGTTTTAGACAATGTCTCATTATTTCCTTCAGGTGTGCAGTAGAGTGGAAGACCTGTCCTGCAGGTGCTGTTCTTTCTAGAATTCAAGGGAACCCAAAGGCAAGGCTAAGGATGATGGTTTCTCTCTGTTCCTTTAGCTGGAGTACTCAGCAAGGAGTCAGTGAGTTTAACAACAATGACACCCTCCTATGGAAAATCTATACTAGAAACTCGGGCACCAGGCTCTCATTGCCTGTGGTTCTATGTAGTGTGCAGACCTCAGTAGTCATTAAGTCATTGTACCTCTCTTTAGCCTTTCCACCAAGAGGTACATTTCATACCCCATCCTTCTTATGACTTCTCCTTTCTACAACTTTCTTTCTAGATATTTATTTGTTCCTTTGCTTATTTTTCAAGACAGGCTGGCTGTCCTGGAACCCACTTTGAAGACCAGGCTGGCCTCAAACTCACTGAGATCCACCTACCTCTGCCTCCCAAGTGCTGGGATTAAAGGCGTGCACCACCAGCGCCCAGCTATTTTTGAGTACATATGTGTGTCTGTATAGTACTTGTCAGGTGCCCTCAGAGGCCAGAAAAGGGAATCTGATGGCTTGGAGCTGGAGTTACGGGTATTTGTGAACCAACCAGTGTGGGTGTTGGTAATGGACTTGGGTCCTCCAGAAGAGCAGCAAGCACTGTTAAACACAGCCATCTCTCCAGTCCTTCCTTAACTTTTTTGCTTCTTTTTCTTATCTTTTGCCTTGTTTTGTTTGAGCCAGCATTTCTCTGTATATTCCTGGCTGTTGTGGAATTGGATTTGAGCTCAAAGCTCTGCCTACCTCTTCCTCCAAAGTGCTATGGTTAAAGGTGTGAGCTGTTTATTCACAATTTTCTTAATCTGCAGAGCAGAAAAAAGAACCAGGGAAGAGAGCTAGCTGTTTTGCTGTCCCCAGCTGTAGAGGTGTCCTTGGTGGAAATGAGCCACAGGTGGCATTTACTGTGTTTTCAGGAATGCAACATCCTGGGAAAAGCTCCATAAAGCTGTGCTTGAGGATATAGTTACAGGGACAGCAGATGTTCTGAGGGTGGACCAGAGGACAAGCAGAGTCCCACTGAGACCTTTTCTAGGAGTAAGACTGAGTGACTGTGGCTGCTAGCTGAACTAGGAGTGTGCTTCATTGCCTCAGAGAAAAAAGCAAAGCAATGAAACAGTTTTTCATGTATCCCCAGGAAAAGTGACAGAAGGGAGGAGAGAGGAGGGGGAGGAGAGAAGGGGAGGTGGGGGTGAGCTATCCCATTCTAATACCAGAAAGAGGACACATACGTAGCTAGTTTAAAACTTTGTCCTAGGCTCCTTGACTGCACCAGCACTCAGTTCTGGACCACTCACTTCTGGGAGGTGAGAACTGGAGGATGTGGAGATGTTACAGATTATTTTCACTGGGTCAAGATGTGTTACATTTGTTTCTGCTTCATCTGTCTAAAGATGTAAGGATGTGTGCTTAAGTATGTGTTGCATCTGTCTCACCTTGTTTGCCTAAGGCACCTGATGGGTCTAATAAAGAGCTGAATGGCCAATAGTTAGGCAGAGAAAGGATAGGTGGGGCTGGCAGGCAGAGAGAATAAAATAGGAGGAGAAATCTAGGAAAGAGAGAACAGGAAGAGCGAAAGAAGGAGAGAAAAAGGGGCATGCCTGGGACAAGAAGCCAGGCAGATGCCAGCTCTAGACTAGTTCTGACCACTGTTGTTTATTTTTTTGTTGTTGACCTGTTCCATGTGGTGATATATTATTTATGATTTATTAAAGCTTGCCTGAGGATTCAGAAAGCAAAGCCAGCTTCAAGCTATAGAGACCAGGCAATGGTGATACAAACCTTTAATTCCAGCAGTCATAGAGCTAGGCGGTGGTGGCACACACCTTTAATTCCAGGACTCAGGATTAACAGGTAGCTGGGTCTGTTAGTTCAGGGCCACACTGACTATATGGAATTGATTCAGTCCTAAAAATAAACATTTCACACAAAGGTGATCTCAGCACTAGGGATCACACACCTTTAATCCCAGCAGCAGGGAAATGGAAACAGGAGGACATGGCTGGACAAAGAAAGGAATAAGAGGAGGAGGAGACAGGAACTCAGAGTCTTTTGCCTCTGAGGATTCATGGAGACAGGATTGCCATTTCAGTTGGGTAGAGGTAAGATCTACTGACTTGGCTGCTTCTTGATCTTCAGCTTGATGTGTGAAACTCCGAAATCTGTCTCTGGGTCTTTATCGAGCTACACCTCCCCACTCTCAGGTCTACAATTCTGATGAAATCAGTAAAGGCAATATACAGGATTAAAATGACACAAGACTGGATTATATCATGTAAGAATTAATAAAACCATAGTTCAGAGCAAGAGAGTGGACAAATCATTGACTGGGAAGCAAAATGTCTGGGGTTTGATCCACATCTGCTCTTGCTTGCTTGGCGATCTTGGGTAAAACGTGTCACCTTTCTTCACTGAAGTTTGGCCATAAGCAGAATAGTGGTCACTGTGCTTTCAATGGCTAGTTCCCAGCTGCTGTGGGGGATCGAGGCTATGAGTTGGGTATGTCAGGAGAAACCAACTAATTCTTTGACTGGCATAAAAATGGAGTAGGAAGCAGCAAGAAGACCATGCTGCCCAGCAGACAGGAAAACGGGGCTGGCTGAGAGCCAAGCAGAACCTTGAGCAGCCACTGTGAGTCTAGTATTATCCAGACACTTTGGAAGTGTGTTTTCATGCCACATGCTACAACTGTGTGGTAGATGGAACTATTAGCCTTTCTTCATTGTGACAAAGTGTCTGAGAAACGTAATTTAAAGGAGGCAAGTGTGTAGTCAAGCACAACTGATCACTTCCTGGTGACAAAGATGTCAGCGATGCAATGTACCCTTCAAATGTATACTCGTAAGCCCACTTCCTCAGAGCAGGTCTCACTTCCCAACAGCCCATTAAAAAAATTATGTGTTTGTATGTGTGTGCCTGAGGGTATGTATGGGTACCACATGTACAGGAGCCCAAGGAGGTCAGAAGAGGACCTTGAATCCCGTGGAACTGCAGTTACAGGTCTGTGAGCTGCTATGTGGTTGTGGAAAGCAAACTTAGGTTAAGTGTTCTTAACTACTGACTTGTTTCTATAGGATTAACCCATTGATCAGACTCATGTCCTCATGAGCTGGTCACTTTTCCAAACCTCCAAAGTTCTGCTTCTGAATTTCAGAGACTGAGCCTTCAACAAGCCCTTGGGTGTAGACACATCTCTTGGCTGTGACTAGTTGGTTTGTGTCTACCAGCCCAGAGTGCCACATGACTTCATGGGCACTGAGATGTTGCTGTCAACTTGACAGAATGTAGAGTCACTGGGGAGATGGGCCCCTGAGCATGTGTGGAGGGTTATCTTGATTGGGTTATCAATGGGAGAAGACTCATCTTACTTTGGGGCAGGAGTATTCCCTCAGTAGAGGTTCCTGGACTGTAATCAAATAGGGATAGCAAGCTGGGCACAAGCGCTGAAGTATTCCTCTCTGCTTTCTGATGTAGATGTGATATGACCAGCCACCCCACGCTCCTGAAGAATTGACTTCCCTACTACAATGGACTGTACCTTGGGACTCAGCCAGTTTCTCCTGGAGGGTTTTATCTCAGGAACAGGCACAGCACCACCCCCTTCCTTTTCTCTTTGAGCTTCACTCTGGGGCATGGTCCTCTTTATTCGAAGTCTTTGGCAAGGAGCAGAGCACAGAACCTATCTTTGGTTATGAATCGTGCGAACGTGGGAAGTAACGGAAAAGACACTGGTCTTGAACAGCTTAAGAATAAGTTTTCATGGGGCTGGAGAGAGGACTCTGCAGTTAAGAGCATTTGCTGCTCTTCCGGAGGACCTGAGTCCTGTTTCTAGCACCCACATCAGATATCTCACAACCAGCTCCAGGGGATCTGACATCCTCTTCTAGCCTCTGCTGTTGTGCACGTGGGGCAGATATACACACATAAATAACAATTTTAAAAAAATAAAAGGAATACATTGTCTTGAGAGTAAGGGGCATAACCACTTAGAGCCTTATGATCCCATTTTGTAAGTTAGAAAAGCATCATTTGAGAACTTTCTAAAATAAGAGTCAACTGTAAGTACAATTTAAAAAAGTTTTATTAAATCATTTAGACTTGAAAGAAGTCATAATAGTTAACACACTTATGTGTGTTCTGTACATCACCAACCCAAATGGATTGATTTCAGAATTTTCATAAATAAAAAATAAACATATTTACAGGAAAAATGAAAACATGTTAGCAAGTTGAGATGATTAAACTTACCTATAATCAATTTCAGGGATATACCCACTTACAGTATTATATATAAGATAGGATTCTATTAGGATAAAAATTACATAATTGAAGAAGTTAGTTGTAATAGATGATCCACTTCTTACCAGTTTTTTTTTAAACCCTCAAATCAGAACCTAAGACCGATACCTAAAAAGCTTCATTTTTCCCATTATTGGAGGTTAAAAGGTACAAAAAGTTCCTAACACTCCCTAGGACAACCTAACGGATGGAGCTATTCAATGCTGCAGACTATGACACTACGGACACGAACCTCGACCCGGCTTGTGCTATGTGCCTCCAAATAGTGCAGACGGGTCAAGTGCCCCCCAGGGACAACACTAGAGTCAGCTTTATGACAACCACTTTCAAAATCACCTGTGTCTCTAGAAGGCATATCTCTAGAGTGGGTAGTCGCCATGGGGGGGTCTCTGACTCTTTTGTGCTATAAAGATTATTTCCAGTTCAGCTCATTTCAGGGATCCTTTCTACCTCCTGGTGAAAAGCGAGGATTCCAAAGCTTGACCTAGTTTTGGGACACCAACAAGGAACAAGCCCACGTGTCGTTTGCATAGCCCTTTCCTTGAAGTTCAGAGAAAACTGGACTAGGCCCACAATCCAGTCTGACTTAGAAAAACTGGTCCCAAATCACATTGCTCAAAGCATAAAATCTGAGTCCACCGCTGTGAAGAGCCACATTCCTCAAGGTGCCTGCTCCTTGACACCTGCGAGGGTTGCTGGCACGGCTGAAGGCTAGTTGTCAGGCAGTGGGCTGTGCGAACAGCTGGGCTGTCTGGAATGCTTTGTTCCAGATGAACTCATGGAACGGGACCGCTGTCTCAGAACTACCTTCCCCGGAAACTCCAAGTTCTCAAATACAGCATTTTCAATGATGTTTATAGCTTCAGGCCTCTCCGTGGGAGATGGAGAGAGCATGTCTTGAACCATCATATGCTGAAACATAAAAATGGTTTTGTGTTAAGAAGTTCTAGTTTTAGATTATTAAGCAGTTCTTTAAGTCAAGGAAAATAACAGATTATGCATTCACTCACATACCCATACTTGGGTGCAGTACAGGAGCTGCATTGCAGGGCACTGAAGGTGGTAGGTAAATGGTCTTTATTTAGCTTTAGTCTCAGATCCAGCAAAACTTCTCTGAAACTATTTTAAGTGTGTGAAGCTCTCACAGAAAGCCCAAAGCAGCCACAGAGAATATGTAAAGAGCATTGTTGTGATCCATCACTGTGTGTGTGTGTGTGTGTGTGTGTGTGTAGGTGCTGTATGTCCTTGAGCACCTGCAGACACCAGGGGATGTCAGGACCCTGATCTAATACTCTCCACTTTATTCCCTTGAAACGGGGTCTTTCACTGAACCTGGAGCCAGGCTGGCAGCCAGCAAGCCCCAGAGGTCTTCGCTCTCTACAATGCTAGGTTAAAAATGTGTGTCAGCATGTCCATCTTCTATGTGGTTGCTGGGGATTCAAATTTGGGTCCTCAATAAGCACTCTTATCCACTGAGCCATGTCCATGGCCGTTGAGGTCAGGCCTGATGACCTGAGCTGGCTTCTTAGGCCCCACGTGGTAGAAAGAACTGAACCCCAAAAGTTGTTCTCTAACTTCCATGTGTGCACGTGCACTCACACATTCTCTCTCAATAAATAAACTTACAAATAGGCTAAATCCAGCCTGCTGCCTATCAGCCTGGCTGCAAATCTGCAGAGGCTATTTGGATGTAAATGGTATTCTTATAATGAAAAGAAAGGCTTCAGAATCATATCCTTGAGGTGCAGATGTGACCTGATTTTAGATATAGATTCACCTTACCAATACATATGAATCTACAATAGTCTCGATTCAGCATTTTAAAAGGATTTATCATATATATTGGTTTTTCAAGACAGGGTTTCTCTGTGTAGCTTTGGAGCCTATCCTGGAACTAGCTCTATAGACCAGGCTGGCCTCAAATTCACAGAGATCCACCTGCCTCTGCCTCCTGAGTCCCACCACCCAGCTCAATGTGTAAATATTAAAGCAGTAAGTTTGTGGACTCAAACACACTATGGGAAAAAATGTTACAAAAAGAAACGACAATTTTATAGTTTGTTTTTAACAGGAAGACCAGCTTAATCTTCCCCTAATCTTCTAAACCCCTTCCTGTGTGCTTAACCCATACCTGGAATCAATGGCCAGTGGGGCCTTTTAGGATAAGCCATTTTAATATTATTGTTTTTATTTTTATGAACATTGATGTTTGTTTTGCCTGTGGAAGGATGTTGGGTCCCCTGGAACTGTAGTTACAGACAGCTGTGAGCTGCCATGTCAATGTGAGAATTGAACCTGGATCCTCTGCAAGAGCAGTCAGTGCTCTGAACGGCTGAGCCATCTCTTCAGCCCCCAAGATAAGCCAGTCACCAACAGAATGAGTCAGTGCAACATGATGCTCCTGTGAGGGCGCTTTATGAAGTCAGCCTCAGGGATGACAGTTTGGCCTCTGCAGGCCACTGGGCTGAAATCAGTCCTAACAGACGGGTCCTCTGGAACAGTGGTTCTCAACCTTCCTAATGCTTTGACCTTCCTTTGACTCCAAAGGGGTTGAAACCCAGAGTTTGAGAACACTGCTCTAGGATGTCAACAGTCTCATCTGAAAAGGGGAAGCTGACCAGTTGACTGCTAAAGACTTTTGCATTTCAGGGAAGTCTTTAAGAACACTTTAAGCACTGAATACAATCTTAGAGAAAGACGCTGAGACTATACATACCTCTCGGGGGTATTTCTGAGTAAACAGCGGTGGAAACTTCAGATTTCTTACATCAGTTAAGGTCTAAAAAGAAAAAAAAACTGTGTTTAATCTTTTAATTTGTTTTCATATGGATCGCTGTTGTATTTTTAAAAAAGCGACTCGAGAGAGAAAGTTGACATGCATCAGAGTTCAAGCAGAGGTTTTTTTTTATTAAGGGAAAAGGAGTAAAAAGGGGGAGACTGCCCTCTGGGGACAGGAGCAGTGGGGGGAGGGAGAGAGAGAGAGAGAGAGAGAGAGAGAGAGAGAGAGAGAGAGAGAGAGAGAGAGAGAGAGAGAGAGAGAGAGAGAGAGAGAGAGAGAGAGAGAGAGAGAGAGGTGGGGGGCACAGGGCCCTTTAAAAAGGAACGTAGTGGCCGGGTGTTGGTGGCGCACGCCTTTAATCCCAGCACTCGGGAGGCAGAGGCAGGCGGATCTCTGTGAGTTCGAGACCAGCCTGGACTACCAAGTGAGTTCCAGGACAGCCTCCAAAGCCACAGAGAAACCCTGTCTCGAAAAAACAAAAAAAAAAAAAAAAAAAAAAAAAAGGAACGTAGTGAATGTGCACAGGTGGCGCTCTTAGTGGCAGCAGCTGAGGGTGTATCCTGTCAGAGTTCTAAAGACAGGCCAGCCTAAATAGAAATCTCTATTTCTCACACATCCCAGGCAAATACTCTCCACTGGTAACACCACAGACTGTCTTTTCATTTTCGTTTACTGTTATTAATGTACATATCAATGTGCATTATGTGTGTGCACATATCTGGGCAAAGGCTTTCAACTATGGAGCCTTCGCTCCAGTTTCTCAAAAGTGTCTTTGATGAGCTAATGAGGCCACAAATTTGATTCTTGATTTTGTTGGATCTCTTTTTTATTTGTTTAGACAGAGCTCACTAGGTAGCTAGTAGCCCTGACTGTCCTGGAATTTAATATATATAGATCAGGCTAGCCTCAAACACAGAGATCTGCCTGCCTGTGACTCCAAACTGCTGGGATTAAAGGTGTGCACTGCCACACCCAGCAAGTACTGTGTGCCTGGACACCTATGGTCATGGTTCGTTCTGAGAAGGAAAAACCTAGCTGTGTGTCACTTGCCAGCATTGAAGGCTATGAGTGCATGGCCACTTGTCCTCAGTACCAGTTCCCTCCAGCTAACTGCCACTACTATTTCCTTCCCCCACTCAGGCTACCCTTGCAGTTCCCTCTGGCTTTGCGTTGATCACAAAGGTACCAAATGCAAAATACTGTTAAGATTATAACGAATTTATGCCAAAGGGACATCTAAAAATAACCCCCCTTTGCCCCTTGTTAACTATCTAATGGCATCAAGGTAAACAATGGTGCTGGAGGGTTAGTCCAGCTGAATTCCATTTTCAGGAGGATTGGAAGCCTTTCATACACACACACACACACACACACACAAAGAATTTAAAAACTCTTGTGAATTTTAAATACTTTTCTCTTTCCATCTTTTGGGAGTAAAATATACCTACCCGGACTCGTTCCATCTGAGTGCTGAATGGGTAAAGTAACTCAAACAGAATCAAGCCCAAAGAGAAGATGTCCACTTTATGGGAGTAGTTGTTTCCGTGAATCTGAAATGGCATGAAAATATGTAAGAAATTACCCCCAGAGAGAGCACATCATCACAGCATTAACATAGAGATGGCTCAGTTGCTATGACAGCATCACTGAACCCCAGAGCTGACTTAGTACCTCTGGGTATAAGTGTCTGGGTAAAAATGTTAGTAAAGAGTTAACTGCTAAGGCCCTCTCCCCACCCTCTTCCACTGTGGGCAGGTGTAATTACACCACTCAGCATTACAGAGGGAAAGCCCAGGTAAGGCTTGAGATATGCATCAGCAAAATCCGCAGAAACCTGGAGCCTCGTGTGCTGGAGCCTCCAAGGGCTGCTCAGCCCCCCTGAGGTGAAGCTTTTCAAAGCGACACTATCTGAAGGCAATCTCATTTCTAATCACCATAGTCCTGAAGACTCCTGACGGTCATTACTCCAAGCCACTAATCAACCTGGGAGCCTTCATTACGCACTTAATTGCAGACTGCTTTGTATGCATAGCTCTATTTTTCATGTGCATATTTCTTGTTCTTTCCCCGTTCTGGCAGGGAGGAGACCTGCTGCTTTTGTGTTCCTTTCCCATCATTCAGCACTGGGCTAAGTATAGAGAAGGCCCTCAATAAATTCCTGATACCATGAAGCAATGAATCACAACTGATCTCCTCTATTATGGAAAGCCCCATTCAAATGCAAAGGGAACTCCTGGTGCCTGAGAGAGCCCCTTTATTTATGAACAGTTCCTCAGGCCAGTTACTTGACTACAGGTAAACAGCTCTGGACCTGGCTCACCTCAGAACTGCTGGACTGGGGGAGGGAGGGGGGAGCGGCTGTTAGGGTTGAGGCCATCGCCTCCTCTTCTCTACGCCACTTTAGGTATCTGCATCCCTGCTTCCTGCTCCTGCTCCCAAAATGGCAGGTGGAACGTTCCAGTGACTGTATCAGCTGTGTCACCCTACTTCCTTCTAAAGTGACTATAGCAATCTATCTGCATTGTCCCTTACCTGCCCCACCCTGTCTCTGAGGCGTGGGAAATATATTCAAGGTCATTGCCCACAGAGGCACAGGGAAGAAAGAACCCACAGACACTGTTTGGTACCCGGACAACTGACGTTTAATCCCATCCAATCTGTCCATGGCAGGGTAGTGGAGATGTGACAGAGTTGCTGGGGCAGTTATCCGAGTGACAAGCAAAACTGACACTAACTTTAATATCTGAAACAAACACCGAGCAATCTGAACTGAGTGAATGCTTCACAGACAAGAGCTGTCTGTGATGGCCAAGAACACACAAATGGTCACATTGTATTAAAAGAATCCCAATTTTGGTTTCCAACAAAACAATGTTGTTTTACATAAGTGTATGTGTACATAGCTGGAAATGACAATATTTTACATGTATTTTTAGTAGATGCCCTTTTATTAAATAGTCCTGTATTTTCCACATTCCCCACATAGAAGACAGATTCATATATAAAGAGAAAAAAGCATTATTAACCAGTTACTGGAATATAAAATTTTTGGACTTAAAATTTTCTGTATACATTTTAAAAAAATATTTATTTGTTTATTTTATGTATATGAGTGTTTTGTTTTCATCCATACCAGAAGAGGGCACCAGATCTCATTACAGATGGTTGTGAGCCACCATATGGTTGCTGGGAATTGAACTCAGGACCTCTGGAAGAGCAGCCAATGCTTTTAACCTCTGAGCCATCTCTCCAGCCCCCTGTATATATTCATTTTAATCACATGAAATTGTGGAGATTGAGCTGTTGTTTGAAGAACACGTTATTGAGTACACCACAAGAGGGCAGCAGATTGGCAGTTTATTGAGTATTCCACAAGAGGGAAGCAGGCAGGGCAACCACTAGGTATGCCTGACATTGTATTTGAAGAAGAGAAATAAGACAATTCCCAGTTACCAAATTTTCTTTTGAAGGCTTGCAAGGCTGAACTTTTTTTAAAAAAACAAACGTAAGCAAGAACCCAGACTCTGGGAGACTGGGAATCCCAGCTGCATTTTAATTGCTGTGCACTCACGGTTCCTATAGCCACCTAAATTTGTACTTTTGTCTTCTTTCCCTCACTCAGTCCCCTCCCTCTTCTGTCTTTGTAACATGTTCTTGTTATGTCACCCAGGCTGGCCTGGCACTTGCTAGGTAGCCTAGGCTAGACTTGAATTTGCAACCCTGCTTCAGTGTCCTGAGTTTTGGGATTACAGGCATATACTACCATATGCAGTGTTAAAGATTTGTCATCAATCTTGTTCTCAGGTGGTATCTCTGCCCAGCCTAAGCTCACCCCTTCCCCAGACATCTGTGTCTATAGGGAAAGCATAATCACACAGTGACCAAGTTTCTCTGGTGCCCACCCCTTTTTATTGCTTTATTTACTTAGAAGATTTACTATTTTGATTTATGCTTATGTGTCTGGGGTGGTTGGGGAAGCATCAGATCCCTAGAATTTACAGACAGTTGTGAGCCACCCTACATGGGTGCTGGGAACTGAACTCTGGTCCTCTGAAAAAGCAGAGAGTCCCTAACCTTTTGATTACCTTTCCTGCCCCTCTCTCCCCCCTGCTGTAGACCCACCCCGCCCTGCACATTACAGTTATTTATCTTTTTGTGTGAGAGGGGCATCCGTGTGCACACGAGGAGGCCAGAGGGCAACCACAGGGAGTTGGGGCGTCCACCATGTGGATCCCAGGGACAGAACTCAGGTCCTTAGGCTTTGTGCACTTTCCCTGTCTGCTAATCCACAGATGTAATATCCCACCTGTCCCAGTAGAGGCACTGTTTCAGACAGAAGAATAAGAGATACAGGCAAAACTTTTGTTCCATTGTTTTCCTGCATGGAACCTAACTATTTACCAGTTCTGTAAATCTGTATCTACCTACATACAGGTGTGTATACATTCTTATTAATATAGATAATGTTATATAGAATTATCAGGTTGATTCTTTTTGTATATCACCAAGATTATAAATTTCTTGTGTTTGGATTTTTTCCATATTCTTCAAGGAAAATAATGATTTGAAATTAACTTTGTAAAAATTTTTTTCTTTTAAAATTATCAAAGCATTGTGTTTCATTTGCTGCCCCCCCCCGTCCTCTCCTGCTGGTCTTACTGCTTCCTCCTAAGTATCCCCACCCTGCCTTCGCGTGACAAGGAAAGATACTGACTTAGAACGCGCATGCTTTGGAGGGGGAGAAAAGACCATTTTAGAGAGTTGAAATGCTATGAAAAGAACATGTTAGCAGAGGGTGGGGTGCTCCAGCTTTTGGGGGTGATCCAGCTGTCAGAGTACCCTTTGGTAAGTGAGCCCTTCACTAAGAAGCATCCAGAACCAGTAATTCCTACTCTGCTCCCACAATACTTAAATGTAATATTTATTCTGACCCCAGAGACAATGGCTAATTTTAAATTATTTGTTAATTTTTCTAAGTTTACTTGTGTGTGGATGTGCATTTACACACACGCCATTGTGTCCCTGTGCCGGTCAGGGACTGGTCCTTCCTTCCACTGAGTGGGTCTCAACGATAGAAACTGGGCTGGCAGCAAGTGCCTTTACCCATGGAGCCATCTTGTCAGTTGATGATTAATGTTTAAAAATGTAATTAAAACCTTTTTATATCAATCCTGGTAATATGCTGATGTATAAAAACAGAAGTCAAGGAAAATACACAACAGGTTAAAATTCCAAGTTCCCTCACTCAGGTCAGAAGTAACAGCTGTTGGCCATTTATGGTTTTCCTGGTCTTTCCTCCTTGGGACACAGATGTATACTTACGACATTTTGATATGCTACACTGTTTTTATTTTTCATTCACCAAGTCTTAGCTACATCATTTGAACAGTCTAATTATTTAGGCCAACTGATTTCTCTCTGGCTCCTAAAATCTTTGCTGTATTCCTTTTTAGTTTATTTTTTCTGCTAGAGGAACTTACTGTTTTGGTTCAAGACTATTAAAACAATCTGGTGATGCCGTTTTCCTACCTTAGGCTTGTTAGTCATCCTGTAGCTCCTGTCTCCAAGCTGAACACAAACTACGACTGTGCTTAAGCACTGATGGCTCATGCAATAAAACAAACGTACGAGGCAAAGGCAGGAAGCAGAGGGTTCAAGGCCTGAGCTGTACGAGACCCTGTCTCAGAACCCGAACAAACACAACGTCACAAACTTAGGTCCAAACAGGACTTGGAAAGCTTGTGTGCATTTCAGTGTCTTTCATCTGTTTGTCACATTGCTCATGGACATCGCCGTCTGTCCTCTCCCTCGCACTCCACCTCTTTCCCTTTGAGTTTTTGAGACAGGTCTTATTTTGTAGCCTAGGCTGGATTTGAACTCATGGCCCTCCTGCTCCAGCCTCCCGACTGACTTCTTGGACTACTTGCCATGAGCCACCATGCCTGGCTCTCTACGTCTCTTTCCAGGATCTTGTTCAGAGGCGAAAGTGGGTCTCACGATTGTATTTTTCACCCCACTCCCAGGGTGGAGTTGTGTTCCCTAGGGCAGAACTACTCTCAGTTTTTAGGCTGAATTACTGGCTACTGTATGGAGGACACTGGAGGACACTCATTAGGCATAACTACCTCACTGCCTGGCTAACCCCAAGTCTGAAAGACTCACCTGCTCTGGGCTCATGTAGAGCTTGGTCCCCACTTGTCCTGTGTGTGTGGCGTAGGCTGGCATTGGAGTCAGAACAGTCTGCTCTTCCTCATCTTGGTCCATGGCGGTCACTAGTCCAAAGTCCCCAACTTTGACCACATCATCCATGGTGAAGAATATGTTGGAAGGCTGGGAAAAATAAGGAAAACAAAACAAAACACAATGAGTATATACAGAGAAGGGAAAGAAGTCAAAAGAATTTTATGATTTCAAAAAAGAAATAGGATATTCTAAAGTATACGACTCTTTAAAATGAGTCACTGTCCCCATGAGGAGGAGTAGCTGACCAACACAAATTAGATTCCATGGTTTTTCAGTTTTGGTTTGCTATTAGAGAAAGAAAGGCTGGGAGGTGCTAGAGCATGCCTTTAATCACAACACTTGGCAGGGGCAGGCGATCTCTGTGAGTTCAAGGCCAGCCTGGTCTAGAGAGAGTTCCAGGACTGTCAAAGCTACACAGAGAAATCCTGTCTCAAAAACCAAAAACAAAGAAACAAAAAAACTCCAAGAGACAGACAGACAGACAAGACAGAGAGGGAGGGAGGGAGGTGGGTGGGTAGGGAGGGGTAAGAATATGATCAAACTATATGTTAGAGAAAGAAAACAAAGTGCTGATCTAATCGGTTTACTATTTTTATAGAATTTTGTCATGTGCAATCAGTACTTAATTAAACTTACAAACATACTTGATTAATTTTAACTGTTTTCTTTTTCTTTTTTTTCCATTTTTACAATTTAAATTATAAACAAGCTTGTTTCACACATCAATCCCAGCTCCCTCTCCCTCCCCTCCTCCCCCCTAGTCCCCCCACCCAATCCCCACTCCGATTCCCAGGGAGGGTGAGGTCTTCCATGGAGGATCTCCAGAGTCTGTCATTTCATCCAGGGCAGTGCCTAGGCCCTCCCGCTAACCGGTTTACTATTAACAAATGTAATATAACCCTTTGAAAAATCACAGTTGGTCCCCACTTTCTAGATATGGAAACCAAAGCCCCCCCCCAGCAAGTGGTAGAGCCAGGAATTGAATTTGGGCAGCCTGGCTCTGGCCCTGCTGCCACAGCCTGCATGCCTTACTCTATGGTATTTATTATCTGATGAACTGACCATCTAAAAAATGTCACACACTCACCATCTGATCTGTGTCCACGGGGGAAACAGCCCATCCAGGGAATCAAACTCATGATTGCTGTTAATACCATTTCTAAATCCCACATGCTCCTAATGCCGGAGCCACACTTAGGCCTCTGCCCTGAGTTCTAAATCCCCCCTTGAATCTGCTTATCAGATGCAGCTATTCAAAGGTCGGATGAGCTCCTCCAACTCTAGTTCCCCTATATGAAATCTATCGGTTTTCCCCAAGACAACAGTGACATAAGTGAGAATTGTTAAAGTGGTGAAAGAGGAGTCACTTATCTCATAAAAATCAAACCTTTTAGTGAATTAACTTCCAACATAAAATACTTCCAACACTGCCAGAAAGCAACGCTTCCCTTGATTCCTAAGATGCCATTATAAAATTGTGACTTTGAAGCAATGAGGTTACTCTAACTGAAATCTGTGGTAATGACCCAAAACTTTCTCACCGACAGTCCCATGTCAGAAGCAATAAATGACACTGCCTTTCTCCCTCTCTTTCTCCTCCTCCCCCATACTGGGCTACAGACCCACCCAAGGCCCCATGTCTACTATGTAAGAGCTACTAAAAGCAGTCCTTGCGTTGGAACTCTGTTTCTCTTGAGTCTCAAGTAGCTAGGCTGATCTCAGCCTCACTATATAGCTGAAGATTACCTTAAAGGTCTGGTGTTTCTCCTCACAATTTCTTTTTATGTGGTGCTGAGGATCAAACATGGCCTCATGCATGCTAGATAAGCACTCTACGCCCCGTTCTCATTTTCCAACAGCTATTAGTGGCAGAACTCTTAAAAGACAGCGTCTCTCTAGCTTCTATCTCCTGTGCTTCTCCTAGAAGCATTCTGACTAGCTGGGCATTGGTGGTGCAACCTTTAATCCCATCAGGGCACAGGGGTCCTTTCCAGTTCTCATTCCTATTTCCTCCCCAAACTCTTTTTTTTTTTTTTTTTGAGACAGGGTTTCTCTGTATTGTTTTGGAGGCTGTCCTGGAACTAGCCCTGTAGATGAGGCTGGCCTCAAACTCACAGAGTTCCGCCTCCCTTTGCCTCCCGAGTGCTGGGATTAAAGGCATGCACCACCAACGCCCGGCTCCTCTCCAAACTCTTAAAACACATTAAAAATTTTAAAAATATTCTGATGATTTTAGAAGAAAGTAACTTTATGTTTATTTGAAACATAATGGTCTCATGTAGTCCAGGCTAGCCTGAAACTTGCTAATGTGGCCAGTGATTGAGAGTGGGGATTGAACTCAGGGTCTCACTGCATGCTAGGTAGCACCCTACCAATGGGGATACACCCCCAGTCACAGAAACCAACTCCTGTTATAGCTACTTTAGTATCTGGAGCAAAAGTTTGTGGGTTGCACAAAATAAAACTTAAAAGACTTAAAACAAAGCCAAATCTGCCAAACATTTAAGTCACTTCCCTCAGAAAATGTTTGCAGGTTTCATACATACCTACTGGGGCTACCAGGAGCATGTGGATCCTGGCAAGAAACAGTCAAATCAAAGTTCAATAGTATCAGTTAACTAGTTAGAGTCCTGTACTCCTGTTTTTAGTAATCTATACCATAGAAACACTGTGTGTATGCATGTACTCATTACAGAGACAGGCTCTCATTTTGTGGCCCACACTGGCCTTGAACTCACATCAATCCTCCTGTCTCAGTCTCCTGAGTGTCGGGATTGCAGTACACTACCACTTGGATTTGGAATTTTTGAAGTTCAGCACACAGTATTGTGGCCCTGCTCAACACTGTATCCTCTTGGAACGGTTTAAGTTTCACAGCTACAGCCACCAGGGTAAGCATTTGCCACCTTTCTCTCGTTGGCTTCTCCCTCAAAGCCCACATAGTCAGCAATGGGGAAAAACATAGATATCTGCTGGCCCAAATCAGAGCTGGCTAGTGAAGAGACCCCTGTCCCTTCCCACTCAGGTTCCTCCTACCGTGTGCTGGGGAGACCCAGGGGTACCCGTGTCACGGTTACGCAAAGCCATAGGAAGTTTAGGCCAGCGAGGTGGCTTAGTGGATAAAGGTGCCCCTGCCAAGACTGGCAACCTGAGTTCAAGCCCTGGTCTCCACACAGGGAAAGGAATAACCCTCACAAGTTGTCCTTTGACCTTCATACATACACCGAGCATACAAGCGCGTGTACACTCTAAATAACTGTAATTAAAAAAAAACAAAACCAATTGGTTGGTTTTTCAAGACAGGGTTTCTCTGTAGGCCTGGGTAGCCTTGAACTCAGAGATCTATCTGCCTGTCTCTCAAGTGCTGGGATTAAAGGTGTGTGCCATCAATGCCTGGTGATTTTTTTTTAAAGATTTATTTATCATGTATACAGTGTTCTGTCCCCATGTATACCTGCATACCAGAAGAGGACACCAAATCTCATTACAGATGGTTGTCAGCCACCATGTGGTTGCTGGGAATTGAACTCAGGACCTCTGGAAGAGCAGCCAGTGCTCTTACCCTCTGAGCCATCTTTCTAGCCCTGTAAAAAATATTTCTAAACATAGGAATCATGCAGTATAACTGCTCGTGGTGGACCTCAGTGGGAGACTCTTTTCCCTCAGGACTACTGGAAACGTTTACAGTAAAACAGAAATGAACAGCCTATAGAGGGAAATGCCTCGTCTGCCTGAACCTTTCAAACACGAGACCTCTTCCTTTCCTGTTTCCTTCCTGGACTGCCGCCCTCTGATGTCTGTATACCACTCCACTCTGCTGGGACTTTGGCTGAAGACTGACAACTGTTAAGTCCCACTCTGAACTGCAGGTGTCACACCCAAGCCCTGGTGTGCCGTTCTCTGACTACAGACCTTGAGGTCCCTGTGCATGAGTCCCTTGCTGTGCAGAAACTCCACAGCCTCTGCGATCTGCAGAAAGATGTGCAGACACACGCTGTGCTCCCTGTCCTCCATGCGGCAGCGCCGGTTCATCCAGTCTTTAAGGTTCTCCTTTCTACACAGCTGCATCTGAATGTACAGGTACACCTTTGGGGAGCTGGGCTGGAGCTGGTCCACAGTGTTCTTGGTGAGATCTAAACTTAGAGTGGTTGGCCGGGTAGGAGAGGTAGACAGGGTGGCTTCGGAAGAAGATCTGCTGCTGGAGTACTTGAAGTCAGTTAGCTTATTAACATAATGGTTGCCATTATGCAGCCGATTGGTTCTGGGGTCTTCCTTACTGGACGCATTGTCACAGCCAGAGTCTTCAAACACTATGGAAGAGGACGTGCCCTCCCTCGACCTTGTGTAGGGAGAAGCTTCAGAAGGACAAAGTTCGAAAGAGTGCCCCTCATCATTGCCGTCCACGGTACCATCCTCCATGTCACACTCTGTCAGGCAACTGTCCTGGAGGTTGTGGGCCGCATCCACGGACTCACTGTTGTCTCCGCAGTCTGTTCCTGAGAACTCCAGTGGGGAGAACTGGCTCTCAGAGGAACTTGTCTGGCCACAGGAAATGCCCACTGAGAAAGACCGACTTCTTTGCGGCGAAGGAGCTATGACTTCAATATGTTCTTTTGTAGAGAAAGGATCCATTCTGCGGATCTTAACGGATGGTGCATCCATTGGGCTAGGAGAGCTGAGTGGCCAGTCTGTGCTAAAAGTGGGAGAAATACAAAGAACTGAATAAATATACACCAAAATTTAAGTTATGTGACCAAAACACACGGGGGAAATAAAATCTGCCATGTGGGACAAAGCACATCTCATCCTATCTATTCCATTTCAAGATTTTTATTTGAAAACTTAATTTTGTTATAAGCTTGTGTATTTGTGTGTGTACCTCATGTGTGCAGTGCCTGTAGAGGCCAGAAGAGGGCACTAGATTCCCTGGAACTGGAGTTAATAGGCAGTTGTGAGCATCCTGATGTGGGTGCTGGGAACTGAACCCAAGTCCTCTGCAAGAGCAGCAAATGCTCTTCATTGCCAAGCCATCTCTCTACTTCTGAGAGCTCAGTTATATACTTGAAATAGTTATCTGTGTGTCTGCCTTTTGCACAAATGTAAAACAGTAAAGCAACACCAATGACAGGTTTTTGGTGGCCACAACTCTGAAGCCGCTGTGCGGATTACAGTAGCTCACAGGCTTTGATACAAGAGGCCACTTCCATCCATCCTGGAGTCTCTAACAGGTGTCATTTAACAAGACACTTCCAGGGACTGGAACGTTCTGCAGGCATGCTGTGTCACCGTTCTTCACTGTGGCTTTTGAGGGCTTGCCTTCCTACAGCATATCATACATGGAGGTATCTGCAGGCTACCTGAGCATAGGTACTTTTTAAAACTGAAACAGCTACCAGGCAATGGTAGTGCACGCCTTCAATCCCAGCACTCGGGAGGCAGGGGCAGGCGGACTCTGGGTTGGAGGCCAACTCTATAGAGACTTCCAGGACAACCAGGATTACACAGACAAACCGTATCTCAAACCAAAAACCAAAAACCAAAATCCCTGAAATATCCTAAACCTATTTAAAATTGATTTATAAGTTAAGAGAAAAACCTCACTTAAAAAAGAAAAAAAAAAAGAATGGATAAACAGAAGCATTTCTTTTTTTTTAATTTTATTTTTTACATAGTGAGTTTTAGATTTATTTATTTATTATGAATACAACATTCTGCCTCCATGTATGTCTGCACACCAGAAGAGGGAATCAGATCTCATGGATGGTTGTGAGCCACCATGTAGTTTCTGGGAATTGAACTCAGGACCTCTGGAAGAACAGTCAGTGCTCTTAACCTCTGAGCCATCTCTCCAGCCCAAACAGAAGCATTTCATATTGAGAAAAGCCATTGTGGGTCGCCTGAATATCATTTATACTAAGAAAAAGCATGTTGGGAAAGCCTAAACCAAATCTCAGGTACTTAACGAGCGGTAGGAGAATAAATGATGACACAGGACAGAGCACTACCGTACTTTCCTTTCAGGCCCCTGAGAGACCTCTGTGCAGAGCAAAGCAGCAGGTTAGAAGACACATGCGTCTACCCGAGCTACCTTTCGTCTTTGAGCCAGATTTCATCCATCTCCTCTTGCCACTTCTCTGGAGGAGTTTCCAGCCAGGCGTTGAAGTACCTCACAATGCCTGGGTGCTCCAGCTTAGCCAGAGCTTTGACCTCGCGCATCACCTTCTCCCGTGCCAATTCCCTGAAACACAGAAAATAGGACGCTGTCCGTATCTGAAGTAGTCTATCTCCCATGGTGAGAAAGAGAATACAAAAGAAGTCTCTTTGGATATAAAATCAAGAGCACGAGCTAGCCTTAGGCACATATTACGTACTAAATTACAAACTAAACAACATGTGTATTTTAGTGGTCCTCTACCCCCATTTCTGGAAATAATGACTAGGTATACCTACTTCCTCATCTAAATAAAGCTTCTTAGCTGAATGAAAATCAATACTGACTCTTGAATGTCTGTTGGTCCATGTGAGGAAGAGTCACCCAGGAACTAAGTGTCTGGGCATGCCTGTGAGGGATGATCTATGTAGATTAGGTTAAGTGAGGTAGAAAGACCTGTCAGACAAAAGGATGGAAGCTGAGTACTGGCATCCACCTCCCCGTGCTCCCTGACTGCAGCAGCATCCACCTCCCCATGCTCCCTGACTGCAGACACACTGTGACCAGGTGCCTCATGACCCTCTTCCCTGTATCTTCAAACCATGAGACAAAACCCTCCCTTCTTTAAGCTGCTTTTGCCGGACATTTGTTATAGCAATGAGACACATGAGCCTCCCACCTCAGCCTCCTGAATAATGTGTTATGGGCATACACCGCCAGGTCCAGGACAGCTCTTATTTAACAGTGGCAAGCCACAAGCTGCAGTTTGGATATGGAACATCCCTGGAGCTACAGGGAGGTGATGGCAACTTTATGTAGTGGTTGACTGGGGGGGGGGCCTTAAAGGGATCTGTTGAGTTCCGAGTCCTGTCCTTTCTCCCTAGCCATGAGGTGAACTCTTAAGTTGTTTTCTCCACCACACAGTCTCTCCCTCCCCACAGTCTTAAAAGTGACAAGGCCAACTCATCATCAACTGAAACCTCGGGAAGGAGCCAAAACGAACAACTCTACAGTGAACTAACTGGTCTTTTGTTACAATAGTGGAAAGTCAACTAATACATTATAACAAAAATGATTCTGAAATGCTGGGACTATAGTTCTTATATTTGCCTCAGGGGGGGGCTTAAGAATTCACATATATGTTTGTGTACACATGTTGTGTGATCGTGGTAAATGCTCATGTGTGTATGTGGTTACACAAAGGCCAGAGGAAGGTTCTGGGCACCCTCCTTTATTGCCTCACTCTCCATCATATTTAAAGGCAGGGTCTTTCTGAGCCTGGAGCTGGCTTTATTTTTTTCTTCTTTTATTTTTTAAATTGAGGCTAGAAACCAGGAAGATTCCGAGATTCTCCTGTCTCCATCCCATTTGGCACAGGTGTGTGCAGGATGCCCAGTTGTTTTGTTTGGGTGGTGGGATCTGAACTCTGGTCTTCATGCTTGTGCAGCAAGTGTGTTTAATCTCCAAGACATCTACCTTTCTAGTCTAAAAGACCACACTTTAAAACGCTCTACAGAGCACAACTTTAAGGCCACTTGTGCCTTGGCAGCACTCAGAAGCAGAGTCGGAAGAAGAAACTACATTATGACTGTGGAGGGCGAGGAGGATATTGTGCCTATGAGATGAGAACCAGTTTTTTTTTAAAGATATTTATTTGTTTATTTTATGTATAGCAGTGCTTTGTTTTCATCCATACCATTAGACAGCCCCAGGTCTCATTACAGATGATTGTGAACCACCATGTGGTTGCTGGGAATGGAACTCAGGACCTCTGGGAGAGCAGCCAGTTAGTGCTCTTAACCACTGAGCCACCTCTCCAGCCCGGAGAACCAGTTTTCTAAAAGCATCATCCATTACCTATTGGGGAGACGGATCCTCTTGATAGCGTAATTGCAATCATCTACTTTGTTTCTAGCTTCAAAGACAACTCCAAAGCCACCACGACCCATGCACTGAACTGGCTCAAAATCTGTTAGATACCTTAAAAAAATAGTTTTAAATGTTATAATATTTCATCACACACAACTGCCTAAAGTCTGTAAACTCTCAGAATGTATTTCATAAAAAGCATAGCTTGAATTTTACTAGCAGTATTCTAAATTCACCTGCATGCTCACATACTTATAAATTCCATACACATAATTAATAAATGGCTTTGCTTAGCTGGCAATCATGTGCTCTTACAGTAATTGTACTAAAGATCTGTTCTATCCAGAACTTTCTGTCAGCTCCCATAGTACCATCTTCTCCATTTCGCTCCCTTTGGAGCCTCCCTACTGTTTGGACTGCCGCCATGAGCCACCATGACTGGCTCTCTGAGTTTCTGGTCAGGTTCAGAGGGGAAAGCGAGTCTCATGATTGTATTTCCTCACTCCCAGACCAGCTCAGGCCGGATCTGTGTTCTCTGTGGTGGAACTGATTTCATAAATTCAGGCTGTGCATACCGGGTATGGTAATGAGAACACAGGGGGAGATGGGTCTGCCCTGTGCTGTGCATCACGCTCTCGCCCAGGTCCAGGGTTCTTGTTCCTGCTAGGTGCTCTCCTGGATAGCTGCTGCTCTCACTTAACGGAATCTCATCCTCCCTTCACTCTGCTGTCACTGTTTAGCTGTTCCCACTGCACTGGCCACACAGCGCACGGGACGCTTCCTTTTGCAGTTACAATGAATATCGCGCATCTCGGTACCTCTGTATCATGGGGACCGTAAATGCGGTCTTTCTAGAATCTGGACACTAGCCGGCAACTCAAAGGTTGCCTGTTGAGTTACTGTGAGAATTAATGCATGCCAGCTGGAGACTCCTGCAGTCCCCCGGATGGAGACTCAGCTGTTCCATGGAGGCAGTCTTATGAAGTACTCGTACACGCATGTTAATTTAGTAGTTGCCTCAGCTGGTCGGAGAACAGCTAAGGAGGAGATATAATCAATGCCAACCCTCCCTGGGCCAATTACCTTCACAGAGAAGGAAGAGCGATCATCTCAACTGCCAAAAATAGAGAGTCAAGGACCTCAGTACAAATCCGCCTTCCCAAATCCAAGAGCTGCTACACAGAGAAACCCTTGTCTCAAATAAATAAATATAAAAACAGGATCCTCACCAAATCAAAGAGCCCTCAACAGTTCATGGGCTGATTGTACCACCTTCCTATCTTCTAAAAAGAGTGACATCCCATACACGATCAAAGGCATAAATAAGTCTCACTCTGCTAATGTCTCAGATGGGATTTGAACTCATAACTCAATACAACAGAGGTTGTTTGTATGCATCAACATTTCCTAAGACTCTTACCTGGACACATAGCCTGAGTTTTTAATGTCGTTCCAGCTACTGTCACTGATATCAGCACTCACAGAATCGTACTTATTTTCAGTTTGACACTGAGTTTCAGACTCCTTCCTTTGCTGAGAAGGCAGAAAGCAGAGTTACTAACTCTTAGGACAAAGCTGAATGGAAGTCAGCTGATCATCTTAGCTCATGAGATAACACTGAAAAACAAGCAGCACTGGGGAAAAAAATGAAAAGCCTATACACAAGAAAAGGCAAGTCCCTTTTCTGTACTTCAATAGGTCTAAGTTCCCATTGCCAACCCCTTTGTCAGTAAAAAGTTTTTTTTCTTAAAAGATTTTACTAAATGTGTATATACCCTATGTGTATGTGCGTGCAGTGCCCACTCAGGTCAGAACATGTCAGATCTCCTAGAAATACAATTACAGATGTGTGTGAGATGCTCTCTGGGTACTGGAAACTGAACCTGGGTCTTCTTCAAGAGAAATAAATGCTCTCTAGCCCTCGAAGATGCTTTTTAAAAATATTCTGACTACAAGAAACTGAACTTGGCAATGTCTCTTTACCATCCTTAAAAAAAAAAAAGAAAAAACTTTCTAGAGGATATTAAATATTAGCAAGGCAAAAGGCAGAGGTAATCATGGCACATCTATTCTCTAATTGACTCTTGTCCTGCTGGGTGCTGTGTAAGGGACTGGAGAGCTGGGTAAGTAGCGAACTGGTTCCAGAATGTCATGTACAGGCAGAGAGAAACAAGACAGCTTCTAATAAACGCATCAGCAAGGGGAAAAGGGTGTACTTTCATTTATTGTGTACAGTGTTCTGTCTGCATGCATGCCTGTACACTAGAAGAAGGCACCAGATCTCATTACCTCATGGTTCTGAGGCACCATGTGGTTTCTGGGAATTGAACTCATAACCTCTGGAAGAACAGCCAATGCTCTTAACCTCTGAGCCTTCTCTCCAGCCCTAGGGTATTTTCGACATAAGCAGAGAATGCAACTTAGGAATCTAAGGATTCAGGTATGGAGAAAGGTAAGTTCAGAACAGGCAGGGCATAACCCACTCAGAACCCTTGCATTTCTGAAGAAGGACAAACCTCATTCTAACAAGGATGTGAAGTCAGCTATTAGAGGTCTTAACACAGGAAATGAGTTAAAATGGAGTGGGGGATGGAGAATGGCTTGCAGACCGGCTAGAGGCATGAGCACAGTTAGAGGATATTTCAGCAATCAGAAGATGAGCGAGCAATGGCATTTGTACCGAGGAAATAGAAATAGGACAAGGAAATGAAAACTGAAGATATTTAGGATGAAGACCTTGACAGCCCTGGTGACTGGTGAGTGAGAGAACAGCTTTGGCTGTGGTAAGAGCAGAATACTATGGTCTGAGACAGAAAACACCAGTGGGACAGGCTGGGACGGATGAGCCCCGTCTGAGATACGGCTCGTTTGAGCTGTCTGTATAGTTCTAACTAGACAATTGCTCCAGCGAAAGGATGTGGATCTGGGACCAAACCTTGACCCCAGCACCCAGGAAGCCCAGGCAGGCAGACTGCTGTCAGTTCTGGTCAGTTCATGGGTTACAGGGTTAGCCCCTTTCTTGAAGAAAAAAAAAAAAGGAGGTGGGATCTGGGAGTCTCTAAGACGCTTGATGCTGAACAGAACAGGAGAAGGAATGTGAGAGGAGACTCTGTGGAGCCCTGGGGTGTACTATGGTGGCTGGGAGGGGAGGGCCTGGGTCAAGGAAGTCAGAGAGGGAAAGTCAAAGAGACGCACTCAACAGTGTCATCACAGAGCCTCGGCTGGGGGACAGGAAACTGTCCACTACGTTTAACAAGAACTCACCTAGAGCTCTTGTCAAGGTCTGATTTGTGAGTTGTGGGAATGAACACCAGAACACAAGGGACTGAGGGCCAAGCGAGGACGAAGAAGTAGACGTGGGGTGCAGCCATGCCCTGCATCACAGCCACTGTGGCCTCTGCAGCACACACAACAGTGTGCTCAGAGGTGCGTCATTATACTTCAAAAGATACTCTATTTCTGTATATGAGTACGTGCGTGTATGACTCTATGCCAAAATGTACGTGCATGCCTATGGAGGCCAGAAGAGACTGTCAGAGCCCCTGTAGCTGGAGTTACAGGCTGCTGAGAGCTGTCTGATGTGGGTGAATGAGTAGCAAGTGCTCTTAACCACTGGCCCATCTCTCCAGCCCTCCCGTAGCATTGCAATAGAGTTGAAAAACAACTGTGGCTAGTTTTTGTTTTTTTACTGTGCTTTATCTGTTTCAAACACACACACACTAGCAGTAGCAGGCTGTGTCATACTGTCTAGTATGCAGCAGTCTTGACCATTTAGAGTGGCAGTCACTCTAGGACCTTGGCACAGTGATTGTACCTTCTTGCCAAAGTGATGGACAACTGTATAAGCATAAGTGATCCTATGGTAAAATCGGAATACATCAACCTTCCCCTCCTGTAAGCTTTCTACACAGCAGACGCCTTGAAACACATGAGGTTGAAAGAACACCATACCCTGTGGGGCTGAGGATGGAAAAGCCTGCGCACGATAAAGGTTGTGGCTACGATGCAAAGTAAGATCGTTCCAAATATTTCCTTCCACCAGTGCAGGAGGAGGACGGGGTCCTTCTTGCGGATGTTCTTGCTGTAATGTGGGCTGTCCAGGAATCTGACTGTGATCTGTGTGCTCCGTTTATTCCTTTCTCTCTTGTAATACGGCAGATAGTAACCATTATCTGAGACAATAAACATCAAAAGGGGTTTCCTGTTAAGACAACTATAATAATCCCCCCCACACATGCTTTTTAAATTCTTTTCAAGACAGTGATTCTCTACGTAGGTCTGACTATCCAGGAACTCATTTTGTAGACCGGGCTGGCCTCAAAACTCAGAGATCTGCCGGCTTCTGCCTCCTAAGTGCTGGGGTTAGAGGCATGAACCACCTCGCCTGGCACCAATTCCTTTTCTTAATGACTCTCTTGGACCCATGTCTTCTGGATAATGGCACACACTCTCTCTACTCCAAATAAAGCATCTTAAATTTACAGTAAATAATGATTAGGGAAAACCCTTCCAAGGGTTTTCACCATATTGATAATTAAGTTAGTACTCAAGCTTCCTTCAAGGTGTCTTCTGTTTTCTTTCACTTGGGACCAGTTAAACACCAGACATTACCACAGTCTTTTCTTATAGCTGTAGGACGACCTCCATCATGCTCTCTGTGCCGGCAATCAGTAAGTATTTATTTATTTATTATTTTAATGTTTATGTGTACGAACATTTTGACATGTATTTATGTGTAGGATTTGCATGCCTGATGCCTGTGGAAGTCAGAAGAGGGTTGCAGATCCCCTGGAAATGGAATTATGGATAGCTATAGGGCACTGTGTGGGTGCTGGGAACAGGACTCAGGTCCTCTGCAGAAGAATAAGTGCGTAACCACACTGACCCATCTCTTCAGTGTCAGATGAGTCATCTTCTCTCCAGTGCCAGCATGTCTATCTTTACTCTTCCACTTTGCACGACACAGGGGCAGACTACATAATTCTCTCTTACTGTCTTTGCTCAATTTTACATGTTTACTATTTCTAGTTCACAGCCTTCTGTTTTCTTACTGATTTGAGTTACATAATAAATTTTCAGCTGTAACATCTAACATAACTCATGTTTTTGTCTGACACCAAGTTGAGGATTTTAAAACTGTCAAAAGACTGCCATGTGTGAATATACCCCAGTTTTATTTTATTTGTTTTAAGTTATGTGTAGATGTGTGTATCTGTGTTTGGGTATATGTATGTGCATGAATGTTGGGCCCACAGAGATCAGAAAAGGGCATCCGATTGTAAGTCACCCCAAGTAGGTGCTGGTAACTAAACTTCGGCCCTCTGCAAGAGAAATATGCTTTCTTAACTACTGAGTACCTTTTCCAGCCCTTATATCCTAACTTTGCTGAACATGGTGGCATAAACCTTTGGCACATGCCTTTGATTCCAGCACTTAGAAGGCAGAGGCAGACGGATCTCTATGATTCTTAGGCCAGTCTGGTCTACACAGCAAGAACCAGGCAAGCCAAGGCTACACAGTGAGACCCTGTTTCAAAAGAGAAAATAAATTTAAGTTGCTGCTGTTGATACTACAATGTTATTTCATGTTAAGTTTCATTTATTTTTGACTTGTGCATGAATTTTTCTGAGGATAAAAGTGAATGACCTCATCTTAGATCATTTTCATGTGGCTCCCTGAGAAATACCCATTTTTCTTTTTCTGATTTTTTAAAATTATGCATTTATTGTGTAAGTATGTGTCCATGTGGAGGTCACAGGACAACTTGCAGGAGGGAGTTCTCTCCTCCTACCAAATGGGTCTAGAGCAATCATGTTATCAGGCTTGACAGCAAGTCCCTTTATGCACTGGCTTGTTAAAGACAAGGCCTCAATAAGTAACCCAGGCTGACTTTGAACACATGATCCTCTTGCCTCTGCCTCTTGAGTGCTGAGAATATAGGCTTGTGCCATCACGCCTGGCTGTTTTCATTATAGAGTAATAGTCTGTGTTTTATAATCAGAAAAATGACAGAGGAATGAATTAGAGCAAGGGGTAGCATCAAGCAGGTAATTAAATGAGGGCTAATAATAAAATATAATGCATATTTGTGGACACTTATGATGTGGCAAGCACAATGCTAGTTCATATTGTGACGATCTCACAGGTGTGTCTAGTGAATATGGAGTTACTACATTGGTTTTACAGATATGAAAATCCAGACACAGGGAAGATAGGGGTACCCAAACTGGAATTGGCCACTGGGTCCACCTCTGGCAGTCTAGCTGTAAACTTGTACCGCTTATTGCCTCACAAATTTACTTCCTATTTTTCTACTTGTCAATCAACTTACCTACATCTGAGTTCTATTGATTAATTTCAAATAACTGAATGAGACCAATGAAAGGGGGCAATTTCCACTTAGGAGTAATGACACTTACCATATGGATACTGTAGGATTGAAAGTGCACCATTACTGTATTCTTCATGGGAAAACTTATCATTACTTAGACATTTGTCAAATTCATCGGACCCAACCAAGACAGGAGTCCTAGAAGGAGAATCTAAAAAAGAATGCAAACTATTAACCCTGTGACTTTAATGAAAGGCATAGGCTCACTCATTCATCCATCCATCCATCTAATATTCACTCACAGCTTAATTCAAGAACAATTTAGGTCAAAGAGCCCAACATCCTTGCTACTGAGAAGCAAACAGTCCTACACAGAACACAAGGCTAGGAAGATGGCCCATACTTGCAGCTCTAGCTCTTGGAGGGAAGGAGATATTTAGCTCAGGACTGGAGATGAGCCTGGGCAACGGATCATATTTCAAAATAGCAGACCCAGAAAGAGTCATTCAAAGAATCACTTAAGGGTCAGCAAAATAACTAATTGGATAAAGGTATTTGCCATATAAGCCTCAAACTTGAGCTTGATCTTGGAACCCACATAAAGGTACAAGGACAGAATTACTCCACAGCTGTCCTCAGACTGACACATGTGCACAGGGCATGCATGCCCATAATAAAATTAAATAAAACAAGTTTTTTCTTTTTTTCCGTCTTTTTTTTTTGAGACAGGGTTTCTCTGTATTGTTTTGGAGCCTGTCCTGGAACTTGCTGAGTAGCTAAAAAAAGTTTTGGAGACAGGGTCTTACTATGTAGCCCTGATTGGCTAGAACTTACTGTGCAGATCAGGCTGGTCTTGAATTTACAAAGATCAGACAGCTTCTGTCTCCCAACTGCTTGGATTAAATTGCTCCCAATTGCTCTTTTTCTGAGATAGGGCCGTCTCTTGTAACCCAGACTGACCTCAGACTCACTATGTAGCTGAATAGGACCCTGAATTCCTCCAAACCTCCTGTTTCCACCTTCCAAATGCTGGGAGTTACAGGCCGGTGCTACCACACCTGGCTTACTAGAAAGTTTAGTGGTATTTGTAAAGTTCCTAAGTGACTTACGGATTAAGGGCTTCCATTTGATCGTCGGCAGAGGGATAATTGCATTTTCACCATTGACAGACTCCAAGGCCTTTGGGCTTGTAGGGAACTTTTCTGAGACTCTGACAGATGACTGCAGGTACAGCTGGCCTCTGTACATCCCTGGGCCAACCACAAAAACATGTCAGTCACGAGATGGAGTTCTTAAAAGTTGGCTTTCATTTAATGCACTGAGATGAATTCCCCTTCTTTGCTACACAGATCTTTCCAGAGAAGATGCTCAAAACATTTACACTTGGTTCAACAAAACCCAAGATATATAGAGTCTCTACATTGTTGTATTGTGGGTTAGTCTTTGTGTACACTGTACACTGTCAAGATATATCTTTGCCAAGGCGCCTTTTGATTGGTTTAATACAGAGCTGAATGGCCAATAGTTGGGAGGGAGAGGATAGGCAGGACTTCTAGGGAGAGAGGTGAACTCTGGGAGGAATCTGAGGTGTAAGAGATTCACCCATCACAAAGGAAGGAACTAGGACACATGATACAGAGGAAAGGTATGATGTATACATATATATATGTACATACATATATATATATATATATATATATATCCATCCTCTATATAAAGCCTCTACAATGTCCCTCACTGAATAAACAGCATCTTTTCAGTAACAGAAAACCATTACAACTAAAAGATTCCCTGTGCCTCAAAGAAATGGAATGACTGTCTCCATAAGGGTAGTTTTCCTAAACAACTGTAATTCAAGGGCCATGACTAACAGTTTGGCCAAATGCTATTGCAGTACATGCATAATATTTTCATTTGTTTTACAAAAGGGAGGGAATTCTTTATTTCCATGAATACATTGAAGATGTATTTGACTTGTTCATGTCGCCAAACACATTCAGATTACAGTTTTTCATGGAGACTGGGTTGAGGTATGGGCAGCATATAGTTTATATAATTTTGTTGACAATTTATTAACCCAAACTAATCTAAATATATACAAAAAACATTTCAAAGTGTATTTGTATGATATGCTCAGTAGGCAGAAGTGCAAGAGAACTTTCTGTTTTTCAGAAAAGCTATAAAGATGCCATGAAATAAACTACGCTCTGTAAGGGGAGAGCAAACCTATACAGATGCAAGGGAAGGATTTTATGTCTGCACAGTAAGAGCATCTCTAAGCCTTTCTAACATAAGTCTCAAGCGAAAGACTACACTAGACTAATTAGATCGCGGAACTGGACAGCTGGGGAGACTGCTGGAGTGCAAAGCAAGGCCCAGAGGTTAAATGAAGACTCATCAGTGACGCACTCTGGGCGTCGGTGGACTGTTCCCCAGCTACATCTACCCACCTAAGTACACGCTGTTCTCTGTGGCACCTCGAGCAGCCTCTACAATGTCCTCTTCATCTTCCAAAGCTTCTTCATTAGCTGTGTAACTTGTGTCATCAAACAGACTGATGGGGATGACCTTGCCGTCCCTCACCAACCACGCAGATGCAATTGGAGTACAAAACTGGACGAGAGGGGAAAACATTTAGTAACGTGAGCAGTATTTAAGAGGTTTCCACTTGTACATGTCATTTACTTAGCTATTATTTCTTCCTGTGTGTGTATGTGTGGTGAGTGTGTGCGTGCATGTGGAAGTTGGGTGTCGATGCTGGCTGTCTTTGGTTGCTTTGATTTATTTGCTCTTATTTTACGAAGATGGGTGTTTTGCTCGCATGTATGTTTGTGCATCACCTGCACACCTGGTGCCTGTGGAGGCCAGAGGTGTTGGATCTCCTGCAAATGAAGTTACGGGCAGCTGTGAATAGCCATGTGAAATCCAACCCGAGTCCTCTGCAAGAACAGTAACTGCTCTTGACCACTGAGCCCCTAACTCCTCAGTTCCCCCATCTTATGTCTGATACAGGGTCTCATCGACTACAGGAGCTCACTGTTTATGGCCTGCCAGTGAGCTCCATGAACCTGCCCTTTTTCTTCCTTCCCAGGGCTGGTTATGGATCTGGATTCCCAGGCCCAGCTTTTCATGTTGGCGCTGGGGATCTGAACTCAGGTTCTCACGCTTCGCTGCAAGTAATTACTGACTGAACCATCTTGCCAGCTCTACAAAATGTCTTAAAAGTCACAGTTTTAAAGCAGAGAAAAGTTGAGAAGCCAAAATGGAGCTACCTCCCTCTAGCACTGTGTGTGATTGAACAGGGACAGAGGGACGTAGCCACTGGGTCAGTGGTCTCAAATACCTGATACTCCCATTCCAGGTGGCCTCCCTTCTTACTAAACGCAATGACCTTCCAATCAGCAACGGAAACCTTTATCACCGTGTCCAGCATGGAACCTTCTTTTTCTTCCACATCTGAAATAATTTTAGAGTCTTCTTTGTTTCCACCAGGTTTAAAGGTGCTCTCAATAAATCCAACGCTAGTCTCCATGTCTGGAATATACCGAAGTTCAAAGTGGCCAACACTGAAATTCCACCTTAAATTTACAAAGGTGTGTTTTAGAATCTTATATTTAAATTAAAGGGCCAAAACTCCCAACAACAACAACAAAACGCAGCACTGTTTTTTAGACTGAAGAATAAAATAGAGCAATTTTGTCAGAACAAGTCACCATAACTTTCTGGAAAGGCATGCAATGCTGATTTCCACCACAAGAGGGCGTGAGAGAACCGTGGCTGATCCTTTGCAACAACCATTCTGAGGTTGAAGTCTGGAAGCACTATGGTCAGATGTTCTCTCAAAAACAGACACGTTTCATAAAGCACAACAAAATCACCTTAATATGAAGTGACATGCAGTCTTCCTTAATCACTTGAGCACATTCTATTCAAGTGCAAGAAAACACTGCCCAATGACCCACTACAAAAGGCAAGGTAAATGCATCAATTTTACATTCTAATGAAAAGATGACCTTGCAGAACAACTTCAGCTTTTTTTTTCAGTAACCTAAACTCTACTGTCAGCTCTCTACTAACCAAGAAATGGCGAGTCATTCCCTCAGTCCTAGGTGTCTGTGTTCTAAAGCAGCAATGTTTCCTCTATAGTTAAGAAACAGGAAAGCCACTAAAATGCCATATCACTTAGATATAAAATGGTTTAGGAGTTCTGAAATCTAGTAATACACACACACACACACACACACACACACACACACACACACACACACAGAGTTTAGAACTCTTCTGGTTCTGGTAACTCACAAATGTGCTAAGCTGTACTTCTGCTCCCAGGTGGCCGAGTTCCCACTAAGCTTTCAGAATTAACAGCCTCAGCAGGATAAAGAGCAGCAGGTAACAAAGCTCTATTCACAGGCCAGCAAAAATAGAAAGAAGAAATATATTCTTAAATCAGGTTTGAAAAAACAAATTTCAGGAGAGACATCTGAATTCTATCTCATCAGATGACAAAATCTGCAAGTCTGGTTCAGTTTCCAAAGATCATCATGGGATCTAAAATGATTTTTTTCTATATAGAAAACTCAGAGTTTAGTGTATCAGGCTGAAAGTCTGACCATGACAGAGGATCAGCATATCTAATATTTGAATCATATATTTAAGTGGAGAAATTACATAAGACATTCATTATTTGAAGAAACAAAAAGCATTAGATCTAATCAACAGTACTTTTAAAGGAAGCAGAGTAGATGATTATTCTAAAACTGGGAGCTGTAACTGCAGCTCAGTGATAGGACATTGCCTAGTATGTGCAAAGGGTTAGGTTTGATCCTCAGCATTACAAAAATGAAAAGGTAAATAAAACAGGGCTAACGAGACAAACTATGAAACTACCCACTGGACAATTAAAGAATACACATTAACTTTGTGTTAAGAGTTTCCTGCCATCAAATAAATTCTCTCAGTCATCTGTGCCAAGTGTCACTGACACAATGCAAAGCTGTTTGGTTTTTGTCACTATAAGCAGGTGATGAAACAGCCTGCCTCTACCATAGGCTTAAAAGTCATCTTATAGTAAAGACAAACTAGGTTCATTTCTGCTTATGATCTAATCTGTTTCTCAGGGATTGGGCTATGCCCTGCCTGTAACCTTAGCTATAAATGGTTCTGTATTGCCTGTTCCAGGAAATGGTAACCAGTCTTTCCAAAGTTGTTATAACCATCTTGCAACCCAACCTTTGTTTCAAAGTTGTTATGATTACCTTGCCATGATGACCTGTTGTTATCACTACCTTGTTACTACCAACTTGCAATGACGTCATTGTTTCAGGAGGTAGTTATGACTAACTTGTTATGTGTATGTTCTGCGCCTGTAACCCCGCCTATTTTGCACCCAAATCCCCAATTTGGAAACCTCAGGTCCAACACAGACCTCTCAAACCCCACTTGTATGTACAAATTAAAAAAGCTTGCTTTATTTAACTGCTTGCTTTAATTAACTTGGTCATGATAATTTGGGTTGGTGGCCTTTTCCCTTGCATCTTTGGGATTAACACAGGAAGGCATTTGTTTCTCTTCAAAGTATATTGTGCTTTTAGGTTAACAAATAATTCACAGAAACTCCACAAAGGAAAGTCTGTGAGAAATCTTGGCTTTAAAGGAGTCCCCCCCCCCAACCCCAGGGTTTCCCCTGCATAGCCAGAACTCAAGAGATCCACCGGTCTGCGGGGATTAAAGTGTACCACCATATCCAGATACCTTCTAAATAATGCCATTACTGACACTTTGATACTCACTTTTCACTGCCGCTGCGAGGCCCAACAGCTCGCACGGTCTTCTGTGTGCGCTGCAGAAGCAAGATGTCTTCCTCTTCCTCCATTTCATCACTATCCCATCGGCGACACCCCAAGGCAGAACAGATATACCTCAGCTGAAAAGACAGATATAAAATGAACCAAGAAAGCAACACACACACACACACACACACACACACACACACACACACACACACACACACACACACACACACACACCTTCCCTCCCTCCCTCTCTCCATATAGCCCTGGCTGGTCTGGAACTGCTTGGGTAGACAAAGCTGGTTTTGAACTCACAGAGGTCCACCAGCCTCTGTCTCATAAATGCTGGGATTAAAGTGTGTCATCATTCCAAGCATAAGATCTCTATTTTTTTTTAAAGACAGTAACAGCTCTGACTGTCCTGGAACTTGCTTTGTAGACCAGGCTGGCCTTGAATTCAGAGATCCACCTGCCTCTACCTCCCTGGTACTGGGACTAAAGATAAGTACCACCACACCTATAATTTTTTTTTTTTTTTTGGTTTTTTTCGAGACAGGGTTTATCTGTGGCTTTGGAGGCTGTCCTGAAACTCCCTTGGTAGTCCAGGCTGGTCTCGAATTTACAGAGATCCGCCTGCCTCTGCCTCCTGAGTGCTGGGATTAAAGGCGTGCGCCACCAACGCCCGGCTCACACCTATAATTTTAAAAAGTAAAATGAAATTTTAAAAATGCCCAAATACCCAAGAGAAGAGCATCAGTTAGATTACTAAATCCTAAAATGAATTACTTATAACCATGAAAGTTCTAGTAATATCTATTTCAGGGAGTGAGTGGTTTTAAGAATTAACATAATTGGAGCCCTATTTTGGGAAATTCCATGGAATATACAAGAAATGATAACCAATGGTATCTTTGAAAAAACGTCATTACTTAAGTTCCAGATGAGCTGAAAATCAATCAGCCCCACAATTTCCACCTAGTATTATGTACACAGTTTTGAAAAATTTGAACCGTTTCTAATACTTTTTGGCTTAAGAGAAAAGGAGGCTCCTCAGTTTGATCCAAGCCAAAATCCTCACAAAAGGCTGAAGACATGCTGGAATCCCAGAGAATCAGGTGATTGGGTCCAATCCTGCTGTTTTACAGAGGAGAATACTAACATCAGGGGGGACTGAAGACCGAAGCCCTTGCTCTTTAGAAAAAAGCAACACTGGCCTGTCTGGATAGCAGGGAAGACAGAAGCATGCCCAAGAGGTTGGAAGAGCCCGGCACCTGAACGAGGGACTGCCGAGCCGTGGGAACCTAAGGAGCCACATGCCCATTCTTCCTCCTCAGAGTGTAAATCTACACAGAATATGTTTACACATCCAGGGGCTAAGGTGGGTTTTAAAATGATGGTTTAAATTAGTCACTCCTGCTGATGGATTTACATTACAGACCCCATCCCTGGCAGGCTGATTCTGGGTTTATCCCTATCCCTTGTTGAAGAGAGTTAGGTCATTAATGACTTTGCTATCAGTCTGATCTAAGGCAAATCTGACCTGGGAGTTTCTGAACCTGTTAAAATCTGTTTCCTTATCTGTTTCGTGAGCATAGGCTTTCTATCAGATAAACAAGTAGCAATTACTCTTATCATCAGAATTATTATTAATCTTTGAAGAGTTCTTCACCTATAAAGATGTGAATAAAATGCATAATTCTTAGGAATATTACAAAGATTTCAAAAATAATGCACTGCGAAAGCACCTAGAACAGCATGCCATATTATTTAATTCTCCTCCTGTTACCCTGGCTCTGATGTTTACTCCTGTAGTTTTTGCTATGAGCCTTTAACAGCTGGACCATCTCTCCATCCCTCTGAAGTCTTATTAAAACAAATTCTATCCTCTGTAGGTGGACTGTTCTGTCCCGTCTGCAGCTCCCAAATACCACACAGAGACTTATTATTAATTATTAATTATGAAAGTTTGGCTGATAGCTTGGGCTTGTTTGTAACTAGCTCTTATAGATGAACCCATTTCTATTAATTATTAATTTATGTGTTGCCACGTGACTCCTTACCTCATCTCTCTGTACTGCCCATGCTGCTTCCTCTGCACTGGTGACTCTGCCTTCTACTTCCCAGAATCCTCTCTGTCCCCAAAATCCTTCCTGGCTATTGGCCGTTTAGCTTTTTATTAAACCAATCACAGTGACATATCTTCACACAGTGTAAAGGAATATTCCACAACAATCCTCAGGGGAAAATTACAATAAAGCTCAACTGCCAACTTGAAATCTTGGCGAGTTCAAGGCTAGCCTGATCTCCATAGAAAGCTCTAGGCCAGCCGCACAGTAAGACTCTGACTAAAATCCTATGTTTTCCAACACACCACACACATTGTCACTCACCTTTCCACTATATGCACTGAGTCCATACGTAGTGAGAGATTTTCCTCCAACCAAAACAACATCATCTCCAAATTTATATGAAGATTCCAGAAGGGACTCTACAGTGAAAGGAACGGTCTCCATGCTCTCTCGTTCTCGATCCCACTGGAAGAGGTCTCCGTCCAGGGAAGGAATTATCATCTTATTCCCAAACACCTAAAACAAAAGCTGGTTTTTAGAAGCTTCATACCTTGAAGAGTAATAACTAAGGTCTAGGGTTTTGAGCAGCACATACAAAAACATAAGTCGGGCTGGAGAGATGGCTCAGAGGTCCTGACTGCTCTTCCAGAGGTCCTGAGTTCAATTCCCAGCAACCACATGGTGGCTCACAACCATCCATAATGAGATCTGGTGCCCTCTTCTGACATGCAGACATACATGGAGGCAGGATGTTGTTTTCATAATAAATAAATAAATAAATAAATAAAACTTAAAAAAAAATGTAAGTCTATCAACCAGAAGTAAACTACAAAGGAACTTCCATCACTTCACAGGCCGACAGTTCCCTGGCCTGACAGTCAATCCAGTATGTTTTTTTTTTTTGCTGTTGTTTTTTTTTTGTTTGTTTGTTTTTCTCTCAAACTCTGCTATGGGTCAAGAACGTTTCATACTGACGAGTAAGTTACCAAAAGAGAGCGAGCCTGAAGTCAAAATAGGTTGCTGTTGTTTTTATAGCCATCAATATGATAAGGAATAGTATGGTTTTCTAGTAAATGGTAAACATGCATTATTTTCTAGGCCTATGTTATTCCAGCCAGTTACTGTCAGATGAAGGGAACACAGGGTAAAAGGGAGGCTAATCAATCAGTCTCCCTTTTCTTCGTTTACTTTCTCAAATCTGTTGTGAGTTGGACAGCTGATAATTAGGCAGTCATCCTTCTTTCTTCAAACAAAATCTGTTTTTCGAGACAGGGTTTATCCCTGTAGCCCAGGCTGTCCTGAAACTCTCTTTGTAGACCTGGCTGGCCTCAAACTCAGAGATCCACCTGCCTCTCACTCCCAAAAGTACTGGAATTAAAGGTGTGTGCCACCAAACCCAGCTAAACAAAATTTTGAGGGATGGCCCAGGAGAAGTACACAGACAAAACCCATCACCATATGGAGCCTGAATTCGGGTGTCTAGGGACAAGCATCATAAACAAGTGACGTAATACGTGAGTGATGGACACCATGAGGGGAAAGCAGAATTACAGTTAAAGGGACAGGAAAATGTGGGTTGAGTGAGAAGGAACTGTCAACAAAGAACTCATGGCAGATCCTGCGGAGAAAGTTAGTAAGAGCAGGGCAAAGCTCTCAATTCGAGGCAGCAGATCATGTTGACGTTTGTCGAACAAGCTTGCAAAGGTCTCTGGGTAGACATGACCTGGTCGTAATTAAGGTACCAGCAAGAAAGTGAACAGGTTGGGGACAACAGTGGAGGCATGGACAGCAGGCAGAAGATAAGAGGAGTTAACAGTGAAGGAAGTTGTCAGACGGGCAATATAACAGGAAGGTTTCAATGGTGGATTCACTGGGCAGCATGGGTGAAAGAAAGGAAATCGGGGTATGACACAAGGTCTCTAGCCAAGAACGTCTTAGGAATTTTAGTACAGCTCTTCATGGCACTGACCTACTGTTGGTATTAAAAATAAAATGTTACCAATTCCATTTAGTGACACAATTTCTATCTTGATCAATCGGGCTTAAAACTTTGTGAAGGGAGAAAATGGAAGAGTTAAAGACAAAACCCTTTAAAGAGAATCCAACCTTATTGCTTAATCACAGAATTCCCCTGGATTCCTTTGTTCCTGAAGCAGCAGGCTTTAAGTAGTTCTAAGTTGGCATTCAACTCATTCTCTTTGTTTCCTGTATCTCTGCCTTAACACTGGGGTCTGTAGGACAGTGGAGACCACAGTCCTAATTCACTTCATACTCTAGTTCAAATCCTTATGTCTGACATGGTCTGTTATAATAACCTCTTTACAGATCTCAACTGGAAATTCCTTCAGTCTAAGCTGATGTATCTTTTAGATTAATCACTCTGGGTCAGTTAAACTTGTTATGACAACACTGAAAAATCTTCAATGACTCTTTAGTATCTTCTTACTAAAGACCTTAAATCCTAAGAGCTTGAAGTCCTGTAGAGGACATTCAAAGTCCTGTGTGACCTCCAGTAACCTTTCTGTCACTTGTTTTTTCTTTTTTCCAGTGTAAGCAGAAATCTGGCGTGGTTACTTAACCAAACAATTACCATTCCTTATACAACTGCCCACTAAAACCCTACCTGCCTTCCACCTGGCATCACTTATCTGCTTCAAAATCTAAGAAAAATACCGACAGTAGACACTTGCTGACAGAAAACTTTCTGTCCCATAGTACAGTGCTTTTTTCTTTTTAGGTGCTAGAGGCTGAACCAAAGGTCTCAGGCACCCAGGCAACGGTCTAGTGCTCTACTCCCCAGCCTCTCTACTTTGCTTTTATTCTGTTTTCTTAGATTTATTCTTTTTAATGTGTCCATTCCCCCCCCCCCCGCGTGCGTGAGTGTGTGTGTGTGTGTGTGTGTGTACCACGTGTATGCAGTGCTTACAGAGGTCAGAAGAGGGTGTTAGACTGTGAGTTGCCATGTGGGCACTGGGACCTGAACCCAGGCCTCTTGCAAGAGCAGTCAGTGCTTTTTTGTTGTTGGTGGTGTTTTTGGTTTTTGAGACAGGGTTTTCACACTATAGTCCTGGCTGTCCCAGAACTCACTCTGTAGACCAGGCTGGCCTGGAACTCACAGAGATCCGCCTGCCTCTGCCTCCATACTGGGATTAAAGGCGTGCGCCACCACTGCCCAGTGCAGCCAGTGCTCTTAACCGCTGAACCATCTCTCCAGCTCACTCTGTATCTGTTTTGCTGGGTGCTCTGCCACTGGACTACATCGTTCCCAGCCCTGAGTGACTTCCTGTGGTAGCTAAAGCTGAGACCCTATTATGTTCTCAAAAGTGTTTATTGTAGAAATAACCAGGCACAGAAATGTTTATAATTTGGTTGTATCCAGTGACTGCTAATACACTCAACCCTAAAGTCGAGATTTTAAGTTTTCTATCAAAGAGGAAATGTCTGAGTCTAGGGCCAAGGAGAAGTCTAGTACAGGGTGAGCCATTCCCATCTTATTACAACAAAACCAATAGTAAGTGTTGCTAAGAAAAAAAATTGAGGAATTCCTGAGTTAGGACCAATAAAAAATAAATACCAATAAAATAGAATAAATACCAATAAAAATAAAAATCTGAAGATTAGAATTTGGAAAAATCAGCATTTTGTAACCATGAGAGTAAAGTTTAGATCAGACAAGAATTATCAGTGTTACTCTGAGGGGCGGATGGGAGGTGAGATGGGGGAAGAAGGGGAGAGTGTGAGGAGAGGAGGGAGGGGGAACTGGGATGGGAATATAAAATAATTAATTAAAAAAGAATTATCAATGTTAATTCTAGGCAGAAATTTTACAATGATATTTATGTGGCTTCTGTTGAGGTTTTAAAACAGCTTCCATGTTGTAGACCAGGCTGTCCTAGTACTTGCTATGTAGCCCAGGCTAGCCTCAAACTTAGAGCAACCCTTCTGTGTATTTCCCAAGTGCTGTGATTACCAGGCACGTGCCATCATATCTAGCTAATATCTGACTTTTTAAAATAAGTTCTCCAAAGATACTGGAATGTATGCTACCTGATATTGCTTAGTTTAAAATTACTATTTATTCTTTGCTTCCTTATATCTCTTTGTCGCTCTCTCTTTTAAAATTTATTTTATGTGTACTGGTGTCTTGCCTGCATATGTATCTGTGCATTACATGAGTGAATTATGGGCAGCTGTAGGCTGAACTGAGCCCAGGTTCTCTGAAAGAACACTCAGTGCTCACAACCACTGAGCCATTTCTGCAGTCTCCTTCCTGATACCTCTTTTTTTTTTTAAAAGATTTATTTATTTATTACACCAGACTGAATTGTAAATGGTTGTCAGCCACCACGTGGTTGCTAGGAATTGAACTCAAGACCTCTGGAAGAGTAGTCAGTGCTCTTAACCTCTGAGCCACCTCTCCAACCCCCTTCCTGATACTTCTGGGCAACAGCAGCTTATTTTTACAGCAGTTAACTTTGTATTTGTAGAATGTCTGACATAAAGTTGTCATTAAAACAAGCTTGTGTTGTGACATAGATACTATACAATAACAATATGTAGATGCTACGCCACTTTAAGATACAAATAAAGAAGTCAAGTATTTTCTGTTGTTTGTCTTCTCCATCCTATGTTAGCAATCTGACACTCTACACAGCCGACTGGCAGGTTCAAATTACAGTAGATTCAAAGGGGGTAAGGAGCAGTGTACCAAAGGAAGACTCGGTGGGTCTGCCACAGCAGCGAGCGTTTCCTGACAGGTTTCCTCTTCCACTAGGAACTCTTTCCCCCTGAAGTAGCCGCTAGTTCTGAAGGAATGCATAGGCTCCTAACTGCAGAGAGCAGCTGTCAGACTAATGTGGGCTGAAATTCAAAAACCACCTGGCTGGAAGACCCATGTATCTCCAAAGCAACAGAAAATTAGTCTCCAATTAGATGTTTTAAACAACCAAGATGGTTTGAGATGACTGACCATACTGAATAAATGGCTTTATTTTCAGAGTTAAAGCCTCAACGGTGGTATAACTCAGTAAGCACAAAGCATAAGATAGAAGAATTGTGATTCAGTATTGAATCATTCTGTCACACTTCTGGATTATGATTTTAGAAGTTTATTTTTTTTCAGTACCTGCTCTTTGCTGATTGGCTGCTTATGAGTCATACTTGAGGTGGTGACCTTTGCACCAATCTCTGCAAAGCCTTTCAGGCTGTGGATATGAAAGCAGATGGTGCTTTTCCTGGAGAGCTCAAGCAGCTATCTATATGCATGCAGTTCAGGTAGAGATGACATCATCCCTCACAATACCATTACCTCATCCTCTAAGCAAAGGAATGAGTCACCCTGACAGTCAGCTCTGAATCTCTTGATGGAAGAACAAAAATGTAGGTTTCGGTGCCGGGTGATGCGCAACCGCATTCCACCATCTGTCCCTGTGAGCAGTTATTTGTTCTGATCCGCTGCTCTGCGGCTCTAGCTAATCATGGGGCTTGTGTTCCCTCTGGCCATTAAAAAAAAGATAAATTCTTGCTGTTTTGTATTTATTTCCTCTATTTGATTTTCCCTGTTCACAATTTTAAAACAAAAGATCTGTCACAATGGCTAGCAAGCTCACTACTGAAGGAAGATCTAGAGCCCTTTTCTGTGCAGTTACCAAGAATTAACAGCTGAGTGAAGTCATTTGACTTCTGTTAGAACAGAGAGCTGAGCAGAACACATGTACATGTGTAATCGGAACTGCTGTCTGAAACACCAAGGTGGAAATGAGAACTCTGATTGTCACTGGAAAACAGGAACCTTGGTTGAAGATGAGGAAAAAGAAACATTAAAATGAACATGGGGGGGGGGGGAATCTTCCAGCTGCATGGGGCTGTTTTTCATTTAGCTCTTCCTTACTTTCTACGTGGCCATATTCCACCTTTAACTTACTATGAGATTTTTCAAACATGATATGTAACCAGGCCAATACAACAGCCCCAGGGTATTGATTTCCAATAATTACTGATACTTTGCCAGGTGGTCAATAAAAACATCAGGATGCTCATCTCCCAGATTGTCCCAAAGATAAACTTAACAGTGAGGAATTCCACACATACACATCCTATCTGATTTTCCCACAGTCCAGTAAGAGCCTCTTTGATTCCTCTTCTTCTTAACATTTTTTAAAGTTATTTTCATCTTATTCTACATATATGGGCGCATGACCTGAGCATGTGTCTGTGCACCCCATGTGTGCTTGGTGACTGAGGAGGTCAGAAGAGGGCATCAGAACCTCTGGGACTGGAGTGACAGACATTGGGAGCCACTATGTGGGTGCTGGGAATTGAATCTGGGTCCTCTGCAAGAGTAGCCCCTGAGCCCTTTCTAGTCCCACCAGTCCCTTTTCTGCAAAAGGGTTCTACGGCCTATACAAGGTCACACATTCTTTAACTTCTTCTTTTATCCCATTTCCGGGATTGTGTACTTCCTAATGGGCGCTGTTTCCTAGTACGGAAGGACTCTGAACTACATAGGCTAAGTTTACCCAATCAGTTTCATTAAGAAAAGTCTTATTATAACCCAGTCACATTATTTCATTTGCATATTATCAGTGGTCACTCCTGAGTTCCAACTGCAAAGTTCACTATAATTACAATAATGTTATAATAGCAACAGAGATCACGTGTCCGTCCATACCTAAGGTATTGACCATCTGGACCTTCACACACAAAGCTTGGTGACTCCTGTGTTATGTCATATTATAAGGTGCATAGTATTTGCCTGCTCCACTTTTAGTAATGTTGCTACCAAACAGTCAGTCCAATTTCCCCACTTAAAATGTCTCATCAATTTTTCATTGTAGTATTAGTTGATGAACCTATTATTCATCTAAACATAATAAAATATTGATTTCTAATTATTTCCCTTATTCTGTACTTATTTGCTAAGTTTTCTTTTTCTAGAAAGAATTTCCACTTATCCTGCTTTGGAAGTCAGATGTCTATACACAGCTGTTTTGTCAGTAAGTGACTGAGACATTAAAACTATCACCAAATCCCCAAAGTTGTATCCAGCAGTGACTAAACACAGTGTGACTAAAAGTTGAAAATGGCTCGTGTAGTTGACTTAGTGATGCCGGTCTGCTCTGTAACCCAACAGGAAATACCCTGACCAGGATAGTTACGGATGCAGGCATGCGAAAGAATGAAGAAGGAAAAGGTGAAGAGATTGTGGGACAAGGATGAAACTATCACATGTTGTTCAACAAACAGGAACCAAGAGAACAATGAAAACAGCTGGAAAAGACCATTGCCCTGGAGCACCTCCCAAGGGGAACACAGCCCTGTCCACCTCCATCACAACAGGGGCATCTACAGCACACTACAGTAACAACAAAGGTGCAAAGAGCCGAGAGTGAGGACTCATTAATACTAGGGAGGGGCAAAGTAGGTGGACAGTATTCATCAAAAACACTAAGCTGGACACTGCTTACCCAGACAGAACAGCTGCTTTCCTAGACAGCACTTGCTTCATCTGAAGCCAAGACGCATGACAGACCGCTCTGCACCTCAGCCAGCGCCATTCCTTAGGATTCTCACACCACTGCACACTTGCTGGGAGACCTCAGATAAAAACTGACACCCATGTTTTATACTTACACTGACTTATTTCAGTTGATTTTCATAATTACCCCACAACTATTTGTTTATTTATCTAAAAATCAATGTTTAGTGGGCGGGGCATACACGCCACCATGAATGAGGTCATAAGACAACCTCAAGTAACCAGTTCTCTTCTTCCACCATGTGGGTTCCAGGAGTCAAGCTCAGGGCTTGGTGGCAGGTCTCTACCAGCTGAGCCATCCTGCCAGCCCTTCCACAACTGAGTGACCGCCACACCCCACCACAGCGATGGCTTGGGTTTGCCTGTGTTATGTTTGGTTCCTGTGGCTATCTCCACTGGGGCCATCTGATACATGTTGTTAAATGCTCACAACATGCAGAATGGCACAAGGCTGATGGATTATCAACCTAGATGAAATATATGAGGAATTATAATTATTAGTAGAGAAAGCACAAATATATTCATAACCAGTGGGGTATCTTTAACAACAACAACAACAACAACAAAAAAGCTACAAGAGTTTGGAAAGGGAGAAAAGAATGAGCAAGAAGACTGAAGTACTTATTTATTTAGAGACTTTTTTTGCTATGTAGCCCTGGCTTGCCTTGAACTCATAGCAGTCCTCCTTCCTGAGTGCCAGCCCCGACCCCCATGCTGGGATTACAGGTATGACGCCTGGCTGAGACTGTGTCTGCAATTGTATGGAATATTGCAAAGAAAAAAGAAACCTCAGGAAGCCCCTGGGTTTCGCTGGCTCCACTAACAGAGACAAAGCTCTAAACTTTCTTGAGTTACAGATGGTTTTGATGGGTTTAGGAATCAAACCTAGGTCCTCTGGGAGAGCAGCCTGCTGAGTCATCTCTCCAGAACCCAGAAGTTATATTTTAAAAAATATTTTAATCCTATAAAGATGATGTGCTATACATAGGACATAAAACGGTAACTTTTTAAAATTTTGAGACAGGGTCTCATGTAGTCCAGGCTGGCCTTGAACCTTCTATGTGGTCAAAGATGATACTGAACTTTGATTCTCCTGCCTCCATATTTAGACCACTGGGATCACAAGCCTGTGCCATCACACCTGTTACTTAACCAAAATGAACTATTGACTATACAACCAGATGAACAACTGACCGCACTACTTTATTATTTATGACTTAATAAAAAGAAGCCCTAAGCCAGAGGTGGTGGTGTACGACTTTAATCCCAGTACTTGGAAGGCAGAGGCAGGTGGATCTCTGTGATGAGGCTAGCCTGGTCTATACAAAGTGAGTTCCAGGACAAGCAGAGCTACACAGAGAAATCCTATCTCAGAAAAACAAAAACAAACAGATAAATTAAAAAATTAAAAATAAGCCCTAAGATTATTGTACTAAGAAATACTGTCTTAATTTCCCCTTAAATGCCAAAATTGCTACTATGGGGAAATAAAAATATGATTGCTAAGGAATCCCTGGGGATTGTGACTCAAAGATGAGGGAGGGGCTTCACGGCTGACAAGAGCTGATGTTCCAGCAGGAGGGGTTATGAGAACTTCTGGGACACATCCAGTTACTAGGACACACCCACAGTTAAGTGCTCAAAAGAAAACGTAGAGAAGGAGCCCAGCGGATGGCTCCGTAGGGAAAATAACTGCCCCGCAAGCCTGACGTCCAGAGTTCAAGTCTGGAACCCATATAAAAGTGAAAGGAGAGAACTGACTCCACCTCCACACCAATGCTGTGGCACGTGTGCCCTCAGCCCATACACACACACATGCACACAGTACCCATAAAAAAATAAAAGCTAAAATGTAGACAATAAAACACTTCGGAAATGATCTGGTGTTTATTATCTTCAAAATTGTGAATTAATCTCGAGAACAAACCTATAAACTGCCACAAGGAAAATGACTGCAGTATTTGTTTAAGCAGAGCTGTCTCATTCTTGATGAAAGAACAGCAGTTCTAATAACCATCTCTGTCTTCCCTCTGACACTTACAAAATAGGAAAACAATGCACAGGAAGAGTCCATTTCCTAAACAATAGCTGTGGGGTAATCTCAATTTCTCATTTGCCAGCATGTGTGCTAGAATAAATTAGTTCACAGAATTGCTCTCAGCTACACCAAGGGCTTAAAAAAAACTGAATCACAACGGTTTCATTTCTATAATTAAAAGCAATTAAGCATTTAGATATAGGCTCGCTGCATAATTGACAGTTACTCTTCAAAACAGAATTCATAGCTGATGACTTGGCTGATTCAAAAAGCACCTTTCAATGTTCAAATGAAGAGAAATGAGGGCCAGGCACACTGGTGCATGCTTGTAACCCCCGCATTTGTGGGACTGAGAAAGGAGAGAGAAGAGGTCAACAAGAGCAGCCAGTGTTCTTAACTGTTGAGCTCGCTCTAGCCCTAAGGTAGGCAACCTCTCAGAGACTGCAAAGGACTCGGCAGTAGAGCTCTTGCCTAGAGTTCACAAGGCTTGTCTGAGTTCCTTTCGCATTGCTGTGATGAATCACCATCATCAAGAGCAACTTGGAGAAGTTTATTTCATCTTACAACTCTCAGCTCATACTCCATCACTGACGGACCATGGAGGCAGGCCTGAAGCAGAGGAGACGAAGAATGCTGTTTACTGGCTGTTCACCCAGCTTTCTTATATACCCAGGGCCACTTGCATAGAGGTGTACCAGCCACAATGGGTGAGATCAATTGCTGATGAAGGAAATGCCTATAGGGCATTCTCACAATTGTGGTTCCCACTTCTCAGATACATCTAGAAAGTTAGCTAGCACAAGGCCCAAGTTCAGTCCCCAGCATTACTCAGAAGAGAGAGAGAGAGAGAGAGAGAGAGAGAGAGAGAGAGAGAGAGAGAGAGAGAGAGAGAGAGAGAGAGAGAGAGAGAGAAGCTTGTCTTGTTTTTTTGAGGGAAAATGGGTGGGGGTTAAGACAGTGTCTCACTATGCAGTCCAGGTTGACCTTGAACCAAATCCTGAGATTACAGACATACCCCACCCATGCCTAGCTGAGTTCTAATAAAATAATACTCAGTTTCTGTGAATGAGCTATTTGTGAACAGATCATAATTAGTAACTATGAAAGGTGAGCTATTTATGTGGTGTGTACACACACTTGACAACCATGTAGCCTATGCTGGCTTCAAATCCATAATCGTCCTGCCTCAGCTTCTTCAGTGCTGGGATTATCAAGTGCTTGCATTAGAGGTGTGTGGCACCATGCTCAGCTCTAGGTATATCTTTTCAAAGGTGTCCCACCAAACCAGTGTGGTGGTGCCTGCCTGTAATCCTAGTACTGTGATGACAGAGGCAGGAAGCCCCTGTGCCAGTAAGAGTGGAGGCAAGCTAATGAAACACCCTCTCTTCCCCAAGAGCACCAAGTCACTGCTGTCTGCGTATGCCGTCTGTTTATGCACCTATTTGAAACAGAAAGGCTCGTCTCCTGGGGAAAACCATACCTAAGATAAAATAAAACTCTGAATTCTAAGTATAGACTAACAATAGAGTTCTTTGTTCTTTTTAGGAGGGAAAGGGAGCACAGTCCAAAAACAGAAAACAATATGTCTAAAGTCTAAGTAATAAAAAGATACAAGTAGCTATCTAAGTTCACACATATATACACTTGGAGATGTTCTTCATAAAGGCATCCTAAATAAAAGTAAGGGTTGCCTGTGTATTAATAAAAGTGTCCCAAGACACAGAAATAAGAGCACAAAAACATTTAGTCTATTGAAATTTATTTATTTGGTTGGTTGATTGAGACAGGGTCTTCACTTTGTAGCCTTAGCTGGCCTGGAACTCACTATGTAGACCAGGTTGCCTTTGAACTCACAGATTTCTTACTTGCTTCTGTTTCCTGAATGCTGTGATTGAAGACAAGTGAGTGCCTCCACGCCCGGCCCTCAACTGAGATTTTGTTCTTTACTTACATTCATTTAATATGTCTGTGTGAACATACACATGTCATGGCATGAGGGTGGTGGAGGTCAGAGGACAACTTGAGTTCTCTCTTCATCATATGGGTTTGGACCAAACACAGGTCCTCAGGCTTAGCAGCAAGCTGCTTGACAGTCACCACTAAGCCACGTTGGCAGTTGTAGCCTACTCACATTTAAGTGTGGCCCAAAGGTGTCCAGAGACCTCAAAACAAACAAAAACCCACTACAGAACAAATGGTATTTATGAAATTTTAAGCCAAATCTCCATACTTTTCCAAAACTGAACCTGTATTTAAATTACCAGAGGAAAAGCAAAAGATTTCACATCAGGAGGTCGTTGTGAGAATTTAAAACACAAGTCTTAGTTACTGGCTGCCCCCCCAAAATAGTGGGTTCATTACCTAGTGAACACAATCTGTTAAAGCTCACAGACCAAATCCAGGTTCCCTAGTCATCCTAAAACACACTTGGAGGCACAGTTGTAGGTTGGTTTCGTATCAACATTCTTTTGAGGAAGTTTTGTAGGTGCCTTGTAAACAGGAAGGAGTGGCAAATGAGATGTGTGTCCCGAGACACCTCAACCTTCCTGCCACATGCAATTCTAAATATAATACAAGATATTTGTTCCTAATGGAGCTATCACTCTCCATTATACATCAGGAATTTCACTGACATAGTCAAAACACAAATAAAGCAACACACTACAAAATAAAACACACGAAACAATAAAATAATACACTAGTTTGTAGACCCCTTTGGAACAGAGAGTTCATGACATCAGAACATGCTAGGACACAATGAAATCTGAACCTAGTGTGATGATGTGTAATGAATTTTCACTTTTAACGAAAAAAATAGTGTGTATGCATATGGGTTATGTGCATGTATGCATTTGGGGTGTTTGGGGGGGTATACACCTGTGTGCATGTGTAAGTGGAGGCCAGGTCAACCTTGAGTATCTTTTTCAATCACTGTGTACCTCCTGTTTGAGACAATTCCGCTGACCAGAAAGTCTTAGGACCCTCCAGTCTTCACTTCCCCTGCACTGGGATTATAAGACTTTATCATTATACCCAGCTATCACCTGGGTGCTGGGAGATCCCAACTCATGTCCTCATAATCTTGCAGCAAGCACTTTACCTTGTCAGTTTATACAAGCTTCTTTTTTTGGTCTTTGTTTACTTTTGAGATAAGGTTTCATGTAATCCACGTTGGCCTTGAAGTCACTACATATCCAAGAATGACCTTGAATTCTTTTATCTCACTATCCCTCGAGTCTTTGCCCCAAGTACTGTGCTTAAGACATGTACCATCTGCCTAGCTTCGTGTGTGTCCTTTGAGACAGGTTCTCACTGTATGACCCAGGCTGGTCTAGAAATCATTATTCCCGTCTCAGCCTTTGGAATTCAGAGATTGCAGGTGTGCAGAACCATGTCTGGCCATTTACAGCAAACTGACTAGGCTTCCATGACTAGTACCGAAAGTCCCATATTCTTGTCCCACTCCCACAACACCACAAAGTCTAAAGAAGCTTCGATTTCTAGTCCATGTACATGTGACCCACAATCAATTCTTCAATCAGCAAGAGCTTAAATGACCTGTCTATCCAGTACTTTACCCTTCATCTTAGTAAACTAATAGGATCTTTAATGCTGCTGCAGAGAGCAACTCAGGTCCTGACAGCTAAACCTGCTGCAGGTTTGAAAGCTACATATGAAAGTTGAGAGAAGCCAAGTGTCCAGCACAGGAAGACCCATGTGGAGTCACACATCTATTTATTGTCACTGGGGGGACACCTGCTGTATGTCCATGCCAATTCTTCCTGCCCACTGCAACTAGCCCTCCTCTTATATGATGGCTACCCACTAATCACTGTATTTACAGTCGGAAATAATAGCCACTAGGATGACTAGGGTCTTCATAAAACACTGCTCCAGAAGTTCTTGGAAGGTGCTACTTGCAGTTCAAGGCATTTTTATAGTAGTATTTTGCCTGTTTTTCGTTTGTTTGTTTGTTGTTTTTTGGGTTTTTTTGAGACAGAGACTTACTATACGTGTAGCCTTAGCTGGCCTGTAACTCACTATGTAGATCAGGCTGACCTTAAACTCAAAGAGATCCAACTGCCTCTGCCTCCTCAGTACTAGGATTAAAGGTGCATGCTACCACATCCAACCCTTGTCCAACTTCTGAACATAATTTCTAGACATTGATTTGTATGAGTAACAGATGAATCCAACTCATAGTGCATTCCTGTCTCTGGAAAAATATGTTTATAATCTCAAATGTCCTTAGTATATTTCTGTCACCAATTAAGTCAGCAACCCTTAAAAGCATGGTCTGTGAATTTCTTGCAGAAGGTCATTTAGTTTTCAAAATTGGATTTGACTGGTCCTGTTAATGTTGCTACATGTTCTGAGTGTGTAAGAACAGCACATGCTGACACTCCTAGTGCCTAACAGACCCTGTGTTCCTCACTGCTGCACATTCTGAGCAACAGAAATTTTTTTTTCTGGATTTTTCAGGCAGAGTATACCTATACAGCCCTGACTGGCCTCAAGATTATGCTAGCCTTGAACCTGTAGTGATCCTCCTGCCTCTGCCTCTTGAATTAGGGGATTACAGGAGGGTGACACAATGTCCAGCTTAAGAACATTCTTGAGCCGGGCGTTGGTGACGCACGCCTTTAATCCCAGCACTCGGGAGGCAGAGGCAGGTGGATCTCTGTGAGTTCGAGGCCAGCCTGGTCTACAGAGCAAGTTCCAGGACAGCCTCCAAAGCCACAGAGAAACCCTGTCTCGAAAAACAAAACAAAACAAAACAAAAAGAACATTCTTGGCAGAGGCAGGTGAATCTCTGTGAGTTCCAGGCCAGCCTGGTGTACACAGTAACATCAAACGAACAGAAGACTGTTCTTGATGGGCCTGGGGATAAAGCCCAGTGGCAGAGCACACACCTAGCATGTCCAAGAACTCACATTTAATCCTTAGCACTAAAACGATAGTAGGGCTCTGGTGAATACCTGTAAGCCCAACCCTCATGAGGACTGTGATTTCTAGGAGAGCCTGGGCTCTCCAAGACTCTGCTGAAAGAAGGCAGGGGGGCAAGGGAGAGCAGGAAGGAAAGAGAATGGGGAGGAGCATATGATGTAGAGACACACAGAGACAGACAGAGACACACACAGAGAGAGAAATAAAAAATATCTAAAGCAACGAACATGACAAATTTTATGAAATCTTGACCCTCAGGACTATCTTTTTCCTGTTCTTATGACTAGCTAGAAGTGTGTTAAGCACTTGCCACATGTTAAGTATGTCTGAAGCAAGTCTAGGGAGCAGCACTTGTGTGTACTGAATTATCTGCTCTGTTTTAATGGCTTCATTTTGTTCAACACCAACTGAAACCAACAGTAGCAATTAGACTTGGTATATTCCAGACATTTCCTCAAAAAGAACAAAGTAGACTTTTCACTTCAATAAGAACTGACAGTATTTGTGATAAAATTTGAGTTTTCAAGTGAAAATTAGAGAACTAGGTAGGCTGTTTACAAGAGTCAACATGCAGTTTCTAGTACTTAGAAGGATGCTTAAGGGCTGGGTGGGTAGCACAGTGGAAGGCTAGCTTATTGTACAGGAAACCCTAAATTCTTAACACCAAAACCCAATCCAAACCAACCAACAGCTTCTGATTAAATTAATGATGGTAGTGACAAATTGAATTTTTCCAATATACTATATATTAATAACTCAGATCTATATTTCCTAGAAAAGTCAGAAAACCAAGTTGTTATAGTAAAAGGCAAGACAGCTAGTGGATGTTAATGCAACAGAGTATAGAATGTTCATTGCTGGAGCTGGCAAGATGGCTCAGTCATTAAGAAAGAGCACTTGCTATTTTTACAGAGGACTGGGGTTCAGATCCCAGCATCCACACTGGATAGCTCACAACCACTCTAGTTCCAAGGAATCCAACACTCTCTTCTACTCTCTGTGGGTACTGCACAAACGGGGAACACAAGCAAGCACACACATAAATACATAAATAAAAATAAGGGCAGAGTGGTACATGCCTTTAATTCTAGCACTTGAGAGGCAAAGGCAGGCAGAGCTCTGTGAGTTTGAGGCCAGCTGGTCTACAAAGCAAGTTCCAGGCCAGCCAGGGCCACATGGTGAGACCCTGACACAAAGAAAACAAAATAAAAACACAACAATAAATAAAAATGTTTGAAAGATGTTAATTTCTTTAGTTGCAGGCCCTTCCAGAAAGTTACACTTAATTGGGGGCAATGTCAAAACAAAGCAAAAGGCCACTAAAATATCCCTCCCTTTCCCAATTACTATAGGGTTGAATTTTCTTCATATAACGGAACCAAAAATGCAATATAATTTTTGTTTGTTCATTTTGTTTCTCTGAAACTGGTCTCATATATTTCAGGCTGGCCTTGAAATCACAATGTAGCCAAGGCTGGCCTCTATCTCCCCATGCTGGGACTACAGTCGCTAGCTACCATGCCTGTCAACAATGCAATATATTTAACAAAGAAGCAAATATAAAAATATAGTTGTCTGCTACTAAGCTGGAAATTAAAGAGATTTGCAATTATGTAAAAAGATTCTCTTGTATCTTGATAACATGTCATGCTATCATGGACTAGGTTTATTATTAATTGGAAATTCTCTTTCTTTCTCCTTCTCGCTATCTTCTTCTTCTTAAATGTTATTCTTTAAAAGAGTTGCCATGGTCATGGTTTCTCTTCATAGCAGTAGAACACTGACTAAGACATATGGATGGATATACATATCCTTGGAGCTCAGGGAGTGAAGACACTTGTCTACAAGCTTGCCACCCTGAGTTTGGTGCCTGCCACCCATATGGTCGAAGGAGAGAACCAAGTCATGAAAGTTGTCCCCTGACCTCCACACTTGCACTGTGCTATGTATATGCTTCACAAAGGCATAATAAAGAAATGTAATAAAGGATTTCAAAAATAAACATGGAAGCCGGGCATTGGTGGTGCACGCCTTTAATCCCAGCACTCGGGAGGCAGAGGCAGGTGGATCTCTGTGAGTTCGAGACTAGCCTGGTCTACAAGAGCTAGTTCCAGGACAGCCTCCAAAGCCATAGAGAAACCCTGCCTCGAAAAACCAAAATAAATATGGAAGGAACATTAGACCAAAGAGTTTGAGACTTGCCATATTTTATGAACAGCTTGTCTATAAAGGAAGTACACATACAACCGTGGAAAAGGTTCCATAGTGGATACACACAGTACAGTCAGGCAAGTTTTTAATCACACAGTAGGACTGCACTTCAAGAAAATCATAGCTCTGAGCTTTGTTTTTCAATGTTTTATGAAATGGGATGGATGTAGTAACATCAGGATGGTTACTGTAAGGAACATCGAGTATGTATTATGATATTGAAAATTGTTGTAGTTTAGTGGTGGTGAGGGCGAATCACATTGTACAAGGAACCCTCACATTGGAGGTTTATTGGGGAAAAAGGGAGAGCGGTTGGAAGCATGAAACACAAAAGCCTGTCTGCCTCTTCAAAGGAGCAGAAGGGGGAATGGGTAAAGGGGGCTTAGCGCATGTGCACAGAGACTATGCAGCAATGTAGCACATGCACACAGACTACACAGTGATGTAGCAGCCATAGGACCCTGAGCTGGCCAGGTATCTGTCTGAATGCTGACAATGCATGCACACAGGGGATGCTCTTAGTGGCTACAGCTGAGGACCCTGTGGGCAGGCTAGCATTGGTGCTTGAAATGCTAGCAAGCCCATGTGCATAGGGAGTGGTTGTGGTTGGTGATATATTCTGCTAGGTCCCCAAGGGCAGGCCAGCATAATTCTTGAATTAAATGCTAACAAAAATAGTATCTTAGCCGGGCGTTGGTGGCGCATGCCTTTAATCCCAGCACTCGGGAGGCAGAGGCAGGTGGATCTCTGTGAGTTCGAGGCCAGGCTGGACCGATAGCCTCTAAAACAATACAGAGAAACCCTGTCTCGTAAAAACCAAAAAAAGAAAAAAAAAGAAAAAAAAGTATCATTAACATATCTGTATATCAAGCCATCATGTTGTCAAAAATGATCAATGCTTTTAGATTTCTTTTTCTTATAAAGTAGAAAACTAAAAACTAAATAATGTGTAGAGATCTCAGGACTTTAAGAAAAATTTTTGGAGGGCTGGAAAGATGGCTCAACAATTAAGAGAACTTCCTGATCCTGCAGAGGACCCAAGTTCAGATCCCAGCACCCATATAGAGTGGCTCACAACACCCTCTTCTGGCCTCTGGCCTCTGGCCTCACTCACTCACACACACACACACACACACACACACACACACACACACACAAATTAAAAATGAATTATATTTATTAATTGATTTATTTGTGTGTGTGCAGGGCACAGTCATAGGGGCATGTGGAGGTCAGAGGACAACGTTTGGGAGTCCATTTTTCTCTTCCATCTTGTGGGCCCAGGGTTCGAACTCAGGGTGTCAGAGTTGGAAGATTAGCAGCTTTAACCACTGAGCCCTCTCACTGGGCCATGGGGTTTTTTCTTGCATGAAAAATACCTATTGAGCTTTCTTTTTGTGTCTTTGTGTGTGGTAGGGTGGATGGACAGGGCCTTAGACAGCCCAGGCAAACCTTAAACTTGTTATGTAGCTGATGGTGACCCCAACTCTTGCTCACAGCTGTTAGGACTTTTGTTAGCATAGCTGTTTGCATTCTACTTGGCCATGCCATGGAGCTCACATTTTTGTGTGTGGATTTTCAGTTTGCAAACATACACATGCTCTGAATCACTACAACACACTAAAATTGTTTCAGATATAAGTGGTTTATAATCTCATTTGCTTGTTTAGAAACAAGGAAAATTCCAGAAGAGTACAAATAAACACCTTTATCATCTGGATACCATTCTTAAAATTTGACTTGAGTTTAAAGACAATCAGCTTGCTATTAGTATCAGTAATTCTTAGCAACAGAAGTTCACGAATCTCAAAACATACTGTATGACAGCATACTGTATGACAAAAACAAAAGCATAATAAACGCTGCTCACTCAAAGTCTAGCCAGGCTTAGCACACAGGAAATGTGGAGATTCTGCAGGACTGTTGCCTAAGTCCCCGCCTCAGTGCAGCAGAAATGATCCAGGCTGGGTTTACCGGAAGATATGCGGAATGTGGTTACAGAAAGGAGGTTGGTAGCAGTGTTCCCATCACAAAGCTCACCAGCCCTCGTGTCAGCTTTTGTCTCCTCCCAACTTGACACCAGCTAGGAAGCTTTTCAAAGGAAAGACTCTCTGGGGGATGTGCACAGTTACCAATGACTAGATGTGGGAAGGGACTGAGGGCATTCAACAGGCAACTGACTGCATGCCAGCTGCCATGGCTCTAAAGACGGACTTACTTAACATGGCTTAGACAACAGAGTAAAGCTTGGATGGAGACAAGCCAGAGTCAAGATCAAACACTGGAAAGCAAGCTTCTCTTCTCTAACCCTCCCCATGGCACCACCCCGAAATGGGCAGTTCCTCGCTGATGGGGAACTAACCTGCTAAGGGGGTACAGCCAGAGCAGTTCTAGAAGCACAGTCTGAATCTGTTTGGTGCTCTCTAAATTCCAGAGCTCAGAACTAGGGAGTACAAATTTTCTGCAGTTAATAAAACTAGATGGAGTAGTACATTTAGGGCTGGTGAAATGGCTAAGTGGGTAAAAATGACTGGAGTTCAATCCCTGGAACCCACACCAGGAGGAGAGAACTGACTACACAAAGTTGACCTACAACCTTCACATGTACGATTTGGCATGTGTGTGCCTGTGCGCCTGGGTTCTCTCTTTCCCTCTACTTCCTCCACTCGAATAATAATAATAATGATAATAATATATATAATTTTATATATATATTTTTTTTAAGTGACCTGGTTTGGACCACATAAAAAATAATTAGGATGTATAACACTTAAGAAAAAATGGAGAAAGCAACAAAACATAGGGCTCTGCAGCATGGATTTCTAACTAGAAAATCTTAATTATTGTTCCTCCTTGTGGACCTTATAATACAAAAAGATGGTCACATGATCAACCAGGTAATATGCTATATGGACTTAGTAGACACAGTTCCTTGGTTACTGATGATTAACACATTTAATGCCTGCAGCAATCCTAAGAAGTGGGTGCTATCATCCACCCCAGTTTACAGAAAGGTGAAGTGACTGCTTGGTGTTTCCAACCCAGGCAAAGGCTCCGGACTCTAGGTTCACAAGAAGGCACACCAGTGATTCTCACCACAACTTGGGTTTTCTTACCTCTGGCTTGCTGAGGCTAGATGAAACCAAGGAACCAGATCCCACGTCCAAATCCCACTGCTTTTTACCATGGTTCTCAGCATCCAGTGCAGCGATTCTTCCATCTAAAGTGCTGATAATCACTAAGGATCTGTAAATGAAAAATAAGTAGAACACAATTTGGAAAGCAATCTAAGACAATGTGCACTTATCCTATCACTTGAAAGAAAACTAATCCCATCAGAAAGAAAAGAGGGGAGACCGCTGCCCCTCCACCTTTAAGGTCTTGCCACCTATCTGTCTCTAGAGCAAGTCAACTAACTTCACTATGCCCTGTTCAAGTCTGATGAAGAGCCCTCAATTCCTAGGTCTCTCTTTCCTCCCACATCCTCATCACAATGAAGATCTCAACATCCCTGGCTGTGTCCTCTCCTATTCTCTTTTTCCCACCTCCTGAGATCCATTGCTTTGCAATACATTCCTCCCCAAATTTTCTTGTATATATACGTGTGTATGTGTGTGTGTGCATGTGTGGGGTCAGAGCCCCAGGGGTCTTCCTGTCTCTGCATCCCCAGGGCTGGGATTACAGTAGTGTACCACTACACCGAGCTTTTACTTGAGCCTTCTTGCTTATACATTATACAGCAAGCACTTACCTGAATGAGCCCTGACCCCAGGACCCCTCCCTAAACCTTCATTCTCATCCCCCTCCCCAAATTTTCACTCTGCTGCTTACTTTCCTAGAACTTTCCTTAAGAACATGGCTTCCTTATGGAAGAGAAGACATCTCCTACCATGACTCCTGACTACCAGTTTGTTTTTTAATCCCCTTGCTACTTCTAGCTCATTTTTTTCTCTTCTCCCTCTTGGGGTCAGGCTATTCTCCCCATCACCCCTCCTAGTGATCCTGTACTGACCCTTACATAGGGTACCAGCTTATTCCTGCAAGAGTTTAGCTGCTGGTAACTGTCACTAGTTCACATTACTTCTGCTCAGTTCTCTGGGCTTTTACTGTGTCTACCTTGTGCCGGCTTCTCCTGAGACCTTTGAATTTGTCAGGACCACATTTCAAGCATCTTGCTCCAGTCGCCAAAATGTTTCTTTCCTGTTTGCTTTCTCTTCTTTGACTCCCACAAACCTCAGACTCCACAGGAAGGTATAAGTCACTGATCCTACAACCCTCACTACCATCCACAACTGTGAGAAAAACATTTGTTGTTTCTGGCCTCTCAGTTTATGGCACTTTATTATGGCATCCTGAATACATCAGAATAGGATCCAAATCTCCTATAATTCCCAACTTAAAATCAAAACCAGCTAGGCCTGGTGGATATGCCTATGTTCCCAGCATCTGGGAGGCTGAGGCAGGAAAATGACGAGCTTAAGGCCAACTTGGGCTACACAAAAAGACCCTGTCTCATAGCCCCCTTAAAAACCCCCAAAAGTCCGAATCAAGTCAAACAAGCGACTCTAGCCTCTACTCCCTTTCTTGTGTCTTTCTACAACAAAACTCCCACAGTACCAAAGCAGTTCTCACTGGAGTCACTATTGATCTTCACAAATACTCAGGGCCAAGGATCACTCAATTATCACTTTGGGATACATACTATTTATGTGGCTGCTAAGATACCATATTTTCCAGATTTAGGTATTCATTTATTTATTTATTTTTATGGAGCCAGAGTCTCTCTAAGTAGTCACATAGCCTTGGTTGTCCAGGAAGTCATTATGTGCACTTGGCTGGTCTCCAACACAAAGGTCCACCTGCTTCTGCTTCCAAGTACTGGCACTAAAAGCATGTGCCACCGTTCCTGGATATTTTCCTACTCCCCCCAACAGAGACTACTGCAGAAAACCACAACCAATGACAATGCAAAGGACAAGAGGTCATGAGATTATGTGGTACTCAGTCCCAACCACAACATCTACAACTCCTCAGGCTCAGGGATCATTTCAGAAGAGTGGAAAGTTCATAAGAATCTGGGGAACAGGGAGTTTGCTGTGAGACTGTGTCCCCTAGAAATGTCAGAGAAGCTACATCCCTGAATTCTCATCAACAAGGCTGCCTAAACAATAATGACACCAATGGACATGATAATGATAACTTGGAAGGGTGAAAGTTCGTAGGGACTCAACCCTATAAAAACTACCAGCAACTGGGGAATTGTGGGAGTGGAAGAAAGTTTTCTCCAGGGAAAAGAGCTCCCCCTACCCCTTGCAATTGATTATCTTATACCAAGTGGTCAGCCTTGAAACAGAAGTAACTTTACATGGAATGGACACACACACAAAACAAATAATAAAAAAATAAATAAAATTTTACATCTTTTTAAAAGACCACACAAATTCCAACTATACATATGTATACACACACATATATATAGTGTATATATAGCTGTATATATATGTGAGTGAGTGTGTGTATGTGTATGTGTGTGTAGAGAGAGAAAGTACAATTAAAGAAGAAAAAAGACCATGAATTTGAAAGAAAGGGGGTAAGTGGGAATGACTGGAGGGAGGAAAGGGAATAGAAGAGATTATGTAATAATATTATAATTTTGAAAAATAAAAATTATAAAAATTATTTTTTCACTCAATTCTATGATTTCTCAGTTCCATTTTCTGGTTCCTCTTCATCTTTCTTGCCTCTTAAAATAGTCTTCCCTTCCCTATGTTTAACTGTTTTGGTGATCTCAGCCAGTCTCATAGCTTTAAACATATCTCTGGCTCTAGGCTTCTTCCCTGAGGTCTGGACACAAATGTCTTCATACTCTAACAAGTTCCCTAACAGGCTTCTTGATATATCAAAGTTGATATACCCAAAGTCAAGACTATCCTGAGAATCCCTCAAATGTTTAGATGCCATGATTTTTCTTACTGTTATTATCTTTTTTTGCATGGGACATACACCCCAGATACACAGCAGACTGTAAATTTCTCATTGGATGGAAGAATGAGTTGAACACTGGTTTCAACAGAACTGGTTTAGACACTAGGAATTCATTGGGCTCATTTGCCTGCTTTAAAGACCATGCAAGAGTGATGGGTGAGGGTGAGGGCTCAGCTAGTAAAGGTGCTTGATACCGAGCCCAACATCCTGTTGATTCCTTGGGCCCATAGGGCAGGGAGAGTTAACTCCTGAAGGCTGTCCACTGATCTTCAAATGTGTGTGCTCAAGCACACACTGCAGGAACACACACTGCAGGAACACACACACACACACACACACACACACACACACACACACACACACACACACACACACACCATCTTTTTAAAAGACCATACAAATTCCAACTATGTATCATTAGGTTCCTGGTTAGGGTTATAAGGCACAATTTCACTCCCTGCATTGCATTTTTTTGTACACTATATGGAAAGTAAAGTTATAAGTTAATCAAGGAAATAAGTTAATATAAACTCATTTGAAGTATCTCAAAGAACAATTTGTGAGGTGTATGGTATACTCCATGATCCCAGCACTTAGGAGGCAGAAGGACCTCCAGCAAGTCAGCCTGGACTACATAGCAAAACCCTGTCTAAAAAACAAACAACACATAAAATAAATGCAATTAACAAATTATGCATTAATTTTATTATTTTTGAATTTTAAAGTAGTGACCCTTTATCTTATTTGTGATAATAAAAATTTGCCACATAACTTTAGTTGACAAACAAAAGAAAAAGACCAGCCCAATTCCTTTTAAACTTTCTACCTGTTGCTGAATCTGGTCTGCAACTCTGAGGTCAAGAGATTCTCACCCCCAGCCTCCTGAGAGCTCCGTGGAGTGTTAAAAAAATAAAATAAAGCAAACCCTATAAAATCCTCTACCTCTCGTTTTACAGGCTAGGGTGTGTATGACAAGTTGGCAGTAACAGACTAGGAGTGTTCACTTTGGCTCCTTCCCATAGCTTGTGTGGCTGGAATCGAGCAGTGTCACCTAGTTACAGTCAGAAATGGACGCTCACTGCCACTGACCGGGAAAGCAGTAAGTAGCCAGACTCTGCTAAAAACAAAGAGCTCCAGCTGAGTGCAGGGATAACAAAGGGACAGAGGTGACACCTGCATCACAGCAGAGAAGTGAAAACAGGGAGGACAGAAAGGCATTAAACCCCTAACTTCTTCAACAATCAAAGAATTCACAGGTGGCGCCTGGAAGTCAGACCTGGTATGCATCTCCTTTATTCTCCTGAGAGTTTTAATCCATGGCGGTTTTATAATTTTTATTTATATATTTATTTTGCAATGTATATGTGTTTCATGCCTAAAGGTGACAGCTGGTGTCTTCCTCAGTTTTGTTCCATTTTATTTAAAGATTTTTTTAAACAAGATTTCTTTTTAGCTGTGCTTGATGGTACATGCTTTTAATCCCAGCACTCAGGAGGCAGGCAGATTTCTGTTGAGTTCCAAGCCAGCCTGGTCTACATAGTGAGTTCCAGGCCAGCCAAGGCTACATAAAGAGACCCAGAATCCTTCTCCCACTAGTCCAAAGGATTTTTTGTGTGTAGTTTGTGCATCCATGTTTTGTATCTGTAAGTCACGTTTGTGGGTGCTTATGGAGCCAAAAGAAGGTGTTGGGTCTCCTGGAGCTGGAGTTATTGTGAGCTGCCTGGCATAGGTGCTGGAAACCAAATTTGGGTCCGCTGGAAGAGCAACAAGTACTCTTGAATGCTGAGCCATTTTCCTGCCCCTCTACTTTATTATTGAGACAGAGTCTCTTTTAGAACCCAGAGCTTGACAATTCCCTCTAGTCTAGTTAGCCAGTTTGCTGAGAGTGGGAGGAAGGGAGGAGAGTTGGTTCTAGTCTTTACACCTGCAGAGCAGCAAGTGCCTTAACCACTGGGCCATCTCCCAGCCCCTCACCTTGATTTTTAACAGGTAAAATAGAGCTATTTCATCTAGCTCAATATAACCCAAACTGCCCTGCACTCGGGAGGCGGAAGCAGGTGGATATATGTGAGTTTGAGACCAGCCTGGTCTACCGGTGAGTTCCAGGACAGCCAAGGGTACCCAGAGAACTCTGTCTCAAAAAACCAAAATAAAAATAAATTAAATTTAAAAATAACAAACTATTAAAGGATCACAAGACAACATATGGTGACATCCAGGGTGAATTTCATGCTATGCCAACTGAACTGCAACAGAGGAGGCAAAGAATTCACAACTCATTAGAACATGATCTGTAACCACTTCTGGAAGTACTAGTTCCTTAGTGTAGCAGAGCATCTGTTTGGGATTCCCAGAAAGCACCACTCCAAACCTTTCTGGCTACTGCAGCAAGGGTTTCAGTGACCTATTCCCTTTTCAAGTGTCCCAGGGAGCGCTTCATTCCCACAGACTCTCACCCACCATTCCCCTAGCTCTCCGTCTCTTCCGAGCAGGCACTTTCTCTGTACTGCATGCTCTTCCTGGAAAGCCAAGGCCTAGTTTTCTTTCTTGGGAAAATGACAGCCCCAAACAAGCTGACGGATTTGTGGTTCACCATCCCTTTCACAACAGCTCAGCAGGTAGGTTCCACCCCTTATCAGGACGACACACTCAGAAAATAAAACCTCTCACCAAATTTCTTCCTCCCTCCATTCACTTTGCCTCCTAACATAATGTAGACCTCACCCCTCCCCACCCCCCACTCTCTGTACTCTTGATACTGTTTCCAAAGTTGCCCTTAAATTTGTCTCTTCATTACCCCTGTCTGGGCCCTATAACAGACCTTCATTTTCACCAAAACACCACAAAAGCCTGTCTGACACATTTTCTGGCCTCAGGATCATTTCTTCCCCTTTCTGATGAGTTTGAATCCACAGAAGAGCTCTGACTAACTTTTGCTGTGCCCACTGCTTTGTAAGGGACAGAACACTTCCACAATTTAGCTCCTGTGGACTTTCCTAACCTTGTTTTCTGTCTCTGCTGCCAAGCTAATGCCCTCTCCTCACACCTCTCTCAACCCATGACAACATACACACCCCCAGGGGCTTCTAGCCCTTTCAACAGGTTCCTTTGCTCATTCAATTTTCACCCTGTCTTTAAATATTTCATCTGCCAAGTGCTTAATACATTCTTTTTTTTTTTACATTTATTTTGTTTGTTTGGGGGCGAGCATACACGTGCTACAATCTGAACTATGGATGTCAGAGGACAACGTGCAGGAGTTGGCTCTCTCCTTTCACAAAGTGGGTTCTAGGGACGGAGATCATGTCATCAGGGTTGGCGGCAAGCTCCTTCACCTGCTGACCCATTTCGGTAGCCTACATTGCCCCAGCTTTAAGGAAAAATACGTAAAACTGGTCTAAATATTCAGGGTTTCTGCAAAGAAAGAAGTATAATTGTTATCGAAGGCTTGACATAATTTGAGCTCAAAGCAAAGAAGTTCACTCTTTTGTGTTTGTTTGTTGGGACAGGATGTTTTATAGCCTTGGATACACTGTGTATCTAGCACAGGATGGCCCTGAATACCTGATCCTTCTGCCTCTGAGTGCTGTTGGGATTACAGGTATGTGTCACTCACCACACCTGGCTTGGCTTTTTATTTAGTGTTTTCCTGATTAAATGTTTCATTCCATTACATTATTTAAAAAAACCTATAGTCCATGAATTGCCACTGGATCTCAAAGATCCCTATACAGATCTACAGTAATTTGGAAACTCAGATGAAGTTCTGCTAAGTTCACTGTAAAACCCCACTGGGCCCTTGCTTGTGTGATTCTGTTGCTGCTTATTCTGACCAAGAGGATTTCTTTTTTAAATTGAAATTTTATTTATTATTATGCCTACATGCATGTGTGTACACATGCATGTCCATATCGATATCACAAGACAACTTTTGGGAATCAGGCCTTTCCTTCCCCCTTATTTTTGGGGCAGGACCTCATTTGTTTCTGCTGAGACACTGTATTCCAGACTAGCTGACCTGGTAACTCTCCTGTCTCTGCCTCCAATCTTGATATAGGAGTACTGTGTCACCTCATTTGGATTCCAGAGATCAAATGTAGTTTTGGGCTTCGTGGAAGCCATTTCATCCACTGAACCATCTCTCTGGCCCTTGGCATTTCTTTGAAAAATGTATTTTGTGTGTATGAGTCTTTTACCTGCATATATGTATGTGTGGGTGCCTGGTGCTATGGAGGTCAGAAGAGGGTATCAGATCACCTGGAACTGGAGTTAGAAGGGCTGGTTGTGAGCCAACTGGATGGCTGTGAGCCACCATACAGGTGCTGGGAACCAAACCTGGGTCCTCTGCAAGAGCAGCAAGTGTTCTCAACTGCTGAGCCACCTCTCCAGCTCCCACCCGACACTTGTTATATTCGAGGATTTGATAATATGACAGTGACACACTCTCCAGCTTCATGCCATGAGGATGCCTGAAGTAACCACCATCTAGTTAATTCAGTAAACAAACTTATTTCTGCCAGACTCTGAACTTCTCTCTAATTTCAGTGCCTGCCAGTGCTTAGACTAGTAAAATAAGGAAATTTTTATCACACAATGTAATTAGATGATGTAAAGACATCCACATCAAACACACAGGCTGAGAAAGATGCAAAAAAGGAAGTTGCCTAGGATCATTCACAAATAGGTTTAGGACAGTGCTGGGGAATTCAGTCTTTCCAGCTCTGTTCACCTATCAACTCCAAATCCACCCTAATGACGGTTACGCTATTATAATATTTTTTCTTTCTTTCTTCCCTTCCTCCCTCCCTCTGCTTCCAGAATGTCATCAGGGTGTCATTTATCTTGAACCACTCTGATTATGTCCTCAATTAAGCAGAAATGACTTTAGACCAAATGAATACACAGACTGTTGGACTGACTTAATTTAAAGAACCTTTGGCTCTGACTTCAGTTGCTCAGAACATCTGTCTACTAACACTTAGCTTGCCTGATTCTGGTACATGCTTAGCTTCTTCATAAAGTCATTTCAAAAGGAGTCTTATCTCCTGAGGACTTTTCAGCAGGTGACAGAAAGCATGATCTGGATTGAATAGTTTACAGATTAACAGCTGCTTACTTTCTGCCAGCGGTGGTGGCAGCGAAGGCCTTTAAACCTAGCACTTGAGAGGCAGAGACAGGTGGATCCCTGTGAGCTTGGGGCCAGCTTGGTCTACAGAGTGAGTTTCAGGACAGTCAGGGCTACCCAGAGAAACCCTGACTTGAAAACAAACAAAAACCAAACAAAACAAAGACACTGCTTACTTTAATTATTTTCTATTTATTTTCTTCTAATGAATATACTTCACAAGCCTGAAAATGTGATTCAATTGGAATACATACATACATACATGTATACATATATGTGTATGTATATATACATATATGTATGTATATATTATATCCATCCCTCAATAGGGCCAAGAATCTTCCACCAAAACACACATTCAGTAAAAAGAAGCTTGTGTTTTCATACAAAAAAACAAAAACGAAAAAATTAATACTGATAGGACTTGACTCCCTAGTCCTCATTTACTAAGTATGTCTTCCAATCAAGCCTCCTGTATTTAAACATATCATAAGAACAGCCAGGCTTCAAATGAAAACAAATATAGTACCTTAAACTGTCTACTATGTTTAATTGTTTTGACATATCAGCTAAACCTTGAAGAAGCCTAAGCAAATTTACAGGTAACATAGGAGTAAGAGAGAGTTCTTTTAAGATAGAAACATTTTCCAGGCAGGATATGGTGACACATTCCTATAATCCTAGCACTAGGGACTCTGGATGGTCATGAGCTAAGGCCAGCTTGGGCTACATTGTAACACTGTCTAAACACAACAACAAAACAACTGAGCATTTGGTGGTGGAGGTCAGAGGATCATGAGTTCAAGGCCAGCTTGGGCTACATGAGGAAAAAAAATAGCATTTCTATATTATACAATGAAATACTTTTACTAAAAATGGTTACTCACAAATAGAACAGGGTTTTGAAAACTACATGTTTAATTTCCCCTCACATTTACCCCTGTACCTTACAAGTTCTCCTCTACCATTAGTTATTATTATCTTATTTTGTAGGTTTTGTTTGCTTGCTTGCTTGCTTTTGGTGTTCCTGATGAAGCCCTGGGCCACATTCATGCTAAGTATTTGTCTATCACAGAGCTACACCCAGGGTCCTTCAAAGTGTTTTAGAACAATTTGTATAAACAACTCGTATAAGCAACTGCTTTCATTAAAAAGAAAAGGAAAAGGGAAAAAAGCAAGTGGAGATGCAGCTTTGGTGGGAACTGGGTAAAATAAAAAAGCAAGTGAAGATACCAGGTAATTGGTATTGACAGACAGGGTCCCTTTTGTAAAATGAACACACAGAGCTGAGATCAAATAAAGAACAGCCTAGTCCTTGTCACAGGTAGTCAGAGTCTAGGCATCAATAAGTTAAGTCAAAGTCAATTGTAGAGAGGAAAGACAGTTCATTTATTTGTTCAAAGTATGTTTAATTTGGCTTACAACTTGTTTGGGGGGTTACACGTACATTCTTCTTTAAATGCGATTTTTGGTTAACCTCCAGGGTCTAGAGTGGGAAAACTGAACACTGACAGCCTACATGATTGACAGTGCTCTCTTTCAACACAGTATTCAGAGATACCATGTATTAATGGCCTACAGAAGGTTTAAAGCAACAAACAAAATACTATCTGAGGAAGACCAGATTTCTGCACTTCTGCTTCCTATCCACTCAGTCTGGGAAAAGACAGAGTCCAAAGAGAAGCAAAGAAGAATTAAATCATCTTACATATGCAAAATGTTTGATGTTATCTCATTTAATCCAGAAACTTCTGTTAGCAGGTGCACAGTATACAGACACTAGGAAGAAGTGTCAAGTTCAGTAATACTTTTGTTAGGAAGTAGAGAGAACAAGCAAGGCAAAAGGAAACACATTTTGCAATGAGTATGACAAGCAAGATTAATTTAGTTATTTATAACTTCAGAATGTCTTCAGTGTGAAATGACCAACCCATTAAAAGAACCTCAAGTAACTCTCTGCAGGCCCAACCCACTGCAGGAACCAAGTAACACTTGGCAATTTGTTACATATGTTAGAATTAGAGCTAGTTATATAAACTCTGCCAGTATCCACAAAATCCAATAGTTATGTGTGAGACTGTGGTGTTTTTCCCTATTTTCTGTGTGTGGGGGGGGTGGCAGACCATTTACCAGTCTAAAGCTTAGGAGAAAACTTTCAGAGACTGCTACTAGAAAAACAAGCCTACATTTTTGGAAGAAAAGAATGTCTATCCAGTCAGTCACATGCCTGAGATGCAGAGTAAACATGTGGAGTGCCATGGATAAAGACGATGAAAATCTATCAAAGGGGAAAATGAATCTCAGTAGGTCCCACCTGGCTATGCATCAAAAGACAAGACACAAAAACACAGACCTTAATTCCCCACCTCCCCCTGTTCTGCAAGCACCATAGTTATGCACAGCTGTTTGCAATCAACGCTTGGTTAACTCAGATCTGTCCCTACAGTCCTCCCTTTGAGACAAACAGGATATAGTTCTATTATTATGGAGCTGTTATCTTCAGTTTTTTTTTTTAACTTGTAAATAGCAGACAAAGACTTTTACTAAAACTTTGAATGTTTATCTCTTGCTGACCCAACTCACCTATGGCTTCTCACTCATTCCCACCATGCTAACATCACACTACTGTGCAGTTCTGTTGGCCAGGGATCACATACACTTCTCCTGGCAGATTTCCTCTGGCTTCTGAGTAGGGATGAGAGTGGTCCTCTGGACAACAAGCAGATCCTTTCCTGCATTCTGTAACCCAGAACTCACAGCAGCCCTCCTACCTTTGCCTCCCAGGTGCTGGGATCATTTGCAAGAGCCACTTCGAATAAAGAGCCCCCTTTATTCCTTTTGTTTTCAACCTGTCTTATACAGGCTCCCTCCTCAGAGACTATCTGTGAGGAAAGGAGAGGATGGGGCAGAAAGAGTGGTCCTTTCCCTTTTACAATGTATTTCCCTGTTGTACTTAAGCTGGTAAGTGTGCTCATCTCCAAATCTTTCCAGACTCAGGCCTATACTCTATCTTAGTTAGCTGACCTCTCTCTAAGATGAAGGCATTTCCTGGGCCTTCATCGTGAGCACTTCCTTTCTCTTATAACTGAGGCTATCTGTCCTGCCTTCCCTCTGGCTACCGTCATTCATTTCTACCTTCCTGCCAAGCATCAGTCTGGATATCCTGCAGGTCTGAGACATCAGGACCAACACCAAACCCCCTTACTTTTCTCCCCAGGTTCCCTAAACCTCTTGATGTTTCTTTGTTTGCTGTCATCTTCTGGCCACCAACTCTCCATCTTTAAACAGGTTTACCAAGAGAAGAACCAATTTACTAGCCAGGAACCAAGATTTTGCTTCAACTATCTCTCAGATTAGTCCCATGTAATGGTATATAATACTGAACTGTTCTTTTAGTATCCTTACCTCAAGTTTCAGTAAACCCTGTTGCTAGAGAAGTATTTCTGCATAACTTTTGCTCAGGTCTGCCATTCAAGATAACATTTCTCAAATTAATATGCATGTAAATCATATAGTGATCTATTACAATGCAGATGCTTTGTCAGTTAAGTCAGGTGGTACCTGATCTGGAGGTCTAACATGATCTAACATGTTTCCAAGTGATGTTGTTAGGGTAGCGCATGCACTTGCGTGACTGGCATGTGTGCACACACATGACAAAATGGTCTCAGCATAAATTCCAGCCCCGTGCCTCTTGCTGTCTAAAGTCCACTATCCGAATTCTACCCATTCTAAAGAATGGAATCATTCTGTCACAGCAATTTCTTATCTACAAAACTACCTCACCCCTTTTCCACACACAGTGAGACCCACAAAAGCCTTGGATCACCCATGACACTTCATTTTCGCTACGGACCGCTGGACTGCATACTCCCCCCAGGGGCGGGGGCTACCTGCTCAACCTCAGGGCTGCTTTAGTAAGTACCTGCTGCTGGAGGTGTGTTCTCAGGAAAACAAAGTATTTCACTTTATTTACTCCATGTAATTTACTCTGCACAGCTGCTCCAATCATCCAGGAGAGTCCATACATTAGCAAATGTATGAAAAGTGTGTTATTTACTACTTAAAAACTTTTAAATATAAGCATTCAAACGCTGTATGGAGAATTTTAGGACTTAGTCTATTTCTAGTAGCCGATGGGTACATAGATCAGGGTTCTGATACTTGTTATAATTTAGTAGCTACTATGTTATAAACTTAAAACATTTTCTAATTTAGATCTGGCTTTCCCTGTCTTGCTTTACCTAATGATCTTTTTTCATTCCTTTTGTTAAATAGTGCCATTTCTCCACACGGGCTGTCTGAAAAATACTTCATCATTAAAGTGTTTTACATTCCATGCAGACTGTGAAGATTGCTTCAAAACTTGTCTCTTGAATTTGTATGTGTATAAGGCTAAGAAACCCAACTGAAATAAACGATGGTAACCCCCTTTAAATATCATAGAACTGCCCGTATACAAGAGCCTAACCAGAGCGCTTAAACTTTAGTGTGTCCAAGAGCTGTCGGGAGTGCTTGTTCAACAAGCAGATTCTAGATTCTCACCCAGAAAAGGTCTAGTTCAGTGAAACCGGGGCGGAGCCTAGAAAACTGTCCATTAAACCAGCATGCCCCCAGGCAATTCTGATGCAGGTGTTCCAGCAGATCTCAATTAGAGAAACGGAAAATCAAAACCCTGGACTAGAGCCACAACGTACTTGTATTTGAAGGGTTACATGTAGACATCTCTTTTGAAAGCCCTTTCTCAAAACAGCTGTCGCAACGGCAGAACGAGTTACATATTTGGGAGTGGGAGTGTAAAAGGGGCCAGGAGGGTGGCTAAACCCGAAAACAATGAAAGCGGAGAAGTGGACTTTCCTCTCTAAACCGGGCGCTGGGTTCTCCAAGCATCCCTCATCCTCCTTTGAGGATGCTGTTGCCCTCCCACAGACCGGACCAGGCAGGCACTCCAAGCGACTCAGGAAGGTGCGGCGGCTTTCTGCTTGTCTGCAGTCACTCGCATCCCCGCGAGAGGCACCTGGACCCCGGCCCGCCACCTCTCACCTGCCGCGCGGCCGCAGCTCCACGTCGTCGTCCGGCTCCGTCGCGCGTGACTCATGTTCGCCAGCGGCGGCCGGCAGCGCCTCGGCGTCCTCCACGGTCACTTCGGCCGTAGCCACCGCGGGCACTCGCTCGGCCGAAGTCGGGGCGGCCGCGGCCCCCAAGCCGAACGCCGCGTCCGCCGTGGGCGCGGGCAGGCTGCGGGCGCGCGCGGCCGCCGAGATCCCCGCCGCGCAGCCCAGCAGCAACAGCAGCAAAAGCAGCAGCAGCGCGCGCGGCCCGGGCCGGGTGGCGCGCTCCATCAGCGGCCCGCCCCACGCGCGGGCATGGAGACCCGGCCGTCCGCGCCCGCCCGTCCCTCCGCTCGGAGCCTCGGAGCTCCGCGAGCGCGCGCCACGGACCCCGCCGCCTCCCGACTTCGCGCCGCAGCAGCAGAGCTGCCCGGCCACGTCTCAGCCACCGCCACCTGAGTGACAGCCTTGGGCAGACATCGCCCATTGAGCGAGCGTTCCGCGCTTCTGCTCTGCGATTGGCTGCGCGTCCTGCCACTCCGAGCCAGGCGGACGCGTTCCCGGTTGTCAACATCATACCTACCAATCAAATTGTAGTTTTGCGCGTGGAAGCCCGGCCCTTTTCCGGAAGCGATGACCAATGAGAAATGTCCCTTCCCTGAGTCCGCTTAACTGATTGGTGAGCCCTTCCGGTTCCCGAATGCCTTCTTTGGAACAGATTGGCCTGCCCTGTGATCGGCCTCGCCTCTCAAAGCGAGGCGCTGGAGAAGGCTTGGAGATCATTGGTGAAAGGACATGTCTTTCAAAGGCCCGAGATGGCTGCTTCTTGATTGGTTGGAAGCGGCACTTAGTACGTGGCCGATTCTGACTGTGAAGAGGACGGTCCCCAGTGAAAGGGAGAGTGGGAGTGAGTCCCAGGTGGCCGGGAGGCGGCCGACCTTAAAGGGACAGATGCTTTTCCTCTTCCCAAGCCGAATCTACTTTGAAAGAAGAGGGGTGGCGGAAAGTGACTGCACAAGTCGTGTGCCATTAGAAGAGGATGGAAGAGAAAAAGACGAGATTAGGAGTTGTCCAATGAGCGGCCAGCACGGTACTAAGAATTACAGTTACCGCTTTGATAGAGATGACAGTGACCTGTGCAACAGATAACCCAGTGCACCGTAAACGCCTCCTACCTCTTTATAAACGAGGATCCCAGGTCTGCTGCACTCAAGTAATCTGCCCAAGGTGACATAGTCGCAAAGCCGAGACCGCTGATTGGTCTGGCATGGTCTCAGGAGAAATAAAGCTATTAGCGGCCAAAGTGGCGAAGGTCTGAATATTTAGCTAAAGCATCTAAAATTCTCTTAAGGCAGTTAAGAACATGCTGAAGATTTCTGAGCAGGTGTGTGGGACAGTAAGAAATTGCAGCCTTCAGCATTGTATTCAGAACAGCAACCAAGGCGCTGGGATTTTTCAAGATGTTGCCAGTTTGTTTAGGCTGGAGTCCATCTGCACACAAGCACACTCGGTTTCCTCCCAGCTCGGATCCGTGTAAACTCCTTTCTCCCTTTAGTTCTTACCACATTCCTTTGCTAACCTGTGCAACAAATCTCTAAATGCCTTTCTTCCTTCTCCTGTCTCTCTCACACAGTGCAGCCTCAACTCTACCCAAGTTGCTCGGACTCCAGGCTGTTTTTGATGAGTTTCAAGGAGAGTCTTGTTTTCATCCCAGTGGTCTTGGACTCTGGAACTCAGTTTTTCCTCTGTGACATACTTTGCCACTCGACCCTGCTTCCCCATAGAGCAGGATATGACCTTCAAATGACCCGCCTGTTTTGCTCAGGATGAAAACCAAAGACCTGAAGTGCTTACCCTGTATATTAGTTCTCTAGGGTTGTCATAGCAAATCCCACAAAGTATGTATTTTCACACTATTCTAGAGGCTAGAATTCCACCCTCAGGAGCCATCAAGACTGAGTTCTTCTGAGGCCCCTCTTTGGATTGTAGGTGGCCTCTCTATTGCCTCTCCATGTGGACTTCCCACAACTTGTACAGATTCCTTTTCTCTATTTATTTTTAAACATTTTACTTTAAGTTTTTATGTGTACAGTGTTGTGTTGTGCGTGGAGGAGACTATTTCCTTGGAGTTACCTGTCATCTCTGGTAATCTTTCCACCTCTTCCTCTGCACAGAACTCAGAGCCTTGGGGCAGGGGTTTGACGCAGGAGTCCTATTTAGGGCTGAGTGCTCCAAAGCCTCGCACTCCCTGCACTTGTCCAGCTGTGGGTCTCTTCATTAATTACCATCCACGGTAAAAGAAGCTTCTCTGATGAGGCTGGAGCCATGCTCTACTCTATGGGTAGAGCAGTGTGTCATCAGGAGTCATTCTACTGCTATGTACCTGTAGCAGAATAATTGTAGGGTTGATCCTAAGCCTATGACCTATCTGGTCTCAAGTTCTTGGTCACTTCAGCACGTCAGTTATGGGTGTCATCTCATGGGGTGAGCCTTAAAATCCAGTCAAAAAGTAGTTGGCTACTCCCATAATATTTGTGCATATATGGACTCACAGAGACTGTGACGGGCTCAAACCAGACAAAATCCCAGCACTAACAAGGGGAAGAGGACACAAAGTCCCACCCCTAACAAGAAGCTGTTTGTAATTGCTACCGCTAGGGAAAAGAAAGTTAGTTTTTCAATGGAGTCTCACTGGGTCTATGAACCACACTCCAGGCAGGTTCCATGCCTATGAATAGCTACTTGGTTAGGCAAAACTTGTGCTTTTTGTTTTGTTGTGGTGGCTTCTCTCCTACTTTTTTTTCAGTTTGCTTGCCTGCTTTAATTTTTGGTTGTTCCCCCCCACTGCCACCCATTTTTGTTTTTGTGCTAGAGAGACAGAACCTGAAGTTGAGTGAGTAGGGAGGTGAGGAGGAGCTGGGGGAGGGGAAAGGATACCATAAAATACATATTGTATGAAAAATTAATAATTTTAATGTAAAATTTATGTTTAATTATGTGTATTTGTGGGTCTCTGAGTATAGGCTTGTACACGTGAGTTCAGTGCCTGTGGAGGCTGGAAGAAGGCATGAATCCCTTGGAGCTAGGGTTGCAGGGGGTTCTGAGATGCTTGGTGTGAGTGCCAAGAACCAAATTATTGTCCCAAACAAGAGCAATGCATGCTTTTCAGCACTTAGCCATTTCTCAAGACCTTCCTTTTATTCTTGGAAAGGCATCAGTCATACTGGATTAGAGTTCCATACTGGGGCTTCATTTTAACTACTCACCTCCTGGAAGATTTTATCTTCAAATTATATTCTGGGATCTTAGGGGTTAGGATTTCAACATACAGATGGGAAAGGCATAGTTCAGTATATAACATCTGGATACCAACAGATGTGCTCTTTCAGCTCCTACCCACCTTTTTAAACTGGAAACCCTTACAACCTTGTTTCCTATTCTTTTTTCCCCTGCTTTACTTTTCTTAGACTTTAAATGCTACACATACTATTTTTATCTTTATTGCCTGTATAGTTCTACCTGTATGTAAGGCCTTTGATCATTTTCTCTCTGGTGCATTTTGAAGTTCCTAACAAAGTTCAGGAGGGTTAGTGAGCATTTAATAGACATTTACTGGATGAATAAATAAGGTTGGAAAGGAAAGAAACAAGTGAACAAAAAGAGAATGCTGTTGCTATAGATGGAGGAAACTATGGAAGCAACATCTTAGACTGTCTGAGGACACACGAACATCTCCATTCCACATTGAATGGAGAGATTACAAGGCATTCCCGGAGCATAAATTATTTTGGAACATAGAGAAAGTAGATTTAAAAACAAAGCTCAAACAAGTTGACTTGTCATTCACTCAAAAAAGTAATAGGTTATAATAAATTATATGAGGAAGTTGCCAGAAAACCAACATCAGATAAAAAATAATTCTTAACAGCTTGTAACAGCCCATTTAAAATTAGTTGGTGCATATTTTATTGGAGACAGTCTTCATGTAAATTTTTCACAAAGTGATTAGGGCATGAAAAAGGCTACTAATATAAGCTAATGAAGTGGGAGTGCTATCTGTAAATTATGTAAATGTTTTGCTCATGAATTTGTTTCTTTAGAAGTAAGAGCTGGGCATTGGTGGCTCACGTCTTTAATCCCAGCACTGGGGGTGGGGGAGCAGAGGCAGGCGGATCTTGTGCGTTTAAGACCAGCCTGGTCTACAAGAGCTAGTTCCAGGACAGCCTCCAAAGCCACAGAGAAACCCTGTCTCAAAAAAAAGGGAGTATTTTGTGGCACCTGCATGCAGTAATTAATAAGAATGTGACCAAAACAGTTGTAGTCCTTGTCCTTCTCCTTCTGAAGCTTAACAACTATCCAGGTAGGGAGACAGATATTAATGACTATGCATGTGCTTTATTTATTATTTATTTAATTATAAAAACAAAGATAAATGCTCAGATGGATAAGGTACCCGAAAACGAGCAGGGATGGAAAAGGCTAAGCAAAGGAAAATGACAAGCAAATCTTTCCGTTTTGGAAAGAGAAAACAGTCATGACTCAGAAGCAGCTGACTGGACTAATAACTTGAAGGGCAGAAAAGGAAGCCTGCCAGCTTTTCAGTCAGCATTGCATGTCATAGTGACAGATAGAGGCTCTGAACCTGGGTCTGCGTGTCTTGGGGGAGTGAAAGGAAGTGGAGACTAGGCATAACAGCTGGTAAGAGAGTCCAGGCCAGGCAAGACACCTGACACTGAAGCGCCCTGAACCAGGGCTGCTTGGAACAATGAAGATCCGAGACAAGCTTGGTCTAGAGGGTCTCTGAGGTGGATCTGAGATTTAGAAACTGCAAACTCAATCATTTAGAGGAGAGAGAAGAGTCTCTTTGACATCATGTCTGGGTATAAATAACAAGAGCCTTTCAAGCAATGACTGAGTAAGTGGTTTATTTTTCTTCACAGCACAACAGTCCCACAATGATGTGGACTTGTCATCTTTCTCTTCCCTCCTTCCTGAATGACATCCTAAAAGTCGCCTCACAGTGACTTTTGGGATGGTAACTGTTTCATATATAGATGTTTGTTTAAGTTTATGATAATCTAGCAATCGTTTTTCTAAAAGGGTTGTACCATGCAACACGTCCTTAGTGGTGTGAGACTATTCCAATAGTTCTTATCCTTACTAGTGTTTGGTCACTGTTCATCTCTTTGAGTCATTCTTGTGTGTGTGTCACAGTATTTCAATGTTTTTTTCTTTGAAGGCAGGTTAACCTTGACAAATACTCTGTAAATGGCAACCCAGACATCACACTGGCCAGGGACTCAAGAGCACCCACTACAAGGCAATCCATACCCACTGTACCTTCCTACGATCCAGAGACAATGACAGAAACCAAGGAATGGAACATGTACCACCAAAAGCAAGACCAGATATCAACTCCTAGAATCACCTCAATCATTCTTACCCCAGATGCCTAGACATCAGCACAAAAATGCACTAATTAACAGCCAAAACAACATGCTTCCACCAGAACGCAGTAGCTCTACCACGTAGGCCCTGAGAAATGCAGTTATAGCTGAAACACAAGACAAGGACTTTAAGATATGTTCAAGAACATTACTATGTTCCAGGACCTTGAACAGCATATAAATGAATAAATCCCTTAATGGAGTCTGTGAAAATACAGATAGTGGAATGAAATGATGAGAACAGTGTAAGGCATGGAAGTAGAAGTAGAATCATTAAAGAAAACTCAAACTGAGATAAAACCAGAAATGAAAATGTTAGGAAGCCTGTCAAAAGCCTCAGAGATAAACCTCACCAACAGAATACAAGACATGGAAGAGAGACTCTCAGACACTGAAAACAAGGTAAAATAATTGAAAGTCCTCAGACAAAGAAAATGTTAAATTAAAAAAAGAGAAAAAACTTGCCAGGCATTGGTGGCACGTGCCTTTAGTCCCAACATTCAGGAGGCAGAGGCAGGTGGATCTCTGTGAGTTCGAGGCCAGCCTGCTCTACAGAGTGAATTCCAGGACAGCCTCCAAAACAATACAGAGAAACCCTGCCTTGAAAAAAAAAAAGGTATCATAATGTGTGTGTGTGGTGTGTGTGATGTGTGTGTGTGTGAGTGAGGGTGTGTGTGTGTTCCTGTTCATGTGTGCATATTTAGTGTAAAAGGATCGGGGCATTTCTAAGATGTAGCCTAAAGACAAAGCACTTTGTCAATGTGTTGTCACAGGCTAACTTATTCCAAAGGACAGAGTGGCATTCTAAGGGTGTCTCCTTCAGCCCAGTGTGGCTTCAAATTTGACAGGAGATGAACTTGCATTCCTGATTCTCCTGCCTACACCTCCATAATCCTTGGATTATAGGTGTGCACCACCACACCCACATGCAATGTATGGTCTTACACACTCCTTAGGATACAGTGATACATACTAAAGTTGGGGAGATTCACAGTTTGGAATTAATAGTGTGAATTCTGTATAATTCTTTTTTGACGTACTTATAATTTATATATGTGTGTGGCTTTACCATAGATTCTTCCCATCAAAGTGTTGCTGGTATTGCCACCAACACCCTCCCCAATGTCTAAGTTTCTGCTTTATGGTGTTTCTAGAAAACTATTCCTGATGTCATAAGTTCAAGTCAGATGTTTGTGGCTTAATTGCAGCTTGTAACTCTTCACTGTGGTCACTAGTCAGAACCCCTGGACACCAGTCACAAGAAGGAGGCTTCTCTCTACCCGCAGCTTTCAGCCTAGACTTTATTCTCATGCAAGGCATCAAGTGCTATCAGAAGGTTGATGTAATCACGGAGAAAAGGACCTCCCCCCATGTTAAACTCACAGTAAGAGGGTGACTTGGATGGATGGACACCCTGTCTCTTGCCTGCTCATCTGACTCATGCTCCTCTGTTTGAGCATGGCAAGCTTCTTACCTTCCTACCCACACGAATTGGTTTTACCCCACAATAATTTTGTCTGACTATCCACCCTAGAACTCTGTAGCTTGCCAATAAAAGTGTATTCTTCCTTGGGTGTTCGGTGTGTCAGCTGGGGTCTGTGTTCCACAACACGGATCTAGGTCTATCTGCTCATCTCTCATTCTCTAAGGAGTGGGCTTCCTCCATTGTATTCTTCTTACATCAACAGACTTGTGAAAGGGGCACTCCTGACACACATGCATAGCCACACAGGCGTAATTCAAAATTAGCCTTTTACTTACATCATAGCAGCGAATTAAGCATCTCACATAAGTCCTAGCAGTAAGGAAGGAGAGCACCCTCCACACACCATGATGCCTCACTACTGTGTGATGCACACTTTTACAATAAGTATTATTACAGCTAGGGAGAGGATTGTGACACTTACCCAACCCATGGGTAGTTATGCTCCTCGCTCCAAAGTGCTGGTTGTAACCTCTAGTCACTCAAGAAAGCAAGAATTCCAACACAGTTAGCAATCCTTTGAGACCATTTTCCCTTCCCAGCTAGAAACCTACAATTTTCCAGGCATCCCAAGAGAAAACCTTAACTGGAAAAGCCATGTTGTAAACCCTTTGTATAACACTAGGTGTTCCTGGTTTCATGTTATCAGATTCTAATCTCACCCAAGGCACCTCTGGTACTGCCCTATAATCTCAGTTATGGAAGAGGGGAACGGTGGTAGAGGAGTGACCTGTCCCTCAGAGACCCATTGAGGTATGACATTCCAGAAAATTCCAAGAAGCCTAGATGCAATCACCATGAGGACACCTCTTCATTGAGAAGCCCCACCCAGGTTCTCTGGTATGCTCTAATTATTTCCTTGGGCACTGTTTTTTCTGTTTTTCATAAAATTCCAATTCTACTTCACACTGGCTGACTCCAAAGTTGTTTCCTGTGTTAAAATCATGAATGCTGTGTTTGAGTTGAGGCCTAGAAAAGATTAAGGGTCCTACTCACTGAGGGTGACAGTGTAGAACTTTGTCTCTCGACACTGACACAGAATAACTGTCAACTGTCAACTCCTGAATTTACACAGTCCAGTTAAATTCTGGGCCAAAATCTACTATTCCTCCTAAAATGCTCTTTAGACGGGAAATTTGTAGGTGTGTATATGCCATGTATGTGCCCACATGCACTCATGTGTACATGCTCTGCTCCAAAAAAAAAATCAAAAGTTTTGACTATTAAGATTTTCTTTTTTAAAAAACTTGTATTTGTTTTTGTTTATATGTATGAGTATTTGCCTATAGGTATGCATGTGTATATGGTGCCCATAGAATCCAGTAGAGGGTGTCAGATCCCCTAGAACTGGAGTTAGAGACAGTTATGAGAAGTCATGTGGGTGTTGGGAACCAAACCCAGGCCCTCTGCAAGAGCAGGGAGGGAGTGCTCTTAACCACTGAGCAATCTCTCTAAACCCTAGTCTCTGAGGTTTTTCCTAGTTTAAATTATTCTACAGAAAGAGGGTGATTTCTCTACCTGATTTATAGCAGAGCCTCCTATCTTGAGGTACCAGAACTTCACACTGTACTGACAGACTTTCTTTAGTTAACTTTCCTTGTAATAAAACACGAGAGGGTCTAAAATGACTAAAACTGCAGCCTAGACAGCACTAATTGGGCTCAGCGGTTTAAAAAAAAAATGAAGGACATGAAGTGAGGAGGAAGACATGGAGGTGAATGTGATCAAAATACATTGTATGATATTCTGAAAGAACAAATAATAAGAAAAAAACACACGTAGCAGCAACAACAAAAATGCAGCCAGGTGCTGGGACCCTGAAACAGCACAAATACTGAAATGTGCACAGCTCTGAGGGTGCCCAAGGAAGCCTGCCCAGATCCTCATTGCTTTGATTTTGCACCTGAAGAAGTGAAGGGAAAGGGCATGCCTTCAGGAAGAAATGGAGGTGATGTGGAGGAGAGTGCCATCCTTGGAATTAGTGGGAGACTCGCTGTGTGCTCAGGGTCCATCTGCCTCTCCTCGCTGGCTCTCACAGTGTATTGTTGGGGTCTTACCAGACACCATTTCTGATCTCTTACACTAGGATTCTGAGAGTCCACTTTCATCAGGCATATGCTGAGGTCACTCACTTCTTCCAGGCTGTATCAGTGGTCACTTGTATCAGGAATGGTCTCCTATTCCATATTTCTACAATGTTCCTCCTCTTTTCTTTATAGGGAAGGTTTACACCGTTTTACTATCAGAAAAATCAGAACAACTAGGTGGCAATAAGTGACCAGGGCTCAGTCCTTCTTGCTGCTCTTGCAGAGGACCTGGGTCCAGTTTTTAGCACCTACATAGGGCAGCATACAGGTATCTTCTAACTCCAGCTGCAGGAAATCCAATGCCTCCTTCTGTCTCGTGGACACCTGAACATATGTGGCACACAGATACAGACACACACATATTTTTTTTTAATTCTAAAAAAAGTTAAGTAACATAAATGCCAAATATCACTTTATATGCCAAATACTGTACAAATACAGTGTTTCTCATACAAGGATCATCAGTAAGCCACTGCTAATACTCTGCGAGAATGGGACGAGATGATTAGGGCTTTGATGTTTTCATTTATATGATAACCTTTTAGTGTATATCATAGGATCATCTGGTTAACTCTTTCTGGGCATCCAAGGGTCCAACCCTGCGCTTTGTGTCTATACAACTGACAACAAAGCAATGCTATTTGAATTGTCAGAGGCAACTAAGGAAAAAGAGCTTTGTTCTTACACTGAAAAGGTGTATTCCTTCTAAATAACTGCCAAAATGCTGGCGACCTCCAAGAGCAAGCTCTCCACAGTGGTTCGAAACAAGACAAAAGCGCTGCGAGAATGGAATACTCACACAGCATGTGGCTCTGTGAGTGAGCCAGGCAGAAAACAGCCAATGTACCCGCTGACAGCGTTGTGTACTCAGCATAGCGCTGGAGTTTCATTAACTTATCACCCGTTGGGCATCTGCTTCCAGCTCCAACAGAGTACTTGGCTCTAGAACAAATCTCTTACTGATTTTGTCTGCCGATTATGTTAAAACAGCAGCAGCAACTCTTTGAAGGCAACAGGCAAGAACTAAGGCATCCGGGACTTGATGGAGTAAAGATGAAGAGAGAGAAACCCATTACATCAAGGTAACTGCCTGCTTCCATTATGCTCCTCCTCCGGACACTTGCTGAGTTATAAGGGAGAATCTTGAGGCCTGAGGAAACTTTTAGCTTAGAGAGATTTTTAGAGTCTCAAGAGGCAAAAGAAACAGAACGTAGAGTTGAGAGCTAGCCTGGGAGCCAGGATTGGAGGGTTAGGAGAGCAGCAACATATCAAACACTGAGAATCGAGGCTGACGTTGTGCCCTTTTGGTCTATCAGATGGTTTACTGGTGCCCAAGCCAACAAGCAAGAGATCAAAACTCCAAGCAGCTGGAGGCAGAAAAACACTAACAGCACTAACTCCCATTGTAGTGAGGAGTTGAAAATGCAGGCCTGGTCCAGGACTGCAGCTCTGATGAGCACCCCCAGCTTTGCTGAGACCCCTGAAGGACTTCAGACAGCAGTAAGGGCAACCGGGAAATACGTTGATCTCAGAAACTCTTAACAGCCTCAGAGAGCCAAATTCCCTAACTGTATCAGGGAAACAAACAAACAAACAAACATCTCCTAGAAAAGGAAACACCACACAGAATGTTCACAATTTACATAAACTGTTGCTAAAATGTGAGCCAATGGGATCACATTGATAGCTGATCCAGTAACAGAAATCAAAAGAAAACAAAAATGACAAAAATAGACGAAACTTAACTCCCTTACACACAGCTGAGGAAGTGAAATTGTGAAGATATTTTGGAAAACACTTTGGTTACTTCTCAAAGATGTCATGTGTAGAGTTATCACATAATCCAATAATCTTTTTGCTATGTAATACCCCAGAGATATAAATGTTTATCTACACAAACGTTCACAACAACATTATTTTGATTTTCTGTGGTTTCTCTTGCATTCGATTTATAGTTTTCATTCCACAATAAACAGAGGACATTTAGCTGTTTAACTCTTCTTATATTCATTATGAGTTGTTTTGAGTCCTAAAATGTCATCTATTTTAGAGAAACCTATGGACTACTGAGAAGAATGCATGTTCTGTTGGGCCAATTTGATTGTAACCTTGATATTTCTTTGTTGATGTTTGAATAACCCATCTATTGATGCAACTGGGATATTGAAGTTACTTACAATTATTTTGTTGAAGTCAGTATGTGTATTTATTTCCATTGTATTTACTCTGTGAAATTGGAAGTATAGCTGCTTGACTCATGTGTTTACTACTGTAATATATTCTTTATGGGTTGGCCCCTTCGTCAATGTTTAGTGACTTCCTTTCTCTTGGCTGACTAATTTGTCTTGATGCCCGTCTTGTCAGACATGAGTGCAGCTGCAGCTGCTTACCCCTCGTTTCCATTTGCTTGGACTGTCTGCTTCTGTCTTTTCACCTTGAAGACTCTGCTCATCTCTGCTACTCATGTGTGTTTCTTACAGGCAATAAAAAGAAAAGATCCTTTTTAGGTAGACAGTGATGTGCATGCCTTTTAATTCCATCACGCTGGAGGCAGAGGCAGGCAGATCTCTGAGCTCAAAGCCAGCCTGGTCTACAGAGTTACTTCTAGGACAGTCAAGGCCACACAAAGAAACCCTGTCTAAAAAAAAAAAAAAAAGAAAAAACAAACCAAAGAAAGTTCCTTTTAAAATCCAATCTGCTATGGATTTTTATTGGAGAACTGAGATCATTAGTGCTCAGCGGCGAATATGGGAAGTTGTCTGTTAGTTCCTGGAATGTTTGTCACTCTCCTGTTCTGGTGAGTCCATTCTGTCTTGTGGCCTTGGAGTTGTGCTTATTGTCTTCTTCAGAGTATAGGATTCCTTCAAGTACCTTCTGGAGTGCTGACTTAGGGTCACAAAGTCCATTGGTTTGTATTTATCACGGCAATTTTTTGATTTGTTTTTCCTTCAATTATAAATGGTAGTTCTTCTGGACATAGCAATCTGGGTTTGCAGTTATTGTCTGAAATACTCTATTCCTACCATCCCTTGCTCTCTTGGATTTTACAGTGGTGTGTGTGTGTGAGTGTGTGTGTGTGTGTGTGTGTGTGTGTGTGTGTGTGTGTGTGTGTGTGTTAGAAATCTACTATTTTTCTTCTGGGTTTCCCCTTGTATGTGACTTGATACTCTCTGTTGAAGTTTTCAACTTTATTTTATACGTTTCTATTTTGATTATAGTATGACATGGGAATATTCTTTTCTGGTTTTATCCATTTTGGTGTTCTACATTCCTCCTATGATTGGATAGCCATCTCTTTCCCTAGACTCAGAAATTTTAATTGTGATTTTATTGAAATTATTTTCTATGCCTTTAGCTTATATTTCTCATTCTTCTATGTCAATGGTTCATAAAATGAGCCCCAAGGAGCTGGGCAGTGGTGGTGCATGTGTTTAATCCCAGCACTTGGGAGACAGAGGGAGGTGAATCTCTGTGAGTTCAAGGCTAGCCTGGTCTACAAAGTGAGTTCCAGGACAGGCAAGGATATACAGAGTAACCTTGTCTTGAAAAACAAAACAAAAAAACCCACACCCCAATAAAGCCAAAGACCAAAAACAAAAAGTAAAATAAAACTCTCCAGGAACTGGAGTTACAGGTGGTTGTGAGCTGCCGGACATGGGTGTTAGGTGTCCTCTAGAAGAACAGCAAGTACTCTTAACCAGTCACCCACTTTTCTGGTCACTGTTCATACTTTCTTATTACTTTATATTTGTCATTGTCTACCTTACTTATCTTGAGCCATTGAGTTTATTTTTATTTTAACTTTTTTGTGACTTATTGAGATTTTGTTTTAAAGTCTGATTTTTTTCATTATTTCTCATCTCTTTATTGAAATTCTCTTCCATATTCCATGCTGGTTTCCTTATTTCAGTTAGCTTTTTATTTATAATCCTTTGGAATTCATTCATTTCCCTTTTGTTCTTTTCTTTTTTGGGAGGAGGGAGCTTGGTTTTTTGAGAAACGGTTTCTCTGTATAGCCCTGGCTGTCCTAGAATTTGATTTGTAGACCAGTTTGGCCTCAACCTCATAGAGATCTGCCTGCCTCCACCTCACAAGAGCTGGAATTAAAGACATGTGCCACTATGGCCCATCTAATTCACTTCCTTACTGTGTTGAATATTCTCTTTTTTTCATTATACATATTTTTTTTTTAGAAAAGAGCTTGCTTCACATGTCAATCCCTCTCCCTCTCCTCCTCCTGTGCAATTTGAGCTTTAGTAATGTTTCTTTCATGAATGTGGGTGCCTTTGTATTTGGGGCATAGATGTTCAGAATTGAGACTTCATCTTTCCTGTGTGGGTAGGTCCTCTCAATGCCAGTAGCAGTCCCCAGAAGATTGAGGAAGCAAGAGATGGGTGGGGCCCTAGGAGGACCCAAGCTCACCTGAAGCTGGGTGCGCTGGGGGTGGGATCTGGAAAGACTCATGTCTTTCCTGTGTGGGCGGGTCCACTCAATGCCTGAAGGGGGGCAGGGAGTGTTTGCCTGGGAAGATTGAGGGAATGGGTGATGGGCAGGGGAGGGGTCCCAGGAGGACCCAAGCTTACCTGAAGCTGGGCACGCCGGGGGTGGGGTCTGAAAGGACTCGTGTTGAATATTCTTATAATCATTTTTTTCAACCTTTGGGATTTTATCTAATGCAGCCTCATTGCTATGGAACTGATAATTTTTGGAGTAGTTGCCTTAAGTTTCAGTTTTCTTGCATTCCTTCAATGAGCCATGCACATCTGGCTGTGTGGTTTTGGTTGAAATGATTTAATCATCTACATTCTCTCAGTTGAAGTATTTGCACTGTTTAAGTGGGACTAGGTTGAGGTAGGAGTGAGGTATAAATCTTTCTTCCTGGGCTGAAGATGCAGCTCAGTAGCTAAGCCCACAGACCAAGTGCTCAGGCATCAGACACACTCTCCTCTGGGCATCACTGCAAGAACAGAAAAATTGCTGGGCGTTGGTGGCGCACGCCTTTAATCCCAGCACTTGGGAGGCAGAGGCAGGCGGATCTCTGTGAGTTCGAGGCCAGCCTGGTCTACAAGAGCTAGTTCCAGGATAGCCTCCAAAGCCACAGAGAAACCCTGTCTCAAAAAACCAAAAAAAAAAAAAAGAACGGAAAAATTGACTTCAAAAGCAACTCTAGCTAGTGGGTAGACCTACTGTGAAAATACAGTAATAGAGGCTGGCATGGTGGCACTCCCCTTTAATTCCAGCACTAAGAAGGCAGAGGCAATTCTGTGAGTTCAAGGTCAGCCTGGGGCTATGTAGTAAGTTCCCGGACTACGTAGAGAGATCCTGTCTAAAAAAGAAAGAAAAGAAAAGTAAGATATTTGTTGCTCAGTGTAGAAATCAGGGAAAAAAAATCTGAGTAAGACTACCCATTAGTATTAGATCAGCAGAGAAAAAAATAAAAATGGGAAACATAAATAGAAAAAAAGGAGCAATAAAGTCGAGAGGAGACAATGCAGCTCTGGTCAAAGAGAAAGAAGTAAAGAAATGCCCAACCAACATTCAAGAGGCCATCAGAGAGATTCCCAGGCCCAAGCCCATCCTTTGGGGGAGGCATCATAAAGAGAGAGAGAGAGAGAGAGAGAGAGAGAGAGGGAGGGAGGGAGGGAGGGAGGGAGGGAGGGAGGGAGGGAGGGAGGGAGGGAGGGAGGGAGGGAGGGAGAGAGGGAGAAGCAAGAGAGGAAAAGAGAGCGCTCAGCACAGGACAAAATGGCCCACAACATTAAATTAGATATTGAATAGTGTCTGTCTGTATGCTGGCCCTCACCTGAGCACAGGTGCAGATCCTGTCTCTGTGTCTCTGTGTCATCTTGCTTTTTCTTCTCTGTTTATGTTGGAGCCTTCTGACCAGAGTAAAGCCTTTGTGGTATTTCATTTCCTGTGTTGACCTTTGCTTGTTTGCTCGGCAACCATAGGGTATCATTTGTGTGCTGGGCCTTAGGAATTGTAACCAAAGAAGTCTCTGGATACTAGAAGGGCTGCCAGGAAGCTCTCTACTTTCTACCCTGGACACCAGCATCTTTAAACACTTGGTACTGCCCTTTCCTCTTCCAGAAAACTAGTAAGTCTAAGTCTGATCTATAGTTCAGCCAGATAGTCTGTGTGTCAGCACTCAGTGAACAGTTCCTTGACACATGTCCCATCACAAGATAGACAGGAGGCACCTTTACCTCTAGAGCCACCTAGCCAATTACTCAGCAATGGTCCTTTAAAAACAGCTTCTGTATGTTTCTCTGGTCAGAGGCTGAGAAGAGATGATTTCCTGATGTGTGTATTATGTATGGACCCAAAGAGTACTGTCTGGATGAACTGTAAATTTACTCAGTGATATGTCCAGTGTGTAGGGGTACATTTTGAATCTCTGTTTGGTTTTGCCTTCGGTCTCTGCCAGCATATACCACTGCCATGGGCTCTCTGGGTCTGTGCCTCCCTCCCTCTCCACTCCCTCCCTCCCCCCTTCCTGTTCCCTCCCTCCCTCTCTTCCTCCCTTTGCCCCCCACCCCACCCCACTTTGCTCTGCTCTATAAATCTGGTACTGAAAGCAGAGTGCAGATGTTCAGCTTTCTATCTGAAGCTTGCACTCACTTTGCACAAGGAGCTGAGCCCTCTCTGAAGGACTCAGGACTGTCTCTGTCTACTTTGCTACACATAACCATGTTTTCCCACAGTCCCCTAGCTCACAGCATAGCGTCTCCTAGTTTTCTCCTCAGAGATTCTAGCAGGCCATCTGCCACCCTCAGGTCACCCTCTCCTGTGTGTGTGTGTGTGTGTGTGTGTGTGTGTGTGTGTGTGTGTTTTGCTGAAGCTCAGAGTCAGAACCTTGAGCTTGTTGGGCAGACAGGTTCTATGCCACCGGACTGCACCCCTAGCCCTTGCTTCGTACATTCATTCTTTAACAATATTTATATGCTTACAGCGCAGTTGACGGGTTAGGAACTGGCATTTCAATTCAGAAAGTATTCTCATCCTTGGGGACACACGAAAGAGACGTTGGTACATGAAGGAACACCCCACTTGCATTTCCTTAGGTATTATGTATAGCTCACACAATCTTTGTGAAAAGATAGGATGAAGAAAAATAGGGTGCAGAGGCACACCCTAACTGGAGGGACTTCCAAGATTTTCAGTGTTCGAGTAACCTGTCATAACCTGGGGCGGTGAAGCCAGCTCCTCTGGAGACCGCAGCCTTGGATTCACTTGTTCTGCAGTCTTTGGAGAGTGCTGACTCAGCACTAACACTCTTGCAGCATTTCCAGATAAGTCCGGGAGAGCACCGGAGAGCACCGGATACAAGCGAACACATTTGGTGTCTTTTTTAACTCCCCCCAAGTTGGCAAAAAGCAGAACATTTTCTGTAGGTTTTTTTTTATTTACCTTCACATCCTTTCTCAACTCATTCTGTCTACACCAAACCCACACTCCTCATATATTTTTAGGTTAAAAATAAAGTGGAGCCCTCATGGTGTCTTTCCAGAAGGCTTCCTTGCGCTGGCCCCACCTACCAATGGTAGCTCCTTTCTTGGCTTCCATACAACCCCACTCATCTCTAGCAAGCACTTACCATGAGGCTTTGGCTCACCTGTTTAATGACCCGCTTCCTCTAAGACTGTGACTTCCTTAAGGCAGGTGCTGTGCCTTCATAACTGGTCCCTGGGGCCTGCCTTGCAGGAGGCCAAGGCACTTCCATCTGTTCCTCTCCCCCTGAGTTCTCTGCCTTTAATACTCTTCCACTCAGCCAGAAGCTAACCCCATAACATCACATCCGTTCTCAGAGAACCAAAGAAGGCTTCTTCCCTGCAGTCAATTGGCATGCCTTACTGAGTAAGCCATGCACAGCACTGCAACAGTATGAGAAAATATGGGCTCCCACAAGACATGACTGTCACATCTGTCTCAGGAAGGCTGATGGTCAAGGTGGTGGCTGAAGGGCTTTGTTCAGCTGAGAGCTGTGGTCTTCTGGAATACCAAGTAAAGAAAGTGGGAGAGATCAGAGCTGCATGTAGGGCTTGAAAGCAAAGCATTAACTGGGAAATGAAATTCAAGGAAGGCAGAAATCGACACTATGGGTGACAGTGGGGAGGAGACAGCATTATAAAGCATAGAACTTAAAACACAACTGGCTATATGTGCAGAAAGGAAGGAGACGGGGAGGGGAATATGAAATTGGACTGAAGAACAATTTAAACTCTTACATTTTTATTAATGTATAGGTGAGTCTACTCAATGTCCCACTCAGTGTCAGTCCTGATGAACTTAAGGGAGAAATGACATCCTCTTTAATCTTTTATGGGGTGAGATTCAGTCTTGGCTGTACTTGGATTTTGAAGAAGGCTTTATAAAATGCCAATGCCTGGACCCCACTCCTACAGAGTCTGATGGAGTTAATTTCTTCCTGAGCCTTCCTATAAAAGTTGAACTAAGGCAAATATTTATGGTTTTCACACAAATTTGTAGAATGTTAAAAAAACCATTTTTCATTACCCTCACCTTTTAAAAATTAAGACTGAGTGATTTTTTTCTTTTTCTTTCTTTCTTTCCTCTTTTTCTTTTTTGTTTGTTTGTTTGGTTTGTTTTGTTTTCAAGACAGGGTTTCTCTGTGTGGCATTGGTTGTCCCAGAATTCCCTCTGTAGATCAGGCTGGTCTCAAACTCACAGAGATCTGCCTGTCTCTGCCCCTCGAGTTCTGGAATTCAAGATATGTACCACAACTGTCTGGCTAAGATTAAGTGCTTTAACTCCTATGTTAAATGCTAAATATAAATTTACTCTTAGAGTAAGAAAGATTTCTTCAAGAAACCAATACACAAGGAGGCTTAGGGATAACCTACCTGAAAAAAAAAGAAAGACAGAAAAACAAAGAAAGTGAGTTGATGGGGTCTGGAGAGATGCATCAGAGGTTAAGAGCAATAGCTGCTCTTCTAGAGAATCATGGTTCAACTCCCAGAACCCAAATGTCAGCTCACAACTGTCTATAACTCCGGTTCTAGGGGATCTGGCACCCTCACACAGACATACATACAGGCAAAACACCAATGCACATAAAATAAAAATGAGTAAATGATTTTTTTTAAAAAGAAAGGAAGTGAGTTGGTTTGCAAAGACTAGAAGAGTCACACATAAAGAACTCAGGTTCCGGAACTAGAAAGAAGGTTCAGCACGTGTAGTGGCTTGGAAGAAAATGGCCCCTAAAGGAAGTGGATTAGAAGGTGTGGCCTTGTTGGAGTAGGTGTGGTCTTATTGGAGGAAGTGTTTCATTGTGAAGGCAGGTTTCGAGGTCTCATATATGCTCAAGCCATGCCTAGTGAGACAATTCACTTCCTGTTGCCTACATAAGATGTAGAACTCTCAGCTATCTCTCCAGCAACATGTCTGCCTGCTGTACCTCTCAAGTGTAACCTACCCAAGTAAATGTTTTGCTTTATAAGAGTTGCTGTCGTCATGGTGTCTCTTCACAGCAATAGAAATCCTCACTATGACAGCAGTTAAAAGTGTTTTCTGCTCTTGCAAAGGCCTATGTTTGATTCCCAACACTCACTTCAGCAGCCTTGTAACTCCAGTTCCAGGGGATCTGATATCTAGTGCCCTCTTCTGGCCTCCATAGCCACCGAACTAACACACACACACACACACACACACACACACTCCTAAAAATAAAATATTAACAATTTTTTTAAAAATTCGGATCTAAACTATGGAGATTTACTGTGTGCAATAATAGAAATAGGTTAGTGAAACCTGTAATTGTATAATGATATTCCAAAAATATGAATGTTTAAAAGCATCTAGAAGACTTCATTAGTTTTAAAACTGGGGGAGAGGGTTGCTAATCAAGCACAAAATGTCACTGAGCAATCAAATATAATGAGAGAAGTGTCTCTTTATAGACTATTCTAGCAAATAGATATGAATTATAGGATATTGTTACTCTGTACCCCTCATGCATGAGAGGACGGGAGGCTAGTGCTGAGGCAGCAGAATCATAGTCAAGAAACAGCCCAGTGTGACAAGTCTCAAGGTACACAGCACTACTTTTATGAAGTCATCTTTTTGACCAGGAAGAACAATGATAGCAAATATAGCCACCACTCAAGCTGCCTATAGACAGAACTATCAGATCTTGGGAAATACATGGAACAGAAGTATATTGAACAATTTTTCTAGTTTGCTGTCTGTTGCTAAGATAAAACACTGACAAAAAGGAACTTAGGAGATGTCTTAGTTTGGATTTCTATCACTGAGAAGAGACACCATGAACACAGCCCACCCCACAGTAACACACGTCCTTTAACAAGGCCACACCTACTCTAACAAAGCCACACCTCCTAACAGTGTCACTTCCTATAGGCCAAGCAATCAAACACATGAGACTATGGGGGCCATTCCTATTCAAACCACCACAGGAGGAAAGGATTTATTTCATTTTACACTTTACCATCCATCATTGAGGGAAGCCAAGGCAGGAACTCAAGGCAGAAACCTGGAGACAGGAAGTGAAGCAGGGACCACTGAGAAAGGAGGAACACTACTTACTGGCTTGCTTTCCATGGCTTGCTCAGCAGGCCTTCTTATAAAACCCAGGACCATCTTCCCAGAGGTGACACTGCCCATCATAGACACAGCCCTCCTACATCAATCACTAACCAAGACAACCCCCCATAGACATGCCCACAGGTAAATCTGTAGGCAGTTCTTCAGTTGAGGATTCCCAGGTGACTCTAGCTTGTTTTGTTTTTATTTTTGTTTTGTTTGTTGCTTTTTTTTTCCAGCAGGGTTTTTCTGTGAAACCTTGGCTATCCTGGAACTTGTTCTTGTAGACCAGGCTGGCCTCCAACTCAGATATCTGCCCACCTCTGCCTCCCAAGTGCTGGGATTAAAGGTGGGTACCACCAACATTGGTTGCTCTAGCTTGCTTTGAATTGACAAAAACTAACCAATATACCATTCTTCAGGAATGCTTAAACAAAACCTAGCCTATAGGAAACAAATGATGGGTAAAAGGGAGATAGTGCATTCATTCATCTGTGAAAAAGTGTTGACATACCGACCTGGTGCTGCTCCCTCACAAAAGCTTTCTTTCAAAGTTGGTCCCTGCATGATTTTAGGAAAGCTCCCTTCAAAATTCCCTGCCTGATGAAAATTGCCTTGGTGCTTAACCTGCTGTGAAGTGACATTTATGGTGACATCTGCTTTTATTCTGGAAACCCAAAATTATGGTATGTGCAGACAATGGGCACCCATAGGACTGGCTTCCAATACATACTTTGGACACTGAACATTTGATGAGCTTCCCTGCATGACAACATTCTACACTCTGTCACAGTCTGATATTGGAATAACTAGTGTGTCCTGTGTGTCCTTATTGGGAGAGGGCTCTTGCAGCTTGCACCTGGCTTACTCTGGCCATGACCCCCCCCCCATATACTTATTTCCCTTTGCTGACTTTTCGTTTTTTGTCTACCTTGTGGTAGACACTCCCACCCCTCACTACCCCTTCACCACCACCCCCACACTCCCGCTCATATAGCTGAATGCTCTGTGGAACTGTTTGGAAAGGATTAGGAGGTGTGGTCTTGTTGGAGGATGTATGTTATTGGGGGCAGGCATTGAGTTTTCAAAAGCCCATATCATTCCTAGTGTTTCTCTATGCTCCTTGCTTGTGGGTCAAGATGCAAACTCTCAGCTACTGCTCCAGTGCCATGCCTGCCAGCCTGATGCCTTGCTCTCTGCCATGATGATAAGGAACTCTAACTCTCAGAAACTATAAACCCAAAATCAACTGTCTTCTGTGAGTTGCCTTGTTTTTTTTTCTTTTTTTATCACAGCACACAACAGTAACTAAGTCATACATTTTTAAAAACTTTATACATGTGTATGTGTATGTGTATGTGCAGAGGCCAGAGGACATCTGGTATCCTGCTCTATCACACTCTATCTCTCTGAGTTCAAGGCCACCCAGGGATGCATGAGATTGAATCAGTCTATAAAGAGTAACAGATCACATGCCTTTAATCCCAGCACTAGAGGGGCATAAAAGATAGAAGCAGGGTCTTCAGTATTCAACAGAAGGCACTGATTCTCCAGCCACGCTGAGGGTAGGAGCATCCATTCTCCAGCCACGCTGAGGATAGGAACATTCATTCTCCAGCCATGCTGAGGAGAGGCAGCCGTTTGAGGCTTGGAGAAGAGTTCATGTGTGGATCAGCCCTTTCAGCCTGAGCTGGAAGTGAGAGCAAAGTTGCTTTACTTTTCTGAACTTTGGCTTGCGCCCCAATCTCAGTCTCTGGGTCTTTTATTTATTCTTGTTACCCCCCATGCCTTTTGGCAAGCTGGAGGAGGTGATTTCAATCAGGGGACAACAGGACTTTCTTTCAGGTGGGTCTTAGTTCTGTGGCTGGTGATAGTTATGGAATTCTGGGAAAATTTTCTGTGAGGCTTCGGGGAATGTTAGTCAAGACTCCTGTGGTGAGCCACATAAACCAACTCGTTCCATTTTTAGAGAAAGGATTTTAAAAGGCTGTTGCAAGGATGTGGATATCTCACAGAATTAAAGGGAAAACACCATGGCTTGGATGTGACATGCTTTCTCAAGGACCCCTGAGTGGAAGCCCAACTCCCAGCACGGTGCTATGGAAATGGTGGAACTTTCAAAGGTCCTCTAAAAACATTTCATCTATTTACTTTTATTCTATGTATATGTGTATTGCCTCCGTGTCGGTCTATCTACTATCAGCGTGCAGTGCCTGGGAGGCAAGAGGACCCTTGGAGATGGAGTTATAGATCGCCGTGGGCCTCCATGCAGGTGCCAGGAATCGAACCCAGGTCTTCTACTCTTGAAGAGCACCCAAGTCTCTTAATTGCTGAGCCATCTCTCCATTCTCAAGCAGTAAGAGGATTTTAAAGTTGTAATTGTCACTGCTCTCAAACAAGAGTAGAGGAGTTATTTCCCACAAGAGTGAATTGTTACAAAAGTCTGGGCCTGACCCCTGAGGGCATCATGGTAGCACTCTCTTGTGTGCTCTCCCACCAACACAATGGCCTCAAGGGAACTGAGCAGACACTAGTGCCATGCCCTTGAACCCTCAGAACTGTGAGCTTGCATACTGTTTTTCTTTATAAATTATTTAGTTGCAGACAATTACTACGGTAACAGAAAAAAAAGATACCAACACTAAATAGAAAGTACAGGAACCAGGTCACGTTTGAGGGACTCTAGGAAGCAGGAACGAGTAAACAGTCTCTTCAGAGATTCCCCAGAGAGGGAATAGACCTAGCTTGGGTTATAGGTGTATTCTGAACAAGGGAAGGGCAAGGCCCCTTCATCCTATTCCTCTCATGACCACATGCAGAGGGTAAAGGAGGGACGTGTTCCTACAGGAAAATCGTGAGATGATGACTATGTCAGATAAAAGGGTTGGAGAGATGGCTCAGTGGTGAAGAGCACTGACTGCTCTTCCATAGTCTGGGAGTCAATTTTCAGCACCCGCAAGGCAACTCACAGCTGGCTGTAACTCTAGTTCTGGGGGAGCAGATGCGGTCTGCTGGCCTCTGTGGGTACCAGGCAGCCATGTGATACACAGACATACATGCAGGGAAAGCAGCCATGTATAGAAAATAAAATAACAACTTCTTAAGGCAAATGATAGATGTCCTTAATGATAGAACTTCCAGGATCACTGGTCAGGATAACCTGTACCACTGATTTTTTTTTTCCTGGTTGGTATAGCCTGGGAAACAAGGGTTATGCTAGACAAATCCTTGACATACAATTGTCTTCTCTTTCCTGTCCAAAGAAGATTTCAAATGCCCTGGATAGTGTGTTTGTGTGTGGTGTATCTCTCTCCCATATATATAATATATAAAGTTATTATATATAAGTCATATGTAATTCATATAACATTTAAATATACATTATATAAACATAAAATTAGTATAACATATGAAATTATTATTAGTCTCACTCATATACTCTGACTGACCTTGAATCCACTATGCAGCTGTTGGTTACCTTGAACTTCTGACCCTTCTGCTTCTACCTCCAGAGGGCTGGGATTGCTCCCGGCACCACCTGGTTTATGTGATACTGGGGATCAAACCTCCCTTTGGGTGAGAGTTGTCTTGTGGCATGGCCCACATCCTGTTCCAGGAAGAAGGAGTAGATGACATGGGGGTTCCAGGTTCTCATCCACCACCTGTCACTTAGTAGACACTCATTAAATATTTGATGATATAAAAAATGGTAGGTAAACAAATGCATGGCTAGTAGGAAGGGTATTGGCTGGACTTTTTCTGGAGTGAGAATCAAGGGCCTCCACCCTTCTCTAACACTGAGTATAGAAAGTCCAGGAAAAGAGCCAGTTTAGTAAAGCACCTCAGTCCCAGCCAGAGGGAAGTGGCCAACGGAAGGCTGAGCTGACACGGACGACCTCCCAGTCTGTGTAGAGAAAACACAGACTGTACTTTGCACTGATCTTGTACACAGATCCCCACACCTTGCTGTCCTTAGCAGTCTGCAGCTCCGGGACTCCCCTTGTCGCCCACCTGGCAGCTTTCCTTGACTCAGAAGCAGGAAATGTGCGCTGCCCATCCACTCTCCTGATTGGCTTAGGAGTTTGTGTTTTCAGCGTGGTGACAGTCACCTGACGCGCAGCACCGCTTTCCTCCTACAGAGCCTGAGATGTGTTTTTCTGGAATGCCTGAGGGCGGGGCTGTGGCTGCTGCTCCTGGGTGGGGCTGGAAACCGCTGCTTTTATCCGGGTGAGGACAGGCGGAGCTGGGGAAGCGAGACCAGAGAGAGACAGAAGGTGGTATATCCCCCTTGGTCACTTCCCTGATAGCCACCTCTCTTTGCTAGCTTGGAGGTTGGAAACTGCTGTTTAATAGCGAAACTGTACTTCTAGAACTGAAAAGAAGGCAAAAGACAGGTATTTTCATACACGGTGCTGGCCTCCCACATTCCCCAGAACTGTGAAAGTTCTGGTGCTGAGGACCAGCTCGACCAGGAGGGTTAAAACCTGTAACGGTTCTTTTTCCGTGGGAAGAGGCTCTTCTCTGGGGGGAAAGTTTTATTGGGGGAAGGGAGTAGGGGAAAGGGAAGGGAGAGAGGGGAGAGAGAAAGACAGACAGGGAGATAGAGAGGAAGAGAGAGGCAGGCAAAGAGAGAGCAGGTGTGCGGGGAACTTGTCTCTCAAAGGGACCTTTTGCACCTGCCTGGTACAGAGTCAGGGTGTTGCTTGCTATGCACACAGGGGTGACACATTCTGCCAGGCCCCCAAGGGGCGGGGCCAAGTGTGCCTAGATGATAACATCTTTGTGTGGCATAAGCTTCTCGCACTGTAAGACTCTCACAGACCCAACAGCCCTTTGTCATATACACCAAAACAGGATATCTGGGCAGAAGGTGTTCAGTGCCTCAGCAAAGCCACAAAAGTTTCCTTTCAGTGAAAGACAGACTTGGGTTCCAGACACGGCAAATTTGTTACAGAAGCAGAGCAATTGAACAGAGATTGTGGGAGACCAGCTGGAGAGAGAGGGAAGGTCACAAAAGGGACTCTCAGACTAAGGGGCTTGTTCTCTAAGCAAAGGAGCAGGAATAAGTGGAGCAGGTGGAGGATGGGAAAAGAATCTCTTTTTAAAAACACTTATGAGTGTGTGTGTGTGTGAGTGTGTGTGCGCGCGCGCACTCGCGCACTTCATGTTGGCGTGCACGCCACAGTGTGTCTGTGGCATCAGAGGACAACTTTCAGGTGTCAGTCCTCCTACCAGGTGAGTCTCAGAGACCATAACTTAGGCTATAAACTCACTCGGACCATCTGAGCCATCTTGACAGCCCAGTAAGAGTACGTTTGAAAGGTTACTTTGCCATTAGTTCATGTGTTACGTGAAATGTGAGTCCATAAGGCCACTTCCTTATGCAAACCCATGGACAAAGAGGCTTGAGAAACCTTGTCTTAGTCTTGGTGTTTCCTGGTGATCCACAAAACATTTGTTTTCAGGGAGAGAGAGAGAGAGAGAGAGAGAGAGAGAGAGAGAGAGAGAGAGAGAGAGAGAGAGAGAGAACTTGGCTCTAGACTTCTAGCCAACCTCACAATGAACTACTCCTCTTCTTCAACCATAGCAGCAGCTTTGAGATACGTTTGCAGGTAGCTTGGTTTTCTGTAGCAGTGCAATGGCCCATCAGTTGAAGAGCAGGTAAATCTAACCAGCATGTCCAAGTAGCACTAGAAAATACCTCAAATGTTCCATGACACGGCCATTACACACAGAGCTTATAACTGTTGTGGCTATCTGCACAGACTGCACAAGGTCAACCCAGTTAAAATTTCAGACATGGAAGGAGGGGGAAGGACTCCCAAGGTCCCACCCCTACCAGGGAAGCTAATGGTAGTTGATGGAGCTTGAGGAAGACAGCAACATTTCTTTGGGGGCTGTTGCCATGGGTAGGTTTCCATGCCCCAGTGATGGCCACACACATATGCACATGTGGGCAGTAATGACTGGACGTTGTGGATCATAAAAAGAGAGAGAAGAGATAAAGTTGGGAGGGAAATAGGGGCTATGTTAGAGGTGGTAGGAGGAGCTGGAGTGGGGAATAAGTAGTTGAATGTGACCAAGATGCATTAGACACATGTAAGAATCTTTACACAAGTGGAAAAAAAGTCCCACTAATAGAATATTATGCAACTTAATATGTAGTGCGTTTGACAGTATTGTGCTTCTAGATATTTCCCGTGACCTTGCAGATTGAGCCAAACCTGTTTGTGGTTCTATGTGTATGTTTTTCCTTTGACTTGGGGCACAATGGTACTGGCAGGGCAGCTGTCCCTGATGCCTCAGTTCACAGTCTGTCCCACAGGCTTCTGCTGTGTCTTACTACGCTTTTATTCATGGGCTCCTTCAAGGTGACTGCACCAGGCTATCTCCTCTCCGGCCAGCAGGGAGAGTCGTCTCAGAGGTATTGCCCCCAGGAGAGTGACGGGGCACAGCTCATGTACCATGGCTTCCCTTCTTAATATATTCCTCAGAGCACAGGGCTTTACATGGGCACACTGAGTATGGGTGCTGGAGAGAACGGGACTGATGGGTGATGGGAGTGTGTGAGTGTGTGTGTGAGTGAGTGTGAGTGTGTGAGTGTGTGTGTTCAGTGAATTGTTTCCCATGATTATTTTTATTTATTATGTACACAGTGTTCTGCAGAAGATGGCCCAAACCTCATTACAGATGGTTGTGAGCTACCATGTGGTTGCTGGGAATTGAACTCAGGACCTCTGGAAGAGCAGCCAGTGTGCTCCTAACTACTGAGCCATCTCTCCAGCCCCAGATGATTAGTTTTTAAGTACTTACTTTTGATTAGCATATAACGAGCTAGACAACATTATGGTATTCTTGTGCAAAATCGTAGTGGTTCTCCTTCCCCCATCTCCCACCTCTTTCCATTCCCAATGGCCCCTTTCCCCTCCTGTTTGTTCCAGCCTCTTTTCCTCTTTCTTGTCCTATGTGTCCTGTTGCCCACCCCATCCTGTTGTCTACCCCATCATCTGTTACTACCTTCTGTTGGTTTCCTGTGATCAGAGGGCAGCTTTCAGGAGTAGCTGTTCTCCTTGCACTTCATTGCGGCAGGGTCTCCCTGTTTCTTCTGGGATACTTCATATTACAGGACAGCTGGCCAAGGAACTAGCGCACAAGCTTGGGGTGATTCCATTGTCTCTGCCTCCCATACCTCCTGAGGTGTGCTAGAGTTATAGATGTGCCCCACCTCATTTGATTTTTTTTCCATTGTTTCTGGGGATTGAATTCAAGTTGTCAGGCTTTTGTAGCTAGCCTTTTACCTGGTGGTCCACACCCCTCCCACATGATTAAGGCTAGCAAGTCTGCCATGAGCAGAATGAGATAGAAACCCAGGGAAGAGTTAGCGTTAGTGTCAAATGGAAGTTTTCCTTCAGGAGTCTCAGTCCTTAAGGACTTTCCACCACATGGAACTTACACGTATCATAGTTAATCTGGCTTGCTTAACATTTTCTGCTGTAAATACTCATCTCATTGAAAATAAATTTTCACAGTGGCACTCAGGCTAGGGTCTGACACCAAATGGCTATAATGGCCTTGACCAACTTAACTGTCTCCTTAGGAGTCTGTAGAGTTGGGCCCATCCCATCAGACTCCTGGGTCTTGTGAAGTGACTTTCTTCTTGGGCCACTGTTTTCCTTGGAAGCCTGGCTCCCATGAAGGTCAAACCCTAACTAAACACTTACCTCTGGTCCAGTCAAGGTGACTTGTGAAGTGAGCAGAGTCATGGCCCTAAACACATCAAAGCAGCCTCGGTTTGCACAAAACTTATTTTTTCTCTCTCTCAAAAATTCCACCCCCCCAAAGAGTTTCTTAAGTAGGTGAACATCAGAAGTTTAAGTTTAATTATTAAAAACTCATACAAGGCCAACAAAGAAATTAAAGATTAGGAGCTGTCAAACAGCCAGCATTCAATGTTTGGAAGACTGAATGGAAATAGTTAGGGTGTCATTGTGTACTGAACAAAGAGAGTATGACAAGGAACTGGACCTCTTTGGGTCTAGATAGGACAGGAATGTATCTTTAAAATGTAAAACGCCTTCATAGGATTTGGGATATAGCTCAGTGGGTAAGATGCTTATCTAGCACGGGTGAGTCGCCAAGTTTGATCCCTAGCATGATATAAATAAGACATGTGGCCCATGCCTATAACTGTAACACTTAGGAGGATCAAAAGTTCAAGGACACACTCAGCTATGTAGCAAGATCGAAGCCAGCCTGGCATTCATGAGACCTTGACTTACAAAGAACTATGCATTTATCTTATTTTTATGCCTCAAGTTTTGTTCATCAAGGTCAGAATAACTCCATACAGTGTGATCTTTCAGTACACATTAACAGCGTATGATGATCAGGTCAAGGTAACTGGCATATTTTCCACTTCAGACACTTAGCCTTTCTTTGTGTTAGGAACATTCAATTCCTGCCCATTAGATTTCAAAATCATAGTGTGTTTTAAAATATACAATTAGTTTTTGTCAGTCATAGTTACCATACTGTGCTTTACAACTGTGGAAGTTATTCCTCCCAGCTGGGCGTGGTGGCAAACTCCTCTAAAGCACATGGGAGACTGAGGTCACAAGCCAAGTTGTTCTATATAATGAACTCTGTCTCAAACAACAAACACTTGAGGGCGGCTTCACAGGAGGGAATTCATGCCTTGTGCTGTAAGCCTGCAAAAGCCCATGACTGGAGAGGTCATAGGCCTTGGGGGAGGGGGAGCCAACTAGTGCTGGTTTGCTAATTGGTCATGTGTCCACCTGCCTTCAGCCCTTCTGTTTATAGTCATACATTAGTACGTCTCCCAGCCTTGGTCAGAGAAGCTTCCCTTTCAGTGGGAGGCAGTCAATGCAGGACTCCTAACTGGTGAAAGCGGGAGAATAAGGGAGTGTTGAGGGCTCAGTCCTAAAAGGGGCATCTGTATCAAGCTCTCCAAGGCACAGGACACACACTGGAAGAGGGCTGGAGAGTGTAAGAGCTGGAGGATGGGGAAGGGTGCTGTGCAATGCTGTCCTTTGGACATGACACAGCATGGATGGAGAAGAGGCTCACAAGGCTCCTCCCCCTAGCTGAAGAGCTATTGGCAGTTGGTGGCTGCCACGGGAGGAAAAGCCAATTTTCTCTCTTTTGTTTTTTCGAAGAATTTATTTTATGGGTATGTGTGTGTGGATATTTTGCCTGTATATCATGTGAGTACCTGATGCCCACAGAGACCAGAAGAAGGCATTTAATGGAATTACGGATGGGTGTGAACTACTACCATGTGTGTCCTGTGTCCTGGGAATTGAACCCTGGTTGTTATCCTCTGTTTTATTCTGTCCCTCTATGGGTGGATATTTTCAATTTAGGTGAGAATTTACAGTGTCTCTTTCTGAGCCTGATTTCCTTCACTTACAAGGTCTTCTGGGCTCATCCATGCTGCTGTGGATCACAGGGTTCATTCTTTTCTAGCAATCCATTATGTATGAAGAGATAAAGATTATTATGCTTTCTTTTTCTCCTTTTTAAATAAAGATTTATTTAATGTATGTGGTTGCTTTGTCTGCATGTATGTCTGCCCACCAGAAGAGGGCATCAGATCCTATTATAGATGGTTGTGAACCACCATGTGGGTGCTGGGAATTGAACTCAGGAGTTCTGGAAGAGGAGCTAGTACTTTTAAGCACTGAGCCATCTTTCCAGCCCTGCAAATATTTCTCCTGGCTATAGTGATTTGCTTAGGCCTACAGAAGCTCTCACAGATTCATGAAGATCATCTCCCTTCCTATTTCATTTACCTATTTCCTAAATTTCACTTCTTCCCCATTTTCCTCACTCTGAGTTCCACCTTTTTTTTTCAGTGTTTTCATGTCAAAGATAGCAATTTTAGAGTCTTTCAGGGATTCTGTCCCTGAATAGTATCTAGTGATTAACTAAAGAGTGCCTTGTGACACATCACTTAGGCTGGTTTTGCTTTTACTCATTTTACACAGTAACCACCGAGGTATTTCTGTCCATTGTGAGGTGTTAGCTTTTCTAATTCTTATTACAGATTGTGCTGATAGAGGAGAACACAGGCACTTAAATCTCATATCACCCTCATTATGGACTACAAAAGGTCATGTGATATAAAAAGCAGAGAGATAGAAGGACATACACATACACATGATAAAATAACAATACCGCTCACCTAGGTAGTTGTACTTCTCATCCTTTCTAGATGGGATCTGATCAACTTTGAATGGAAAACCAGTTCCAAAGCCAGCAAGTATTTCTAAAAGACTACCCAGAAAAAAAGACACCATAAGAATAGATCTATTTTATGCATAACAGCACACATTTGGTTTAATGAATATTTCTTGGATGCCATTATGTCTAAAAAAAAAGTTACGTGTCTGTCCTGGAACTAAACCAAGGGTTTACCTGATTTAGAAGACAGCTCACCCATGTTCACTAGACCCCACCATTTGAAACCAGAAATATCAAGTCATAATTGTGTAGTGTGTTCTTATGAATATGTCCAGCCTGAAGGCATTTGTATCAATTAAGACACATTATATGTTGTCAATAGCCAATTCATTTCTGTGGCATGCTAATGGGCATATATAATGTACTAGATATTGTGCCAAATGTTCATGCATGAAACTTAGAGGAAGAGTACAGTCAGTCCACTTTGCAATCCCCTTGCTTTGTTATTTTTTTCTTATGGTAATTTGGAAATTGTACAATTCTAATATTCATGGTCTGTCCAAAAAAAAAAAAAAGCAAATCCTTGGACAAGTACTATAACTGTGACTACCTGAGGCCCCAACCAGGCTAAAGGCAGATAATGAGTGAGATAACGCGTGACGGCATGATGGCTGTGAGTCCTGAGGCCAGAGTACAGGGTTTCTTGTTTCCTGGAATGGTTGTTCTCCAACTTTGCTTTAGGTTGTTAAAAGTTGATGCTCCAGACCACAAAATCTGTCTGGCCATTGTTTTTCCAGCTTGAGTAATTATACCAATCACCCAGGGACTGTTCAATGCAGATTTTGTCTACATAGAAGTGGAGTCCAAGAATCTGCATAAGAGCTCCCAAGCAGGTGCTGATGCTGTTGGTCCACAGCTAACACTGGATCTGCAGATTATCAGGTTAGGGCAGCAAGACCTCCAGTGGGCCATAAAATCAAGGTGTGACCCAGTTCCCTGGATGCTGCAGATTGGTTCCATCCTCATTCTCATCGTTTCCTGCCTTGATTAGTGTGCTTTTCCTGCATTGTGAAGGCAAGAAACTCAACCTTGCGTCTTGGGCTCTGACTCTGACTGTCTTTCTGCCAACTATATGCACTCAGATGACACTTAAATGCATGACTGACTTATATTAGGGAGATGACAAGTTAAGAGGCACCCATCTTTCTCTGCAGATTTTAGTAAAGATGCTGGGAGTGGGGGCAGCAAGTAGCAATGTCTGCACACACCAATGCTCTTAGGAAAGCTGGGCAGTGGTGCACACCTTTAATCCTAGCACTCAGGAGGCAGAGGCAGGAAGATCTCTTGGAGTTCGAGGTCAGCCTGGTCTACAGAGGGAGTTCCAGGATAGCCAGGACTACACAGAGAAACCCTGTATCAAAACAAACAAAACAAAACAAAAAACCCCCACAATGCTCTTAGGAACCTACTTCGTTGGTGTGTAGAGGAGGTGTCACTCTATGTCTTTATGGTCTAGACTCTATGTCTTTATAGCGAGCCAATGATGCTGTGCGCTCTTGGGCTTCAAAGTACTTTGAAACAAGTACTTTCTTTATGCGCTAATGAAGGTGAATTCTTTCTTAGGCTAACCTTCACCAATACACCAGACAGCAAACTGCTTTAGGCACAGTCACAGTCCTGGGTACCTGCTGAAGCTTCTAGTTCTTGTGTCCTAGGACAAAGAATTGCACCAGGGATACATCATTAATAATAATCATAGACGCAATGTATTAAGAAAGAATTCATTCTAATCTGCTCCTAGAAATGGGCGTAGGCTAGAGAGCTGAGAAAAGGCAGAAGCTCAAAAGTGGGTGGCCACCAGTCACATGATCCTTTACAGGTCATTTACACAGCTCCTGACCTTTTGGGTATTTGAATAGTGTGGGATTTTCTGGAGGATGTGCTCTGTGTTACATGTAGGTCAGGTAGAGAAGGGTTTTCAGTTATCTTTGTCAATTGACTTTTTATGTGTTTATCTTGATGTCCCTTCCTTCACAAAGCCACATTGGTAAGTCTTGAGTGAGACTCTGCTGCTGTAGAGATGTGAGCAAATGTGCAATCACCACACATAGGGAACCAAAGCAGGCGGAAGCAATGCTAACATCAAAGTCCAACATGGTGAACCAATGCATTTATTGGGGTTGCTCAAAGGAGGATGGGTAAGGGTTACTCACAGGGACAGGGATCACTCAAAGGTAGCTTCATCAGCAAAATCCCACCCCGGTAAGGATGACTCAAGAAAGCTAGAACCCTGGAGGTTTTTTCTTTTCTTTTCTTTTCTTTTCTTTTCTTTTCTTTTCTTTTCTTTCTTTCTTTCTTTCTTTCTTTCTTTTTTTTTTTTGCACAACTTGTAGGCAGCTTTACAAGTTGAAGAGTCTGTCTACTCAACAGTCTTATTGCGTATAAAAACTGAGGAGGGGGCTGGGTGGTGCACGCCTTTAATCCCAGCACTTGGGAGGCAGAGGCAGGTGGATCTCTGTGAGTTCGAGACCAGCCTGGTCTACAAGAGCTAGTTCAAGGACAGCCTCCAAAGTCACTGAGAAATTCTGTGTTGAAAAACCAAAACCAAAACCAAACAAAACAGAACAACAAAAACTGAGGAAGGAGCTGGGCATTGGTGGCACATGCCTTTAATCCCTGCACTTGGGAGGCAGAGGCAGGCAGATCTCTAAGAGTTCAAGGTCAGCTTGGTCTACAAAGCAGGATAGCCAGAGCTAAACAGTGAAACCCTGTCTCAAAAACCAAAAACCCAAAACAAAACATAAAAACTGGGGAGGAAGGGACCTTTCAAATCAGGTGTATTGTAGGGACTTCTTGTGAGTCGTTGGCTTCCTCGGTCTTAATGAGCCTTCCTCCAGGATGGAAAGTTTCAATTCAGAGGAAATTGTTCCACAATAATGAACCAAAAATGATATCTGAAACACACTTAGAAGATATAAGTAGCTTGTAGACAAGAGGGAATGCTCACCTGCAGGCTTGACAGCATCCTGGGTTATTTTAATGATGGAGATTCTCCTCCAGGTGAAAGCCCTTACCTTCTTTTTTTTTTTTTTTACCAGACAAAGAACTCTGAGCTAGCATCCAACTCTCAGGAACTACTGAAGCAATTAAACATCTGGGGAGAGGATTCTGTGGGAATATTTTTCTGGATGGAAAACTGTGGGCTGCTATTGAAGAAGAAAGATTTGGGAGAAGAGGGGAAGCTCCCCGGTCACTTTTCCTGGGATCTTTTATAAGCAAGTGTCTCCTGGGTAGGGCATGAAGGAATACTTTGTACTTGAACTAGCTTCTATTTCTTTCCAGTGTAATGTATCTCCAGCCTAGGGAACCACAGATAGCTTCTGAACACGCATGAGATCGCCAAGCTTTGGCTATGGGATGAACATACCACATGTCACAAACAAACATATGATAAATGTGTCTGATTAACAGAGGTGATAGTGTGCAGGTCTTTGGGCATGGAGTGGTCAAAGGGAAACCCTCACGTCTGTTCCATGGGATAAACAAAGAATTGTATCTCCAGGAAAGACAAGAGACTAGGATAGTAGAAGGGACAAACTTTACTAAAGCAAACAGATGTTTTAATGAAGCATCTGGACGGGAGAGGTCCCACAGCTAAGGGTCCACCAGGAGGGTTCTAGCCTGATTTATAGGGCTTGTAGACTCTCCCCCTTTCCTGACTCCCCCCTCCACTGTCTTCATTATTGGTCCTGTTCTGGTTTCCAGTTGGGCAGTCTCCTTCCCACTGCCAGGCTTCTCCCTATCATTCACAGTCACAAAGTCCCCAGGAAAAAGAAGCTGTCCCCTTAAAGGGATCTGTCCTTGATTCCCTCATCTGTCTGAGTCTCTCTAACTCTTCCCGAACACGATTAATACAATATGTTTTAAATCACTGATAAGATTATAGACTTTTTTTTTTTTTTTTTGGTTTTTCGAGACAGGGTTTCTCTGTATTGTTTTGGAGGCTGTCCTGGAACTCGATCTGTAGACCAGGCTGGCCTTGAACTCAGAGATCCACCTGCCTCTGCCTCCCGAGTGCTGGGATTAAAGGTGTGCACCACTACCGCTCAGCTAGATTATAGACTTTTCATTTATTCAACAAATGCTAGAGGATTACTGGGCGTGGTGACATGTACATGCAATCCCAATGTTCAGGAGACAGTAGCAGGAGGATCAGAAGTCCTCAGTGAGTCCAAAGCTAGCCTGAGTGACTGAAACCCTGTTTCAAAAACAAACCAACAGCAGACCTCAAACCAAACTCTAGAAACTAGCTACCAACAATTAGAGATTCCGATGCTCTTCCTTTTCACCCACTGAAATGTCCTCGTGTATATAGAAATGAGTGCTGTATTCCAGTCCCTCTTAACTTTGACCTTGCATGGCCCAGCCTTGTTTTGGCTGTGATTAAAATGTAGGAAGAGTTTGTTCACAGCTGAGCAAGCAAAGAAAAAGGTTAAGAGCTTAACTAGAGCTGCAACCTCACAGCCTGCACGGACCACCTCGCTTGGAGGTTCCTCATCTCTTGTTCAGTTTAGAGGTTTTGTTCTCATCAGGAGGACTCTTGACTCAGAGACACAAAAGGAGAAAATTCTTCTGGATCTAGAAGATCTAGAAGCAGCCTGTAAAGGCAACATAATGCTAAGTTCCAGAAAATCCTAACCCAGGATCTAGTCATTGACTTAGTAACAACCAGCGATATCAATTATCAGTAAAGTGCTGGATATTTGACATCAACCTTCCCTTTAGGAAGGACATAGTGGAGTAGAAATATGCAGGTGACTGTGACAGCTGACCTTGGTTAAAAAACCTGGGAAGAGGGAATATTAACTGAAGAATTGCCTCTATCGGGTTGGCCTGTTGGCATGCTGGTGAGGATATTTTCTCTATTGCTAATTGATGGAAGAGGGTCCAGTCCACTGTGGTAGTACCAACCCTGGGCAGAGACCTGGGCTAAATGTGACCCTAGGACCAAGCCAGCAGGCAGAGTTTCTCTGTTGGTTTCTGCCTCAAGCTCCTTCCTTGAGTCCCTGCCTTGGCTTCCCTCAGTACTGACTATAGCCTGTAAGCTGAAAGGAGCCCTTTCTTCCCCAAGTTGCTTTTGGTCATGATGTTTGTCACAGAACAGCAACAGAAACCAAACCTGAACGATCGGTGACAAAATACAATGGCAAAAATGTCTTGATGGGGAGTTAGGAGTATAAAGAGAAATATTCAAACATTTATCTCATTTACCTCTCTCTCTCTCTCCCCCACCCCCACCTGCATGCGTGTATTCACGTCCATGTGTTTGAGTGTGTTTGCATGCATGCCTGCACGTAAAGGCCAGAGGTTGCCATGTGTGTCTGCCTCTATTTTTCTCCACCAAAACATTGGGTTAGTCTCTCACTAATCCTGTTGCTCACTAATTGGCTAGCCTGGTGGGTTGCTGGGCTCTGGGGATCCACTTGTCTCTGTGTCCCCAGAGCCAGGATTACAGAAGTGCCACGATATCCAGGTTTGTTGTTTGTTTGTTTTGTTTTTTAACCTGAGTGCTGGAAGGTCAAGCTCAGGTCTTCATGCTTACGCAGCAAGAACTTTCCCAGCTGAGTGGTTTCCTCTATAAACTTTATCTCAGCTGACCAGGATCAACCAAGTCAGGTTTTTTTTAATAGACATCTAAATCTGTGCCCTCAAGACCCAAGTATTATGTGAAGCCTGACCGTACCCTATTGGGGGGTGTGAGAAGGAGGGGACTCAGCAATGCCTTTGATGGCCCAGGTTGGGTCTAGGTTCTCCCAGGGATGTTTGGAGGGCAGCTCACCTCCTTCCCCAGCTGGTTCTCTTCTCAGGTGATGTCAATAGCAGAACCATGAGTCATTGTCACAAGTTGTCTGTGTCTGTTCCCATTCTTGTCCTTGCCAGTCCAAACACACTGATATGTAGGCAGCTGGCCCTGGGTCCCAGAGCTTTGTTTGCCTTGAAATTCAGTGTAGTCTTTGGAGTGTGCCCATTATCGATTTATAGGTCGTCTGCAGACACACCGTGCTGAGGCCCAGCTTCCTTCTTTCTTCACTGTCTTCCTATGTCCCCATATCCCGGTTCCGGGAGGGGAGAGGAAGCTTTCAGGGGACAGCCATCGAGGCCCAGGCATTCCACCTTTGCTGGATCCTCCTAACTTATTTCTTTTTTTGTTGTTGTTGTTATTTTTTTGTTTTTGTTTTTCAAGACAGGGTTTCTCTGTATTGTTTTCTCTGTATTGTTTTGGAGGCTATCCAGGAACTAGCTCTGTAGACCACGCTGGCCTCGAAGTCACAGAGATCTGCCTGCCTCTGCCTCCCGAGTGCTGGGATTAAAGGTGTGTGCCACCAATGCCAGGCACCCCCTAACTTATTTCAATCATTTGTTGGGTGGCTACTCTTAACACGATAACCATGTGTTTCTCAGAGCAGAAAGAAGAACTGTATCATGTTATTGAAATGCTGAAGACTGATGGTTTTTGTTGTTGTTTGTTTGTTTTCTGAGATAGGGTCCTTCCTATGTAACCCTGGCTGTCTGGAGCTCGATATGTAGAACAGTTTGGTGTTGAACTACAGAAATCCATCTGCTTTTTTTTTTTTTTTTTTTTTTTTTTTTTTTTTTTGAGACAGGGTTTTCACGCTGTATTCCTGGCTGTCCTGGAACTCACTCCATAGAGCAGCCTGGCCTGAAACTCAGAGATCCACCTGCCTCTGCCTCCCGAGTGCTGGGGTTAAGGGAGTGTGATGCCACACTGTCTTGTCTCACCTGTACATGGCAATTCACCTGCCGCCAGACTCACCTGCCACCTGTAGTCTCATCCTCTGCCTCCCAAGCTCACCTGCAACACACTCCCACCCCGCCCCTTACTTTCATCCTTCACTCATCACACGGCATCATGGGTTCTGACAGACTTGAAGTTTCATGTTTCCTCGGTGCCGTTTCCTCTGCCTGCAGAGCTTCCTCTCCTCCTCTCTCAAGGATCAACTGCAGCCCCTCCTCCTAAGACAAGTTTTTCCATCGCATCACGGGTTTTTCCAGGCTCTGGTGACTCAGATTTGCTTATGGATATTGTCCCAGAATTCAAAGGGCATCTTTAGGCTCAACTGATGCCGTATAACAGTGCCCTACTTGGTTTGTCCTCGTGACAGAACAGGCTTGGTGGAAAGAGAGGAGAAAGTCACCCTGAAATCCATCCGCAGGGTTCACACTGACGTATCCTTAGACTCCCAGAGAAGAAGCCACCTCTCCACAGAGTGGCCAACCAGCTGTTCTTATTTTCTAGTTTTGTGAGATGTGAGACTTTTAGATTTAAATCTGAGAAAATTTCATGAAAGCTTCAACAAGCTGGTTACTCTGTGACCAGAGATTTCTGAAGGAAGTTCCTGAATTCCAGGTGTTCATAAACCTCCTTCTAAGGCTTTCTCAAGTTTGAGAAGTTAAGGACAAAATCATGAACTTTTGTAGGCTCAGAAGGAACACACCCTGCAGGACACACACCTCTTAAAAGGCGGTGTGCTGGACGGCTGACATTTTATATAACTCTGGCCCCAAGTCCTTGTACAGTATTCACTGAGGGAACTTGGTAAATATTTGACAGACCATTAAACCATGTTTAACTAAATGTGCTGTTGGATCATTTTCAATTTCTTTGGTCCAGAAAAATCTAAGGAAACTGGATTGCTCCAGAAATTCTTCACAGCAGGAAACAGAAGAAGCACACGCTCGCCGGGTGTTGGTGGCACACGCCTTTAGTCCCAGCACTCGGGAGGCAAAGGCAGGAGAATCTCTGTGAGTTCCAGACCAGCCTGGTCTACAGAGCCAGAGCGAGTTCCAGGACAGTCTCCAAAGCCACAGAGAAACCCTGTCTCAGAAGAAAAAAAAAAAAAAAAAAAGAGAGAGAGAGAGAGAAGCACACGATCTAAATATAGCTACTCATCATTTCCTGTGGTGGCCAAGCCTGTCAGTCAATGAGGGTGGTCAGCCACCTGGTGGCCATGATAAGCATTGCTCCCTGATAAACCACAATTTCCGTGTTGATTGAATTAACTGGGTGCAGCATCATAGAATGCACGATCTGGAAAAATCATCACTCTTTGCATTTATTTATAACAACAATAACAGAAAAATCTGACACGGGATATTTTTTTGAAATCTTGTAATGGGATAAAGTAAGAGATGGCAAGCTAAAATCTTAGAAACCAGACATCCTTCATGGATGATCTTCCTCACAAGCTCATGCCATTTCTAGATCTCACTCTGATTGGTGCTGACAGCACAGGGAGTGAGCCTCAGCTTCCTGTTCTTGCCTCCATGCCTTCACTCACGGATCCCTCGGGAACTGGAGGCCCAGATAAAAGTCTCTAGTCAGTTGCTTCGTCACAGTGTTTTATCACAGCCATAGGAAAGCAGTGAGGACAGTAGGTATGAAATAATTTCCTTCCTTCCTCCCTCCCTCTCTTCCTTCCTTCCTTCTTTCTTTTTGAGGGAGACTGTGTCTCACTGTGTAGACCTGACTAGCCTGGAACTTGTTTTGTAGACTAGTCTGACCTTGAGCTCACAGAAGGCCTGCTGCCGCCTTCCAAATGCTAAGGTTAAACATGCCCTGCCTGGACATTATTTCTAATCAAAGTCTTCATTTGCATTTCCCAAGGCCTAGTGATTCTGGTCATTTTTTTGGGGGGTGGTATTTCGAGACAGGGTTTCTCTGTGACCTTGGAACTAGCTCTTGTAAACCAGGCTGGTCTTGAACTCACAGAGATCCACCTGCCTCTGCCTCTGCCTCCCAAGTGCTGGGACTAAAGGCGTACACCACCACTGCCCAGCTGCTGGTCATTTTTTTCACGTGCCTTTTGATGTCACTATATCCTCTTCCACGAAAGGCTATTTTATGTTGTGCTGGTCAGTTTTATTTTTAGACGTGTGTGTGTGTGTGTGTGTGTGTGTGTGTGTGTGTGTGTGTGTGTGTGTGTGTGTGTGTGTCCAAAGAGACTAGAAGAGGGCATCAGATCGTCTGGAGCTGAGTTATAAGGCAATTGTGAACTCTCTAATGTGAGTTCCGGGAACTGAACTTGGGTCCTATGCAAGAGCAAGACATGCTCTTAACTGTTGAGCGAGCTCTCTAGTTGGAACGTTTTTTGTTTTGTTTTGAGACATAGTCTTTCTAAGTAGCCCTGGCTGTCTTGGCATGCTCTACATAGATCTAAGTGGCCTCAAATTCACAGAGATCTGCCTGCCTCTGCCTCCCAAGTGCTGGGATTAAAGGCTTGAACCACCAACATAGGCTGGGAAGAGAGTCTTAATAAGAAATTGTTTAGATCAGGTTGGTCTATGGATGTGTCTGTAGGAGTTTCTCTTGATTATTAATTGATAGATAAGAACCAGCTCACAGTAGGCAGCATTATTCCCCAGGCAGGGACCAGGGGCTATATAATAGCAGAGAAATCTAGCCAAGCAATGAAAGGAACAAGAAGCCAGGATTCGCCGGGCGTTGGTGGCACACGCCTTTAATCCCAGCACTCGGGAGGCAGAGGCAGGCGGATCTCTGTGAGTTCGAGGCCAGCCTGGTCTACAAGAGCTAGTTCCAGGACAGCCTCCAAAGCCACAGAGAAACCCTGTCTCAAAAAACCAAAAAAAAAAAAAAAAAAAAAAAAAAGAAGCCAGGATTCATACCTATCCCCCCCCGCTTTCGACTGTGCATGTGATGTGACTGGTTTCTGTCTTGACTTTCTGAGTTGATGGATTATAAACTATAGTTCTAAGTCAAATGAACTCCTTCCTCTGTGTCGTTTTCTGTCAGGGTATTTGCCATAGCAACAGACACAAAACTAGGACATGTGTTTCCCCCACTTTGTAACTGGTTTTTGTGTTGATTTTACTACTGAGCTTTGAGTGATCCGATGGCCGTTAGATCTGTTTGTGCTATCTGTACAGGCTCCAGCTGCACTGTTAGAGGATTGTTTTCCTGGGCCTATAGTTTGTTTCTTCATCCTTTTCACACAAACAAGGCACAAGGCCTTTTATGGAGCAAAGGTTTTAATTTTGGCAAAGACAATTTATCAGTCTTTCTTCATAGATTAAGTTTAGTGTCCACTTAAGAATCCTTCCCCAAGTAGAAAGGGGCCCATGGAAAGGGAAGACAGGTCTGAAGGGGGAAGGAGTGGGATTAGAGAGGGCAAAGGAATTCACGTGACAGGAAAGCAAAGGAGGGCTGCTGGGGGGAAAGGGAAGGTCAGTGGCAAACTCTGTCCCTGTGGTAAAATGTTTTATTGACTCTCTAGGGGCATGGGAAGCCACTGAAAGATAGGGATGAATAATAACAATGCATGTATGAAAACGCAATAATGAAGCCTGCTACTTTAGATGGTAACTTTAAAGAAATTAATGAAAGAAGAAAAAATGAAAATAAAACCCAGCTTTTTTCTATGTAATCTATTTTTTTTTTTTTTTTTGGTTTTTCGAGACAGGGTTTCTCTGTAGCTTTGGAGGCTGTCCTGGAACTCGCTCTGTAGACCAGGCTGGCCTCGAACTCACAGAGATCCGCCTGCCTCTGCCTCCCGAGTGCTGGGATTAAAGGCATGCGCCACCAACGCCTGGCTTAGATATATATCTTAAATTTAAATCTTTGACCTATTTTGAGTTGACACTTATATAAAATGTGAAGCTTCAGTTTATTTTGTCTGCCTATAGTTCTCTGTGATAGATGAAATCATATCCCCATACTGTCCCACAGACATGCATGACTGAATATCTGTAACCTCTGAATGTTGCCTTGTGGCCAAGGAGACTCGATCAGCTGCCCAGGCCACCAGGTTGCTCAGTGAGTAAAGGGACATGCTGCCAAGCCCAAGGATCCAACTCAACTCCAGACCCTATACAGCAGAAGGAAAGATCAGATACCAGATGTTTCCTGGTTTCCATAGCATACTGCACAGAGTTTGAGCATGCACACACAATAAATAAACAAATGTTAGAAAAGAATTTTAGCTAGGTGGTGGTGGCGAAGGCCTTCAATCCCAACACTTGGGAGGCAGACGCAGGAGAGAGTTCTAGGACAGTCAGGGTGGTTACATAGAGAACCCATCTCCAAAAACCAAAAGCCAAAAAACAAGAAGCCAGAGTGAGTGTAGTCTCAAGATGTGAATGCAGGACCAAGATGTTGGAGTGACACAAGGGAACATCCCTGAACCAGGTTTCAGGCAGCCTCTATCAGTTTAGGATAAAGATGATCTAAAGCCCGATTCTTCTAAGTTTGCCTTTATAATTTCTTTATTCTTTTCATTGTACCATACAGCCCCTGTATGTGTTTTAAAAAGCTGTAAATGTTAAACAATTTTACACTGGGCTTTCACCATGCCTATTTGATCCATTCATTCACCCCTCTTATTCATTCACCACATACTGGGCACTTGACACAAACCAGTCCTAAGGATTCACACCTAAGCCACTGCTCAGACTCTGAACTCAAGGAGCTTGCTCTTTAGATGCTGAACGTAGTTATAGGTGCATGATGATTCACTGGGGAGATCCAGATGAGACAGACAAGAGACAATTCATAGGATATGTATGGGATATAGCTATAGATACGCATGGTATGCCTGGATATCTAGCACAGGTCATAAAGTGATACAGTTATTCAGTGGGGAGGCCAATACCAGGAATTGGCCAGAAGAAGATGAAGGAAGCTAGGGAGTGAGGGGTGGTAGAGGGGGCACTCAGGTGGAGATACCAGCCCTTGCAGAAGCATAAAGATATGAGAACACTGTGCAGCAGGGAACCCTGGCTGGTTCCAGCTGGAGTTTAGGTCATTAGATGGGGAAAAGGCCCTTGAGGAAAAGGCAGGGGTCTGTCCATGCTAAGGCTTTGCATGCTTTGCTGGGGAGCTCTTATTTTGCTGGGTGGTGGTAGTGTATGCCTTTAACCCAGTACCTGGGAGGCAAGGGCAGGGGAGTCTCTGGTCCAGGGCAGCCAGCTAGGGCTACACAGAGAAACCCTGTCTCTACACAGACACACACACACACACACACACACACACACACACACACACACACACACACAGACACACACACACACACAGAGCTCTTAGTTTAACCCAAAACAATGAGCTACATTGTAAGACTTAAACAATATTAACATAATCAGATTTGATGTTAAAAATGTGTGTGTGTGTGTGTGTGTGTGTGTGTGTGTGTGTTTGCCTGCATGTATGTCTGTGGATCTCTTGCATAGCCGGTGCCTTCAGAAGCCAGAAACTGCCATTGGATCCCCTGGAACTGGAGTTATGGACAGTTGTGGGTGTTGGGAATCAAACCTGCATCCTCTGGAAGAGAATCAAGTGTTCTTAACTGCTGAGCTGTCTCTCCAGACACTTAAAAAAACAAAAGGGGTAGCCTTGGCTGGCTTTGAACTCATGATCCTCCTGGTTCCACCTCTTCAGCACATCCCACACACCACCATGGCTGGCCAGCGTGGGCTTTAGAAAGTTGCTCCTATGTCCATAGAAGAGAATTAAAGTCAGGACAATGGTATGCTCATGGCGCTCCTGCAGTCATCTAGGACTGGTGAGTGCCTGCTCTGAGGAGCTGCTGCTGGACCGAAAGGAAAAACAAGGACTGAGTCTGAGGGGCTACGAAGGAGCAGACCCTGCAGGCAGAATGTGACCATTGGGAAACAGTAAGGAATGGTCCTAAAACCCTGATTGGAATTAGTGCTCACATCGGGCTGAAAGTCTTTGGCCTCCCAGGGCTACACACACATGGTGCATGTACAAACTTGCAGGTAAGACCCTCATAACGTAAAGTAAAAATAAATAGAACTTTAACGATTAAAAGAGAATTGCAAGCCGGGCGTTGGTGGCGCACGCCTTTAATCCCAGCACTAGGGAGGCAGAGGCAGGCGGATCTCTGTGAGTTCGAGGCCAGCCTGGTCTACAGAGCAAGTTCCAGGACAGCCTCCAAAACAATACAGAGAGACCTTGTCTCGAAAAACCAAAAAAAAAAAAAAAAAAAAAAAAAAAAGAGAGAGAGAGAGAGAGAATTGCTTACACGGATAATTCTGGTGATTTATTTACCTTTGTAACATTGCTCACTGGTGTTTCCTGACACTAGCAGATGACAAAACACTTTAGTATGTTTAAAAATGAATTATCATTGATTTTTACATACCAGCCACAGTTTCTCCCCTTCCTTCCATTCCTCCCCTGTCCCCCTTTAATACTTTATTATTTAATATATTTGTAATATTGTCTGTTTTAACATGAATTTGGAGTTGCCTGCTATTCAAGTGCAAACATAATAAACATAACAGATACACAGCTGAAAAGTCATAGTCTTGACACTCCCAGGCAAGGGTGGTCACACTCTACTTTTGCTTCCCAGCATCTGTTTCTCCTCCAGAAACAGTGCCATAACTCATTCCACAACTCCTTCCCACAGTCCACAGGCTCCCAAGAGAGAGAACAGTTCTCACTTGAGTGTGGTGTCGCCCACAGGCTCATACGTTTGGACACTTGGTCCCCAGCTGATGTACTGTTTTGGTGGACCCTGGGGTGGTTTAACTGATGGGCAGGCCTCACCAGGGACTGGTCTTCCGAGGTTCTATCGGCCTCTGATTCAATTCCCAGCACCCACATGGCAGCTCACAAACTGTCTGAAACTCCATTTCCAGGGGGATCTGACATCCTTACACCAATGCACATGAAATAAATTTAATTAACTAAAAAAAGAAATCTAGATAAAACTGAAAGGAAAATGATTTGGTTTGGGGAGCCAGGCTATGGTCACTCTGGGACAGGATTTCCCCCCCTAGAAATGAAGGGTTTCCTTTCTTGAAGATGTCCCTAGAAGAGGCAGCTTACCCTGGGAAGGCCAGAGCCAGTGAGAATTGTAAAGAGAAGCCTTCCCGCCAGCCTGGTTCCAGAGCCGCATCAGTTCCAAATAAACACACAGGAGGCTGTATTAATTATGAAGCTGTTGGCCTTGCTTGTTTTTACTGGCTAGCTCTGACTTAAGTAATTACCCCATAATTGTTAATCTAAGTATTTCTCTTACCGGAGAATAGTTCTGGGCTTCCTACCCCATGGTGTTACATCTTGACTTCCTGTATTTCTCCTTCCCAGAGTCCTTCTGGACTCCTAGTCCCACCTATCTTGGCTCGCTATTGGCCAACAGTGCTTTATTGACAAATACACAGGACTTCCCCAACAGAGAATGAAGGGCCAAGAAGTTTGAATGGGTGGACCACTGTTCTAGGACACCCACTTTTAACTTCGATACGGGTGAGCATTGTCTAAGAGAATGGAAGACCAAATTCAAAAGCTCCCGCTTCCTCTACAAAAGCCTCCGAATGCGTGTGACTTCGCTCCAACACGGCTCTCAGAGAGATGCTGGGGGCTTAGAGAGCACCCGCCGAGGGAAGCCTCTGGAAGAAGTCTCTTCAGACTGTGTCCTTCCTCATACCCCCACTATCGACTCTCTGCTACACAGAGAGTGCCACTTAACACCTTCCCCCCGGGGACTGCATCCTGCTTGGAGTTGTGTATTTCAAACCACTGGTTTGAAGCCGGAGGTTTGTGAAACCAGGCCTGCAGATCCCTAACCTGCTTTGTGCCCTCTAACAAACAAACAAACAAATAAAAAACTGGGGAGTGGGCAATGTACATAAAGAACATACAGTTTTGTCTCCTGGTTGTGGAGGCAGGGAAGTCCTGGGTCAGGGGCTGGCATTTGGCAAGGGCTGTTGCTCATTGCTACGTGATGGACAGCAGGAGGGTAAGGGGACCTGGTGGAGGGGGACAGGCTCGCTCAATGCCTGAATGAACATCACCACTCATACAGGCCTGTCTGAGCCCGCATGTACTCGGCCCCTGGGACTAAGGTACCACACAGTCACCAGTCAGCCTGAGACAGTGGCTGTCGAGCTATTGTCTCATGTCAACGAGGGATAAAGATGTGGGCCAGGAAGTAGACAAAGCCGAAGCAGATTTTAGCAAGACCATTTACAGAGAATTTGAAGGAAAATGAGAGAAACTCCTGAGAGTCAGAGGGGGCCTGAGAAGGGGAAGTCCCTCTGGGGTCTACAGGCCTTTTATAGGACTTAGGGAAGAAGCCAGAGGAAGAAAAGGCAACTTCTGTTGACAATGGTTGCTTTCCTGGTCACATAAGACTGAGATAAGGCAGGGTGGAGGTGGGTGGGGCAAACATTCTGCATCTTCCTCTGGCTAAGTCAGGGAGAGACAGTCACATGCTGCTCATGTGTGCTTGCATAATTAGGGGACAGTCATGCGTCGAGGCCCCCCACTGTTCATCTCCGAGTTCTGCCTTGTTAGCCGCTGACCTTGGATGCCTGGCTGCTGCTGGCCCTGACCCGCTTTGTTAGTTGCTGTTTTGGAGCTCGGCTGGTGTCTTGCTGGCTGTTAATTAAATTATATTCTCTCTGCTCCCACTTTTATGTGATCAACTTGTAATTTTCATCAAACAAAAGTCCCTTACTGCCTAATTTAAGCCTCGTCATTAAAAACTCCTTTTATTGGAGGTGACTGCTACAACACTGGCCTTTAGCCACTAGGTGGCAGCAACACTCCGACGCTACCAACTTTCTCCAGTTGGGAAGAGTACTAAATCATTGAGACTACTTACTTAGTAAGCATGAGGATCTGGTGTGTGTGTGAGACAGGGTTTCTCTGTGTAGCTTTGGCTGTCCTGGAACTCACTCTGTAGCCTCAAATTCAGAGATCTGATGACTGTGCCTCCTGCGTGCTGGGATTAAAGGCATGCATCACCACTACCACCCAGCCAAACGTGAGGATCTAAGTTCAAATTCACCATCTGCTTAAAAAGCCATGTGTGGCTCCCTATACCCCAGTGCCACATGGAACAGAGACAGGAGAATTGCTAAGGCTTGCCTGTTACCAGCCTGGCTCCCAGGTTAACGAGAGACCCTGTTTCAAAAGAATAAGGAAACCTGACGTCCTCGCTTACACTTTCCTCCCCTCACACACATGTAACCTCTCCCTCTCCTCTTCGAAGTATGGTGAGTATGCCCTTATAACCTACCACCTCTCAGCCTATTAAACCCATCACCTTTTAACATTAATTATTACAACATTTGAAGTGAAAGATTTTCTTACTTGAAGACCTTCCTGGAAGGGGATTCTTGCTCTGGGAAGGTGAAAACTAGTGAAGACTGAAGAGAAAGAAACTTGAAACTGGATGCTGACACCTACCCGATCCCAGTTTAAGGGACTTCTAGGGAGCACATTCCCCCCTCCCCGTGCATTTAGGGGATGCAAAGATTCTTAGTTGTCACAACTGTGATGTTGCTGCCACCTAGTGGTGGATGTGCAGAGTCGCAGTCCATTACAGTAAAGAATGCTATCTTCCTACAGAGAAAAGGTACCCTGAAGACTAGACACTGATAGTAAAGGAACAATTAAATTTCACCATGAGTTTTGGAGGGGACAAACATTCAAGCAATAGCAATAGTTATCAATAGACATCAGCTAACAAAAGGATACAAAATATCAACACTTTCAGGAAGGGAGAGTGAGGGCTGTTTTCATGAACATTATTTTTAAAGGTGTTGCATAGAAAGCACCCTTTGAAATGGGTTCTAGGTGAATGGCTGCACTAGATTCTTCCCAGAGGACTTGGGTTCAGGGATACAGGCATGGAGGGAGGGAATGAAGTAGGGGAAAGAATTGAGCTCCAAATTGAGCAACTATTTTTGTGTTAAAACTCCAAAACCCCAATCCTCCCCAAAACCCATATGCTAGCTGCTTCTAGCTTTAGAGAGGCAGGCAGGACACATGGGAACCTTGAAGCTGACACTGCATGGAAAATTTTGTGTGTCTACAAGAAACTATATTGTTTAGAATATACAGGACATCACCGTTCTAGGTTATTTGATTCTAGTGAAGTTGGTTTGTAGTTTTTGTAGAGAAAGGCAACAGCAATTCAAATTTAATTTTTTTAATCTATAAACATGAAGAATATAAGTGGGGAAAGGTGTCGAACACCTTTAATCCCAGCATTCAGGAGGTAGAGGCAGGTGGATCTCTATGAACTCAAGGCCAGCCTGCTCTAAAGAGAGAGTTCCAGGACAGCCTCCAAAGCAATACAGAGAAACCCTGTCTTGAAAAATCAAAACCAAGCAAACAAACAAAAAGCATCCAGCAGATGTTCAGCAGGCTTCCTGTCTCAGTGTGGAGCAAGCTTGTCTGGCTTCCAATTACATGCTCATTTCAACATGGAATTCCAGGCTACTTAATTTACTTAGTTTAGAAATTGGTGACCATCTTCTTAGCCACCACCCTTAAAACCAAGGCATATACTAAGATATACACAAGGTCTGCAGGACCAGGAGAGATCATAGCAGAGTGCAGGGTCCAACAGGATGCCAGTAAAGAACTTACAGTCTTCCCTCCCACGCATGCCAGAATCCCATGAGCACGGGCGGCAGAGACCAAAGACTCCCACCCTCCCCTCCCCTAACAGCACCACACGGAACCTGCTAGGAATTTCACCTTTCAACTCAGCACATCTGTGCCTGCAATTTGCTCCATAAATTATTCTTTTTATTTTTTATTTTCTAGAACTTCATTTTTATTCTTGTATATATGTCTCATATGGTTTTGCTTTTGTTTGCATATTGCTGTTAAGTTTTAGGACTGTTGTTCATGTTTCTCCACTTAGTTTATTATAAGGTATTCTTTTAAAATTATTTTATTTTAGGTGTATGGGTGTTTTGCCTGAATGTATGTCTGTACACCAAGTGGGTGCCTTGTACCTGTGGAGGCCAGAAGAGGGTATCAGATCCCCTGTAATTGTAATTACAGATGGTGATGAGCTACCATGTAGGTACTGGAAATTAAACCCAGATCCTCTGGGAAAGCAGCCAGTGTTCTTAACCACAACCAACTCTCCAGCCTTACAAGTTACTGATTACTATGAACCAAAAAACAAAACTAAAACTAAAACTAAAACTAAAGTTGGGAGTTCGTGGAGCACGCCTTTAATCCCAGCACATGGGAGGCAGAGGCAGGCAGATCTCTGTGAGTTCAAGGCCAGCCTGGTCTACAGAGCGAGTTCCAGGACAGCCTCCAAAATGATAAAACAATACAGAGAAACCCTATCTCGAAAAAAAAAAACCAAAAAATCCAAACCACAAAATCAACAAAATAGCAGGAATCTATGCACACCTATCAACCAATCAATCAATCAGTAACTGAATATTAGTGGTCTTAGTTCCCAATCAAAAAGCACAGACAGCACAGACTAGTAGACTGGAAGAACAGCCAGGGTTCTTAACCATTGAGCCATCTCTCCAGCCCCCAGACTAGTGGACTAAATGGAAAAGCTGGAATTTCCCAGTGTGATGGTGCACACCTTTCATCCTGGTTCTTGACAGACAGAGGCAGGCCATTCTCTGTGAATTGAGGCCAATCTGGTTTACATAGTGACTTCCAGTACAACAGACCTATATAGTAGAGTGACCCAGTCAAAACAAAACAGAACAAAACAAAACAAAACCCCAAACAAAGACAAGAACCATCTACTTGTTGCCTCTAAGGAATGTACTTCACCACAAAAGACAGATGCTACCTTAGGGTGGAATGATGGAAAAGGTGTCCCAAGCAGATGAACCTAGGAAATAGCAGCTATCACTGTTCTAAGGGTTGACAATAGATAGACTTCAAATCAAGAAAAGTGAGACATAAAGAGAGTTGCTTCACGCTTACCAAGGGAACAGTCATCAAGAGGACATCACAACTTTAAACATATGTGCCCTAAACACAAGGACATTAGATTTCATAAAACAAGTATTGTTGAATGTAAAGACACAGATTAACTCTCATCAACTAAGAGGCCATTATGCCAAAAATGAAGAAATAACAGAAATAAGTGGCATAGATAAAATAGATTTAACAGACATCTATAGACTATTCTACCCAAGCACTGCAGAATATACTTTTTTCCTCACTAGGTATGAAACGTTCTCTAAAATAGATAATATATTAGGACACAAAGCAAATTTTAAAAAACACAGGAAAATTGAGACAATTCCTTATGTCCTATAGGATCACAATAGAGTATGACAGACACCAGCAGCAAGAGAAACTTTTTTTTTTTCTGAGAGGGGGATGTTATTTACCTTATTTTTCCATATCAGTGTTCATCATTGAAGGAAGTCAGCACAGGAACTCAAACAGGCAGGATCGTGGAGGCAGGAGCTGATGCAGAGTACATGGAGAGGATCTACTTACTGACTTGCTCTAATAGCTCACTGAGCATGTTTTCTTCTACAACCCAGGGCTACCATCCCAAGGATGGGCCCTGTCACAGCAATTGCTAATTAAGAAAATGCCCCACTGGCTTGCCTACAGATGATCTTGTAGAGACATTTTCTTTTTTTTTAATTAAATTTATTTATGTATTTTACATCCCAACCATGGTTTCCCTTCCCTCCTCCCCTCCCACCACCCTCCACCTTCCCTCCACACCCCTTCCACTCCCTCTCTGTTTCTGTCCAGAAAGGGCAGGCCTCCCATAGGTATCAACAAAGCTGGGCATATTAAGTTGCAGTAAGACTTAGCACCTCCCTTGTAGTAAGGCTGGACAAGGCAACCTAATATGAGGATTAGGTTCCCAAAAGCCAGTCAAAACATTAGAGATAGCCCCTGCTCTCACTGTTAGGAGTCCTACAGGTACATCAAGCTACACAACGGTCACATATAAAGAGAAACTCTTGAGAAAATGAAAATCCATGGAGATTAAACAACACACCACTGAATAATGAATAGACATTGAAGAGATCAAGTGGGAAATAAACATTGCTAGAATCAAATGAAAATGAAAGTATAATATATCACAACCAATTGGATACAGCAAAGTAGTCCTAAGAATGACATTACGAGGCCAAAGTCAGCAGACAGAGTGAAATTATTAATATCAGGTAGATGACAGAGGCTGGTGGTGGTACACACCTTTTATCCTAGCACTCAGGAAGCAGAGGCAGGTGAATCTCTGTGAGTATGAGGCCAGCCTCATCTACCAAGAGAGTTCCAGGAAAGCCAGTGTCATACACAGAAAAACCCTGTCTCGAAAAACTACCCCCCCCAAAAAAAAAGGTCAGGCAGAAATTAATAAAATAGAAACAACAACAACAACAAAACCCAAAATGATATAGAGGATCAATAAAACAGAATTGTTTCTTTGAAAAATGAAAACAAGATAGATAAACCCTTAGCCAAACTAACCGTGGTTGTTTGAAAGAAAATGGCCCCCAAAGGGAGGGGCTCTATTAGGAGGTGTGGCCTTGTTGGAGGAAGTGTGTCCCTGTGGAGGTAGGCTTTGAGATCATACATATGTTCAAGCCACGCCCAGTTAAACAGATCACTTCCTGTTGCCTGTGAGCCAGCATACAAGAACTCTTCATTCCTTCCCTAATACCATGTCTGCCTGCATGCTACTTTACTTCCTGCCATGGTGATAATGGGCTAAACCTTTGAACTCCATGTAAGTGAGCCACCACAACTAAATGTTTCCCTTTGGAGTTGCTGTGGTCACAGTGTCTCTTCACAGTAACAGAAACCCTAACTAAGACACTAACCAACAGAAATTAAGGGAAGATTGAATTTTGTTGGGGAAGTCCTGTGTATATGTCAATAAATTACTGCTGGCCAATAGGAATCTAGATAGGTGGGGCTAGGAGTCCAGGAGGATTCTGGGAAGGAGAAACACAGGAGAGTCAACATGTAACACCATGGGGGTAGGAAGCCTGGAACTATTCTCCGGTAAGAAACATACTTAGATTAACAATTATGGGGTAATTACTTAAAGCAGAGCTAGCCAGTAAGAGACAAGCAAGGCCAACAGCTTCATAATTAATATAGCCTCCTGTGTGTTTATTTGGGACTGATGCGGATCTGGAACCAGGCGGGCGGGAAGGCTCCTCTCAAGGAAAGCTTCTCTTAACAGAATTTAATAAAATTCGACTTGAAAAAGGATGGAGCTGGGCGGTGGTGGCGCATGCCTTTAATCCCAGCACTCGGGAGGCAGAGGCAGGCAGATCTCTGTGAGTTCGAGGCTGGGCTGGACTGATAGCCTCCAAAACAATACAGAGAAACCCTGCCTCGTAAAAACAAAACAAAACAAACAAACAAAAAAAAAAGGATGGGTTATCACAGATATTGATGAAATTCAGAAAACCATTAGATCTGACCTACAAAGCACATAATGGAAAATGTAAAAGAAATGGGTGAATTTCTAGACACAGATTGTAAGCATTACAACTCAGGTGGAAAGGTATCCTGACAGCTGGAAGCCAAAGATTACAACAAAGTCACACTGCACAACGTACCTCACACAAGAGATTTATCACGAGGGGAAAAAAAACAGGATATTGACTGCCTCTGCTCCAGACAGAGGCAGCAGCAAATGGAGCAGGATACAGGGCTTATATATATAGACTTTCTTGGAAAGGGGGGCTTGGACTTTTCAGGGTGGAGATTGGAGGGATTTCTCGTCCATAGATTGGGCTTTTTACTCTGACTGGTGGACAGTGTCCACCAGTTAGGGCAGTTAGAGTGTTCTATGGGTGAAACTTGGCAGTTAGAGGTCCTTTCGGGAGGGGCGTGACCACTCACTAAAATTAAATCAAGATGAAGTAAACAATTTATACAGAACTATAACAAACAATGACATTGGAGAAGTAATAAAGCAGTTTCTCCACTGAAAAAAGTGTATGTCCAGATGAAATCACTCTTAAATTTTACCAGATCTCCAAAGAACTAACTCAACACTAAAGCTTCTCAAACCGTTCTACAAATTATAAAAGGCAGGAACAACATCTAACTTTTTATGAAGCCAGTATTACCCTAACACCAAACCCAGACAAAGACGCAACAACAAAATTCTATAAATCCAGGTCAATCTCACTGATGAACACAAAGTCCTCAACCAAATACTTGCCAACTGAACTGAAGGGTGCATCAAACATGATCACTATGATCAAGTTGATTTACTCCAGAAATACAGGGTTTATTTGACATAAATAAAGCAGTGAATGTTATAAAGCACATATATAGTCACGAGGACAGAATTACATGGTCATCTCAATAGATAAAGTGAGTTCAAAGACAGCCTGGTCTACAGAGTGAGTTCTGGACAGGCTCCAAAGCCACTGAGAAACCCTGTCTCAAACAAACAACAACAACAACGAAAAGTAAAGTAGTCTTGAGCAGAAGGAATACTAATGGAATTATCATACTACCTGGTTTCAAGTTATTCTACTGAGCATAACATCAGCAAGGAACCGGCAAAAAGCAGAAGCTGAGGTGCAGTAGGATAGGGAACCCAGTACAGTTTTGACAAATAATACCGAAGTACGCATTGGTGAAAGGAAAGCATTTCAACAAATGGTTCTGGAAAATTCCATGTGGACACATGGGAGAATGGAATTAGTTCTGTATCTCTCACTCAGGTCAAAATGGCAGAGCAGGCCATTTTCCTCTTCATCTCTTTCTTGGGGGTGGGGACACAACTCTAGTCCCTCTTTGGAGTTCAGATCCTGGTAAGTTAGGCTGCTGCTGCTTCAGCTTGAACAGAGACAGAGGGTCTTCAGGCAACAGCTCAGGTGTTAGGGCCATGCTTGATCCCCTTGACAGCTTGGAAAGGATTTTTTTGTGAGTCTCCTTCTTCAAGATCATTGGCCACTGACCCAGGAGGGAGGAGGGAACAGAAGTGGGGAACAGGGTTCAGATGGCTTGATGGAAGAAACTTTCCAGGAGACAGTTTTCAGTGTTACAGCTCTGCTTTACTCCAGGGTAAGGGAAAGTGTATAGGATGGGGACAGCTGCGGGGACATCACCTCATTAGCACTTGGTAGCAATGACCTACCACACAGGTGGGAGCCCTAAACCTAATTATCATATGGGCAGCAGGGGGAGAGCATCTGTAGGGATCTGTATCAAAGATCTCCTTTGTGATGGGTCAGGCAACCGGGCTTAGGCACAGTTCTGGACAAGGTCAGGCCTCTGAGCCTCCAGACACTTCTCAGGTAGGGAGGGAGTCCTGCTGGAAAGGGAGACCTCCATTTTGTGCCCAGCCCAGAGAGCTCTCCAGACACAGAGACCTGGAACCTTAAGTGCAGGGTATGCCAACATTTTTTAGATGTCTGTCCCCATTTTTACTGATGTAGCAAAATTTTGTCCCCTTTATCCTGCCTCCCCCTTCTCCACCCTCATGGTTCTTCGAGCTCCACTGGAAGGTTATCAGTGGAACTGGATGATAGCTCTAAAACAGGGTTGAGCTTCCATGGGGAAATAGTTAATGCAGACATTGGTGCTGGGAGGTTCTGAGTTCTTTGGCAGGATATGTCTGGAGAAGACTGATCACACAGAAGTTCTGGATATGAATGAAACAGGTGAGACAAGCTGTGTTGGGAGTGATCACTGTTATTCAGAACCTCTTGTAAATAATGTCTTTCTTTTTTAAGAATTATCCATCCCCTCCCCTGTGAATAAAACCTGGGCTCACAGGAATAGCTGATAGACAGGAATATTCATCTTATGATGTCATCTCCAATGACAGGGAGAGGCTTTTAAACACCCCTGGTCCATGAGACCCCCTGACCTAAGACAGACACGGCCCCCTCATGGATATCTCCACCCATGGCCTTTTTATTTCATACCTGTAAGGGCCCTAATACAAGGGCGACATCATAAAAATCCATCTTAATACTCCCACTAAGATCCTAGTAACTAACACCTACTGTCTATTCCCCTATAGACTTTCAGACCTACAGTCCAGACCCCTCTCCTTCATTAATAAAAAGTAAGGGAGGAGATGTTGAGGACTAAGTCACTGTAAATCTATTTCTTACCAAGGCACTTCCCAAAACTCAGGTGCCTTCCCACAGATGGCCTGGTGCCATAGAGATAACCCATCGCTTAAGAATACTTCATTAACACCCGAACTCCCTGGTGCGATCTCCTGCCCATAGCATATCAGACGCTCCCCTCTTTCTCACTTCTCAGTGTCTCCAGTCAAACAACCTCTGCCGCATGGCCAATGCCACCTTCCCCTATTTAAGCCTGTACAGAATTCTCATTAATCGACAGCTTGATCGGAAGGAAGGTCTGTCTTGCTGTCCATCTCTCTTGTGTCTCTTGTCTCATGCCTCCCAGGTTCCCATGGGCTCGAATCCCGTCGTGCCCTGCTGGGCAGGGCAAAGGAGTATGGGCTAGATGGGCTAACCATGCATCCATACTGAGGAAGCTTTAAGGCAACGTTATCTCTATTGACACTTGAGTTGGGGAGAAATGGTTTGTGTCTGTCTGTGTTTATGACTGTGCACCAAAAGACCTGAAAATGGTCCCGAATTCCTTATCAGCGTTCCTAGCCTCTGCCTACTAGATGCCAGTAGCACTTATCCAATTGTGACAATACAAAGTGTCTCTGCATATTGCCAAATACTCTATAATGAGCAGAACAAAACCAAACCAAACCCCATACATTCTAAGTTATAACCACTGCTACAAAGATCAAAAAAAGGCAAAGCAAACAAACAAAACATGGATCCACCCCAACCCGGTAAGCAATTGTCCTATATGCATCACTCCACTTTGTCCCCAGGACTATGTGGCCTTAGTCAAACAATAGGAAGATAAATAAATTGCAATATAGGGCATTCCATTGTTAAGTACACAACAAGGTGGTAATGTTGACATAGCAGTGAATCATTGTGGTCATTGAGCACTGAGTAAGACCCATGCATTTCTGTGAGCTTAATAATCAACTTTGCTGATAGGTGGGAAACCTGCCCTTGTGAAAAAAGGAGGAAGCAACAGAAGCCACAGTTTGAAGCTCCAAGGACTATTAAGAGGGTGAGACTAGAAAAACCACAGGAGCTTAAGCTGTTTCTTTTTTCAAATTAATTTCTATTTCTGTGTGTGTGTGTGTGTGTGTGTGTGTGTGTGTGTGTGTGTGTGTGTGTGTGTAGGTCAGAGGGCAACTTACCAGAGTCAGTTCTTTGCTTCCATTATGTGACACAATGGTAGAGCGCTTGTCCAGGGTAGAGTGTAGACAAGGCTCTGGAGTTGATTCCTAGCACTGGGGGAAGAAAGAGAACAAATAACAAAGAGAGCAGCATCCAACAACAACAAAACCACTTCACATTGTTGCCTGGGAACAGGGGCATGTGCCTATACTCCTAACACTTAGGAAGTGGAGGCAGGAGAACCACAAATTTAAGGCAGACGTAAGCTATATAGTGAGAACCTATGTTGTGGAATATTTGCTTACACTATGTGGTAGTTTGAATGTAATTGGCTTCATAGTCTCATAGGGAGTGGCACTGTTAGGAGGTGTGGCTTTGTTGGAGGAAGTGTTTCACTGTGGAGGTGGGCTATGTGGTTTCTTTTGCTCAAGCTTCCCTCAGGGCGGCTGTCAGTTGGCTTCTTGCTGCCTGCAAGCTGTAGTACTCTCAGCTCCAGCACCAAATCTGCACACCCACTGCCGTGCTCCCTGTCATGTTGACAATGGACTGAACCTCTGACACTTAAGCAAGCCACCCCAGCTAAATGTTTTTTATAAGACTTGCTGTGGTCATGGTGTCTCTGCACAGCAATAAAATCCCTAACTTAGGGCTGGAGAGATGGCTCAGCAGTTAGGAGCATTTCCTGCTCTTCCAGGGGTCCTGAGTTCAATTCCCAGCAAACCACCATCTGTAACTAGATCTGGTGCCCTCTTCTGGCCTGCAGACATATATGCAGGCAGAACACTGTATACATCATAAATAAATAAATCTTTTTTAAAAATCCCCAACTTAGACACATTGTGAAGATGTGTCTTTGCCAAATCACCTCTTGATTGGTTTAATAAAGAGCTGAGTGGTCAATTTCTAGGCAGGAAGAGGTTAGATGGAACTTCCAGGGACAGAGAACTCTGAGAAGAAGAAAGGCAGAGGCTTAAGGAGATGTGGAACAAGAAGAATGCCCACGAGGAGAGGTAACGGCCATGAGTCACGTGTCAGAACATAGATTAATACAAATGGTCATCTTAAGTTATGAGAGCTATTTAGAAGCAAGCCTAAGCTTAAGGCCAAACTTTCATAATTAATAAGTGTCCATGTTGTTATTTGTTTGCTAGAGGCCCAAGGGAAAATGCAATTACAAGCCTGGCATTGGTGGCACACACCTTTAATCCCAGCCCTCAGGAGGCAGAGGCAGGCAGATCTCTGTGGGTTTGAGGCCAGCCTGGTCTACAAGAGAGAGTTCCAGGACAGCCTTCAAAACAATACAGAGAAACCCCGTCTTGAAAAAAAAATGCAATTACAAACCTATTTCGCAAAAAGGATCTTAGTTTGTTAGAACCTGGAAGTGGTTCAGAATCCCCAAACTATGAGTTCCAGTAAACCATCTGGGAGGCACTCTCTTCTGTTATCTCCCCGGGTGTTGCAGCGACTGACTCATGCCACACTTCCTCAGGTACACTGAGCTGGTAACACGAAGGCAGAAGGCACGGTAGACAGCAGAGCCCAGCTGTGGCAGAGAGCAGTAAACAGAGTGCCTGTGATTAGCTCATCCAGAGCCACCAGCCTGATGCGGGAGGCTTGCACAGAGCTGAACACTAGAGGGCACCACGTGACGTCACCACCACTTGCAGCTGTCAAAGGACAGAAAGTTACCAAAGGCCAGGCTCCCAGAGTTTCTTTTCCACCCTCAATTTCTAAATGTGTATAATGAGAGGACTGAAGTTGGTGACTGTGATGGCTGATTTTCATGGTCAACTTGATGTGTTTGATGACACATTGTATCCAGATGTTTCCAGAGTTTAACTGAGGACTCACCCTGACTGTGGGTGGCACCATCCATGTACTGGTAACCCAGAATGAATAAAAACATAAGGAAGAGGAAACGAGCTGTGCTCTGCTATTCCCCTTTCTCTGCTTTGTGGTCTGTACTTTGGATCTAAGAGCTGCTGCCTTGGCTTCCCTGCCATGGAGGACGTTATCCTCCCAGACTGTGAGCTAACTTAAATCCTTTCTTCCTTAGGCTACTTATGTCACAGTAACAAGTAACGTAACCACTACAGGAAATCAGTAATAGGATGCGGTTATTGCTTTGACTACTTGACTTCACGATTCCTGGACTTCTGGAACTAGTCTGCAATAGTGGCCTGGAAGAGTATGGAGTTGTGACCAAGAGAAGCCCTAGGGTGCAGAAAGCAGAGCTGAATTCATGAGTCATTCCAGTAGGAAACTGGAAGACCAGAATGCTGAGAGAAATTTGCATAGTCCAGGCCCAGTTTAGGAGACTTTCATGGGAACCCTAAGAACTCTACTGGGAACTGGGTTAGAGGCCATTCACATTGCATTCTGGGAAGGAATTTCTGCATCCTGCCCATTTCCCAAGAAGACGAGTGAGGCTGAACTAAAAAAAGAATAGATTAAGTTGTTTGGCAGAGTATGGGGCATGGCAACTGCTCTTTGTCTGATCTACAGTGACCCCTGGTAGAAATACATGGAAAAATGAAGAGTGTGTGATTAAAGTAGCAGACAAAGCAAGTTGGGGAAAGCAACTGGAATTATCAAAATGATTAGCACCGTTAAAGAGCTCATGCTTTATATTGGGGCAATAGGAATGGTACTCTGAAGGCGTGGTCTTATCCATGGAAAGTTTCACACTTCATCCAAAAGAAGAGAGAGTGGGCCAAGAACACAGCTGTTGCAGGATATTTGATCATAGTGTGAATCCTGGGATTGTGTTATTTAATGAAGAAACCTGCTTCTAGCTGTAGTGTGGTTCAGCCCTAGCCCACACCTTTTTTTTTTCAGACAGGGTTTCTCTGTGACTTTGGAGCCTGTCCTGGAACTAGCTCTTGTAGACCAGGATGGTCTCGAACTCACAGAGATCCGCCTGCCTTCGCCTCCCGAGTGCTGGGATTCCTAGCACACACCTTTAATTCAAAAGCTTTCTGCTTGAGTATCATAAGCAGGATTAAATAAAGTCAACAGGTCAAAAAAAATGAATGTAGGATTATTATGAAAAAACCAGCCGGGCAGTGGTGGTGCACGCCTTTAATCCCAGCACTTGGGAGGCAGAGGCAGGCGGATCTCTGTGAGTTCCAGGACAGGCTCCAAAACAATACGGAGAAACCCTGTCTCGAAAAACCAAAAAGTAAATAAATAAATAAAAATAAAAAACCATACAGAATAAGAGGGAGTCAGGGGGACACATAGAGTTACATAGGAGGTAGAAGTCAGGGACACTGAGTTTGAGGTGGTTGGTTTGAGACCGCTTGTGTGTTGGGGGGAGTTCTGGGATGCTGGAGGAGGAGGAAGGTCATCTGGGTGCTCTCTGCCTCTCTGAGCTAGCAGGCTTTCACCCCAGTATTCGGCTCCTGAGACTTTATTGGTAAAATAGAACAATTGAGATTTGTTAAAAGCAAAAACAAACAAACAAACAAAAACATGCAACAGAAGGCATTCTCTGCTTGAATCAACTACCAGGAGGAGCTGAGATGCTAAGGCACACAGGGCCACTACAGCTCTGGTGCAAAAGGCCAGACTACGTCTCAAGCAGCCAGAACTTGACAGTGTTATTTATGTGGCTTTGTAGGCATGCAAACTGAGTTATGTCGTCATGGAGACTTACCTGGAAGCCACTGATATCAGACAACATATAGCATGGCTGGATTCCAAGCAAGGGCCCTAGAAAACTCTTTAGTATAGTCTGGACAATGATCTATGATAGCTGTAATTTTGGTTTCAAATAAGGGCCTTTGTTTAGTATACAGCAAGAAACATAAAAGAATTAATACCAAGGAGTGTATACCGAGACGTGGCAGACAGACAGCAAACCATAATCAAACTGGGCACTCACGAAACACTACAGAGATGGCTGGGGTTGCAGAATCATTAAACTAGGGAACTTACAGCACCCAGCAGAAACAGGCTAGGAAAATGTTGTTGAAGAAGTCAGCTGGAGTTTCTTCTTTTTTTTTTTTTCTTTTTTCTTTCTTTTGAGACAGGGTTTCTCTGTATTGCCAGTGCTGGGATTAAAGGCGTGCGCCACCAATGCCCGGCTCACCTGGAGTTTCTAATTCCTAGTTTTCTTTCCATGGATGGCTTTCTGGGTTCTGGTTCCCATTGCAGGCATTTTTCTATCAAGAGGTAAACAAAAGTAAATTCTGTTGGACATGGTTCACTCTCTAGCTGTTCCCAAGGGCACAGGTGTTAGTGTTCAGGCATCTTTACTGGCCTGCCTGTAAAGGATACATCCTCAGCTGCAGCCAGTAAGAGCACCTCCTGTGCACATTCGCTACATTCCCCTTTAAAAGGGGGCCCTTCCCTCCCTTCCATCTCTTTCTCTCTCTCTCTGTCCCATTCTCTGCCTCTCTTTTCTCTTCCGCCCTTCCCAGAGGCTGGCCTCTCCCTCTTTTCTCCCCACTTTTCTCATTCCCTTCCTCAAATAAAACACCTCTCCTCGTGAGCTCTGTTGCATCTTCTCTTGGGCCACTTTTTTTTTTTTTTTAATTACAACATTGGTTCCCCGACTGGGAAAGGCTCTCCTGGAGCTTCCTCATGCCTGCCAGCAGTTTGAGACACACCAGCACCCTGGAACCCAGTTTACAGATGACAGCCTCGCTTCTCCGGATTCCTGGGTCTCTCCATACAACACTGGCGTGATTGGTGAGCTCATCTCCCTTCCCCACCTCCGGCCGTTTCCCAAGAGTGAGGACTCATCTCCAGACTGTGGTTCCTCGACTCATGGACAAGACCTGGTGCCCGGCAACCACAGGTCTCAGGCTCAGAGCCCTCGTCCCGACCCTTTGCTTGATGATTCACGGGGCGGCTTGACCTTAAGGTCTCCACTTTCACTAAATGGCTTGCACTTTCTCAGACCTAAGCGTCCTTAGGACTCTGCCCTTTGGCCTTCTTCATGCCTTCTCATCTCTTGGACTCATGTCCTTTGGGCTCAGTGTTCGGGCCACTGTTTTTTTTGCTTGAGGAGTCTCTAAACTGCTTGAGACATTATTGTTCAATCCTTGCTTGATAAACAAACAAGCAAACAAACAAAAAACCTATTGGATCTTGTTCTGCCTCACTCATGGGGAACACACCTACCAAAAATCTTCTTTCCGGATTTTTGATGTTTTATGGGACTTTTGCAACATTCTGCCATCAATCTGATAGATGGAAGGAGGTTCCACCCTTTAACTCTTTTTCTTCTGCTTTCCCCCTTCCTCAATAAACACCTTTTTTCTCTCTCTCGATAAACCTCTTATACTAACTCTGTTTCATGCAGCATGTTTGTTTAGCGGCAGGGCCCACTGAAAGGACTACCAACTGTTAGCCACAGGCTGGAGGCGCATGACTACCAAACATGTCGAGGTGGTGAGAACCATCAGCACCCTAGAGATACTAAATCTACAATGACTGCCCTCAGTAACCAACCACCTGTGTTTCCTCGTAAATCGGGTAGAAAGAGGGTGTCCAGGTGAGGCTGTGTTGATGGGAAAGGATCAGATGCCTTATGTTCTTGTGAGCTCCAGGGAGGCCATTTGGATGCACCTGGAACAGCATTTTGCCAGGTCTAAGTGGCCCCTGAAGGTTTCACAGAGCCTGGACAGTGAAGTGAAGCAGCCAGTTACCCTAGGATGTGGCTAGCACCCCAGCTTTCTCAGGTACTCCAAAGATGACTGACGCATGAAGTGCCCCGTCCAGCAGGGCACAACAGGTTCGAGCCCACGGAAACCTGGAATGAATGAGACAAGAGAGAGATGACAGCGAGACAGACCTTCCGATCAAGCTGCCATTTAATGAAAGTTCTGTACAGGCTTAAATGGGGGAAATGAGGTAGGGGGATGCAGGACAATGAGGGAGGGGTCGGTGACTAGTAATCAGCTGAGGAGTGTCTTTGGTCACATACCCAGGAGTGTGTTTTTGGTCATGTACGAGGGGTGCTGGCAGACCACCACTGAGGCTGAGCAGCAGGAATGAAGAGGTGTTAGTGCTAAGTAGCCTAATTGCAAGGAGGAGGGTTGAGGAACCTAACTGTAGATTGCTATCAGCTATTCCTGTGAGCCCAGGTTCTATTCATTAGGAAGCTGGGGAGGGGACGACTATTCTTTCAAAAGACTGACAATATTTACAAGAGGTTTTAAATAACAATGACCGCTCCCAACTTCACATACTTATCCCCACCTCACCTGCTATCCCTTTCTAACTCCTTACCCTTTTTTAATAAACAAAAGAGGGGCATGTTAGTATTCAGGCATCTGTACTGGCCTGTCCTTGGGGTCCTGACAGGATATATTATCAGCTGCAGCCACTAAAAGCACCTCCTGTGCCTATTAGCTATGTTCCTTTTAAAAAGCAGGCCTTCCTTACCTACCTACTGTCTTTCTCTTCCTGCCTCTGTCTTTCTGCCCTCCTCTCTCGCTTCTCGCTTCTCTTCCTGTTCCCAGAGGCTGGGTCTTTCTTCTCCTCCCCCCTTTCCCATTCCCTTCCCCAGATTAAAAAAAAAAAAACCTCTCCACGTGAGCTCTGCCACATGGGTTCTTTTTCTCTTGTGACTTTTTTTTAAATTACAACAAGGTTTTATTTGTATCTCACAGAGAGTGCCTTTGTGTCGGAAGAAACTTTGGGCTCTAGACAAATGATAGAGTTAAGGTTTTGGGGATTAGAACAAACGGACTAAGGGGACAGGTGATCAGAAGTATGCTTCAAGGAGCAGCCTATGAAAGTGGGAATCAAGTTGAGAGTTGTTGAGCTACAAATAACAGTTGTATTAGCAGTTTGCTCTTTTCCACTCTTTCGTCACAGAATTAGGGGGGCAGTTTGACCAAGGTCAGGGAGCTTTGGAGGACACTTGAGATAAACATGCTTTTCAGATCTATGGTGACAGCAAGGAGATATAAGGGATTTCTTGCTCTCTAGTTCCATTTTAACAAGCTTAAAGCACATGGCAACTTACCAGTACAATGCACTGTAAAAGCTACTGAATGAAGTTATGAAGGTAAGGTTCAGTTGCAATAGAGACCCCTGTATGTTGGAAATGCAAAGACTTGGATGCCCACCAAAGAAAGCTGCAGGCATGGAGTAGAGCTGACCCAAGAGAGAAAATATGTGTGCGTTAGGCAGTTAAAAGTAAGGATGCTGGAGTCAGGATGATGCCAAATGCTACATGGAGCTACAGGATTTGGTGTTTGCCCTGTTGGGTTTTCATCTTGGTTTGATCTGATTTTTTCCTTGCTATGTTCTCATTCCTCCCCTTTGGGATGGGAATGCTTACTTTGTGGCATTGTATATTGGAGGTTTGTAACTTCTCCCCCCCCCCATTGCCAGGGATTGAATTTGGGACCCCATGCATGCTGGTCAAGTGCTCTGTCTCCTGCAGTGGTTGTAACTTAAAAATTGTTTTACAGGGCTCACAGAGAGTGCCTTTGGTCAGAAGGAACTTTGGGCTCTAGACAAATGAGAGAATTGTTAAGATTTTGGGGATTAGAACAAACAGACTAAGAGAAGGGGACAGGTGATCAGAAGTATGCTTCAAGGAGCAGCCTATGAAAGTGGGAATCAAGTTGAGTGTTGTTGAGTCTTTATTTTATGTATGTGAATGTCTAAATGTATATTTGTGCACCATGTGAATGGCAGATGAGAATGTCAGACTCTCTGAATCTCGAGCTATATATGGTTGTAAGCTGCCTGATGTGGGTGCTGGGAAGTGAACAAGAGCAGCAGGCACTTTTCTTTCCAGTCCTGTCTTTTGGGTTTTGAATCTAGGGTCTCACTACGTTGCCACAACTGACCTGGAACGCTGTTATTTAGGCCAGCCTAACCTGGAACTCCTAGATATCCACATGCCTCTGCTTCTCAAGTGCTAGGATTAAGGACGAACACTACCATTCCTTCAAACAGTGAGTTACGTGTATGAGTTAGATAATGTGCTCAAAGCCATAGCTAACAGCATAGAAATCCTCTGTGACTGGAAGTGGAGTATAGAGTTGAGGCACGGGTTGGGGGGATGGGTGCTATTTCATCTTGCTTCAGATAGTTACTTGTCGAGGAGCTGTTGTGTGTCTGCAGCAGCCTGATAGCCTCTACAACAGACTCATGATAAACACCAAGTAAAGAAATGATCACAGAAAGTCCTTCTGAGCGAGTGGTGTAATCCTAGGTACAGAAAAAACGTAAGTCACGTGGGTTGAAAGTTCAAGGGCTGACTGAGCTACAGAATGAGGTCAAGGCCAGACTGGTCAACTTGGTGAAAACCTGCTGTCAGGCAATGGCAGTGGGGCATGTGCCAGAGACAGGGCTCCACAGGGGTCAGCACTCATGGAGTTCTGTTCAGAGACTTCTACTCTGGGGAAGTCAGGGTTCAGATCAGAGTTAAGTTTATTACAGAGGGACTTTTATCATACATGGAAAGATGTGGTCGATACTATCCCATTGCATAGATGTCAACTTGAGACAAGCTAGTCATCTGAGTGGAGGGGGAACAACTGAGAAAATGCCTGATAAGATTGGCCTATAGGCAAGCCTGTAGGGCATTCTCCTTTTTTTTTTTAAAGATTTTATTGTGTTTATGTTTTATGAATATGAATGCTCTGCACATACCTGCAAGCCAGGAGAGGGCATCAGATAGGTGGTTGTGAACCCCCATGTGGTTGCTGGGAATTGAACTCAGGACCTCTGGAATAGCAGTCAGTGCTTTTAACCTCTGAGCTATCTCTCCAGCCCCGGCATTTTCTTAATTAGTGATTGATATGGGAGGGTCCAGCCCACTGTAGGTGGGAAAACACCTCACCTGGTGGTCCCGGGTGCTATAAGAAAGCAGGCTGAGAAAGTCAGGAAGAGTGACCCAGTAAACGGACCCCTTGTGACCTCTGCATCAGCTCCTGCCTCCAGGTTCCTGCCATGGCTTCCCTCAGTGGACTGTGATTCAGGATATGTGATTCGAAGTTGCTTTTGGTCATGGAGCTTTATCACAGCTAAGCCAACTAAAATCCCAAGTGTGGATGTGGGCTCCTCAAGGGAGAGTCACACTTAAATGTCTGAACAGTAGTTGTACACCTGCTTTTGGTGGCCCCTGAAGCTAAATTTCTAATGGTGTCTGAAGAACTTTGTCCTCTTTTTTTTTTTTTTTTTTTGGTAAAGGAGATTATCAAGTGGTTCCCAGGTGCACTGGGCAGGATTACATTCTGATAAGATAAAACTCATGCCATAAAAAAGTTGCAACCTGTCTTTTCTTGTCCCTAGGGGTTCCTTGGAAAAATTGTAGCTCTTAGGGGTGTGGTGGCACACACCTTTAATCCCCAGCACTGGGTAGGTAAAGTTAAACTGATCTCTGTGAATTCTGTACATAGTTCCAGGACAGGCCGGGCGTTGGTGGGGCACGCCTTTAATCCCAGCACTTGGGAGGCAGAGGCTGGTGGATCTCTGTGAGTTCAAGACCAAGACAGGCTCCAAAACGATACAGAGAAACCCTGTCTCGAAAAAAACAAAAACAAAAAACAAAACAAAACAAAAAAAAAGCTCCAGGACAGCCAGGGCTACATAGGAGACCTTACGTTAAAAAATCCTAACAAGCTGGGCAGTGGTGGTACATGCCTTTAATCCCAGCACTCCGGAGGCAGAGGCAGGCAGATGGATCTCTGTGAGTTTGAGACCAGCCTGGTCTACAGAGAGAGTTCCAGGACAGCTACACAGAAAAACCCTAAACCATCAAACAAAAAACCAAGACCAAAAAACCCTAACAAAACAATAAAAAGCACTTCCAGCCCTATACCATGGCATTCTTATGTAATGTAATCCAAGCTCAGGAGAACCCTCTAAATTCCAGGTCAGCCTGGGCTACACAGTAAGCTCAGGAGGCAGAATGAGATCAAGAACTTCCAAGTGTACAGTAAAGCTTAGTCAGCACTAGTTTCCTGCTTGTAAAAGGTGCTAAGAATCCCTCACTTGAAGCAAACTAAAGGCAGAGGAGGCCCAAAGCTTTGAGTTTTAAAATTACTAGTCACTAAGAACTGCAGGGTCTCTAGAGGGCACACTGGTCTGTGCATGCGCACCCAGGCTCCATGTAGACACCTTGCCGTCCAATACCAACAGCAGAACAACGTCCAGTGCAGGAGCTACTGACTGAACTTGTGATCCTGGGTTTGTGAAGGTTTAGCACAGACTTCAGAAGGCCTGGGTGTCTCAAGTGTATGTCACCTAGGAGTGAGTCTTTAAGGCTGTGAGGTGAGGCGCCTCAGCCAGTAAAAAACTGACATAGGTGTTCGATCCCCCGCTACCCAGGTTGTTAGATAATGGGACTCCTACAAGTTGTCCTCTGACCTACACAAGCCTGCACTCATGCACACAAAGCACAACTTAAGTAACAAAATGCAATTAAAGGAAAGTCGTTGTGTTGTTAGGACTTGACCCACAATACGGTATTTTCTGGGGAAAACAAGTTTCAACAGGTCTCTTTTCTTCACAGCCAGAAAAGTTCTTGGAGTTCACCTAACGGTGTAGACACTTTACTTCAGGGTAGGCAGTTGTTGGCTTTCTAGACAGCTGTTCTCCCGACCTTCGGTACAGATAGGCGGGAGTCAAGGCGGGCGATTTGTACATTAGGTCGTGGGCATTGTGGGGCTTGTAGTCCAGATTGCCGCGAGGCTTGAGGCCGCTGACGTCTCAGGACTACATTTCCCAGCAGCATGCGCTCCAGCAATGCGCGCGGATTGGGTTGCGCCACCGAGTCGATTTCCGGAGGCGTTGGGGGCGGGGCGGCCGCAGAGGCTGGAGCGAGGCGGCGGGATGCAGCGCCCCGGGCCCTTCAGCACCCTCTACGGGCGGGTCCTGGCCCCACTGCCCGGGCGGGCCGGGGGCGCGGCCTCGGGCGGGGGCGGGGGCGGGAACAACTGGGGCCTCTCGGGCTCCCATGTGCAACTGCCGGGGCGTGCACATTCTGAGACCCACGGCAACAAGGGAGGCTCGAGCACGGGCGGCCCAGCGCCCTCCACGATGTCCAAGGCCGAGGAGGCTAAGAAGCTGGCGAGCCGGACGGCGGTGGAGAACCACGTGAAGGTGGGTAGCTTGTGGCGGCGTGATGGCTTCGTGCTGCGCTGCGCCTGACGCCTGAAAGGGCGGGGGCTGCAGGAGAGGGGAGAGGGTGAGCCTTGTATCTGCATTCACGAGACCTTTCTTGACGTCGAATCGGTGGGTGTCAGCTCTCCCCCAAATAGAGTCTTCCCCCCGCAAAGGTCTCCTGTCCGGCTGGAACTGAGTGCACCAAGGAGCCTGGCATTACCCTGTTTAGAGTCTGTCAGGTTGTTCAATGCCTGCCTAGTCCTAATCAGCCCATTGAAAATGGTGAGCCCTGAGGCTGCCTCGAGTTCTTCACTTCTCACCGGGAAGCCACTGAGAACTGGTTTGCAGAGTTTTGAAATTCTACTCCAAGCCTATTAACTCCTCCTACGTGCAGTCTTTACATAGGAGCCATCCAGTTAAGCCTTGCTGTTGACAGGGCCGGGTGGGCACGACCCCTGGAGGTGCTGTTCTTTAGGTGGGGTCCAGATGTTTAACAGTTACTCAGTGAGGCTGTCCCCACTTGGCTTGTTAAGTGGCGGGTGTGGTGCTGTGAGTGGACTCTTAGTGTACTTGGGTTTGATGCCCCGTATTATCTTAACTGTGTTATTTCTGCTGCCCTGTGGTGGAGTTTCCTGATCTAGTTTCCTACTTCTTAGATAGGGCTATCAGAATCCACTTTTCCATAAAAGGAAGTTTTTTTCCTCTTTCGGTTGTTATTGCTGTGCTACACAAAGTTACTTTGCAAAGATGATGTTCTTAGAGATCTTTCTTTCTTCCTGCCAAGAGCGAGGGCAGCCTGAATGGGTGGGACAGGGTCTGATAACCTCTGGCTCCCTCCTGTTCTACGCCACTCTTGTTTCAGGCAGGGTTCCCGTGCTCTTCTGTTCTGGTGTAGCTTTTTTGCTCCTCTAGTTAGCATAGGATTTTAAGAGGGTTTAGGGTATGAGTATGAATGTAAAATGTGTGATTTGGCTCTGTTTGGAATTCAGTGCCAGAGCTGTAAAAAAGGGACAGTAAAGTGAAATTTCAAGATACCTTCATGAAGTGACTTAATAGATTGGTAAATGAAATCTATACCTTAGGAGAGCCCATTATCTAATTATTCTGTTAATGTTTAGTGGTACATGTCTCCTTGACCTTTGCTTTATAGTTATGTATTTGATTAAATTAAAAATCCACAAGCGCCGGGCCGTGGTGGCCCATGCCTTTAATCCCGCCTTTAATCCCAGCAGAGGCAGGTGGATCTCTGAGTTCGAGACCAACCTGGTCTACCAAGCGAGTTCCAGGACAGGCTCCAAAACAATACAGAGAAACCCTGTCTTGAAAAACAAAAACAAAACAAAACAAAACCAAAACAAAAAACAAAAAAAATCCACAAGCCTCCTTCTCATGTTAGAACCCCCAAACACTGGATTCTAGCCATACTCAAAGAAGTTACCAGGGAATCCTTGGGGGATCTCTATTTTTTTTTTTTTTTTGAGACAGGGTTTCTCTGTGGTTTTGGAGCCTGTCCTGGCACACTGTAGACCAGGCTGACCTCGAACTCAGAGATCCACCTGCCTCTGCCTAACCAGTGCTGGGATTAAAGACGTGTGCCACCACAGACCGGCTCGGGCTGTCTGTTGAAATATTGTTGTTTGTCCTGTAGGGTTTGATTCCAAGGACCTTACTATTTACTTCCAGTTTTTCCTTGGCTTCCTAAGGATAGTAGGAGAGGATAATTTCCTCTTCCTGTTTGGAGACTCAGGCTGGCTAGCAGCTTGCCAGGAACTTGATACGCCTTGAGTGCTGGGATTAAAGGTGTGCACCACCGCACAGCCACATGCTCTGATTCTACCGCCCAAGTGATGGCATTATAGGTATGTGGCATCACACTCGGCTTCCTTCAGTTGTTTGACTCCAGACACTTGTGACCTATGCTCTAGTCCTCTGTGCATTTCTCTTGCCTAACTCCCCATGAGCTCTGGGAGAAGAGTTATTGTCATCTGCCCATTCAGTGTTGAGTGCAGTGAGACCTGCTTAGGCAGTGTTCATTGGGTTGTGTAGAGGTGAACACTGATATGGCGGTTGTAGGTTATTTTATGGTGGCCCTTTTCCTAGGCGCTGAGTTTGGGGTTTCTAGTCTCCCCAACCTCCACTGACTGTTTCTATTTCAGTGGTTGTAAAACTCAGAATTCTCAATTGAATGTTTGTCACCAGGTCCAGACGTGCCTGATCCTAAAAAAATGTAGTTATCTTGGACGTGTTACTGTGCATGTCTGTGCTGTCCTCATGGTCTGTTGCTTCATCCTTTGCTCTCTGTGAGGCCTGGGTTTTGTGTTGAGACTGACTTAGCCTGAGGAAAGTATTCATATTATTATTAGTACTATTAGTATTTTGTTTTTTGAGACAGTCTCACTAGATAGCCCTGGTTGCTCTGGAATTCACTGTGTAGACCAGGCTGATCTCAAACTCAGATTTTGCCTGCCACTACCTTTCAAGTGCTGGGATTAAAGGTGTGGACTACCACACCTAGTGATTTCAGTGTTTTCAGCCTTGTGGAAGCCTGTTTTACTAACACCATTCCAGACTCATCAAATACCTGCCAGGGCTTAGCCCACCAGAGCCAGTCTCATGGATTTTTGAGATCACTCCATTGGGCACTACACTGTTTAGCATTGTCCATTAGGGCTGTCAGCTGTTGGGCCAGTTTGCAGGTAGCCGTTGGCCATTTCTAGTTGGTTTTGACTAGGCCGCAGACTCCTGTCTCATATCATTTTGTTTTAAGGTAGCAGGCCCTGCAGTTCATTTTACAGAGTAGAGCTTGTCTGATGTACTAGGTTCATCTGAGTGCTGCTTGACTCCTGGGAGCAACATGAGTTAGTTAATGAGGAGTCTGATAATCAGATTCTCAGCATCAGGTCAAAAGTGAAGGTCAGGTTAAGTTTGGTGGTGCAGGCCTTTAATCCCAGCACTTGGGAGGCAGAGGCAGGCAGATCTCTGTGAGTTCAAGGCCAGCCTGGTCTACAGAGGGAGTTCTAGGACAGCCTCCAAAACAATACAGAGAAACCCTGTCTTGAAAAAACAAACAAAAACAAAAAAAAAAAAACAAGAAATGGAGATGTTAGGCTGGGTGGTGGTGGTACACGCCTTTAATTCCAGCACTCAGGAGGCAGAGGCAAACAAATCTCATTTAGTTCGAGGATAGCCTGTTCTACAGAATGAGTTCTAGGACAGCCAGGACTGTTATACAGAGAAACCTTGTCTCAAAAAAAAAAAATGGAGATGCTCACCATAATTTGAATACTTTATATCTTGAGTATTTAGTTGTTTTAAATGTTTTGTGTTATTTTCCTTTACTTATGTGAGTCCTTTGCATTTTTGGGTTTGTATGGACAGCTGATAACTTTATTAGGCTCTTTGCTCCTGTGAAAGCATACTGGCAGGTGAAATCTGTAAGATTGGTTCTGGTGGGCTAAGCCTTTTGGTGTCTTTGAGTTTGGAACTGTTTGTTAATCTAGGCTTCTACCTGATTGGAAACATTTAACTGCAGCACTTGAGAGGCAGAGGCAGACAGATCTCTGTGAGCTTGAGACTAGCCTGGTCTACATAGTTCCGTGGCAGCCAGAGCTACCTAGTGAGACCCTGTCTCTCTCTGTCTCTCTTTATTTTCTTCCCTGAGACAGGATTTCTCAGTATTGTTTTGGAGCCTGTCCTGGAATTCACTCGGTAGACCAGGCTGGCCTGGAACTCAGAGATCCATTTATCTCTGCCTCCCAAGTGCTGGGATTAAAGGCCTGTGCCACCAACGCCTGGCTTGAGACCCTGTCTCAATAAACTTGCAAGCATCCCACAGAAATAGTCTCTCTCACTTCTAGTGCTCACCCCTCCTGCAGCCGCCACCTGTGTCAGGCTGTTTCCACCAAGGAAAAGGAATCCTATTATGTGTCCTATATCCAGATCCTCTACTCTTCCCCGCTTTGCTGGTGCAAGTAAGGGTGATGGCCTGCTTCCTGTCAGCACTGAGGAGTCTCTGTACAAGAATTCAACAGAGAAACCTCAGGAGGATGCTTACTGTACTGTCCCAGGTGGGACATGATCATGATAAAATAGGTGGGCAGGAAGTTTGCCCACAATGGCGCTGTCACAAGCGTCTATCGTGTGGAGAAAACTCAGCTACAGGGTGAGCAGGCAAAACACAGCCCAGTTCCTGACAGAGACTGGATTGGCCAAGGATGACTGCCTCAAGTACCTGCGTCTTCCTTAAACTTAAGTTAGGATTTCCTTGTGACAGTAGACTATTCCGACCCCCCATTCCTTAATTAAAAACCCCACAGCTTGTACAGTGTTACCATTTAAGGGGCTTTTAACTCTGTCTTGTGGACTTCTTTATCAATCTGAAGAGATTCCCCCCCCCAAAAAACCCCACAGAAAATGATGGATAAAGTCTTATGTAGACTTAGGTAGGTAGGAGAGGCCCAGCTAGAAACATTTTTAGTGTGTTAAGTGTGTGATTGCCGTTAGGATTTGATTCGTTTTTCTAAAGTCTTTGTACTTGTTGGTCCTTTTCCATCTTAGTTTTAGATGTAGTCTGATTTTGAGAAGGACCAAATGAAGCATGGGACTCTGGGACTCTGGGACTGTGGGACTCTGGACCTGCACATTACTGTGGCTCTTGTACTGTGGGGGATGAGACGTTTTAGCTGCAGCCCTTAGTTTCTTCCTCCTACGAGGAAATTTCACAATGGTCTTTTCCTTGCCAAGTGAATTGCTAATAGTTGTTCCACTCTAAGAAATTTGAGATGCAGTGCTCTTTCAGCGGTCTAAATCTTGAATTGTGTAAAGTGAGGTTGTGTGCGGTTGATAGGGTTATATAAGATGATTTTCTTTGTAAGGTAACATAAGGACATTAACTGTTATGTCTACATTTTATTCAACTCATTAAATTAATGCTACAGGAATAAAATTAAATGATTTCTAAAGATTAGAATTTATTGTATAATGCGGGATAATAACCAGTTGCATCTCATGGAACACAATGAATTGAATTTCATGGGCAAGATTTGCTAACAGTTTTCTACAGGTTGAAGTCAGTCTATGGAACTGTCAAATTCCACACACTCTTGTAGGATGGAATAGTACAGGCACGTGGCAGAATTCTGTTGAAGGGATCTAGTAACTTTTGGCTTACTTCAGTTCTCCCCACCCCTCGAGACAGGGTTTCTCTGTGGCTTTGGAGGCTGTCCTGGAACTAGCTCTTGTAGACCAGGCTGTCCTGGAACTCAGAGATCCGCCTGCCTCTGCCTCCTCAGTGCTGGGATTAAAGGCGTGTGCCACCAAGGCCCAGCAAGTAGTCAGTTCTTACTTGCAGTGTTGCATGAATATTTGGAGTGAGCCAGTGGGTCTCTAGGTCATAGGGGTCATTGTGAAACTATGCTTTATATTAAGACATGCAGGTTCTCTTGGTATTGCTTCTTGTTTTTTTTTTGGTTTTTCGAGACAGGGTTTCTCTGAGGCTGTCCTGGAACTCACTTGGTAGTCCAGGCTGGTCTCGAACTCACAGAGATCCGCCTGCCTCTGCCTCCCGAGTGCTGGGATTAAAGGTGTGCGCCACCAACGCCCGGCTGCTTCTTGTTTTTTATTGAAACAAGGTTTCTCTATATAACAGCCCTGGCTGTCCTAGAACTCACTCTGTAGACCAGGCTGGCCTCAAACTCAGAGATCCACCTGCCTCTGCGTCCTGAGTGCTGGGATTAAAGGTTAAGTGCCACTACCACCTAGGTGGTATTGCTTTTTGGTGGAAGGCAAGTGTAGATCTTAGGCCAGTGGTTCTCAACCTTCCCAATGCTGCTGATGTGACTCTGTGAAAGGGTCTTTCAACCCCCCAAAGGCTCTCTATCCACAGGTTGAGAACCACTGTTCTAGGCAGTGTTCAGTGTTAGCTGCTGCTCTGGTTGGTGGTTTTGCCTTAGCCTGAAGGAGGGTGTTCCTAGGAAGTTGCTTAGGAACCAAGCTCCATGTTTGCTTTGATTGTTAGTGTCCCTGTTTGGTTTTTTTCTTTGTGGTCTACCCTCTGATCATAGGTATCTTCTCTTCTTAGGATGGCAGACTTAGTGTTGGGGCATGTGTTTACTGTCCTTTGTATTTGGCAGGCAGAACAGATTCTAAAGAGACTACTTCTTGCTAAGGGTCCATAAGGTGAGACTAAAAGCAGAATAAAAGCCCCATCATCTTCTGTCTCTATCTGTATCTGTGCCCTTTACTTTGAGTTAAGCACTTGCTTAATTATGCACATGGGCATGTTAATCATTCATGGAGTGTTGGTCTAAAAACCAGTGCTATTTGTCTCATCCTGCTTCAAGAGTGAAGGTAATGGAGCAACTTACTGCCATCAGTTCTTCCAGACCTCAAACACACCTGGAAGTCTCCAGTCATTTACCTAGAGCTGTGTTTCAGGAATGATGGAAGCTAGGCAGATCACTCTATAATGAAGTCACCCTCAAGTAGGAGCTGTCATTTCAGCTTGGATGTTTCCTTCAGCAATGAGGATATCTTTGAAGCACCTTGTAGAATCTTTGCTGAGACAGTGATCAAACAGTCCAGAGTTTGACCAGCATTGCTTAATGATGTGTCTCTTGTCCTCCCACTCCCCTGTGTAAAATCAGTCAGTGCCCTGAAGATGACTGAAAGCTTGGTTTTCTCTTTTCAGTGTAATTATGTTGAGTAAGATCCTTTCCTGCCTTTTCACCATTACACCTGCATCTTTGGTGGGGCCTAGCATGTCAGTCCTCATAGAGTCAAGCTTCCAGCCCGGGCTCTGGCTACAGAAGTGCTCTGCCTGTGAAGACTTCTAAGCTTTTCATTCTCTTCCCATGCAGAGTAGGGCCCCTTGGTGTTAGCCGGACAGAAGGAATATTGACTTCTGAAGTCTCTTCCTACTCTCCTTTTTCTTACTGACTCTGGCAGAGCTCTGGATTGTATGCATGATGTTTCCCTGAGATTTCTATGAAGATGGTAGTCCCTGCCTTCTGGAGACTTGAGCTTGTGCAAAAAGGCAGCCAGAAAGCCCAGCTTTCCACCCAGGCCGTTCTCCCTCCTTCCCTCCTCTCCTCCATTGCTTTCTCATTTCCTCCCTTGGATTGGCCAGGGATCTTTAATTACTGTTTTTTTTTATAGGCCAGTTCTGTGAGGCCAGCTTATTCAGTTAACGTAGAATAATTGAGCCAGTTATTCATATGGGCTGTGGGTAGGGAGGAATGGTTAAATGGGGATGGTAGCAGTGTCAGAAAGGGAAGAAGAGGGCTCTGTCAGCTGGATAGCAGGATAAAGTACAGCTCCAGGTTCAGTGGTTACATGTCTGTGAAGTAGGCATAGTGCCTACCTGTCTTGCACCTGTGCTAGTGAACTGTTGTTCATGATTTCATTGCTATAAGTCTAGTCCAAGGGAGTACAACTACTTTTAATGAATTTTGTTTTTCCTTTCCTCTTTTTGGCAGAATAACCAAGTACTGGGAATTGGAAGTGGTTCTACAATTGTCCATGCTGTGCAGCGAATAGGTATGTTCTCGGATTGTTTACTGGATGTTTCTTGTGTCTTCCTGGGGTAGGAGGTGGCGGAAAGGGAGGGAATGGGCAAAGGTTTGGTTTTGTCTTAGCTCCCATCCAGCCCAGCTTTGCAGAGCTGTTCACCTGAGGTTAGTTGAGTGTTTCTCTTCTTAGGAAAGAGAGATCCTTGGCTCTCTTCAGTGACTTCAGGAGAGCCCTGCCTATGTTTACCATGTTTAGCTGGAGGGGAGGAACTGACTTAGGTGAGACCTTAGCAGAATTTGATGGTGCACACCCATCAGGGTTCCTGTATGTGTTCTCAGGCATCCTCTGAAGCCTGTGTGTTTCTCAGGCAAACACATTGAGGTCACAGTGTCCCGTCTATGACCCTAGCAAGGATGAGGCTCCTGTAGTTGTTGGCTGGTTTTGTAGGTGTTGACTTCACTCTGATTGGGTCCTGTCTGTACTTAGGAGAAACTCAGACATTATCAACTCCCGTGGTTGCACAACAGGTTCTACTACCCTGTTCTTTGTTGGTAAAAACAAAGCCTGGAAGAGGCTTTTCCAAATGCCCATCTTTGACAGGTGTCAAGGGTCAGGGCCCAGGAGGCAAAACCCAGATTACTGTTGTGACTGGGAAGTGGCTGTGTTATGGAGGTGATGGCTGATGGGAGATTTAGTGACCAGTACATCTAACTTTAACCCTGTATATGGAGAATTTTATGGCATAGGAATTACTGTGAATTCACAGGAGTGACATCTAAGCCTGCCAAGAGACAGACTTGATTAAAAAGACTTGGTGCACGCCTTTAATCCCAGCACTCGGGAGGCAGAGGCAGAGGCAGGCGGATCTCTGAGTTTTAGGCCAGCCTGGTCTACAGAGTGAGTTCCAGCACAAGGCTCCACAGCAATACAGAGAAACCCTGACTTGAACTCCCCCCCCCAAAAATTTCCTGAAAGTTTAAAATGAACACTTGAAATTAATAGGTACCTTTAATCATCCTCTGGGACCTATAAATCCTTATATCTTATTAATGCAGAGTGAAGTTCTGATATTTTCATGGAAAAGGATTATAGTTTAGATTGAAAAGTAGGTGGCCAACCACACCTTTAATCCCAGCAATGGGGAAGCAGAGGCAGGTGGATCTCTTGAATTCATGGCCAGCTGGGTCTACAGAGTTTCAAGACAGCTAGGGCCACACAGAAACCCTCTGTTGAGCCCCCCCCCCAAAAAAAAAAGAAAAAGGAGGAAAGAAAGAGCACTAAGGACCATATTCCAGCCACTGGTTAGCTGTGTGACTACCAAGGTACTTTACTTCTCGGTGCCTCTGTTCCTCATGTGTAAAGTAGGGGTGACAGTTACAACTTTTAAGTCCTGACAGCCCGAGAGGTAAAAGGTTGATATATACACAACTTTTATCAAGTTGCAGACACACAGCAGCAGTATGACTGAAATGGCCTTCTCTGTGGTCAGTGTTTGTCTGCAGGCTCTCTGGTGTCTCTGTCTTCTGAGGTATGAAGTCAGGTTACTAGCTTTTTCATCAAAGATGGGAACATAGTCAGCTGTCAGTGGATAGGCCTCTCCCCTTTGGTTGGATTGAGAAACACACAGGTTGTCAGGTGTGGAGAATGAAGCACTACCAGTGTGACTCTTGTTTCCACAGCTGAAAGAGTGAAGCAAGAGAATCTGGACCTCATCTGCATCCCCACGTCCTTCCAGGTACGCCATGTCCTGTGTTCCCTTGTGTGTCTTAACCTCTGCTGCCAGGTCTTTGTCTTGTCATCAGGGTTGTTTTCCTTGAAGAGCCAGGCGCAGGAAGGGAGCTGATCAAGCTCTTTGGTGGTGTAATTTTTTTGAGACAGGGTCTCAGTATAGCTTTGAATGACCTAGAACTCATTGTAGAGCAGTTTTGACCTTGAACTCTTGATCCACTATCTCTATGGTAGGATGAGCATCTTTTGGGTATAGGCCCATGAGTGATATAGCTGGATCTTGGGGTAGATCATTCCCGTCTTTCTGTTTTAACAGCTACACTCATTTCCATAGTGGCTTGTAGTCGGACTTTCTTTGGACTGCCAGCTCCAGAATGACTTTTCATTAATTATGGAAGTTTGGCCTTAGCTTAGGCTTGTTCCCAACCAGCTCTTAAAACTTAAATTCACTTATATTTATCTATGTACTGCCATGTGGCTCGTTACTTCTCCTCAGTGTGGTATGCCCAACTTCCTTCATAATGAGAGTCCTCTGCACCTCGGTAAAGGATCTCTCTGAAGGGCACATTAGTTAAAGATGGTGCCGAGGGGAAGTCAGGGTGAGTCCTGAGATGTTTACAAAAAAGGGTGATTGGTTGCTGAGATTGACCAGATGAGGTCACTGCATGAACAGCTCGTGTTCACTAGGTAAAGCATAGGGCGCCTACGTGCCTGATAGCCTGACCTTTAAAACCATTGGCTGGCTGTTTTCCCCTCTCCTGTTTGTTGCTTTAAAAGATGCTTGCTGTGGGGCAATAATTGAGTTCCTGCTTGACTAGACTCCCTGCTGCATCTGATCCTGGGAGAGGAAGGAAAGGGCAAGTGGTGCACTCACCCTTCCCAGACACAGTTTAGCCTTCCGTGGTTGGGCTAAAACCCTGCAAAAGCAGGTGTTTGGGTGTGGTTTGTGCCTAATCTGGGTTTGAGAGGGAGCCCCCACTGCTCCTATATACAAACAGACTGACAAAGAAATTAGGGAGAACACCTTTTACAAAAGCCTTAAATAATTAATATAAGATATCCTGGGATATTAGCTCTAACTAAGCAAGTGAAAGAGGAAGAAAAGTTACAGTGGTTGCTTTCTGACTCAGGCAGAAGAACAGCAGCAAATGGCCTTACAATTTTTAGTTAGAGAAAAAAGGGAAGGTCTGTGTTAGAATGGGGTAGGATGTGGTGGTGTATTGTGACTGGGCATGTCAATTAGGTAAACAAAAGGGGCCTTTTGATTGCTAGACTTTAATGCTTTGGTTGATGAACTTTGGTAGTCAGCCTCAGGAAGAGACAGTAGCCAAATAAGGAAGTAGACCCCCTCCCTCCCTCCCTCCCTCCCTCCCTCCCTCCCTCCCTCCCTCCCTCCCTCCCTCCCTCCCTCCCTCTCTTTTTCTTTCTTTCTGCAAGGCAGAGGGAATTGGAGAAGGCAAGGCCTGCTAGAGCCATGCTCAAGTGGGCTGTTGTCCCTTCAGGGCTACTAATTTATGTATATTGACTTTGTGCTCTGCTACTTTGCTGAAAGTATTTTATCAGCTGTAGTAGTTTCCTGGTAGAGTTTTTTTCAGGTCTCTCTCTCTCTCTTTTTTTTTTTTTTTGGTTTTTCGAGACAGGGTTTCTCTGTAGCTTTGGAGGCTGTCCTGGAACTAGCTCTTGTAGACCAGGCTGGCCTCGAACTCACAGAGATCCGCCTGCCTCTGCCTCCCAAGTGCTGGGTTCAGGTCTCTTATGTATGCTATTATCTATAGTTAAAGATACTTCTTCCTTTGTAATTTGTATCCTTTTGATCATCTTCAGGTGTCTTATTGCTCTAAGACTTCAAGTACTATATTGAATAGGTATGGAGTGGACAGCCTTGTCTTGTTCTGATTTTTGAGGAATTGCTTTGAGTTTCTCTCCATTTAAGGGATGTTGGCTATGGCTGTAAACTGCCTTTATTATTTTGAGGTATGTCCTTTGTATCCCTAGTCTCTCCATATTGGAGTATGTCAAAGGCCTTTTCTGCATCTAATGATCATGCCATTTTTTGTCTTTCATTCTGTTTTTTTTCCCTCAGTATGTTTTTATTTAAATTAGAAACATGAATGCTTCACATGCCAATCCCAGCTCCCTCTCCCACGCTTCCTCCCTTGTTCCTCCACCGGCCCTCCCAGCCCCCCACCCAATCCCCACATCATTCCCCAGGGAGGGTGAGGCCCTCCTTGGGGGGAATCTCCAAAGTCTGTCATTGCATCCAGGGAAGGACCTGGGCTCTTCCCCATGTGTCCAGGCTGAGAGAGCATCCCTCTATTTGGAATGGGCTCCCAAAGATTCATATACCATGGTAAACCCTGATCTACTAACCAAGGCCCCAGTGATTTCTGTGGCTGCCTCACTGGCACTACATTCATGGAATCTGGATCAGTCCCCTGTTGGCCTCTCAGCCATCAGTCTGGGATTTAAGAGCTCCTCCTTATCCGGTCAGCTGTCTTTGTGGGTTTCACCTCATGGTCTTGACCCCTTTGCTCATCACTCCTCCATCTCTGCAGTTCAGTGTTTAGCTGTGGGTATCTGTCTCTGCTTCCATCAGTCCCTGGATGAAGGTTCTAGGATGGCATATAGGTTTAGTCATCAACCTTACCATCAAGGAGGAGCTATTAGTGTAGTCTCTCCACTATTGCTTAGTTTGCCAGTTGGTGTTATCCATGTAGAACTCTGGAGATCTCACTAGTGTCAGCTCTCTCCTCAAGCCTATAGTGACTGAATCTACTAGGGTATCTCTCATCCTGCTCTCCTCTATTCTTACCTCGACTCAACCTTCCTGCTCCCTCATGCCTTCTTCTATCCTCTTCTTATCCCCCCTCTTTTTCTTGGTTCCCTCTCCCCTCCCCCGATGTTCCCAGTCTGCTCAGGAGATCTTGCCTCATTCCACTTCTGGGGTATCATGCATGTCTCTTGGGAACCTCCTTGTTTCCCAGACTCACTGGCACTGGAATTGTAGGCTGACACTCCCCTGACCCATATCTAAAATCCATATATGAGTGAGTACATACCATGTTTGTCTTTTTGTGTCTGGGTTACCTCACTGAGGATGGTTTCCTCTAGTACCATCCATTTGCCTACAAAAGACTCCGTTGTTTTTCTCTGCTGAGTAGTACTCCATTGTGTAAATATACCACATTTTCTCTATCCACTCTTCAATTGTGGGGCATCTAGGTTGCTTCCAGGACCTAGCTATTATATATGATGCTGCTATGAACATAGTGGAACAGACATCCTTGTTTGAATAGGCATCTTTTGGGTATGTGCCTAAGAGTGGAATTGCTGGGTCTTATGGTAGACTGATTCCCATTTTCTTGATTTCCATAGTGGCTGTACGAGTTGGCCCTCCCACCAGCAGTGGAGGAGTGTTCCCCTTTCTCCATATCCTCTCCAGCACAAACTGTCATTGGTGTTTTTGATTTTAGCCATTCTGACAGGAGTAAGATGAAATCTCAGAGTTGCTTTGATTAGCATTTCCCTAATGGCTAATGATGTGTTGAGCACTTTCTCAAGGGTCTCTCAGCCATTTTATACTCCTATTGAGAATTCTCTATTTAGTTCAGTCCCCCACTTTTTAATTGGGTCCTTTGTTTGGAGACTTGCTTCTTGAGTTCTTTGTAAATTTTGAAGATCAGTCCTCTGTCAGATGTGGGGTTAGTGAATATCTTTTCCCAATCTGTGGGGTATCTTTTTGCCTTGCCTACTGTGTCCTTTGCTTTACAGAAGCTTCTCAGTTTCAGGAGGTCCCATTTGTTAACTATGGATCTCAGTGTTTGTGTTACTGGTGTTATGTTCAGGAAGCAGCCTCCTGTACCAATTCATTCAAGGGTACCTCCCACTTTCTGTTCTAACAGGTTCAGTGTGGCTGGATTTATGTGGAGGTCTTTGATTCATTTAGACTTAAGTTTTATGCCCGGCGATAGACATGGATTTTTTGTGGTGGATTATATTTATTGATTTGTGTATATTAAACCATCCCTGTATCTCTAGGATGAAGCCTAGTTGATCAAGGTGGATGATCTTTATGATGTGTTTTTGGATTTGTTTTACAAATATTTTATTGAGAATTTTTGCCTCTGTTCACAAGGGGAATTGATCTGAATTCTCATTTTTGGTTGGGTCTTTATGTGATTTGGGCATCAGGATAATTGCCTTGTGGAATGAATCGGGCAATGTTTCCTATGTTTCTGTTTTGTAGAATAATTTGAGAAGTTTTGATGTTAATTCTCCTTTGAAAGACTGGTAGAATTCTGTTCTAAAATCTAGCATTGGGCTTTTTTTGCTTGGGATTTAATTACTGCTTCCATTTCGCTAGGGGATATAGTAAATTGCTCTTGAATTCTTTTGGTGAGACTTACCTCTGAGGTTCCTCTTCAAGTTTCTAAATTTTCCATTTCCAGTTTCTTTCAGTTTGTGTTTTCTTTATTGATTCTGTTCCTACTTTTCATGTTCTTGAACTGCTTTTTCAGAGTTTTATTTCATACCCTCTTTAAGGTTCCCGATCATATATTTTGAAGTCCTTGTCTTGTGTTCCATCCATATTTCGTTTCAGCGCCTACTGTAGTAATTGAGGTTTCTGGGCCTTAGGGGAGACATACTGTCCTGGCTGTTATTGGTTGTATTTCTACTCTGGTGCCTGGGCATCTGGGTTTGGGATGATTGTAATTCTTGGTGTTAATATCTGGTCTTGTCTTTGTTGGGTAAGCCGTTCATTCCTTGGTTCCTGTTTCCCCCTCTGGATCTTAGAGTGTGGTGGCTGTGGGGTGCCTGGTAGGGAGTGCTTCTGAGTGGCTCCTGGGGATCCTGGGTGGAACTTGTTCATAGTATTGTGAGTTGACATACTGGACAGATATTGTGGTTCCAGCTGAAGATCAGGGAAGCAAAGCAGCTGGTCACTAGCTGTCACCTCTAGCTCAGGCTGAAACGGCTGATCCCCACATGATCTCTTCACCAAGTCTCAAACTGATGCCTCTCCTCAGGGTGGCTGGAGAATGAATGCCTCCTACTGGAACTGAAGCCCTGCTTCTATCTTTTATATCTTTTAATCCCTGGGATTAAAGGCATGTGATCTGTTACTCTTTTAGACTGATTCAATCTCATGTATCCCTTGGTGGTCTTGAACTCAGAGATCTGTCTTTCTTAATTCTGATTCCTAGGATTAAAGGTGTGTGCCACCACTTCCTAACTTCTGGCTGCTGGGATTAAAGGTGTATTCCTGGCTTCTATAGCTTGTGACTGACTTTGCTTTCTCAGACAAGCTTTAATAAATCATTAATAATATATCACTACAGGATGGCATAGAGGGCACACAGATAAGCTCTGGAGAAGCCAGGAAAGGCTAAACATGCCAGTATCTCCTCAAAGGAAGAAGATGCTTACCTGTTCTTAGATGCTTACCTGTTCTTCCGGAAAGCTGGGAAAGAGTGGATTACAACTTGGTGATCCTTTGTTATCTGTAGAGCCAACTTTACTTATATCCCCCAGAATTTATACTTTATGTATCCAGGATGCTTTGCACTTAAATCTTGAGCATTGCTTGCTTCTAGGCCATAAAGCCCATCTTTATGAGTGATGTCACTAGTACTTTATAACAGCCTAAGTGACTTCTGTGTCATTTTAAGGCCATGATTTCTGTTATTCTAGGGTCAGGCCAATCCTGACACCCACAGGCATTATTTTACCAATTTTCCATATATCCTATATCCTGGGCACCATCTCTGAGTCAACAGTACCCATCTTTATGACAGAAGCCAGATGTATTTTATAAAGAGTTTCAGTGTAGCTGGGCGGTGGTGGTGCACACGTTTAATCCCAGCACACGGGAGGCAGAGACAGGTGGATTTCTGAGTTCGAGACCAGCCTGTTCTACAAGAGCTAGTTCCAGGTCAGCCACCAAAGCCACAGAGAAGCCCTGTCTCGAAAAAAATTTCAGTGTAAACGTGTCTTATATACTATTATGCTCATGGGGCTGAGTGCTGTATTTAAAATATGGCTAAAATAAAAGAGCTGGTGTCAGACTCTGGAAGTTTGAACAAGTGATGCTGAACTCACCCTGATAGTTTCCCTGCTGGTCATAAAGTTGCAGCCCCTCCTTCCCCCAGTGTAGAACAGTGGGGTGGGCTCTGAGAAGGGCCACAGAGGGGAGGAAAGCTGTGTCTGCCAGGAGGATCTGATTCCCTGGCCTGCATGGTTTTCAGGCAGAGAGAGTCTTGGGTGTTGGCAGATGAAACAAAGGTCTGGGGTGAGGAAGCAAACTGTAGTTCCCTGGGATCCTGATGATTTCTCATTCTTGAAGTCCTCCTGCCTCAGCATCCTGGATCTTGTGTTTTGTGAATTTGGGTCTTATTTTAGCTCCCTACCTCTGTCCATGCTAGGGTTTAACCTGAGGCCTTTGGCATGCCAGGAAAATGCCCAGCGTAGAGAGCTCCATTCCCAGTCCTTGGTCTCTTGAGACATGACATCGTTGTTTTAGCTGAGGCTAGGTTTGAATTGGCTGTGTGTCTCAGCCTCCCAGATGTGTTAGAAGGTTTAGGAGCACCCTGACATTTTTTCCTAAAGCAGGGAACGGAAGCTCATGTCTCACCTCTGAAACTGTCTCCCCTGTGTGCTGCAGTTCCTGAAATGAAGTAGCAGTGAGCATTGCTTTTTGTGGGGCTAGATCTCCCACCTGTTGGAGGGTGAGTTTAGATATGAGAGAGAACCTAAGTTAATCTTTAAGGGTTCTGCAAACCCTTGCCATATTTTCAGAGTAAATGATTGTGGTTGTTTTTTCCTTCCCTGTGCAGGCCAGGCAGCTTATCTTGCAGTATGGCTTAACCCTCAGCGACCTGGATCAACACCCAGAGGTAAGGCAGAGAGAGACTGATTCTCTCTCTCTCTCTCTCTCTCTCTCTCTCTCTCTCTCTCTCTCTCTCTCTCTCTCTCTCTCTCTCTCTCTCTCTCTCTCTGGATCTCTCTCTCTCTCTCTCTCTCTCTCTCTCTCTCTCTCTCTGGATCTCTCTCTCTCTCTCTCTCTCTCTCTCTCTCTCTCTCTCTCTCTCTCTGGATCTCTCTCTCTCTCTCTCTGGATCTCTCTCTCTCTCTCTCTGGATCTCTCTCTGGATCTCTGTGAGTTGAGGCCATCCTGGTCTACAAGAACTAGTTTCAGGACAGCCTCCAAAGCCACAGAGAAACCCTGTCTCACAAAAACAAAACAAAACAAAACAAACAAACAAAAAACGAAGAGGTGGTTAATTTCCAGTATAGGCATAGTACAAGTTGGCTTCCCTGAGATTTAACCTCTAGGGCTCAGTACAGATATGGCAGCCCCAGGACTTGTCCATTGTTTCTTGAGAGTCCCTTCGTGTAAGCAAGCCAGCCTGCATAGCTCACACCTGAGCAGACAGAAGTCGTATCTGAGGCAGCTCTGGCCATTTGCAAACTGTGGAAAGGGCTGTTAAGTTCAAGGGTTGTCACCCAGAAGAGACCGAAGCTGTGGAGTGTGAGAAGCACCCCTGTCTCCCAGTCCACCTGAGCTGTCATTAGTTATAGGGCTAGTTTAATCTTGACAGTGGGTACTCTAACTATCCCAGTGGATGGATGTGGAAAGGGTATGTATGCCATTTGCTTAAGTGGCAGAAGCTGATTTGTAACTTGTACACTTCAGGCTCTAGAGCAGTGTTGTAGCAAGAGGCTAAGTTTGTGCTTAGCTGCAGAGGCTCCATGGCAGGCCAAGAGAGGATCATTGGAGGGGAAGATAATAGCCGTGGGTGTGTGGGTGATGCCCAGACTTCCTGTAGTGATTTGGGCATAGTGGAGCAGGCATGGGGTGGGGATTTGACATGGTCTATCGGTCCATGCCATGGAGTACATGGTAAACAATGGGAAGGACCTCCTGGATTTCTGTGTGCAGAAAGCGTTTCCAAAATCAAGATCATATCAAATGTTTGTCATCTTTAGAGATGTCTTCTTTCAATATTCTTGTCCATTTGAAAATGCCTGTATCTGTTCATGTTAGTGCCATCTTTGGATCAGTTTTACTCTGCCCTTTTCATTATTGATCTTTCTTCTCCCCTTGGAATTTAATGTTCCAGTCCTGCTGTATATCCGTGTATGGCCCTTTGGAGGGTTCCACACTACAATACCTTAAATGTTTGCCCTTGCCTGCCACCCCCAGAGTCAGTATTTTAACTTCTTTGGGAATGCATGCTAACAATTCCACTTTGTTCATGGAGAGCAAAGTAAGCAAATATAGTGTAATAGCTGGACAGTGTATGCCTTTGACCCTCAGCTCCTTTCTCTTGGGACCCCTGCAAAGCATCTTTTTAGTCTAGTGAGTGGAAATACTGGGCCTAGCTAACGGAGCTGCTGAAACCTGATGAGCTGCTACTGTTTGATCAGGTTTGGCACAGCATCTCAGCTCAAGCTGCCCTTTCCCTTCTCTTACAGATTGACCTTGCCATCGATGGTGCTGATGAAGTGGATGCCGAGCTCAATCTCATTAAGGGTGGTGGGTGAGTATTGGGACTTGGTTGTTAAAGAGACCCTCAGCTAACCCTTAGCAAAGCAGAAATGGAGGACAGAGTAAACAGTTGTCCCGGGTACCCGTGAGTCTGTCTTCCTTGTCAGCACATTAATACCATATGCCTTGGAGCCAGCCTGCCATTTCTGATTATTCTTGGGTTAGATGATCAGGTCTGTGGCTTTTGTGTTGAAACTCTGAAGTCTGTGATCAGTTGGGGAACTCTTTCTTTATTTGGAAACAGCAGAATGACAGTGTTCATGGGTTTTTATGTTATGTAATCCTCACTGCATGTGTGAAGTAATTACCAAAGGAGCAGTAGAGACAGGCCATTCAGGGTCTGGCCCGGGTGCTGCCACATAGTCCACAGGGCAGTCTTCTTAGGACATGTCCAGAGATGTCTCCCCAACACAGAGCCTCTCAGACCTCTCTCAGAGGGGATGTGCTTGGCAAGAATAGACCCGTTGTCCACTTCCTTGGTTTCTACCAGACACAGGCTAATGTTTCTGTATTCCACTTACTAGAAAGCAGCACAGTAGGATTGAGGGTGGCTCTTTAAAAACAGAAGTCAAATTTCTCTTTAAGTGCCTGGATTGAGCAGGTGTGGGATTCCTGTGTCTGCTCCTAGTCATCAAATTAAGATGATCTCACTCTAATGTGCACTTTCTTCTTCCCTGTCAGAGGCTGCCTGACCCAGGAGAAGATTGTGGCTGGCTATGCCAGTCATTTCATTGTGATTGCTGATTTCAGGTACTGTTCCAGGGTTTTGCACTCCAGCTGAGGTTCATGGGGTCCCAAGTCTTGTTCCCATGTACAGAGAAGGAAGCTTGTAGGCTGACCTGCTCTCTAGGAGTCCTTGCAGTGACTCCTGCTAATTATCACAGCACTCTTGCATGAAGCTGAGACCTCATGTTTGGGGCTGGGGAGGAAACAGTGTCACCCTGTGGGCAGAGCTCATCTGCATGTGACACTCATGTTTTCAGAGGGAGCCTCAGGAAGCAAGACAAGCTGTGTCCACAGGCAGTGACTCAGCACATCCTCCCTCCTCTGGGGTCAGGCTAAGCCACACGTGACTATGCTGTGCCCAGTCTGTCCGAGCAGGTTTTTTTTCAAGTAGCCTCGGGCCCTTGTACTGAGCATGTTAGAGATACCTGCATATGTACTTACTTAAGAACATAGCAGCAAGGAAAACCTAGGTTAGTCAACAAGCCAGCAGAGCAGGTGTTTTTTGCCACATTATCTCAAGTGTAAAGCAGCCCATACTTCTGAAGGCCCCTGTTCCTGATCCCTTTCCCCTCCAGCTGTCTAGTTAGCCCCTTGCCTTAATTTGGTTGTACGTTGAACTTACTTAATTTGATTGGCATTCTTTCCAGGAAAGATTCAAAGAACCTTGGAGATCGGTGGCACAAGGGGATCCCTATTGAGGTCATCCCAATGGCCTATGTCCCAGTGAGCCGAGCTGTGACTCAGAAGTTCGGGGGTGAGGTGGAACTTCGAATGGCTGTCAACAAGGCAGTAAGTGGCCAGGGAGGTTTCCGAGATCCCTGGTTCATTGTGCTCCTGTTCTCCTTTCTGTGGCAGTTAGGCCCCTGAAACCTGTGTGTGTGTGTGTGTGTGTGTGTGTGTGTGTGTGTGTGTGTGTGTGTGTGTGTGTGTGTGTGTGTGTGTGTGTGTGTGTCTGTGTGTGTGTGTGTGTGTCTGTGTGTGTGTGTCTGTGTGTGTGTGTGTGTGTCCGTCTGTCTGTCCGTCCATCCAATCATACCCCCTGAAACCTTTGTGTGTGTGTCCAACTGTATCAAAGTGGTCATGCTTCTCCCTGACATTCCTGGGGGTTACCTTGTATGGACTGCGCAGTGAGCAGCCTCTAAACACCGTCTTCTGCAAACTCTGGGGCAGAAAGTTTTTCAGGTTCCCCTAGTGTGATATTTTCCTTTCTCCTCTCAGCGTTTTTGAGGCTATCCCTGTAAGAGTACAACTCTCATCTCAAAGAGCATTATTAATAATTTATTTTAGAGCCAAATAATGGTCTGGGAATACAGATTTAGGTTACCCCAAATTATGCATTCCACTGAGGTAACAGTTTTAAATTTGTATAGAGACAAAACAAAGAAGGTCAGAAATGACACTTTCAAATACATTGGAAATGCCTAGTAGGCAGGTCACAGAAAAATGGGGTGCAGGCGGTGGCCCTACCACTCTGACTCTTGTAGTATTTTAGCCTTTTGTTTGGTGGGAGGTATGGGTGTGTCTACATTTCAAAGGGTCTATATGCCCTGCATTCTCCTTCTATCCTAAATGTAGCAGGAAGTAGACTTTCTTGGGGAGAGGGGAACACAGCACCCCATCAGAAATGTTTCTCTTCAGGTTGCAAAGAACTTTTTCTTTTGCATTTAAACAAACAACCAAAAGTAATGAATGGAACTGAGTGTAGCTATAAGGAAAAATTGGGAAATAGAGAAAAATAAATGATCGTTAACTGCCCTGATGTGCTTTCTTGACGTTCTTCAAGAGGAACTTTAGGAACTGGTTATACAGTGCCTTCCTAGAGGCCTCGGCCCTCTTCCCTTGAATTTTTGTTTGTTTGAGGAGCGGGGTCCTACATAGTTCAGGCTTCTTTGAACTTGCTGTATAGTTGGAGTTGACTTTGAATTTCTTCTCCTGTCTCTACCTAACCAAGGGTTGGGATTATAAACATAAGCCACCACACCTGGTTTACCTTTGTATAGTTTTAGCTGGGCTCTACTCCAGGCTGCAGAGGAGTCTTACTTGCCTATGTTTAGTTTGTCAACATTTTTATTGCTAAACAATCCTATTCTCTAGTGTCTAGTGGTGTTGAGAACTTTCTATCCCTATACCTGTTTGACTGTGTGTCCCTTTCTTTTTGAGACAGGGTTTCTCTATGTAGCCCAGGTTATCCTGGAACTCATCTGTAGAGCAGACTGGCCTCAAATCAGAGATCCAACTACCTCTGCCTCCTGAGGGCTGGGATCACAGGCTTATGTCACCAATGCCCAGATGCCCTGTCCTTTTAGTGAGACATTGATGGGGAAGGTGTGATGTGTGAAGTCAGTACAGCCTTATTTTGTATTTTTGATGGTGCTTATGCTAAGCTTTGAGCTGTAGTTATGTTGGCAGTCATTCTGTTGGAGGTTTTCACTCTAAGTTAAAAACTTCTCCGTTGAACCCTTCCTGTTTGCATCTCTGTCCCCCTTTTTGCCACTTGAGAAACAAGGTTCGGAGAAGCCAATGGTTTCTCTTTAGAATTAAGAGAATTAAGACTTTAATCCAAGTCTCCAGGACTCAGTGCTCACTGCTGCTTTACGTCACCACCATCTAGGAAGCACAGAGCAGGATCAGAGCCTATCAGTTAGGAAGCCTATTGTGTTGTCCTCTTTACTTTCCTTTGCCTACCTGTGTTTTCATCCTTGGTCACCATGGAAAATTATCTTCTAGGGGCCTGTGGTGACAGATAATGGGAATTTTATCCTGGACTGGAAGTTTGACCGGGTACACAAGTGGAGTGAAGTGAACACAGCTATCAAAATGACTCCAGGTAACCTGAGTGGTATTCGCTGGACACAGTCTCCTGTCCTTCCATAACTACCTGCTCTTCAGGCCACAGAGGCATGATGGATGTGTGCTTTGTAGCACTTAGTTTTGTTAAACTTGAATCATCTCCCTCCCCCTGGCTTATGTAATAGTGCTGATGTATATGTAGTTTACAGTCTGTTTGGATTGGGATAGCCTGGGAGCTGATGGCAAGTCTGAGGGTGCTTGCTTTGAAATAAGGTCACCATATCTGTGAGAGATTCTGCCCCCTACCTTCTTTTCCACGAGTTTGATGCAGCCTCTTTGATCTTCTTAGGGAAAAGCGACTCAGTTCACCCCCATTCACTGGTTACATATCATAGGCAAGGTACTATAGGCCTATACATGGAATTGCTCCCAGATTGATGTAACCTGGGGAGGGCTGTGTGAAGCCATGCCTGCAAATACTGAAAGTGCGAATTCTGTTGGAGAAATAGCAGAAGTGTAGTTCACAGTGATTCCTCTTTGAAAGGCGTGGGACTGTTTCATAGAAGTGATGTTGCTCTGGATATTAGTATCACATTATCTAGACACCGCTAAGTGTTCTAAACAGTTCCATTGGATTCTCACTTGGATGAGGTAGTTACAGGGGACAGCACAGGCCCAGAGCTCAGCTAAGTGGTTTGTCTAATAGTTTCAGTGCCAAGGTGGGAACCTAGGTTGTCTGCCTCTTGACCTTAAACTTTTAAGATTGGTGTTATTTTTAAGTATGGGTGTGCAAGTTTGTGCATTCTGGTGCAGGTGCCTATAGAAACCCGAAGAGAACATTTGTTCTCCTGGAGCTGGACTTAGAGGTAGTTGTGTGCTTTCCAACATGGCATGGGTGCTGGGAACTGAACTTGGGTCCTCTACAAGAACAGTATTCTCTCTTGAGCACTGAGTCATTTCTCCAGCCCTTAGACACTGGACTTGAATGCTCACTTGCCCAAGTGACATGCTGAAGTGAGGTCGTGTGATGCAAGCATAGACTTTATGCCAAGGGGTAGTTAAATAGGAATTGAGGACCTACCTGGGTGAAGGTTGGGGGAGCTGAATAGAGATGAATTGGAGTCCAGGCTTCAGAAATGTGGAGGGTCAGAGCTTGTAGGAGGGGATTTAAAGGAGGAGGTGATTTGAAAGGCATCATCATTCTTGCAAGGCTGAGGAATAGTCTAAATCTTATCTGGGTAGTGAGGTAGATAAAACTGTTTATTGCAGTGTAGTGGCTGAGTGGCTGCTGGGGGAAGACTGCCCGAATAAAGATTCTAACCTACCTGTGTTTTAGCAGTATGAGCTTGGAGCCCCTAGCTCCAAGCTGTGTGCCTAAGTTTCTCCTCTGCAAAAGGGCCAATACTAGTACCTACCTCATAGGGTTAGTCTGAGGATTAAATGAGTTATAACGATCACCACTTAAAACAATGCTGGATGAATAAAGGCCCTAGGGAGAAAGGATACACTGTTGTCATTAATTAGCTACTACATTAATGCCATGTAGGGACACAGGCCTGTAATCCTGGTACTTGGGGGGTAGAGGCAGGATGATCAGGAGGTGAAGGACTTCCTTTGCTTTATAATGGGTTTGAGACCGGCCTGGGCTACATGAGGCCTTGTTTCTATTTCCACCGGCACCCCCTCTGTAGCTGACCTGCCACTCTGTAGAGCAGCTGGCCTCAAACTCAGAGATCCACCTGCCTCTGCCTTCTGAGTACTGGGATTAAAGGCATGTGCCACCACTGCCATCCCTCCCACACTTTCCCCCCCTTTTTGTTAGATTCTAAGTTATTTGTGCTAGTTGGGAATGAAACCAGTATGACTATATGAGCTTCTTCCAAGTCCAGCCTCTGGCAGTCTTTCCTTCATTCATTAAGTAAAACATACAAATTACTCTGTTGCTTAGTGTTACCTTTCCAAAAGGCCAAGAAGGCAGGAGGGAGATGATGTGCAGGTCATGCTTGGTAGGCAGAGTGCACTTGTGCCTGGTAATCAGACCGACCCAGGGTGGAGTGGAAAGTCCGGTTCCCCATTTGCCCACTAGGGGGCTCTCTTGCTCTTCCTCAGGCCTTCCTTGGCTTTTGTGACTTTGAAATGTTATAAGTGGGGTAGTTTTTTCCACGTTGCCTTTCACTAAGCATGAAGAATCTATATCCTGGAGACTTCAGAGTTACAACTGAGAGTGAGGAAGATGGCGTGTTACAACAGGTCCATCCATGGTTTGTCGCTGGCTCTCCTTTTTGCTGTTGGAAAACATCCAGGAAAGAGGAATGGGGCAAGCTTTCCTGCTTATTCCCAGGTGCATTTGTACAAGTGAGACACTCAGCAAACAGTCCCTCTGTGTGTTTCATTGGGGCTGTCCTCTGCCTCATTCAGCATGCTCTGCCTTTCCTTGAGTTTTTTTGGGGTGAGGGGATCAGTCAGTCCTAGCACTTTATTGAATGGAGGCTCCAGAATCTGCCGCAGACTACTGCACTGATGCTTCCATATAGCCTTCGAGGTGGTCAGAATGTATGTGGAGCACTGCTTTGTTCATTTTCAGAAAGCTCTAGTTGTGCGGGCTGTTTGTGCCAGGACCGTCATACTTCAGTCACTCAACTCCATTTTACTTGTGTATTGATGGCTGTCCACAGATGTTCTAATTTTACTTACCCATTGGAAGTTACCTTATTCTAAACTATGAGTAAACAGTGGCAAGTGTTACTAAAAGAATTGTATGACCTGTTCTGAGAAGCTTCCCTGCCTTCTCCCTTTAACCAGAGTAATGGCACACCGTGCTCAGTGTGTTCTCATCTCGGCTTACTATAGTGACTCACAAAAGACTGACCTTACTCAAACAATGGTGATGTTCCAGTTTTTAGCCAGAGTAATGGCACACTGTGCTCAGGTGTGTTCTGTGCTCTCTCATCTCGGCTTACTATAGTGACTCACAAAAGACTGACCTTACTCAAACAATGGTGATGTTCCAGTTTTTAGCCAAGTAACATCATTGACATAACTAGATCCCTGATAGTGGTTATTTACATTTCCAGTCTTGTGTGTGAGCATGGAAGTACCATATCAAAAGATTAGTCTTTATTAAGGAATATTAAGCTACACAAAGTAGGGATGTCATATGATATTTTATTAGGGAGAAGTCACTTATGTGAGAAGCTGAGAATCTACGCTCTGCTGCTCTCTGAGACCTGACTGGAACCCCAACTGAACATGTCTATTTCCCCTCAGCTTTTTTGTGCCCCATTCCTTCTACGTACCTGTGACCACCCAAACAGGCATGGTCAGAGCTACAGGTACTTAAGATCTCTCCCTACAAGTCATTTTACAAAATGACATTAAATTGCTCCCCACATTAAGAGTACCTGTTTACCAGTACAGGGAACTAATGCAGGTCCCTATTTTCCTACACTAGATTCATTATCCTTTTCTTTGATAGTTGGCCCGTGTTATTTTGCTATAGAATGTGTGTTTATAAACATTTTTGATGAAGGCCATATATAGTTAATTCTCATTACTGAGTAGTATTCCACTGTCAGTATGCCTGTGCAAACAAGTGTGTTGATATATTCATGCTACTCTGTGCATGTGAGTATGCAGTTGAGCATATGCATAGCTTTGCTTGTGTACACCCATGTGCAGAAGCCAGAGGATGATGTTGTGTGTCCTGTTTTCCTTTGACTTGAGTCAGGTCTCTCACTGAACCTGGGGCTGGACGTTGGCCAGCAAGCCTCAGCACTGTGCCTTCACAAATCTGGGCAACTGTCATGACTTACCCTGGTGATTGAGTAGTCTTTCATGCCCCGTCACTAGTGAGCTTGAATGAATGCCTTTTGAAACACTGGCTTTTTGGGATTGCTTTTTAAAGAAGCACTTGATAAGTCACTTTTCTTTTGGGTTGTCTTTTACTTAGTGACTTATTCTGATGTGACTCCCTTGTCAGGAGTATACTTGTGAGGGCTTGGTGGTGTGACTGAAGATATATGGAGGGGTGGTCTTGGAGGGCCCTGTAGAAGACACTTGGGAGGATGAAGAGGAGCAGCTAACCTTGACTCTGTACCGATGACCAGTCAGGCAAGGGGAGCAGCATGAGCAGAGGCTCTAAGGTGGGATGAAGCTGGCACATTTTGTACACAGCAAGCCATGATGTAGTGGGAGGAAGAGGTGTCAGGAAGGAGCAAAGATAACCCTAGTTGCTTTTAGTTACTGTAAGAGAGCAAGGCTTTAGTTTTTATGTTTTGTCTGGTGCTGTTTGTTTGCTCCCAGAGACCCTGGATGCTGGCTTTGTCTTGGGAAGTTGGACTTAATGCTCCTTTTCTTCATTCTGCAGGTGTGGTGGACACCGGCCTGTTCATCAACATGGCAGAGAGAGTCTACTTTGGGATGCAGGATGGCTCAGTGAATGTGAGGGAGAAGCCCTTCTGACCCTGCGAGGAGCAGGGTGCACACCTGAGTCTCCAGTCCAGGCACAGTGGACATGCCTCTCCAGGAGCCTTTGCCTTAATGTACTAATATCGCTGTCCACAGTGCCGGAGTGGACAGCTGGCCACGGGTGGGTGGGTGAAGGGGTGGTCAAATCCCGTCTTATGAAGTATTGCTATGTGTCTTTTTAAAAAGAAATTTAAATATATATATTTTTACTATTAAAATATTCAGTTTTTTTATAAAATAGAACTTGATTTTATGTTTTATATGAAACATTTACCAAAAACAAAACAAAACAAAACAAAAAAACCAGGAGGTCAGGACTGACTGTGAATGCTTTGACTTGACCTGTTGGCTAAGCTTCTGAGGTTTTGGATTTGCTGAGAAATAACATCATGGCATTTCCTTAAGTCAGCCAGCAGCGAGTGTCTCCTGATGCCTTGTGGGAAACCTTGTTTACTTTCTTGCCACACTCTGTTCTGTTTTGGTTGTTTTCACTGTCCCACTCCCAAATCCTAGTTACGATCTAAAATCAGGTTTACAGCCGTCTGGGTGGAGCAGTGGGGTTTGTGGTGACTTGGGCTAAACTCCCAGGTGAGAATGCACCTTCTCTGGGGCCCTGGCTTGCTGGGGTCCTGCATGTGGCGGGAAGCTTTTGCCTGCTGTGAGATGTGAAGCACTTAGTTTTTGTCATTGAATGATTTTCTATGTTAATATTGTTTTGTTCTCTAATGAAACTTGTATGATTTGGCATCAGAAGCTGTCACTTCTTTGTGCTGTTTGAAGGTTGAAATAAACATTGTTGTGCCATTTTGACCCTTTGTCTTTGCTATAGATTTTTGCAGTGAAATGGAAACTAATTTTGCTCACCTAGTTTACGTCAGATAAGAGTTGGCTCCACTTAGGAGTCTGAGATAGGCCAGGTAATGTGTCTGCTGTTTCCGACAGGTTATCATCTCCTTTATTGAAACAAGGATCTGTGAGTTCCAGAGACCTTTGCTGCAGGTGTTGATTTTCTCTGAGGGCAGCATAGTTGAGCACACGTTTGCCCATTCTCAGCTGCTGTGTTTGACCTTTAGTCATAGAAGAGACTGGACTTTTCCTTTCCCTTAGTCTAGTGCTCAGATAAACTGCCCAGTAAGCAGTAGACCGCCTAGAAAAAGCTTCATAGAGAAGGGTAGGCTGTGACCAACCAGCGGTAGGTAGTTCTAGAAGGGCCTCATAGGTCCATTCTGTTAGACATCCCTGTGCAGTGAGCCCTGGTTCCCCTCGTGCTAACTCTGCAGTTGTCTCCTCAGTTTATCTCTGCTTTGAGGGTGGAACTCGGCTATATGTGTTGATACCCAAATTCCTGCTGCATCCATTCTCAGAATACATCTTAACCAAGACTGAGCCCTTAAACAGGCATTTTCCAGCCCAGTGTGGTGGCACACACCTTTAATCCCAGCAGAGGCAGGTGGATCTATCCTGGTCTACAGAGTGAGTTCCAGGACAGCCAGGGCCACACAAGGAAACCCTGTCTTAAACCAAGGCATTTCCCTCCTTGCTGAAGTCTGCTTTTCATGGTGAAAGGGCTCTCTAAAGATAGTTGCCTCAGGTGCTATTATGAAGGTTGGCATTAGGAGTGTTTTAATTGGTTTGCCAATAGCCTTTGTGCAGAATGAGCTGAAATTTGATAGTGAGTTTTCAAAAAGAGTTTGTGGTTTTTTAATTCATGGGTAAAGACAATAAACAAAATTAGTTTCAGAAATACCTGTTTCACAGCATATGTAAATTTTCTGTTGGCTTCACAGGCTTTGGCAAATGTGACCAAACTTGGGCTTCTGAATGTTAATGTGAGGTTTTCCTTATAGAAAAACAACACTTGGTAGGCATGATAGGGCAATTTAGAGGTAAAGTTTTGATGGAAGATTCAATTAAAATGAAGGAATTTCTACTAAATTAAATGTGACAAGCCAATTTCTGTTAGTATCATGTTGTGCTGTATCTCAGGCATGTAGGACAAGTTGGAGTTTGGACTAAAAATATATCTTAATACATATTTAAGCTATATTTATGTATCCAGACATGGTGACACACACCTTTACTTTAATCCCAGCACTCGGAAATCAGAGGCAGGAAGATCACTTTGAGTTTGAGCCCAACATGGTCTATATTAGTGAGCTCAAGGATAGCCAGAGCTACATAGATCCTGTCAAAAAACAAAACAAAATACAAAATTGTTTGTGTTTGTGTGAATGTTTCTGTATGTGAGTATGTACACATGATTGTAGGTTCCCACAGACGTGAGAAGAGTGTTTTGGAAACCAAGGCCTAGAGTTCACAGGTGGCTGTGAGCTACCTGATGTTGGGTGTTGGGAATGGAACTTGGGTCTTCTGCAATTGCAGAGCAGTGTATACTCTTTAACGCCTGGGTCATCTCGAGGCCTTGAGTCTGGCGTCTGGAAAAGGTTTGTAATCAAGGCAGGCTGCCAACGTCTGGGAGGCATGGAAGGAAAATCATGGGGACTTGTGTAGAATTGACTCAGTTTTGGCTTCAACTAGAGAAACGAGGAAGGAAAGCAAGGATTTTTTGCTTTGAACTTGCCACGTGTGCCAGACACTGTTCTGGAACTTTGACCTGTCATTCTGCAACATCCTTGAGTATGCCTGAGTTTTCAGAATGAGAAAGTGAGACTTTGTTTAGGTACCTGGTTCAGGTCACACCCTGGAAAGCTGAGCAGACTTCTCTGGCTGCTGGCCTCGCTTGTACTTCTGGGTAGTTGTAGGGTTTTACCTAACTTACATCCTTTGTACCTATCAGTTGTAATGATTTATAAGAAGTTTTTTAAAGGCCTGGAGTTAGTGAATGGTTCTGTGCTTATATAAGCTCATGTCTAATTCTGTTTCTTTCTGTATTGTAGAGGGAATAGAACGTTGCATGTAACCTATTTGGAGAACATCACTTGCCTAGTCTGTCACAGAAGTGATACACAACAACCACTGTTTCTCCCCATCTCTTCTGTCTCTCTCTGATGAGTTCTCTATATGAAATGGGGCATTGGCCACTGTAGGCACGACCCAGGAAAGGGGATTGTGAGTTCCTTTTAGCCATAGTCAAGTGGCATGAAGAATAGCTTTCTGTGGGTAACTTCCGGGATTCCTTGGTCTTAAGTCTCAGATGATCTGTGGTTGTGCTTGCTCACAGTAAAGATGGAGGCTTTGCCCAGGGCCAAGGGCTGGTAGACAGCAGAAGTGATCTTGGGGCAGGCATCTTAACATTCTTCCCTACATGGGAAGAAGAGTGGAGAGAGACTAGAGCTGTGGGCCTTGTAGGAAAGCAGCTATGATCAGCCAGGATCAGCTGTCTGGTCCCTTTTATAATTTTGGTGGTGGTACTGTTTAACCTGTGTTCAGATATGATCATGAAGGGGTCTTGCTTTTCTTGTTTTGATCAGTGAGTGGCCTTGCCTAATGGCCACTGGAATGGTTTATGCTTACCAAAAGGGCTCCTGGGCTTAGGAGTGGGTGTCAGGCTGGCTGGTAGTCACCCCAAGGCCTGACTGAAGCCAGACCAGTTGTGCTAGCTCAGACAGCATTCCTCTTTGTTGAGACCCAGAGGGCCTGAGCCTTGGGTTAGCAATTCTTCACACCTGTAATTAACTGGATTGTGTACTTGCCATGAACTGGGCACTGGCGTGGGTGACTTGGGGTCCCAGATGTGTTATGGCTTCAGCCTCAGACTTCCTTGGGGTCACAACATTTTCTTGTACCCTGAGATGCCTGACTGCTTACTTCCTGTCACACATAGCAGCTGATGCAGCCAGATTTAGGATTGCATCAGCCTTCATGCCACAAACTCAGGTAATCAGATGATGTTTTGAAAGGTTCAGTGTCACTGTGTTTTTAGTAACTGGGTTGAATCACAGAGTTGCAAAACACTCCAGTATAGCTTAGCAGTGAACTGGACACAAGTGAGTCTCAGCAGCTAAACATGCAGCCATGCTTTGAGAGTTGAAACGATCATTAGCTGGGCCTGGGTGGAGGGAGGCACAGTCCAGGGAAGGACAGAGATCTCTTCCTTGCAGAGCTGACTCCATTGTCTACTGGGCAGTGTGTTATATGCAGGTTGACGGCTACAATAAATTCAGGCTGAAACCCCCTTCTGTTTTACCGGGTTACTGAGAACTTTGGCTCAACAAGGTGGGGAGGAAGTAGCTGTCTTAGGGAATTGAATTCCTGGCTGGTGGTGTCTCTTCCCAGGCTCAGCCCAGTGGCAGTCTGACTCACAAATGGCCCCTGAAGACAGAATTACCTTCTGAGGGGATGGTTTGGCATCTCAACTTGAGTTTCAAAAGGACAAGTGTGTTAATCCTCACTTTACTTCAGAAGTTGGTCTAAATGGAGACTGAGCTCAGTCTGCTGTCACTGATGAGTCTCTGAGTTTAGTTGTACTTGGCCCATGTTCCTCAGTGCTGAGACTGTACCCCTTCCCCCGTGTCTCTGTAAACCTGCAAGTGACATTCACGAAGCAAGCTCCCATGGGGACTGGGTGCCAGGGCTGCACTCAGAGTCAATGGCAGCATTGCCTGGTAGAAATGGCAGTCACGTGTTCTAGTCCTACATCAAGAGGGGTGAAGCCAATTTTAAAATAGTTAATCCTAAATGTCTAAAATACTATCTTAACAAAACAGTACTCTGCATTCCTTTTGTATTCCATCTTCAAAATACATATATTTTACTTTAGGCTTTGTTCTGGACTGGCTGCATCCCAAGGGCTCATCAGCCAAATAATGAGTGGCTATATATACTACTGGAGAGTAGAGAAGTTCATGCATTGTAAAGTGACGTTCTCATCATTATTAAACAGACTGTGCAGTGAAAAAATCAATCAGTTAATTGGTTAATTAATTTATTGAGACAGGATTTCACTGTATAGTCTTGTCTGTCCTGGAGCTAGTTTTGTAGACTAGGTTGGCCTTGAACTAAGAGATCTACCTGCTTCTGCCTCTTAAGTGTTGGAATTAAAAGCATGTGCCACCACTGCCTGTAAAAATTGTTATTTATTGGTGTGTATGTATGTGTTTGTGTGTGGGTGTGTACATGTGTATTCTGATACCCGAGGAGCCAACAGAGTGTGTTAGATCCTGTGGAACTGGGCTTACAGAAGCTGTGAGCTCCTGGGATGTGCATGCTGGGAACCAAACTCAGGTCCTCTGAAACAGTAGAAAGTTGCTCTTAACTACTGAGCTAGTTCTTCAGCTCTGTGTGTGTGTGTGTGTGTGTGTGTGTGTGTGCACTGCTTAGAGAGGCCAAGGAAGGATTCTTATAGGCTATTAGCTGAATCTTTGTATCATTTTTTGGGGGAAAATACTGGGGATTGCATCCAGGGACTTGTGCATACCGGGTAAGCACTCTATCACTGAGCCCTGAATCTGTTTTTGGAAAAAATAAATTATATACTGCGTAATTCACCTGATAAACTATACAATAAGATCAAAAGATATATTATTAGGATTTGTTAACCATCACCTTAGTTAATAATGAAGCATTTTCTTCTTTCTTTTTTTTGTTTTTTCCAGACAGGGTTTCTCTGTGGCTTTGGAGGCTGTTCTGGAACTAGCTCTTGTAGACCAGGCTGGTCTCGAACTCACAGAGATCTTCCTTCCTCTACCGCCTGAGTGCTGGGATTAAAGGCGTATTCCAAAGAGACCCTGTGCCTACTGGTGATTTCTTCTTATTTTCCCTCAGTTACTTGCCCATCACTCAAGCTCTAGGCAATTTGAATTCACCTGTCTACAGACTTGCCTCCTCTGGACATTTCACAGAGATGGGATAATATAGTAAATAACCTCCTGTATATTGCTGTTTTTATTTAGCACATTTTTGTTTTTTATTGTCAAAATACATTTTTTTCTGGACAACTTTCATATCTAATTGAAATTACAGCTGTCAAAGCAATGCAATGCAAAGGAGAAAAACTGCAACAGCAACAACAACACACACACACACACACACACACACATCTGAAAGGGTCAAAGGATTGTGGGGACAAATCACCTGTGATGTGGAACCAAAGTATGTCGCAAGGGTTACTAACATGGTCCAGGAGAGACAGCTATCTCTATCCAATCTCTTTAACTATCATGAAACTGAACAGTTAACTTCTTTAACATGTGCAGAAAACTGCCACAGGCTGCTTTACACTTTTAAGACAACTTTGAAGTTAGTTGGGGAACAAAGGATGCAGATGTCATCACCCAGGGCTAAGGTACACTCTCAGATTAGGCCCAAGGATCTGCCAAATGCACATGGAAACATTGCATTGCTATGGAAGAGACTTTGTCTCTTCACTTATGTGTTTTAAGAATGGCAGAGATACAGTGAAGTCTACCCACTGTATGGAATGAGATGGAAAAGTACACCAGACTAGATACCACATGCAGAATGCTCCCTTGAACTTATCCAGAAATTCCAAAGAAAACAAAACAGCTTGTTAGGAAAAAATGTGCCTGGTTATCCATCCTGCTTCAGCATTGGCATGGGAGGGCAGAAATTAGAATGCTATAGACCCCCGAGAACTGTTATAGAGGACACCAGCTTGTAAGTGAGTGAATTAAAAGTATCAACACAGCCCCTTTTCTCTCTTCCACATTTGACTAGAATCATGCATTAAAAAAAACCAATACTAAATGTGACATTTCAGAGCTATTATCATAAGGAGTGATTCACACCTTCCCCAGAGAAGGAGGTGGGTAGGTAGGTAGAATAAAAACCAAATAGGAAACCATCGTGGGGGGCTCTGCAGCTGGCTGCTAGCCCCCAGATGCTGGCTTTTGTGGGCATGCCATGATGTTGATCCACGGAGGCAGGGTTTCTGCAGCAACTGTGCACACGCCACTCTTAGCTTGTGAGAATCCAGCTTCTGTGGTGATGTGCAGCACGCTTACAAAATGAACATGGCCTTAGCAGGAGCAAGACATTACTGTCTGAGATGGTTTTTCTGTGCATCTAGTAAAACTTGTCATGTCTGCTTGTAGAAGCCTCATCATTTGTGATTCTTTTAAATAGCAAAATGTCTAGTCCTCCTGGGGCCTCTAGAGCATAGCCTTTTAAAGTTACACATATTTTGTCATGTACCACAAGCATTTAATTTTTTTATTGTTGAATAATATTCTCTTGTATGTATATATAGTTGTTGAACCTTTAGTTTTTTTCTACTTTTGTGTATTGTGAATACAGAAGCCCTAGGGACTTGCATGTATGGGTTTTCTGTGGTCATATTTTTGCTGTCTTTGGTATATTTGTGTGTATGTATATATGTATATTATATATAAATTCATACCATTTAAATCCCCCTTCCTTTCTGTTTCTTTTTTAACCTATGCTTTCCCTAGGCAGGCAGGCAGTAGTTCAGGGAGGGTGTCCTAGCTTCCAGGGCACAAAATGCTAGGCTATGAGAGATGCCCTACTGCTAGGGACTCTTCTTACATATGGGTCCTTTCTCCAGAGATGTCATAGTGTCACTTGGACAGAAACTTTGGATTGTTTTGTCATTTTAGTGTTGGAACCCCAATTTCTTTCTTTCTTTCTTTCTTTCTTTCTTTCTTTCTTTCTTTCTTTCTTTCTTTCTTTCTTTCTTTTTTTTTTTTGGTTTTTACGAGACAGGGTTTCTCTGTATTGTTTTGGAGGCTGTCAGTCCAGCCTGGCCTCGAACTCGAACCCCAATTTCTATGTAGGGATTTTCTTGCTGTGGCAGCTCCCTTGAGGAAGGACGAGACCTCTCTCCACTGAAGCTGTAATAGCCACCCTCCCTGCTTCCTGGTAGTCTCAGTCTGCCCAGGCTTGGTTAACTAGCTGCTCCTGTCCAGGGCTTGACTCCTAAGGGACTGTCCCAGCTCTACCTTGATGCCTAAGAGTCCCTCAAATGCAGTAGTTTAGAACACTGCTGACTTCGGTTTGCTCACAGTCCTGCAAATGGAACAGGAACAACCTGAACTGACACTGGACTCTGGGGGTTGTCTGGGGCCCTGCTTTTGCATGGGCCTTCTGGGGCCTCCTCACAACCTCACAACATGGAGTAGATGGACTCTAAGGAGTGATGTCAGCTCTGTCACTGTGACAAATCACCTCAGATAATCAACATAGAGGAAAAGGTTTGTTCTGTCTGGAGGGTTTAGAGGACTCAATCCTTGGTCATTTGGTCCTGGTTGTTTTGGGGCCTGGTAGGAACCCAAGACCGAGGAAGCTATTCACTTCATGGTGGCCAGGAAGTGGGGAGAGGAGAGGCTCGTGTCCCAATGTTCCTTTCAAGGACATGGCCCACTAGGCTTTAGTTCCCATAGGTTCTTCCATCTCACAACACTACCATAGGCTAGTGTCCAGATCTTTAACGTGCTGGCCTTTGGGGTACACTTATCCAGTCCATAGAAGGAAAGTTCTTATGGAAGCCACGGTATGGCATATATGTATTTATTGTACCCCTCGTGGTAAAGGAGCTGGAGAAATAGACTCCGCTCGCCCATGAGAGAAGGCATTAATGTAGTTTCCATGTTGTCACAGGGAATGACAAAGGCATAAGGATGATTGTGCATTTGGCTGGTGAAAGGGACAGGGATGACAAGTACCCCATCCAGGACAGCACAGTCAGCCATGCCATCTTCTAAAGGCAGTTATAGGGTGGGGACTTGGCTGTTGTCATTTGCCAGGCTCTATTGATTTTTCCTAACCTTTGAACCCAGCTTTCTGGTGCTAGCATCCTGTGCTATCCTTTTAACAATTCCCTTTTACTTAATGTCTCCACAGCCAGCATCTACGTACCTAAGAATTTGATACCTTAACTTCTAAGAGAGCTAGTGAGAACTCGATAGTAAGAGACAAGATAGTTTACCAAAGAGGAAACACCTGAAAAATGTTCTGCCTCGCTAACAACTAAGACAAAACACCTACATTAAACAGCAGCAGCAGCGTGCCCTTAGTGTCTCAACATCAACAATATAATCCGGGCTGTAGAGGGGATATCGACAGGAGCTTTCCCAGTTTACTGGGGTCGCCACCTCTTCTAGCCTTTCTTGCTGGAAAATTTTAAGTGCCGAGAAACAGAAGATGTCTCGTTCATTTTTAGTTGCTCATAGGAAATAGGTTGTGCACACACATTGACAGTGAATAGAATCTGAGGTACTTCGTACATGCATACCAACGTTATAGTTTAGCAAGTATGGAAACTTAGATGATATGAAGCAAGACAAGATGTTATATTATTCAGTCTTTAAATTGGAATTAGTTTTCTGGGATACAGCTCAGTTGGTAGAGTGCCTGCCTAGAGTGCCCTAGGTTTCACCTCCAGCACCTCATGTCTGTAGTTCCAGCACTGAGGAGGTAGAGGCAGGAGGATTGGAAGTTTAAGGTCATCTTTGGCCAATCGGGGCTACATAAGACCTTGTCATGAATAAAACAACAACAAAAGAATCATAAGGAACTATATTTGATGACCCACATGGGATAATTTTGAGTGAATATATAGATGGGTCTTAATGTGATCAGGTAAATAAACCACTTGGGAGCATTTCAGACAATGTCATTGTGGGACCTACTTCATAGGTGGCAAAAAGGAGAGAACCCATCATTAAGCTGAAGGGACCCAGAGCTGAGCAACGTCAGGGTTGCAAAGAGGATGTCTTACAGCCTCGAAGTCATATGCTTGGTGAGAGACCCAGAGTCTGGCTCCTGGAAATCCCTCCCTCCACTCTTTAAACTTGACAGTGCTTTCATTAGCCCAATATAGTGGGAAAGGGGACCAAGGCAAGGCAAGGAAACCGGAAGTAGATGGAAAATGAGAACTGCAGAGCATGGTCTCAACTATGTAAAAATGATACATACTAAATGATGTTAGAAATAGTTGTCTTTACTAATGGGTTGATAGCTGCCTCCTATTTTCCTGTTTTCTTTGAAGAACCTAAACGATATTATTAACATGAAATGGAAGGTTGTGTGAGTGTGAAATACCAAGTAACATTTTAAAGAGGTTAATGCCAATGTAATGATGGCCTTGACAGAGTTAAATGGTGACATTTTAGTCTATCTTTCAAAGGATCCAGCGGCCTCAGAGCTTGGTGTACCCCAAGACGGTGGCCAGAAGGGGGCGCTCTAGCCCAGCACTTCAAGGCATCTTGTCCAGGCTGGGCTGGGATTTCTGTGGCCACAGCAGAATAGCATCTTGGAGAAATGTGTGGCCTTGTCAGTCCCTTTCGCTAAAAGTCTATTATTTCTGTCTTCATTTCAGAGCGGTCCTTCCTCTTTGGGAAAATTATTGCCATGGTTCCTCAGAAAGCTAAGCTGAATACCACCGGAGCTCACCGGGTTCTTCCTGGTCCCTTTGGGGTATCTGGCGCATGCTCATTGATGTGCCCATCCACCAGAAAGCCTTACTCTACTGGTTATGCGTGCCCTAAAGGGACTCGAACTGAAGTGCTTAGTGCTCCTAGCTCCGGATAAAACATGCCCCATAAAGCCCACTGTGGTGTTCCCGTAGTAAATCCCTTAGGTCTCTCAATATGTTTGCATTTCTAGTGTTTCTCTACCATTTGACTCTGGGACAACAGCCTGGGCCAGTTAACCTGCAGAGCTGCTAGTGTAGTTAGAGTTATGTTGTGAAGTGGTCGGAGGACATTTGCTCTCAGCGAAGATTTTGAGTGTTTGCTTTGTCACTTCACTGCCAAGCCCTTGGCTTTTGTTTTTCTCTCCCAAGGTCAAGAAGCCACCGATAGCTGAACACACTGGATGGGTTGGTGTGCAATTCTGCCTGCCTGGAGCCCTCTCACCCCCACAAGCCCTTCAGGCTAATGGTTTTCCCATGGACATCTACTGACAGATCATCAGGGGTCAGAAGAGGTTGTTTTAGGGAACAAGAAATGGGTCATACTTCAAATACTGGACATCCTAAAGCTACACCAGGGCTGAAATCTAGCACAGCTGCAGTCCTAGGGGAGCCATCATGGGTTGTCACTATGAGGGACACTATGGGCTGTCATTAGGGCTCTCACAGTGAGTGCTGCCAACCTGCTGCCTGTGCAGAAACTGGGCAAGATCTGCGTCCTGTACAGCTACCCAGGCTGTGTTCCCTGCCCTCACAGGTTGCTCTCCTTGTGTGTGGGATTGGCGAGGGAGGAACTGTTTGAAAATCCGAGGGATGCTAAGGAGACTGGAGGATAATCTTTTGTAACTCTTCATAGCTTGGCTTTTCCAAGTACTCCTCCCCTGCATGTTTACCCTATGGGAGAGAGTCTGCCTTAACTTCCTGGCTTCCCCCACCAACTTTACTCCCGTAGTTTGTTGTAGCATTTAATTTGTGTTTTGGAAAATGAATTAAAACCATGTATAGGAGAAGATTGTTTTGCTGCAACACAGGAAGTTTTTCGTGTAAGCAAAATAAAATTTTAAATAACATTCGGTTGGTACCATCTGAGTGGTAGAATGCGTCTTCCTCTTACGCCCAAGGTCCTGAGTTTGATTCACAGCAAAAACAAACAAAAACAATAAAATATCAATCAAAACCAAAAACAAAATCCTAACCAAAACAAAAACAAATCAAAATACAGGTGTGCTGCTAATTCAAATTCTTAAAAACAAGCCTGGATTCATTAGGTGTGAAGATTTTGTTGCTGAACAAGTGTTATCCTGGCTGCCACTGTTAGCAGAGGCTGACACTAGTGATTCCTAGGATTTTGCAGAGCTGGGGTTTGCATTTCTAGGCTAGTGCCAAGAACAAATTCTTGTTTTCCTTTAAAATGCATTCTCATTTTGTTGAGATATAGTTTACATGCAATAAAGCCCACAGGGCATAAAATTAACCCTAAAATAAACTGCTGTATAATGTGTCTGCATGGAAATGTTTCAAGAAGAGAGAAATCTTTTCTCTGAGTAATCTTGATTGTGTTTCTGACTTTGTGTATCCAACATTCAATGATTATAAATTCCGTTCATGGGCACCCTTTTGTAGGCACCCCACAAGATCACCTCTAGTCCTCAGTTTGTATATAAGCATAAATAATGACAATGGAGAAATGATTCAAAATAGTCAATTAAATACAGGGTTGTTTTCTAGAACACATTTTTCTTTGCTGAATAATTTTCTGAACTTAATTATCTCTTTTATAGCTGTAATTTTTATAAGTAAGGATAATTCTAAAGGAATTTCCAAAGTCATTTTTTGTTGTTGTGTTTTTGAGACAGGGTCTCACTTGTAGACCAGGTTGGAGGTGTGAGTCACCTGGTTCTGCAGTTCAGATGCTGAGAATTTAAGAGCGTCCTTTTGCCATTCGAGGACAGCTCACAAAGTCCCTTTTTAAAATCAGTTCTTTGTCTGACTCATTGGCTTAAGAAGCTCTCCATTAGAGTTAAAATGCTTTATTAAAAGTGTCTGGAGGACGGGGTAGTAGAGAGGATTATTTTCCATGGCTGCTTCTCTGTACTGTTGGAATATTTTGCCAATGCAGTTTTCTTCAAAAATTAGTTGAAGAAATTTCCAGCAGACAAATCAGTAAGAACATATATTCATCTTTAGTTTCTTTTCTCTAACATGTTTTGGAAATACTCAAGGAAACAAGCAGACACACACATGCAGGACTTAGAGAGAAATGGCTTAATTAAAACATGCACCTTTCCCCAGACATAGTCTCATTAATTTATTCTCCCTAGACAGTTTTATAAGCACAGCATATTCTCAGAATGGCTTAACCTATTTTTGTAGCTTAAATCTCGCTAGACAATGAAGAATAATTGGCGGCTCGGTTTGCTGTAGGCAGTGAGGTATTACCTTTCTGATCATTAATTCCAGGTGTTAGGAAGCTGTTAGCCTGAATATTTGGTTAGGGAGTAGCTTTCTGCGTCAGGGGTTGGAGCAGGTTCTCCATGCTGTGAGATGATCCACAGAGGGCCTGGCACCAGAGACAATGGCTCCATCTCTGAAAACAAGACAGAAAGGTTGGAGTTGTGCTGCCACTGTTCACAGTGGCAAGCTCTTCTGCTTAGTAAAAGTTCCTCGATACTCCTTATTATAAAACAGTATTCAACATCAAGAAGTTATTAGTGTATATTAATTGTATAAAACACTGACTTTCATTATATTTTGATATTTGTCCTAATATGGCTTATTTCGCTTAACATAACGATTTCCAGTTCCACATATTTTCTTACAAATAACATAATTTACCTCTTTATGGCTGAGTAAGATTCCACTGGAAGGGTTGGTGAGATGGCTCAGTGGGTTAAGGTACTTGTCACCAAGCCTGATGACTTGTGTTGACTCCTGGGACCTACGTGATAGGAGAGAATCAACTCCTGCAAGTTACCCTCTGACCTCCACAGATCTCTCTCTCTTTTTCTCTGTCTCTCTCTATCTCTCTCATACACACACAATGTAATGAAAAAAACTTTATTGGGTATATATGCTGTGTTTTCTTGTCCATTCATCCACTGATAGACATCTAGGCAGATCCATAGCTTGGCCGCTGTGAACGCTGTTGCAATAAACAAGCATTTGGAAGGAAGATACGTTACCATTTGCTTTTAATGCAACGTATGCTCTACATGTTGTTTGAGTTCTGTTTTCAATCCTTATTTTTAAATAATTGCAGTTTTACACAGGGCTGATTGTAATAGAATTCAATGCTACAAGTGTCTTATTAACATGTAGCTATCCATATTGTCACACAGGCCTTGGAAGCTTCCTTTCACATGATAGCAAGTTCATTGAGATAATTTTCTATATTTCTTTGGCCATTTCTCCTCTTTTTAGTCACTTAGCATACTACTGATGTTTGCTCTTTTATTTTATTACTAATACTTTTATAATGTTAGAGATTGGACCTGGAGTCTGGAGCATGCCAGACAAGAGTTCAATCATGGATCCACATCCCTGCATTTACATGTTCAATGTTTAGATTTCTTGAACTTACTGAGTTAAATGGGGGATGAAATTTTAATAGGTTTTGATATGTGTTAACTTAATTCTCTTTCAAAACATGTTGATTTATAGCACCAATTAAATATTTCATAAATGTTATTTTCCAACCAGGTGAAGATTATTTTGCAGTTTATTTTTACACATCTGTATCTCTTCTAAAAAAAAAAGTAGAGCCTGCAGGTGAAGTAGGATACAGATGAATTTGCATGTGTGTTGATGTTTACTGTGAACACGGAGTTCCAGGTACTGAATTCTACAGATGTTCTCTTACTGAGAATTGCAAAAATGACCAATTTAGCTCCTGACCTTACTTATGGCCTGAGTTCCTACTTGAATTCATGATTCTGGAAGGTTTCTTTTTTCTATCTGTAAAGTAGAAACTCAGATTTTCTGTTTCTGTGATTGCAGGTGTCTGTGCAGAAAGAGGGGGCTGAGGCAAGCTGGACCTGTTGTTCTAATTACATAGGGATACGTAAATACAATATGGAGTAAATACAGATTCAACATGGAGCTCACGAGGAGAGCAGGCCATGGTCCATTATACCTGGAAAGGCTTCTCATAAAGTGAATCCTTGCCATCCCTCTGAACAATTTTCAGAAGCTTGTATACAGTTACAATTGACTACAAAGTGCTGTTTCTGTGATCATTACTCCATGTTGTACACAATATAGGCAGGTGCTTTTAGATGAAGAACACGACCCAGTGTCAAAGTAGGGAGGAGCCAGAATCAGGTACAAGTGTCCTCAAATCCATTTTTAACTAAAGTTTTATTTCTACCACTTAACTATTTTGAAACATCTAATCGTCTATGTCAGCACAGACAAAGAAAAATAGACCAATTGCTTTGGCAATTTTATCCAATTGTTGACACTCAAGCGAGAATATCCAGGCATTTCTAGGCTTACTGAGTGTTTCCTAACAACTGCTTTACTTAAATAATCAGGACCACCTCCTATTCTTTTCTAGAGATGTCTGGGAATCTAGGTGTGATTTGGATCAGATATTCCTCAGGGTCTGAGGAGGTCAGGAGCACTGAGGGGTCATGGGTCATGGGTCAAGCCGCATCACAGACTCTGCCCATTTGCCATTTTAGTTCCTCTTTGTCAGTTCTTTGTACAGATGTATTTCTCTAAGGGCTTCTTTATTTGGTAAAACTTAAAAAATCAGATCCAAAGAGAATACTGCATGACCCTTTTCATATTAAAAATCAGCTTGAAAGAGAATGCTGCATGACCCCTTTTCATGTTAAGGTGATTGTTTCCACATTGTGTTCAAAGACAGGATTGTGAAAATTCTTCACATTGCCATGCACAGACAACAGCTTGCTAGCCATGAAGAGACAAGTCACCCATCCAACTAATTGCCTCATGTTACAGACTGGGAAACGGGGGCCTAGTGAGTTGTTCAAGATTGTGAACAAAGAAGAGTCAATTATGGCCTCCAGTCTGCTCTCTAGGACTGCACTGTGGTCATTTGGTGCTTGTTATAAAGCTTAGTCTAAGAGTGGAAACAGATCCAACAAGTTTCAATCATGACTGCCAACTACTTTATAGTTACGGAGACATTTGTAGGTAATAAACTCTTTTAGCCAGGTGGTGGTGGCACATGCCTTTAATCCCAGCTCTCGGAAGGTAGAGGCAGGCGGATCTCCGTGAGTTTGAGACTAGCCTGGTCTACAAGAGCTAGTTCCAGGATAGCCAGAGCGACACAGAGAAACTCTGTCTTGGAAAGACAACAAAGAAACAAAAAACAAAACAAAACAACCCCCCCAAACAACCCAAACCTAAACAAAAAACAAAAAAAACTTTTAAAAACATATTTTTAATTGATTCTTTGGGAATTTCACATCATGCACCCTAATACCATTTCCCATTCCCTCTATATCTGCTCTTCACCATTGTAGCATCCTCCCTTTGCAAAGGAAAACTTAAAAAGAAATAATAAAACTAAGAAATAAAAATACAAATAAGAATATTAATTAAAAAAACAAAGAAGAAAGAAAACAAAAAGCCCCCAAAACATACAACCACTAACAACAAAAAATGCAAGCAAACAAAAGCCCCTCTGCTCCTCTCCACTGCCTCTTCATTTGTCTCAGTGGCACTGGGAGATTCTGGGTAGCAGTTAATAAACTCTAAACACACAGAGGCATAGATATGTAGAAGAAGGATTATTTAACATTTCACGAAATAGTCTTAATGCACTGTTTTCTTAAAAATGGTAGTTTCTTGTATTTATGAATTATCAAAGGAAAAAGTCATCAATGAAAGGAAACTATATATACTGTTTCTGTTTTACTTTAGTCATGATCCTTAAAAAATTACCAAATTTAACTCTAAGTACTCATTCCTTAAGTAAGGTAACAAATGTGGAAATTTCTGAGGTTACTTAGCAAAAGCTGGACCCTTCCTTATGTGTATATATATGGTGTGTGTGTGTGTGCAGGTACATGTGTGTATGTGTGTACACCAGAGGACAACCTCAGGTGCCATTCACCTTTACATTTTTGAGACAAGTACTTTCATGAGTTTGGAGCTCACCAAGAAGGCCAGCCTGGCTTGCCAGGGTGTCCCAAGAATCTAGCTTTTCCAGTCCTGGGATTACAAGAGTGTGTCACTCACTGTTCTTGGCTAATTTAGTTGGGGCCTAGGGATTAACTAACAAGCCAAACACTCTACTTACTGAGTTCTATCCCAAGCTCTGAATTGATATTAAAAACAATTATGTGTCTGTGTGTGTGTCTGTGTATATGTTTATACCACACGTGTGTGGATCCTTATGGAGGCCACAAGAGGATGTGAGCTCCTGGAGTTATGGGTGATTGACAGCCACCAGATGTGGGTGCTGGAATCTTCAACCTGCGTCCTGTGCAAGAGCAGTAAGCGCTCTTAGGCATTGAGGCACCTCTCCAGGCCCTGGGTTGAGATTTTTGATTTCATCATTTTTATGTGAGCATCGGGGATTTGAACTCAAGGCTTCATGCTTGCACAACAAGTATTTTTGACACACTGAGATGTCTCCATAGCCCCTTGATTTATTATTTTTCTAAAGGAATTGAGTTTGAAGATTTTAAAAAATTGTACACAGTAAGTCTTCATCAGGTTTTAATAGAGAAAGATGGTCGGATGACATGATTTCAGCTAAACTTTGAAAAATCTTCCTGTTTGAATGGCAGATTCTCAGAGGGAGGCAGATAGTGCAGCCTGGTCTGTGTGTCACTGATTAGAGGCTAGATGAGATTGTTGTTTATATTCTGGTGTGAAGACAGAACAGTGAAGCCTCTCATCTGAGCTTTGAAGTAGAGTTCACATGAATTTATAACAATAAGAGAGGCCTGCAAAGTGCCTTAGTGAGTGAAGGCACTTGCTACAAAGCCTGACAACCCAAGTTCAATCCCCAGAATTTATGTGGTAGAAGGAAAAAATTGACTCCCCCAAGTTGTCCTTTGACTTTCACATGTGTGCTGTGGCATACTTGTGTGTGTGTGTGTGTGTGTGTGTGTGTGTGACCAAATAAGTAATATCAAAAATAACAAAACCGTTTACCTTCCCCTTGATCCTGCCTTAGGTGCTGTTCTTGTCACTATAGTTATAAACTCATTCAGAGGTGTGCTTTGTTATTAACTTAAGAGTGGGGAAACTGAGGTACAGTTAATCTTAGCAATTGGGTAAAGACTAGTCAGTTGGGTTGAGGAAGAGCCAAGGTCATAATCAGGTTTTCTGGCTTTACAGTTTGCTATTTTTCCACTGCAGTTTGTTGTTATACTGAAGACACGATGGTTAAGATGTTTTCCTTCCTTTATTGACACACCATTTCAAGTCCAACCTGTTTCCTTTCTCTTGGCTGCTGAGCAGGGAGCACAGAGCCCTAGGCCCCTTGTTTCTGGCCAATGGCAGTGCTGGACCCTCTTGAATTGAATTTCCTATTCTTTCTGCTCAATCAGTGAACGTTGGGACTACACCGGAACCAGGATATTAACAGTTCTCCCCCACAACTTTGCCTTGTTTTTCCCCTTGGTGGTGGGGGACAAACTAGAGGAGAGACAAATTGGGAATCTTAAGGCAAAAGACTTCTCATCTGGATGACCTGCATGACAGCGAAACTTGGTTCCTTCCTTGCTACGCATCTAGCCTGTGTCTTGCTCCTTCACCGCCAGCCTGGCAGTGAGAAAAGTCTGTTTTCATTTCTTCTTTTGCAAAGTCCATCTGCGCTGCACAGGTGCAGGGCTGCGCTCTTAAAATAGAAGCTTTCTTTTGTGTGATGTGGCATGGTGGAAAACCCCTGGCTTCCTCACCTTGTGTTCAGATTAATGAAGTGATGATCTGTCCCTTCCTTGTGGCATTTTCCTGGCTTCTGTGAGCTCTTTCATTTCTCTGTTGACTTCTCTAGTTTCTCCGTTTGTAAAACAGCACCTGTTCTTGGTGGTGTTACGTTCCTTCCTATCTTTGATTTCTTGTGTTTCTGATTAGGACTCTGGTTTTGGAATTCTCTTGCCTAGTTTGATTATCCCAGCCATGCTGTTCTGGTGGGAATAGCTGGGGCTGACAATGGTTTTTGATGTTTAAAATCCCTTGTCTCACCATTTTAACACCGAGTTTACCCTGTTGTAGTCACCCTACAATGGTTAGATACACTCAAAAGCTTGATTAAATGCTCATATGTGTGCTTAGAATCACAGGAAATGAGAGATGATCCAATTTAAAAATTGGGATGGATGTTTCCATGACAACTGTTCTTACTTTTTAGCTTAAACATTTAGGATTCTTCTCAGAAGCTCAACATCTTGAGAGATTGTACTGTAAAAGGTGGATATTCATTAAAGTTTACTAATTTCCACAACAACTTCAAGAAAAGGATATTGTTACTGATTTACAAAGAAGACAGCGAGGGTCGGGATGGGAATTTTTTGTTTGTTTGTTATTTTCAGACAGGGTTTCTCTGTGTAGCTTTGGAGACTTTCCTGGAACTCAAAGAGATCCATCCGCCTGCCTCTGCCTCCCAAGTGCTGGGATTAAAGGCATGTGCCACCATGCTCCGCACCAGATGGGAACTTAGAGAGAGAAAAGGCACAGCACTTTTTAGCAAGTGTCTGGCTAAGCAGAAAGAAGATGGTTACTCTGGGTCAAAAGGTTAGCTTCATTTCCTCTGCTGTGAGTACTAGCTAGTGATTAACTGTGAGGTTAGAAAACGCTTGAGATGAGCTCTCTGATTTCAATTTATTTGTCTGTTTATTGTCGTGTGGTCATCAAGTTCAGGTCCTTGGAAACTCCAGCCACCTCTTTACTATTGGGCTACACTTCCAGCCCATTATCAAACAAGTGAGCAATGCTTTCATGAGACCAAATGAATACAGATGAAACATTTACAAAGTAGATTGTTAGGAAATGAACAATTTATGAATTGCATAAAACATACCACAGGCAGAGCAGGTGAATTCTCACAATGATGGAGACTGCGAGGAGCCAGCATAGCTGATGGTTCTAGGAAAAGCCAAGGCCACAGCTATGATCTGTAACAACAGAGAGAAGGCCGATCAGCTATGGATTGCTGGAATGAGAATAGTGCAGTGTGGTGATCAATGCGATGCCTTGGTAGAAACAAGTGCTCTGAGTGCGCAGAGTTGAACATAAAGTTGTAATTTTGTGGCTGATCCAGGGGCTATGGGTGGAATATGCAGATAAATATCAGAAAAGAACATGATGTGAGAACTGAGTCATAGATGCTAGGGTTAGAAATCTATAGGTGGATTTAAAAGACTTTCTTTTTAGTAATCGACAAATATTGAATAGTAACTGGGTTGAATAATGAAGCAGTCCCTGCCTGAGGGCTCCATCCATCCATCTCTGGGGGCAGAACTTCCTTTCTGGCTTTCATTGTGTGCTAGCCTTGGATGGATGATTTTAAGAACGTGGGATGCAACATACACAGGGGGTGAGGGGGCTGTCTCCTGCTTGTCTTGCTATGGGTTTGCTTTCCCAGATTTTCTTTAATGCTGGTTGTAGACCCAGCATTGAGTCCAAGGGAAGGGGAGGCTCTGGGAGCCCTAATGTCAGGCTTGAGGAACTTGTCTTACTGTTCCATTGGAAATATGCCCAGTTCTTCTAGGGAACAGTCAGTTCTATAGAGGTATAAATCCTTTAGAAGAAAGAAAGAAAGGAGAAGAAAAAAAGCAGTATGGCAACTCTCAACTTACCAAGTAGACAATGGGGAGATTTACATCTTCATCTTGAAGCCTGTGTGTGGTGTGCGTGTGTGTGCGTGTGTGTGCGCACACACGTGTGTGTGCATAATTTGTGTATTTGGATGTGAATTCAGACACATATTGCTTTATGTGGAAGTCAGAGTGCAACTTTGGGGGCTGCTCCCCACCTTTGCTTTGGGAGAGTCTTTTGTTTGCCATTACATACATGAGGCTGGTTGGCCCATGCCCTTCCAGGGATTCCTTTGTTTCCACCTCCCATGTCACTGGAAGAGTGCTGCAATTACAGATGTGTGCATGTGTGTCTGTTTCTGACTTCTGGGGACCTATGCTTGCACACGTGGCAGAGCTTTAACCACTGGAACATCTCTCCATTCTTGACTGATGGAGGCTTTCCTCTCAAAAGAACTTATAAACTTGAGAAGCCTGGCTTTTCAGCAATGTGCTGATTCCATGCAGCACTGTATGCGGTAGTAGCCACAGTGCTTTCTTAGGGCTTTCCCTTCCAAGACTTGAACAGCTGGGTTCCTGCCAAAGAGAGGAATCTGAGACCACACAGCACAACTGTGACATTTGTCAGTCTTCTAGCTGTTTGATTCAAGTCACATCAGTTTAACCCAAGCCAACCCAGGGAAATTTGTCCAATGAAATCATCCCCCAAGTCAATGAGTGTTTGTGCCAGCGAATGTAGTGATCAAATTCCTGAATTAGGAATTAAACAGGATGGCTGGCATGCTCTGGCCTTTCTGTCACTGAGGGGACGCTCATGGACATTTCTTATACCACAGGCAGGTTCTCAAGGTCTCCTGTCCTAACTTAGGTTATGAGTGTAGAGAAAGAGTGAGATGGAAAAGGTTTTGAGCCTTGCTTTTTAATCTTGGGTTTTTAATGTTAGCTGCTGACAAGGCCGAGTAAGCCAGGCCACGCTGTGAGACATGCACCACCACACCTGGCCTCTAGCCTAGATTCTTGTATCTGTAAAACAGTTGTAACTCAAGTGAACAGTAGTCACTTTTTAATAGATCTGGACTGTTTACTGGTCATATTTTTATATATATTGTAATACATTTTGAAAAGTTTAAAAAAGATTTATTTTTATAATTAAATGAGGTTGTTTATTTTTCTGCACACACACACACCTGTTTGCCAACTTAATGAACTCTTACGTGGGACCAAATCCCTCAGAGTAGTCTTGCCCTCTTGACTCAATAGCAAATGACCATGTGTACTCAGAGGTGGTGCATGTGGCCATGGAACTGGGTGGAGGGTTGGGTTGTAGAATAGGACTGGTTTATCCAGAGTCAGGAGAAGTGAGAAGTAATTTCTAGGCTGCCTGGCTCCAGAAGGTACAGTCTGCTTTCCTTTTGGAGCTTTAGGCAACAATGCACAGATATGACACAAGGACAGTAGGAAAATAAGCAGAGAGCGGATTGCTTGTGCAGCAGGATGCTTCAGAAGCTGGCGACACTGATCCAGGCAATTGATTGTACGTACAGAAGACCTGAATGCTCGGGCAGGTGTGGGAAGTGACTTCCACTTGAGTGAGTCTCTAGATGGTTCTGCTCCTTCACCTGTAAACAGAGGGTAATAATGTCACACTGTCAATCAATGTACCCAGAAAACAAATAAATACACCCATGCGTACAAAAAAACAACTCTATAAATCCTGACAAACATAGGCCCACAGATGTCAACAACTCTTTAGTTCATTTATTCACTTACTCAACAAGTGCTTGTCTGACCAAGGTGCTATGCCTACTACAAAGCTCTGTAACAGCTATAAAATTACATAAGGTTCAAGGTGTGAAAAATCCCAGTTCAGGTTTCCAATGAGTGGCAGATAAATTCAAAGCTGAACTTTGGAAATCAAGAATGATTTTATATACATTGTCTCTGCAATTACAATTACATTAAATGATTTAGTGCGTTGTTTTCAAGAGAACAGTGTCAGTTTCTGCTTAATGGACTATAGATTCTGCCCCTCAGGAGATTATGAAATATAAGTTTGCTGTGTAAAATTTATTGTTATTATGTAATTACTGTTTTGTGGTACTTGGGATTAAATCTAGGGCCATATACATGCTAGGCAAGTTCTCTGCCATGGGACTATGTCCCCAGCCTTTAAAATACAGTTTTTTGATTTTGAGACAGTTTCACTAACTTGACCAGTCTAGCCTCAAACTTGCTCTGCAATCCTGGCAAATCTTAAATGTGATATCCTCCTGCCTCAGCTTCCCAAGAAGCTGGGATTTCAAGTTTGTGTTACTGGGTCCAGTAGGTTTGCATTTTAACAGGAAATACTTGGAGCTTGCACAAGTCAAATACATATATGATGGGTGGTATTTAATAAATATTGACATGGAAAGTCAGGGAGAAGGTGAGCATGGGGAGGATGGTAGGAGATTTTCATTACAGATGCTCTAGGTAAGATGTCTCTCTTCAGGTCAGATGGAAGGAGAGCCAAGCTTTCATTGTTAAGACATGCCTGAAGATAAACAGCTTATAGGAGTGTTGAAGTTAGCAGATTTGATGGTGTCATAGTGAAGCTATGCATGTCTCATTATTTTGGGGGCATTGCATGAATCTGGGAAGCAAATATAAGTCCTCTGGACGAGCGCTGCATGCCTTAGATGCTGAGCCATTTCTCTAACCCTATTCCATGTATCTGTCCGGGTGACAACGTTATTTGACCCTGTCATATCAAGTAGGCCAGTGAAACAAAGGTTAGGAATTTGTTTATTGTCACTTAAGATCTATTGTAACAGGATATAAGATTGGAAAGAAGAAATTCTTCCCTTTTTCTTATGTGATAATTAGGGCTCACTGTATTTCTGAACAACAGTGTATTAGAAAGCTACAGTTATGTTGAGAGTGGGGCAGCCAGCAGCAGACCAGCAGTCTGGACAAAAGCATGAGTTTATGCCTGCATGCACTTATGCTGGTGTGGCGGCAATAGGGCTTGGGCACTGCTATTTTTCACATATGGCTGTTTTGCTTCTACAGTTCTAGGACTTTGATACTTTTCAAATAGTTATACTTAGAAGATTCCGTCTGTGTCTTCAACATTTACAACCCTAAAAGGATGCATGGAATGGAGGGCAGATGTAAACAAGTCAAAGGCAAGCCATTTCAGGACTGTGAAGCGTGAGCTTTTCCAACCCTTTGACTACAGTGGATCATGCCCTTATTGTAATAATCCAAGGGGATCTTTCCATATTGGTGTGATCTGCTTTGGTCAACATCATCACTGGAGTCTCCAAAAGCATGTCATTTAACAACGGATTGTGGTATATGGAGTGGCAGAGCAGGCGGCAAGCATGGCAACACACAGTCTCATCCCCCACCCCACAGCCAAGCTCCTCAGTCATTGTAACCTCCCACCATTTCCCTTATTTCCACCTCTGTTATCTTTTCCTGTGTTTTTAAAAAATCCTTTCCATATAGTCATTTAGATTTTAATTGTGCATATTGTAGAACTAAAGCATAAACATTAACTTGCTAAATAAAATAGTTCATGAATACTCTTACCCACAATAAAATAGTTCATGAATACTCTTACCCACATCCACAGGGTATTCTCAATTGTTTCAGAAAGGAAGAAGGAAGTAAATAAGAAAGAAAGAAAGATTTGAGATGGTGGCATGCACACTTGTAATCCTAGCACTCAAGAGGTTGAGGCAGGATTGTGAAATTGAGGCCAGCTTGGTTGCATCATGAACTCCTGTCTCAAAAAAGCCAAATAAACAAAAACTAAACCAGAACACACACACACACACACACACACACACACACACACACACACACACACACACACACACACACACACACAGTGGCATGGCAGGGTGGGAGATGGGAAAGAGAAGGAGAGAGAGAGAGGGAAGACACTGGACAACTGTAGAGGGTGTTAGATTTAGTGTTTGGCTGGTGAACCTCAGTCCAGAATTTCCTCATGTCTAGATTGATTTTGTCTTATGACAAAGAAATTATGTAATGGGAACCCTATGTAGATCGTTAAGTCTGTGAAAGAACATTGTGAACTGAATAGGAGCAGGTCAGAGGCCCTTCTCCTCCTCCTCCTCTTCCTCCTTCCCAGGCAACACATTTGAGCTTTTGTCTGGAGACAGGCTCTGAGCCGAAGGAAAGTGAGTGCTGAGTGTGGGTCGTGCTCCATCACCAGAAGTGCAGGGCTTGCCACTTCCTCCAGGTCCTAGAGTGCCTTTCCCAATATTCCTCTGATTCTGCTGTGCAAGTCACATCTATAGACAAAAAACTTCAGGAATGCCCGTGGGGGAAAACAGTTATAACTATCATAACTTTTGTGTCAAATACGTCTTAATTCCCCAAGGTGGTTTCTTTTCTTTCTTCTTTTTTTTCATTCACCTCTACCTGCATTGTTAGTTGGTTCTTTTAAAATATTGAAGAAAGGCCAAAAAAATCCTAGGATTTCAGTAAACACACCACCACTCCCTGACTGTGAACTGAGTGGGTAGGAGGGCAGGTCTTAGTTGCTTTGTAGGCCAACAAGTGTTTGATATTTTAGTGTTCAGGGTCTCTTTACCGACAAGGGTAAAGAGCACACACTCAACCCATGGTCCTGGTGGGGAAGAGAGCTGGGTGGTTGGATTTCTTGAAACTCTATGCTCATGATTAGAAAGCACATTTCTCTTTTTCTTTAATATTAGTCTTTTGGGACATGCATGCTGTATCTTAATCCTGCAACATTTCCTAAGATCCTTTATGGCACTGGATGGTGTGTATGGGGGAAAATATGAGGAGCTGACCAAACTTCCTAAGTCTGGGGTCAGACACAGAACTTGCAAACAATATCTTCACCTTGTGCTTCATTTTCTCTATCTTCCCAATAGTGACTTTTTATTAAAAAATCACCTTTTTCCTATTAAATTGCTAAGTGTGTTATTGTATGTTGGGGGAAACAAATGTTTTAGTCTAAATTGGAGGATTCCTTGTGGGATTACTACTGGGATAATGTTTGAGCTTCACGATGGACTCCCAAGGACCTGTTAATAATTAAGAATATGATCTGGGTGGTAGTGGCACATGCCTTTATCCCAGAATTTGGGAGTCAGAGGCAGGTGGATGTCTGTGAGTCTGAGGTCAGCCTGGTCTACAGAGTGAGTTCTAGGACATCCAGAGCTATACAGAGAAATATCATCTCAATGCCTCCCCAAAAGAAAAAAATAATTAAGACTAAAGCATGCACTGCCCCATGCCTCTAATATGAGCACTGGAAGGTGGAGGCAGGGGGATCACCTTGTTCTTCATAGTGAGTTTTATGTCAGTCAGGGCTATACAAAAGGAGGCTTTGTCTCAAAAACCAAATAAGCACAGCAACAGCAACAAAATCACACCATCAAACAAACAGATCAATAAAAAAGAGACTGTAAAAGATTTGAGCACATGTGCTACACCATATCCTATACTAAGCAGATTATTTAGTACTTCACTGATTGTTCACAGTGACCCTGGGGAAGAGATTTTTTACTTATTTTATTTTTTTGAGGTAGAGGTTTTTATAGATATTGCTTTAATATAGCCAGAGAACTAAAGACAAAGGAAAAGAAAATCAGTTTGTAATTAATGGGCTCCCACATGACCTCTTTTCAACCAGAGGGCTGAAGCATTGGAATGATCTGTGAGAATGCCCTTGGTTCCAGGTAGCTCCTAGCTTGGCTAGCATTTGGCAGGTGGGGCATGCCCCTTTTTGTAGCTTGCTTTTGCAGAACTGTCTCCATAATTCACCCATATCCACCTACTTTGTGTTGCAACTTCGGGATGATGATTGTTTTCACTTTAGGCTGCGAACTCGCTAACACTGGAACTTCTTTTTGTTGACTATATTGTTCACAGAACAAAATCCAGTGGCACTTGCATGGAGACACCAATGACTGCAATGAAGTCCGGTGTGGTTGTACATATCTGTAATCACTTTACGTGGGAGAATTGTGGGTTTGAGACCAACTTAGGTTTCATAATGAGACTCTGCCTCAAAACCCATCCACAAGCCAGGTGGTGGATGCTCATGCCTTTAATCCAAGAACTTGGGAGGCAGAGGCAGGTGAATCTCTGGGAGTTGGAGGCCAGCCTGATCTACAGAGCTAGTTCCAGGGCATCTAGGGCTACACAAGAAACCCTGTCTTGAAAAAACAAAAATAAAAACTAAACAAGAAACAAAAATCCACAAAATGAATGAAAGTGACTACTCACATATCCGAACACACATTTTCTTCTCCTGGATGATAGGCTTTCTTGGTGAAGGACATATGACTTAACCTGAGTTGGGTAGGAACCAACATCTGGGTGAATGGATATGAGGATGTTCATACACATGGATGGAAAAGAGAAATAACATGAAGAGAATACTTCTGTTGTGGGCTATGGGGAATTTTCTGACATCTATCCTGAAGTCCATCCCTATCCTTCCAAGTCTCTCAGCCTTGAGATGACCAAATTATTTAGCACAACTATTTCTTGCTGCTCTCTGGTACTTCCAGAACCTATCTGGGCCTCATGAAACATCTTTTTCACATGCCTTACATTGTATATCGGCCCAGTGACTACATCAGAACTGTTCAAGGGCACTGGTTATTTCAAGGTGAGCTTTGACAGTGGAAGAGCATTGGGACTGGAGACCAGCCTGGGGCTTGAGATAGAGTAATATCAAACAAGATGGAGGTTGGTGTCATTTTCGTCCCAGTGCTGGATACAGCCTTGGTCAGGTGCTGGGGTGCGGGGCAGGTGTGTGAGGCTTTGGAAACTTGAAAGGGTGTGGAGGGCACCACCCAGCCTACTGGAGGAGGATGGGAGTGAAAGCAACAGATGTGCCTAAGGTTCTGGTTTCAGTTCCTCAAAGGGTCTTCTTGATCAAAGCAGTGTGACCGTTGCTATGGCAGTTGCTATCTTGGTCCATGGGACACTCCCTCGTAAGGTAGCATTACTTTTTTTAATCTTCTCAGGCCAGTCACCATGAAACTCAATAACGAGTCTGTGGTGGGGGGGAAGGGTGGGGAGATATGCGTGGGTCCTCAGTACTGTAAAGAAATGGTGGAAGATGTTGGCTTATAGTATTTTCCTAAATGAATCTACCACTCTTGTAGAAGTCAGTAGAATCTTCTCATTACATGTGTACACTTAGATCCTTATTGCAATTTAAAAACATAGCAGGTAGAAAATACTGGCCACGAATCTCAAGTCTGCCTGTTAGTGACCAGATCTTATCATTCAATCTCCTATTAGTTAAGTAGTTGATAATTATTTTGGGGAAAGTTTCTATAAGTTTGAGCTCCAGAACTTCCTGCCTCAGTCTCCTTAGCATTGGGATTGCAGGAGTGTACAACTATCCCAAGTCTATCATTCCATCTCTATCTTTTCATTTCCTCATTTCTTCAATGAGGCATTTGAATTCTAACTTTTTTCCACTGGGACATTCACTGACCCTTTGCTTCTGGAATCAGCAACCATATGCAAGAATTAGTGAAGGTGCAGCATTATTTTTGAATTGGGCCTCTCGACCGGCCCAAGTTGGACTTAACTGATGGTGTGATGTTACTCATGGCATTTATCCCCTCTAAATCTTAGCTTCCCTGTCTTTAAAAAAAAGGGTAATGCAAGTTGCTTCAGGGGCTTCTTGAAGAGACAATGCCATGAGTTGAGACACTGTATCCATTACTGTTAACAGAGTAAAACTGCTAAAGTTGGAAAGACAGTCTCTCTGCTGGTTTCCTATTTGGTCATCAGTGTTTTACAGCTTTGTCTTAGGCTGGGGGTCTATTTCTTGTTCTTCCTTGAACCCATAGTGGAATTAAAGCTTATGTATATATGTAGATGGCTGATAGAGAGTGAAAACCCTTATTTGGTATCCCTTTGAGTTTACAAAGCAATGTTTTCTAAAAAATTTATACAGCACTTACCATGTGGAAAACTTTGGAAAAGGCATGGACCATTGGGCTTTATAGCCCTGACTTTAGCCTTATTCTCTATTAGCTACATAATACTCAAATATGAGAACCTTAGCACTGGCTTCTTCATCTATGAGTCACAGCTAATAACACCTCAGCGTGGGCTATCATAAAGTAAGGTGCCATACAGGTGACAATGCCAGTGTCAGCCTTCCCTACTTTGTTATCCCTCCTCTCTGTCATTTCCTTTTTGAGTCTATGCAGAGAGTCTCATAGCTCCAGGAATACAAAAGCCCATCCAGATTTGGGAGGTGGGACCTTTCATAAGATAGTCACACAGGAGACATGATAAGGAATACTCAAGCTTGAGGCAAAAGCGCAGGCAGATGGAAGCACAGAGCAAGGAGAGAGAAGGAGGCAGACTGGGGAGAAAAGAGAGTGCATGGTGTATTAGTAAGTGGGCATGAAATGAGAGGAATGGGAAAGGGGCAGGGATGTAGCAGGTGTGGGAAGAAATGGGAGAAATGAGGTTTCTTAGGATGCAAAGACTGTGTGTTGGGATGTATGTAAGGAGTCTTTCAGGCAAGAAGACATCAGGAAGAGCAAAGGGAAGGCACATGGCAGGTAACAAGGACTTATTTAGCAAGACCTCTCTCCTTCCCCATCCTTTCCTCTCTTTGCTACATCCTACCTACAACCTTGAGTGGTTTACACCGATCTACAGGGTCTTATCATTTAAAGCTACAGCATCTAAGCAATACATATTTACTGAGGTCACAGGCAATTCCCAACGTGTCTGTGGACTTCTCTGAAGCTATGCCGGACACACTCCCTTCTCCCTTGCTGTTGTGGTGAGGGTGCTGTTAAGGGTGACACTTCCACCTGTGTTTACCTACTGTCTCACCTATCCAGGGACATCGTTCTAGAATTTTCTTCTTTTGTGCTGCACTCTGCATTTGTCACATCTACTGGATCCTCTCATCAGCAATGCTGCCATTTCTCTGAATTTCACGTATATCCTCTGTAGATACCTTTTCTCTTTCTGTTCTTCCTCTAGTTACTGCCTCATTTCTCTCCCTCCATTTTCTACTTCTTTCTGTGACGTAGTTTTCCATGCATCCTCTATCCAACTTTCTTCCTACCATTTTGAATGCTTTCTCATCAAATTCTTGCCCTTGCCTTCTATAGAACTTCTCTCCTTTAGTTCGCCAATGATCTTCACATCACTGACTCTGTCAGCCTATTTCCACTCCTGATCTTAGGTGACCTTTAGGATCAATCAACACAGTTGAAATGTTGATCCTCTTTGCAACTTTTTTTTTTTCTGGCTGATACTGGACTCTAGTATTTTGCCATCCTCCTAGTGCCCCTTAGCCTCTGGGGAGGCCTTTCTGTCTTCTTTTCTGGTCTTTCCTCATTTTGTCAGCTTGCTAATGCTGGAGTGCCTTCCAGATCAGGGCTTGAATTTCTCTAGCCATGCTCTCTAGTGGATCATGATGTCATTTCTGTTTCCAACATTTGTCTCTTAGTCCTGATTGTGGACTGTCCACAATCTTTGTTTCTTAGTCCTGATTGTGGACCATCCAGCTGTCCACCTGACATCTCTGCTTGATTATCCATCAGTTGTCTCAGAACCACCATGTTTGATAAAGATCTCCTAAGACCTTAGCAAACAAAACACTGTCTCCTGGCATACGGATGGTCAATTAGATCAATGGAATGAAATAGGAAACTTACATATAGACTCAACTTACATAGCTAGTAGAGTTTCACAAAATATTCCAAATCAACCCAATGGAGGAGGAAAGTCTTTCTAAGGAAATAGTGCATATCCATATGAAAAAGAAGGAATCTTGAGTCTTATTTCACAGTACACACAAAATAAATCCCAGTGAGTCCTGGCTTTTTCTCCTGAACTTGTGCCTTCTACTGGCTTCATACTTCTAGTTAACACAACTGGGTACTTCTAATTATAAGTTGAAGACTCTCAATTAACCCTTGAATCTCAACAGATACCCTGTTAGTGTGTCTTGTGAATCTGAGTTTCTAAGTAGCACCATGTCTTGCTTGGACTCCTGCTCCACAACCATTCTTGAGAACTTGTCAGCAGGGTACCCAGAGGAAAGCCAGATAATACAGGTTAAGTGAAATTTATTCCCCCCAATCTCTCTGTTACTAAGCTTTATTCCAAGCACCCCCAGTTTAAAAATTTGTAGCTACCAACCCTCACTTATTTGAAGTAAAATTAATTCTTTCTGTGATTTTGGAGGGTCTACTTGACCTGTTTTGCATCCCTGTAACCCTGAGATTACAATCCCCCAAACACTGTCTTATTGTATTGGATAGAATTTGTTCAATTTCCCTGTAAGTGGCTTGGCTGTTTGATGGATTTAAGAGCATTAATGGCAGGAACTATGGATCATTCCTCACATGACTTTTTATTCTCCACTATTGGCAGCATCAGGAAGGATACAGGGAGTGACTTAACTTCTCTTAGTCTTCCGTATCATGTGTCCTATCATGTTAACATATGAGTGTTTATGAGGTCTACTTGCATTTGAGTCTTAGAGAATACAAGTTCTGAGACAGTGATGTAATTTTGACTTATGCTTTCATAACTACTCTGACACAATTGCAAGCAAAAGCACTGAGGGTATTTTCTGCAGAGTAATTTCTAGCATGAGATAGAATGGTAAAAAAGGAACGAATTGATGGAAGCCACAAATTCAGCCTTTCCGTAGAGGATGTGAGACAAGTCTTTGCCAGTTTCTCATCTGTTGCCCCAATACCTGATCAGTGCTGAAGATTGAACCTGGAGCCTATTCATGCTTGGCAAACACTACCACTGAGCTGTGCTCTAACCTGGGACTAGATCCTTCTGTTAATGTTTATGTAATATCTGGTTAGGTATAGAGTGTGATTCAGGCAAACTCCATCCTAGTTCTCCATGCTTAATATCAAGTCTAGAAACCTTTTGTTAAAACTTTGAATCCTAGCCAGGTATAGTGGTGCACACCTTTAATCCTAGCACACAGGAGGCAGAGGCAGGTAGATCTCTGTGAGTTCAAGTATAACCTGGTCTACATAGTGAGTTCCAAGCCATCCAGAGCTTCATAATAAGACCCTGTCTCAAAAACAACAACAACAACAACAACAAAACAAAGCCTCAAACAAACAAACAACTTGGGATCACTTTTGAGGGCACATTTAGTAGTTTAGCATAATCTAGTCAGCACTATGTGATAGAAATAAAAAACAAAACAACAAAAAAAAACAATGGAATCTTGAAATTCGCAGGGAAATGGATAGCACTGGAAGAAACCATCCTGAGTGAGGTAACCCAGTCGCAAAAAGACAAACATGGTATGTACTCACTCATATATGGATTTTAGATATGGATCAGGATAGTGCCAGTCTGCACTTCCACAGATAGAGAGTCTGGGAAACAGGAAAGAACCTAAAAGATATGCATATATGCATAGTACCCAAGAGAAGAGGATGGAGACAAGATCCTCTGAATGGATGGGGAACACGGCGAGGGGTGGGGGGGGAGTGGAACCTGGGAAGAATAGAGGGGGTAAAGAGGAAGGGAGTTGGTCATGGGGGAACAGGAAGTTGAGGGGGTGGGGGTAGAATAGGGGGAAGAGGGAATCATAGGATCGAAGACAGATCAGGCACCAGAGTGACCTCGAGTGATCTAAAGGTATAACACCAATTGGCAAGCTAAGCAATAGTGGAGGGACCACCTCGAATGCCCATTCCTGATAATGAACTTGATGTCTATAACCATCCGGGAGCCTTCATCCTGTGACTGATGGAAGCAGAGGCAAACACACAATTAAGCACTGAACTGAACCCAAGGAACCCAGTGACAGAGAGAGAGGAGTGATGAACAAATTGGCAAAGAATGGGCTGGCAAAACCAGCAGAGACAGCTGATCTGAACAGGGGAGAGCTCTTGGACCCCAGATCGACAGTGGGGAGGCCAGCATGGGACTGATCTGGACCCCCCAAATGTGAGTGTCAGTGAGAAGGCCTGGGCAACCTATGGGGCCCTGAGCTGTGAATCAGTGTCTATCCCTGGTATACAAACTGTCTTCATGTGCCTATAGCACAAAGAGAGATGCTCTCTCAGCCTGGACTCTTAGGGGAGTGCCTTGACCCTACCAAGAGTAAAATGACAGACTCTAGATATCCCCTATGTGGAAGGATTTGGCAATAGGGTGGGAGGGAGGGGGGGAAGGGGAGTGCGGGAAGAGGGGAGGGAGAGGGAACTGGGATTGACATGTAAAACAAGCTATTTAAAATTAAAATAAAAAATGATAATAATAAAAAAGAAATAGAATATGAGACATATAAAATTTAAAAATTTCTAATAACCCCATTATAAAAATAACCTTGTGAAATTAAACTTATTAATATATTGATTTAACCTAATACATCCATAGTATCACCATCTTGATGTGTAATCAAAATCTAAATTGTATCATAGCAATTATTAATTATACACATATTGTACAAACTTTTCAAACTTGGTGTTAAAAAAGTTGTAGCACATCTCAGTATGAACTTTTCTCCTTTCACAAGGGTACCCATTATGAACAACCCTTCTACAAGAAGATAAAAGGGGGTACAGATACCAGTTTACTGGGGTCCTGATTGTAAGAAAGAGCAAGATGTTGCTGGATTGACACAAGAGAAGAGTTTAGTCTTAGACTCATCAATAACTTTGCCAAGACAAATTGCAAGTCACAGATAAACACATATCCATCTTGGCTTCCCTTTCTCCTTCCTGTTTTGTTTCTTATCCTGCATCAACCAACTTTGCTTCTTCTTTCTCCCTCCATCCCTTTCTTAATTTTCTTACCTCCCTCTTCCCCTATTGCCCTCTCTCCCTTTGTCTTTTCTCCAAAACAACTTATTTAACTTGTTGACTTTTCCAGAAGCAAATTTTAGGAAGCATAGCTGGTTCTGGAAATTCTTTCTTTTAAAGGAAATGTTTTAACTAATTCTTTGAGAATTTCTTGCATTTAATTGCATTCACCCCTACTCCTTCACTAACTCCCCATAATCTACCCCTGTCTTCCAACCCTGCCAACTTCATGCCCTTTTTTATTTTGAAAATGACCCATTGACTTCAGTTTCTGCTGTCTGTGTACTCCTGGATGTGAGGTCATTCACTGGAACATGCTAGCAGAAGCCACATGATTAGAGCAAACTACCCCCCCCCCACAGAAGTCATCATCTGTTCACAGCTCCTCATTAATGCTGGGGGCTCATGCACCCTTTCCCACTCCAAAATTCTTTCATTTATAGACCAAAAAGTTCCAAATGGAAAGCTACTGATCATTCGAAGTCACAAAGGATCCCACTCTGAGATGCAGACATTAGAGCTGGAAAGGAATTTTAGACCCCTGGTGCAGCTCTCTGTCTTGTTGACAGGTGTAAGGGTGAGGGGATCACACACCTAAGGGAACCAGGATTGGGGAGGAGGAATGTGGGTGACTTGATAGGAATGACAGGAGGAGGTGGTGTGTTAGCTCTTGTCCCAATCTGTGACACTAAATCCCATTGTCCACTATTGAGAAGTTCTGATTTTTCTTATTGCGTTTTTGCCTCAGTATAATCTATACACTGCTCTTAAGATATCTAGACCTAGTTATCCAGCAGTTGACATTCCCCTCTGCACCACGGGTGTGGCCTTTCCTCTTCTCTCTCAGTATCAGGCACACCCTACGTCATGCTAAGAATCTATCTGACCTATCTATGGGTGGGGACTGCCATGGCAGGGCCTTCCTAGTTTTCCATAGCAGATCTCCTCCTCCTTCCTTCTTCTCCAACCTTCCACTCACTATGTATCTTTGGCTGGTCTGGAATTCATTATAGACCAGTTGGCTTGGAATTCACAGAGACCAGCTTACCTCTGTCTCCTGAGTGTGGGGATGGTTTTGTTTTCTCCCATTTTTTTCTTGCCTTCCATCTTTAATTTACCCCCATTCTTTTCTTTCTCTGCGGTACCTTTCTGGCCCTTATACCTACTGTGAGACTCATAGGACTTGGTGCTGAAGACATAGTCCATCCTGCACGTCACTGAAAGCACAATGTGCTCATTCACTGGACAGCCTGGCAGTGTGTCTAACTCTACATGTTTGTTGCTCCTTTTAGACTTCACAACTTCTTGCCTGTCCAGTGATTGCCATCATCACATGCATCGAACACATAAGAAATTGAGTCCCATGCAAGGTAACAAATCACACAGCCAGTACATGACACAATTGAAGGCTGATTCCACAGTTTATATTTTAGAGCAGAAGGCCTGTCTGTTACTTACCAAGAGAAGCAGTCTGGATATCTTGTGTATTTGATCTTTAATTCATATTGACTTGAACCTTTCATATTTGAGGGGATACAGAAGCCCGTGAGTGGACACAACATTCTCTGGGCAGATGAACACCTGTGGGGCAACTCATAAATTTAGAAGGAAGGTCCTTGGAAGCTAAGTGATCCTTTTGGCTGTCTGTTTCCTGGCTCTACCTGAACAAGGTGCCATACACTAGTGCTTAAAACAATAGGAAGTTACCCCCTTACAATTCTGAAGGTTAGATGTCTTAAGCAAAAATGTATTGGTTGAATTGGTTTCCTCAGGATACTTTGAGGGAAAGGCCATTTCATACCTCTTTCCCAGCCTTTGGCTTTTCCAGGCAGTCCTTACTCTTCCTTGAAATGCTGCCGTATCACTGCAGTATGTCTCCATGGTGATATGGTGCACTCCCTGGTGTCTCCACATCATTAATCTCCTTCTCTATATAAAGAAGTCAAACATTGGATTTAGGACTCATTTGGATGCAGTATTGTAGAGAGCATTGGCCTATAGACTGTAGGGCTCTCCTCAATTAGGATGTCCACACAAGATTTGTCTTTCCAATATGCTTGGTTTATCCACACAAACATTCCTTATAGTATCATGCTAATAAAAAAAGTTAAGCAGACATCTCACCTGGCAGGGAATAGTCGTTTGGGCAGAAATGATGCTGCAGGATTCCACTGGCGAATCTTCTTTGATGAGAATGCTTTGGAAGCTTTCAGGCTCAACCCACATCTACGGTGATGGTTTTCAGCTGTGGCAGGCTAGGAAATTGGCACTGATGGAGGTCCAGGAGGTCCTCGAGAATGTAGGTCAATGGCTAGTGCTGACAGATGGGCCTATGTGGGCCCAGTGACAGTGCAGGAAATTCAACAGTCACCGAAATCAGGGCCACACAGAATCTCCAGTCCTCTTGCTGATGGTTATTAACACAAAGGCTAGAGAAGCCATGTCTTAGGAGCACCACAGAGTGATCCTAGAGACCATTCCCCAAATTCCAATTATTGTATCATTTTACTGGGCAGTAGCTTTGTGCTATCATGGCTAACAGCTTGAGGCTGGTTTACTAGTATATCAACACCACCTTGAGGGTAGTACGTTAGTATAGCAAGGCCTGTCCTGGGCTTAGATAATATGTGAACTGCCTGATGACCTGTGAGGGGCTTGCTTCTGAGGTATAGGTCTTACTTTAAGATCTACCTAGTGTCAAGTTCAGGCATCATATTATTTCAAGTCACACAAAATGGCTTTGAGTTACACAAATGGTTTTTAAGTTATATTCCTAACAAGTATGGTCTCATCTTTGATGTGACCTACACCCACTTTGTGAAAATATTTATTGCATAATGGCAAAATTAAGCATTTGACATTGGTGTAATATGTGTATACAGCTCTAAACTATTTTATCACATATCTAACACCACTGCAATCAAGACAGTGATTCCATGACCATGAAGATCCTCTTTGTGACATCCACATGATAGTCATATCTTTTCTTGTCCCTAGTATCCTTAGCTCCTGGGAATCTGTGATCTGTCCTCCTTTTCTCTAATGGTCTAATTTCAAGAATGTTAAATGAAAAGAATATGACATGTGACATGAGACTATGTTTTTTTCCACTAAGCACAGAATTATCTCAGAGCTTATATAGATATCCTTTACCTTCCTTTTTATTGTGGTCACTGTTGTAGTTAAGCCTTGAACATACATATGTTTGAGGAGCATGATTCAACATACAACATTCATTTTCTCTTGTTTTGGTCCTGATGGGTCTGGTTCAGAATCTTGCCTCTCAGAAGAGGCATGTTTTGCATTCATAGCCAGATTATAGGTGTTATTGATGGTTGAATTTGGTTCCCAGAAATGGTGAACAAGTTCATGTTATTTGAAAAGACATATTAAATTATAAAAACCCCTAAAAAATCTCTAAAGTTTCAGAAAGTGGAGACTAATGAAGACTCTGAAGAGGTAGAAAGGCTAATTGTTTCCCATCTAATTTGGTGACTGTACTTTACCTCACATTCTAGTGCTGAGTGAGAAAGGGAAGGAGTAGGAAAACTGAACTGTGTATTAACTGAGGGAAGCGACACTATTACAATTATTTCTCTGCTTCCTTCAGAGTGTAGGCTGAGAAGGTGCTTAGTAAATGTGTGTTGAGTGTATGAGCCCATGAAGGACTAAACTCACAGGCCTCCAGGAAGAGGGGGAGGGTGAAAGTGTTATGTATCCTCTTCCTTACCAAATATAACCTTTGATATATGGCCTCTTCATATCAGAAAAAGTTATTTATATTCCTTGACGCATTGCTGAAGGTCTCCTTCATCCCATTTTTTTATACAGGGATGCTCCTGTTTTGATGCATGGAGGAGGAAGAGACCCCAAGGAGGCATCATGTGTTTGACTCACATTTTGTTGTGTGAGCTTTGGAAGGCAGACTAATAGAGGGCACAAGACAGCAGAGTTAGGAATGAGGACATTTGATCCTGGATCCTCTATTTCTGTCTTTCTGGCTTTGACTTGTGATTGATCCATTCCTTCTGTGCTTTCTCATCTATGCCCTGGGCAGTAGGCATTTCTTTATGTGAAGTTATTATGAAGTATAAAACACACAGAAAGAACATAGATTCCCAACACCATAACATGAATTTTCACAAAGTGACAGCCTACACCGAGAAACTGAACATCCCCAAATCTCCAGAGTTTCCTTCTTACTGTGTTATAACATATCCCACCTCCATCAATGTGCCTCTCAATTTTTAATTTTGTTTTTACCTAGTTTTAGATGTATGTGGATGAAGATATCCAGCTGTCTCTTTTTTTTGCTTGCCATCACGTTTATGAGATTAAACTATGCTGCTGCTTTAGTTGCTCTTCATTTATTGAGCTCCATATGAGCATACCAAAATTTTAACTGTTGGTGGACACTTTGGTTGTTTCTAGTTTTAGGCTTTTATAAATGAGTCTCTGAACATTGGTTGCTGCTTGAGGTCTCTGGTGTACAGAGACAGGTGATACAGCCAAAAATAACGATGGTCACCTCCCAGCTTTATGGAACCTTTTCATAATTTTGATGAATGTATTTAATCTCACAGTATAGTGAGTCTTGGAGTAGGCTGTGGACAGTGCCCAACATTATCCAATGATAGACAGGAGTCAATCCATGTTAAAAACACAACGAAGGTCTAAGAGCTCATGAAGCTCAGGGCCTGTGATGGGCCCAAACTTTCCCTGTGGCCTGTTCATTTAGGTTGTCTCTACTTCCTGTGGTGAATACTCTCCATTGATTTGTCAAGTTTTCAGGGTGGGCTGAATCAGATCACAGAATATGTCCCTTTCTGGTCTTTGAGGACTTAGGAGAGGAAAATTAGGAAGCAAGTCTCCTCCAACCTACCACGGCCCAGAGGGGTGAGATGTGAGTAGTACTTGTGAAGCTTAGAGAAGGTTGTCATGTAGAGGACAGTCATATAGGGAAGATGGAAGATTTTATTTTATTTTTTAAGTGTATTGGATTTCAGGGAAACTAAATATTTAACTTCTTTAGAAGAGAAACCAGGTAACTGGAAACACAACTGTTAACGGCCTTTTAGTAAGAAAGGAGACAAAGATCTCAAGTGCAAAGATTCACTTTATTCAATATCTTCCCCAAATATTAGCATGATAAAAGCCAAGGAAAGGGAGGGGGTGAGGTGGTGGGGATTTGGAGGACTGCAACAGTGGTAGGTAGTCTATGGAGAAAGCTCCAAGACCTTACGGGGGGAAGACAGAGGACGGTCGTAGGGAGCACGTGGCGGTGCCTCAGGACCTCTGGCTCTAACACTCATTCTTGTTCAAGCTCTTGACAATGGGTGTAGATGATGTCTTATGAGTGACCTCACAGGCATACAAGTTATGGCTGTCATAATCTCCTTTGGTCAACGTGAGGGTGCTGCTCAGGCTGTAGGTGCTGTCTTTGCTGTCCTGATCAGTGATGCTCTGCAGGACGCCATCTCGTTTTTCACTGCCATCTACTTTCCACTTGACATTGATGTCTTTGGGGTAGAAGTTGTTCACGAAGCACACGAGTGAGGCGCTTCCTGACTGTAACTGCTCACTGGACGGTGGGAAGATGGAGACAGTTGGCTTAGCATCAGACCCTGAGGAAGGAAACACAGAGGATGCATGAAGTAACAGGAAAGGTCTCTCTTTGGGTGCATTGTGTGTGGACAGTCACATTGTAGACAGACACACAGAAAAGCACACCGATCCTTCAGGATAGAATGAGGCTAGGAAGTAAACATGTACAGTCTTGCTGGTTTTGAGTTATTCCCTAGTTCCTGGCTACTTCTTTGAAAAGTAAATTGTGTCTGACCCTTTGAAGCTATTCCCAGACTTCCTTCTATACCTGTCTTCCCTGAAACTGTGTTCCCCATCAGCTGCAATGGTTCCATGCTTCAGAGAGAGAAAACAAGCCAGTTTATTTGACATCCCTGGTGTTTGGGAGTCTGAACACACAAACGCATAGGATAGGAACAGAAAGTTGGTTTTCATTTTCTCCTGCCTCTTTCAAGAATTCTCTGATATCATCCTCTCTATGGCTTCCTTTGGTGTGGCCAAGTGAGACCCACCCTACAGACAGGTCACTGAGCCATAGTCTGTGCTTGGATTGTATGTCCAGCAACTTTCTCAGCTCTCGCCAAGGCCTCCAGGTGAGACCTGGGTCCTGGTCTGATGGTCTGTAACCACATGGGGCAATTTTTAGGCACACCAGAAGAGGCCAGCTGTAATCTTGGCCATCTGCCTGAGAGGAACTGGCTGACTTCACTTCTGACCTTCAGAAGCTGCCAGATGGCTTCTCGGAAATCCCCCACTGTGGGGATGCCAACCCTTAGGTGACAGAGTGATAGTAAAAATGAAAACCGAGAGCCCTTTGCCAAGAAAAACAACAGAATTAGGGGCAGCTTGTCTCCCCTTCAAATAAATTTTTTTTAATTTGAAGTTTTAAAAGGAGTTGACATCATTTTAAAGTAATTAAAAGTGGTTAAATAACTTGAATAACTCTAAAATGATTTCAAGAATTTTAAAAGGTCCTTAAATGGTCGTGGTTGACTGGGGAAGGGTCAATCACACACACAAAAATTAGTAAACAATTCTAGAGATTACAAAATTAAAATGACCAGGTTAAACATTTTCCTACCACTGAATTAAAGTACTGGAAAATATGTTTATCGTAAATTTTTATTAGTTATACTTTTGTACAAAGAAAAATAGCTTACCTAACCAGTTAAAACCTGTCACAAATTTATCTTATTTTCACCAGCTAATATGCCATATAATTTAATGAAATTTAATGAGAGTTTACTCAAAGTAGATTTACCATGACTTGAATGGTGTACAAGTGGTGTTAATTCAGTTTCCCTGGTATTGCTTTTACTTCCAAAGTATCATATACACTAATATAACACTGGGTAAAAAACAGTTCTCTGCCTTTTATAACTCCCTAATGGGAAAATAAGGGCATATAATGATAAATATATTTTATTTCTGAAATCTCCAATAAGTCACCTTTTTCCCATGCTAGTGTACTGTCTGTCACATCTCTATTCTCTTTCCATTAATGGCACCATTCTTATCACTGCGCCTCAATGATCCACAAGTAGCAAAGGTCGCTACCGCGGGGTTTGTGTGGCTCTTAGCGGCCACTCTGAATGGTTGGCATGGCCGCGAAGTCATTTCGTCGTAAGGAAGAGGCTGCAGACCATTTCAGCCCCTTGCTGGCGGTAGAAAAAATAACTGGGGGAAACAAAGGGCCATATATCTTACAAAACCGTGGCCATTAAAAAATATAATACTCTTTCTGCTATTATAATTTGCATTCATGTAGACATGAGACAAAAAATGAGCTATCTGCCAAGAACTTGTTCCTATAGTCTCTCATTTTGACATTTTGTGACACATTTTAGACTCTAAAAATCACGTCTCTTTGGACTATTCAGAAAGCCACTTCTTCTACATCCCAAGCAGTCATAATTTTAAACATATTACCGATTTTATTTCAGGGCATTATGCTGATTTTTGTAGTTATAAAAAAATTGTGAGACAAAAGAGGGAAAGCAGCCTAAGGCCCCCTCACTCAACTGCGCTATAACATAGGTAATGTAAAACTCAACACCGTATTTGAGGAAATTCAATACAAGTGAATTTATGTCTGTTCTCAGCGCTCCAAGCCCCTCTTTTCACCTACAGTTTCCATCCTTGGAGTCATTCTGCTGATCTCAACAAAAAGTCTTGCTTCCACATCAACTTTTACAGCCCAACCCAACTCTAGTTCTTGTCCTTCCCTAAGTGCCCTCATTCCTTTTCTTCCCAATTCCCCTACTTAAACTTCTAGAAGTCAACACTTCTAGACCCAGATATCAGAAGGCAATAGACAGCAACTACTTATATTTAATCTCCAGTCTAATCTCTTGATGGTGATTACAGTATTAACTACTTTCTCCTCAACTAAAGTCTCCTTTTTTGTCCCTAATCTCAATAGCTTGATAAACAGAAAATCTGACATTGTATGCCACGTTAACTGATGAGCCCTTTCTACTTTCTCAAGATGAACAGGTTTTCTGCCACTCAGCTAATTTTTGGAACTGACTTTAATTCCTAACATGAAAAATCATACACATAAAAGAAAGATGAGAAGAATGCACTTACGTTTTATCTCCAGCTTGGTGCCAGGACCGAACGTGAGCCACAGTGAAGACTCTGACAGGTCCCCCTCAACAAAAACCTGCCTCTGAAGCCAACCCAACTAGTCTGGCCAAATACCGAGGAAAAACCCAGCTCTTTCTTCTCCAGCCCCTCACAAACCTATTCTCACCAGCCTAACTTGAGTTTCTTTGCTTAGCCGTCACTCTGGCTATTTTCTGGGACTCTTCTATTGATGTATATGGATCACCTGGAATGACTCATTTAGCCAAAATATCACAGACTAACATAAATAATACAACAGAACCAAAACGTCACAAATAACTGAGCCAAAATCTACTTACGTTTGATTTCCAATTTGGTCCCTCTGCCGAAAGTGAATCACAGTGACTCATGCCAATGATCCCCTCTGCCAAAATCTGCCTCTGAAGTCAGCCCAATCAAATTTGCCAAGCTCAGAGAAAAACTATTTCTTTCCCATTCCTCTCACAAATCTGACATGAGGTCAGTCTGTCTGTCCAGCTTTTATACTGGCTATTTTCTGGTGCACTTCTATTTAAATTTTGGGTCACCAGGAACAGTTCATTTAATCCAAAACATCACAGGCTCACACAAAAGACACAGTGGGACTCAAACTTCACAAACAGTTGAGTAAAAATGTACTTACGTTTTATTTCCAGTCTGGTTCCTTCACCAAACGTGTTTCACAGTGATCTACTTTAACTTCTCCCTTTACAAAAACCTCCCTTGATAGGCAAGTACCCCTCTTTCCCCAATTTAGTTATGCTGGTTTAGAAAGCCTAAAAACAAACCACTAGCCAGCCTCCTGTGGAACAGTTTTCCCTCCTTAACATCTAATCTGAGAATGAAGTTTGTCACATCCCTGAAATCTCATTAAGGAAAACACACAAAAAAGGACAAAGCAACCTGATTAGACACAGTAAGGAATCAGTTGAGAAGAACACTTACGTTTGATTTCCAGCTTGGTCCCATCTCCAAACGTGTATACACACTGGTTTCCCTTCACTTCCCCGCCATACAAAACTGAGTATCACCTTCTGACTACTGAGCAAGGCCTTGTCTAGAACTATCAGTGTCTTAATGATCACATTTGCACTTCAGAGACAATGTACAATCTATTCCCAACTTTGCTTACAGAGCTATTATTTATCTTTGCCCTGGAGAATGCCAGGATCTGGTTTCAGACTCAGATTTTGTACATCACATTTAGACAAAGAGGCTATGAGACACAGACAACGGAGGAAAGTGAGTTTGGAGTCTACTTACGTTTGATTTCCACCCTGGTGCCAGCTCCGAACGTCCACCACAGTGGTAGTACTCCATTGTCTGTCTGTACAAAAACCCTCCTTGCCAAAGAGGAACAGAGCAGTAGGTCAGCTGCTAAAGCTTAACCCCATCTCCAAGCATGCGTGGAGACTCTTGGGCTTCTCTGACAGAGAAATATTTATTTTCATAGGCGAGGCTTGAATTTGTAGAAGATAATTTATTTTATTATATGTGTGATATTGTACATTATGTCTCTTTCTTTAGCAGCTTACCATACAGGACTGCTTATCATTTGTTCATTTAAAAATAAAATGGGCTGGAGAGATGGCTCAGCAGTTAACAATACTTGCTGTTGTTCCAGAGGACCTTAGTACCCATGTTAAGCAGCTCACAGCTGCCTGTAACTCCAGTTCCAAGGAATCTTGTACTAGCTTTTGACCTCTGTACCCACAAACACAAGGCACTAACTCACACATAAACGAATTAAAAAACCAAATAAAATAAAGAATAGCCATTTGTTTATAACATTTCCTGGGGTAAGTGGGTATGGGAACTTCTGCATGGGAACTTTGATATTAAGTCAGAACTCAGAATGACTTTCTATTTGAATTTCTTTGCTTTAATGTTGTTTCATAGAAGCCGTATCTATCTATCTATCTATCTATCTATCTATCTATCATCTATCTATCTATCTATCTATCTATCTATCTATCTATCTATCTATCTATCTATCTATCTATCTATCTATAAAACCAAGGTGCTCTGCACTTTGGAATTGAGTTCTGAGTGACATATGGGGCAATGGCAACCATCAACAAAGGAGAAAAATAAGATTTTACTCATGGAATTGGCTTGTTGTTACAGGGCAGGTAGAACTCAGGTGTCACTGAGAGCAACCAAGTTTATACTGTCTTTGGAGTTAGTGTCTCCACAGCAATTAATTAAAGATATTGAAGAACTGGCTTTGAGAGCTGGTTTATTTACTACAACCTTGTTTCTCTTTTAACCATCCACTCCCATTCTCTTCCTACCTTGGTAAACTCCTTACAGTTCTACCATGGCCTCCAGCATTTGTAAAGCATTTTCTTTGCTTCTGAACACTCTACTTTCCCTAGGATAGCTCAGAAACAGCTGTCATTCAAGATCCAGCTCAATAGCATCTTTCCACTAGTGAGTTGTCTTTGCAGACAAGTTGTTTGGGCTATAAAACCTTTTTACTCTTAACTGCTGTTGGGTTCTCTCTTCCTTAGTATATGGTAAGCTGTTTGCTGCTTTATTATCCAGATATTTTTTTTTTGGCTTTTCAAGACAGGGTTTCTCTTTATTGTTTTGGAGGCTGTCCTGGAACTCACTTTGTAGACCAGGCTGGCCTCGAACTCACAGAGATCCGCCTGCCTCTGCCTCCCGAGTGCTGGGATTAAAGGTGTGCGCCACCAACGCCCAGCTTATTATCCAGATATTTGAGAACTATGGTTTACTATATGTAACTGACAAGCACTCATCAGATATTAGCATAATAAATGAAAAAAACAATGGAAAAGTCAATAATATAATCAGTGAGAGTAATCTACAATACGGATGAAAGGTTAGTACCCATCACTACAACTACCAACTTTTCTTAGAGAAATTGCAAATGTAAGCAGATTAAGAGCCAGTTTGCCAATCTGGAATGACAGATTCTACATTGTATTTTACCAGAAGATGAGAAAGAGAAGAATCCAGTTGAAAGTAGAGAGAAAATAGAAATTAAGTGTGTAAAATAGCTGATGAGCTCAACCAATATGCATCCTAAAGAGAATGGAGAGCGAGTTTCTTCTTAGTTATGGAAGCTATATAGATTGACATTTGTTGAGAACTTACAAAACACCAGGCATTGTTTATGACTCACTATATTTAGCTATATGTAAGACCCTACGAAGTAGAAATTAGTATCGATTGTCTTGTAGCATTAAAGGGTAGAGCCTGGACCTGAATCTACTGCTCATGTGCTTAGCACTCTTACTGCTGGGTGGACACCAGTAACATAATCACCCGATGGAAGCAGCGTACTTGTGAGAGAGTATCCGAGTGGGAGGGAGGAAAACTCCTTAGTCCATCACAGAAATGAGTGGTTGTGTGGGCTCAGATGTCTATACAGATTGTATTGTTGTTTAAAAGGCAACAAGAACACAAACACCAAATATCCATCAATAGGAGTCTGGTTAAACTAATTTTTGTAGAGCACAAAGAACACAAATAAGTCGGCAAAGGAGACAAACGAGGCTTCTAGATATTTTCATGAAAATGTGGGGCAGTGAATACTATGTATGGCCTGACACCATGAACCTTTAAATATGGATCCTGAAGTACAGGCTTCTTCTAGAAGGTTACACCACCTGGGTCTGCTTAGGAGAACTATTGACATATTATATTCTCCTGACTATTGTATATAAGCCTTTGTATTGCATATTCTTTGACTGTTACATTCACTCATTTGATAATAGTTAATTTCCTACATTCATTTTATAGTTACCAGAAACAGAGATTATGCCACTGAGGAAAAAATGTACATTTTTAGATTGCATTTTTTCTTTTTCTCTATTAATGTTTTTAAAAACTGTCTCTGGTAAAAGCCTCTCTGGTTCTGTGTAGGAGATATTTTTTTCCCCAATTCAGAATTGGGGACTGTGACATGGGAGCAGACTAGATGAGCTGGCACCACAGCAGACACAGCTCTGAGTAAGCAAAATTTAGTTGGAACAGAAAAATGACTGCAGCAGCAGATAATCGTTGTGAAGCTGTGTTTGGCCACACAGTGGTAGCTGACGGGGCTGGCTCTTTATTCTAGTAAACATGCATTGCTGAGAAAGTTGTTGAAATATTTAATATGGGACTTATTGTAGGCAAAGGATGTCTCAGGTGAATTTATGAGGCTTTGCTGGGATCTATGCTTCTATAGTGCCCATGCTGGGAATTAGTTAATCCATGGAGGAAAGGCTAAATATCTGTAAGACAAGCTGGGTGGTTCCCAGACTTAATGCATCAGAGTGGGATTAGAATTAAGTGGGAATAGAATTCTGAGAGAAGCGGTCCAATAGATTCATTTTTAATGTTGCCTCCAATTTCACCCTCAGGAAAGCCAAATAAATTCTCAGAATAATATTTAACCTGTTTGTGAAGAGAAACGGAGATGGATAGGAAGAGGGGAGCCAGTAAGCATAAAAACACATCTATAAATTATCCTAAACACAATTCACAAGTTATGTCAGTGATATTCCTTAGATAAAATTCCAGAAACATGCTTTTTTTGCCATTATTAAATAATTTTGCCACTATTAAACAGTCTTTTAAGGAAGCTTTTTTCATATTAGTAACAACATATTAGAGCACACAACATGTCAGAAACAAACAATTTTGTTCTCTGCAATGTTTGAGGGGTGTTGGCTTCCCTACCTGGCACCAGAATATCCACCTTGAAGCCTCCTGTTCAGTATTTCCTTTTTAGTTTATCAGTCATAATAGAGTCCTAGATAGGCAATTCTTCTTGTTCCAGTTGGACTTGTCTTTGGATAGTAAATTCACATCATAAAAGGCAGTCTGGTCCCCTTGGCCAAGAAGGAGGGGAGACAAAGGATGCCACTTGAGGATGAGGTGCCTGTTTCTGCTTGTCCCTGGAGAAAGGCGTGTGGGCACATGTCCAGTCCTCTCCTGCCATGTGTACGTGTGCAGGCCATCAGCATGACCCAAAACTCTGGTCCCAGTCTGGAAAACGCAGACGTGTCTCTTGTTTTCAGAAGGATGTTTAGCTACAGCCATTTTACTTCACATGAAAGAGAAAACAGCAACTGGGTAAGGGTTTACTAACCTCAGAGGGACTAAACCACTGAAATTTACATATTGGCTGCTGTGGGTTGCAGCTCATTTTATAGATGTGATAAGCTGAACTCTGAGCTCTCTGCCTTCCCCTATGTGTCTACCACTGACGTATTGTGTGTGGTTGTTTTTGTCATTTTGCTTCCACATGTATGCTCTGTAGAAACAGTCAGCTGGGCGGCCAAGGGTTGGATAACATGATCTACAGTGAAACCCAGCAAATGAAGAAATTGAAGGAGAGTATAGAGATTGGCTGAGGTTTGTGGGAACTACTGGACAATGACTATAACTTCCCCTTCTAGGCACACACACACACACACACACACACACACACACACACACACACACACACACACACACCTGCACAGTCCCTAGAATACCCAAGGCTGCTATCGAAGCCAAAGGCTTCACTTACCCATCTGCCTCACAGCACCAAGACAACTAGAGAAACTTCCAAGGAGGGAAGGGATAGTTTCAGCCATCCAGCTTGATGTGGTTGTGCCAGAAACTCATTCCAGAAGGTAACTTGCCTAAGTCCATTGTGGCAATACATACCACAATGGGTTCTACAGGTTTGAACTGGAATTGCAAATTACATCTCCCTCATCAATACAGTTTGATACATGAAATATCACCAGGAAGGAAAGAAGTCAAATTCCAAGGAAGAAATACAGACTTATGTGATCTTTAAAAATTGAGTGCGTTTTTAAAATTACACTCAAGATTTTTGTTATTGTTAATTTTTGAGTAATTTTCTGTAGTTTTTTCTAATATTCACTCTTGCATTCATATGCCATAGTGGCCTAGATTAATTTGTGTATTGTTCAGTTAGGTTCTAGGATTGTTCTGTATGTTTTGCCACTCAGTCTATCGTCACTCTCTGTTATTCTTCCCCTGCAGCAACTCATATACGTTCCTTCTCATTCCTACCTTTTTCCTCTCCTTCCATTTTCCTTTTCTTATGTATGTGTAGTGAGATATTCACCCCTCCCGTACCTGTAGCGCTGACCATGCCCCTCCTAGCTACCTTTCCAGTCTTGAATTTTTTTCAAAGTTGATCTAATATTAATTCTTATCCTCTGCCATAGTCCATCCTTCTCACTCTTGATCTTTAAAATTTTTTTCTCAGTCTTGATCTTCACAACTAAAATCATAGTATACACCTTACTATCCTTTTCATTCATTATCCAGTATTTATTGAAGTTAAAGGGGCTACTGTTAATTGGCTAGTGTAATATTTGCATGTCACTGGGCACATTCAGAAGCTGTGGTTGCTTCTGCAGTTGCTATCCTACTCTTGAAGTATTGCAGAGGTCACAGAAGACATCGTGAACTCTTAGCCTGAGACTACGCATCTGAACTACAGACTCAATTCTGCCACAATCTATCCCATTGTAAACACTTCAACAAAATGAATATAACTGTTAACAAAATTTAAGTAATGAAATTACCTTTGCAATCTCCAAAGTAGTAATAAAAAAGCATGAAGAACCAAACAACATAACCCATCTCCAAACTCCTAATCCTACAATAATGGCCTCTAATGAGAATGAAGGAGAGGGAACACAGACAAAACTCAAAAGAATGATCATAAGCATGCTAAAAAAGATCAAAGAATAATATAAGCTCTTACATCCTAAGAAAGATAAACAGTTGAATAAAATTAGGAAGTTGGTGCAGGGTATGAAAGAATTCAACAAAGAGATAGAACATCAAACAACTGAGCAGAGATACTGGAAATAAAAACCACAATAAGTCAATTAAAAAGCTCCATGGAGTGTATCAAGGATAGGACAGAATCTGAGTCTGATCTAGGAACATTCCAAGGATGAACATAAGTTAGTAAGAAGGGTACTTTTAAACACTCAGACAGCATGAGAATATGTGGGGTAAAGAAAGTATACTGAAAGCTGCAAGAGAGAAGCACAAGTCATCCAAAGAAGTCCCATCAAAACAAAACAAAACAAATCAAAACAAAAGAAAACAGTAGATTCCTCAACAGAAACCTTAAAACCCTGGAGGGCATGTGATGATGAATTTCAAGAAAGACCACAGAACTGCGGTCTGTGAGCTCAGGGGATTTTTTGAAGCATTGAACCCCATTTGTTTTGGGGTTATGCACACTGCTTGCTTGTAATAATGAACTTGCAACACAATTCTTTCAATTGCATGTACTATACACACAGTCCCTTCTTGAAAACAACACACTTGGCAACCTCAGAACTCTTCTTATGGTCTTGTTACTAAGAGGCATAGTGGGGTTGGTTCTCTATTTTGATCAATAGATTGGGTTATACAAACATTTCTCTGCCACTCATATACTCCCTCAATACATCTTGTCTTAATCATATACATGCCACATTATGCATGGGCATATGATGATAAGTAGAGGATCCTCCCTAAATGGTTACTAAAGGACAGTTTTACCTTACTGCAAATGCACCCCATCTGTTCAGGACAGAGCAACCTTTCAGTTTTTTACATTGAGAGTACACATGAATAGACACTGGCTAGGCATGATTGTTGTCAGAGGTGGGGACATTTATACCGTTGTTCAGAAATGGGGGTTGATGTGCAGAAGGTTTTTAAATTTCACATAGTCACATTTGTAAATTCTTGACCTCATTTTCTGAGCTATTTGAGTCCTTTTCAGAATGTCTTTGCCTATCTTGAAGCGTTTTACCCTGACAATTTTAGTGTCTCAGGTCATTTGATTTACTTTGAGTAGATTTTTTTTTGTACAAGGCACAAAAGGATCTAGCTTCATGACTTCACATTTGGATGTCCAGTTTCCCCATCTTTTTCACAATACTTTGTTTTGGTTGATCCTCTGTCCACGACACACTTCTCTCCCTCAGCCCCCTGCCCTCCATCTCTGCTTGTATCCGCCACTTTCAGTATTCCACTCTCCACTTTTATATCACACATCACCTTCCTCACCCCTCACATCTTCCTTTAGAGCACTTTTATTTACTTCTTGTGAGTCATGTCCTCAAGGTTCCTGACCTCGACCTTAAGTCCCAAATACACACACACACACACACACACACACACACACACACACACACACACACACACACACTAGAAGCTGGGATCTGCACATAAAGGAGAATGTTTTTCCAGTTCTGTTTGTTTTCCTAACTATTTTATTGTTCTATATGAATGAAAGTCCATTGTGTTTATCTATAATATTTTCATAATTTCTTCATCATTTGACAACATCAGGTTGATATTATTTCTTAGTTTTTGTGTGTAGAGCATCAATAAAGATGAATGTATAAGCATCTCTAGTAGGATATAGAGTCCTTTGTCTATATGCACAAGAGTGATAAATGGTTCTTTTTTTTTCAACTTGTGGTGAATTTTTATTGCCAAGTTATTTACACCCCCCAGGGCACGAGCTCTTTGTACCATCTGAACTGCTGCCCAGCTCCCCCAGGTAGCTGCAGGGCACAGTGATCCTATGCATGTATTTTTATGGTATCCTTATTCTTTTTTTTTTTTTTTTGCTTTACCTAATAGTCAGAGGGTTTTTTAATTTTAATTTTAAATAGCTTGTTTTACATGTCCATCCCAGTTCCCTCTCCCTCCCCTCCTCCCGCATCCCCCCATCCCCCCATCCTCCCACCTATTGCCAATTCCTTCCACATAGGGGATATCTAGAGTCTATCATTTCACTCAGGGTAGGGTCCAGGCACTTTCCTAAGAGTCCAGGCAGAGAGAGCAACCCTCTTTGTGTTATGGACACGCGAAGTCTGTTAGTATTCGAGGAATAAACACTGATCAACTCGTATAAATGGTTCTTATGTTTTGAGAAAACTTATATTTATTTCAATGGTGACAACACCAACTTACATTCCTATCACCAGTAAATAAGAACTCTTTTTCTACATACTTGTTAGCATTTGTTGTCACTTCTTTTCTTAATGACAATAGAAAATAGAATGAGATATCTATTATTTTAGTCTTGATTTGCTTTTCCCTGATGATAAATTAAAAAAACTTTGACCATCTATATTTCTTTATTCAGTTCATCATTTCATTTATTGATTGGGAGTTTTGCACTTTGGTGTTTTTTTGCAGTTCTTTAAGTATTCTAGGTGTTAATCCCTTATTAAAGTACAGGTGGCAAATATTTTCTTTCATTCTATAGATGGACTACCATTATGCTGATAGTTTCTTTTACTGTGCAGAAGCCTTTTAGTTTTATGTAATCTCACCTGTCAATTCTTAAGGACATTTCTTGTGTTATGGAGGTTCTATTTGAAAAGTTCTGCTTATACTTACACTTTAAAGTTTTTTTCCTATGTAATTTCAACTTTCAGGTTTTAATTCAAAGACTTTGATCCAACTTTGAATTAATTTTTGTGCAGGATAGCTGATATGGATCCAATGTAGTTCTTGTGGATTTGAAACTTGTTTTTTTTTCTAGTGTACATTTATGTTTTTGACACCTTTGTCAAAAAATGGTATGTCCTCAGGTTTATTTCTGGGCCCTGTTAGAGTTCATTGTTCTATATTTCTGTTTTTGTGGACGCACCTTGCTGTCTTTGTCACTATGGCTCTGTGGTATAGTCCGAGTTCAGGTGATCTGATGGCTCTGGCAGGATTCTTCCTGCTTAGGACTGAATGGTTTGTCTACTCATAGTCTTTTGTGTTTCCATAGAGGTTTAGTTTTTTTTTCAGTACTGTAAAGAATGTTATTGGACTTTTGGTGAGAATAGCATTAAATCCATAGATTGCTTTTGTTAGTATAACACTTCACCACATTATTTCTGCCAATCCAGGAGCATAAATTCCTCCTGTGAAATCTATCCTTTTCTGTGCATTTGTGATGTAGAACATCATTCTTCCTTTTGTGTATAGCATTTTTAGATTTTTAAATTTAAATTAGAAACAAGGTTACTTCACGTGTCAATTCTAGCTCCCTCTCCCTCCCCTCCTCCCACGCCCCCAGCCCCCCTACCTAATCCCCACTCTGTTCCCCAGGGAGGGTGAGGCCCTCCATGGGGGATCTCCAGAGTCTATCGTTTCATTCAGGGCAGGGTCTCGGCCCTCCCCCAAGAGTCCAGGCTGGGAGAGCATCCCTCATTGTGGGATGGGCACCCAAAGTCCATTTGTATACCAGGGATAAATGTGTGCATAGTATTCTTTTTTTATACATATATTTTATTTTTAAATTTAAATTTAAATTTGAAACAAGGTTGCTTCACATGTCAATTCCAGGTCCCTCTCCATTTCCCTTCCCTCCTCCCGTGCCCTCCCACCAACACCCCCAATATCCCCTCATTTCCCCAGGGAGGGTAAGGCCCTCCATGGGAGTGTCCATAGTCTGTCTTTTCATCCAGGGCAGGGCCTAGACCCTCCCCCAAGATTTCAGGGTGAGAGTGCATCTCTCATTGTTGGATGGGAGTCCAAAGTCCATTTGTATACCCGGGATAAATACTGATCTACATGCATAGTATTCTTAAAACTACCTTCTGCCATGCTGACTTGATGGTCCTGAGCTCAGATTTTGCTAGTCTCATACTTTATTTAGTTATCAATTTTAAAAGAGTAGCATTGGTAGGTAAATCTATCTTGGTTGGTTGCTATTTGCTCTCTGGGCTTGAAGTACATCATTTTGTGATTTCCTGGCTTTTAGAGTTGCCCATGAGAGATTTGATGTACTCTGGCATTTGTGTCATGTAGATGAGTGGTATCTCCCCCTACAGTTCCTAATATTTGTTCTTTGCTTAATGCTTATCATTATTGTTATTATTAATATTGTTTAGTGTTTCTCTGTGTAGCTCTGGCAGTCCTGGAACTTGCTTGGTAGACCAGGTTGGCCTCAAACTCAGAGAAATCTGCCTGCCTCTATCTCCCAAGTGCTGGGATTAAAGGCACGTGCCACTATGCCTGGCCTGTTTCCTGACCATAATATAGTGTGAAGAGGTTTTTCTCTTGCGAAGTCTGTTTAGAGTTCTGAAGTTTTTGCATTTCAAAATGTTTTTTTTATTAGACTTGGGAAAAAGGAGAGACAGAAAAAAAAAAGATTTTCCAACAATGAAAAAGTTTGCAACTTTAAAGGAAGAAAAGAAAAACAGTTTAAGAAAATTATAAAACAATTGAAAGTATCAAAAATTTCTCTCTCTCTCTCTCTCTCTCTCTCTCTCTCTGTGTAAGAATCACAGGGGTAAACAAAGAAAGAAGGAAAAATAAACTAAGAAAAATACTACCCTAAACTGTAAAAATGCATGATCAAAATTAGATGATTGTATGAAGAGGGCTATCAAATAAAAATATAAAAACAAATACAATACAGTAAAAATTCTGCTAAGTGAGTAGCGTGGGGGGAAAGAACCTCATGGAATAAACAATAGGCAGGAAAAAAGTGGGGGTATGTCGGAGCAGCTTCCTCTAAATAGTATACTGAGGGATGGAGAGGGTCCGAACTTTCGCTGAGTCTGCATTGTTTAAGTGTCTGATCTTCAGAGATGGTTTTCCTTGTCTCTGACTAGGGACCTCTGCTGGCCACACTGAGCTTTGCAGTCTGTCTTTCACCCTTCTGAGAGGGTGCCCCTGTGGGGGTTTCTATCCATGGCTGACCCCGATGTTGGAGGAATCTCACTGAAACCGTACCTGTATTTCAGGATGTGAGAGCTGTGTACTTGTCTTAGGGTAGGACTGCTCTGCTGCGGTTAGCTCTCCTTTCAAGAGCAGCTTTTGCTTCCCTTCCCCTTCTAGGGGAGTCTAAGTGGGAGGCACTATCTAGATGATTTCTCTGTCACACTTAGCCCCTCCCCTTATTTTTCAAGTATCCTTTCACTTAATGAACTTCGGAGATTCTGCCTCTATTTCTCTCTTTGTGTCGGAGTTCATTTTGTCCCCTGACTCTCCTTCCTCTGCGCACACAGAGGCAGTCTTCTGTTTTACCCTTGTATATTAAAGTCCCGGTCCCCCCTTGCGTCCCACTGGAAGAACCTGCACCTTATTCTGAACACTAATCACTGATCAGAACTTCGGTGATTGCAGACAGGTGGAAATGATGCAGATTCAGAGCCAAGTTATCCTGGGTTATCTTTAACCCCCCTCAAGGGGCCATTTATTGACACTTGAGGCCATTTCCTGTCCTCTGCGTGAGACCTAACATATATGAACAGAACCTGGCTTTACTTCCCTATCTAGGTAGAACAGAAGAAAGACAACAAGCCATTTGATAATAGTAAAAGGAGGGGAAATGCTCATTAGTAAAGTTGGAGTTAAGCATGTAATTAGTTTATGTCTACATATGGCAGAAATGTTGTTTAGATATCAAAAATGGAAGCAAACGAAAGAAACGATCTCATCACGCTGCCTGCTCAAGGCAGTGCCGCAGCCGTGTCAGCAGATGGCAGTGTTGTATCAGCAGTGAGCCCACAGAAGCCCGGTCATGGGCCACTGAGCTGGCCCAGGAACAAAAGCAGTGATCTGAATCAGCTCAGGTCTCCACCCCGGAATGGGTTCAGACTCTGTGGTTTTTAGAAAATACCCTCTCTTTCTCTCTCCTTTCTTGACTTCCTCCTTTTCTTTCTCTCTTCCACCCCACATCCTACACACACACACACACACACACACACACACACACACACACACACACACACACACACACCCCACACACACTCTGGAGTATATATATGTATGTATAAGCACACACATGAGTATCTATGCAGGTATATAGGAACATATATATGTTTCCTACCTATCTGAACTCCTATTTGGTGCTTTTCTGACCATTTCCAGTGTGCATAAATAGTTGTGGCACAGAGAAACAGTGATGAGAAAATGATCTTACAGTCTTCCTCATTACCTGCTCTATGTCAGCAGATGGCAGTGCTGTGTAAGCAGTGAGCCCACAGAGGCCCGGTCATGGGCCGCTGAGCTGGCCCAGTGATCCGAATCTGCTCAGGTCCCCACCCCGGTAATGGGCACAGACTCTGCTGCTGTTTTTAGAAAACCAGTCCCTCCCCTCTCTCCTCTCTGCCCTCTGTGTGTCTGTCACTCTCGCACACACACATGAAGGAATATCATATGTAGGAACATATATATGCTTCCCACCTATCGGGGCATTGGTTGTTTTTTACTTTTCAGACTTTATTTCTAGAATGTGTGGATAATTTTGACCCAGAGAACAGTGATGAAAACTACAGTCAACAGGACAAGCTATATAATATATAATTATAACATCAAACTTGAAAATAAATAATCCTCCTTAAATAAATCAACAATAGACAAAGTTTCATAGGTGATAAATTGTCTCACCAATACTGCTGTTTTACACACACACAGGTTATCTGAAATAGCTCTGTGGAGTTTTAATAGTTGTGGAACTAGATGGACAAAAAATGATACAGAACAGACCTTGTAATCTGGCCAGTGTATGGTAGGAGCCTTTCTTGTGTGGTCGTAAATCAATTACTTGTGCTTCCTAAGCCTCTGGTTTAGATATGTATATAAAGATGCTGTAATATAGGCCTGGTGAGATGGCTCAGCTGATAAAGGCACCTGCTGCTAAGCCTGATGGCCCGCGTTCAATCCCCGGGATCCATATATGGGACGTATGGAAGAACTATCTCATGTAAGTTGTCCTTTGACCTCCACACATGTGCTATGGCATGCATTACCCAACCGCATGCATGCATGAAACAAATAAATAAATAAACAAGCGTAATATAAAACTTTGAAAACCCCATATGGTGAATTTATTTATAAAGCAAAGAAGTCCAAAATTAGATAAACTGTTTGGTGGCAGCCCTCGGGAGGTGGAGGCAGGAGGATCTGAGACTTTGAGGCCTTGTCTTAAACAAATAACAAATACAAATGCTGTTATAGTGTAAGATGCTGTATTTGCAAATAGACTGAGGGCAGCCTCCTATTTACTTCAAATCATTTCTAGACTGTTTAAAAATGTTAAGTTCAGGCTGGGCATGGTGGTATATGTCTGATCCCAGCACCTGGGAGGCAGAAGCAGGAGGATCTCTGTGAGTTCAAGACTTCCCTGGTCTACATAGCAAGCTCTTGAACTGTGAGCTGCATGTTTAAAGAAGAGAAAGCAAAAAATAATGAAGTTCAATACAAATGCCATGTAAATACTTGTAACACAGTGCTGTCTAAGGGGTGATAACAAGGAGAACGTCCGTAACATTCAGACAGATGAAATTGAAGCATGTATTTGGAACTGGGGTACTGCTCAGTGGAAGTGTACTTGATAAATTCTCTGTCTTTAAGCCTAAGCACAAGATACTCATAGACACAAACAGATACATACACACAGACACACACACAGATAGACACACACACAGACATACAGGCACACACACACACACAGACACACAGGCACAGACACACACATGGAGATAGACACACACATACACACAAATCCCTCCAAATAATTTTTATTTGAGGTTGGTTGAATGCTCAGACGGGAAACATACTGATATAGAGGGCCAAGTTTCTTCTGTCTCTGTCCCACAAATATTGGACACAATATTGGACACACTGAACATGGAGTAGTACAGCTGGTCTCTACATAGAACCTTCACCCCTATGTTCTGTTGTTTTTGGTACAGGAAGGTACTTGGCAGGTTATCAAAAGAGAGATGTAAACAATGATCCAGCCACCAAACTTTGAGCTACAATCTGTTCTACCTGCAAGATATGCCAGGACATTGGTGGGGCAAAACTTGTGGGAGGAACCAAATAATACCTTATTTGGCTTGAGGCACACTCTACAAGATGGAACCCATATCCAATATTGCTTGTGTTATCAAGAACCAGAGACCAGATATTCCAGAGACTCAGGGAAAAACCAACACTACCAATCTTTAAAAAAAAGGTAACAATAAAATGACCACTAACGACACATTCTGTAATACTCATAGATCAGTGCCTTATTCAGCCAATATCAGAAAGATTTCCTCCTGCAGAAGATGGGAACAAATACAGAGACCCACAGCCAGAGGTTATGCAGAGAGAAAGAGGGAGGAGGAGAGAGAGAGGGAGAGGAATAGAGAGACGGAGAGAAAGGGAACACACAGCAGCTTTAAATGGGATGTCTACATCACTCCCCCTCAGAACTCAAGGAACTCCAAGGAAGGGAGACAGAGGAACGTTGGAACAAAAGGTATGGAGGACACGGGGACAACAGGGTCCTCTAAATCAACTGAGCAAAGCTCATAGGAGTTCACAGAGACTGAGTAGCAGGCACAGGACCTACACAGGCCCGTTTCAGGTCCTTGACATATTGTAAGATGAAAAAATAAAAACCCAGGGACAGATATTGGGGTTCAAGCTTCAAGCTGAAGATCAGAAAGGCAAATCAGCCTTCCACTAGCTCTTACCTCTACCTCATGCTGTAAGGGTTGATTCTGTCTCCACGATCTCTCCTCCAAGCCTCAGGCTGCTGTCTCTCTCAACGTGGCTGGAGACTACTTCTCAGATGCAGCCAGAGACACTGGGCTCCTGTCTTTTATATAAATCTCTAGGGCTGGGCTTAAAGGCATGAGCTCTAATTCTTTCTTAGACTGATATAATGTAGTCCTGGGTGGCTTTGAACTCACAGAGATCCATCTGCTTTTGTATCCCGAGTCCTGGGATTAAAGGTGTATGCACCACTGCCCAGCTTCTACAGCTAACTAGTGTGGCTGGCTTTGAATTCTGATTCTTCTGGCAATCTTCATTAAATCATAAACAATATATCACCACATCATATATTGTAGCTTTAAATTTAGTATTTTTATGGAACTACTGAATGTGTGAATGAGTGGATTTCTGATGCTTGTGCTTTCTCTCGGGGCTTGTTTCCATCTGTTAGTTTGCCTTGTCCAACTTTGATGTGATGGTTTTGTTTTATCTTATATTTTGTTAAAAAATGAAGTTAGCTGTTTCCTTTCTCTCCCTCTCTGTCCTTCCCCCAACTTGACCCTCCCTATCCCTCATGTTCTCCTTCTTCTCCCCTTTTCTTCTTCCCATTCTCCTACTATTCTCCCCTTCCCCCTCACCCCTCCAATTTCCTCAGGGGAGCCATTAAGGAGTTGATGAGAAACCTAGCACTAGGGAAATTCCCAGAAATCCACAAGGATGAGAGGAGAGGGTACCTTAACTGTCCTTCCATTATAATCATATTGATGAGCTTAATTGCCATCATAGAGCCTTCATCGAGTAACTGATGGAAGCAGATACAGAGATCCACAGCTAAGCACTGGACCAAACTCCTGGAGTGCAGTTGTAGATTAGGAGAGATAGTATGAGTAAAGACGTCAAGACCCTGTTGGGGAAATCCACAGGAACAGCTGACTGAAGCAAGTGGGAACTCACTGACTCTAGACTGACAGCTGGGGAACATGCATAAGACTGAATGTAGGCGACAGTTGGGGGCCTTGGATAGTTTATGGGGCTGCTGGTAGTGGAACCAGTATTTATCCCTAGTGTATGAACTGGCTTTTTGGAGCCCATTCCCCATGGAAGGATGCCTTGCTCAGCATAGTTACAGGGGGAGGGCCTTGGTCCTGCCGCAAATGAAGTGACAGACTTTGATGATGGGAGGCCACTCTCTTTCTCAGGAGTGGATGGGGTGTGGGATGGTTGGGGAGATGATGGGAGAAGTGAGAGGACAGGAGGGAGAGGGAACAGGGATTGGTATATAAAATATAATTGTTTCAAAAATAAAAACAATGAAGTTAGAAAAATTGAAAAAATAAACTGTAAGAACACAGGCAAAATTTGTAACAAAATTAAAGGAGAAGAGGAAGAGGAAGAGGAAGAAGAATAAGAAGGAGAAGAAATGGTTTCCTATTCTATTTGGTCATTGCTAGATACCTTCAACCTCCCCGACTGGAAAGACTGTTATCACCTTAACTGTAGCTGAAACCCTAACTTGGATCTGAAGGACTGAGCTGGCTGTTGGCACAAAGTTGGAATTTCCTTTTGAATTCCCTATCTAGTGCTGCAGGGGTGATACACACAGATCATGGGACAGGAAGACATGGGGCTTGCTTTGCCCAATAACATGCCCCATTTAAAGTGGAATAAATGTGACATAACACAGGAAACTTACAGGTAGTTTTGGAATCACAGAAAGACACGAAGAAGAAATGACAACGTTTTGTCATAAATCCCACTACTTAGACATGTTGATAACTGTTCTGGACTGGCAGGAATAGAGGTCCCAAACATAAGGTGTTAAATGGGAGGATTGAGGATGAGAAATAAAGAAGATAAAAGCAATAGCTGGGTCAGGAGGTCTTGCATAAGCTGATGATTTATGCCAAGCAAATTTATTAACAGGATAGCGTCATGTATACAATCTGCAGGGAGAAAAGTGGTCAAGGTCAGCAGAGAGCTAAGTCAAACAATGTTGGTAAAGAGAACAAGGGATACCTCAGACACAGATGCTTAAGGGCTGATAACCACAGCCCACGGGAAGAGCTGGATCTAATATAACTTTAAATAGGGAAAGCAGATCATAAGATAATACTTACTTTAAAATAATGACATGAAATCCACAGGCTTGAACTGGCACACCAGGGAGTGCAAAAATATGCTCAAAACACATTTCTTTGCTCCAAGTGTGACATCAGGGCCTAGGATACTCTGTTGCTACTGCTGCTGCTGCTGCTGCTGCTGGTGGTGGTGGTAGTGATGATTACAGTGATGGTGATGATGGTGATGATGATGTTATGAATGCTGTTAGTCTGGGGTCCATGAGCTCCCCATTGTTCAGGTCAGCTGTTTCTATGGGTTTCCCCAGCATGGTCTTGACCATTTTGCTCATCACTCCTCCTTGTCTACAATTGGATTCCAGGAATTTGACTCAGTGTCAAGAGATATACTAGGATGACACTCACTAAGAATCTAAGCAATAGGGGAGAGGCTATCTTAAATGCACTTCCCCTATAATGAGATTGATGGCTACCTCATATGCCATCATAAAGCCTTCATCCAGTAGCTGATGGAAACACAAGCAGAGGCCCACAGCTAAGCACTGATTAGAAGCCTTTCTAGTAGGAAATTTGAAGGTAATTTTTATCCTGGGACATTGCCTGGGAGTTGCTAAGTGGGGAGTTGGGCAATATTCTAAGTAGTAATGTTATGGAGTTCCTGATCCCTGGGGAAAGTCTATAGACTAAATCCAATTATAATGAAAAGACTTATTGATTACTATTATCCTGATGACAATTTCTGAGACAAGCTTGAGGCTGCCATATGAAGCAGTGTGAGGGAAGGATTTTTAAGTGAGAAAACCACAAGAAGACTAGGAGTAGCTACACAAACAAGCCAATGCATTCTGCTCCACCAAGATTAGGTTGTCAAGGTGGCATCAAAATAGTCCTTGAATGTCTGAATGAACAGGTTACAGAAGCAAAAAAGAAGTTAGTTAAATCATAACAACTGTACATTTCTGGGTGGGGGGTGCCATTGAGTCACTAAAGAAAAACAGCTAGTGGGGACTAATATGGATGCCTAGCATAAAATGGAGTTTCTTTATCCATCACAATAACTTCATGGAAAATATAAAAGCACTTATAGTAGTTTTACTGAGGATCCCTTTTTCTCCCTATCATAGACTCATATATTTCAATGTGTGGTTCTGGGGTTGGTGAAACTGTTTAGGAAGGATTAGGAAGTGTGGCTTTGTTGGAGGAGGTGTGGTCTTATTGGAGAGATGTGTCACTGGGGGTGGACTTTGAAGCTTCAAAAACCCATTGCCAAACCAGTGTCTCTTTCTCTTGGCCTGCTACCTGTGGATCAGGATATAAATAAGCTTTTAGCAACCATTCCAGCACCATTCCTGCCTGCTTGCCACCATGCTCTAGCTGTGGTGGCGATAGACTAACCCTCTGAAACCATGAGCAAACCCTCAATTAAATGCTTTTTTTCTATAAGCTGCCTTGGTCATGATGTTTCATTACAGAAATAGTAACCCTAACAGAGACAGCTTTTTTTTTTTTGGTTTTACGAGACAGGGTTTCTCTGTATTGTTTTGGAGGCTGTCGGTCCAGCCCGGCCTCGAACTCACAGAGATCCGCCTGCCTCTGCCTCCCGAGTGCTGGGATTAAAGGTGTGCACCACCATCGCCTGGCCAAAGACAGCATCATTGATATAACTCTTTCTTATACACACAGTGATCATGAACAGAGTTATCAGCTAGCCAGGTGGTGTGTGGCCTGGAAACAGACAGGCCAGACAATGGTAGCAAACAATAACCTCTTCAGAGCCAGCCTTGTCAGTTTCATGCAGTCAAGGGCATACTGTAGGCTTGTGTGTTCTTAAACACCTCGATGCTGTTTTAGAGCTGAATAGCCTCATCTGCATGCCACCTACATGCTAATGTCCTTATTCACACCCAGAAACCTAATGATGAATAGACTGACAGCAACATTCTCTGTCCAGCGTGCCTTCCTAGATGTACAAAACTTGAGGTGAATAATGAAGCCACAATTCAGGTACTGGATTAGAACCTTGATTACACATACTTTGAATTGTATGTTTTATTATGCCAATTCCTTAACTTCCCCAAGCCTCAATTTCCTGCCAAAGAATTTGGCATGGCACCTCCAAATTGATAATTCAGATGAATAATATTTAATATAATATTAAAAGATCAATCCAATTAGCAGTGCTTTACTTTGTGGATAAAGAAACATTGGTAAGGGCTTATGTGGTGCAACATAGCATTTGAAAGATTGATTCTGTGTATGCTATGTCGTGTTCCTGCCACTAGGTGTAGACAGTGGATACAGCATCAGCAGCTGGTGACAGTTGCATGTTGTGATGTACAAGGTGGCCTGTGTCAGCTGATGGACTTCTGATAGGGCTGAGCGGGTGGTGGTGAAGTCAAATGATGGGGAGAGTGCTTGGAATCAAGTTTGATAACCTGAGCAAACAGCCTTCCATTTCCCCCTTCCTGTGTGAGCCTGTCTCTCACGTGTAGAATGACAGATAAGATCAGTCTGACTGTGTCTGAAATACTGAGAGCAATCCTGCAGTGCCTAAGCTGGGTCACTGCAGAAAAGGCAAGGATTTCAAGATGGTTTAAAGGATGATGAATTACCATCCTCTTAAATTTGCATAAAACAGACTAGCAGAGGTCAGAGGACATCTAGTGCTTTATCGATAATTAATAATAATCATAAAATTTTAACGATTTTCCAAATCTTCTACTTGCCCAGGGAGACTTGTAGTCCCTCAATGGAATGTGTTAGAACGATTGATGTCTGACCATTTAGTAGTAACAAGTCTTACATTTTTCTTTTCATTAGCATTTTGATTTTGCATTAAAACTGAAGATACAGTCTTGGACAACATTATTGATTTGAGCCTCTCTTGGTAGCTATGCCTTTCTCCTGGTAGCTCCTTCTCATGTATTAACCTCTCTGTACTGGGTTATCTTGTGGGACTCAGTCTGTCCTCATCTATTTACATTCTGTGTCTGGTGATCTCACCCTGTATCCTATATGTGCACCTCTGGCTCAGCCTGTTTCCCTAGACTGTGAGATGCTGCTGGCTGGTGTTCTGTCAGCGTCTCAAAATTCTAATGTGTTCTGCACAAAGTCCTGGCTCCCATGTGCTTCCAAAAGCTGCTTTCCCTCGATGTTACCCAGCTCAGAAGACGCTGTTTCAAATTCTGCGGATGCTCAGATTCAGATACATGCAGCAGTCATCTGTGATTCTGTGTTTCTCTCCCACTTCATGTTTGCTATGTCAGCAAAACTTGTTTCCCCAGACTTTAACATATGAAAATTATTTGGTCATCTTTCACCACCACTGCCAGCAGGTCAGGAGTCTTGAGCAGGGAGACACATTCTTTTATTTATTTATTTAATTTACTTTTCAGTTTAAATTTAGATAAGAAACAAGGTTGCTTCACAAGTCAGTTCCAGGTCCCTCTCCCTTTCCCTCCCCTCCTCCCGTGCCCTCCCCCCAACCCCCCCATTATCCCCTCATTTCCTCAAGGAGGGTGAGGCCCTCCATGGGGGTGTCCATAGTTTGTCATTTCATATAGGGCAGGGCCTAGACCCTTCCCCAAGAGTTCAGGGTGAGAGTGCATCTCACATTGTTGGATGGGAGTCCAAAGTCCGTGTGTATACTCGGGATGGTTACTGATCTGCTGCCCAAGGCTCAATAGATTACCTAGGCCTCCTCACTGACACTCACATTCAGTGGGTCTTGATCAGTCCCATGCTGGATTCCCAGGAGGGAGACACATTCTTACCAGAATACACATATCAAAGAAAAGGGAATATTTTTGTATTGACTGTACAAGCTGTCTCAAAGTTCCTAAACAATACAGCAAGTATCCAGTGTTCTTGCAAGGAAACCTGGCATTTTCATTTTTGGGGGTAGTGGAGTAAGATTGGAGGGCAGATTTTTTTTCAGATTTATGAAACACTTTCCATATAGAGGATCATATTCTGTCATAAGGGCCCAGTGGAGGTGACGTGTGTGCTGTTTAATCCCTCTTGGTTGCATTTGGAAGGTCTAGAAACAAATGTCTCTATGGAGCATAAACTTCACAGGTCATGGTAGGTAGCAATGGAAAGTAGAGGGTTCAATTAGATCATGCATCTCTTGACCAATTGCAATTAACTGATGTGGGAAAAAAGCTCCATTTCTGGAGTATGAACATTATATTAAGGTATCTTTAGTATGGATGATGTAAGAGTCAGGATTCTTTTAAAAAGCAGCTATATCAGCTTTAACAGATACAAATAAAACGAAATTTAAGAGCTATATATTAGAAAAAGAATAATAGTCCATGTTTTGGCTTGTGTGTGCCAGCTTTTCGTTGCTGTAACACAGTACCCAAGATAATCAATTTACAGTGAGAAAAAAATTTGTTTTAATTCACAGTTGTGGAGATTCCATTGGTTCTGTTGCTTTGGGGTTTCTGGTGTCATGGAGGGTTTGTTTGATGGACCATATAGACTCACCCATGTTTAAGAGAGATGATTCTACAATCTCTTTCTGAGACAACAACCTCCATGACCTAAAGACCTCTCACTAGGCCTGACCTCTGAAAGACTCTACTACTTCCCAGTAGTGTCATAGCTGGGATTCAAACCCTGAACACTTGGAGATTTGGGAAACACTCCAAACTCAAGTTATACCATTCACAAATTCACTGAGGAAGCTGTAAAACCAGGCTCTGAGTTGTGCAGGACAGACTTGTTCCCTCTGTCATGCTATTGAGCTAGACCATGGTATGCTAGGTATGTTCATGGGCCAGAACCAATGACATTGCTACTGCTGGGTTCTGGGTTCTGCCTTGACTTTGATCTTGTTGCTTGCTATGGCTGCCTTCAGGATTTTCACTTGCTTTTCTCAAATTAGGATGCCTGAAATTGCTAATCCATGCGGCATTAGAGAGGCATGGAGAAGGCAGGCAACCTCACTGAACATTTCATTAGAGTGTCCATTTCAGTGTTTCAGAAAAAGTGTTATGCAAAAATTGTCACACACATATGTAGACTAGAAGGCTCAATGTATTTATTTACTATGAGAAAATGATAAAATTTAAAAGATAAGCTTTCATCCATTCAAGCAACAGCAGGGAACCTTCATTCACTTCCAGCTAGAGTCTATGTGAACAGATAAGTCCTGCCTTGGCCCTCCAGTCCCTGCCCTGTGATTGAGGTGAGTGGAGGCCCTGCTCTGAGCCCCAACTCCCTACATCCCCCTGCTTCCATCTCCCTGGGCATTTTCTGTGCCTAGAGTAGACCCACCCCAGCAGGAAGGATCACCCTGAGTCTGGCCACACCTCAGTCTTCAGTGCCCTCTGGTCTCTGCCCTGTGCTTGAGAGTGTCTCAGACCGACCTGCACCCATCAGAGTATTGAACCTGCTTGAATGTACTAGAAGAGATCTTTAGATCCAAACCCACGAGGAGAGGAAGAGACCCCACGAGCTCCCACTGACAGAATGGGTGGGAAGACTGCAATATAAAAACACAGTCAACAACAGAAGAACAAGTATGACACCACCAGAGTCTCGAAACTCTACACCAGCAAGACCTGAACATACCAACACAGATGAAACAGAAAAGAATGATCTTCAAAACAACCTCCTGAAAGTGATAGATGCCCTCAAAGAGGAAATTAGAAAATCCCTTAAAGAAATGGAAGAAAACACAAACCAAAAAATGCAAGAAATCAACAAATCTCTTAAAGAAAGCAAGGAAAGACAAGAAAAAACAATAAAACAGATGAAGGAAACAATTCAAACAGTTCAAGACCTGAAAACCGAAATGGAGACAATAAAAAAACACAAACTGAGGTAATTCTGGAAATAGAAAATCTGAATAAATGATCATGAGCTACACATGCAAGAATAACTAACAGAATACAAGAGATGGAAGACAGAATCTCGTGCAGTGAAGATAAACTAGAGGAAATAGATTCATTGACAAAAGAAAGTCTTAAATCCAACAAATCCTTAACACAAAATATCCAGGAAATATGGGACACCATAAGAAGACCAAACCTAAGAATAATAGGTACAGAAGGCGAAGAAGCCCATCTTAATGGTGCAGAAAACATATTCAACAGAATCATAGAATAAAACGTTCCCAACCTGAAGAAGGAGATGCCTATGAAAGTACAAGAAGCTTACCGAATACCAACTAGACTGGACCAGAAAAAAAGTCCCATTGCCACATAATAATCAAAACACCAAACACACATAATAAAGAAGGAATATTAAAAGCAGCAAGGAAAAAGGCCAAGTAACATATAAAGGCAAACCTATCAGAATTACATCTAACTTTTCCATGGAAACTATGAAAGCCAGAAGGTCCTGGATTGATGTTCTACAAACACTAAGAGACCACAGATTCCAGCCCAGACTTCTATTCCCATCAAAACACTCAATCACTATAGATGGAGAAAACAAGATATTCCATGACAAAACCAGATTTATGCAATACATACCCACAAAGCCAGCCCTACAGAAAGTTCTAGAAGGAAAACTCCAACTCAAGGAAGTTAACTACACTCAAAATAACATGGGCAATAGATAAGCTTACATTACCAGAAGTCAGAAATAGGGGAAAAACTCACACACAAAACCAGTGTGACCTCTAGTGATCTAAAGGATGACACCAACTGGCAAGCTAAGCAATAATGGAGAGACCACCTCAAATGCCCATTCCTGATAATGAATTTGATGTCTATAACTATCCTGGAGCCTTCATCCAGTAACTGATGGAAGCAGAGGCAAACACCCACAGTTAAACACTGAACTGAACCCAAGGAACCCAGTGACAGAGAGAGAGGAGCGGTTAGCAAATTGACAAAGAAGGGGCTGGCAAAACCAGCAGAGACAGCTGATCTGAACAGGGGAGAGCTCTTGGACCCCAGACCGAGAGCAGGGAGGCCAGCATGGGACTGATCCAGACCCCCGAATGTGAGGAGGCCTGAGCAACCTATGGGGCCCTGAGCAGTGGATCAGTGTTTATCCCTAGCATACAAACAGTCATCATGTGTCCATAACACAAAGAGGGATGCTCTCTCAGCCTGGACTCTTAGGGGAATGCCTGGACCCTGTCCTAAGTGAAATGACAGACTCTAGATATCCCCTATGTGGAAGGAAATGGTGATAGGGTGAGAGGCTGGCGGGGGATGGTGGGAGGGTGTGGGAGAAGGGGAGGGAGAGGGAACTGGGATTGACATGTAAAACAAGCTATTTAAAATGAAAATAATAATAAAAAGAAAAAAAAGAAAAACAAAACAAAACAAAACAAAAAAAAACAAAAAAAACCCCACTACCCCAAACTGATCCAAAGCAAACAATAATCAACAATCAATGGTCATTAATGTCCCTGAATATCAATGGTCTTAACTCACCTATAAAAAGACATGGACTAGCAGAATGGATACAAAGACAGAATCCATTTTTCTGCTGCATACAAGAAACACACCTCAATTTCAAAGACAGACGCTACTTCATGGTTAAGGGTTGGGAAAAGACTTTCCAATCAAATGGACATAAGAAGCAAGTGGGTGTGGCTATCCTAGTATCTAACAAAATAGACTCCAAGCTAAAATTAACCAAAAGAGATGAAGAAGGTCATTTTGTATTCATCATAGGAAAAATCCATCAGGAAGAAGTCTCAATTCTGAACATATGTGCCCCAAGTATAAAGGCTCCCAAATTCATAAAAGAAACATTACTAGAACTCAAATCACACATTAAGCCCTACATGCTTATAGTGGGAGACTTCAACATCCCACTCTCACCACTGGGCAGGTCCACCAGACAAAAGCTTAACAAAGAAACAATGCAACTAACAGAAGTTATCACCCAATTGGTTTTAACAGACATCTATAGAACATTTCACCCAAACAAAAATTAATATACCGTCTTCTCAGCACCACATGGAACCTTCTCTAAAATCAACCATGTACTTGGCAGTAAAGCAAACCTCAACAGATACATAAAAATGGAATAACCCCCTGTATCTTGTTAGACCACCATGACTTAAAATTAGAATTCAGCGTCAACAGAAATTGCAGAAACCTCACTACCTCATGGAAATTGAACAAGGCTCAATTGCATCACCCCTGGGTAAAGGAAGAAATAAAGAAAGAAATCAAAGACTTCCTAGAATTCAATGAAAATGAAGGCACAACATACTCAAACCTTTGGGATACTTTGAAAGCAGTTCTAAGAGGAAAATTCATACCACTAAGGGCCCACATGAAGAAACTGGAGAATTGCCACACTAGAGGATTAACAGAACATCTGAAAGCTCTAGAACAAAAAGAAGGAAACTCACCCAGGAGGAGTAGATGCCAGGAAATAATCAAATTGAGAGCTGAAATCAATAAAGTAGAAACAAAGAAAACAATAGAAAGAATCAATGAAACAAAGAGTTGATTCTTTGAGAAAATCAACAAGATATACAAACCTTTATCAACCCTAACCAAAAGATAGAGAGAATATGCTAATTAACAAAATCAGAAATGAAAAAGGGAACATAACAACAGACACTGGGGAAATCCAAAGAATCATCAGGTCATACTTTGAAAACCTGTACTCCACTAAATTGGAAAATTGAAAGGAAATGGATGATTTTCTAGATAGATATCACTTACCAAAATTAAATCAGATAAACAATTTAAATATATCTACAACCCTTAAAGAAATAGAAGCAGCTGTTCCAACCAAAAAAAAGTTCAGGACCAGATGGCTTCAGTGCAGAATTCTACCAATATTCAAGGAAGAGCAAATACCAATATGCTTCAAGTTGTTCCACAAAATAGAAGCAGAAGGATCACTGCCAAACTCTTTTTACAAGGCTACAATTACCTTAGTACCCAAACCACACAAAGACACACCAAGATAAGGAATTACAGACCAATATCCTTCATGAACATTAATGCAAAAATACTCAATAAAACACTGGCAAATCGAATCTAAAAACACATCAGAAAAATCATACACCATGATCAAGTAGGCTTCATCCCAGGGGTACAGGGATGGTTCAACATGTGAAAATCCATCAATGTAGTCCACCATATAAACAATCTGAAAAAGAAAAATCCAGAGGCCTCTCAATTTACTGACATCTTCCAAGTGACAGGCAGGTAAAGAGGAGTTTTCTGGCTTTTCTTTGCCATGGCCTATGAACTCCAGTCCTATAGTAATCTCTTTCTCCCTGTTTTCTGAACACACTGTTGGTAGCATTTGAAGGGTTGGTGTACAAGTTTCTGGAGCCGTCCCCTTTGACGGTTGAGGCATTGGTCATTGTTGAGTGAAGCCTTTTCCTTGCCAGCCGCTTTGGTTTTTCCCCACCAGTCGCCTGGGCTCTGCCACGTTGTAGTCCCCAAATAACACATAAGACGCTGTATTAATTATGAAGCTGTTGGCCTTGCTTGTTTTATTGCTGGCTAGCTCTGACTTAAGTATTTACTCCATAATTGTTTATCTCTTGCCGGAGAATAGGGTTCGGACTTCCTACCCCTATGGCAGCTACATGATGACTCCCTGTGTTTCTCCTCCTGGACTCCTAGTCCCACCTATCTTGCTTTTCTATTGGCCAACAGTGCTTTATTGACAAATACACAGGACTTCCCCATCATCTCCTCTTTTCTGTCTAAATAAAAAGAAAGGTTTTAACTTTAATATAGTCAAATTATATATAACAGAACAATTATCAAGTGAGAACATAGTTACAATATTTTGTCCATTAACATTTAGTAAGATTTAATGAAAATATCATCTATCCTATCTTTATGAGACTAAAGTCTTATATGTAGCTTATCTTTTATCATAACTAAGGAAAACTATGATGATAACTATCTGCCTTCCACTCCATCGAAGACCACAGAAGGATAATATATAAACACTAGGATTGACAGAGACATCTTGCTACCTGAACAGTCATCCGAAGTTCCTCTGTAATGTTGGGGCATCCATCTTCAGCCCATAGGCCACAATGTGTCTGGAAGACTTCTCAGCAAAGGAGGAAATTTCAAACTGTCCATCTGCATCAGCAGTCTGTCAGTCATTTTTCTGTGTCCTGCAGAAAGTCTTGTAGATTCTTCCATGAAGCAGGAACCCTGAAGGACTATTTGAGTTCAGCAGTCACTTTCCTGTGGGTCCTGCACATCCAGTTTATACAGCAACAGTCTAGTAGTCTAGGCAAGAGCAGTTTCTTGCCCAAATGGCTAATCTTGCCATGTTGAAAACAAACTCCATAACGAGTTTCTTTGATGCTCATCTTCCTCTCAGATGCAATTGGTGCTGCCAGGAGCAGACATTCCTCACTGTCAAGAAAAACCCTAAACCATTTTAAATGCCATTTTCTGAAGGTCTTTGAAAACTTTGAAGACTATCTATCTATCTCTAATATATCTCTGTATATCTAGAAAACCTAATTAACTTAACTGTAAGTTCTGACTATTATAAGTAACTATCTATAGTCTGTATTATGTATTATGATTTAGAAGATCAGTATAAGCACAATACTTAATTAAGAGGAGAAATAAACACATCGCAAAATTGACCTTGAATTTGTATCAATAAATTAAAAACCATACCAATACAAAGTACTCATTTCCATACCATAATCCCATATTTCCTTTAAAAAGAGATTGGTTGTGATCATTAACCAATTATAAGCAACCCCATTCAAATGAAAACAAAGATTTATAAACAATATGGGGATTTGGATGTCGCTCATTCCAAACTGCTTTGTGCTGGAAGGGGGTGCTGTTCATACCATGGGGATCATTACAAAACTCAGAAACCTGTCCTTATTTTCGGGGTCTGTAAGGCTGCATCATCTTAGCTGTCTCAATTGTTGGAACACCTTGCCCACTGCTTCTGGGGTTCTTGGTTCATCAAAACACAGAAGCCTGGAAGGAATCCTCAGCCTTTCATTTTCTGTGGAAACATAAACAAAAACTCTTTTCCCAAGTAACCGGTCCTTATATTTAAAGTTAGAAGTCAAAGCATTTTTGAAAAATATAAGTTGGATTAATTCAGCAGCATTTATAATCAAGTATACTTTAGCAATTTTTCCTTCTTTAGCAATCAAAAAACTGAAAAACACAATAGCATACAGTATCCAGACTTTCTGTGTATTTTCCATCTTATGTGGCTTATTTATTTATCTGTTATTACTCTATTTCTTTTACTTTTATTTATTGCTGCGCCCCTTGTGCAACCTGTATCTGAGAATGTGCAGAGGGTGTCGGGATTGATGACACAGAGACCAGAATGCTCCTCAAGCAGGCTCTCTTTATTGCTACCCTGGCTGGTTATTATATACCCTGACACCAGAGGCAGAGGTGGGTGGGTCAGAAAGAGGCGGTTAGTCTTTGGAAAAGGTCAAGGTCAGGGCATTCCCGTGGGTGATCCCTTTTCAGGAACTTATTGCCCTGGGCACTGTATTGTTTTTAGTAATCATGTTTTTAGTAAACATTGTCTTACAGCTGCCTACTCCCAGGCTGATGGGGAAGTGGGTCTGTGGCCAAGGCCTGTTGTCCCCACAATTTATTTTTCTCTGAGACAGGCTTTCTCTTTGGAAATCTGCCTGCCTCTGCCTCTGGAGCAAATCCTACCAGCATGTGTCACCAGAGCCGGCTTCTCTATTTATTTACCACTATGTAGTTTCTTTTTCTCTCTCAAGCCTACATATATTTTAAAACATACTGTAAATCTTTACAGGTTTTTCTTCATCCAAATCTGACTTTACTGTAAATCTTTATGTTTCCTTGGCCACGTGTCTTATCTGTTAAAACTGCTGCTGTTTAAACTGCAGGTTTTCCAAGATAGTGGGCGTAAGCGTGACTCTAGCTCATTGCATCAGTCTATGTTGACATCCAGAAAAAGCTGTTGGCTTGGAGATGTGGTCACTGTCTCTTCTAGCTATATGTACATACCTTTCAATCGTTAGCAGAGCCTCTTAAAAGAACCTTGCTGTTTTTTTTTCTTATGCTGAGTCAGGAAGACTCCCTTAAGCGAGCCATGTGAGTCTCTGCTTGTCACTCCAAAACAAAGCCTACCTGAGAAAAATGCTGCTACCAAGAACCCATGCTTTTCTCCATTCTTTTGTTTCTAAAATTCCTTTAAAGCTTTTGTCGTTCTATGTGGAAATTTATGATCACACTCCTGATCACCATTTGTAGAGAGAAGCCTTCCCTCCAGCCAGGTCCCAGAGCCGCATCAGTCCCAAATGAACACACAGGACACTATATTAATTATGAAGCTGTTGGCTGTTTGCTTGTTTCTTACTGGCTATCTTTGTTAAGTATTTAACCCATCTAAGTATTTCTCTTACCAGAGAATAGGGTCTGGACTTCTTACCCCTATGGCAGCTACATGATGACTCCCTGTATTTCTCCTTCCCAGAGTCCTCCTGGACTCCCTATTCCCACCTATCTTGCTTTCCTATTGGCCAACAGTGCTTTATTGACATATACACAGGACTTCCCCATCAGGTCATATTCATGCTTCATGTCAGTGCAAGCCTCCCTGACACTGTTCATGGTGATGGTGGCTGCTGTGATGGTGACTGTGGTGCACTTTGGTTATGTTCTGTTTTTTAAGTGAATGATTACAATGAAGACAAGTAGAAAACAACAAGTTTCCCATTTACCTTACACAATTAAACATTCTATGTATTACAGGTGAAAACCAAATAATTCCCAAGAACCTACATACATTCATGTCCAGGCATTTTTTTCTATAGATTAACAGAGTATAAGCACACAAGGCATTTTTCTCAGCTAGTTCTTTTATAGTCAGGCTGCATTTTCCAGTTACATGGAAAGGATCAATCACTTCATTATTTATCTCAAAAGGTAATCTTATAAAAAATCTTAAAAGAATCACAAATCTATACTTTTATATATAAAAAACAGTCAGCTCTACTTTAAATCCTCAGGTATGCCCATCCATTAATAATTTTTTATATCAGGAAGCTGAGGGCAGAAATGGGTACAAGGAATTAATCATCACTTTTCATCATCAATCCATCTTAGCAAACCAGCAATAGCTACTCTGTGACTGTTTTTCTTCACTGATCTCAAGGAGTCCCTCACTCAACTATTAAAACTGTGCCTCTCTAAACTTTAAATTGTTTTCCAAGATTTTCTACCTCAAAGCCACTAGCAAAAGCATCTAAACCTAACTTCAAGTCATTATTTAAAGTGTTGTTTTAGCTGCTTTGCATACCAAAACCTGTGAACACATCACCCAACTTTAAGATGAAAGGAAATTGAGCTTAGCCTAGTTTCTGGGACACAATTGTTTTCCTTAATCATTAACCTAAGCCACAGTCTAAATGTCTCCTCAAGAGAGACTCATGAGTCCTAGCTGCATGACATGTCCTTGTTCCTATTTTCTACCCTTTGTAGCCCTTGCTTTATCAGGGAAGGGGAAACACTATATCCTACCTTTATCTATATTAATTTTCCCACCACACGAATCTCTATCATAATCCCTTAATATATTTTCTAAGAACCCTTAATCATCAAAATTCTATTTAAACTAACACTATTATTGTATAAAATCATTACTCCAGTTAAACAGTACAGCTTAAGAGGAAATCATCTTCATAATAACCCACAGGTGAAAATGCCCAGTAGAATGTGATATTTCCATGAGATAACCACACTTCATTAAAGGCAGTGGGGATCCTCCCATATCCATTCACACCATTGCTGACACCAGAGAAAAATGGCAGTGGCAAACATGTAAAGGCACAGCAGTAGCAAGAGACATTCTGGAGCAGAAGCCCTCGGTGCCTTGCCTATCCAAGATTCATCCATCAATGCTTTGCTGCCTGGTGGGTCAGTCTTCTGAAGCTCTATTGCCACCTGATGCTTCTGTGACATGGCACAGGTACACATCAGTGAGAATAGATGTGATGACTTATAGAGCAGATGGGTACCACTCATCTCCCAGCACACTTTCTGGCCTTTCTTATTGCCAAAGACACAAAAAATTAGGTTGTTTTCCTGCAGTATCACACAGGAGTTTGAATGAAGGAGCCACAGACCCCAGAATGTTACCCAGGAGATTCAGAAAAACCCTAGATCAGTTCATTTTTCTCTTTTTCAAGTGATTCCTAAGACTCAGAGATCATAATGCTGCCTCTGGAGCAACTGCATCTGGCCTATGACCAGATTTGAGACTATCTTCTTCTGTGAGATTTTGTAGATGTCGTAAGATACAAATTCTGAGTATTTGGAGTTCATTTAAACAGAGATTGACCTGGGTATGCATGCTTGACTTTCTCAGATCATATCCATTAGAGAGAAGCTATTTTCTCTCTGCTGTGCATCCCCTTGATGGTGCAATAACTGAGATTCCACATGTCAGGGAACTCTCAGTGACTGTAGAACCTTAGGGAAGCCTCTAGCCCACAGCTAGTAAAGGTGTACCTAGTCAGTTCCTGTGCAAACATGTTGAATGAGCTGGGAAGGAGATTCTTTGAGTAACTCCTCAACTGTAGCCTATGAGAGCCTGAGGGGAGGATCCAGACATACCCAACCCAGATTACAGATGTTGGTGTCTTAAGTCACTGAGTTTGCATTAGCTGTTGCGTAGCAGTAGGAAACAAATGGAAGACAGTTACAGTCTTGTGATGTAGGACTGTACTTGAGAAATGTTGTCAAGGATTATTCTGTTGAGCGGTCCTGCTCCACCTGGGGAGGATGCAGAAGTGCAAAGAAGGCTTATGTAAAAGAAGAAGGTATCTGGAAAGAGAATATTCTATGATAGTGGCTGTGCGTGCACTCTTGATCCCCGAGAATTCATGCACATTCAATAGTAGAACAACAAGAAAATGAAACGCAGCTGGGCGTGGTGTTGTGATCCAACAGTCAGGGGGAAGAGGCAGGTGGATTGGGCACTAGATAGTGATTTCCAGGTCAGCTCTAGATATATAGTGAGAACTTAATTATCCCCACCCCAAAAAGGTAGTGAAAATGGAGATATAAATGAAAGAAAGCAAAAAGAGAGTGTACCCAAACATGTGGAAGACACTGTAGAAAATGACATGACTATTAGACATGAAGAAAAGCACAGTTGATAAATCCAAGACTGTGAATACATGTTTGTGATGGGCACAGAGATGCAGATCAGAATCAAGGCAGTAAAAACAGCTTCAGTAGTCTCATATTTGTGATCTACTGAAAAAGGATTTTTGTAAGCCCAAGCACATAAAAGTGAAAACATGTTAGGGTCAGAATGTCATCTTATGTCTGTAAGACAACTGACAACCTTCAATGTTCAAAGCTCTTATTATTTTGAATAATGCAGAGTTTATTTTGTAAGTTTAAAATTGCTGTCTAGTTAATCTATTGACTATGAAATGCTTTGGAACTAGACCAGAGAGACCTTTATTTAGCAAACAAATTGTTAAGTTATAAAGCATACAGAGTGGGAGAAACATAACAGTCTAAAATTTTTTCTGTTTCACAGCTTCCTCCTTCTTGGAAACAGAGCTTCCAGAGTTCTATGACTGAGATATACTGTGGAAAGACATAGACCAAAGACTGAGACTCAGTGAACAGCAACTCCAGGAGGTTTTTGTTTAGCCCTGGAGCACTGTGGGAGGAAGCTCCTTACTCTGCTGACAGTAATAGGTTGCAGCATCATCAGCCTCCGCAGCATGGATGGTGAGGGTGAAGTCTGTCCCAGACCCACTGCCACTGAACCTGCCAGGGACACCAGAATCTAGGTTGGATGCACCATAGATCAGGAGTTTGGGGGGCTGTCCTGGTTTCTGTTGATACCAGTTTATAGGTTTAATAGGTACTATAGAGACTCTCAGGCTGGCCTTGCAGGAGATGGTGGCACTTTGCCCTAGAGACATGGTCAAAGTAGCTGGAGACTGGGTCAGCACAATGTCCCCAGTGGAACCTGGAATGATAAACACATATCACTGTCACAGATATGATGAAAGCAGGCCAGGGCAAAACATTCATGCATGAGGAATCTGTAACAACAGTCATGAGCTACATTCTGAGGAGCTATAAAATAAAAGAGAAAATTAAAACTAATGAAATACTATAGTTTCAATGATCATGACACCAAAGCATAAAAAACAGCAGTGGCCACGATGGATACTCAACACTGCATCCTCTCACCTGGAACCCAGACCAGCAGTACCCACAGCAGCAGCGCAGCAGACCCCATTTGTGAGACCTGGACAAGAGGCTGCTTCTTGGGCACTGTCAAGCTGCCTTTAAAGATGGTTGAACAATCTGCACTGTGGCTAATGTCTCAATATGCAAATCAACTCAGAAGAGCTTGACTTGGGGCTCACATAGGGTTAGCAAAGAATACCATAGAGTATTTTAGTGTATCCCAGGTGATTTTGTGGCTGGCCACAGGGAATCATCACTTCCTGTTACTGTAGGAGTCCATGTGGGAGAGTACTGTCACTGCTCTGTGGTAAAGGGTATGAGTTGTAGGATCACTGCCATCAAAGTAATTCAACTTTTTAAGAAAATCTTTTTATTGATTCTTTGTGGATTTCACGTCATGCAACCCAACCCTACTCATCTCTCCGTCCCCTAACTTCCACCATCTGCCCTTGCAACTTCCCCACAAAACAAAATTTAAAAGTAGAACCAAACCCCCCAAACCAAAGAAAAAATCTCAGCATGGAAGCTGCAGTGTGGCCCAATGAGTCACACAGTATACCCTTTAGTCCATATACCTTACTTGTAAGTATTTATTGCAGTCATTCATTGGTCTAGTTCGAAGCCCCTGGCTTCTGCTACACCCTCAATACTGGGCCCTCATTAGGACTCCTCTTGGATATCCTATTGTTGCCTTGTGTCCTGGAGATCCTGTAGCGTTGGATCTGTATGTCTGTCCCCTTCACATGCCCCAGCAGTTCGTAGGTGAGGTGGTGTTGTGGTGGGCCACCTTGTAGTTCTGGTTCTGGGCCTGGGTGGTAGCTGGGTTGGTCAGCCTGCCAGCTTTTTCTCCTCCTCATCATCACCCAGGTGAGCTCTCCAGCACTGCTCTGTCTAGCTCAACCAATGTCGCAGACAACAGGGAGCAGCACAGTTCTCCTGCTCTCACATCCTCACATCACTGGGGTCAGCTCTACTGTTTTGCCCAGTTGAGGTGCAGGGCATGCCCTCCAGATCATTGCACTTGGTTCTTTTGTTTTCACACTCCCCAGGTTGGCTCTTCTGTCTGTCACAGGTGGCAAGGGGTCAGGGGGAAGGCACATTTCCTTTACTCTTGCCATCACATTGTACACCAGGGAGGGGATGGGGGCAGTCCTCCTGCTGTCATGCCTACGGGCCTGGCTCATCTGAGCCCCACCAGCAGGGTCGGTTCTAGTGCGCTGCCCTGGCGAGAAGCCATGCCACTCTCCCATGTGCTCCCGCGATGATGGGCAGGGCCACTTCTACTCTTGTGGCTCTGGGGCCAGCTCTCTCACCTGCCACAGGTGGCAGATGGTGAGGGGAGGGAGGATGGTTTTCCTCACCCACGCTACCACACGGCAGATGAGGGGGTGGGATCGGTCCTCCTGCTCTTATGACCCTCAGCCTGCTCACCTGCAGGCCGTCAACAGGGTCAGCCCTATTGTGCTCCCAGGTGAGATGCAGGGCCCGCTCTCCCGCGTGGGCTTGCTGGTGGGGGACAGTGCCGATTCTCCCACTCTCATGACTTCAGGGCCAGTCCTCTCACCTGCCTGCAGGCTGCGAGGGGCCGGGGAGGGGGTGTCATCTCTCCCTCCTCCCCTACACCATAGGGCAGATGAAGGGTGGGGCCAGATCTCCAACAAGCACTGGGGTCTGCTCGACTATGCTGCCCTGGCTCTCTCTCCTGAGCGCTGCAGCTTCCACTGTCGTGACTCCGGGACCATCTTTTCCAGCTGCAGTAGGTGGCAAGGGGTGAGGGGCGAGGAGCGAGGGAGGTATCTCTCCCTCTCCCGAGTCACTGAGTGACAGACTGTGGGGCTAGCTCTCCCACTCTGCATACTCAGGGCCTGCTAACCCGCACCCCTGTCAGCAGGCACAGCTCTACTGTGCTTCCCTGGGGAGGTACAGGGCCTGCTCTCCAGAGTTGCGCAGTTGGTGAGGGGCAGGGCCAACTGTGTGCAGCCCCTTCCTCACTGCTTTTGGGTGTAACAGGAACCAAGCATATCAACACAGACCAAAGCTGCAGCAGAGCTGTGAACCTAGACGTGGCCCCAGGCCCCGATGACACCATGGTCCCAGGTGGCAACGCAGGTCACTTAGATTCAATGGTCTTGAATCCCCACATGGCCCAGGTGTGGGTCCAGATCCCAGACATGTGCACTGCCTTCTATGGTGACAGAAGCCTTGGGTATCAGTTCAGGTCCCGTCTTTGGTAGGGCCACAGATCCAGATATGGTCCTGGCTGCAGCTCAGGCCTGTACAATGCCCTGGGTGGCAGCAGGTGTTATTCAGGTCTATATGGGCCCAGCAGCAGCATAGCCCTTGACACCATAAAGGTCACAGGTAGAGACCCAGATCCTGGGAATTAGCGTGGCCTTCAGTGGCAACACAGGCCACAGATATCAGCATAAACTCAGGCTGTAGGACCATGGACCTAGACACGGTCTACCTCTGCAGTTCATGACTGGATGACACCGTGGGAGCCACAGACATCAACACAGACCCTCTCTCAGTTGCATTAGGGTCATGGACCAGGTCATGGCCCTTGGAAGCAGTCCAGACATCTGGCCCTGAGTGGCTGTAATATATCTATCTACCTCAACCTATTCCTCATTGCCCTTGCCTCTCTCCCCATCACGTTTATCATTCTGCTTCTCTCTCTCTCCTATTTTGCTGCCCTGTACTCACTCCCCAAAAGGATGCCCGTCTGCCTGATGGGCGGGCTTGTGGGTGAAATTCTTTCTGATCCAAGTTTTAGAGATTGGGGTGGAGCTGTGCTTGTCCTCCAGAGTCCATCAAGCCTAGACCAGAATTAAACTTTAAAAAAAGTCTTTATTTTTATTTTATGTGCATGAGTATCCTGTCTGTATGTCTGTGCACCTTATTTGTGCCTGTTGTTCTTGGATGCCAGAGACAGCATGGAATTCTCTCTCAAACTAGAGTTACAGATGGTTTTGAGCTGCCATGTAGATGCTGGAAAGGGACTCCATGTCTTCTGAAAGAGCAGGATGGGCTCTTAACCACTGGGTCATTTCTCTGGGTTGCAAATTATTTTTTTTCATATTTTACAATAACAATGTATTTCACATTTTGATTTTTCTCAGCAAGAGAAAGCAATCAGGTTTCACAAGAAAGAAAAAAAAAGGTGGTGGTGTGGTTCAGATTAGAAGGGGATGTTGGGTTATTAAGTGGCCTTGGTTCCAAACATCATTAGGCACAGGAAAGGCAGTGAGCAATGAGAACAACATGCAGATGGGCTCTGAAAACCTCACTTTGTAGATGAATGGGCTTCCTCATGGATAAGACATGACTCTCCATCCACTCAATTGACGGCCATTTCTGGTCCACGTGACTCCGTCGCAGTCTGAGGAGTCATTCTCTGAGACATATTCGGAGTGGGGAAGCACCCAGTCCTCTGCATTCCACTCGGTCCATCCTTATTGTAAGTAGATATCTGAAGTGAAGAACCCCACCTGAATTATCAAAACCATGATGTTCCAAAGATGATAGGAATGGTTATGCAGTCAATGTAGTTAATGTTAGATTCATTTAAGTTAATATGTTTAACTTAAAGTCATGTCTTGGTTTTGGATAAGGAATCAATTGAAAGAAACCAGTGAGGGATTTTACTTAATACATTCATAGAGAAATGCTTACCTGGACTCAGCCCTTAAAGGCAAGGCTCACATCAAAAAATATAACAGAAATGCATAGCAGTCATTACAACTTTAGTGAAAAATGCACCAGTCAATGATAACAGATTTTTTTTAGTTAGATGTGAGAGTTAATTTATTTTCATATTCTTTACTCATATATTTTTAAATTTTACAAGATACCATTTTTACCAAATAAAAATATATTTGAGAAGATGTCTTAAGGGAGAGTGACGCCCTCCATGGAGGATTTCCAAAGTCTGTCATTTAATCCAGGGCAGGGCCTAGGTCTTCTCCCAAGAGTCCAGGCTGAGACAGCATCCCTCATTGTAGGATGTCTTAAGCTACAGTAACTGGTTTTTATACATCTGAATCCATATTCCACAGAAACTAAAACAAACAGTAAGGACTGAATGTTTGAAAGCCACAATCAAATATAAAGACAGCCACCAAACACATGCATGCTTACCTGGAACTAACAACACTGGGTCATAATCCTGGATTCCCAGAACCTCCATCCAGCGACTGATGGAAGCAGAGGCAGATACCCACAGCTAAACACTGAACTGAACTCCTGGTATCCAGTCACAGAAAGGAAGAACTGATGGGCAAAGGAGTTAAGCCTGGGCTGGTTTAACCCACATAAACAGTTGACCTGAACAGGGGGAGCTCTTGAACCCCAGATTGATGGCTGTGTAGAAAACATATGACTGACACAGACTCCCTGAATGTGGGTGTCAGTGAGGAGACCTAGGTAATCTATGGGGCCTTGGGTAGTATTTATCCCTGGCATACAAATGGATTTTGGCTACCCATCCCACAATGAGGGATGCTGTAGACTAGGCTGACTTCGAATTCACTGAGATCCCCCTGCCTCTGCCTCCCCAAGAGCTGGGATTAAAGGTCACACTGTCCTGCTGTTTTGTTTTTGAACCAACCTTTCATCCCTGGATTCAAACCAAGATGGTCATGGTCATAGTATACCCTCCTCTTAATGTGCTCATTGATTTTTTGCAGGTTTTTTGGGGGGGTATGTTAAAATCAGGGAAATTGGTCTCTTTGTCATTTCCCCCTATGTCTTTGTGCTGTCATCTGGGTAATGCTGGCTTCATATTGTGAGAAAGTGGACTAAGATTTGATCCTGGCCCTTCTTATCCCTCTACTATAAAAGCTTGAAAATGTTTATGTTACTGTTCTATGAAAGGACTCTCATTGGCACTTTAATGGTTTTCTTGGGAAATGGCCTTCTTGACTATAGGGTCTGTTTCCCCTTTACAAAAGAACTGGTGAGATGGACCATAGGATACAAGAAGGCCATCAGGATAAGACTCAGCAGCCTGGAAACAACTAGCTTTCCTGTACTTACATTTGTCTGACCTATGACTATCACCATCTTTTCCTAGGTTATATCCACTAACAGGGTAAGATTTTTGGAAAGTTTCAGTATATTGGTCAGGGTCAACTGAAAAATCTCCTAAAGTCAGATTTAATCTGACTTAAGTTTTACAAGGAAAGGGGATTTGAATTCTGGAGAACAAAAATTGCCTTGACATTTCCTTTAAGGGGAACTAAAGGAATCTGGGGACTACTTGATGGTGGTTAATTAATAGAGAAACCAACCTATTGTTTCCTTAAGAGTCATTGATCCAGCACAGATGCAGTATTAATGGAGGCTAGAAGGGTAGATTCCACATACCATTGTCCATAGAGATTTAAATGTTCCCATAAAGCAAAAAATTATAGAGGACCTCAGGTCATTTCCAGCCTCATGTCATGTCAGGTTAAGACTAGTTGGATATTAGTATTATAGTTAATACTTCTCTTAGGAGGCCACTTTCTCTTTTCCAGCTTATAGCTAAAACAAGGTGCAGTACAGGGAAGTACCAAAGCACTTGCCCCTTAGGGATGTAGGATCGAAGGAGTTCTAGTGTCTCAGTGCTCCAGAGAAGTCCAACGGATGAGGGCTCATTGCCCATCTGAAAAGAGAAGAAGGTATCCATTAAGTCTTCTCCTCCACCAACCCCATGTCTTGAAAGTTCCCTGATGACACTCTGCCTCAAACAAGGTGGAGTTTGGGGACCAACCCCTGATGTTGTCCTCTGTCCTCCATGTGCACTCTGTGTCAAGGCACACTTACTCACACATTTTATACACCATACACAAAGGATGAAGAAAGAAAGGAAGGAAGGAAGGAAGAAAAGGAGAGGGCAGGGAGACTTCAACCACAGCCATAGAAGTTGTTAAAATGGTGAATATTGCATAAAGACAACAAGTCAATCAGTAAATCTTATATTGAAGACTTAATTTGAGGATGGACATAGAGGTAGAGACATTGGAACCAAAGCAGAAAAATAACTGCAGCACAGCCTTACGTTTCTAAGCAACTGTAGCAGACTGTTTGTGAGTGCAAATGAGCAAAAGCAATGGGAGAATAGAAACACTGGGGTCAGAATGCAAGCCTGCATCTGAAAGATTTACTGACACTCTTAGCTACTCAAAGCTCTTTTCAGCTTAAATGGCAAACAACAAAACGTCCATTAAGTTTACCGTTGTCCTAATGCAAAAGAGTTACTGATTCTAAAAAAGTTGCTTAATAAATGGCAGATCAGAGGTGAGTAAGTGGCTTGGCAGTTGAGAGCACTTCTGGCTCTTGCACTTTGTTTTCCATCGCCCACATCAAGTAGCTCGAAATCTCCTGAAACACCAGCTCCCTGGGACACTTACACATACGCCAACACCCCACCCCACTTAAAGATAAAAGAAATCATTAAAAAAAGATGCTAGGTCAGATTGGCAAGACTGACCAGCTGGTAATTGGAAAGGTGCCTATAGCAAAGGCCGATGAGCCTGAGTTTGATTCCCAGACCCCACACGGTGGAAGAAAAGAACCATCTCACTCGGGTTATCTTCTGACACCCCCCCCCCCCGTCTGTCTGTCTCTCTCCATTTGCTTCTTTATCTTTTTTTAAATTTTATTTTCCAGTTTAAATTCAGAAAAGAAACAAGGTTGCTTCACAAGTCAGTTCCAGGTCCCTCTCCCTTTCCCTCCCCTCCTCCTGTGCCCTCCCCCCCCAGTTATCCCCTCATTTCCCCAGGGAGGGTGAGGCCCTCCATGGGGGGTGTCCATATTCTGTCATTTCATATAGGTCAGGGCCTAGACCCTTCCCCAAGAGTTCAGGGTGAGAGTGCATCTCACATTGTTCTATGGGAGTCCAAAGTCCGTGTGTATACTTGGGATGGGTACTGATCTGCTGCCCAAGGCTCAATAGATTCCCTAGGCCTCCTCACTGACACCCAGATTCAGGGGGTCTTGATCAGTCCCATGCTGGATTCCCAGGCTGATGCCTGGGATTCAAGAGTTAACCTTTGTCTGGTCAGCTGTTTCTGGGGGTTAAACCAGCCCAGTCTTAATCCCTTTGATCATCAGTCTTCCCTCTCTGTTACTGGCTTTCTTGAGTTCAGCTCAGTACTTAACCAAGGGAGTCTGCCTCTTCTTCGATCAGCCACTAAATGAAGTTTCTGTTTCCCAGAGTCTCTGGCCATAGGATTGTAGGCTGGCCCTCCCCAGATCTATGTCTAAAATCCATATATGAGAGAGTACATGCCATGTTTCTCTTTTTGTGACTGGGTTACCTCACTCAGGATAGTTTTTTATCTTTTTACGTATAGGCTCTCAATTGCCTTTTGTAATCCTTCTGGATATTATTTTAGGATATGATATGAACTGTCAAACTAATAGCAACTATGACTGAGAGTGTATACATCCCAGGTAGGTCGTATACCTCTTTTAAAATTCCATGTCTAGTAGAAACAAAAAGGTTTCTAAATTCCTGGATGGTGATAGTAACAGATTGTAAAAATTATCAGATTAATTTGCAAAAATATCCGGTAATGTACCCAAGTAAAACCCCAGAAACTCGTCCTTGTGTCTCAGGGTCTCAGCTACACAGGCAGAAGACATGTGCACGCTTGCTGGCCTGCTCATTGACTTTACCTTGCAATGATGACGTGTGGCCAGCAGGTGCCGCAGGTGTACCACCAAAGCAAATCCAGGGACCCTGAAACTCAGGTCTCAAATGTCCTCTAAGCAAGACTCAGACAAACCCAAACCGAATGGATTTTTGTTAAAGAGAAAGGAAAAGGAAGCAACCTGCAATGCAGCAGCGTCTGAAGGACTGGCAGTCGCTGGTAGGCTAGCAGAGCAGGGTGGCTCTACTTGGCTGGAGCTCTAGCTAAGGAGGGGCTTGCAGCAGCGAGCACCTTCAAGCTGACGTGGGGCTCTGGTCGATAACCTAGTGTCTAGTGGATACGGGCTGCTCACTGGGAACAGGGAACTGGTGCAAGCACAAGCTGTAGGCAGCCGCACTGGACACAGCATGAGAGAGGCGTGGGGATGGGAGAAAAACCGTGACAGCGGCAGTGGCAGCTGAGGATCACACTGGCTGGGGTGCTGGGAGCCAGAGCGTGTGTGCGTGCACTGTGGAACGCTGGTGGGGTCTGAGAACAGGGCAGGGGTGCACCCGGCACTGCAGCCCCTGAACGCAGGTGGGAGCAGGGTGGTCTGATCGAGCTAATAAAGCGCGGTGGGCAGAGGAGGCAGACTCTGAGTCCCACACTCTGGCACGGAAGATGCCTAGGTCCAGTAGCCGCAGATGCCAAGGCAGCTAGCCATGAACTGGCTGTGGAGAACAGGTCACATGGGCACCAAATGAGGGTGAATAAAGAAGTCAACGAACACCCGAATAAAAGAATAACAAATATTTATACCCTCATTGGTCTTCTGCCCCTGGAGGCGCAGTATGTTGTTGTCATGCAGGATGTTCAGACCACCACCCAAGAGAGAGTGAGAACGACCCCTCCTGTTCCTCTTAAGGGGATCACCTTCCACACATCGACTGGTAACTCAAAACTATTGGTGGAACAAATTTCCTCTTCTCTCTCCCTCTCCCTCTCCCTCTCCCTCTCCCTCTCCCTCTCCCTCTCCCTCTCCCTCTCCCTCTCCCTCTCCCTCTCCCTCTCCCTCTCCCTCTCCCTCTCCCTCTCCCTCTCCCTCTCTCTCTCTCTCTCTCTCTCTCTCTCTCTCTCTCTCACACACACACACACAATGTCTTTGGCTAACTTTTTTTCCCTCCCTCAGGGAAGCAATTTGTATTTATTAATAAATCTCTTAAAACACATAAAAAATAAGAGCAAATCTTAAATGTTAGGACAGTCAAAGGAGGAATACCGAAGGTGGGAGGGAAGAGGCAGAAATGTGGTCATGGAGATAGGGTAGAAGAAGAGATAAAACCATCCAAAGATAAATATGTGTCAATAAAATTTAAATGAATAAATAATAATTAAGACACAATCATAAAGATCTATATTTTGCTAGGAAATCATTAAAGTATGAAGTGTATAGGATGAGACAAACATGTAAATCAGTTTATAAGCTTGCTTCATTGTTCAAGATCTTTCCCCAAACAAGACTAGAGCTGTGTGTAGAGATGTCAGACAGTAAGAGACAGCCCAGAGACTGAGCCTTGGTGAGCAGCAACTCCAGGAGGTTTTTGTTTAGCCCTGCAGCACTGTGGGAGGAAACTCCTTACTCTGCTGACAGTAATAGGTTGCAACATCATCAGCTTCCACAGGATGGATGGTGAGGGTGAAGTCTGTCCCAGACCCACTGCCGCTGAACCTGGCAGGGACTCCAGATTCTAGGTTGGATGCTGCATAGATGAGGAGCTTGGGGGGCTGTCCTGGTTTCTGTTGATACCAGTGCATGAAATCTATGTTATATTTATTAACACTTTCACTGGACTTGCAAGAGATGGTGGCCTTTTGTCCCATAGACACAGGCAACAAAGCTGGAGACTGAGTCAGCACAATGTCCCCAGTGGAACCTGGAATCATAAACACACAGACCATGGTTATACATGTTTAGAAACCTTCCCAGCAAAGGAATTTTTCATTAAAAAATTTAAGACTCCTTGTGGGCATCGCTTTGGGAAACCAGAAAATCAAAGGGAAGGAGGAACTTAAAACCAATTACAAATGCCTTAAATCTAATGATCAAGATCCCAGAGGCGTGGAAAACCATGATGGCTGCAGCGGATGCTCCCAACCCTTCTCTGCACCCTCTCACCTGGAACCCCGAGCAGCAGCATCCATAGGAGGAGTGCGTTTGACTCCATCTCTGAGTACTGGAGAAGAGAATGTTTCTTAGGCTCCTGGCAGCTGACCTTAAAGGAACCTGCGTTGTTGTATAATGACTCAATATGTAAATCAGCCCAGAAATGTTGGTGCTGGTGCTCAAAGGGCACCTGCTGGGAGTTTGTGTCAGCACACAACTTACTAGAGCATGGCAAGTGTATCTTAAAGGAGCCTTGCAGCCTATTCTATTAAGTCTTTACCCTGTCATCTTTCTGAGGTGTGATGTGGGACAGTGCACTGTGGATATACTATGTACAGAATGTAAGTTATTTCAGGAAAAACTTGATCCTTCAAAATTGTACACATCCAATGAAAATATCTAAGAGGGAATGGAAAGTGAGGACTCAGATAAAAGTACCATAATTAATTCTTGGCATAGTTTCTTTTTTAGTTATATCTGTGTTTCAGTGTGTGTGATGCTGTCCCTGTACCTTTGTATGTTTGTGCCTGCTCTTGTTTGAGAGCAACCTCCTGGAAGTAAGAGGATATCCTAGGGTTTGGACTTTGCCTTCTGCCTTATGTGAGACAGGGTCTTTTGTTCACCATGGCTCATGAAAGGCTGCCTGGCCCATGTTCTTCTTCTGTAGAGTCTCTTGTCTCAGTCTCTCATCTTGGCACAGCATCACTCTGAGTACAGTCATGTGGTGCAGCTGAATCTGGCTTCATGTGGGTTTCTGGGCTGTGAACCAGGTTCTCATACTTGTGTCAAGCATGTTACCCACAAAGACACCCCAGGTCATTTTAAAAAATAAAAACATTGAAAGGAAATTCTTCAGGCTTAACATAACATACTTATTTTCTTAAAAAATTATCTGTTTTTTAATTCTTAAATTGTTTAATTTCTTACATATGTTACTTCCAGCTTCCTCTCCCTCCCCTCCTCCCCCACCCCCCAATCCCCTCATCCCCCCTACTCCTACTCCCCTCTGCTCCCCATGGAGGGTAAGACCTTCCATGGGGGGATTTTCAAAATCTGTCATATTATCCTGGGCAGGGCCTAGGCCCTCCCCCATGTGTCCAGGCTGAGAGAGCATCCCTCCATGTGGAATGGGCTCCCAAAGTCCATTCGTATGCCAGGAATGAATACTGATCCGAGGTTCCATAGATTGCCGAGGCCTCCTCTCTGACACCCAGGTATGGGGAGTGTCTGGATCAGTCTCATGCTGGCCACTCAGTCATCAGTCTGGGGTTCATGCATTTCCCCTTGCTCAGGTCAGCTGCCTCTGTGGGCTTCACCAGGCGGATCTTGACTCCTTTGCTCATCACTCCTCTTTGTAACTGGGTTCCAGGAGGTCAGTTCAGTGTTTAGCTGTGGGTGTCTGCCTCTGCTTCCATCAGCCACTGAATGAGGGTTCTAGGACGGTATAAGGTAGTCATCAATCTCATTTTTGGGGGAGGGCATTTAAGGTAGACTTAATGCCAGTTGGTGTCATTCTTGTAGATCTCTGAGAATCTCACTAGTGCTGGATCTCTCCTGGAACATATTATGGTTCCCTCTATGATAATATCTCTCATCCTGTTCTCAATGCTTACCCAGACTCACCCTTCCTGCTCCCCTATGTCCTCCTCTCCCCGCCTCTTCTCCCCTCCCTTTCTTCCATCTCCTGCTCCCCTCCACTCTCCCCATGCTCCCAATCCCCTCAGGAGATCTCTTCCCATTCCCCTTCACTGGGTTACCATGCATATCTCTCTTAGGATCCTCCCTGTTTCCTAGACTCTATGGCAGAGGGATTGTAGGCTGGCAATCCCCTGCCCCATGTCTAAAATCCATATATGAGTTAGTACATATCATGTTTGTCCTTTTGTGACTGGGTTATTTCACTCAGGATGATTTCTTCTAGTGCCATACATTTGCCTGCAAATTTCAAGATTCTATTTTTTCCCACTGAATAGCACTTAATTGTGTAAATGTACCACATTTTCTCTATCCACTCTTCAGCTGAGGGGCATCTAGGTTGCTTCCAGGTTCTGGCTATTACAAATAATGCTGCTATGAACATAGTTGAGCAGATGTCCTTATTGTATGAATGTACATCCTTTGGGTATATGCCTAAGAGTGTAATTGCTGGATCTTGAGGCAGACTGATGCCCATTTTCCTGAGTAATCTCCATACCGATCTCCAAAGTGGCTGCACAAGTTGGCACTCCCACCAGCAATGGAGGAGTGTTCCCCTTTCTCCACATCCTCTCCAACATAAACTGTCATTGCTGTTTTTGATTTTAGCCATTCTGATAGGAGTGAGATGGTATCTCAGAGTTTTGATTTGCACTTTCCTGATGGCTAAGGATTGTGAGCATTTTGTCAAGTGTCTCTCAGCCATTTTAGATCCTGTACTGAGAATTCTCTGTTTAGTTCTGTACTCCACTTTTTAATTGGATTATTTGGTATTTTGGACACTTGATTCTTGAGTTCTTTGTAATTTTTGGAGATCAGACCTCTGTCAGATGTGGGGTTGGTGAATGTCTTTTTTCTATTCTGTGGGCTGTTGTTTTGTCTTGTTGACTGTGTCCTTTGCCTTGCAGAAGCTCCTAAGTTTCAGGAGGTCCCATTTATTAATTGTTAATCTCAGTGTCTGTGCTACTGGTGTTATGTTCAGGAAGTGGTTTCCAGTACCAGTTTGTTCAAGGGTACTTCCCACTTTTTCTTCTAAGAGGTTCAGTGTGACTGGATTTATGTTGAGGTCTTTGATCCATTTGGGCTTACATTTTGTGCGCGATGATAGAAATGGATCTATTTGCAGGCTTTTACATGACAGCATCCAGTTATGCCAGCACCATTTGTTGAAGATGCTTTTCTTTTTCCATTGTATAATTTTAGCTTCTTTGTCAAAGATCAGGTGTTCAAAGGTGTGTGGGTTAATATCAGGGTCTTCAATTCGATTGCATTGGTCCACCTCTTTATTTTTGTGCCAATACCAAGCTATTTTCATTACTATAGCTTTATAGTAGAGCTTGAAGTCAGGGATGGTGATACCTCCTGAAGTTCTTTTATTGTACAGGGTTGTTTTGGCTATCCTAGATCTTTTGTTTTTCCATATAAAGTTGAGGATTGTCCTTTAAAAGTCTGTGAAGAATTGTGCTGGTATTTTTTTTTTTGTTTTTTTCGAGACAGGGTTTCTCTGTGGCTTTGGAGGCTGTCCTGGAACTAGCTCTTGTAGACCAGGCTGGCCTCGAACTCACAGAGATCCACCTGCCTCTGCCTCCCAGGTGCTGGGATTAAAAGCGTGCGCCACCAATGCCCAGCCTTGTGCTGGTATTTTAATGGGGATTGCATTGAAACTGTAGATTGCTTTTGGTAAGATTGTCATTTTCACTATGTTGATCCTACCTATCCAAGAGCATGGGAGATCTTTCCATTTTCTGGTGTCTTCTTTAATTTCTTTCTATAAAGACTCAAAGTTCTTGTCATACACGTCTTTCACCTGTTTGGTTAGAGTTACCCCAAGGTATTTTATGTTGTTTGTGGCTATTGTAAAGAATGATGTTTCACTGATTTCATTCTCAGCCTCTTTATTGTCTATATATACTAGAGCCACTGTTTTTTTAGTTAATTTTGTATCCTGCCACCTTGCTGAAGGTGTTTATCTACTGTAGGAGTTCCCTGGTAGAATTCTTTGGGTCACTTACATAGACTATCATATCATCTGCAAATAGTGAAAATTTGACTTCTTTCTTTCCAATTTGTGTCAGCTGTTTCTCTTGGAGGAGTCCCCGAGGCTAGCACAGGTGGGGGCAACCAGGTCTAAGGGAGGTTACTGTTAAGGACTCAACCACTGTGGGAGGCATCTTCAGTGTTTGAAGACAGTAATAAACTGCAAAGTCCTCAGGCTGAAGGTCTTCAATAGTGAGGGTGAATTCTGTCCCAGATCCACTGCTGATGAACCTGGTGGGGACTCCGTCAATCCTGACTGAAGCATGGTAAATGAAGGTCTTGATGGTCTGCCCTTGTCTCTGCTGGTACCAGGACAAGTAGTGCTTTCTGTCTGTGTAGAGGAGGCTCTGACTGGCCCTGCAGGTGATCGAGACTCTCTCTCCTGGAGAACCATGAAGGGATTCTGCTGGCTGGGTGAGTGTGATCTGTCCCTTGGAAGCTGTAACCAGAGGCACAGGGGGATAGAGAGATTGTGAAACCCTAGATCAGAGTTTCCTACTATCACCAGGCCGTGACCTGCCAGACCTGTGCTGCAAATGGCTTTTGCTCCTTATCACTTATCACTTTCAAACACAGTCAAAGCATCCAAAGTCGCCATGGAATGTTATCTCACCTGTGACACTTAAGAGAAAGAGGAGGAGTGGGATGGCCACCATATTGCTGCCTCTCTAGCTTCTGAGAATGCTCTGGTATAACAAGAAGCTGCGTTTATAAGCCCTGATCATTGGGAGGGGCCAGTGAGAGATGTTAAAGCAAACCCAGACGAGAATGAAGACTGAGCAAATGGAATAGAGGACTGTGGTTGCATCTGGCTACCACAGCCTCTCATCTACTGCCTGATGTTACCCTTACCCCGAGGATTTCCTCAGGTACTGTCACAGGTGCTGTGACTATTGTGTGATAGCCACTGCTACCTCCAGGGTAGTCAGCAGTCTGGTGTGGAGGGAGATCTCTCTCATGCATTAGTAACTCCACAGAAGGAGGGCCATCAGTCGCCCCTAAGCTGCAAGTATAAGGCCCAATGCTGCTCTGTGACGCCTCAAACAAGGCTCAGCTGCCCCTGTGACTGGGGGGCACAGACCCTGTTGCTATGGAACGCCACTTCAATACTTCACCTGGGCATCATGCTAAATTGTGATGTGGAAACAGCTAATCTAGCAACCCAGGAGGCTGGCTAAACTTCCTCAGTTTATCCTCAGGATGGGTTTAGGCCTTGATCTGTAAAGTTTTTCATTAAATAAGTTGAAATCATGAGATGGAATCAGACAAAACTGTCATCATGTTCCCCATGTTACTCATTTCCACCTGAGTGTTTATTGCTCATTTTTATTAGGTAAAATTAGAAAATCTGAGGCAAACCAGGGCCCATTTCTGGACTGCCTGCCTGGGCCTGGGCTCTGCCACTGAGGCTTCCACCTCCGCTGAGGTGGCAGGAACCAAGGTACCATAGTTTCCTGCTCCACCCACAGAACTAGGATTAGACCAGCTGCTGGTGCTCGGGACTGCCACAGTGGATTCCATCCCAGAGGCAGGAGCAAATTCACCCTAGCATCCTAGTCTGTGCTCCACCCACGTGACTAAGACTATCAGGGCCTGTGTCCAGGCCACACTCCTGTGCCTGGAGTATACCACTGGGGCTCCCATCCATCCCAGTGAGATCCAAAGCACCCCAGCATCCTAGTCCATTTTTCCATTTATGAGACAAGGAAGTGGAGAGCTACCAGAACAGTGGACATGCCTACACCCATCAGGAGAGGAAGAGGCACCCTCTGGAACCCACTGCAAGAACAGATGGGAAGGAGACAATATAAAAACACAAGGAGCAACAGAAAAACCAATATGACAACGCCAGAGTCCAGAGACCCTACACCAACAAGATTGGAACATCCCGACACAAATGAACCAGAAGAGAATGACATTAAAAAAACAACTTCATGGAAATGATAGAGGCCCTCAAAGAGGGTATGAGAAAATCCCCTAAAGGGATGGAAGAAAAAACAATCCAAAATGCAAGAATTGGAGGAAAAGACAAAGCAAAAATTGCAAGAAACAATTCAAACAGTTCAAGGGCTGAAATCTGAAATAGAAACTATAAAAAACACAGTCTGAAGGAATGCTGGAAATAGAAATCTAGGAAAATGGTCAGCTACTACAGATGCAAGCATAACCAACAGAATACAAGAGATGGAAGAGAGAATCTCAGGTGTTGAAGATACACTAGGAGAATTAGATTCATCGACCAAAGAAAACTTTAAGTCCAACAAATCCCTAACAAAAAATATCAAGGAAATATGGGACACTGTGAAAAGACCAAACATAAGAATAACAGGTATGGAAGAAGGTGAAGAACCCCGCCTCAAACTGGCAGAAAACATATTCAACAAAATCATAGAAGAAAACTTTCCCAACCTAAAGAAAGACATGCTAATGAAGGTACAAGAAGCTTATAGAACACCAAATAGAGTGGACACGGCCAAAAATCCCCTTGATACATAATAATCAAGACCCCAAACATACAGAATAAAGAAAGAATGTTAAGGGAAGCTAATGAAAAATGTCAAGTAACATAGAAAGGCAAACCTATCAGAATTACACCTGACTTCTTCATGGAAACTATGAAAGCCAGAACGTCCTGGGTAGATATTCTACCAACATTTACATCCACGGATGCCAGCCAAGACTGCTATACCCAACAAAACTTTCAATCAATATAGATGGAGAAACAAGATATTTCATGACAAAACCAGATTTAAACAATACACAGCCACTAACCCAGCCCTACAGAAAGTGCTGGAAGGAAAACTCCAACCCAAGGAAGTTAAATACAACCAGGAAAACATAGTCAATAGATAATCCCAGTTTAACAACAGTCAAAAGAAAAAGTGGTAGAAATCAACGTACAATTCCACCCCAAAACCATTCCAAAATAAACAAGAATGAGCTATCAATGGTCATTAATTTCCCTCAATATTAATGGTCTTAAGTCACCCATAAAAAGACACAGGTTAACAGCATGAATTTGAAGACAGAATCCATCCTTCTGCTGCATACAAGAAACATACCTAACCCTCAAAGACAGACGTTATTTCAGAGTAAAGGGTTGGGAAAAGATTTTTCAATCAAATGGACCCAAGAAACAAGCAATGGTAGCAATGCTAATATCTAACAAATTAGACTTAATACTAAAATCAATCAAATGAGATGAAGGAGGTCACTTCATACACATCACAGGAGAAATCAACCAAGATGAAGTCTCAATTCTGAACATCAATGCCCCAATTATAAAGCCATCCACGTTCGTAAAAGAAATATTACTAAAACTCAAAGCACATATAAAACCTCATACACTTGTAGTGGGAGACTTCAACACCCCACTCTCACCACTAGACAGGACTACAAGACAGAAACTTAACAAGGATATGAAGGACCTAATAGAAGTTATGACCCAATTAGGTTTAACAGACATCTATAGAACTCTCCATCTAAACACAAAAGAATATACCTTCTTCTCAGCTCCACATGGAACCATCTCAAAAACCAACCACATACTTGGAAACATAGAAAACCTCAACAGGTACAAAAAAATTGGAATAGCTCCATGTATTTTGTCAGACCATCATGCCTTAAAGTTAGAATTCAACAATAACACAAACCGCAGAAACCCCGAAAACTCATGGAAATTGAATAATACACTATTGCACCACTCCTGGGTCAATGAAGAAAAGAAAAAGAAATAAAAAATTCCTAGAATTCAATGAGAATGAAGACACAACATACCCAAACTTATGGGACACTTTGAAAGCAGTGCTATGAGGGAAGTTCATAGCATTAAGTGCCCACATGAAGAAACTGGAGAATAGTCACACTAGAGAATTAACAGCACAACTGAAAGCTCTAGAACAAAAGGAAGCAAACCCATCCCAGAGGAGCAGACACCAAGAAATAATTAAATTGATGGCTAAAATCAATAAAGTAGAAACTAGGAAAACCATACAAAGAATCAATGTAACATAGAGTTGGTTCTTTGAGAAAATCAACAATATAGACAAAACTTTATCCAAACTTACCATATGGCAGAGTATGAACATGTAAATTAATGAAATCAGAAATGAAAAGGGGGACATAACATCAGACAGTGAGGAAATCCAGAGAATCATCAGGTCATATTTTGAAAAGATGTACTCCACAAAATTTGAAAATTTAAAGGAAATGGACAATTTTCTGGATAAATATCATTTACCAAAATTAAACCAAGAATAGGTAAGCAATTTAAATAGTCCTATAACACCTAAAGAAGTAGAAGGAGTCACCAAAATTCCCCCAACCAAAAAAAGCCCAGCGCCAGATGGCTTCAGTGCAGAATTTTACCAGAAATTCAAAGATCAGGCTATACCAACTCTCCTCAATGTATTCCATGCAATAGAAACAGAAGGGTATCTGTCAAAGTCTTTTTATGACGCTTCAATAACATTGATACCCAAGCCATACAAGGACACAACTAAGAAAGAGAACTTCAGACCAATATCCCTCATGAACATCGATGCAAAAATACTCAATAAAATACTGGCATATCGGATCCAAGAACACATCAGAATCCTCATCCACCATGATCAAGTAGGCTTCATTGCAGGGGATGCAGGGATAGTTCAACATACAAAAATCCATCAATGTAATATACACCATATAAACAAACTGAGAAACGAAAATCACGATCATCTCACTAGATGCTGAAAAAGCGTTTGATACAATCCAACACCCCTTCATGATAATGGTCTTGGAGAGATCCAGGATACATACCTTTAGGTATATACAGCAAAACAACAGCCAACATCAACGGAGAGAAACTCAAGGCAATTCCTCTAAGATCAGGACCAAGGCAAGGCTGTCCCCTCTCCCCATATCTCTTCAATACTGTACTGGAAGTTTAGCTAGAGCAATAAGATAATAAAATGAGATCAAGGGGATACAAATTGGAAAGGAAGAGGTAAAACTTTCACTATTTGCAGATGATATGATAGTTTGCATAAGTGACCCAAAAAACTCTACCAGGGAACTCTTGCAGCTGATAAACACCTTCAGCAATGTGGCAAGATACAAGATCAACTCAAGAAAATCAGTAGCCCTACTATATACAGATGATAAAAGGGCTGGGAAAGAAATCAGAGAAACATCACCCTTTACAATTGCCACAAACAACATAAAATACCTTGGGGTAACGCTAACCAAACAAGTGAAAGACCTGTATTGCAAGAACTTTTAACTTTAAAGAAAGAAATTAAAGAAGACACCATGAAATGGAAAGATTTTCCATGCTCTTGGATAGGTAGGATCAATGTAGTAAAAATGGGAATTCTGCCAAAAGCAATCTACAGACTCAATGCAATCCCCATCAAAATCCCAGCACAATTCTTCACAGACCTTGAAAGAACAATTCTCAACTTCATATGGAATAACAAAAGATCGAGGATAGCCAAGACAACCCTGCTCAATAAAGCAACATATGGAGGCATCACCATCCCTGACCTCAAGCTCTACTAAAAAGCTATAGTAATGAAAACAGCTTGGTATTAGCACAAAAATAGACAGGTAGACCAATGGAATCGAATTGAACACTATGAGATTAATCCACAAACCTATGAACACCCGATTTGTGAGAAAGAAGCTAAAATTATACAATGGAAAAAAGAAAGCATCTTCAACAAATGGTGCTGTCATAAGTGGATATTGGCATGTAGAAGACTGCAGATAGATCCATTTCTATCGCCATGCACAAAAGTTAAGACCAAATGGATCAAAGATCTCAACATAAATCCAGCCACAGTGACTGTGTTAGAAGAGAAAGTGGGAGGTACTCTTGAACCAATTGGTACAGGAGACTGCTTCCTGAACATAAAACCAGTAGCACAAGCACTGAGATCGATAATTAGTAAATGGGATCTCCTGAAACTGAGAAGCTTCTGTAAGGCAAAGGACACTGTCAGCAAGACAAAAAGGCCCCCACATATTGGGAAAAGATATTCACTAACCCCGAATCTGACAGAGGACTGATCTCCAAAATTTACAAAGAACTCAAGAAGCAAGTCTCCAAAACACCAAAGGACCCAATTAAAAAGTGAGGGACTGAACTAAATAAATAATTCTCAGTAGAGGAGTATAAAATGGCTGGGAGACACTTGAGAAAGTGCTCAACATCGTTAGCCATTAGGGAAATGTAAATGAAAGCAACTCTCAGATATCATCTTACTCCTGTCAGATGGCTAAAATAAAAAATACCTATGACATTTTGCGCTGGAGAGGATGTAGTGAAGGGGGAACACTCCTCCACTGCTGGTGGGAGTGCCACCTGGAACAGCCACTATGGAAATCAGTATGGAGATTCCTCAGGAAAATGGGACTCAGTCTACCACAAGACCCAGCAATTCCACTCTTAGGCACATACCCAAAATTTGCCCATTCACACAAGGATGTCTCTTCCACTATGGTCATAATAGCATTATATGTAATAGCTAGATCCTTGAAGCAACCTAGATGCTCCACAAGTGAAGAGTGGATAGAGAAAATGTGGTACATTTACACATTAGAGTATTAGTCAGTGGAGAAAAACAATGGAATCTTGAAATTTACAGGCAAATGGATGGCACTAGAGGAAACCATCCCTGAGTGAGGCAACCCAGACACAAAAAGAGAAACATCGTATGTACTCACTCATATATGGATTTTAGATATGGATCAGGGGAGTGTCAGCCTACAATTCCAGTGTCAGTGAGTCTTGGAAACAAGGAGGTTCCCAAGAGAGATGCATGATACCCCAGAGAAGTAGAATGAGGCAAGATCTCCTGAGCATATTGGGAACATCGGGCGAGGGGAGAGGGAACCAAGAAAAGAGAGGGGGATAAGAGGAGGAGAGAAGAAGGCATGGGGGTATAGGAAGGTTGAGTCGAGGTAAGAATACAGGTGAATAGGATGAGAGATACCATGTTAGATCGAGTCATTATAGGCTTGAGGAGAGAGCTGACACTAGTGAGATCTCCAGGGATATACAAGGATGACATCAACTGGCAAACTAAGCAATACTGGAGAGACTACGTTAATAGCCCCTCCTTGATGATAGGGTTGATGACTACCCTATATGTCATCCTAGAACCTTCATCCAGGGACTGATGGAAGCAGAGACAGATACCCACAGCTAAATACTAAACTGAACTCCTGGAACCTAGTGACAGAGATGGAGGAGTGATGAGCAAAGGGATCAAGACCATGATGGTGAAACCCACAAAGACAGCTGACCAGATAAGGGGGAGCTCTTGAATCCTAGACTGATGGCTGAGAGTCTGGATCCACAGGAGGAGGCCACAGAAATCACTGGGGCCTTGGGTAATACATCAATGTTTACCATGGTGTATGAATGATCTTTGGGAGCCCATTCCAAATAGAGGGATGCTCTCTCAGCCTGGATACATGATCTCTCAGCTTCCTGCTTAGGGCTTCTCCACTGTGCCTTCCTTGCCATTGCAAACATGTAGCCCTCAAGCTCTTCCTTGAGTTGTTTTTGTTTGTGATATTTTATCATAGCACCACAAAGAAACGAACATGGGGAGCATTCTATTAAATAAATTCATAGACAAACACATACATTATTATAAAATAACACCCCTTCATGATAAAGGTCTTGGAGAGATCTGGGATAACAGGGACATACTTAAACATAATAAAAGCTATATACAGTAAACCAACAGCCAACATCAAACTAAATGGACAGAAACTCAACGCAATTCCTCTAAAATCAGGAACAAAACAAGGCTGTCCACTCTCTCCATACCTTTTCAACATGGTACTTGAAGTTCTAGCTATTGCCATACGACAACAAAGGGGGTCAAGGGGATACAAATTGGGAAGGAAGAGGTCAAACTTTCACTGTTTGCAGACGATATGATAGTTTACATCAATGACCCAAAGAACTCTACCAGGGAACTTTTACAGCTGATTAACACCTTCAGCAAAGTAGCAGGCTACAAGATCAACTCAAGAAAATCAGTAGCCCTACTATATACAGATGATAAAAGGGCTGAAAAAGAAATCAGAGAAACATCACCCTTTACAATTGTTTTGTTTCTTAATTGTGTTTTTGTTGCAGAGAGAGAGAAAAAACATAAAGTTGTGTGGGTAGGGAGGTGAGGAAGATCTTAGATGAATTGGGAGAGGAAAAATTATGTTCAAAATATATTTATGAAATTTTTTCAAGAAAAAAATAAAAATGCACTTTTTAAAATTCAAATTTAAGAAGAAAATCTGGATTGGAGAGATGACTCAGCAGCTAAGAATACCAACTGCTCTTCCAGAGGACACAGAACCCACATGGCATCTTACAACTATCTATAATTCCAGTTCCAGGGGGTCTGATACCCTCACACACACACACATGCAGGCAAGATACCAATGTAATAGAGCTTGAGGTCAGGGATGGTGATGCCTCCGGACGTTGCCTTGTTTAACAGGGTTGTTTTGGCTATCCTGGGTCTTTTGTTTTTCCATACAAAATTGATTATTGTTCTTTCAAGGTCTGTGAAGAATTGTGCTGGGATTTTATTGGGGATTGCATTGAATCTGTAGATTGCTTTTGGCAGGATTGCCATTTTTACTACATTGATCCTACCTATCCAAGAGCATGGGAGATCTTTCCATTTTCTGAGGGCTTCTATAATTTCTTTCTTTAAAGATTCAAAGTTCTTATGATACAGGTCTTTCACTTGTTTGGTTAGCGTTACCCCAAGGTATTTTATGTTGTTTTTGGCAATTGTAAAGGGTGATGTTTCTCTGATTTCTCTTTCAGCCCTTTTATCATCTGTATATAGTAGGGATACTGATTTTCTTGAGTTAATCTTGTAGCCTGCCACTTTGCTTAAGGTGTTAATCAGCTGTAAGAGTTCCCTGGTAGAGTTCTTTGGGTCATTGATGTAAACTATCATATCGTCTGCAAACAGTGAAAGTTTGACCTCTTCCTTCCCAATTTGTATCCCCTTGATCCCCCTTTGTTGTCGTATGGCAATAGCTAGAACTTCAAGTACCATGTTGAAAAGGTATGGAGAGAGTGGACAGCCTTGTTTTGTTCCTGATTTTAGAGGAATTGCGTTGAGTTTCTGTCCATTTAGTTTGATTTTGGCTGTTGGTTTACTGTATATAGCTTTTATTATGTTTAAGTATGTCCCTGTTATCCCAGATCTCTCCAAGTCCTTTATCATGAAGGGGTGTTGGATTTTGTCAAAGGCTTTTTCAGCATCTCTTGAGATGATCATGTGATTTTTGTTTTTCAGCTTGTTTATATGGTGGATTACGTTGATGGAATTTTGTATGTTGAACCATTTCTCTTTAAATTTATAATGGCTCCCTCTATTATGGTATCTCTTGTCTTTCTCTCCTCTATTCTTCCCATGATGCAATTTTCCTGCTTCCTCATACCCTCCTCTCCCCTCCTCTTCTCTCCTTCTCTTTCTCCTAACTCTCTCTCACCTCCCCCATGCTCCCAATTAGTTCAGGAGATCTTGTCCCTTTCCCCTTCTCTGGGGAACCGTTTATATCTCTCATAGGTTTTTCCTTGTTTCCTAGCTTCTCTGGTGGTGTGGATTGTTGGCTGGTAATCCTTTGCACTATGTCTAAAATCCATATATGAGTCAGTACATATCATGTTTGCTTTTCTGTGTCTGGGTTACCACACTCAGCATGGTTTCTTCTAGTTCTATCCATTTGCTGCGAATTTCAAGATTCCATTTTTTTTTTCTGCTGAGTAGTACTTCATTGTGTAAATGTACCACATTGTCTTAGTTCATTCCTTAGTTGAGGGGCATCTAGGTTGCTTCCAGGTTCTGGCTATTGCAAATAATGCTACTATAAACTTAGTTGAACAGGTGTTCTTGTTGTGTGAATGTGCATTATTTGGGTATATGCCTAAGAGTGGAATTGCTGGATCTTGTGATAGACTGATATCCATTTTCCTGAGGAACCACCATTCTGATTTCCAGAGTGGCTGTACGAGTTTGCACTCCCACCAGCAGTGGAGGACTGTTCCCCTTTCTCTCCATCCTCTCCAGCATAAACTGTCATTGGGGTTTTTGATTTTAGCCATTCTGCCAGAAGCAAGATGGTATCTCAGAGTTGTTTTGATTTGTATTTCCCTAATGGCTAAGGATATTGAGCACTTTCTTATGTGTCTTTCAGGATTTTATATTCCTCTATTGAGAATTCTCTATTTTGTTCTGCACTCCACTTTTTTATTCTTTTTCTTTTTATTAAAATTTAAATTAAAACAAGCTTGCTGCACATGTCAATCCCAGCTCCCTCTCCCTCCCTCCTCCCCTCCCTCCACCACCAGGCCCCTCAGCCCCCCACCCATTCCCTACTCCAATCCCTAGGGAGGGTGAGGGCCTCCATGGAGGATCTCCAGAGTCTGTCATTTCATTCAGGGCATGGCCTAGGCCCTCCCCAAGAGTCCAGGCTGAGAGAGCATCCATCCCTCATTGTGGGATGGGCACCTGAAGTCCATTTGTATACCAAGGATAAATATTACTCATGACTCCATAGATTGCCTAGGCCTCCTCACTGACACCCACTTTCAGGGAGTCTGGATTAGTCCCATGCTGGTCTCCCAGCCATCAGTCTGGGGTCCAGGAGCTCCTCTTTGTTCAGGTCAGCTGTTTCTGTGAGTTAAACCAGCCTAGTCTTGACCCTGTTGCTCATCAGTCTTCCCTTTCTGTCACTGGATTCCAGGAGTTCAGTTCAGTGTTTAGCTGTGTATATCTGCCTCTGCTTCCATCATTCACTGGATGAAGGTTCTGTCTTCCAGACTCTCTGGCAGTGGGATTTTATGCTGGCACCATTTGTTGAAGATGCTTTCTTTTTTCCATTGTATATTTTTAGCTTCTTTGCTGAAGATCAGATGTTCGTACGTGCGTGGGTTAATATTGGGGTGTTTAATTCGATTCTATTGGCCTAACTGTCTATTTTTGTGCCAATTCCAAGATGTTTTCCAGACCATATCTCTATAATAGATCTTGAAGCCAAGGATGGTAACACCTCTGGAAATTCCTTTATTGTACAGGGTTGTTTTGACTATCTTTAGTGTTTGTTTTTCCATATAAATTTGAGTATTGCTTTTTCAAATCTGTAAAGATCTGTTCTGGAATTTTCATGGGGTTTGCATTGAATCTGCAGATTGCTATTGGCAAGATTGCCATTTTTTACTCTCTTGATACTACTTATTCAAGATCATGGGAGATCTTTCCATTTTCTGGTATCTTCTTTAATTTCCTTCTTTAAAGACTAAAGTTCTTGCTATATAGGTCTTTCACTTGTTTGGTTAGAACTGCCCCAGTGTATTTTATGTTGTTTGTGGCAATTTGTAAAGTTTGAACACACATACTTTTTTATTTTTTAAAATTATACAAAGTATTTTCATTATAAAAATAAATTTATTATATTTTTCTTTTTAAAGCAAGTTCTTCTAAGTGTTTATTTATGTCCACTCACTTGGGCTGTTCTAAACCTTTGTCAGATAAGGTTTTTTTTATAGTGCATAGTAGTCAATGGACAGTCAGAACTGTCAAAACTGCAGAGAATAAGAGACAGTGTGCTGAGCCCTAAATGGACATCCATTCACCCCATCCCCCAAGTCTTTGGGGGATGTTAAGAAGAGAAGACAGCATTTGTCATCAGAAACAGATGCAGAGATTCACAGCCAATCATTAGTTAGAACTTGTGCAATCCTATGGTACAGGGGAAGTAAAGATTGTAGGAGTCAGAAAGGTCAAGGACATCACAAGAAAAAAAAACCACAGAATCAACTAAACTTGGCTCATATTAGATCACAGAGAATGAACCAATAAGTAGGGAGCCTGTACAGGTCTGACTTAGGTCCTCTGCATACATGTTACAATTGTGTAGCCTGGTCTTCTTATGGGAGTCCTAACAGTGGGATCAGAGGCTGTCTCTTATTCTTTTGTCTGCTCTTGGGACCCTATTCCTCGTAGTGAATTGCCCAATTCAGCCTTGATATGAGGGGATGTGCCTAGTCTTACTCTAACTTGATTTGCCATGTTTGGTTGCTATCCATAGGAGGCTTGCCATTTTATGAAGAGAAACAGAGGAGGAATAGATGGTGGTGGAGTCTGGAACAATACACTGGAAGAAGAGAAGGGAGAGGAAACTGTAATTGGGATATAAAAAACATGAAAAATAAATAACAGCTAAAAAGAAGTTGAAATGAAGAATGCAAGAACCAGAGGATCAGGAAGAGCAATATGAAATGCTGTCTTCTGAATATGATTTCTTTATCTCTCTCATGAACTCACAGCAGTTGGAGTTACCTAGATACTGTCATAGATGGGCTTGATGATTTCCAGGTGCGACCCCTTCCTGAGGAGATATCTGCATTTGATAGTTTCTGGGAGAAGGAAATAACCTTTCCTTCTTTAAGTTGTTTTTGTCAGGTCTTTGCTCACATCAGTGAGAATTAATTCATTGAGCTTGTGATAATGTATCATGGAACAGTTAAAAAAAAACAAATCCAGCAGTATAATTTCATATGTAGTCAACTTGGACTGTAAATGTGAAATGTGCAGAAATGTGTACAGCATTCAATCAAATGCTGCAAAAATCATTTTGTTGAACTTTCTCGCCACCTTTTGGAAGGAAATGGAAGCACAAAGAAGCCCAAGGTAGAGTTAGGAGGTCTCTAACCTTCTGTGATTGTGGGTGTGTAAGCCCAGGCTTCTAGAGTTTTCTATCTGCAATGTTGGAGCAATAAAAAAATAAAAAAAGATCTGGATAAGATGACACATGCCTGGGACTCCTCGAACTCAGCAGGAAAAGACAGGAGGATCATGAGTTCAGTGTTAGCAGGAAATACATAGTGGGTCCTAAATTGTTCTGTGTTATGCAGTGAGAACTTGTCAAAACAAGCACCAAGCCAAAAAAAAAATCAAAAGGAAAGATAGAAAAACACAAGAGAAAAATATTGATAAGACATATGGAAGGTATAAAAAGACAAATACAGAGCAAGGAGAAAAGGACAAATAACATATCCTAAAAATAAGGAGGTGTTTTGGAATGGATACAGGGATTCAGTAATTGAAATCAAAGATGTATAAATAGTTGCAGCACAGACATATTTCTGAAAGCATATGGAAAACTGTAAGGTCAAGGAAGTAGAAGCAATGAAAAAATATTAAGGCAAGAATGTAAGTATGTATCTGAAAGAAAAATAGCTAATGATTTAACTGTTCAAAGCTCTTTTTATTTTAAGGAGAAAATTTTATTTTTATTAAAAATTTTGCTTTATACAAGATGTTATGGAACCTAAAAATATTTTGATAAATGGTGACAGAGATATCTTTAGTAAGGGATTTATTAAAGAAGAAGATATTTAGAATGAGACAAATACATGGCAATTAAAAAATTTTCTTTTTAAATTATATTTTTCCAGTTTTAAAATTTATATTATTCATTTTTTAAAATTTATTTTATTTTATGGGCATTGGTATCTTGCTTGCATGTGTGTGTGAGTGAGGGTATCAGACCCCCTGGAACTGGAATTATATATAGTTGCAAGATGCCATGTGGGTTCTGGGTCCTCTGGAAGAGCAGCTGGTATTCTTAGCTGCTGAGTCAGCTCTTCAATCCAGATTTTCTTCTTAAATTTGAATTTTAAGAAGTGCAGTTTTATTTTTTCTTGAAAAAATTTCATAAATATGTTTTGAACATAATTTTTCCTTCCCCAATTCATCTAAGATCTTCCTCACCTTCCTACTCACTCAACTTTATGTTTTTTTCTCTCTCTTTGGAACAAAAACACAAACAAGAAACACAACAAACAAGAAACCTAGACCTCCCAAAACAAAATATCAAAACAAAAGATCAAAAAACTGAAAAATGCCAAAACAAATAGTGAAACAAACAACCCACAAAATACCATTTAGTTTGTTTGTTTTATTTTGGTCAACTACTTCTGGGCACAGGATCTATCCCAGTCGTGAACTGACTGATTGTGTGTTGAAACTCTGCCATTTTTATTCATATTTATTTCCCTAAATGGTTTCATATCCACAAAATGAAGACTGAATTCTCTTCTATAAAAATGTAAATAGGAGCAGATTAAATTTGAATAAAGTCATGATCTGTCATTTCTGTGTTCTTTCCCCCATTCCTTTTAGCATATCTATTGTTGTTGTCCTGGTCCAGCTAGTGTTTAAGCAGTCACGTTTGTGAGACTTTATAGGTGTAGATTTTGACCACACTCAGAAACACAGTCTCATAACAAACTCCCAGATCCTCTGGTTCTTGCAATCTTTCTGACCACTCTTAGTCTTAGCTGAGGGAGTTCTTGTGCAGATGTATCCATTGAGATTAGACTTGACAACCCTGCAGTTTGATTGGTGGTTTTCTATGACAGTTTTCTCCTATTGCAAAAATTATAATGCTTAAAAATTTTATGATGGTTGCTGTGTTTGTTCATAGTAGAATGTTTAACTAAAATTGTCAGCTAATTTCTTACTTTCTTAGCCTTTTAAGTTAATAGTTTTAATGTTTTCAAAACCAATCTAACATTAGTTTCTAATGTTTGGGAGCACCAAATTTTGTAGAAAAATAACTTAGGTTCCTCAGTTCTAACTTCTTTTGGCAAGAACAAAAAAAAGTGGCAGTTGGGTAACTAGGTACACTCCACCCTGAATATGTCCCAGTAGGACAACTGCTCTGCCTTTAGGGTATCTTGCTGCTCTAGTATTAGATTTTGGAGTAATTAATGGGGGAGGAACCTGCTTGTTCACAATGATCTGCATTCCATGCACATGTCTCTCAGAGTCTTAGCTCTTGATGACATTTATAGCTTGATGGCCACTTAGTGTTGCAAATTCCCCTTGAAACCAAAGGAAGCTATATCCTTTCACCATTATATAAGATCCAAATGCTTTCTCTTCTTGCTAAGGATCACAATGTGAAATGCACTCTTGTTTGAAGGCTTGGATATTATTGAGATTTCAAAAATGATTCTAAAATTCTCTTATTTTTTATACTAGAACATCCATGCAGTAATTTTTTGTCTTACTTTTTTGTTTAGATTTTGAGTTTTTTGTTTTGAGTGAGAGAAGGAAAGAAAGAAAAGGAGGGGGATTATTAAGTGGGATGAGTAGACAGTTAGGAAGGATGTAGAAAGTTTGGAGAGGGAAAACATGACCAGAATACATTATATAAAACTATTGTGAAGAAATGAAGTGAAGATTCAATAGGGCAGTCAAGAAATCTCTTAGGACATGCTTGAGCCACTCTGTGAATGGTTTTTCAACCTCAACTACCACTGAAACAACAGTAGGTTGTCCCTCCAAGTACTAAGTTTACTGAGCTGCTTTGCATGTTGCACCAATAGCCAATGGTCCAGGCTGCTCAAAGCATCTTTAAGGGCAGCTTGCTAGTGTCTTAAGACTGAAGCTCTAGTTCAACTCTCAGAGATGAAGCCAGCTGCTTTTTTGCTATTGGTGCTGCTGCTCTGGGTACCAGGTGAGGGGGTGCAGGGAAGTGTTGGGAGCATGTATTGTTTCACATGCCTCTGGGATGTTGGTCATTGGAGTCACATGTCTCACAGTGAGATGCTTCCTGTACATCTGCAATAGTAGTTTTGTGTTTATCATTCCAGGCTCCACTGGGGACACTGTTCTGACCCAGTCCCCAGCTTCTTTGTCTGTGTCTCTGGGACAAAAAGTCACCATCTCTTGCAAGTCTAGCGAGAGTGTCAATAGATTTGGCATAAATCTTATGCATTGGTATCAAAAGAAACCAGGACAACCTATGAAACTCCTGATCTACAATGAATTTCACCCAGCGTCTGGGATCCCTGCCAGGTTCAGTGGCGATGAGGTTGCATTAGACTTTACCCTAACCATCCACCCTGTGGAAGCTGATGATATTGCAACCTATTATTGTCAGCAAGGATTGGACCGTCCTCCCACAGCCCTCTATGCCTAAGCAAAAACCTCCTGGGTTTGCTGTATAGTAAGACTCAGTTCCTCAGATATATTTCCCTTGAGGCACCTCAACTAGGGTCTGTGTAAGACTTGTTAGAAAAAGGATAGTATCTACAAAACAGAAAGTTCTTATGTTCATGGGAGCATTTGTTTCCCCTGACTACCTTATAATTAAATAATTTTGCTACTAATGAATGATGTTCCAGCTTAGAATTTTTCAAACAAGTTTTTTAGGTTTAATAATTTTTTACTTAGACAATTATTGAAACTTTACCCAGCCATTTAAATAAAAATAATTTTAAATATTAAACATTATTAATTATCTGATTTCCAAATACTGATTGATATTTTAAGCTAGGATTTATTTGTTTTGTTTTTGAGACAGGGTCTTACCATGAAGCTCTGGATGGTCTGGAATTCACTATATAGAAAGGCTGGCCTTGAACTCAGAGATTTGCCTGCCTGTGCTTTATAAGTCCTGTTGAGCATTTCTTTAAGTGTCTTTTCACCATTTGAGATAGTTGTGTTGAGAATTCTATGTTTGATCGGTACCCCAGTTTTTGATTGGATTATTTGGTAGTTTGAACTCTAGTTTCTTGAGTTCTTTAGATATTTTGGAGATCAGAGCTCTGTCAGATGCGGGGTTGGTGAAGATCTTTTCCCATTCTGTAGGGAGCCATTTTGTCTTGTTGATCATGTTCTTTGCTTTACAGGAACTTCTCAGTTTCAGGAAGTCCCATTTATTAAATGTTGCTCTCAGTGTCTGTGCTACTGGTGCTCTATTTAGGAAGTGGTCTCCTGTGTCTATACATTCAAGGTTTTCACACTTTCTCTTCTATGATGTTTAGTGTGGATGGATTTATACTAATGTCTTGATCCATTTGGTCTTGAGTTTTTTTTATATTTTTTATTTTTAAATTTAAATTACAAACAAAGTTTCTTCACATGTCAATTCCAGGTCCCTTTCCATTTCTCTCCCCACATCCCGTGCTCTCCCACAACCCCCCAATATCCCCTCATTTCCCCAGGAAGGGTGAGGCCCTCAATGGGGGTGTCTATAGTCTGTCATTTCATCCAGGGCAGAGCTTAGACCCTCCCCCAAGAGTTCAGATGAGAGTGCATCTCTCATTGTTGGATGGGAGTCCAAAGTCCATTTGTATACCTGGGATAAATACTGATCTACTTCGCAAGGCTCAATAGATTACCGATGCCTCCCCACATTCAGAGGGTCTTGATCAGTCCCATGTTGGATTCCCAGGCATTAGTCTGGGATTCAAGAGCTAACCCTTGTGAGGTCAGCTGTTTCTGGGGGATAAACCAGACCAGTCTTAAACCCATTGGTCATATGTCCTCCCACTGTGTCACTGGATTTCTTGAGTTCATCTTAGTGCTTAGCCGTGGGAGTCTGCCTTTGCTTCCATCAGCCACTGAATGAAGGTTCTGTTTCCCAGACTCTGTGGCCATGGGATTGTAGGCTGGCACTCAACAGATCTATGTGTAAAATCCATATATGAGAGAGTACATGCCATGTTTCTCTTTTTGTGACTGGGTTACCTTGCTCAGGATGGTTTCTTCTAGTGCCATCCATTTGCCTGCAAATTTCAGGATTCCATTGTTTTTTTCTGCTGAATAGTACTCCATTGTTAAGTGTACCACATTTTCTCTATCCATTCGTTGGTTGAGGGGCATCTAGGTTGCTTCCAAGTTCTGGCTGTTACAAATAATGCTGCTATGAACATAGTGGAACAGACATCCTTGTAGTATGAATCTATTTTATGGAAAAACAAAAGACCCAGGATAGCCAAAACAACCCTGTTCAACAAGTCAGTGTCCAGAGGAATCACCATCCCTGATTTCAAGCTCTAATATAGAGCTATAGTCCTGAAAACAGCTTAGTATTGGCACAAAAACAGACAGGTACACCAATGGAATCAAAATGAAAACCCTGATATTAACCCACACAAATATGAACAGCTAATCTTTGACAAAGAAGCTAGAAGTATACAATGGAAAAAAGAAAGCATCTTCAACAAATGGTGCTGGTGTAACTGGATGCTTGCATGTCGAAGAATGGGGATCGATCCATGTCTATCGCCATGCCAAAACTTAAGTCCAAATGGATCAAATTCCTTAACATAAATCCAGCCACACTGAACCTCTCAGAAGAGAAAGTGGGTAGTACCCTTGAACGAATTGGTGCAGGAGACAGCTTCCTGAACATAACACTGGTAGCACAGACAGTGAGATCAACAATTAATAAATGTGACCTCCTGAAACTGAGAAGCTTCTGTAAGTCAAAGGACACAGCCAACAATGCAAAAAGGCAGCCCACAGAATGGGAAAAAGTATTCACTAACCACACATCTGACAGAGGGCTGATCTATGGAGATTCCTCAGAAAAATGCGAATAAACTGACCACGAGACCCAGAAACTCCACTCTTAGGCATATATCACTTACACAATGGAGTACTATACAGCAGAAAAAACAATGGAATCCTGAGATTTGCAGGCAAATGGACAGCACTAGAAGAAATCATCCTGAGCAAGGTAACTCAGTCACAGAAAGAGAAACATGGCATGTACTCTCTCATATATGGATTTTAGACATAGATCTGGGGAATGCCAGCCTATAATCCCATGGCCAGAGAGTCTGGGAAACAGAACCTTCTTTCAGTGGCTGATGGAAGCAGAGGCAGACTCCCATGGCTAAGCACTGAGATGAACTCAAGAAATCCAGCATGGGACTGATCAAGACCCCCTGATTGTGGGTGTCAGTGAGGAGGCCTAGTTAATCTATTGAGCCTTGGGTAGTAGATCAGTATTTATCCCGGGTATACAAATTGACTTTGGACTCCCATCAGGACCTTCCCTGGATGAAATGACATTCTATGGACACTCCCCATGGAGGGCCTCACACTCCCTGGGGAAATGAGGGGATGTTAGGGTTGTTGGTGGGAGGGCACGGGAGGAGTGGAGGGAAAGTGTGAGGGACCTGGAATTGACATGTGAAGCAACCTTGTTTCTAATTTAAATTTAAATAAAAAAATACAAATATATACACTAAAACTTTCACTACCTCTAATCATATATACTTTTTTAGAATTTATTTGTATAATGTTTATTCTTCTGCTGTGTATTTTCTGTCTGACATGGCAGAGCTGATAGAACCATTAAGGGTTGCCTGTGTTTCCCATTCGGTACAGAATTCAGCAGTAATTCGTTGTTCTGCAGTTTTTCTTATAGGAAATTGTCTGAACAGTTTTGTATGGTTTTCCAAAGCCAAGTAACACATGGTAGCAGTTTGACTGTCTAAGTAGGGAGTCATTTTAGCCTAACGCACTGTATGAAGTCACCAAAGGCCTCAACTACAGAGTTTACATGCTCTCTGTCACACGAGTGTCCTAGCTACAAACCACAAGGACACTTGCTTAGCTATGTTCATAGCAGCATTATTTGTAGTAGCCAGAATATTGAAACAACCTAGAATCCCTCAGCAGAAGAATGGATAATGAAAATGTGGTATTTTACATAATGGAGTACTACTCAGCAGTAAAAAACAATGACATCATGAATTGTTAAGGCAAATGGATAGAATTAGGAAAAATCATCCTGAGTGAGGTCACTCCGACCCAGAAAGACAAACATGGTGTGTACTCACTCATAAATAGATCTTAGAGATAAAATAGAAGATAACCAGGATGCTAATCCACAGCCCCAGAGAAGCTAGGCTAAAAGGAGGACCCTTAGAATATATCTTCAATATTGGGAGTTTTTTTTTACAATTATTTTTTATTTTTTATGAGACAGGGTTTCTCTGTATTGTTTTGGAGGCTGTTGGTCCAGCCTGGCCTCGAACTCACAGCGATCTGCCTCCCTCTGCCTCCCGAGTGCTGGGATTAAAAGCATGCGCCACCACTGCCCGGCAATATTGGGAGTTTTTAATGATTTGAAATCATCATAGACAGGTTAATGTTACAGCACCACAAAATCATGCAACAGTCTCTGTAACACCCTATATCCAGGGTTTAAAAGACTAATGAGTAATGGAGGTCAGTACAGGTCATTTTTGTTAACTGTACCATGGTCTCTATACATCTTTTAGCCCCGATTTCTATAATTTGTTAACACTACTCCATTTAGGAACCCAAATATTTCACAGTGATGTTTAAAAGATGCTTTGTCCTGTATGACTTTGCACCCTGGATATTTCTGTCTCTGCTTTTGAGAACACTCAAACCAGATCATTAGTTCATCTGCACTATATTCCCCATCAGTTTCTATATAGCCCTCACTGTGGAGAGGCACCATTAAGGGACCTGTGTCAATACTCTCACTCATATGTTAGTCTCTTCCAATATGAGGAGGACACCTTCCTTTTGTACCCACTGAGGAATTCTTTCAGTAATGTAGGAAGTTTTCTTAACTTCCCCGTAGAAAGCCATCCTAACACTTCAAAACAAAAATGGGGAACTCATGCCTCATCATAGACTCATGCCTAGATAACTAAAAAGGGCCATGGACGTTCTGGATCTTGGAGAGATCCTATAATCACCACTTTACTAAAACATCATACTTCCTAACTGTAGATACTTGTCTTTAAATACAAAGACAGTGTAGTCTTCACTCCTCACCCTGTGAACTTCTGTTTGCAACATATGGAGTCTAAATTGAAAACCACAACTGAATAAATTGCAATGTTGTGTAGATTATTCCCAACTGACACATATACAAAAAAAATCTCTCACTAAAATCTCAGTGATCTTGTTGGAGGAGGCAGCTGAGTGATTCCAAAAGTTAGAGAAACAGTAAGAGAAACTGTTTTTCTTAGGAATGTCAGATGCTGTATTTGTTAACTCTCACCTACATGATTGTCTAGACATGAGCTGTTTGAGGACAACAATAGACACTCCAAAGTAGGTAGGTGAAAGCCTATGAGGATTTAACCCCACTCAAAGAACTAACTACAGGTAACAGATAGAGCCAGGAACATACAAAAAGCAGCCTGGAGATCTAGAGTTTCAGGAAGCAATCAAGCTAGATTGTTCTTTTGCCGGGAGAACCAAGCTTCACTGAGCACCATGGAAACTAATGGTCCTATGTGGGGATATCAGGATCTATGCTTTTTCACCTTGTCAAATACCTGGAAGGGGAAATGTGTCTGAGTTTCCCTCTAATTATATACCCTATTCACCACTGTCAGAGCATCTAATTCAGGTGACACAAAGACAGGTAAATGCCTATTAATGAAAGACCGCCACTTTCCAGCTAACCTGGAGTTTGTCATATGTCTGTTGTCCTTTGTGGAATTGATGTGATTGTCTATAGGGACAATCTAGCATCATTATCCTTCTTTCTGTTTCAGAGAAAACATTACTAGGATATTTGTCTCTCTGTCTATAAGTTTGTGAACACATCCTGTGGGGTCAGCATTGGATTGACATGAGATGGAGAGACCTGCCTTTTCCACAGTGGCACATGTTCATTGTAAGTTTAGGTTTCCAGGCCCGTTCTTCATTCCATGCTCACAGCTCACTGCCTCTTCTGTTTTAATGACTTTTAGAATAAAGCATTCAGTGGAATCAACTTCAGTTTCTAATCCAAACCATGACACATTCTTTTTTCTTTATTGCAAAACCAGATTGTTTCCTGTTTGTCAGAAGTATCACAATGCCAAATACTTTGATGCTGAGTTGAGATTAAAAAGTTAGTTTGGGGACTGAGTGTTATCTAAGTGGTTAATATCCCTCCTTGTTCTTGTAGAGGACATGGGCTCAGATTCCAGCATCCATATGGCAACTTGTAATCTCCTGTATTCCCAGTTCTAGTGGACCACATGTTCCTTTCTGGAATTCAAGGGCAAGACACACACACACACACACACACACACACACACACACACTAGATGCACAGGCATAGATGTAGACAATACACACATACACACAAAGTAGAAATAAATAAAATTTAATTCTGAGGGATCTCAGTGCTCCTGCAATTCCCACCCTTACAGCAGTGTAGTGACAGTGCACTCTCCATGTGGAACCTCACAGTAAATCACCGTGATGATTCCACAGGGCCTGCCACAACTTCACATGGAATATAGTAAAATACTCTAGGGGATTCTTTCCTAATCCTAACTGCCATAAGGTCACACAAGAGCAGGTGTTCTGTGGGTACCAGCCAAGCTCTTCTGAACTGATTTGCATATGGAGACTTTACCCACAGTGCGGATTATTCATCCATCTTTAAAGGAAGCTTGCAGTGCCCAAGAAGCAGCCTCTAGTTAAGGTCTCAGAGATGGGGTCTGGTGCTCTGCTGCTGTGAGTACTGCTGCTTGGGGTTCCAGGTGAGAGACTGTATGTAATATTGGGAAAACCCACTCTGGCCACTATTGATTTCTATGACTTGGTGTCATGATCAATGAAATTATAGCATTTAATTGATTTAAAATTTTCGTTTTATTTTATGTTTCTCAGAGTATAGCTCATGATTGCTGTTACAGCTTCCCTGTATATGATGGTTTTACACTGGGGTGCTTTCAGGATATCTGTGACAGCAATGTGTGCTTATCACTCCAGGTTCTGCTGGGGACATTGTGCTGACCCAGTCTCCAGCTACTTTGACTGTGTCTCCAGGGCAAAGTGCCACCATCTCCAGCAAAGCCAGTCACAGTGTCACTACCGTTGGTATTCATCTTATGAACTGGCATCAACAGAAACCAGGACAGCACTCCAAACTCCTCATCTATGATGCATCCAGCCTAGCATCTGGGGTCCCTGCCAGGTTCAGCAACAGTGGGTCTGGGTCAGAATTCACCCTCACCATCCATTCTGTTGAGGCTGATGATGTTGCAACCTATTACTGTCAGCAAGGTCTAGCGGTTCCTCTCACAGTGCTCCAGGGCTAAACCAAAACTTCCTGGGGCTGCTGTGCACTGAGGCTCAGTCTCTGAGCTGTTTCTAACCAGAAACCACAACCACATAGTTGACATTTTGTTTGTAAAGAGTGTGAACCTGTTTTGTTTTTCCATACAAAATTGATTATTGTTTTTCAAGGTCTGTGAAGAATTGTGCTGGGGATTGCATTGAATCTGTAGATTGATTTTGGCAGGATTGCCACCCAGGATAGCCAAAACAACCCTGTTCAACAAGGCAACGTCCGGAGGCATCACCATCCCTGACTTCAAGCTCTATTATAGAGCTATAGTTCTGAAAACAGTTTGGTATTGGCACAAAAATAGACAGGTAGACCAATGGAATCGAATTGAAAACCTGGATATTAACCCACACACGTATGAACATCTGATCTTTGACAAAGAAGCTAAAAATATACAATGGAATAAAGAAAGCATCTTCAACAAATGGTGCTGGCATAACTGGAGGCTGGCATGTAGAAGAATGCGGATCGATCCATGTTTATCGCCATGCACAAAACTTAAGTCCAAATGGATCAAAGACCTCAACATAAATCCAGCCACACTGAACCTCTTAGAAGAGAAAGTGGGTGGTACCCTTGAACGAATTGGTACAGGAGACAGCTTCCTGAACATAACACCAGTAGCACAGACAGTGAGATCAACAATTAATAAATGGGACCTCCTGAAACTGAGAAGCTTCTGTAAGGCAAAGGACACAGTCAGCAAGACAAAAAGGCAGCCCACAGAATTGGAAAAATATTCACTAATCCCACATCTGACAGAGGGTTGATCTCCAAAATTTACAAAAAACTCAGGAAGCAAGTCTCCAAAACACCAAAGGATCCAATTAAAAAGTGGGCTGCAGAACTAAATAGAGAATTTTCAATAGAGGAGTCTAAAATGGCTGAGAGGCACTTGAGAAAGTGCTCAACATCCTTAGCCATCCGGGAAATGCAAATCAAAACAACTCTGAGATACCATCTCACTCCTGTCAGAATGGCAAAAATCAAAAACACCAATGACAATTTATGCTGGAGAGGATGAGGTGAAAGTGGGACACTCCTCCATTGCTGGTGGTAGTGCCAACTGGTTCAGCCACTTTGGAAATCAGTATGGAGATTCCTCAGAAAAATGGGAATAAACCTACCACAAGACCCAGCAACTCCACTCTTAGGCATATATCCAAAAGATGCCCATTCATACAACAAAGATGTCTGTTCCGCTATGTTCATAGCAGCATTATTTGTAATAGCCAGAACTTGGAAGCAACCTAGATGCCCCTCAACCGAAGAGTGGATAGAGAAATGTGGTATATTTACACAATGGAGTACTATTCAGCAGAAAAAACAATGGAATCCTGAGATTTGCAGGCAAATGGATTGACACTAGAAGAAACCATCCTGAGTGAGGTAACCCAGTCACAAAAGAGAAACATGGCATGTACTCTCTCATATATGGATTTTAGACATAGATCTGGGGAGTGCCAGCCTACAAATCCCATGGCCAGAGTGTCTGGGAAACAGAAACTTCATTCAGTGGCTGATGGAAGCAGAGGCAGACTCCCATGGCTAAGCACTGAGCTGAACTCAAGAAAGCCAGTAACAGAGAGGGAGGACTGAGGACCAAATGGATTAAGACTGGGCTGGTTTAACCCCCAGAAACAGCTGACCTGACAAGAGTTAACTCTTGAATCCTAGGGTGAGAGGCACCTGAGAAAATACTCAACATTCTTAGCCATCCTCTCTTAGATGTTGGGTTATTGAATATCTTTTCCCATTCTGTGTGTTGTTATTTTATCTTGTTGACTGTGTCCTGTAATTCGAAACCTTTTCCTTGAGAGAAGCCTTCCTGCCAGCCTGGTTCTACAGCTGCATCAGTCCCAAATAAACACACAGGAGTCTATATTAATTATGAAGCTGTTGGCCTTGCTTGTTTCTTACTAGATAACTCTGACTTAAGTAATTACCCCATAATACTTGTTAATTTAAGTATTTCTCTTACCAGAGAATAGTTCCGGGCTTCCTACCCCATGGCGTTACATCTTGACTCTCCATGTTTCTCCTTCCCAGGTCCTCCTGGACCCTAGTCCAACCTATCTAGATTCCTATTGGCCCAACAGTGCTTTATTGACATAATCACAGGGCTTCCCACATCAGTGTCCTTTGCCCTGCAGAAGCTTCTCAGTTTCAGGAGGTCCCATTTATTAATTTCGATCTCAGTGTCCATGCTATTGGTGTTATGTTCAGGAAGCTGTCTCCTGTACAAATTCATTCAAGAGTACTTCTCCTTTTCTCTTCTAAGAGATTCATTGTGGCTGGATTGATGTTGAGGTATTTGATCTATTTGTACTTAAGTTTTGTGCATGGTGATAGTTATGGATCTATCTGTTGTCTTTTACATGCCTGCATCCAGTTATGCCCGCACCATTTGTTGAAGATGCTTTCTTTTTTCCATTGTATAGTTTTAGCTTCTTTGTCAAAGATCAGTGTTCAAAGGTGTGTGGGTTGATATCAGGGTCTTCAATCGACTCCATTGGTCTACCTGTCTGCTTTTGTACCAATACCAAGCTGTTTTCATGACTATAGCTCAATAATAGAGCTCGAAGGCAAGGTGGTGATGCCTCCAGAAGTTCCTTTATTGTACAGTGCTGCCTTGGCTATCCTGTTTTTTTTTCTATATAAAGTTGAGGATTCTTCCTTCGAGGTCAGTGAAAAATTGTGCTGCTGTTTTGATAGGGATTGTACTGAATTTGTTGATTGCTTTTGGTAAGATTGCCATTTTTATTTCATTGATCCTTCCTATCCAAGAGCATGGCAGATCTTTCCATTTTCTGGTATTTTCTTTAATTTATGTCTTTAAAGACTCAAAGTTCTTGTTATACAGCTCTTTCACATATTTGTTTAGAGTTACCCCAAGATATTTTATGGTGTTTGTGGCTATTGTAAAGGATGATGTCTCTATGATTTGTTTCTCATCCCCTTTATTGTCTATATACAGTAGGGCTACTGATATTTTGAGTTAATTTTGTATCCTGTTAGTTTGCTGAAGGTGTTTATGAGTTAAAGGAGTTTCCTGGTAGAGTTCTTTGGGTTGCTTATATAGACTATCATATCATCTGCAAATAGGGAAAGTTTAACTTCTTCCTTTCCAATATGTATCCCCTTGATCTCCTTTTGTTGTCATATTGCTCTAGCTAGATCTTCAAGTAAAATATTGAAGATATATGGAGAGAGTGGACATTCTTGTCTTCCTCCTGATTTTAGAGTAATCACCCTTAGTTTCTCTCCATTTGGGTTGGTGGGGGCTGTTGGTTTGCTGTTTATAGCTTTTATTATTTTTAGGTATGTTCCTGTTATCCCTGATCTTTCCAAGACCTTTATCATGAAAGGGGTGCTGGATTTTGTCAAAAGCTTTTTCAGCATCTAGTGAGATGATCATGTGGTTTTTCTTTTTCAGATTGTTTATCTGGTGGATTATATTGATGGATTTTTTAAAAATAGGATGGCCATTTTTTAAAAATAAATTTATTTGTTTATTTTACATCACAGGCAAAGTTTCCCCTCCCTCCTCACCTACCATTCCCTCCCCCATTCTCCCTTTTCCCACTCTCCAACCCACTCCTCCTCTGTTTCTGTTTTGGAAAGGTCAGGTCACCCATGTGTATCAACTAAACATGGCATATCAAGTTGCAGTAAGACTAAACAACCCCCTCCCCTGTGTTTTAAGCCTGGGTAAGGTGACCCAGGATGGGAGTAGGATCCCAAAAGGCAGTAAGAGTCAGAGACAGCCCCTCTTCCCACTGTTAGTCCCAGAAGAGGACCAACCTACATAACTAACATATGCAGAGTGCCTAGGTCATTCCCATGCAGGATCTCTGGTTGTTGGTTCAGTCTCTGTGAGCCCCTATGATCCAATTTAGTTGATTCTGTGAGTTTTCTTATGATGTCCTTGGCCTCTCTGGCTCCTATCATCCTTTCTCCTCCTCTGCAAGATTCCCTGAGCTCCTAATGATTGACTGTGAGTCTATGTAGTTGGTTGTTTTTCTCTTTCCTCTTTGACTCTTTTGGGGGACCTACCATCCAGGTCCTAAATAGTCATACATGGAAACATTTTCTTACTTATAAATGCCTGACCTTAGCGTGGCTTGTTTCTAACCAACTTTTCTTAACTTAAATTATCCTGTCTACCTTATGTCTCAGGGCTTTAACCTTTTCTATTACTGTATACCTTTCTTCTTACTCCGTGACTTACCTTGTAGCTGAGCAGCTGGCCCCTGGAGTCTTCCTCTGCTCCTTTCTTTCATACCTCAATCTTTTCTCCCCAGATTTCTCCTATTTATTCTCTATGCCTGTCAGCCCTACCTGTCCTTTCTCCTGCCTAGCTATTGGTCATTCAGGTGTTTATGAGACCAATCAGATGTTTTAGACAAGCAAAGTAACACAGCTTCATAGAGTTAAACAAATGCAACAAAAGAATGCAACATATTTTTCATCATTAAAACAAATATTCTACAGCATAAACAAATGTAGCACACCTTAATATAATATTCTAAAATTGATCTGTATCTGTTTCCATCAGTTGCTGGATGACACCTCTCTGATGACAATGGACTAGGCACCAATTTGGTCACAGGAGATGGCCAGATCCAGCTGTGTATCTGCTGTTGCTAGAAGTGTAATCTAGGATCTTCCTTGTAGATGCAATGGATGGCCATTTTTACTATATTAATCCTGACCCATGAGTATAAGTATTGCAGCTTGGATGAAAAGGAATCCTGGCAGTTGGGAGCCAAGAAGTACCACAAAGTCACCATATGCATAAACGTAACAGCTTACAGCCCTACTCCAAGGAATGTTTCTCCCATGTAACAACTTTGCTCTTGGGCAGGGGAAGGTTTCCCCAGGGAAAGTGTTACAGTTCTGCTCCTCTCTTCTCTGCTCCAGCTGTAGCAAGGAAAAGTTGTTACTTGTCTGCTCCACTCCATTCTGGGGAAAGAAGGTCTCACCCAAACCTCATTCAAGAGATTTACTGGGAGGGAAGAGTTCAGGAGGGTGGCTGCCTCTGCCATGGTAATAAAAGGCAACAGCAAACTGAACAGGCAGAGGGTTTATATATGGCTTCTTAGGGGTGTTTTTCTTTTTTTATTACCATTTTTTATTTTATTTTTAAATAGCTTGTTTTACATGTCAATCTCAGTTGCCTCTCTCTCCCCTCCTCCCGCACTCCCCTTCCTCCCCACCCTCCCACCCTATTGCCAAATCCTTCCACATAGGGGATATCTAGAGTCTGTCATTTCACTCTGGGTAGGGTCTCACTAGATGCTGAAAAAGCCTTTGACAAAATCCAGCACCCCTTCATGATAAAGGTCCTAGGGAGATCAGGGATAACAGGAACATACCTGAATATAATAAAAGCAATATACAGTAAACCAACAGCTAACATCAAACTAAATGGAGAGAAACTCAAAGCAATTCCTCTAAAATCAGGAACAAGACAAGGCTGTCCACTCTCTCCATATGTCTTCAATATTGTACTTGAAGTTCTAGCTACAGCAATAAGACAACAAAAGGAGATAAAGGGGATACAAATAGGAAAAGAAGAAGTCAAACTTTCACTATTTGCAGATGATATGATTGTTTACATAAGTGACCCAAAAAACTCCGCAGGGGAACTCCTAGAGCTGATAAACACCTTCAGCAATGTGGCAGGATACAAGGTAAACTCAAAAAAATCAGTGGCCCTATTATATACAGATGATGAAGTGACTGAGAAAGAAATCAGAAAAACATCACCCTTTACAATAGCCAAAAACAGCATCAAATATCTGGGGATAATGTTAACCAAGGAAGTGAAAGACCTGTATATCAAGAACTTTGTGTCTTTAAAGAAAGAAATCAAAGAGGATACCAGAAAATGGAAAGATCTCCCATGCTCTTGGATTGGTAGGATCAACATAATAAAAATGGCAATCTTGCCAAAAGCAGTCTACAGATTCAATGCAATCCCTATCAAAATTCCATCACAATTCTTCAAGGACCTGGAAAGAACATTAATCAACTTTATATGGAAGAACAAAAGGCCCAGGATAGCCAAAACAACCCTATACAATAAAGGAACTTCAGGAGGCATCACCATACCTGACTTCAAGCTCTATTATAGAGCTATAGTCCTGAAAACAGCTTGGTATTGGCACAAAAATAGGCAGGTAGACCAATGGAACCGAACTGAAAGCCCTAATTTTAACCCACACACCTATGAACACTTGATTTTTGACAAAGAAACTAAAACTGTACAATGGAAAAAAGAAAGCATCTTCACCAAATGGTGCTGGCATAACTGGGTACTGGTATGCAGAAGACTGCAGATTGATCCATGTTTATCGCCTTGTACAAAACTTAAGTCCAAATGGATCAAAGATCTCAACATAAATCCAGCCACACTGAAACTTTTAGAAGAGAAAGTGGGAGATACTCTTCAACGAGTTGGTACAGGAGACCACTTCCTAAACATAACACCAGTGGCGCAAACACTGAGATAGACAATTAACAAATGGGACCTCCTGAAACTAAAAAGCTTCTGTAAGGCAAAGGACACAGTCAACAAGACAAAAAGGCAGTCCACAGAATGGGAAAAGATATTCACTAACCCCACATCTGACAGAGGGCTAATCTCCAAAATTTACAAAGAACTCAAGAAACAAGTCTCCAAAACACCAAAGGATCCAATTAAAAGGTGGGGTACAGATCTAAATAGAGAATTCTCAACAGAGGAGGCTAAAATGGCCAAGAGACACTTAAGAAAGTGCTCAACATCCTTAGCCATCAGGGAAATGCAAATCAAAACAACTCTGAGATACCATCTTACTCCTGTCAGAATGGCTAAAATCAAAAACACCAATGACAATTTAAGCTGGAGAGGATGTGGAGAGAGGGGAACACTCCTCCATTGCTGGTGGGAATGCCAACTCGTACAGCCTCTTTGGAAATCAGTATGGAGATTCCTCAGGAAAATGGGAATTAATCTACCGCAAGACCCAGCAATTGCACTTTGGGCATATATCCAAATGAGGCAAATTCATACAACAAGGGCATCTGCTCCACTATGTTCATAGCAGCATTATTTGTAATAGCCAGAACCTGGAAGCAACCTAGATGCCCCTCAACTGAAGAGTGGGTGGAGAAAATGTGGTACATTTACACAATGGAGTATTACTCAGCAGAAAAAAACAATGGAATCTTGAAATTCGCAGGTAAATGGATAGCACTGGAAGAAACCATCCTGAGTGAGGTAACCCAGTCGCAAAAAGACAAACATGGTATGTATTCACTCATATATGGATGTTAGACATGGATCAGGATAGTGCTAGTCTGCACTTCCACTGATAGAGAGTGTGGGAAACAGGAAAGAACCTAAAACTTATGCATATATGCATAGTACCCAAGAGAAGAGGATTGAGACAAGATCCTCTGAATGGATGGGGAACACGGTGAGGGGTGGGGGGGAGTGGGAGCTGGGAAGAAGAGAGGGGTAGAAGAGAAAGAGAGAGTAGGTCATGGGGGTACAGGAAGTCGAGTGGGTGGGGGTAGAACAGGGGGAAGAGGGAGTCATAGGTTAGAAGACAGATCAGGCACCAGAGTGACCTGTAGTGATCTAAAGGGATAACACCAATTGGCAAGCTAAGCAATAGTGGAGAGACCACCTCGAATGCCCATTCCTGATAATGAACTTGATGTCTATAACCATCTGGGAGCCTTCATCCAGTGACTAATGGAAGCAGAGGCAAACACACAATTAAGTACTGAACTGAACCCAAGGAACCCAGTGTCAGAGAGAGAGGAGTGATGAGCAAATTGGCAAAGAATGGGCTGGCAAAACCAGCAGAGACAGCTGATCTGAACAGGGGAGAGCTCTTGGACCCCAGACTGACAGCGTGGAGGTTAACATGGGACTGATCTGGACCCCCCCCCCAATGTCAGTGTCAGCGTGAAGGCCTGGGCAACCTATGGGGCCTTGAGCAGTGGATCAGTGTCTATCCCTGGAATACAAGCAATCATCGTGTGCCCATAGTATAAAGAGGGATGCTCTCTCAGCCTGGACTCTTAGGGGAATGCCTGGACGCTACCCAGAGTGAAATGACAGACTCTAGATATCCCCTATGTGGAAGGATTTGGCAAGAGGGTGGGAGGGTGGGGGGGGGAAGGGGAGTGCGGGAGGAGGGGAGGGAGAGGGAACTGGGATTGGCATGTAAAACAAGCTATTTAAAATTAAAATAAAAAATGATATTTAAAAAAAAGAGTGTGGGTGTATTTTTCCCTAAATACCCTTAAATAGAATGAAGAATACAGAAGAATAATAAAGGAAATCATAAGATACTGTGTGAGTGGCTTTTCCTTTACACCCTCAGACTCAGATAAAAAGTTGAGGTTATCACCAACTTCACGGATTCCTTTTGAGACCTGAATTATGGGCTCAATACATATTCTGGTCAGTCTCTGGAAGGGCAATAGAAACCCTGTTTGGCACCCTTCTACTTAGCATAGATAATGACAAGCTGACATGTATAAGAACGCTAGAGTATCTGTCATTTATATCATAGTTTGCACATTTTTAAAGACCTCCTGGCATTAAGTCTATGAAACAATTTACAAGAATAACATAAACATGTATTAGAAGCAGTATTTCTATGACAGTGAATTAAAATTTATAAAATTATGCTGGTGAGACTTCAGGGATCTAGCTTCTGACATTACTAAGAGACACAATCTCCCAGCAAAGTGCTTGATCCTCTGACTCTTACAACATTTCCTCCTTCTTTTCACAATGTTCCCTGAGATTTAGGTGTGGATATGCTTTGTAGATATTTTTATTATTACTGGGCTCCACAGCTCTGTATTACAAGTGGTTGTGGCTTTATTCTATAAAGTTTCCATATGTTGCAGATCAATTTTCCTGCTGAGTGGTCAGGACTACAGATATCTTTGTTATGAGATCAAATTATTTACAGTTCATTAGAGGATTGTGCTCATTTAGTAACATACAATATTTAAATTTTTCAAGATTCATAACTTTACTATGTCTTGAAAGTTAGTGAGGCCTCTGGTACCAGTCATGATTTCCCTCTTGTTGAGTAGGTCTTTAAGTCCAATTAGATACCTGCTGGTTACCATTTAGTTATCCATAGCATTCTTGACCACATAGGGTTGTCATAGAATGGTGGACTTTGGCCTTCATAGGTGTCATAGCTGGGTAGAGCTGTTGCTGGCTTCTCTCCTTTGGACATTTGCATGATACATTTTGGTTATCATTAATTATTTTCCTCATGGAGGACACATTCAAGTCAAACCCAGAACAGGAGCTATAATACTTGTATCTGAAGTATATGGTGTATGAAGTGCAATATCACCTATGTAATTTTAGTGCAACATCAGGCAAATAAGTTTGTAAAGTAGTCATAGAAAACACACAATAACTGATAACAAATTATGAAGAAATTTGTTTTTAAACCATTTTGTTATTTTATTTTATTTTTATTTTATATTATTTTAATTTTAATTAGCTTGTTTTACATGTCAATCCCAGTTCCCTTCCCTCCCCTCCCCACGCACCCCCCCACCAGCCCCCCAGCCTCCCACCCTATTGCCAATTCCTTCCACATAGGAGATATCTAGAGTCTGTCATTTCACTCAGGGTAGCATCCAGGCACTCCCCTAAGAGTCCAGGCTGAGAGAGTATCCCTCTTTGTGCTATGGACACACGATGTCTGTTTGTATTCCAGGGATAAACACTGATCCACTGCTCAGGGCCTCATAGGTTGCCCAGGCCTCCTCACTGACACTCGAATTCGGGGGTCCAGAACCGTCCCATTTACCAATGAGGAAAACAAATCTACATGCTAGTTACATGGGTGTGCTTGCTTATTTTTATAAAAGAAATTGATCTTGTCTGAATATCCTATTTCATAATATGTAGCATTACCTCAACCTATTTCAGAGTTGGTAGATACTGTTATTTTATATTTATCAATGCTGAGAATTCTATTCACATGAATATACCAGAAAAAGTGGCAGAAGTGTGCTTAGTGGGATTTCAGAAAATTTTGGAAATTGTTTCCTAATCCCAACATAAACCATTAGCAAGTTTTTACATAAGTTAAATCCGAAATTCAATCATAAGCAGTATTTTTCATTTAAATTAGAAACAAGCTTGCTTCAAATGTCAATCCCAGCTCCCTCTCCCTCCCCTCCTCCCCATCCCCTCCCACCAGAACCTCCAGCCACCCACTCAGATCCCCAGGGAAGGTGAAGCCCTCCATGGGGGATCTCCAGAGTCTGTCATTTCATTCAGGGCAGGGCCTAGGTCCTCTCCTAAGAGTCCAGGCTGAGAGAACATCCCTCATAGTGGAATGGGCACCCAAACTCCATTTGTATGCCAGGGATAAACCCTGATCTACTACCCAAGGCCCCATAGATTGCCGAGGCTTTCTCACTAACACCCACATTCAGGGAATCTGGATAAGTCCTATTCTTGTCTCCCAGCCACCAGTCTGGGACCCAAGAGCTCCCCCTTGCTCAGGTCAGCTGTTTCCATGTGTTCAATAAGAGCAGTCTTGACACCTTTGCTCTTCAGTCCTCCCTGTCTGTAACTGGATTTCTGAAGTTCAGTTCAATGGTGAATTGTGGGAGTCTGCCTCTGCTTCCTGCAGTCACTGGATTAAGGTTCTGTATTGTGTGTGTGTGTGTGTGTGTGTGTGTGTGTGTGTGTGTGTGAGAGAGAGAGAGAGAGAGAGAGAGAGAGAGAGAGAGAGAGAGAGAGAGAGATTAAATTTGGTTTTAGAAACTAAATTTTTCTGGGTTTGAACTTTGGGGAGCTGTCTCAAGGGGTTTCAAAGAAGAAATTTAGTATGTTTCCTACAGATTATTCTTGTGAAATTTTGGTGAAGAATGTGGCTGCTTTTTGCCATTGTCCGGAAAAGTCTGCCTAAAACTGTAGTGACAGATTTGGATTAAATCCATTGAGAGAGGAAATGTAAAAATCAGCACTGTTTAGACATTGCCATGTGCATATTAATGGTAACTCTAATGAAGATATATAATGAAAAGGCACAAGCTGAGCAAGAAAAAATATACAATGTATACTAATGTGAGGAGCAACAGGAAGTGAAATGGAGTGAAGTCCTGTGTTCAAGGAGATAAATAAAGAAATGGCATAAAAGGAGTGGTGTCCTCAGGGCAATATTTTACCCTGCTAAGTTTCCAACTTGTGAAAGGAATTAAAGAAATGCTTAGAGCCGGGTGGTGGTGGTAAATGCCTTAAATCCCAGCATGAGAAACCAACGGTTTGCAGATTTCTGAGTTTGAGGCCAGTATGATCTACAGAGCAAGTTCCAGGACAGCCAAGGTTAGGCAGTAAAGGAACCATGGAAAGCAAAAAGCTAGTGAAGATGCAATGCAATGTGGGGGTCTCATATTCCAGCCCTGAAAATCAGCAGAATCTGGCAGTTTTGTCCATGTGGTTCTGGCTTTAAAGTCAAGAATAGAAGAATGGGGTTATAGAATATCCTGAGACTAACAAAAGCTGCTGAGTCCAACCATGTGTCAGGGGTATTCCTGCATGAAACTGTAAAGTTGAAGCCTGGAATTTCTTAGAAACCCCAAGATGTTATAGATGCTTGAACCACTGGGTATAATGTAAGGGCCCATAGAAATGGCTCCACTTCATCCTGACTTAAGGACAAGCCTCTTTACATGCTCCAACAGTTCATAGATGGAGTGGGCAAACTCAAAGCCCTGGTTCAGAGCCTGTGTGGCAGCTGGGTTTGTCATCCCACCTGCTTCCCCTTATCCTCACCACCAGGATGAGCTTTTCTCCAGCATGCCCTTCCAAGCTCAACCAATTGCAGCAGAGAACAAGGGGTAGAGCTATTTCTCCAGATCTCATGCTTTCAGTGTGGGCTCACCACTGCCCACACCACCAGGGCCAGATCTACTATGTTGTTGTCAAGTGCAGAGCCCATTCTCCTAAGGGTTACAGTTGGTGAGGGACAGTATCAGCTCTCTTGCTCTCATGTTCCTGAGGCTTTCTCTCCTCTCTGATGCAGGTGGTGAGAGTTGAGGCAGGGGCAGCCACCTTACACAGGTCTATTCAAATCCAGAGCTTCATGAATGCTATGTAAGTGTTCTATCAACTGAGCTACATTCCCACTGCCATTTATTTATTCTCAATCATTTATATTGGATTTTAATTGTTATAATAAGGGAATAAAAGCAATCATGGATTTACTCTACCTTGCCTTCAATTTATTGCTCTTTCCTGGCCTGGTCTCCCAACTGACACCCACATTTAGTAGGTATGGTTTGGGCCTATCCTGTTTCCCCAGATGTCAGACTGATGTCTGTGTGCTCCCACTTGCTCAGGTCAGCTGTTTCTGTGGGTTACCCCAGCATGGATTTGACTCAATTTCTCATCACTCTTCCCTCTCTAAAACTGGATTCCAGGAGTTCAGCTCAGTGTTTGCTGTGGATCTCTGCTTTTGCTTCCATCATCTACTCAGTGAAGGGCCTAGGATGGAATATAAAGTAGCCATCAATCTCATTAATGGGGAAAGGCATTTAAGGCAGCCTCTCCTCTATTGCTTGGACCTTTTCCCTTAAATTAGAAGCAAGATTTTTTAACATGTCAGTCCCAATTCTTTTCCCTCCCCTCCTCCCCTGCTCCCCACCAATCCCTTATCCAATCCCCTTTCTGCCCACAGGGAGCATGAGGCCTTCCATGGGGGGAGTCTTCAATGTCTGTCATATCATTTGGAGCAGGGCCTTGGCCCTCCCCACATGTGTCTAGTCTGAGAGATCTGACCTCTAAATTGCATGGGCTCCCAAAGTTCTTTCATATACTAGGGATAAATACTGATCCACTGCCAGAGGCCTCATAGATTGCCCAGGCTTCCTAACTGACACCTACATTCAGGTGTTCTGGATCAGTCCTATGTTGGTTTCTCAGCTATCAGTCTGGGGTTCATGAAGTCCCCCTAGTTCATGTCAGCTGTTTCTGTGGTTTTCTCCAGTCTAGTCTTGATCTCTTTGCTCATCATTCCTCCCTTTCTGCACCTAGATTCCAGGAATTCAGCTCAGTGTTTAGCTGTGGGTGTCTGCTTCTGCTCTCATCAGCTACCGGATGAAGGTTCTAGGATGACATATAAAGTATTCATCAATCTCCTTATCGCGGAAGAATATTTAAGGTACCTCTCCATCATTGCTTAGATTCATCCTTGTGAATTCATGGATATATTCTTACTGTCAGATTTCTCTTTAAACCTATAATGACTCCTTCTATTAAGGTATTTCTTTTCTTGCTCTTTTTCTGTATTTTTCCCTCACCTCAATCTTCCTGATCCCTTATGTTCTCCTCCACTCCTTTCCTCCTACCTCTGTCCCAAGTGCTTCCAATTTGCTCAAGAGGTCTTTCCTCTTTCCCCTTCTCCAGGCATTGATGTATGTCCCTCTTAGGGTCCTCCTTGCTTTCTAGCTTCTCTAGAATTGTAGGCTGGTTATTCTTTGCTGTGTGTCTAATATTCTCTTTTGAGTGTAGCTCTCAAGTTTGATTGGGAGACATAGAGGTGTGAATTAGTATCCAAAATAAATTCTAAAAGAAATGGAAAATAACCACTCTCCTTGATGATAACAAAATGATGTAAACTTAGATAATTTCCTCCAGAGAATTAAACATCTCTGTTGGGTAACTGAAACATCTGGGGCATTCATGCAGAAGTGTAAGCAGCAATGAAGTGCAGTTTATATTGTCCTCAGTTCTTTCCTGGACTATTGGAAAACTTCCAGAATTCCTCTGGTGATCATTGAACATGGCCATGAACACAGAGCAGGCAGACCATGCCCTCCTTCAATGTTAATATTTCTATCTGTGCATTTGTAGAGTTCAGTTCTGTTGTGTGGTTTGGGAACACATGCAGTTGACAGTGATAGAAACAGGAGCACTGACGAAGGGAAAGAATCAGTGTTAAGGAACAGGAAATTAAGTTGTTAACATCATATAAATGAAAACACGCTAATGGAGCCCTATGCTATGGGAGACAGAAGTGTGTGTACAAACGTATATTTGAGATGGTTTCTAACTGTGTTCCTGTGTAGCATATAGTATTTAGCATTCTTTGGTGCAAACTCCTGTTTATCCTGCCTTAGCCTCTAAAAGGCTCAGATTGTGTCCCTGGTCAGCAATCTGAGCAGAGATGTGTCTCTTGAAACCTCAATATGTTGCAGGTTAATAATAACAATGGTATTGGGGAAATATATTAGGAAAAGTGATAGGAATGCCAGCCAAATTGTTCTTATAGCAACTCTCACCATCAGCAGTCATCCTGCCAGTAAAACTCAATGAAACTGGAAGTGATTGTAACTTACAGCCCTGTCTATATACTACATATTGTGGAATTCCCTCTAGGAGAAGATACGAACAGTAGAATTCTTCAAGGTGAGACTAAAGAGGATTAGAGAGGTTATGGTGTGACCTGGTTTAACTAGAGTGTCTCTCTGCCTCTGTCTGCAAAAACGAGGGTCACAATTAGATGCAAGGATGGAGTGCTCTAATAGCAAGTCATTTTGTCTGATACTGACAAAAGCAGGAACAACACTAAGAGAAATCAGTAGTGTGCTGTGTGTGTGTGTATGTGTGTGCACTATTAATTGAAAAAAGAGGTCATTAATTGAAGGAAGTTGGGGCCATAGAAGATGAGTTGAAACAGAAAGAACTGGGGTGAAAATGTTATAAATGCTCTACTCACGTATCAATTTCTGAAAAAATAAATGTCTTTTAAATCAATATTTGATTACTTTTACTTTCAATTCTTAACTTGTGTATTTGTACAATCTTCCAGCTTAAAACCAATGTCTAGTTGTTATCAGTTCTTACGCCTCCCATTCAATAATCTTTCTAAGTTATATATACAAAACTGTAATACTCCAATACACTTCCAGTGACTGTCATCAGGTTCTAACAACACTGCATTGACACCTACCTGATCCAGTCTCAGAGAAACTCCCACCTAGGGGACTTTTATGTGCAGAAACTCATCATACCTCTTAGGAGAATACTCTGAGCTCCCTCTGACCCACTCTTCCACTTTCCCTTTAAAAGAAGGAAAATTAGTCATCCATAATACTGACAGGTATCAAGAAAACAAATGAGTCTATGAATCTGTTTGCACATCTGAGATTGTGCCATAATGAATGATCATATCCTGATACAACTGTACCAATAAAATAGTGTGAGGAAACAAGGTATATTCAAAATAATATGCATCTCTCAAGACTCAAGATTCATTTACTCCTTTTTTCCCCAGAGAAGCACACATTCTTTCTACAAAATATGCTCATGACTGGTCTGTCCTGAGACACTTGGGGACCCTGATCTCTTGTTGAATACCTGAACTGAGCTAGGCCTGCAGCTGTGCATAGCCCATGGGGATTTGCATGTGTTCAGAGCACAGCCCACTGCCCTGAGGACTTCTTCATAAGACTGTCCAGTCTGCTGTAGTCAGTTCTGAGAAGGTCACACTATGGAAATGGGGTTCCCCACTCAGCTTCTAGTGCTCCTTTTGCTCTGGTTCCCAGGTAAGGAGGCACAGCAATCGTCATTTGTTTAGCCCAATGTGATTAGTCTGAACTGAATTTATCAGGTAATTTGTCTTTCCATATGCTTACGCATTGGCTGTGTTTTGTGATTTTAATTTCAGGTGGCAGATGTGACATCCAAATGACACAAACTCCATCCTCCCTGTCTGCATCTTTGGGAGACACAATCAGCCTCACTTGCAAGGCCAGTCAGGGCATTAGTAATTATTTAAACTGGTACCAGCAGAAACCAGGGAAAGCTCCTAAGCTCCTCATCTATCGTGCTAGCAGCTTGGAAGATGGAGTCCCATCGAGGTTCAGCGGCAGTGGGTCTGGGACGCACTATTCTCTCACAATCAGCAGCCTGGGGGCTGAAGATGTGGGTGCTTATTTCTGTCAGCAAGATTATGATACTCCTCCCACAGTGATACATGTCATGTCATAAACCATTCAGAGAAGCAGAAGTGGGAGGCTGTGCTGCCTCTCCTGCTTCTTTGTGTATCTGCATCAGCTGAGAGCTATTGTCAGGTACTGTGTGGCATTGAAGGACAATGGGGAGTGGTTAGTGTAAGCAGCCAAGAAAGCCTCATGAGTCCCAACTGTTAGTCTTTTCATCATCATCATCAGCACAAAACACTTATACTCTCAATTTCAGTAAATATTTAGGTTGCAATATTTTGTGCTCTGAGCTGTATATTCAGTTGAGATAATGAAGCAAAACAGAAGACAGCACAAATACAATAAGCTAGGATTTGGAATTGATTCTATAGCCATTACCTTGCTTAAACTGAGTTGCGTCAGGTGTTCAGGAAGTTAGCAGTGTAAGTGAGGGATTGTCTAGATGAGTAGAAGTTAGAGTTCATTTACCAAAGAATTTGTGAATTGTGTAAACATGTGCTCCTGATACTTGTTCTTGTAGCATAAGTTTTGGATGCCACGGCTCCCCTCTGTCTGCAATAGCGTGATGGTGATATTGTAGCTCTTACATATATTCTTGCATCTTTCTACAGTTTGCTACTAGATACTGGACTGTACTTTTACAACTCTCAGATCTAACGTGAGGGTTCATAAATGCGTATTTCTCTGAGAAAAAATTGCATAGCCCAGAATTCACCAGCACCAGTTATATAACTGTCTTTTTCTTGGAAAGACAAATAAGTTAGTGCTGTGCCTTCTGGAAGATTTTAAACCCCAATACATTTGTATATTTAAAAAAAAAGGTCTTTTTTTCCTTTAAATTTCTAGGTATGTCTTGACATTCCTCCTTTTTACATTTGATTTAATGAGGATTCTGAATTTGTTCTTTTTTATATTTATTTTACATATCAACCCCAGGTCCCTCTCACTCCCACCCCTTTACGCCCCACACATCTTACCTACCCTAACCCCATCCATTCTTGAGAGAGTGTAAGGCCTCACATGGGGAATCATAAAAATCTGTCACATCAGTTTAGGCAGAACCAAGGTCCTCCCCTTTGTGTCTATGCTGAACAAGGTATCCCAACATGGGAAATGGCCTTCAAAAATCCAGTTCATATACTAGAGATAAATACCAATTCCACTGCTAGGGGCTTCATATACTGCCCATGCTCTCCAGTTATCACCTACATTGAGAGGTCCCAGTTCAGCGTTATGCAGGTTCTCCAACTGTCAATCTGGAGCCAGTGAGCTCCCATTTGTTTGGGTCAACTGTTTCTGTCAATTTCCATATTATTGTCTGCTCTTAATATTACGTATTTTCTGTTCCTTTTTATTACCTCAGCTTTGAAAGCCCATTTCCCAGATATTCTTTGTCTTGTCTGTGTCCTTCAACTTTGGGTGCTGCTGTATAATATGAGACTAAGAGTTGAATAAGTCAATATACATATATAAGTATCTACATAAAGATGCTAGTAGAAATTAGGACTGGAATATCACCAGAAATGTACTGTGGAGACCAAAGTACATTAAGATTCCATCCCTAAGCTTCTTGGACATTTCTGAAGACAAGATAACTTATAAGTCTCCACCTTAAAATGGATATCTGAATGAGAACTAAGAAATATCCTATTATAGATACTGACTTTCTTGAAACAATATATTCCTTTATAATTAATACTTTTGTATGGCTGATTATAAAATCAAATTAGATATTGTTTAAAATAATCCTAGCACTCAGGAGACAGAGGCAGACATATGTTTGTGAGTTTGAAACCAGCCTGGTCTATACAGTGAGTTCCAGGACAGCCAGAATTAACCAGAGAAACCCTGTCTTAAAAACAAAAAAAAGATAAATAATTTAAGAAATGAAGGTTAATTTTAGCCCATGTTTTCAAATGATTCAGTTCATCATATAATTGAAAGACAAAGTATGAAATTCTTAAGACATATGTACTAAACACAGGCACACCCAACTTAATAAAAATGATATTATTAGATGTAAATGCATAGATTAACCATAATATAATTGCAGCAGATTACTTTAATGCCCTACTTTCACCAGTAACAGATTTTTTTTGCGAGAAAAATAACCAGAGAAATACTAGAGTTAAATGAAAGCATAAATCAAATTGACCTAACACACAATCAAGGAGAACATTTTGTTATGCAGTAATGAATACACTTTCTTCTTAATAGCCCATGGAACATTCTCTAAAAAAACTGGTCTCAACAAACATAGACAAATTAAGTTAGCATCATTTATTTTATATAACCACAAGAAAATAATACTGGATATGAAGAGCAATAGAAAGCATAAAATGTCCATAGTCTCATGGGAACTATGAAACACATTACTGAATTATTATTGAGACAAAGAAGCAATCAAGAAGAAAGCATTTTAATTCCTATAATTAACTGAAAATTAAATACAGAACCTCTCCAGCAAGCCATGTCTTCCATATCTTTCTCCTCAGAGTGAGTCTCTCGGACCCCCCTCTATCACAAACCCTCCCTAACTAACCACACATAGCTCCAGTCTCACATTCATTGTCCTACCTTTGTCTGGCCCTGCATGTCTGCCTGTGTGCATATCAACTTAGAACTACCAAAGTAGTTCACATGACCAGATCTCATCTTAAAAGTACCAACATTATGAAAGACTAAGCCAGAATCTTCTCTTCAAAACCTACCAGTACGGTAGAAATGTTTGCAAGAGAGAATTAATTAGATGAATTCCAGGAAACAGAATCTAAAAGAACAATCTTATACTGCAATGGAAAATTGAAGGAGATTAAAGAAGACACAAAATATATCTCAATGACATTAAAGAGAAAAAGCATCAGATGAACAAGCCCCTGAGTGACGCTCAAGAACACACAACAAAAGACTGGTATAAAAGATAATGGTAATCTAGGACTACACAAAGAATTCACTGAGAGATGCAACCTTGGAAGAAGACTCAAACTGAAATGAAGATGGAATGGAAAATTCAGTATCTCAGCCATAAACCTCAAGAAGAGACTTTTGAGTAGAAGAAATCAATCAGACAAAACAATCAGATTTGCTACCTTGGTACTCAGTGGTTTTAGGAATGGGACTCAGAAAGGGAATTTTCACACAACTTTCTGTTATAGTCAATTCTATTCATTCCTGCCTCTGTGTCAGTCTGACTGTAGGAGACCCTCCTCCTACCTCAGCCCCCTTTTCCATAGACTCCAACTTTTGGCAAGTTCCCAGGGTCTCCTTGCCCTTTCATTCATGTATCTCCAGGTTATATTATACCTGACTGTTACCTGCTTGTCATTGCTTTTCATTCCATCACTACTCCAACTCCATGGAGACCCCACCTGTAATTGTGGACGGAATTCCCTTAGCAATTTCCTAAAGCCTCTGTGAGCCTTTTCTCATAGGCCACATCTATTCCAATCTTCCACCCACTGAGCTGAAGAAGCACTCTCTACAAGGCCACCTACAGTCATGACACTCTCCTAAGATCCCAAAAAGGCCACAGAAATGCTATAATGGAACAGCCACACAAGAATGAGAAGACCAGAGATCAATACAAAGAATTACCCAAATGATCCCAGCACGAAATTGCAAACATGAACAGCCAAGACAAAGCCGCTACTCCACAAAATTAGAAACTCTAAAGGAAATGGACAGTTTTCTGGATAGATATCACTTGCCAAAATCAAATCAAGAACAGATAAGCATTTTAAACAGACCTATTTTAAATAGACTGGAAATAGAAGCAGTCATCAAAAGTCTCCCAATCAAAAAAAATCCCAGGGCCATATGGCCTAAGAGCAAAATTCTACCAGAAATTCAAAGAACAGCTTATACCAATTTTTCTCAAAGTATTCCATGCAATAGATGCAGAAGGGTCTTTGCCAAACTCTTTCTACCAGTCTACAATAACTTTCATACACAAGACACACAAAGACACAACTAAGAAAGAGAACTTCAGACCAATATGAACATTGATGCTAAATACTCAATAAAATACTGGCAAATCGGATCCAAGAACACATCAAAACAATCATTCACCATGATCAAGTAGTTTCATCCAAGGGATGCAGGGATGGTTCAATTTACAATAATCCCCTATGTAATCTTCCATATTAACTAGCTGAGTAACAAAAATCACATCATCATCTCACTAGATGCTGAAAAAGCCTTTGACAAAATCCAATACCCCTTCATGATAAAGGTCTTGGAGAGATCTGGGATCACAGGAATGTACCTTAACATAATAAAAGCTACATACACCAAACCAACAGCCAACATCAAACTAAATCAACAGAAACTCAAAGCAATTCTGCTAAAGTCAGGAACAAGACAAAGTTGTCCACTCTCTCCATATCTCTTCAATATTGTACTTGAAGTTCTAGCTACAGCAATAAGACAACAAAAGGAGATCAGGAGGATACGAATAGGAAAAGAAGTCAAGCTTTCACTATTTGCAGATGATATGATAGTTTACATAAGTGACCCGAAAAACTTTGCAAGGGAACTCCTAGAGCTGATAAAAACCTTCAGCAAAATGGCAGGATACAAGGTAAACTCAAAAAAATCAGTGGCCCTATTATATATAGATGATGAAGTGACTGAGAAAGAAATCAGAGAAACATCACCCTTTGCAATAGCCATAAACAGCATCAAAAATCTGGGGATAATGTTAACCAAGGAAGTGAAAGACCTGTAAATCAAGAAATTTGAGTCTTTAAAGAAAGAAATCAAAGAGGATACCAGAAAATTGAAAGATCTCCCATGCTCCTGGATTGGTAGGATCAACATAATAAAAATGGCAATCTTCCAGGGAAGCAGTGGTTCCTCTGGCAGATCAGGTAAACAGGCCGGCTTCCAGGCCTGTGTTCCAGTGCCTGCAGATCGCCTGGGAACTGCACAGAGCTCCCAATCCCGGCGGGAGCCAAGCACCCCAGACTCCAGATCTTCTCTCCCACCAATGAGACCAGGAAACCAGAGGAGGCAGGGAGACCAGGGGAGTAGCTGTTCAGGATCAGGTACAACAGGACCCAGCATAGGGTCCAGGGGACCATGTAGGAGGCTAAGCGCCCCAGATTCCTGTTCTTCTTCTCCACCCACAGGACCAGCATTTGGACAAGGAATAGAAGAACCACCAGATTATTGGACTTGCTAGCTCCCACCAAAAGGGAACTCTGGTCCCCAGACCAGTAAGGGGCTCTTTCTGCAACCACTAGAAGAAGAGATGGGAAAGAGACAATACAAAAACACAGTCAGCAACAGAAAAACAAATATGACACCGCCAGATTCTAGAGACTCCACACCAGCAAGACCCCAACATTCCAATGCGAACGAAGCAGAAGAGAACGACCTTCAAAGCACTTTCATGAAAATGATAGAGGCCCTAAAAAGGATATAGGAAAATCCCTCAAAGAAATGGAAGAAAAAACAAACCAAAAAATGCAAGAAATGGAAGAAAAAACAAACCAAAAAATGCAAGAATTAGAAGAAAAAACAAACCAAAAAAGGCAGGAAATGGAAGAAGAAATGAAGCAAAAAATGCAAGAATTGGAAGAAAAAACAAACCAAAAAAGGCAGGAAATGGAAGAAGAAACAAAGCAAAAAATGCAAGAAATGCTAGAAAAAACAAAGCAAAAAATGCAAGAAATGGAAGAAGAAACAAACCAAAAAAGGCAGGAAATGGAAGAAGAAACAAAGCAAAAAATGCAAGAAATGGAACAAAAAGCAAACCAAAAAATGCAAGAAATGGAAGAAAGAACAAACCAAAAAATTCATAAAAGGCAACAAACAGACGAAAAGATAAACAGAAAATTGCAAGAAGCAATGCAAACACTGCAAGGGTTGAAAACTGAAATAGAGACATTAAAAAAAACACAATCTGTGGAAAGGCAGAAAATAGAAAAGCTGGACAAACAGTCAGGCACTACCAATACAAGCATTACCAACAGAATAGAAGAGATGGAAGAGAGAATCTCAAGTGTTGAAGATACACTAGGAGAAATGGATTTATCAACCAAAGAAAACCTTAAATCCAACAAATCCTTAACACAAAAGATCCAGGAAATATGGGACACCATGAAAAGACCAAACCTAAGAATAATAGGTATAGAAGAATCCAGCATGGGACTGATCAACACCCCCTGAATTTGGGTGTCAGTGAGGAGGCCTAGGGAATCTATTGAGCCTTGGGCAGCAGATCAGTACCCATCCCAAGTTTACACACAGACTTTGGACTCTCATAGAACAATGTGAGGTACACTCTCACCCTGAACTCTTGGGGAAGGGTCTAGGCCCTGCCCTATATGAAATGACAGACTATGGACACCCCCATGGAGGGCCTCACCCTCCCTGGGGGAATGAGGGGATAAAGGGGCCGGGGAGGGTTGGGGGGAGGGCACCGGAGGAGGGGAAGGAATGGGAGAGGGACCTGGAATTGACTTGTGAAGCAACCTCATTTCTTATCTAAATTTAAACTGGAAAATAAAAAAAAGAAAAAAAACATAAAAGACTGAAGATTAGAAAAGGCGTGTTAAGACTGATATATATAAACTAAAAAGCTTCTGTAAGGCAAAGGACACAGTCAAAAAGACAAAAAGGCAGGCCACAGAATGGGAAAAGATATTCACTAACCCTACATCTGACAGAGGGCTAATCTCCAAAATTTACAAAGAACTCAAGAAACAAGTCTCCAAAACACCAAAGGATCCACTTGAAAGGTGGGGTACAGAGCTAAATAGAGAATTCTCAGTAGAGGAGGCTAAAATGGCCAAGAGACACTTAAGAAAGTGCTCAACATCCTTAGCCATCAGGGAAATGCAAATCAAAACAACTCTGAGATACCATCTTACTCCTGTCAGAATGGCTAGAATCAAAAACAATGAAGACAATTTATGCTGGAGAGGATGTGGAGAGAGAGGAACACTCCTCCACTGCTGGTGGGAATGCCGACTCATACAGCCTCTTTGGAAATCAGTATGGAGATTCCTCAGGAAAATGGGAATTAATCTACCACTAGACCCAGCAATTCCACTCTTAGGCATTTATCCAAATGAGGCAGGTTCATACAACAAGGGCATCTGCTCCACTATGTTCATAGCAGCATTGTTTGTAATAGCCAGAACCTGGAAGCAACCTAGATGCCCCTCAACTGAAGAGTGGATAGAGAAAATGTGGTACATTTACACAATGGAGTATTACTCAGCAGAAAAAAACAATGGAATCTTGAAATTCGCAGGGAAATGGATAGCACTGGAAGAAACCATCCTGAGTGAGGTAACCCAGTCGCAAAAAGACAAACATGGTATGTACTCGCTCATATATGGATTTTAGATATGGATCAGGATAGTGCCAGTCTGCACTTCCACAGATAGAGAATCTGGGAAACAGGAAAGAACCTAAAAGATATGCATATATGCATAGTACCCAAGAGAAGAGGATGGAGACAAGATCCTCTGAATGGATGGGGAACACGGCGAGGGGTCGGGGGGGGGAGTGGGACCCGGGAAGAATAGAGGGGGTAAAGAGGAAGGGAGTTGGTCATGGGGGAACAGGAAGTTGAGGGGGTGGGAGTAGAATAGGGGGAAGAGGGAATCATAGGATCGAAGACAGATCAGGCACCAGAGTGACCTCGAGTGATCCAAAGGTATTACATCAATTGGCAAGCTAAGCAATAGTGGAGGGACCACCTCGAATGCCCATTCCTGATAATGAACTTGATGTCTATACCCATCCGGGAGCCTTCATCCTGTGACTGATGGAAGCAGAGGCAAACACACAACTAATCTCTGAACTGAACCCAAGGAACCCAGTGACAGAGAGAGAGGAGTGATGAGCAAATTGGCAAAGAATGGGCTGGCAAAACCAGCAGAGACAGCTGATCTGAACAGGGGAGTGCTCTGGGACCCCAGACCGACAGTGGCGAGGCCAGCATAGGACTGATCTGGACCCCCCCAAATGTGAGTGTCAGTGAGAAGGCCTGGGCAACCTATGGGGCCCTGAGCTGTGGATCAGTGTCTATCCCTGGTGTACAAACTGTCTTCATGTGCCTATAGCACAAAGAGAGATGCTCTCTCAGCCTGGACTCTTAGGGGAGTGCCTTGACCCTACCAAGAGTAAAATGACAGACTCTAGATATCCCCTATGTGGAAGGATTTGGCAATAGCATGGGAGGGAGGGGGGAAGGGGAGTGCGGGAAGAGGGGAGGGAGAGGGAACTGGGATTGACATGTAAAACAAGCTATTTAAAATTAAAATAAAAAATGAAAAAAAAGACTGATATATATGTGAATGTACAGGGATTTGTAGGAATTCCTAAAGCAAAATAATTATGGGTAGAGATTAGGAAATTTAAAAATTTCTCAAACCTGAAATAAATGGCTCTATTATCTAAATACAGTGCATTTTATATAGAAGAGTAAAGGGGGATTATTATTTTTGAAAATAAAATTATTTATTGAACAGAGTAATTTCTTGAGAATCTAGAAAATTTCCTCAAGAAATCGTTTTAATTTTCCAGAAAGACTATAGAATGAGAACCAATAAGGGTAACTTTTTAGAAAATAATCCATAAGCCATAAGGAGAAATGAAGTGACTAATAACAAACACTTACAGGCTTTGACATGATGTTGTGTGTTGTGCAGACTTCCAATGCAATCTACTACAGGAAACATCAATACCTTATAGGAGATAGAACAACTATGTCAGCCTTCATCAAACTGGAAGAGAGTTGTGGCTATATCAAGTGGGGAATAGGGATGAGATATGCAGAAATATTTGCTGTCTGACCATTCTTCACAAACAAGTACATTCCTTAAAATATTACAGAAGTAAAATAGAAACAGTGAAATATTTATCTGAGCCACAATCAGAGTGGCTATGAGGATGTTGCTGAATAGCATAAAAATTTTCCAGACTTAATCATTTCAAAACACTAAAATTATTGCATGCATGAAGCTTGAAGTACATTGTGAGAAACAAGGTGGAACATTTGAGTCTATGCTTTGCAAAGGAGTCTCAACTGGTTACCAGAAACATGAAATTCTGGGATAGCAGATATTCCATACTGACATAGTTGGATCCATCATGACACTAACATTCTAGACTGACATTGTAGTATGCCATTTGCATTGATATTTTAAGTGACTGAAATGTAATGTTAATAATTACCAATATGATTAACATGGTGATGATTGCCTCAATTTGTATTTTACACAGGGTGTAACAATACTTTCATGAGTCACTTTAATGCTAAGATGAGAATCACAAAGAGAAATAATGACTTATATATTAGTTCTTGGATGGGACACCTGCCAACTGTCAAATAAATAATTTTGGTTCATTGTGTTTCGTAAAAAAAAAAAAGAAGAAGTAATGACCCAACTGGGATTAACAGATATCTATAGAACATTTCATCCACATAAAAAAGAATATACCTTCTTCTCACCACCACATGGAACCTTCTCAAAAATCGACCATATACTTGGCAACATATCAAACCTCAGCAGCTACAAAAAAATTAGAATAACTCCATGCATCTTATCAGACCACCATGCCTTAAAATTAGAATTCAACAACAACACAAATTGCAGAAAACCTACAAACTCATGGAAATTGAATAATGCTCAACTGCACCATCCCTGGGTCAAAGAGGAAATAAAAAAAGAAATTAAAGACTTCCTCGAATTCAATGAGAATGAAGACACAACATACCCAAACCTATGGGACACTTTGAAAGCAGTGCTACGGGGGGAAGTTCATAGCACTAAGTGCTCACATGAAGAAACAGGAAAACAGTTATACCAGAGAATTAACATCACAGCTAAAAGCTCTAGAACACAAAGAAGCAAACTCCCCCAGGAGGAGTAGACGCCAGGAAATAATCAAATTGAGGGCTGAAATCAACAAAGTAGAAACCAGGAAAACAATACAAAGAATCAATGCAACGAAGAGTTGGTTCTTTGAGAAAATCAACAAGATAGACAAACCTTTGTCCAAACTTACCAAACACCAGAGAGTGAACACGCAAATTAACAAAATCAGAAATGAAAAGGGGGACATAACAACAGACTCTGAGGAAATCCAGAGAATCATTAGGTCATACTTTGAAAACCTGTACTCCACAAAATTCGAAAATTTAAAGGAAATGGATGACTTCCTGGACAGCTATCATTTGCCAAAACTAAATCAAGAACAGATAAGCAATTTAAATAGACCTATAACCCCTATGGAAATAGAAGCTGTCATCAAAAGTCTCCCAACCAAAAAAAGTCCAGGTCCAGATGGCCTCAGTGCAGAATTCTACCACAAATTCAAAGAACAGCTTATACCAATTCTTCTCAAAGTGTTCCACACAATAGAAGCAGAAGGGTCTTTGCCAAACTCTTTCTATGAGGCTTCAATAACCTTGATCCCCAAGCCACACAAAGACACAACTAAGAAAGAGAACTTCAGACCAATATCCCTCATGAACATTGATGCAAAAATACTCAATAAAATACTGGCAAATCGGATCCAAGAACACATCAAAACAATCATTCACCACGATCAAGTAGGTTTCATCCCAGGGATGCAGGGATGGTTCAACATACCAAAATCCATCAACGTAATCCACCATATAAACAAGCTGAAAAACAAAATCACATGATCATCTCACTAGATGCTGAAAAAGCCTTTGACAAAATCCAACACCCCTTCATGATAAAGGTCTTGGAGAGATCTGGGATAACAGGGACATACTTAAACATAATAAAAGCCATATACAGTAAACCAACAGCCAACATCAAACTAAATGGACAGAAACTCAACGCAATACCTCTAAAATCAGGAACAAAACAAGGCTGTCCACTCTTTCCATACCTTTTCAATATGGTACTTGAAGTTCTAGCTATTGCCATACGACAACAAAGGGGGATAAAGGGGATACAAATTGGGAAGGAAGAAGTCAAACTTTCACTGTGTGCAGACGATATGATAGTTTACATCAATGACCCAAAGAACTCTACCAGGGAACTCTTACAGCTGATTAACACCTTCAGCAAAGTGGCAGGTTACAAGATCAACTCAAGAAAGTCAGTAGCCCTACTATATACAGATGATAAAAGGGCTGAAAGAGAAATCAGAGAAACATCACCCTTTACAATTGCCACAAACAACATAAAATACCTTGGGGTAACGCTAACCAAACAAGTGAAAGACCTGTATCGTAAGAACTTTGAATCTTTAAAGAAAGAAATTAAAGAAGCCCTCAGAAAATGGAAAGATCTCCCATGCTCTTGGATAGGTAGGATCAATGTAGTAAAAATGGCAATCCTGCCATAAGCAATCTACAGATTCAATGCAATCCCCATTAAAATCCGGAGGCATCACTATCCCTGACCTCAAGCTCTATTATAGAGCTATAGTCCTGAAAACAGCTTGGTATTGGCACAAAAATAGACAGGCAGACCAATGGAATCGAATTGAAACTCCGGGTATTAACCCACACACGTACGAACATCTGATCTTTGACAAAGAAGCTAAAAATATACAATGGAATAAAGAAAGCATCTTCAACAAATGGTGCTGGCATAATTGGAGGCTGGCATGTAGAAGAATGCAGATTGATCCATGTTTATCGCCATGCACAAAACTTAAGTCCAAATGGATCAAAGACCTCAACATAAATCCAGCCACACTGAACCTCTTAGAAGAGAAAGTGGGTGGTACCCTTGAACGAATTGGTACAGGAGACAGCTTCCTGAACATAACACCAGTAGCACAGACAGTGAGATCAACAATTAATAAATGGGACCTACTGAAACTGAGAAGCTTCTGTAAGGCAAAGGACACAGTCAGCAAGACAAAAAGGCAGCCCACAGAATGGGAAAAATATTCACTAATCCCACATCTGACAGAGGGTTGATCTCCAAAATTTACAAAGAACTCAAGAAGCAAGTCTCCAAAACAGCAAAGGACCCAATTAAGCAGTGGGCTGCAGAACTAAATAGAGAGTTTTCAATAGAGGAGTCTAAAATGGCTGAGAGGCACTTGAGAAAATGCTCAACATCCTTAGCCATCCGGGAAAAGCAAATCAAAGCAACTCTGAGATACCATCTCACTCCTGTCAGAATGGATAAAATCAAAAACACCAATGACAATTTATGCTGGAGAGGATGTGGTGAAAGGGGGACACTCCTCCATTGCTGGTGGGAGTGCCAACTGGTTCAGCCACTTTGGAAAGCAGTATGGAGATTCCTCAGAAAAATGGGAATAAACCTACCACAAGACCCAGCAACTGCACTCTTAGGCATATATCCAAAAGATGCCCATTCATATAACAAAGATGTCTGTTCCACTATGTTCACAGCAGCTTTATTTGTAATAGCCAGAACTTGGAAGCAACCTAGATGTCCCTCACCCGAAGAGTGGATAGAGAAAATGTGGTACATCTACACAATGGAGTACTATTCAGCAGAAAAAAATAATGGAATCATGAGATTCGCAGGCAAATGGATGACACTAGAAGAAACCATCTTGAGTGAGGTAACCCAGTCACAAAAAGAGAAACATGGGATATACTCTCTCATATATGGATTTTAGACATAGATCTGGGGAGTGCCAGCCTACAATCCTATGGCCAGTGAGTCTGGGAAACAGAAACTTCATTTACTGGCTGGTTAAGTACTGAGCTGAACTCAAGAAAGCCAGTATCAGAGAGGGAGGACTGATGATCAAAGGGATTAAGACTGGGCTGGTTGAACCCCCAGAAACAGCTGACCAGACAAAGGTTAACTCTTGAATCCCAGGCATCAGCCTGGGAATCCAGCATGGGACTGATCAAGACCCCCTGAATCTGGGGGTCAGTGAGGAGGCCTAGGTAATCTATTGAGCCTTGGACAGCAGATCAGCACCCATCCCAAGTATACACACGGTCTCTGGACTCCCATAGAACAATGTGAGGTGCACTCTCACCCTGAACTCTTGGGGAAGGGTCTAGGCCCTGCCCTATATGAAATGACAGACTATGGACACCCCCATGGAGGGCCTCACCCTCCCTGGGGGAATGAGGGGATAACGGGGGGGATGGGGGGAGGGCACGGGAGGAGGGGAGGGAAAGGGAGAGGGACCTCGTACTGACTTGTGAAGCAACCTTGTTTCTTATCTAAATTTAAAATGGAAAATAAAAAAATATTAATAAATAAAAAAATAAAATAAAACAAATGGTAATCCTGCCAAAAGCAATCTACAGATTCAATGCTATCCCCATTAAAATCCCAGCACAATTCTTCACAGACCTTGAAAGAACAATAATCAATTTTGTTGGAGAAACAAAAGACCCAGGATAGCCAAAACAACCCTGTTCAACAAGGCAACATTCGGAGGCATCACCATCCCTGACCTCAAGCTCTATTATAGAGCTATAGTCCTGAAAACAGCTTGGTATTGGCATAAAAATAGACAGGTAGACCAATGGAATCGAATTGAAACTCCGGGTATTAACCCACACACGTACGAACATCTGATCTTTGACAAAGAAGCTAAAAATATACAATGGAATAAAGAAAGCATCTTCAACAAATGGTGCTGGCATAATTGGAGGCTGGCATGTAGAAGAATGCGGATCGATCCACGTTTATCGCCATGCACAAAACTTAAGTCCAAATGGATCAAAGACCTCAACATAAATCCAGCCACACTGAATCTCTTAGAAGAGAAAGTGGGTGGTACCCTTGAACGAATTGGTACAGAAGACAGCTTCCTGAACATAACACCAGTAGCACAGACAGTGAGATCAACAATTAATAAATGGGACCTACTGAAACTGAGAAGCTTCTGTAAGGCAAAGGACACAGTCAGCAAGACAAAAAGGCAGCCTACAGAATGGGAAAAAATATTCACTAATCCCACATCTGACAGAGGGTTGATCTCCAAAATTTACAAAGAACTCAAGAAGCAAGTCTCCAAAACAGCAAAGGACCCAATTAAGCAGTGGGCTGCAGAACTAAATAGAGAGTTTTCAATAGAGGAGTCTAAAATGGCTGAGAGGCACTTGAGAAAGTGCTCAACATCCTTAGCCATCCGGGAAATGCAAATCAAAACAACTCTGAGATACCATCTCACTCCTGTCAGAATGGCTAAAATGATAAACACCAATGACAATTTATGCTGGAGAGGATGTGGTGAAAGGGGGACACTCCTCCATTGCTGGTGGGAGTGCCAACTGGTTCAGCCACTTTGGAAAGCAGTATGGAGATTCCTCAGAAAAATGGGAATAAACCTACCACAAGACCCAGCAACTGCACTCTTAGGCATATATCCAAAAGATGCCCATTCATACAACAAAGATGTCTGTTCCACTATGTTCATAGCAGCTTTATTTGTAATAGCCAGAACTTGGAAGCAACCTAGATGTTCCTCACCCGAAGAGTGGATAGAGAAAATGTGGTACATCTACACAATGGAGTACTATTCAGCAGAAAAAAATAATGGAATCATGAGATTCGCAGGCAAATGGATGACACTAGAAGAAACCATCCTGAGTGAGGTAACCCAGTCAGAAAAAGAGAAACATGGGATGTACTCTCTCATATATGGATTTTAGACATAGATCTGGGGAGTGCCAGCCTACAATCCTATGGCCAATCCTGTTTTAATATGGGTCAAGGCATGTTTGTGTTTTTTTTCCCCACAGAAAAAATGAAGCTTGATGCAGTGTGTAGAGCAGATGAATGCCAGACCTAATGACATCATTACTGCTGAGATATTTCCAGAAGAGTTCCAGTGTGATCTGCTGAACCTATATTCCTGATCCCCTGATGTCATCATTCTACTTTCTTGGTAGGGAACGGGATTATGATGACAACTAATGATGCTCACTTTCTTGACAATCCTGCCACACCAATTTCTCAGAATTCTGTGAGTTTGGCTATTGTTGATCCAACCAAATTCTAAATGCTTGGCAGTTTATTCATACTATATCTTGGGACATGGAATTCATTATTGCCCATTGAAGCTCATTTCTGTTGTTGAAATAGAACAGGTGCCTTAGAGACTTCCCCTCTGTGGAAAATAAACCCATTGAAACAATCAAACATTATAATAGAGGTGATGCTTAGCTAAAAACTCTCTTCAGTATAGTATCAATGGAATTTAGAATTGGGTGCTAAACTGGTTGAGAAACAAAACTGGAGGTACTGAAGGGAACCCACTAACTGATAGGGAGAAATAGAACAAAAGCTTTGCTGCCAGTATTTAGTACTCAAGGATGATAGCAGCTCAAACTTATCTTTAGAAGTTAGAAGCAGCAACTTTAGGTGAGGAAAAAGACTCATGTTTCATCCATCACTGGAACATTTTGTTGTCCTTTGACTGAATCAAAATTATGAGAATTGTAATCTAGCTAATGGTGTGTCCAGTGGTAATAATCACACTACAATTATGGTATTGATCTGTTAATGTTGGTCATCCGTTATTCTTTTCATAGTAGATATTGTAGACCTAGGAGCATAAGAATTGCTTGGCATTATACATTTACCTATGATTATCATGTTGCTTGTGAACTCTCGATGGAAATTTGACTCAAAGGTGAATGGCATCAACCTATCCTCTCTCTCCTAACCTTTTTATGTGGAGTCTGTTAGTCAAAGATGGGTAATACCTTCTTGCCTCCAGTCAGCCCAAGACATGGCATGTATGATGGAATGTTTGTACTAATGACAAGTAAGGCTGGATGGTAGAAGAAGACAACCTAGGACAGACACAGACATCTGTGCTGTGGCAGAAGCACAGGTATTAATAATTAAATTAAAAGGGGCAATTATCAGCCACCAAAGAAGTGTATCTCTTCCATCTTGACCTAAGGTCAGACAGTTTGAGCCTGTCATTGCTTTTGAAAGTCAAACTACAGAATGTTTCATGTAAGGTCTGTCTGTTGTGTGTTTTGCCTTGACAATAGGGTATTTGCCTAAAAAGTAACTAATGGATGTCTTCTTACTTTAACAACAGAATATTTGGTTTATTCTGTGGTTACTTATTGTTTTGGGTATTGACAAGGTAATTACACTTGATTGTTCTTTGTATCATGACAAAGAAGTTTTTTGCCTCACCACTTTTGATTTTCTCTTTGTTACTTGGGTTCTGAGGATCAAGCTCAGATTTGCCATCATGTTTGCTGGCAAGTGTCTTTGTCATTTGATCTGCCTTGTTGCTCCTTAAAATCTTTTATTGATGCAAATTCATTTTAACCAATTTTCTTTTTTTCTGTTATAAAGTATTACTGTATCTCATTAATAAATAGACAAAATGTTTTTTCATTATGCATTTTTTATGTCACCAAAGTAATTATATTATGCAATTGTTTATTAATCTCAAAATTAAAAACATATAAAACTTTCTCTAAGGAATCTCCAGAGAAGGCTGTAGTGATATGTTATTTATTTATTATTATTATTTATTTTTAAGTTTAAATTTAAATTAGAAACAAGGTTGCTTCACAAGTCAGTTCCAGGTCCCTCTCTGTTTCCCTCTCCTCCTCCCATGACCTCCACCCAACTCCCCCAATATCCCTTCATTTCCCCAGGGAGGGTGAGGCCCTCCATGGGGGTGTCTATAGTCTGTCATTTCATCCAGGGCATGGCCTAGACCTGCCCACAAGTGTTCAGGGTGAGAGTGCATCTCTCATTGTTTGATGGGAGTCCAAAGTCCATTTGTATACCCAGGATAAATACTGATCTAGTGGCCAAAGCTCAATAGATTACCTAGGCCTCCTCACTGACACCCACATTCAGGGCTTCTTGATCCCCTGGATTCCCAGGCATCAGCCTGGGATTCAAGAGGTAACCCTTGTCAGGTCATCTGTTTCTGGGGGTTAAACCAGCCCAGTCTTAATCCCTTTGATCATCAGTCCTCCCTCTCTTTTACTGGCTTTCTTGAGTTCAGCTCAGTGCTTAGCCATGGGAGTCTGCCTCTTCTTCCATCAGCCACTGAATGAAGATTCTGTTTCCCAGACTCGCTGGCCATGGGATTGTAGGCTGACAATCACCAGAGTTATGTCTAAAATCCATATATGAGAGAGTACATGCCATGTTTCTCTTTTTGTGACTGTGTTACCTCACTTAGGATGGTTTCTTCTAGTGTCATCCATTTGCGTGCAAATCTTAGGATTCAATTGTTTTTTTCCTGCTGAATAGTACTCCATTGTGCAAATGTATCACATTTTCTTTATCCACTCTTTTTATTTCTTCTTTGACCCAGGAATGGTGCAGTTGTGCATTATTCAATTTCCTTGAGTTTGTAGGTTTTCTGCTATTTGTGTTGTTGTTGAATTCTAATTTTAAAGCATGATGGTCTGATAAGATGCATGGAGTTATTCTAATTTTTTTGAAGCTGCTGAGGTTGGATATGTTGCCAAGTATGTGGTCGATTTTTGAGAAGGTTCCATATAGTGGTGAGAAGAAGATATATTCTTTTTTTATGTGGATGAAATGTTCTATAGATGTCTGTTAATCCCAGTTGAGTCATTACTTCTAGTAGACCCTTTGCTTCTTTGTTGAGTTTCTGTCTGGAATTCCTGTCTAGTGGTGAGAGTGGTGTGTTGAAATCTACCACTATAAGTGTGTGGGGCTTTATATGTGATTTAAGTTTTAGTAATGTTTCTTTTATGAATGTGGATGCCTTTGTATTTGGGGCATAGATGTTCAGGATAGACACTTTGTCTTGGTGGATTTCACCTGTGATGAGTATGTAATGACTTCCTTCAAGTCTTTGGATTGATTTTATTTTAAAGTCTTATTTGTTAGATATTAGAATTACTACCCCTGCTTGTTTCTTGGGTCCATTTGATTGGAAAAAATTTTCCCAATCTTTAATTCTCAGGTAATGTTTGTCTTTGAGGGTGAGGTGTGTTTCTTTTATGCAGCAGAAGGATGGGTTCTGTCTTCGAATCCATTCTGCTAGCCTGTGTCTTTTTATGGGTGAGCTAAGGCCATTAATGTTGAGGGATATTAATGACCATTGATTGCTCATTCTTCTTTGATTTGGAATGGTTGTTATTGGTGGAATTATGTGTGGAATTTCACCCCTTTGTTTTTTTGTTGGTAAAGTGGGATTATCTAATGCCTATGTTTTTCTGGTTGTAGTTAACTTCTTTGTGTTGGAGTTTTCCTTCTAGAACTTTCTGTAGGGCTGCGTTAGTGGATACATTTTCTTAAATCCATGTTTTTACAGTATATCATATATTTTGACCATATGCACGAACCTTCCCCATTAGTCTTTCCTGCTATCTTTTCTTCCCTAGTCTCTTTTCTACTGCTATCTTTCTGTTTCTGTCATACAGATATACCCACATCCACCCACACAACCCATACATATACATACACTCATTCACTCATACACACACACACACACACACACACACACACACACACATTCACAAATATACGCATGATGGGTAATATCTTGTATGCTGTGAATACATGATTCTTTTATTGGTTGTTGAATAAAGCCAAATTGGCCAATGGACAGTCAGAATTAAGCCAGGTTGGAAACCCTAACAGGGATAGAGAAATGCAGTAGTTGGACTCAAAGAGATGCCATGCAGCTGCCAAGGAAGCAAGAGGCACAGAAATCACAGGAAAAGCAACATCACATGAGATACAGAGATTAGTATAAATGGCTTAATAATTAAGAGATAGTTAGCCAATAGGAAGCCTGAGTCATCAGGCAAACAGTTTATAATTAATATAATCCTCTGTGCATTTATTTGGGACCAAATGGCTGCAAGACTGGGTAAGACAGTTACTTGTCTAAATGTGGAACCCAAAAATTTGGCAAGAATTATCATTGAAAACATGACAAAAGCTTAAAAATGAATTTTAAATAAAAACCACAGTCAAGTATAGTTTTTAGGTAGCAGCATTTTCTCATGTGGGCTCTGTTTGCTAGAGTTAAGCAGATGCATGGCTCTTTTAAGAGAGACTTCCTGACTCAGTGTTACAGAAAAAAACCACAAGGGTCTTTTAAGAGGCAATGATACAGAACCATTAAATGATGTTGAGGAACAGCCTGGGGCATGCTTCTTGGTGGTGACCTGACCTAGAAACTTCGCAGAGTTGTGGCTTCGCAGAGTTCATGGTTCCAACATGAAGCTAGTCTCTCAGGAAGCCAAGGAATGGTGCAGAAACAGCTGCCACTTTAATACTAGCCCTGCAGTTTAGCAGACCAAAGACTCATGTGGTCAAAAAGATAGAGATATACAGTAAAGACTGATTCACATGAAGAAAAACCTCTATGTATTTTACAGTGTGTTAAAAAGTATATGTAGGCTTGGGAGAGAAAATAAAAAGGATAAAGTCCTTAAAAAAGAAATAGAGTAGCTGGGTGTGGTCACACATGCTTTTAATCCCAGCACTTAGGAGGCAGAGGCAGCGGCAGGAGGACCTCTGTGATTTGAAGGCAAGCCTGGTATATAGAGTGAGTTCCAGGACAGCCAAAGATATACAGAGAGGTCTGTCTTAAAAAACAAAATAAAAATAAAAATAAAAGAAATAGAGTAATAAAAAAGGACATATAAAGATAGAACATACACAGAGAGTCTCAATACTGTATGTTATTGTGTTGTCTTTGAATTTTTTGACTGCTGAGGAAGGAGCAAAAGCTGCTAAAAGACATTTGATTATAAATGTTCCTGAATTAGTCCAACCTATACATTATATTTTGAAAGGGCGTTGACTTCAAAATTTAAGTCTAAGGATATTACTTTGTCAAAGGGGTTCTGCTTTTGTTTCCACATATGAGAAGACATGGATTCCTTTCAGAGTAACATGGTTTCATCGAACAAGACCCCTGTAGCAGTGGGCCAGGTGATCCAATGTTCAAAACAGCTGAGGTCATGCAGCATCACAAACCACTACAGCCTGGATTTGTTCAATGTTCTGGGTTTTCTCAGGATTCTCTTGGGATTGACAGTGCCCCAAAACAGCAGGAAGCAGTTTGAAGAGAACTATGATCAAATACCCAAATACCAAATATGGCTTATAATTCTTATTTTCATTTAAATGGGTTTGTTAGGAATAGTTAATGATCACAGACAATATCTTCTTTAAGAAAAATGGAAATATGATGTAGAAATGAATACTTTGTATTGGTATAGGTTTTGGTTTATTGATACATATTTAAAATAACTTTTGTTATATGTATACTTCTACTATTGTTTAGGCATTGTGTTTATTCTGCTCATTTAAAAATGCAATGTATAATTAAATACAGATTATAGATAGTCACCTATAATAGTCAAAACTTAAGTTAGTTAAGCTTTCTAGATATGCAGATGTATATTTCAAATGAATGGGTATTCTTCAAAATGTTTCAAAGACCTATAGAATATGACATTTTAAATGGTTTATTAGGGTTTTTCATAACAATGAAACACAACTGTCTGCATCAATTACAACAAAGAGGAAGATGGGCATCAGTGATACTCATTATGGTGAGTGCATTCAACATGCAGGTATAGCGATTTGGACAGAAACTTGCTCTTTTCTGGATTGCTAGACAGCAAACTGTACACACTAGATAAGCAGATTACAATGAAAAGTGATTGCTGACTTTGCCAAGTGACAGAATGCTCCTTCAAGGTATCTGCTTCATCAAAAAGTCTGATAGACATTCTGAGCCTATAGGTTGAAGAGGGATGCCCAATATTACAGAGGAACTTTGGGTAACTGTCCAGGCAGTGATAAGTCTATATAAATTCTTGAGTTTATTTGTTATCCTTCTGGGGTATTCAATGGAAGTTGATGACTCACAAAGACTGGATAGATGATAGAATATTTTCTTTAAATTTTGCCAAATGTTAGTGGACTAAATATTATTAAATATAGTTCTTGTTTGATAAGTATTTTGTTACAAATAATTTTACATTTACTTTTTATTTAGAGAGAAATGAAGAGATGATGGGGGATGTCCCGTATGCTCTGAAAATATGTTACTCTTATTGGTTGATGAATGAAACCAATATTGGGCAATGGACAGGAAGGATTTAGTCATGTAAGAAATCCAAAAAGATAGAGAAATATAGTTTTCCACAGAGATGCCATGTAGTTGCAGAGGAAGCAAGAGACCTAGTCATCATTGGTAAGCTAAGACCACATGGAGAAACACAAATCAACAGAAATTTGTTAGTAATTAAGAGAGAGCTAGCCAATAAGAAGCCTGAGACATCAACCAAAAAGTTTGTAATTAATATAAGCCTCTGTGTATTTATTTGGGATGAAACAGCTGCAAGACTGGGCTGATAGAAAATTCTGTCTACACACACACACACACACACACACACATATATGTATATATGCATATGCATTCATGTATAAATACACACATACATATAGATAGATACATATGAAATCTACATACTTAGGATCTGAAAAGAGAGAAAAATGTGTTATCTGTTGCCTTTATTTCTAGGAGCATATCCTTCTGAAGTATCCATATCTGATTTCCAGTTTGGGAGACTTAGAAACATCCCTTTCCCTTAGTGATGGATTGCTGTTGGCCATGCCAGAGGGCAGTGGGTGGCAACTGAAGTTCCAGCTGTCAGCCCACCAGAAGGAAACTCTCAGATGGGTCAATCTCATTTATGCAAAGCCACAGGACTACAGACCTCTCTTTCTACAGTATGTTGTGAGTAGAGGTACAGAGATCTCCACTGTCTGTAAGAAAGTGTGTTTGTTTCTTGGAAACATCCTATTCTACTGGGCATTTTTATTTGTGAATTGTGAAGATGACAACATGTCCCTAAGCTCTACTGTCTAATTCTATAACAATAATGTTAACCTATACAGAATTTTGATGAATAGAAATAAATATAAGAATATGTTTCACAGTTAAGGGTCATGAATTCCACCTTAGCAGCTGCTCATGTTAATGATGAAAATTAAAGCACCATTACCCATGAGACGATATAAGCATGGGCTTATTTCTGGCCCACCTTCAGCTGTCCTACTTGGAGCCACCTGAGACCTGGGGACTGTGCATTAGGGAAACCATCCTGGTAGTACATCCCACCTAGAGAATGCCAAGGTCCGTGTGATAGTCCTGCTTCCATTTAGCAGAAGAGGAGAGCCATCATTATACAGGACCTGTTTGTTCCCACCAGAAGGGAAGCTTGGTCCTGTAACCACCAGGAGAGGAAAAGACTCCTCCTGCACCCACCAAATGGAGGAATGGGAAGGAGACAATATAAAAACACACTCAAGAACCCAAAAACCAAAATGACACCGCCAGAGTCTAGGTACACTACACCAGCAAGACATGAACATCCCCATGTAGATGACATGGAAGAAACTGACCTTAAAACAACGTCATTAAAATGATAGTGGATATTAGAGAGTCCCTTAAAATATAAGAAAAAGAAAATCACAAAATATGAGAAATCAACAAATCTCTTAAAGAAAAATAAGAAAAAAACAGTCAAACAGATGAAGGAAACACTTAAAGACCTGAAAACTGAAATAGAAACAATAAAGAAAACACAGAGAGAATGCTGGAAATAAAAAAAGCTGGGTAAATGATAAGGAACTACAGATGCAAGCATAACCAACAGAATACAAGAGATGGAAGAGTGAACCTCAGGTGTTGAAGATACACTAGGAGAAATAGATTCTGTTACCAAAGAAAATCGTAAGTCTAGGAAATCCTTAACACAAAATATCTAGGAAATATGGGACACCATGAAAAGAACAAACTTAAGAATTAACAGGTGAAGCAGCTGTTCTGTCAGGGGCATCAGGTACAACAGGCCCTGCTTCTGGGCCTGTGTTCCTGTGCCTGGGGATTACCTGGGAACTGCACAGAGCTTCCAATCCCGGTGGGAGCCAAACATCCCAGACTCCGGGACTTCTTTCCCACCAATGAGGCCAGGAAACTAGAGGAACCAGGGAGACCATGGGAGCAGCTGTTCTGGCCACAGCATCAGGTACAACAGTATCCAGCAAAGGGTCCAGGGGACCAGGTGGGAGGCTAAGCGCCCCAGATTCCTGTTTTTCTTCTCCACCCACGGGACCAGAACTAGGACAAGGAATAGAAGAACTACCAGATTATTGGACTTGCTAGCACCCACCAAAAGGGAATTCTGGTCCCCTAACCACCAGATCAGTAAGGGGCTCTTTCTGCACCCACTAGAAGAAGAGATGGGAAAGAGACAATACAAAAACACACTCAGCAACAGAAAAACAAATATGACACTACCAGATTCTAGAGACTCCACACCAGCAAGACTCCAACATTCCAATGCGAATGAAGCTGAAGGGGATGACCTTAAAACCACTTTCATGAAAATGATAGAGGCCCTAAAAGAGGATATATGAAAATCCCTCAAAGAAATGGAAGAAAAAACAAACCAAAAAAATGCAAGAAATGAAAGAAAAAACAAACCAAAAAAGGCAGGAAATGGAAGAAGAAACGAAGCAAAAAATGCAAGAAATGGAAGAAAAATAAAGCAAAAAATGAAAGAAATGGAAGAAGAAAAAAACCAAAAAAATGCAAGAAATGGAAGAAAAAGCATACCAAAAAATGCAATAAATGGAAGAAAGAACAAACCAAAAAATTCATAAAAGGCAACAAATGGACGAAAAGATAAACTGAAAATTGCAAGAAGCAATGCAAACACTGCAAGGGTTGAAAACTGAAATAGAGACAATAAAAAAACACAATCTGAAGAAAGGCAGGAAATAGAAAACTGGGCAGTCAGGTACTACCAATACAAGCATTACCAACAGAATAGAAGAGATGGAAGAGAGAATCTCAAGTGTTGAAGATACACTAGGAGAAATGGATTCATCAACCAAAGAAAACCTTAAGTCCAACAAATCCTTAACACAAAACATCCAGGAAATATGGGACACCATGAGAAGACCAAACCTAAGAATAATAGGTATAAAAGAAGAAGAAATCCACCTCAAAGGGGCAGAAAACATATTCAACAAAATCATAGAAGAAAACTTTCCCTACCTTAAGAAAGACATGCCAATGACGGTGCAAGAAGCTTACAGAACACCAAATAGAGTGGACCACAAAAAAGTCCCCTTGCCACATAATAATCAAGACCCCAAATATACAAAATAAAGAAAGAATATTAAGAGCAGCTAAGGAAAAAGGCCAAGTAACATATAAAGGCAGACCTATCAAAATTACACGTGACTTCTCCATGGAAACTCTGAAAGCCAGAAGGTTCTGGATAGATATTCTACCAACACTAAGAGACCATGGATGCCAGCCCAGACTACTATACCTGACAAAGCTCTCAATTACTATAGATGGAGAAAACAAGATATTTCATGACAAAACTAGATTCAATCAATACGTATCCACCAACCCAGCCCTACAGAAAGGTTTGGAAGGAAAACTCCAACCCAAGGAAGCTAACTACCAACAGTCAAAAGAACAAAGGGGTGAAATTCCACACATAATTCCACCACCACCAACTATTGCAAATTTAAAAAGGATGAGCAATCAATGGTCATTAATATCCCTCAACATTAATAGCCTTAACTCACCCATAAAAAGACACAGGCTAGCAGAATGGATTCGAAGACAGAACCCTTCCTTCTGCTGCATACCAGAAACACACCTCACCCTCAAAGACAGACATTACCTGAGAGTTAAAGGTTGGGAAAAATTCTTTCAATTAAATGGACCCAAAAAAAAGCAGGGGTAGCAATCCTAATATCTAACAAACTAGAGTTTAAAATAAAATCAATCAAAAGAGATGAAGGAGGTCATTACATACTCATCACAGGTGAAATCCATCAAGATGAAGTGTCTATCCTGAACATCTATGCCCAAAATACAAAGGCATCCACATTCGTAAAAGAACCATTATTAGAACTTAAATCACATATAAAGCCCCACACAGTTATAGTGGGAGATTTCAACACACCACTCTCACCACTAGACAGGAAACCAGACAGAAGCTCAACAAAGAAGCAAAGGGTCTAACAGAAGTAATGACCCACTGAGATTAACAGACATCTAAAGAACATTTCATCCACATAAAAAAGAATATACCTTCTTCTCACCACCACATGGAACCTTCTCAAAAATCAACCAAATACTTGGCAACATATCAAACCTCAGCAGCTACAAAAAAATTAGAATAACTCCATGCATCTTATCAGACCACCATGCTTTAACATTAGAATTCAACAACAACACAAATTGCAGAAAACCTACAAACTCGTGGAATAATGCACAACTTCACCATTCCTGCATCAAAGAAGAAGTAAAAAAGAATTTAAGACTTCCTAGAATTCAATGAAAATGAAGACACACATCCCCAAACCTATGGGACACTGTGAAAGCAGTGCTATGGGGGAAGTTCATAACACCAAGTGCCCACAAGCAGAAACTGGAGAATAGTTATACTAGAGAATTAACAACACAGCTGAAAGCTCTAGAACACGAAGAAGCAATCTCCCGCAGGATGAGTAGACGCCAGGAAATAATCAAATTTAGGGCTGAAATCAATAAAGTAGAAACTAGGAAAACAATACAAAGAATCAAAGCAAGGAAGAGTTGGTTCTTTGAGAAAATCAACAAGATAGACAAACCTTTGTCCAAACTTACCAAACAGCAGAGAGTGAGCATGGAAATTAACAAAATCGGAAATGAAAAGGGGGCCATAACAACAGACTCTGAGGAAATCCAGAGAATCATCAGGTCATACTTTGAAAACCTGTACTCCACAAAATTCCAAAATTTAAAGGAAATAGACGACTTCCTGGATAGCTATCACTTGCCAAAACTAAATCAAGAACAGATAAGCAATTTAAATAGACCTATAACCCTTATGGAAATAGAAGCAGTCATCAAAAGTCTCCCAACCAAAAAAAGTCCAGGTCCATACAGCCTCAGTGCAGAATTCTCCCAGAAATTCAAAGAACAGCTTATACTAATTCTTCTCAAATTATTCCACACAATAGAAGCAGAAGGGTCTTTGCCAAACTCTTTCTATGAGGCTTCAATAACCTTGGTCCCCAAGCCACACAAAGACACAACTAAGAAAGAAAACTTCAGACCAATATCCCTCATGAACATTGATGCGAAAATACTCAATAAAATACTGGCAAATCGGATCCAAGAACACATCAAAACAATCATTCACCACGATCAAGTAGGTTTCATCCCAGGGATGCAGGGATGGTTCAACATAAGAAAATCCATCAACGTAATCCACCATATAAACAAGCTGAAAAACAAAAATCACATGATCATCTCACTAGATGCTGAAAAAGCCTTTGACAAAATCCAACACCCCTTCATGATAAAGGTCTTGGAGAGATCTGGGATAACAGAGACATACTTAAACATAATAAAAGCTATCTACAGTAAACCAACAGCCAACATTAAACTAAATGGACAGAAACTCAATGCAATGGTACTTGAAGATCTACCCATTGTCATATGACAACAAAAGGGGATGAAGGGGATACAAATTGGGAAGGAAGAGGTCAAACTTTCACTGTTTGCAGATGATATGATAGTTTATATCAGTGACCCAAAGAACTCTACCAGGGAACTCTTACAGCTGATTGACACCTTCAGCAAAGTGGCAGGCTACAAGATCAACTCAAGAAAATCAGTAGCCCTACTATATACAGATGATAATAGGGCTGAAAAAGAAATCAGAGAAACATCACCCTTTACAATTGCCACAAACAACATAAAATACCTTGGGGTAATGCTAACCAAACAAGTCAAAGACCTGTATCACAAGAACTTTGAATCTTTAAAGAAAGAAATTAAAGAAGCCCTCAAAAAATGGAAAGACCTCCCATGCTCATGGATAGGTAGGATCAATGTAGTAAAAATGGCAATCCTGCCAAAAGCAATCTACAGATTCAATGCAATCCCCATTAAAATCCCAGCACAATTCTTCACAAACCTTGAAAGAACAATAATCACTTTTGTATGGAAAAACAAAAGACCCAGGATAGCCAAAACAACCATGTTCAACAAAGCAACGTCCGGAGGCATCACCATCCCTGACCTCAAGCTCTATTATAGAGCTATAGTCCTGGAAACAGCTTGGTATTGGCACAAAAATAGACAGGTAGACCAATGGAATCGAATTGAAAACCCAGATATTAACCCACACACGTATGAACATCTGATCTTTGACAAAGAATCTAAAATTATACAATGGAATAAAGAAAGCCTCTTCAACAAATTGTTATGGCATAACTGGTGGCTGGCATGTAGAAGAATGTGGATCGATCCACGTTTTTCACCATGCACAAAACTTAAGTCCAAATGGATCAAAGACCTCATCATAAATACAGCCACACTGAACCTCTTAGAAGAGAAAGTGGGTGGTACCCTTGAATGGATTGGTACAGGAGACAGCTTCCTGAACATAACACCACTAGCACAGACAGAGAGATCAACAATTAATAAATGGGACCTCCTGAAACTGAGAAGCTTCTGTAAGGCAATGGACACAGTCAGCAAGACAAAATGGCGGCCCACAGAATGGGAAAAATATTCACTAATCCCACATCTGACAGAGGGTTGATCTCCAAAATTTACAAAGAACCTCAGAAGCAAGTCTCCAAAACACCAAAGGATCCAATGAAAAAGTGGGCTGCAGAACTGAATAGAGAATTTTTCAACAGAGGAGTCTAAAATGGCTGAGAGGTACTTGAATAAGTGGTACACATCCTTAGCCACCCAGAAAATGCAAATCAAAACAACTCTGAGATCCCATCTCACTCCTGTCAGAATTGCTAAAATCAAAAACACCAATGACAATTTATGCTGGAGAGGATGTGGTGAAAGGGGACACTCCTCCATTGCTGGTGGGAGTGCCAACTGGTTCAGCCACTTTGGAAATCAGTATGGAGATTCCTCAGAAAAATGGGAATAAACCTACCACAACACCCAGCAACTCCACTCTTAGGAATATATCCAAAAGATGCCCATTCATACAACAAGGATGTCTGTTCCAATATGTTCATAGCAGCATTATTTGTAATAGCCAGAACTTGGAAGCAACCTAGATGTCCCTCAACCAAAGAGTGGATAGAGAATATGTGGTACATTTACACAATGGTGTACTATTCAGCAGAAAAAAAACAATGGAATCCTGATATTTGCAGGCAAATTGATGACACTAGAAGAAACCATCCCGAGTGAGGTAACACTATCACAAAAAGAGAAACATGGCATGTACTCTCTCATATAAAGATTTTACACATAGATCTGGGGAGTGCCAGCCTACAATCCCATGACCAGAGATTCTGGGAAACAGAAACTTCATTCAGTGGTTGATGGAAGAAGAGGCAGACTCCTATGGTTAAGTACTGAGCTGAACTCAAGAAAACCAGTAACAGAGAGGGAGGACAGATGACCAAAGGGATTAAGACTGGTCTGCTTTAACCCCCATAAACAGCTGACCAGACAAAGGTTAACTCTTGAATCCCAGGCATCAGCCTGGGATTCCAGCATGGGACTGATCAAGACCCGCTGAATGTGGGTGTCAGTGAGGAGGCCTAGGTAATCTATTGAACCTTGGGCAGTAGATCAGTACTCATCCTGAGTATATACATGGACTTTGGACTCCCATCCAACAATGTGAGATGTACTCTCCCCCTGAACTCTTGGGGGAGGGTCTAGGCACTGCCCTGTATGAAATGACTGACTATGGATACCCCCATGGAGGGCCTCACCTCTCTGGGGCACTGAGGGGATAATGGGGGGTTGGGGGAGGGCACAGGAGGAGGGGAGGGAAAGGTAGAAGGACCTGGAACTGACTTGTGAAGCATCCTTGTTCCTAATCTAAATTTAAACTGAAAAAAAGAAATAATCTGACCTAAAAAAAGAATTAACAGGCATAGAAGAAGGTGAAGAAAACCACCTCAAATGGGCAGAAAACCCATTCAACAAAATCAGAGAAGAAAACTTTCCCAACCTAAAGAAACCATGCCAATGAAAATACAAAAAGCTTATAGAAAACCAAATAGAGTGGGCTGCAAAAAGAAGTCCCCTCACCACATAATAATACAAACACCAAGCATACAGAATAAAGAAAGAATATTAAGGTCAGATAAAGAAAATGTCAAGTAACATACAAAGGTAAACCTTTCAGAATTATTTCTGATTTCTCTATGGAAGCCGTGAAAGCCAGGAGGTCCTGGATAGATATTCTAACAACGTTAATGCCAGTCCAAACTAGTTTACTAAGCAAAGCCTTAAATCACCATAGATGTGGAAAACAAGATGTTGCATGACAAAACCAGATCTAAACAGTACATATTTACTAATTCAGTCCTATAGAAGGTTCTGAAAGGAAAATTCCAATCCACAGAATTTAACTGCAACCAGAAAAACATAGGCAATAAATAAGCCCTTTTTACCAACATCAAAAAGAGAAAGGGGTGGAAATCCACACACAATTCCACCACCATCAACAACTCCAAAACCAACAAGAATGAGCAATCAATGGCCATTAATATCCCTCAATATTAATGGTCCTAACTCGTCTATTGAAAGACACATACTAAAAGAAAGGATAGGAAGGCAGAATCCATCCTTCTACTGCGTAAAAGTAACACACCTCAACTTCAAAGACAGATTGTACCTCATAGTTATGGGTTGGGAAAATGTTTTCCAATCAAATGGACCCAAGAAACATGCAGTGGTAGCAATCCTATTGTCTAGCAAATTAGACCCCATGAATGAGTATGTCAGTTTGGAGCTGTGGTTAATCTATGGGGCTTCTGATAGTGGATCAATATTATCTCTAGTACAAGCAGGGACTTTGGGATCACAGTCCACATAGAGGGAACTCTCTTTGCCTAGACATATGGGGAAGGTTCTAGGCCTTGCTCCAAATGATATGACAGACTTCGAAGATACCCATGTAAGTCCTCACCCTCCCTGGGGACCCAAAAGGGGATGGGATAGTTTGGTGGGTGGCAGGGGAGGAGTGGAAGAAGGGGGAACTGGAATTGACCGTAAAACAAGCTTATTTCTAATTTAAATAAAAAGGAGGAACAAACAAACCACAAACAAACAAAAATGTCTTATTAATCAGCAAACAGTAATTTACTGTGTGCACGCATTTATTAACAAAACTTCAAAAGTTGTTAAGGCATTTCATGGAATCAACAGAAGGAAGAAATAAACTATAATTATGGCTTGGGTGTTAAACATGTGTTTCCACACAAGTTTTTTTGCACTGAAAATGGGAAATTATAACATGCCAGACCTATGGTCTATGAACAAACTCTAATAACAGTTGATGGTTTTGTTATCATTTTTTAAAGATTTTTTATTTTAATTAGAAACAAGTTTGCATTACATGTCAATCCCAGCTCCCTTCCCTCGTCCCATGGCCCTCACCAAACCCCTCAGTCTCCCTCTTAATACCCACTCCTTTCCCCTGGGAGGGTGAGTCTGGGGTCCACGCATTCCCCCTTGTTCAGGTCAGCTGTTTCTCTGGGTTTCAACAGCCCAGTCTTGACCATTTTGCTCATTACTCCTCCCTCTCTATCACAAGGTTCCAGGATTTCAGTTCAATGTTTAGCTGTGGGTGTCTGCCCCTGCTTCCATCAGTCATTGCTTGAAGGGTCTAGGATGGCATATAAGGAAGTAGTTGAACTCATTGTCAGGGAGGTGCATTTAAGGTAGTCTCTCCACTATTGCTTAGTTTGCCAGTTGGTGTCATCCTTGTAGATCTCTGGAAATCTCACTCATGCCAGATCTCTCCTTAAAACTAATGACTCCATCTATTATGGTATGTCTTGTCCTGCTCTTCTCTATCCTTCACCTGACTCGACTCAACCTTCCATGTCCTCTTCTTTCCTCTTCTTCTACCCCTCTCTTTTCCAGGCTCCCTCTCACATCCCCCATGCTCCCAATATGCTCAGGAGATCTTGCCTCATTCCCTTCCTCTGGTGTACCATGTATATATCTCTTAGGATCCTACCTGTTTCCCAGACTCTCGCAGTGGTATTGTTGGCTAGCACTCCTCTGTGGAATCTCTATACTGATTTCAACTTTGACTTACTAGTTGGCACTCCAACCAGCAGTGGAGGCGTGTTCCCCTTTCTCCACATCCTCTCCAGCATAAACAGTCATTGGTGTTTTTGATTTTAGCCATTCTGGCAAAGGTACAATAGTTTCTCAGTGTTGTTTTGATTTATATTTCCCTAATGACTAAGGTTGTTGAGTAATTTCTTAAGTGGATTTCAGCCATTTTTGGTTCCTCTATTGAGAATTCTCTATTTAGTTCTGGATCCCCATTTTTATTTGGATTGTTCAGGGTTTTGGTGACTTGGTTCTTGGGTTGTTTTTATATTTTGGAGATCAGCCCTCTGTCAGACGTGGAGTTGGTGAAGATATTTTCCCATTCTGTGGCTGCTGTTTTGTTTTGTTGACTCTATCCTTTGCCTTCCAGAAGCTTCTCTGTTTCAGAAGGTCCCATTTATTGATTGTCTATCTCAGTGTCTATGTTACTCTTGTCATCTTCAGGAAACTGTCTCCTAAGACAATTGGCTGGATTAATGTTGAGGTCTTAGTTCCATTTCGACTTAAGTTTATGCATGGCAGTAGTTAAGGATCTATCTGCAATCTTCTTCATATCGCCTTCTAGTTATGCCAGTACCATTTATTGAAGATGCTTTCTTTTTTCCACTGTGTAATTTTAACTTTGTCAAAAATCAGGTGTTCAAAGTTGTGTGGATTAATACCAGGTCATTTAGTTTGATTCCATTTGTCTACCTGTCTGTTTTGTGCAAATACCAAACAGTTTTCATTACTATAGCTCTATTGCAGAGATTGAAGTCAGGGATGGTGTTGCCTCCTGAAATTCATCTATTGTACAGGGTTGTTTTGACTGTCCTGGTTTTTTTACATTATTTATGATTTATTATTATTATTATTATTATTTTCTTTCCTGGGTTTTTTGTTTTTCCATATAAAGCAGAGTATTGTTCTTTCAAGGTAGTGAAGTATTGCCCTGGGATGTGGGTCAGGATTGCATTGAATCTGTAGATTGCTTTTGGTAGGATTGCCATTTTTACTATGCTGATGCTTCCTGTCCAAGAGCATGGGAGATCTTTCCATTTTCTGTTACCTTCTTTAATTTCTTTATTTAAAGACTCAAAGTTCTTGTCATACATGTCTTTCACATATTTGTTTGGATTAAACCAAATATACTTTATGTTGTTTTTCATTATTGTAAATGTTGTTGTTTCTCTGATTTCTTTCTCAGCCCATTTGTCATCTCTATAAAGTAGGGATACTGAGTTTGTTGAATTAATCTTCTATCCCGCCTCTTTGCTGCCAGGTGTTTATAAGTTGTTTCAAGGTATAATTTTTTGGTCCATTTTTGTACATTATCATGTCACCTGCAAGCATTAGAAGTTTGACTTTTTCTTTTCGAATTTATCCACTTAATCTCCTTTTGTTGTCTTAATGCTCTAGCTAGAACTTCAAGTACCATATTGAAGATATATATAGAGAGAGTGGACAGCCTTGTCTTGTTCCTGATTTTAGAAGAATCACATTGAGTTTCTCTCCATTTAGTTTGAAGTTGTCTGCTGGCTTGCTATATGTTGCTGTTATTATATTTATGTTTGTTCCTATTATCCCTGATCTCTCCAAGACCTTTATCATGAAGAGATGGTGCAGTTTGTCAAATGCCTTTTCACCATCTGTTGAGATGATCATGTGGTTTTTCTTTCTCAATTTGTTTATATAGAATGCCTTGGCAGATTTTCATATGTTAAACCATCCCTGCATCCCTGTGATGAATTCTACTGGATCATGGTGTATGATTTTTCTAATGTGTTCTTGGATTCGATTTGGCAGTATTTTATTGAGTAGTTTTGCATCTATGTTCATGAGGGAGATTGGTCTGTGGTTCTTTTTCTTTTTTTATCATTTTTTATTTTAATTTTAAATAGCTTGTTTTACATGTCAATCCCAGTTCCCTCTCCCTCCCCTCCTCCCGCACTCCCCTTCCCCCCACCCTCCCACCCTATTGCCAAATCCTTCCACATAGGGGATATCTAGAGTCTGTCACCTCACTCTGGGTAGGGTCCAGGCACTCCCCTAAGAGTCCAGGCTGAGAGAGCATCCCTCTTTGTGCTATAGGCACACGATGACAGTTTGTATTCCAGGGATAGACACTGATCCACTGCTCAGGGTCCCATAGGTTGCCCAGGCCTTCTCGCTGACACTCACATTTGGGGGGTCCAGATCAGTCCCATGCTGGCCTCCCCACTGTCGGTCTGGGTTCCAAGAGCTCTCCCCTGTTCAGATCAGCTGTCTCTGCTGGTTTTGCCAGCCCATTCTTTGCCAATTTGCTCATCACTCCTCTCTCTCTGTCACTGGGTTCCTTGGGTTCAGTTCAGTGATTAATTGTGTGTTTGCCTCTGCTTCCATCAGTCACAGGATGACGGCTCCCGGATGGTTATAGACATCAAGTTCATTATCAGGAATGGGCATTCCCATAAGTTTGGTATCCCATAAGTTTGGATATTTTATGTCTACAGACTCTAATGCATCAGACCACACTGTGGAAACTTGATACATAACCAAGTCCTTTACGGCTTTAAATATTATCCATAATATAACACGGAATTAAAAAAATAATTTTAGTCCCAATCCTTTCTCCTTGCATGCTATGAGAATCACACGATTAACAGCAGGAGCCTTTGGATTTGTTAGACCCCAGTCTCTATGTGCCCAATCTTTATGAGCAGCAGTAAATGTCATGAAAGCAAAATCTGAAATCACTGTAGCTGTCATAAAGCAAAGTAAATGGTTTAGCAAAGAAAAAGAGCACATGACTGCTTGTTATATACTTACTGGGACAGTTACCCATCTGTCATGTCATTGACAGTGATATTGAAACTTTCTCAATGTACACATGGTCTCTCTCTTATGGTATGTTAGCAGCTGACAGAGGAGATTTGAATGTGCTTATCAGAAATAACATTTTATACCTAAATAGTAGATGTATAAAAGTATATATTTATTGAAAAGTAAGAGGGAAGTACAAATTGCTTAAATGCATATTTAATTTTCAAAAATATTCTTGGCTTTATGCTAACTTGTTAACATATAAATAACTTCAGATATCAAATGCCATGAGCTGCTTTGTAACCAGTTGATTAGTGATGCACATTTTTGAGAGATTATCTGCATGCCCAGATTATACTGGCCTAGAACTTTCTATGTACCCAGGCTTGCCTCAAACTCTGATGCTCTTACTTTTGTCTGCCCAGTTCTGTGAAAGAAGTTGTGTATGGTGACTCCCTGCCATGGTATTTATTTATTCCTTTCTTTTTCTTTATACATAATACTGGGGTTATAATTTAGTTCTTATATACACTTTCAGAGTTCACTAATCAGGAGTCTAGACATTTTCTCTGATTTCTGTTATTGCTATTGATTTTCATTCATACTCAATCACTTTTTCCTCTTTGGATGTCAGTCATCTCTGATATTGAGGTCTATTAGTCTCTGTAAAACTCTTATTTGAATTAGAATGGCTGCGACCCCTTCTGGGAAGGTCCTTTCCTGTTTAATATAATGGCAAGACCATCTTAAACCAGTTTCAATATTGCTAATTTCTAGATTACTGTAGAATATGTATTTCTTGACTAAACACTTTTGACAGCATTTGTTTACATCCCTGACTTCTTGAAGAAATTTTGTTTCTTTCATTCCCCTATTTAGAGCCTTCTTTACATTCCCTGAGATTGTAGGGAGGATGTTGGGATTGCCTTTGCTTCAATATTAAAGTTCCTCTGATCTCAGTTTTAAATTAATTCCCCCAGCATGTCCACAGAGCAAACATGGGCTTTTCTTTGCATCTCTGCTCCATGTTTGGTCCAGAAACTGGATTTCAAATGCCTGAGACACTATTCATTGTCCTTAGTATAAGAGTGGCTTTGGAGAGAGGAGATATTGTGAAAAATTGGCAACAATTCTCTCATTATTTTTGGCTTTTCTCTTTTCTTCCTTCCAATTTTTTCTTTCTTTTATTGTATGTTTTCTTACTATACATTACCTAATTTAAGGCTATAAAATTTCAAACCTATCATTTTTACAGGGCTGTCAATCTGAGATATCTGTTACTATTTATGCAAATATCAAATATGAATTGGATTTTAACCAAAGCTTCTATTAGAGAACTTAGCAAGCCAGTATCTGTGATGGTATTTTGCCAGTTGGTTGACCAGCCACTCACACACAACTGCCCAGACATCTGCTTTTGTATTTGCTGACTGCTTTGCATGGGCAGCTTCAACCTAGCCCAGCTGCTTGTAGTTTATAAACCAGGCCTTGATAGGAGAATTAAGCAGCTTTGGACAGGTAGGGGGAGCAAGATGGAGTCACAGACCCAGGTCCTCATGTCCCTTCTCTTCTGGGTGTATGGTGAGAAATTTCAAAGTATTAAAATATTTTCAGAGTCGCTTCTCTGTATAAAAGTAATTGATAATTTGTGCCAGGGTGTACTAATTTTGTGCAACAATACTCTGACAATATGACACTACAAAGGCATCAGATGACCAATTTCATGTATACTAAATTTGTGAGTGATGTTTTTAACATGATCATTATTATTCCTGATTCCAGGTTCCTGTGCAAATATCGTGATGACCCAGTCTCCATCCTCCCTGGCTGCGTCAGCAGGAGAGAAGGTCACCATCAGCTGCCAATCCAGTCAGAGTCTTTTATACACTACAATTCAGAAGAACCTCTTGGCCTGGTACCAGCAGAAACCGGGGCAATCTCCAAATTGCTGATCTACTGGGCATCTGCTCGGCACACTGGGGTCCCTGATCGCTTCATAGGCAGTGGTTCTGGGACAGATTTTACTCTCGCCATCAGTAGTGTCCAGGCTGAAGATCTGGCAGATTATTACTGTATTCAGACTCATAGTACTCCTCCAACATTGCTTCAGTCTCCAACAGAAACTTCCTCTGAGAGTCTCACCAGATGCCTGCACCACATACAGCCCTGGACTTGCACACTTCCTCCTCCTACCTGAGAGCCCAAACACTCAATGAATACTCATGAAAATGTTTGTTGATCCCAGCAAAAATAATGGATTCAATGTCTCTTATATCTTTTGGTATGAAAAACCTTTATGGAAAAGTTCAAAGGAGAATTCAGTATTATCATTATATTCCTTCTGTAATACATTATCACAAACTCTGTTGTTTGAAAATGAGGAACTTATTTTTTTAAAGTTCTGGACTAACAAAAGACTCTGTGGTCTTAAGTGGTGATGAAGGTAAGCTGTATTTTGGTTTGGAATCTCTAGGAAAGATTGCTTCTTGCTTTTTCTAGATCCTGTAGTGCTTTCTTACTTATACTGGTGCCCATTTCTTCTGGTTTTCTTTTCCTTTCCATATGAACTTTTAACTTTTATTTTAGTTTAGATAATTGCCTTGCATTTTTGTATATTAATGGGCACATTTCTACATGCAACTGTGATGTGTCATATTCTTGGTGGTCAGAGGATACTTAATCTTGCTTGTCTCTTTTTAATTTGTTTTCTGGGGATTCAACTCAGGCTTGCCATCAGGCTTGGTAGCAAATGTCTTTGTCATCTGACTTTCTTTTTCATATATAGAAGTTTATGTTTGTGATTCTTTTAAGATTTTTTATAGAATTATTTTCAAGATAAATAATAAAGCAATTGGCCTTTTTTTGTAACTGCAAAATGCAGGCTGCCATTAAAAGACCTGAAAAGAATAGCGTTCTTGCATTATTTGTAATAGCTAGATCCTGGACACAACCTAGAGGCCCCACAACTGAAGAGTGATAGAGAAAATGTGGTACATTTACACAACGGAGTACTACTCAGCAGCAAAATACAATGGAATCTTGAAATTTGCATGCACATAGATGACACTAGAAGTAACCATCCTGTGTGAGGTAACCCAGTCACAAAAAGACAAACTTGGTATGTACTCACTCATATATGGATTTTAGACATGGATCAGGGGAATGTCAGCCTACAATCCCAGTGCCAGTTAATCTGGGAAACAGGGAGGTTCCCAAGACATATGCATGATACCCCTGAGAATTGGAATGAGGAAATATTTCCTGATCATATTGGGAACATGGGGAGGGGAGAGCAAACCATAAAAAAGAGAGGGGGATAAGAGGAGAGGAGAAGACATGGTGGAGCAGGAAGTTCGAGTCGGGGTAAGAATAGAGGAGAGCACGATGAGAGATACCATAATAGATGGAGTCATTATTGGTTTATGTAGAGAGCTGACACTAGTGAAATTTCCAGAGATCTACAAGTATAACACCAACTGGCAAACTAAGCAATATCGGACAGACTACCTTAATAGCCCCTTCTTGATGATAAGATTGATGACTACCTTATACGCCATCCTAGATCCTTCATCCAGTGACTGATGGAAGCAGAGGCAGATACCCACAGCTAAACACTGAACTGAACTCCTAGAACCCAGTGTCAGAGATGGAGGTGTGATGAGCAAATTGGTTAAGACAGTGCTGGTGAAACCCACAAAGACAAGTGACTGAACAAGAGGAGCTCTTGAACCCCAGACTGATGGCTGACAGCCCAAAAGGGGACTGATCCAGACTCCATGAATGTAGTGTCAGTGAGGAGGCCTCAGCAATCTCTGAGCCCTTGAGGAGTAGATTAGTGTTTACCATGGTGTACAATGAACTTTGGGACTCCACCCCACATGGAGGGATGCTCACTCAGCCTAGACACATGGGGAAGCACCTAGGTCCTGCCCTGGACAAATGACAGACTCCAGAGATCCTCCCATGGAGGGCCACACCCTCCATGGTGAATGGTGTGGGGATTGGGTGGGGGTCTGGATGGGCTGGTGGAGGAACGAGGAGAGGTGGAAGAGGGATCTGAGATTGACATGTGAAAAATGCATGTTTCAAATTTAAATAAAAACATATACTGAGAAAAAAAGAATTGTGTGCTTGCCAACACAGAAAATCTATTAACAAGTTGCTTGATTATGAAGTATGTGGATTCTTTGAATAAATTGTTTTATCACCTGATATACATAAAATATTTAATGATGTAAGGGAGATGAAAAACATGTTCTTTTCTACCTGTATTCATTAAAATCATTCACTTGAAAAACAGAATGTAACCACATTGTAATTCCTATATTGCCTAAAAATTTTGTTGGGGTATAAAAGCTGTAGAAAAAAGTATACAGTAGAAAAAACAGAAAAAGTACATAGAAAGAACATGAGAGAACATATAATTTACAAATAGTGTGAGTACGTTTTTCTCTAAACTCCCTTTAACATAATAAAGCTACAGAAGAATAATGAAGGAAACCATAAAGATACTGTGTGAGTGGCTTTTCCTTTACACACTCGGATAAAAAGTTTCAATGTACACCAACTCCATAGATTCCCTTTGAGCCCTGAATTATGGGTTCAATACATATTCTGGTCAATATCTAGAAGGGTAATAGGAACCCCTTATGCTTAGTATAAATTATGAAAAGCTGACATCTATAAGAACACCGGAGTATCTGTCATTTTTTCATAGTTTGCACCTTTTTTAAGATCTCCTGGTATTTAGTCTATGAAACAATTTACAAGAATAAAATAAACATGTATTCGAAGTAGTCTTTCTCTGACAGTGAATTAAAATTTATAAAATTATGCTGGTGAGACTTCAGGGATCTAGCTTCTGACATTGCTAAGAGACACAATCTCCCAGCAAAGTCCTTGATCCTCTGACTCCTTCAACATTTCCTCCTTCTTTTCACAATGTTCTCTGAGACTTAGGTGTGGATATGCTTTGTAGATATTTCTATTATTACTGGGCTCTACAGCTCTGTATTACAAGTGGTTGTGGCTTTATTCTATAAATTTTCCATATATTGCAGATCAATTTTCCTGATGAGTAGTCAGGACTACTGATATCTTTGTTATGAGATCAAATTATTTACAGTTTATTAGGTGATTGTGCTCATTTAGTAATATACAATATTTAAACTCTTCTTCAAGATTCATAACTTCAGTAGGTCTTGATAGTTAGTGAGGCCTCTGGTACCAGCCATGATTTCCCTCTTGTTTAGCAGATCTTTAAGTTCAATTAGGTACCTGTTGGTTACAATCTAGTTACACATAGCTTTCTTGACCAAGTAAGGTTAACATAGAATGGTGGACTTTGGCATTCATAGGTGTGATAGCTGGGTAGGGCTGTTGCTTGCTTCATTCCTTTGGACATTTACATGTTACATTTTGGTTATCATTAATTATTTTCCTCATGGAGGATGCATTCAAGTCAAACCCAGGACTAGAGCTCTAATCTTGTGTCTGAAGTACATGTTGTATGAAGTGTACTATTACTTATGAAAATTTTAGTGCAACCTCAGGCATGTAAGTTTGTAAAGTAGGTATAGAAGATACACATTAACTGATAACCAATTATGAAGAAATTTGTTTTTAAACCATTTTGTTATTTTATAATGTTATTGTTTACCAATAATGAAAGCAAATCTACATGTTAGTTAAATGAGTGTGCTTGCTCATTTTTATAAAAGAAATTGATCTAATCTGAATATCCTATTTCACAATATGTAGCATTACTTCAATATATTTCAGAGTTGGTAGGGTACTGTTATTTTATAATTATCAGTGCTGAGATTCCTACTTCACATTCCTATACTAGAGGAAGTGGAAGAAGTATACTTAGTGGCATTTCAGGAATTTTTGGAAATTGTTTCCTAATCCCAGCATAAACAATTAGCATGTTTTTACTTAAGTTAAATCAGATACTCAATCATAAGCTTTATTTTTTCATTTTTTAAATTTAAATTAGAAACAAGCTTGCTTCACATGTTAATCCCAGCTACCTCTCCCTCCCATCCTCCCCCACTCCTTCCCCCAGAACCTCCTGCCACCCACCCAATCCTCACTCAGTTCCCCAGGGAATGTGAAGTCCTCCATGGGGGATCTCCAGAGTCTCATTTCATTCTGGGTAGGGCCTAGGCCCTGTCCTAAGAGGCCAGGCTGAGAAAGCATCCCTCATTGTGGAATGGGCACCCAACATCCATTTGTATGCCAGGGATAAATACTGTTCTACTACCAAAGGCCCCAAAGATTGCCTAGGCTTCCTCACTAACTCCCACATTCAGGGGATCTGGTTAAGTCCCATTCTGGTCTCCCAGCCATCAGTCTGGGATCCAAGAGCTTCCCTTTGCTCAGGTCAAACACAGCTGTTTGCTTGTGTTCTACAAGCCTAGTCTTGAACCCTTTACTCATCAGTTCTCACTCTCTGTAATTGAATTCAAGCAGTTCAGTTCAGTGTTTAGCTGTAGGAGTCTGTCTCTGCTTCCTTCAGTAGCTGGATGAAGGTCTGTACTGTATTGTGTTGTTTGTGTGTGTGTGTTTATGTGTGTGTGTGTGTGTGAGAGAGAGAGAGAGAGAGAGGGAGGGAGAGAGAGAGAGAGAGAGAGAGACCTTAAATTTAATTTATAAATCCTAGATTTTTCTGGGTTTGAACTGAGGGGGGCTAGCTCAAGAGGTTTCAGAGAATAATGTTAGTATGTTACCTACAGATTATTCTTGTGAAATTTTGGTGAAGAATGTGCCTGCGTTTGCCATTGTCTGGAAAAGCCTGCCTGAGACTGAAGTGATAGATTTGGATTAAATCCATTGACAGGGGAAATAGACTATGATGATGAAACCAACAAAGACAGCTGACCGGATAAGGGTTAGCTCCTGAGTCCTAGACTGACGACTGAGAGACCAACAGGAGACTGATCCAGATTCCTTGAATATAGTGTCAGGGAGGAGGCCACAGAAATCACTGGGGCCTTGGGTAGAAGACAGTGTTCACCATGGTTTATGAATGAATGTTGGGAGCATATTCCAAATAGAGGGATGCTCTCTCAGCCTGGACATATGTGGAAGGGCCTAGGTCCTGCCTAGGATGAAATGACAGACCATGATCCCCTCCAAGGAGGGTCTCACCCTCCCTGGGGGATGATGTGGGGATTGGGTGGGGGGCTGGTGGAGGAACAGGGGCGGAGGGGTGGGAGAGGGAGCTGGGACTGACATGTGAAACATTCACGTTTCTAATTTAAATGAAAGCATATATTGAGAAAAGAAGAAAACAGCATTTTATAGACCGTGCCATGTGCTTATTAATGGTAACTCTAGTGAAGACATATAATGACAAGGAGCAAGCTGAGCAAGAAAAAATATACAATGTAGACTAATGTGAGGAGCAACAGGAAGTGAAATGGAATAATGTCCTGTGTTCAAGGAGACAGATAAAGAAATGCAATAAAAGGAGTAGTGACCTCAGGGCAAGATCTTACCCTGCTAAGTTTCCAACTTGGGAAAAGAATTAAAGAAAAGCTTAGAGGCAGGTGTGGTTGTACATACCTTAAATCCCAGTACGGGAAAGCAGGGGCTGGCAGATCTCTGAGTTTGAGGCCAGTGCAATCTACAGAACAAGTTCCAGGACAGCCAAGCTTGGGCAGTAAAGAAACCATGGAAAGCAGAAAGCTGGTAAAGATGTAATTTAACGAGGGGATCCTGTTCCAGCCCTGGAAAGCAGCAGAATATGGCAGCTTTGGCCATGTGGTGCTGCCTTTAAAATCAAGGACAGAAGAATGGGGTTATAGAATATCCCTCTGAGACTACATAAGGAAAGCTGCTGAGGCCAGGCATGGTTCAGGGGTATTCCTGCATTAAGCTGTAAAGTTGAAGCCTGGAATTTCTTAGAAACCCCAAGATGTTAGAAATGCCAGAACCATGGGGTGTAATGTCAGGACCCATAGAAATGGCTCCACTTCATCCTGACTCAAGGACAGGCCTGTTCACAGGCTCCAACAGTTCATAGATGGGGTGAACCAACTCATAGCCCTGGTTCGGAGGAGCCTGGTTGGTCACCCCACCAGCTCCCCCTTATCTTCACCACCAGGATGAGCATCTCTCCAACATGCCCTTCCAAGCTCAACTAATGCAGCAAGTGTCAGATCTATTTCTCCAGATCTCATGCCTTCAGGTTGGGCTCAGCACTACCCACACTACCAGGGCCAGCTCTAGTATGTTGCTCAGGCAAGTGCAGTGTCCAATCTCCTGAGGGTTACAGTTGGTGAGATACAGTATCAGCTTTCCTGCTCTCATGCTCCTGAGGCCATCTCTCTTCTCTGCAGCAGGTGGTAGGAGGTGAAGCAGGGACACCATCTTTCCCTTGCCCATGATACCACATGGCAGATCAGGCAAGACAGGGCCAGCTCTCCCACTCTTATGCCCTTAGGGCCAGGTTATCTGCATCCCCAAATGTGCTGCCCATGAAAGGTGCAGGTCCCAGTCTTCTAAGTCCTGCGATAGCCAGTGAGGGTCAGGGCCAACTCTCCCTAAATGATTCAGCAAGTAAGGGGCAGGTACCACTTTGAGCTGCCCTATACTCAGAGCCTCCAGTGGTAGCAGGAGGCACAGACATGAACACAGATTTTGGTTGTGGCAGAGGCATGGACCCAGACATGGTCCATGGTAGCAGCCCAGACCAGGATTTCACCACGGACCCAGATGGGAAGCAGGTTACACAATCAGCCTGTTACTGTCTTCATCTTCAAATCTGCCTCTCTCCACAGGACATGAGCCATTCTTCTTTGTTCTCTCTCCCATACCCCACCATATTTTTGTTCACAATAAAGATGCCTTGCAGCACCAAGAAGGCCTGTAGTTTCTTCTACCCATATGAGCCAAGCATCCCCAGGAAGATGTGTGTGTCCTTCACTTTCCCAGTCCTCAATTTTGGCGTTTTTGTAAGGTATATTTTTCATCCTTTATTATTTATATTCTTGTGACAGGGTCTCTCATGTATCACAGAGTTACCTCCAATTGTATGTGCATCAAAGGATGGCCTACAATATGTAATCCTCCTGTCTGTACCTACTGAGGACAGTAATAAATGTGTGAGCCACCATATGCAGGTCTATAATCAAATCCAGAGCTTCATGCGTACTAGGTAATTGTTCTATCAACTGAGCTACATTGCCAGTCTCATTTATTTTTTTCTCAATTGTTCCTATTGGGTTTTAGTTGTTATAAGAAGGGAAGAAAAGCAATCATGGATTTACTCTACTATGACAGATACTGGAAAGTTTGCCTTCTATTTATTGCTCTTTCACAGCTTGGTCCCCCAACTGACTCCCACATTCAGGGGGCCTGGTCCGGGCCTATCCTGGTTCCACAGCTGTCAGACTGATGTCCCTGTGCTCCCACTTGCTCAGGTCAGTTGTTTCTGAGGGTTTCCCCAGCATGGTCTTGGCCCATTTGTTCGTCACTCCTCTCTCTCTAAAACTGGTTTCCAAGAGTTCAGTTCAGTGTTTAGCTGTGGATACTTGCTTCTGCTTCCATAGCTACTGGGTGAAAGCTCTAGGATGACAATAATGTGTTCATCAATGTCATTAATGTGGAAAAGCATTTAAGGTAGCCTCTCCACTATTGCTTAGACCTTTTATTTTTTCTTTAAATTAGAAGCAAAATTGTTTTACATGTCAGTCCTAGTTCTGTCTCCCTCCTCTACTCCCCTGCTCCCCACCAATCCCTTATGCAATCACCTTTCTGCTCCCCAGGGAGCATGAAGCCTTCTGTGGGGGATCTTCAAAGTCTGTCATATCATTTGGAATAGGGCTTTGGCCCTCCCCTCATGTATCTAGGCTGAGATAGTAGGCCTCTATATGGCATGGGCTTCCAGAGTCCATTCATATAATAGGGATAAATACTGATCCACTACCAGAGGCCCCATAGATTGCCCAGGCCTCCTAACTGATACCCACATTCACGTGGTCTGTATCAGTCCTATGTTGATTTCTCAGCTATCAGTCTGGGATTCATGAAGTCCCCCCCTCATTAATGTCATCTATTTTTGTGGTTTTCTCCAGTGTGGTCTTGATCCCTTTGCTCATCATTCTTCCCTCTCTGCATATAGATTCCAGGAGTTCAGCTCAGCATTTAGATGTTGGTATCTGCTTCTGCTTCCATCAGCACCCGGATGAAGGTGCTAGGATGGCATATAAAGTAATCATCAATTTCACTATTGGGGAAGAACATTTAAGGTATCTCTCCACCATTGCTTAGATTTTTAGCCATCCTTGTAAATCCATGGATATTTACTTACTGCCAGATTTCTGTTTAAACCTATAATGGCTCATTTTATTAATGTATCTGTTTTCTTGCTCTCTTTCTGTATTTTTACCTCACCTGAATCTTCCTGATCCCTCAAGTTCTCCTCTGCCCCTCCTCTTCCTCCTACCTCCATCCCAGGTGCTCCCAATTTGCTCAAGAGATCTTGTCTCTGTCCCTTTCTCCAGGTGTTGGTGTATGTCTCTCTTAGGGTCCTCCTTGCTTCCTAGCTTCCCTGGGGTTGTGAATTGTAGGCTGGTTATTCTTTGTGTCTAATATTCACTTATGAGTATAGTTCTCAAGTTTGATTGGGAGACATAGAGATGTGAATTAGTATCCAAAATAAATTCTAAAAGAAATGGAAAATAACCACTCTCCTTGATGATAACATGACAATGTAAACTTTGAGAATTTTCTCCAGAGAAGTAAACATCTGTGTTGGGTAACTGAAACATCTGGGGCATTCATCCAAAGTGTAAGCAGCAATGAAGTGCAGTTTGGATTGTCCTCAGTTCTTTCCTGGACTGATGGAAAACTTACAGTATTCCTCTGGTGGTCATTGAACATGGCCACGAACACAGAACAGACATTATATGACCTTCAATGTTACTATTTCTATCGGTGCATTTGTAGATTTCAGTTTAAATGTGTGGTTATGGGAACACATGTAGATGACAGTGATAGAAACAGGAGCACTGAAGAAGGGGAAGAATCAGTGTAAAGGAACAGGAAATTATGCTGTTAACTTCATGTAAATGATAACATGCTAATGAAGCTCTATGCAATAGGAGACATACATTTGAGATGGTATGTAACTGTCTTCCTGTGTATCATATAGTGTTTAGCATGGGTTGGTATAAACTCATGTTTCTCTGGCCTTAGCCTCTCAAATTGTGGTCCATGGTCAGGAAACTGACAAGAGGTGTGACTCTTGAAATCTCAGTATGTGGCAGGTTAAGAATAATAATAATATTGGGAAATATCTTAAGAAAAAGGGATAGGAATGCCAGCCAAAATGGTTTTTATAGCAACTCTCACCATCAGCAGCCATCCTGCCAGTAAATCTCAATGCATTTGGAAGTGATTGTAACTTATAGCCTTATCTGTATACTACATATTGTGGAATTCTAGATACATTTTTGAATGTGTGCATAAATTAAAACATACTCTAACAGAGCATGGAACTAACACTACTTCCAGTTGTTCCCTCTAGGAGAAGCTATGAACAGTAGGCTTCTTCAGCGGGAGACTAGAGAGGAGTAAACGGGGTATGGGGGAACTGGTTTACCTAGAGTGTCTCTCTGCCTCTGTCTGCAAAAAGGATGGCCACAATCAGATGTAAGGTTGGAGGCATTTAACCAGAGTTCTAATAGCAAGTCGTTTTGTCTGATACTGACAAAATAAGGAACAACACCAAGAGAACTCAGTAGTGTGCTGTGTGTTTGTGTATGTGTGTGCAATATTGATTAAAGAAGAGGTCATTAATTGAAGGAAGTTGGAGGCACAGAGAAGGAGTTGAAATAGAAAGACATGGGTTGAAAATGATATAAATGCACTACTCATGTATCAATTTCTGAATAAATTAAATGACTTTTTAATCAATATTTGATTACTTTTATTTTCATTTATTAACTTGTGTATTTGTCCAATCTTCCAGCTTAAAACCAATGCTAGCTGTTATCAGTTCTTATACCTCCCATGTAAGCGTCCTTCTAACTTATAGCCACAAAGCTGTAATACCCCAATACTCTTCCAGTGACCATCATCAATTTCTAACCGCACTACATTGATACCTACCTGACCCAGTCTCAGAGAAACTTCCACCTTGAGGTCTTTAATGCACAGAAACTCATCTTACCTTTTAGGAGAATACTCTGAGTTCCCGGTGACCCCCTCTTCCACTTTCCCTTTAAAAGAAGGAAAATTAGCCATCCATAATACTGACAGGTATCAAGGAAACAAATGAGTCTACGAATCTGTTTGCACATCTGAGATTGTGCCATAATGAATGATCATATCCTAGATACAACTGTACCAATAAAATAATGTGATGAAACAAGGGATATTAAAAATAACATGCATCTTTCAAGACTCAAGATTAATGTACTCCTATTTCCCCAGAGAAACACACATTCTTCCTGCAAAAATATGCTCATTCATGGTCTGCCCTGAGACACCTGAGGTCTCTGATCTCTTGTTGATTAACTGAACTGAACCAGGCCGGCAGCTGTGCACAGGCCCTGGGGATTTGCATGTGCTCAGAGCACAGCCCACTGCCCTGAGGACTTACTCATAAGACTGTCATAGTTTGTGCTGTAGTCAGTCCTGACCAGGTTACAGCAAGGACATGGGATTCCCCACTCAACTCCTGGTAGTCCTGCTTCTCTGGTTCTCAGGTAAGGAAGCACAGCAATGGTTAATTGTTTAGCCCAATGTGATTAGTCCTAACTGAATTTTCAGGTTATTTGTCTTTCCACATGCTTACTCATTGGCTGTATTTTGTGATTTTAATTTCAGGTGGCAGATGTGACATTCAAATGACACAAACTCCATCCTCCCTTTCTGCATCTTTGGGAGACACAATCAGCATCACTTGCCAGGCCAGTCAGGGCATTATCAATTATTTAAACTGGTACCTGCAGAAACCAGGGAAAGCTCCTAAGCTCCTGATCTATTATACAAACAGCTTGGGAGCTGGAGTCCCATCGAGGTTCAGTGGCAGTGGGTCTGGGTCACAGTATTCTCTCACAGTCAGCAGTATGCAGGCTGAAGATGCTGGCATTTATTTCTGTCAGCACGCTTATGGTTACCCTCCCACAGTGATACATGCCATGTTATAAACCATTCAGAGAAGCAGAAGTGGGAAGCTGTGCTGCCTCACCAGCATCTTCGGGTAGCTGCATCATCTGAGAGCTATTGTCAGGCACTGTGAGGCATTGAAGGACACTGGGGAGTGGTTAGTATAAGCAGCTAAGCAAGTCTCATGAGTCCCAACTTTTAGTCTTTTCAGCATCAGGAACACAAAAACAATTACAAACTCAATTTCCATAAATACAGACGTTACAATACTTTGTGGTCTGAGCTGTATATTCAGTTGAGATCATGAAGCAAAACAGAAGACAGCACAAATACAAGAAGCTACAATTTGGGATCTATTTTGTAGCCATTAACTTGCTTAAATCCAGGTGGGTCAAGTGTTCAGGAAGGTTTGTTATGTAACTGAGGGATAGTTTGTTTGAGTAGAAGTTAGAGATCATTTACCAAAGAACTTGTGGACTGGGTAAACATGTGCTCCTGATACTTGGTCTTGTAGCATAAGTTTGGATGCCAAAGTCCAATCTCTCTGCAACAGCAATTACATATATCCTTGCATCTGTCCACAGTTTGCTGCTGGATATTGGACTGTGCTTTTCCATCTCTCAGTACTAATGTGAGGGCTCATAAATGTGTATTTCTTTGAGAAAAGATACATAGTCCAGAACTCACCAGCATCAGTTATGTAACTGTCATTTTATTGGAAAGACAATGTAAGTTATTGCTTTGCACTCTGGAAGATTTTAAGCATCAATACATTTGCATATTATAAAAAAGAGTCTTTTTTTCTTTAAATTTTAGGTATGTAGTGACTTTCCTCATTTTTACATTATGATTTAATGAGGATTCTGAATTTGTTCTTTTTTATATTTATTTTACATATCAACCCCAGGTTCCTCTCACTCCCACACTCCTGCTACCCCCACCTCTACCCCACCCTAACTGCATCCATTCTAGAGAGAGGGTAAGGCCTCACATGGGGAATCATAAAAATCTTTCACATCAGTTTAGGCTCTCCCCTCTGTGTCTAGGCTGAACAAGGTATCTTAACATGGGAAATGAGCTCCAAAATTCCAGTTCATGTACTAGAGATAAATATCAGTTCCACTGCTAGTGATTGCATAAACTGTCCAAGCATTCCAGTTGTCACCCACATTGAGAGGTCCCAGTTCAGTGTTATGCAGATTCTCCAGCTGTCAGTCTGGAGCCAATGAGGTCTCAGTTGTTCTGGTCAACTGTTTTTGTTGGTTCCCCCTTGTGTTCTTCTCTTTTTTTACATACATACATACATACATACATACATACATACATTTTATTTTTTATTTTATATTTAAATTTTAATTAGAAGCAAGGTTGCTTCAAATGTCAATCCCAGATCCCTCTCCCTTTCCTCCCCTCCTCCCATGCCCTCCCACCAACCCCCCCCAATAACCACATGTTTCCTAAGGGAGGGAATATTACCCATTTTCTGCTCCTCTTTCTTTCCACAGTTTTGGAAGCCCATTTCCCAGATGTTCTTTGTCTTGTCTGTGTCCTTCAACTATGGGCCCTACTGTATAGTATGTGACTTAGAGTAGAATGAGTCAATATACATATCAATATACATTTAAGCATTTACGTAAAGATACTAGTAGAAATGAGGACTGGAGTACCACCAGAAAAGTACTGTGGAGAACAATGAACATTAAGATCCCATCCCTAGGCTTCTTGGACATTTCTGAAGACAAGAGACCTTGAAGTCTCCACCTTAAAATTGATATCTGAATGAGAACCAAGGAATCGCCTATTAGAGACACTGACTTTCTTGAAACAATAGATTCCTTTGTAATTAATTACTTTTGTATGGCTGATTCTTTTTTTAAAATTTATTTATTTTAATTTAATTTAAATGAGAAATAAGTTTGGTTTACATGTCAATTCCAGCTCTTTCTCCCTGTCCTCTCATGATCCATTCAAACCTCCCTCAATCTCCACTCCACTCTCTAAGGTGGTTGAGGTTCTTCATGGGGGCTCTCCAAAGTTTGTAATATGATCTGGGGCAGAGCTATGGCCCTCACCCATGTGTCCATGCAGAGACACCTTCCCACTGTGTGGAATGGGCTCCCAAAGTCCATCTGGATGACAGGGCTAAATGCTGATATATTGCCTGAGACCCCAAAGATGCTGAGTCCTCCTCACTGACACCTATATTCAGGAAGTCTGGATCAATACTATGCTGACGTCTCAGCTATCAGTCTGGGGTCTATGAGCTCCCCCTTGCTCAGGCCAGCTGTTTCTGTGGGTTTCACCTGCAAAGTCATAACCCCTTTGCTCATCACTACTCCCTCTCTGCAACTGGGTTCCAAGTGTTTAGTTCAGTGTTTAGCTTTGGGTGTCTGCCTCTGCTTTCTTCAGCCACTGGATGAAGGCTCTAGGATGGTATACATAGAAGTCGTCAAGCACATTATATGGAAGGGCACTTAAGGTAGCCTCTCCACTATTGGTTAGATTGCCAGTTGGTGTCATCCTTGTAGGCCTCTGGACATCTCACTAGTACCAAATCACCCTTCAAACCTATAATGGCTCTTCCTTTTATGCTATCTCTCATCCTTTTCTCCTTTATTCTTCCCCCTATTCAACTTTCCTGCTCTCCCATGCCCCCCTCTTCCCTCTTCTTTACCCCCTCTCTTTCTCCCACATTCCTCACTCCTCCCCCATGCTGCCAATCCCTTCAGAAGATTCTGTCCTGTTACCCTTCTCTGGGTTACCATGCATATCTCTCTTAGGGTCCTCCATGTTTCCCAACCTTTCTGGCTGGGGATTGTAGGCTGGAGCTCCACTGTTTCAGGTCTAAAATCCATATATGAGTGGGTACATACCATGCTTTTCTTTTTGTGACTGGGTTACCTCACTCAGGATGGTTTCTTCTAGCGCCATTGATTTGCCTGCAAGTTTCAAGATTTCATTATTTCCCCCACTGAGTAGTACTCCACTGTGTAAATGTACTACATTTTCTCTGTCCACTCTTCAGTTGATAGGCATCTAGTTTGCTTCCAGGTTCAGGTTATTACAATAATTTGCCATGAAGATTGTGGAACAGATATCCTTGTTGTATGAATGTGGATCTTTTGGGTATAGGCCTAAGAGTGTAACTGCTGGGTCTTTTGGTAGACTGATACCCATTTTTCTGAGGTACCTCCATACTGATTTCAAAAGTGGCTGTGTGAGTTGGCACTCCCACCAGCAGTAGACGAGTGTTCCCCTCTCATCACATCCTCTCCAGCATAAATTGTCATTGTTTTTTATTTAGCCATTCTGACAGGAGTGAGATGGTATGTCTGAGTTGTTTTGATCTGCATTTTCCTGATAACTAAGGATGTTGGGCACTTTCTCAAGTGTCTCTCAGCCATTTTAGATTCCTCTATTGAGAATTCTCTATTTAGTTCATTGCCCCACTTTTTAATTGGATCCTTTGGTGTTTTGGATACTTGCTTTTTGAGCTCTTTGTAAATCTTGGAGATCAGCCCTCTGTCAGACATGAGGTTAGTAACTATCTTTTCCCTTTCTGTGGGCTGCCTTTTTGTCTTGTTGACTGTGTCTTTGCGTTACAGAAGCCTCTCAGTTTCAGGTGGTCCCATTTATTAATTATTGATCTCAGTGTCTGTGCTACTGGTGTTATGTTCAGGAAGAGGTCTCCTGTACCAATTCGTTCAAGGGTACCTCTCACTGTTCCTGTTATCCCTGATCTCTCCAAGACCTTCATCATGATGGGTTGTTGGCATTTGTCAAAGGCTTTTTCTGCATCCAGGGAGATATTCATCTGCTTTTTCTTTTTTAGATTGTTTATATGATGGAATACATTGATAGATTTTCTTATGTTGAATCATTCCTGCATTGCTGGAATGAATACTACTTGATCATGGTGTATGAATTTTCTAATGTGTTCTTGGATTTGATTTTCGAGTATTTTTTTTGAGTATTTTTGCATCAATGTTTATGAGGGGGATTGGTCTGTAGTTCCCTATCTTGGTTGTGTATTTGTGTGGTTTGGGTACTAATGTGATTGTAGCTTTGCAAAAAGTGTTTGTCAATGATCCTTCTGATTCTGTTGTGTGGAACAATTTGAAGATTATTGGTATTAGCTCTTCTTTGAATTTCTGGTAGAATTCTGCACGGAAACCATCTAGCCCTGGACTGTTTTTTTACTTAGGAGAATTTTGGTATCTGCTTCTATTTCTTTAGGCATTATTGGTCTAGTTGTTTATCTGTTGTTGATTTAATTTTTAAGTGATATCTATCCAGAAAATTGTACATTTTCTATAAATTTTTCAATTTTGTGGAGTACAGGTTTTCAAAGTATGGCCTGATGATTCTTTGGGTTTACCCAGTGTCTGTTGTTATGTCCACTTTTTCATTTCTGATTTTGTTAATTTGCATGGTCTCTCTCTGCCTTTTGATTAGGATGGATAAAGGTATGTCTATCTTGTTGATTTTCTCAAAGAACCATCTCTTTGTTTCAGTGATTGCATTGTTTTATTTTTTCTACTTTATTGATTTCAACTCCCAATTTGATTATTTACTGGAGTCTCTTCTTTCTGTGTCAGTTTACTTCCTAACCTAGAGCTTTCAGGTGTTCTGTTAATTCTCTCATGTGGCTACTCTCCAGTTTCTTTATATGGGCACTTACTGGTATGAACTTTCCTCTTAGACTGCTTTTAGTGTGTCCCAAAGGTTTGGGTATGTTGGGCCTTCATTTTCATTGAATTCTAGGAAATCTTTGATTTCTTTCTTTTGTCTTTACCCAGAAGTGATGCAATTTAGCATTGTTCAATTTCCATGTGTTTATGGGGTTTCTGCAAATTGTGCTGTTGTTGAATTCTAATTTTAAGCCATGGTCGTCTGATAAGTTACAGGGGGTTATTCCTTTTGTTTGTATCTGTTGATGTTTGCATTATTGCCAAATATGTGGTCGATTTTAGAGAAGATTCCATGTGGTGCTGAGAAGAAGGTATATTCTTTTTTGTTTGTATGGAATATTAATAGATGCCTGATAAGCCCAATTAGGTCATAACTTCTGTTATTTCCTTTGTTTCTTTGTTAAGTATCTGTCTGGTGCTCCTGTTCAGTGGTGAGAGAGGGGTGTTGAAGTCTCCCACTATACGTGTGTGGGGTTTAATGTGTGATTTGAGTTCTATTAGTGTTTCTTTTACAAATGTGGGTGCCTTTGTATTTGGGGCATAGATGTTTAGAATTGAGACTTCATCCTGATGGATTTTTCCTGTGATGAATATGAGATGATCATTTTCATCTCTTTGATTAACTTTGGTTTGATGTCTGATTTGTTAGATACTAGCGTAGTTATACTAGGTTACTTCTTAGGTCCATTTAATTGGAAAATCTTTTCCCAACCCTTAAACCTGAGGTATCATTTGTCTTTGAAGCTGAGGTGTGTTTCTTGTATGCAGCAGAAGGATGGATTCTGTCTTCCAATCTATTCTGTTAGCCTGTGTGTTTTATGGGTGAGTTAAGACCATTAATATTGAGGGATATTAATGACAATTGGTTGCTCAGTTTTGTTTGTTTTGGAATGGTTGTTATTGTTGTAATTGTATGTGGATTTCTACTTCTTTTTTCTTTAGACTGTTGGTAAAGTAGGATTATCTATGGCCTATGTTTTTCTGGTTGTAGTTAACTTTTTTGGGTTGGAGTTTTCCTTCTAGAACTTTCTGTAGAGCTGAATTTGTGGATATTTATTGTGTAAATCTGGTTTTGTCAAGGAAACATCTTGTTTTCTTTATTTATTGTGATTGAGAGTTTCACTGGGTATAGTAATATGGGATGGAGTCTTTGGTCTCTTATTGTTTGTAGAACATCTATCCAGGACCTTCTGCCTTTCAGAGTTTCCATGTAGAAGTTAGATGCAATTCTGATACTTTTGCTTTTATATATTACTTGGCCCTTTCCCTTTGCTCCACTGAGTAATCTTTGTATGTTTTGTGTTTTGATTATTATGTGGCAAAGGGACATTTATTTTTGGTCCTGTCTATTTGGCAGCAAATAAGCTCCCTGTAAATTCATAGGCATGTCCTTCTTTACGTTGGAAAAGTTTTTTTTCTACAATTTTGTTGAATATATTTTCTGTACCTTTGAGTTGTGCTTGTTGCCTTCATCTATACCTGTTATTCTTAAATTTGGCCTTTTCACGGTGTTAAATATTTCTTGGATTTTTTGTGTTAAGTATTTGTTGGATTATAGATTATGTTTGGTCAATGAATCTATTTCCTCTAATTTAGCTTCAGCGCCTGAGATTCTGTCTTCAGTCTCTTGTATTTTGCTGGTTATGCTTACATCTGTAGTTCATGATCATTTACTCAGCTTTTCTATTTCCAGCATTCCCTAAGTTTGTGTTTCCTTTATTGCCTCTATTTCCGGTTTTGGGTCTTGAAGTGTTTGAATTGTTTCCTTCTTCTGTTTGATTGTTTTTTCTTGGCTTTCTTTTAGAGATTTGTTGATTTCTTGCATGTTTTTGTTTTTCTTCTTGTCTTTCTTTAATGGATTTCCTCATATCTTCTTTGAGGGCCTCTGTCGTTTTCATGAGATTGTTTTGAAGGTCATTCTTTTCTCTTTCATCTGTGTTGGAATGTTCAAGGGTTGGTGGTGTAGTCTCTAGACTCTGGTGGTATCATATTGGTTTTTCTGTTGTTAACTTTGTTTTTATATTGCTGTCTTCCCATCCCTTCTTTCAGTGGGAGCTGGTGGGGTCTCTACTTCTCCTGGTGGGTATGGGTCTAAGGTTCTCTTCCGGGTACTTTCAAGCAGGTCCAATCTAGGTGCAGGGTAGGCTCAGGAAGACAGAAGCAGGAGGATGTTGGGAGTTTGGGCCCAGAGCAGAACCCCCATTCACCACAAGCACAGGGCAGGGGATGGAGAGTACCTGAAGACTCACTTTAACATTTTATACCTGAAAAGTATTGTATAAAATTATATACTAATTAAAAATAAAAGGGAAGTGCATTTTGCTAAAATGCAAATTTAATTTTCAATAATATTCTAAGATTAATACTAACATATTAACACATTAATAACTTTAGATATCAAATACTACAAGGAACTTTGGAATCAGTACATTAATGACAAATATTTTTGAGAGATTGTCTGCATGCATAGATTAGACTGGCCTAGAACAAGTCACATACCTCAGGCTGGCCTCAGCCTCAGGATATTCCTATCTCTGTTCTTCTAGTTTTGGGATTACAAATGTGAATCTTGACTCATTGCCATATTTTATTTATCTATTCATTTATTTTTCTGTTTCTTGTACATTATACATAATACTGTGTTTCTAATTTACTTCTTCTACATACTTTCAGAGATAAGTAAACTGAAGTCCAGGCAGGTTCTGTGATTTTCCAGATTGCTATTGGTTTTCATTCATACTCAAACATATTTTTCTTTATATGACAACCATCTCTGATGTTGAGATCTATTGTTCTCTGTAAAACTGTTAGTTGATTAGGGATGTTTGTGCCCCCTCTGGGACGGTCTTTTCCTGCTTAGTATGTCAGCAAGATCATCTTAACGTAGTTTCAATACTGCTAATTTCTATATTACTTTAGAATATGCATTTCTGGATTAAACACTTTTTCACAGTTTTGGTCTACATACATAACTTCTTGAAGAAATCTTGTTTTTCATTCCCTCAATTTAAAGCCTTCTTTCTGTTTCCTGGAGTTGTAATGAGTATGTATACTTGTCAGGTTCTGTTATGTTTACCTTTGCATTAAGATTAAAGTTCCTGTGACCTCAGGTTTAAATTAATGCCCCCAGAGTCCCCAAATAGTGAATATGGGTTTTTCCTTGCATCTGTATTCCATGTTTGGCCCAGAATCTGCAGCCCAATTATCTGAGGCACTGTTCATTTTCCTTAGTATTAAGAGTGGGTTTGGAGATGGGAGATAATGAGAAAAATTTTCATGAATTCTCTCATTTTTTGGCATTCCTCTTTTCTTCTGTACATCCTACCTTTTTGTTGCACTTTTTAAAAACTCTACATTACCTAATTTGTTGTAGTAATTTGGTTGAACATGTTTCTCTAGCACTGTCATTGTTTCTGCAAAGGTCACCTGATTTAAATATGTCTTGTATGTTAACCAAAGGTTATATTAGAGAATCTAGTAGATATCTGTTGCCTAGTTGGAAGACAACATCCTCCAGTGATACCTCATGCTTTCTGTGATGGTACATTTGCCTGATGATTAACACCAGCCACTCTCACACTTACTGCCCAGGCACCACCTTTTGTATTTGCTGACTGCTTTGCATGTGCCCCTCCAACCAAGCCCAGCCTCTTGCAGTTTATAAGTCGGGCCTGGATAGTGAGACCTGAGCATCATCAGACAGACAGGGGAGCAATATGGAGTCACACACCCAGGTCCTCATGTCTCTTCTGCTCTGGATATCTGGTGAGAAAAGTATTAGAATGTTTTTCAGAGTCACTTCTTTGTATATAAGAAATATACAATGTGTTCCAGGGTGTAATATTTTTTATGCCTTAGTACTTTGACAACATGGCACTACAAGGACATTAAATGACAAATTTATATGTATTAAATTCTTTTTTAAAATTATACATGATTATTGGTTTTCCTGACTGCAGGTGCCTGTGCAGATATCGTGATGACCCAGTCTCCATCCTCTTTGGCTGTGTCACCAGGAGAGAAGGTCACCATCAGCTGCAAGTCCAGTCAGAGTCTTTTATCCAGTGGAAATCAGAAGAACTACTTGGCCTGGTACCAGCAGAAAGCAGGGCAGTCTCCTAAACTGCTGATCTACTGGGCATCCACTCGGCACACTGGGGTCCCTGATCGCTTCATAGGCAGTGGGTCTGGGACAGATTTCACTCTCAGCATCAGCAGTGTCCAGGCTGAAGACATGGGAGATTACTTCTGTCAGCAATATTATAGTAATCCTCCCACAGTGCTTCAGCCACTATCAAAAACCTCCCCTGAGAGTCTCAGCGGTTACTTGTACCACACACAGCCCTGGGCCTGCACACTTCCTTCTTCTGCCTGAGAGTATGGACTCTCATGAAACACTCATGAAAATGTTTGCAGAGCCCAGATAAAATAATGGGTTCAATGTCTCTTATGTCTTTTGTTATGAAACACTTTTATACAAAAGTGCAAAAAGAACTCAGTATTATCCTTCTAATCCTTCTGTAACACATTACGGCAAACCATTGCTTGAATATGAGGAATTTATCTTTCTATAGTTCTGGACTCTGGTGTCTCACAGAAGCCACTGTGGTATAAAGTGATGTTGATGGCCAATTGTATTTCCATTTGGAAGCTCTAGGAAAATGTGTTTCCTGCTTTTTCTAGACCCTGGGTTGTTTTCTTAATTACCGGTGACCATTTTCTCAGATTTTTCTTTTACTTTTCATTATTTTTTCAATTTTTATTACACTTTAGATAGTTACACCTCCATCTTTGTGTAACTGTTTGCATCTTTCTAAGAACACATGTGATGCTTCATGTTTTAGGAGTTTGGGGTATTTTAAGTTGTTTGTCAGGGCCAAGAGAAATGGCTCTGTTCCATCTTGACATACAGTCAGAGAGTGTGAGCCTATTGTTGATCCTTCAAGGTTGAACCACAGAATGGTTATTTTGTGTCTTGCCTTAACATCAGGATATCTGGACTAACTTGTAGCTAATGAATCTCTCACCTTGAAAACATGATATTTGGTTTAGGGTGTGGTTACTTGATACTTTGGGTATTGAAAAGGTATATACACTTACTTGTTTCTTGTATCTTGGTAATGGAGTCTTTTGCTTTCCCCTATTGTTTGAGGTTTATAAGAGCTTGAGTCATAATCTTGGGACTGATCCTGATATTTATTGTGTGCCGTCCTGACTGTATCTCTTGTCTCTTGCAAATTTCTTCCCACAATCCACATGCCTCCTTCCAAGAAGGGACCAAACTAACCAGCAGGGATGGACAGATGGCCCCTCAGTGTGTACCCACACAGATGCCCCTGCAAAGCAGGGTTCCTGCAGCTGGCACCCCAGATGCTGGGGCTTGGACATAGAGAGTGAAGTGATGGACACCGGTATTTGAGAAAAGATGAAATGTGAGTGCTTAGAGATATATGAACTGTGGTCAGAAAACTCTGAAATAAAAATTGCATGTAACTGAAGAAACGGGAAAAATAATAGTCAGGGTTTCTCTGTGTTGCTTTTGAGGCTGTTCTGGAACTCACTCTGTAGACCAGGCTGGCCTTCAACTCACAGAGATCTGCTTACCTTTGCCTCCCCGGTGTTGTTATTAAAGGCATGCGCCACCAATGCCTAGTGTATTTGGGTATGTTTTGAGTCCATAGGATCTTGTGTAACGCTGTGGCAAGTACAGAAATTTTCAGAATTTTTTGATTTTGTAAATCTTTCTTCCCCAAACTGGAGCCATCTCTGGGCTGTACTGGGAATCAGGAAATTGAAGTTGTGGTCTCCCCCTGACCCTCTCACTATGCCTGCCCAGCTGTTGCTCAAACCTGGACCTTGTGCCTGCCCTAAGTACTTGGGTGGCACCTTACCTGCTGCTCTGGCTGTGTCTGGCCCATGCTACCACCATAACTCAGAGCCAGGAGCAGAGGAGACTGGAAAGTTTGGTGGGTTGCCCCTCCCATGACTGCTATTTGAATCCATTCAGTGCGGAGTGTCAGGAGGCAGCATGGCCCTTGATCCCAGGGCATCTGTATGGGTGGTTCAATATCCTTTAGCAGAGGAGAGGGTGCAGGGTGCCCAACAGTTAGTATAGGGACAGCTGGGTAATGTTCATATCATGGCTTCTAGTTCCCCCTGGAATTCTTGTTTTTTCATGGTTGGGGAGAGGTCTGGAGAATGGAGATTAATGCAGGATTTGGCAGAGGTAATGAGACCATTAGCTGCCATTCCACTCAGCCCTGCCCAGCCAGGTATCTGTGAAAATGATAATGCTGCCTCTCATCTAATGGGAGCTTTACAAGCTGAATTAGAAAAGATAGCTTACAAATTTTTAATGATTTTTCAAAAATTATTGGGAGATATTCAGTCGCTACCACCCTATTAAAAATTGTGTACTGGGAATCTTGAGTCCCTTAGTGAAATTCTTAAGGGCAATTGTGTTGCTAGTTCCACTAGACAATTCACAGAACCTGTAAACAAGTGATAGTTCAAATGGAGAATACAATTAAAGTGCTCATGAAGATTTGAAAACCCAACTTCAAAAAAAAATAAGGAGGAATTATACCCTCAGTCTGTGTTGTAAAGGACCCAATCATGTTTAATGTGGATCAAGGGCAGGTTTTTGGTTTTTTCCCACAGGAAAAAAATGAAGCTTGGTGCAGTGTGTAGAGCAGACGGATGCCAGACCTGATGACATCATTACTGCTGAGGCCTTCCCAGATGAGTTCTAGTGTGATCTGATGAACCGATATTCCTGATCCTCTGATGTCATCATTCTGCAGTCCTATAAAAGGAAGGAGATGTTTATGATGACAGCTAATTATTCATGCTTCCTTTTTTCTTTAACTTTTTATACATGCTACACTCAGGTTCCTTTCTGTCCTCTCCTCCCCTGCCCTCCCCATTCCTCCCAACCCCCATCCCACCCCATCTCCCTTCAGCTCCCCAGGGAGGGTAAGGCCTTCCATGAGGGATTTTCAGAGTCTGATATATAATCCCAGGCAGGGCCTAGGTCCTTCTGCATGTGTACAGGCTAAGAGAGCATCCCTCCATATAGAATGGGATTCCAGAGTCCATATTTATGCCAGGAATAAATAGTGATTTACTCTCTAAGGTCCCATAAATTGTGAGGCCTATTCTCTGACACCCAGTTTGGTTTTTTTGTGTGTCTGGATCAGTCCCAGCCTAGTCTCTCATTCATCATTCTGGGGTCCATGAGTTCCCCCTTGTGTAGATCAACTGCCTCTCTGGGTTTCATCAGTGTGGTCTTGATTCCTTTGCTCATCACTCCTCTTTGCAACTGGGTTCCAGGAGTTCAGTTTGATTTTTAGCTGTGGGTGTTTGCCTCTGCTTCTGTCAGCCACTCGATGAGGTTTCTAGGATGGCATATAAAATAGTTGTCAATCTCATTATCAGGGGAGGGCATTTAAGGTAGCCTTAATGTCTGTTGGTGTCATTTTGTAGATGTGTGAAGATCTCACTAGTGCCAGATCTCTCCTCCAACTTATAATGGCTCCTCTATTATGGAATTTCTCATCCTTCTCTCCTCTACTCTTGCCCTGGCTCAACCTTCCTGCTCTCCCATGTCCTCCTTTCTCCTCTTCTCCCCATATCTTTCTCCCAAATTACTCTCCCCTACCCTCCTCCCTCCTCCTAATCCAATTAGGAATTCTCCTCCCATAACACCTTCTCCAGGTTACCATCTATATCTCCCTTAGGGTCCTCCCTGCTTCCCAGACTCTCTGGTGGTGGGACTGAAGGCTGGCAATCCACTGCTCCATGTCTAAAATCCATATATGAGTGAGTATATACCATGATTTTCTTTTTGTGACTGGGTTACCTCATTCAGGATGGTTTCTTTGAGTGCCATTTGTTTTCCTGCAAGTTTCAAGCTTCCAGATTCTGACTATTGCAAATAATGCTGCCACACACTTATTGTATGAGTGTACATCTTTTGGCTTTATGCCTAAGAGTGGAATTGCTGGATATTGTGGTAGGCTAATTTCCATTTTCCTGAGGTATCTCCATACTGATTTCCGCAATGGCTACACAAGTTGGCATCCCACCAGCAGTGGATGAATCTTCCCCTTTCTCCATATCCTCTCCAGCATAAATTGTTATCAGTAGTTTTGAATTTAGCCATTCTGACAGGAGTTTGATGGAATCTCAGTTGATTTCATTTTCATTTCCCTGATTGCTATGGATGTTGAGCACCTTCTCAAGTGTCTCTCAACCATTTTAGACTAATTTATTTAGAATTTTTATTTAGTTCTGTACCCCCCTTTTAATTGGATCCTTTGGTGTTTTGGAGACCTTCTTGTGTTCTTTGTAAATTTTGGAGATCAGCTCTCTGTCTGATGTGGGGTTGATGAATATGTTTTCCCATTCTGTGAACTGCATTTTTGTCTTGTTGACTCTGTCCATTTGGTCTTAAGTTTTGTGCATGGCGATAGACATGGATCTATCCACATTCTTCTACATGCCAGCATCCAGTTATGCCTGCACCATTTGTTAAAGATGCTTTGTTTTTTCCATTGTATATTTTTAGCTTCTTTGTTGAAGATCACCTGTTCATACATGTGTGGGTTAATATCAGGGTGTTCAATTCAATTCCATTGGTCTACCTGTCTATTTTTGTGCCAATACTAAACTGTTTTCAGGACTATAGCTCTATAATAGAGCTTGAGGTCGCGCATGGTGATGTGTCTAGATATTGCTTTGTTGAGTAAGGTTGTTTTGGCTATCCTGGGTCTTTTGTTTTTCCATACAAAATTGATTATTGTTCTTTCAAGGTCTGTGAAGAATTTTGCTGGTATTTTAATGGGGATTGCATTGAATCTGTAGATTGCTTTTGGCAGGATTTCCATTTTTACTATATTGATCCTACCTATCCAAGAGCATGGGAAATCTTTCCATTTTCTGAGGGCTTCTTTAATTTCTTTCTTTAAAAATTCAAAGTTCTTGTGATACAGGTCTTTCACTTGTTTGGTTAGCATTATCCCCAAGTTATTTTATATTGTTTGTGGCAATTGTAAAGGGTGATGTTTCTCCGATTTCTTTCTCAGCCCTTTTATCATCTGCATATAGTAGGGCTACTGATTTTCTTGAGTTTGATATTGTAGCCTGCCACTTTGCTGAAGGTGTTAATTACCTGTAAGAGTTCGCTGGTAGAGTTATTTGGGTCATTTATGTAAACTATCATATCATCTGCAAATAGTGAAAGTTTGACAGCTTCCTTTCCAATTTGTATCCCCTTGATCTCCTTTTGTTGTCATATGGCTCTGGCTAGAACTTCAAGTACAATATTGAAAACGTATGGAGAGAGTGGACAGCCTTGTTTTGTTCCTCATTTTAGTGGAATTGCATTAAGTTTCTGTCCATTTAGTTTGATGTTGGTTTGCTGTGTATAGCTTTTATTATGTTTAGATATGTTCCTGTTATCCCAGATCTCTCCAAGACCTTTATCATGAAGGGGTGTTAGATTTAATCAAAGGCTTTTTCTGCATCTAGTGAGATGATCATGTGATTATTGTTTTTCAGCTTGTTTATATGGTGGATTACATTGATGAACCATCCCTGCATCCCTGGGATGAAACCTACTTGATCCTGGTGAATGATTGTTTTGATCTGTTCTTGGATGCAATTTGTCAGTACTTTATAGATTGTTTTGCATCAATGTTCATGACAGAGATTGGTCTGACATTCTCTTTCTTTGTTGTGTCTTTGTGTGGCCTGGGGATCAAGGTAATTAAAGCTTCGTAGAAAGAGTTTGGCAGAGACCCTTCTGCTTCTATTTCATGGAATTCTTTCAGAAGAATTGTTATAAGCTGCTCTTTGAATTTCTGGTAGAATTCTGCAGTGACACCATCTGGACATGGGCTTTTTTTGGTTGGGAGACTTTTGATGATAGCTTCTATTTCCATAGGGGTTATAAATCTATTTAAATTGCTTATCTGTTCTTGAATTAATGTTGGCAAGTGATAGCTATCCAGGAAGTCATCCATTTCCTTTAAAATTTAGAACTTTGTGGAGTACAAATTTTCAAAGTATGACTCGATGATTCTCTGAAAACAATACAAATAATCAATGCAATGAAGAGTTGGTTCTTTGAGAAAATCAACAAGATAGACAAAACTTTACCGAAACTTACCAAACAGCAGAGCATGTACATGCACATTAACAAAATCAGAAATGAAAAGGGGATATAACAACGGACTCTGAGGAAATTCAGATTTGTATTTATTCAGGAAAATACCTAGTGCAGAATCATATGGAATTTCCATGAGTTTTGACGGCCTTCCATACTTTAGTCAACATTTTCTGTACCAGCCCAGTCTTAATCTCTTTGATCATCAGTCCTCCCTCTCTGTTACTGGCTTTCTTGAGTTCAGCTCAGTACTTAACCAAGGGAGTCTGCCTCTTCTTCGATCAGCCACTAAATGAAGTTTCTGTTTCCCAGACTCTCTGGCCATAGGATTGTAGGCTGGCACTCCCCAGATCTATGTCTAAAATCCATATATGAGAGAGTACATGCCATGTTTCTCTTTTTGTGACTGGGTTACCTCACTCAGGATGGTTTCTTCTAGTGTCATCCATTTGCCTGCGAATCTCATGATTCCATTATTTTTTTCTGCTGAATAGTACACTGTCTTAATGAGAAGAATTTATAAGAAACAAAAGATCATCTAGTAGTCACTAACCATGTTTAGAAGTGCAAAGATTATTATTATATTGCAAGCTAAGCAATAGTGGAGAGACCACCTCGAATGCCCATTCCTGATAATGAACTTGATGTCTATAACCATCCGGGAGCCTTCATCCTGTGACTGATGGAAGCAGAGGCAAACACACAATTAATCACTGAACTGAACCCAAGGAACCCAGTGACAGAGAGAGAGGAGTGATGAGCAAATTGGCAAAGAATGGGCTGGCAAAACCAGCAGAGACAGCTGATCTGAACAGGGGAGAGCTCTTGGACCCCAGACCGACAGTGGGGAGGCCAGCATGGGACTGATCTGGACCCCCCAAATGTGAGTGTCAGCGAGAAGGCCTGGGCAACCTATGGGGCCCTGAGCTGTGCATCAGTGTCTATCCCTGGAATACAAACAGTCATCATGTGCCTATAGCACAAAGAGGGATGCTCTCTCAGCCTGGACTTAGGGGAGTGCCTGGACCCTACCCAGAGTGAAGTGACAGACTCTAGATATCCCCTATGTGGAAGGATTTGGCAATAGGGTGGGAGGTTGGGGGGGGAAGGGGAGTGTGGGAGGAGGGGAGGGAGAGGGAACTGGGATTGACATGTAAAACATGCTATTTAAAATTAAAATAAAAATGATAATAAAAAAGTTTCATTACCTTTAATCATAAGTACTTATTTAGAAGTTATTTGAACAATGTTTATTCTTTTGCTCTGTATATCCTCACTGAGGGTGGCAGAGCTGAGAGAACCATTAAAATTTTCCTGTGAAGCTGTGTTTCCCATGGATTACCGAATTCAACTGTAATTCATTGATCTGCATTGGCTCTATTTTGTGATTTTAATCGCAGGTGGCAGATGTGACATCCAAATGACACAAACTCCATCCTCTATTTCTGCATCTTTGGGAGAAGAATCAGCATCATTTGCAAGGCCAGTCAGGGCATTAGCAATTATTTTAACTGGTACCAGCAGAAACCTTGGAAAACTCCTAATCTCCTTATCTATGGTGCAAACAGCTTAGAAGATGGGGAGTCCCATCAAGGTTCAGTGGCAGTGGGCCTGGGTCACAGTATTCTCTCACAGTCAGCAGCCTGGAGGCTGAAGATCCTGGCACTTATTTCTGTCAGCAAGGTTATGATGATCCTCCCACAGTGAAACAGGCCATGTTATAAACCATCTAGAGAAGCAGAAGTGTGAGGCTATGCTGCCTCACCTGCTTCTTCTGGTATCTGCATCAGATGAGTTATTGTCTGGCACTGTGAGGCATGAAAGACACTGGGGGTGGGTGGTTAGGATAAGCAGCCAAGCAAGTCTCAAGAGTCCCAACTTTTAGTCTTTTCAGCATCAGCAATAAAACAATTACAATCTGAAATTCAGTAAATCATAGGTACAGTACTTCATGGTCTGAGCTGTATATTCAGTTGAGATCATGAAACAAAAGAAAAGACAGCACAGATGCAAGCAGCTAGGATTTGGGATCTATTCTGTAGCCATTAACTTGCTTAAATCCAGAAGGGTCAGGTGTTCAGGAAGGTTGGCAATGTAACTGAGGGATAGTCTGGTTGAGCCGAAGTTAGAATTCATTTACCAGAGAACTTGTGGACTTGGTAAACATGTGCTCCTGATACTTGGTCTTGTAGCATAAGTTTGGATGCTAAGGCTGTCTGCAACAGCATGATGGTGATATTGTAGCCCTTACATTTATCCTTGCATCTGCCTACAGTTTGCTGCTGGATATTGGACTGTGCTTTTTCTAACTCGCAGATATAATGTGAGGACTCATAAATGTGTATTTCTTTTAGAAAAGATACATAGTCCAGAACTCACCAGCACCAGTTATATAACTGTCATTTAATTGCAAAGACAAAGTGAGTTATTGCTCTGCCTTCTGGAAGATTTTAAGCATCAATACATTTGCATATTATGAAAAAGAGTCTTTTTTTTCTTTAAATTTCTAGGTATGTCATGACATTCCTCCTTTTTACATTATGACTTAGAGGATTCTGAATTTGTTCTTTTTTATATTTATTTTACATATCAATCCCAGGTTCCTCCCACTCCCACCCTCCTGCTCACCCCACCTCCTCCCCACCCTAGCTCCATCCATTCTTGAGAGAGGATAAGGCCTCACATGGCGAATCATAAAAATCTGTCACATGAGTTTAGGCCCTCCTCTTTGTGTCTATGCTGAGCAAGGTATTCCCACTTTGGGAAATGGGCTCCAATAATCCAGTTCATATATTAGAGATAAATACCATTTCCACTGCTAGTGATTGCATAAACTTCCCAAACACCCCAATTGTCACTCACATTGAAAGGGCCAAGTTCAGTGCTATGAAGGTTCTCCAGCTGTTAGTCTGGAGCCAGTGAGCTCCCAGTTGTTGAGGTCAACTGTTTTGTCAGTTTCCTCCTATTTTCTGCTCCTCTTTATTACCACAGTTTTGGAAGCCCATTTCCCAGATATATTTTTGTCTTGTCTATGTCCTTCATCTATGGGCCCTACTGTATAGTATGAGAGTAAGAGTATAATGATTCAATATACATATCTAAGTATCTACATAATGATGCTAGTAGAAATGAGGACTGGAGTACTACAAGAAAAGTATTAAAGAACATTAAGATCCCATCCCTAGGCTTTTTGGACATACCTGAAGACAAGAGACCTTGAAGTCTCCACCTTAAAATAGATATCTGAATGAGAACTAAGGAATCTCCTATTAGAGATAGTAACTGTCTTGAAACAATAGATTCCTTTATAATTAATTACTTTTGTATGGCTGATTATTTTTAAATTCATTTATCTTAATTTAATTTAAATTAGAAACAAGTTGGTTTTATATGTCAATCCCAGTTCCTTCTCCCTCCCCTCCTCTCCGGCCTCCTTCAACATTCCCCCAATCCCCACTCCACTCTCCAAGGAGGGTGAGGCCCTTCATAAGGAATCTGCAAAGTCTGTCATATGATCTGGGGCAGAGCCTAGTCCCTCCCCCATGTGTCCAGGCAGAGACAGCATCCCACCACATGGAGTGGGCTCCCAAAGTCCATTTGGATGACCAGGCTAAATGCTGATATATTTCCTGAGGCCCCAAAGATGCTGAGGCCTCCTCACTGACACCCATGTTCAGGCAGTCTGGATCAGTCTCATGCTAACCTCTCAGCTATCAGTCTGGGGTCTATGAGATCCCCCTTGCTCAGGTCAGCTGTTTCTGTGGTTCTGTGGGTTCCACCCACCAAGTCATAACCTCTTTTCTCATCACTCCTCCCTCTCAGCAACTGGGATCTAGAAGTTCAGTTCAGTGTTTAGCTGTGGGTGTTTGCCTCTGCTTGCTTCAGCAACTGTATGAAGGCTCTAAGATGGAATACATAGAAGTCATCAATCACATTATATAGAAAGGCATTTAAGGTAGCACCTCCACTATTGGTTAGATTGCCAATTGATGTCATTCTTGTAGGCCTCTGGACATCTCTCTAGTACCAAATCTCCCATCAAACCTATAATGGCTCCTTCTATAATGTTATCTCTCATCCTTTTCTCCTTTATTCTTCCCTCTATTCAACTTTCCTGCTCCCCCATGCCCCTTCTGCCCTTTTCTTCACCCCCTCTTTTTCTCCCAGGTTCCTCACTCCCCTCCCCCCTTCCCGTGCTTCCAATTCCCTCATAAGATTCTGTCCTGTTCTCCTTCTCTGGGTTACCATGCATATCTCTCTTAGGGTCCTCCCTGTTTCCCAGAATCTCTGGCTGGGGATTGTAGGCTGGCCTTCCCCTGTTTCTGGTCTAAAATCCATATATGAGTGAGTATATACCATGCTTGTCTTTAATGATTTGGTTACGTCACTCAGGATGGTTTCTTCTAGTGCCATGCATTTGCAGGCAAATTTCAAGATTCCATTTTTTTCCAATGAGTAGTACTCCATTTTGTAAATGTACCACATTTTCTCTATCCACTCTTAAGTTGATGGTCATGTAGGTTGCTTCCAGGTTTTGGCTATTACTAATAATGCTGCTATGAACATAGTAGAACAGATATCCTTGTTGAATGAATGTGGATCTTTTGGGTTTATGCCTAATAGTGGAATTGCTGGATCTTGATGTAGACTGATTCCCATTTTTCTGAGGTACCTCCATACTGATTTCCAAAGTGGCTGTACAAATTGGCATGCCCCCTAGCAGTGGAGGAATGTTCCCCTCTAACCACATCCTCTCCAGCATAAATTGTTATTAGTGTTTTTGTTTTAGCCATTCTGACAGGAGTAAGTTGGCATGTCAGAGTTGTTTTGATCTGCATTTTCCTGATGACTAAGGATGTTGAGCACTTTTTTAAGTGTCCTCAGCCATTTTAGACTCCTCTATTGAGAATTCTCTATTTAGTTCTTTGCCCCACTTTTTAATTGCATCCTTTGGTATTTTGTATACTTGCTTATTTTCTTCGTAAATCTGTCAGATGTAGTGTTAGTTAATATCTTTTCTCATTCTGTGGGCTGCCTTTTTGCTTTGTTAACTGTGTCCTTTGTGTGGGAACAGACCTTGGCCAGAGATCCACTTCCCCATCAGCCTGGGAGCAGGCAGCTGTAAGACAATGTTTACTAAAAACATGTTTACTGAAAACAATCCTCTGGTGTCCATAAGAAAAGTTTACTGGAGCAATAAGTTCCTGAAAAGAGCTCGCCCACGGGAACACCCTGACCTAGACCCTTTCCAAAGACTAACCACCTCTTCCTGACCCACCCACCACAGTCTCTGGTGTCAGAGCAGAACCAGCCAGGGTAAGGTAGGGAGCAGAAGTTTTTCTTGAGAGAAGCCTTTCTTGGGAAGTTTTCTTGAGCCTTCTTGGGGCCTGCTGAAAGTTTTCTTTGTATTGGCAACTGGTCTCTGTGTCACCAATCCCGACACTCTCCGCACATTCTATGGATATTTTGTGTTAAGGATTTGTTGGATTATAGATTTTCCTTGGTCAATGAATCTATTTCCTCTAATTTATCTTCAGTGCCTGAGATTCTGTCTTCCTTCTCTTGTATTTTGTTGGTTAGGCTAACATCTGTATTTCATGATCATTTATTCAGCTTTTCTATTTCCAGCATCCCTAAGTTTGTTTTTTCTTTATTGCCTCTATTTCCGGTTTCAGGTCTTGAACTGTTTGAATTGTTTCCTTCTTCTGTTTGATTGTTTTTTTCTTGGCTTTCTTTTAGAGATTTGTTGATTTCTTGCCTTTTTTGGTTTGTTTTTTCTTCTCTTTCTTTAAGAGATTTTCTGATATCTTCTTTGAGGGCCTCTATTGTTTTCATGAGGTTGTTTTGAAGGTCATTCTTTTCTCTTTCATCTGAGTTGGAATGTTCAAGTGTTGCTGGTGTAGTCTCTAGACTCTGGTGGTATCATATTGGTTTTTCTGTTGTTACCTGTGTTTTAATATTGCATTCTTCCCATCCCTTCTTTCAGTGGGAGCTGGTGGGGTCTCTTCTTCTCCTGGTGGGTATAGGTCTAAGGTTCTCCATCAGGTGCTTTCAAACAGGTCCAATCCTCCGATGCATCTCAGGGTGCAGGTGAGTCTGGGACAATCTTAAGAACAGGGCAGAGGCCAGAGGGGACTGAAGACTCAAGCTCAGGGAGGGCACTAGACGGAACTGAGGACTGAGGTTTGGACAGAGTCAGGATGGTCCTTTCTGGTGGGGCAGGTCCCTTCTAGGTGCAGAGTAGGCATAGGAAGACAGAAGCAGGTGGATATTGGGAGTTGGGGCCTGGGGCACAACCCCCACTCACCACAAGCACAGGGCAGAGGATGGAGAGGACTGAAGACTCAATTTATCATTTTAAACATGAAAAGTATTGTATAAAATTATATATTTAAATAAAATAAAAGGGAAGTGCTTATTGCTAAAATGCAGATTTAATTTTATATTATATTCTAATATTAATGCTAAGTGGTTAACAGAGTAATAATTTCAGATACCAAATACTACAAGGATCTTTGGAATCAGTAGATTAATGACAAATATTTTTGAGAGATTGTCTGCATGCAGAGATTAGACTGGCCTAGAACAAGTCACATACCTCAGGCTGGCCTCAAATTCATGATATTCCTGCTTCTGTCTCCCCAGTTTTGGAGTTGCAAATGTGAATCTTGACTCATTGCCATAATTTATGTATTCATTTATTTTTCTGGTTCTTGTACTTTATACATAATAGTGGGTTTCTAATTTATTCTGCTACTTATTTTCAGAGACCACTAACCTTAAATCCAGGCAGGTAATGTGATTTTCCTTATAACTATTGATTTTCATTCATACTCAAATTTTTTCCCTTTATATGGCAACAATCTCTGATGTTGAGGTCTGTTGGTTTCTATAAAACTGTTAGTTGATTAGGGATAGTTGTGCCCCTCTGGGACAGTCTTTTCCTGTTTAGTATATCAGCAAGACCATCTTAACGTAGTTTCAATACTGCTAATTTCTAGATTACTCTAGAATATGCATTTCTGGACTAAACACTTTTTGACAGTTTTGGTCTACATACATAACTTCTTGAAGAAATCTCATTCTTTTCATTCCCTCAATTTAAAGCCTTCTTTCTGTTTCCTGGAGTTGTAATGAGTATGTATACTTGTCAGGTTCTGTTATGCTTACCTTTGCTTTAAGATGAAAATTCCTCTGAACTCTGGTTTAAATTAATGCCCCCAGGATCTCCAAAGAGTGAATATGGGCTTTTCCTTGCATCTGTATTCCATGTTTGGCCCAGAATCTGCAGCCCAAATATCTGAGACACTGTTTATTTTCCTTAGTATTAAGAGTGAGTTTGAAGATGGGAGATAATGAGAAAAATTTGCATGAATTCTCTTATTTTTTGGCATTCCTCTTTTCTTCTGTACATCCTGCCTTTTTGTTGTACTTTTTATAAACTCTACATTGCCTAATTTGTTGTGGTAATTTGATTGAACATGTTTCCGTAGCACTGTCAATTTGATATAGCTCTCCTAACGTTTCTGCAAAGGTCACCTGATTTAAATATGTCTTGTATTTTAACCAAGGGTTATATTAGAGAATCTAGTAGATATCTGTTGCCTAGTTGGAAGACAACATCTTCCAGTGATACCTCATGCTTTCTGTGATGGTACATTTGCCTGATGATTAACACCAGTCATTCTCACAACTACTGCCCAGGCACCACCTTTTGTATTTGCTGACTGCTTTGCATGTGTCCCTCCAACCAAGCCCAGCCTCTTGCAGTTTATAAGTCAGGCCTGGATAGTGAGACCTGAGCATCATCAGACAGACAGGGGGAGCAATATGGAGTCACACACCCAGGCCCTCATGTCTCTTCTGCTCTGGATATCTGGTGAGAAAAGTATTAGAATGTTTTTCAGAGTCACTTTATTGTGCATAAGATATTTACAATATGTGCAAGCGTGTAATGTTTTTTATGTCATAGTACTTTGACAATATGGCGCTACAAGTACATTAAATGATAAATTTATATGTATTAAATTTTTTAAAATTATACATTATTATTGGTTTTCCTGACTGCAGGTGCCTGTGCAGATATTGTGATGACCCAGTCTCCATCTTCCCTGGCTGTGTCAGTAGGAGAGAAGGTCACCATCAGCTGCAAGTCCAGTCAGAGTCTTTTATATGGTAGCAGTAACTACTTGGCCTGGTACCAGCAGAAAGTAGGGCAGTCTCCTAAACTGCTGATCTACTGGGCATCCACTCGGCATACTGGGATCCCTGATCGCTTCATAGGCAGTGGGTCTGGGACAGATTTCACTCTCAGCATCAGCAGTGTCCAGGCTGAAGACATGGCAGATTATTTCTGTCAGCATTATTATAGTACTCCTCCCACAGTGCTTCAGCCTCTATCAAAAACCTCCCCTGAGAGGCTCAGCAGTTGCTTGCACCACACACAGCTCTGGGCCTGCATACTTCCCTCTTCTGCCTGAGAGTATGGACTCTCATGAAACACTCATGAAAATGTTTGCAGAGCCCAGATAAAATAATGGGTTCAATGTCTCTTATGTCTTTTGTTATGAAACACCTTTATACAAAAGTGCAAAAATAACTCAGTATTATCCTTCTATTCCTTCTGTAACACATTATCACAAACTATTGTTTGAACATGAAGGATTTATCTTTCTATAGTTCTGGACTCTGGTGCCTCACAGAAGCTACTATGGTCTGAAGTGATGTTGATGGCCAATTGTATTTCGATTTGGAAGCTCTAGGAAAATGTGTTTCCTGCTTTTTCTAGACCTTGTGTTGCTTTCTTAATTACCGGTGACCATTTTCTCAGATTTTTATTTTACTTTTCATTAATTTTTAAATTTTTATTACACTTTAGATAGTTACACCTCCATCTTTGTGTAACTGTTTGCATCCTTCTACGAACACATGTGATGCTTCATGTTTTAGGGGTTCGGAGTACTTTAAGTTGTTTGTCAGGGCCAATAGACCTGGCTTTGTTACATTTGACATACAGTCAGAGAGTGTGAGCCTATTGTTGATACTTCAAGGTTGAACCGCAGAATGGTTATTTTGTGTCTTGCCTTAACATCAGGATATCTGGACTAACTTGTAGCTAATGAATCTCTCACCTTGAAAACAGGATATTTGGTTTAGGCTGTGGTTACTTAATGTTTTGGGTATTGAAAAGGTAAATACACTTACTTGTTTCTTGTATCTTGGTAATGGAGTCTTTTGCTGTCCCCTATTGTTTGGGGTTTATAAGAGCTTTGTGTCATAATCTTGGGACTGATCCTGGTATTTATTGTGTGCTGTCCTGACTCTGTCTCTTGTGTCTTGCTTATTTCTTTCCACAATCCACATGCCTCCTTCCAAGAAGGGCCCAAACTAACCAGCATGGATTGACAGAAGACCCCTCTGTGTGTACCCACACAGATGCCCCTGCAAAGCAGGGTTACTGCAGGTGGCACCCCAGATGCTAGGGCTTGGACATAGAGAGTGAAGTGGTGGATGCCAGTATATGAGAAAAGAAGAAATGTGAGTGCTCAGAGAAATGTGATGTGAAGTGTGGTCAGAAAACTCTGAAATGAAAATTGTGTATAACTGGAGAAATGGAAAAAGAGTAGTCAGGGTTTCTCTGTGTTGCTTTTGAGGCTGTTCTGGAACTTGCTCTGTAGACCAGGCTGGCCTCCAACTCACAGAGATCTGCTTACCTTTGCCTCCTGGGTGTTGGGATTAAAGGCATGCACCACCAATACGTAGTATACTTGGGTATGTTTTGAGTCCATAGGATCTTGTGTAACACTGTAGCAAGTCCAGAAATTTTTAGAATTTTTTGATTTTGTAAATCTTCCTCCCTCACACTGGAGCCATCTCTGGGCTGTACTGGGAATCAGGGAAGTGAAGTTGTGGCCTCCCCCCGACCCTCTCAGTAAGCCTGGCCAGCTGTTGCTCAAACCTGGACCCTGTGCCTGTCCTAGAATTCTTGTTTTTTCATGGTTGGGAAAAGTTCTGGAGAATGGAGATTAATGCAGGATTTGGCAGGAGGTAATGAGACCATTAGCTGCCATTCCATTCAGCCCTGTCCAGCCAAGTATCTGTGAAAATGCAAATGCTGCCTGTTATGTAATGGGAGCTTTACAATCTGAATTAGAAATATAGCTTACATATTTTTAATGATTTTTCAAAAATTATTGGTAGATATTCAGAGGCTACAGCCCTATTAAAATTGTGTACTGGGAATCTTGAGTCCCTTAGTGAAATTCTTAAGGGCAGTTGTGTTGCTAGTTCCCATAGACAATTCACAGAACTTGTAAACAAGTGATAGTTCAAATGGAGAATACAATTAATGTGCCTGTGGAGATTTGAAAACACAAGTTAAAAAAAAATTAAATAAGGTGGAATTATACCCTCAGGCTGTGTTGTAAAGGACCCAATCATGTTTAATGTGGGTCAAGGGCATGTTTGTGGTTTTTTTTCCACAGGAAAAAAATGAAGCTTGGTGCAGTGTGTAGAGCAGAGGGATGCCAGAGCTGATGACATCATTACTGCTGAGGCCTTCCCAGATGAATTCCAGTGTAATCTGCCAAACCTATATTCCTGATCCTCTAATGTCATCATTCTGCAGACCTATAATGAAAGGAGATTATGATGACAGCTAATTATTCTCATTTTCTTTTATTTCTTTAACTGTTTATACATGTTACTCTCAGTTTCCTTTCCCTCCCCTCCTCTCCTGGCCCCTCATTCCTCCCAACCCCCATCCCACTTCATCTCCCTTCAGCTCCTCAGGGAGGGTAAGGCCTTCCATGAGGGATTTTCAGAGTCTGACATACAATCTCAGTCAGGGCCTAGGTCCTCCTCCATGTGTACAGGCTGAGAGAGCATCCCTCCATGTGGAATAGGCTTCCAGAGTCCATATTTATGCCAGGAATAAATAGTGATTTACTCTCTAAGGTCCCATAAATTGTGAGGCCTATTCTCTGACACCCAGTTTGGGTTTTTTGTGTGTCTGGATCAGTCCTAGCCTAGTCTCTCATTCACCATTCTGGGGTCCATGAGTTCCCCCTTGTTTAGATCAACTGCCTCTCTGGGTTTCATCAGTGTGGTCTTGATTCCTTTGCTAAACACTCCTCTGTGCAACTGCGTTCCAGGAGTTCAGTTTGGTTTTTAGCTGTGGGTGTCTGCCTCTGCTTCTGTCAGCCACTCGATGAGGTTTCTAGGATGGCATATAAAATAGTTGTCAATCTCATTATCAGGGGAGGGCATTTAAGGTAGCCTTAATGTCTGTTGGTGTCATTTTGTAGATGTGTGAAGATCTCACTAGTGCCAGATCTCTCCTCCTACTTATAATGGCTCCCTCTATTACGGAATTTCTCATCCTTGTCTCCTCTACTCTTGCCCTGGCTCAACCTTCTTGCTCTCCCATGTCTTCCTTTCTCCTCTTCTCCCCATATCTTTCTCCCAAATCACTCTCCTCTCCCCTCCTCCATGCTCCCAAACCAGTTAGGAATTCTTCTCCTATAACCCTTCTCCAGGTTACCATGCATATCTCTCTTAGGGTCCTTCCCTGCTTCCCAGACTCTCTGGTGGTGGGATTGAAGGCTGGCAATCCCCTGCTCCATTTCTAAAATCCATATATGTGTGAGTACATACCATGCTTTTCTTTTTGTGACTAGGTTACCTCACTCAGGATGGTTTCTTTGAGTGCCATCTGTTTTCCTGCAAGTTTCAAGCTTCCAGGTTCTGACTATTGCAAATAATGCTGCTACGAACACAGTTGGGCAGGGATCCTTATTGTATGAGTGCACATCTTTTGGGTATATGCCTAAGAGTGGAATTGCTGGATATTATGGTAGGCTAATTTCCATTTTCCTGAGGTATCTCCATACTCATTTCCACCTTGGCTGCGCAAGTTGGCATTCTCACCAGCACTGGAGGAATGTTCCCCTTTCTCCATATCCTCTCCAGAACAAATTGTTATCAGTAGTTTTGATTTTATCCATTCTGACAGGAGTTTGATGGCATCTCAGAGTTGATTTCATTTTCATTTCTCTAATTGCTATGGATGTTGAGCACTTTCTCAAGTGTCTCTCAACCATTTTAGACTCTTCTATTGAGAATTCTTTATTTAGTTCTGTACCCCCCATTTTAATTGGATCCTCTGGTGTTTTGGAGACCTGCTTCTTGTGTTCTTTGTAAACTTTGGAGATCAGCTCTCTGTCTGATGTGGGGTTGGTGAATATCTTTTCCCATTCTGTGAACTCCATTTTTGTCTTGTTGACTGTGTCCTTTGCCTATCAGAAGTTTCTCAGTTTCAGGTGGTCCCTTGATCTCAGTTCTGTGCTACCGGTGTTATGTTTAGGAAGTGGTCTCCTATACCAATTCATTCAAGGGTAGTTCCCACTTTCTCTTCTAAGAGGATCAATGGGGCTGGATCGGTGTTGAGGTCTTTGATCCATTTGGACTTAAGTTACTCCAGCACCTTTTGTTGAAGATGCTTTCTTTTTACAATCGTATAGTTTTAGCTTCTTTGTCAAAGATCAGGTGTTCAAAGATGTGTTGGTTGATATCAGGGTCTTTGATTAAAATCCATTGGTCTACCTATCTGTTTTTGTGCCAATACCAAGCTGTTTTCAGGACTATAGCTCTATAGTAGACCTTGAAGTCATGGATGGTGATGCCTCCTGAATTTCCTTTATTGTCTAGGGTTGTTTTGGCTATGCAGGATCTCTTGTTTTCCATATAAATTTGAGGATTGTCCTTTCAAGGTCTGTGAAAAATTTTGCTCATATTTTGATAGGGATTGCATTGGCTCTATATGTTGCTTTTACCAGTTTTACTATGTTGATCCCATCTATCCAAGAGCATGGGAGATCTTTCCATTTTCTAGTATCTTCTTAAATTCCTTTATTTGAAGACTCAAAGTTGGTTATACAGGTCTTTCACTGGTTTGTTTAGAGTTACTCCAAGATATATTATGTTGTTGGTGGCTGTTGTAAATGGTGATGTTTGTCTGATTTCTTTATCATCCACTTTATTGTATGTATATAGTAGGGCTACTGACTTTTCTGAGTTAATTTTGTATTCTGCAACTTGGCTGACAGTGCTTATAGGCTGTAGGATTTACTTGGTAGAATTCCTGGGGTCGTTTACATAGACTATCATATCATTTTCAAATAGTGAAAATTTGACTTCTTCTTTTCCAATTTTTATCCCCTTTATCTCCTTTAGTTGTCTTATTGCTCTAGCACGAACTTCAAGAACAATATTGAAGAGATATGGAGAGAGTGGACAGCCTTGTATTATTCCTGATTTCAGAGGAATCTCATTGAGTTTCTCTCCATTTAGTTTTATGTTGGCTGTTGGTTTGCTGTATATAGCTTTTATTATGTTTAAGTATGTTCCTGTTATCCCTGATCTCTCCAGGACTTTAATCATGAAGGTGTGTTGGATTTTGTCAAAGGCTTTTTCAGCATCTGGTAAAATGATCATGTGATTTTTGTTTCTCAGTTTGTTTATATTGTGGATTACATTGCTGGATTTTCATATGTTGAACCATCCCTGCATCCCTGGGATGACGCCTACTTGATCATGGTATATGATTTGTCTGACATTTTCTTGGATCTGTTTTTTCGAGTATTTTATTGAGTATTTTGTGTCAATGTTCATAAAGGATATTGGTCTGTAATTCCCTATTTTGGGTGTGTCTTTGTGTGGTTTTTGGATACTAAGGTAATTGTAGCCTCCTGCAGGTGATTTACTGCTTAGCTTCTGATCTGCATCCTTGTGTCCATCACAGATGCTCATCTGTCTCAAACTCATTAGCTTTTCTTTTCTTTTTATTTTTAAATTTAAATTAGAAAAAAAGGTTGCCTCACATGTCAATTCCAGGTCCCTAGCCCTTTCCTTCCCATCCTCCCACGTTTTGGAGACTGTCAGTTCAGCTTGGCCTCGAACTGTCGGTCTGCCTGCCTCTGCCTCCCAAGTGCTGGGATTAAAGGCTTGCACCACCACCGCCCGGCTTCAAGTATGCAGTGTTAATCTACAGCCCTGAATCCAAACAAATGACACGTTTAGTGTGCCTCTGAGAGGATGAATTTCCTGAGGTACTGGTTGACTTGTCTTAGAAATGTTCACCTAGTGTGGATGAGGATGACTTCTAAAGACCACTGATTAGTCCCGTCTTATTATGTCTCTAGTGGCCATTTAGTTGTTAGTCTGGACAGTGTGGTTGTCACTGGGACTTTTGGAGAAGATGAACAATTGTCACATGGATATCCCTTTATGTTTTGACTCATTGCTTGTGTCAACCTTTCATATTTGTTACTGACTGGGAGTCCCTCCATTCAAGAAAGTGGGGACAATTAAAATTACCTGTACCAATTATTCTCTCTCTAATTATTCTCCATTTTAACTTGAATTTTTACATTGGTTACTGCTATAGGCATCTGCAGCTGCTTCCTCATAGATCCTTGGCTGGCTTCTCCCACACATTATGCACCACCATTTTCCTAGCATATTATACAGACAGGACAGATTGTAGGTCAAAAGTTTTCTGTCTGGGTTGGAGTCTCAGGGTATTTTTGTGTTTAATTTTTTTTATTTTTAAACTTAAATTCAAATTAGAAACAAGGTTGCTTCACATGTCATTTCCAGGCCCCTCTCCCTTTCCCTCCCATCCTCCCATGCCCTCCCACCAACCTCCCAATATCCCCTAAATTCCCAAAGGAGGGTGAGGCCCTCCACGGGGGTGTCTATAGTCTGTCATTTCATCCAGGGAAGGACCTAGACCCTCACCCAAGAGTGCAGGGTGTGAGTGCATCTCTCATTGTTGGATGGGAGCCCAAAGTCCATTTTTATACCCAGGATAAATACTGATCTACTAACCAAGGCTCAATAGATTTCCTAGGCCTCCTCACTGACACCCACATTCAGGGGGTCTTGATCAGTCCCATGCTGTATTCCCAGGCATCAGTTTGTGATTCAAGAGCTAACCCTTGTCAGGTCAGCTGTTTCTGGTGGTTAAACCAGCCCAGTCTTAACCACTTTGCTCATCAGTCCTCCCTCTCTGTCTCTGGGTTCCTTGTGTTTAACTCAATGTTTAGGTGTGGGTGTCTGCCTCTGCTTCCATTAGCCACTGAATGAAGGTTCTGTTTCCCAGACTCTCTGACAATGGGATTGTAGGCTGGCACTCCCCAGATCTATATCTAAAATCCATATATGAGAGAGTACATGCCATGTTTCTCTTTTTGTGACTGGGTTACCTCACTCATGATGGTTTCTTCTAGTACCATCCATTTGTCTGCAAATTTCAGGATTCCAATTTTTTTCTGCTGAATAGTACATCACTTTGTAAATGTACCACATTTTCTCTATCCACTCTTCAGTTGAGGGGCATGTAGGTTGCTTCCAAGTTCTGGCTATTACAAATAATGCTGCTATGAACACAGTGCAGCAGATGCCCTTGTTGTATGAATTTGCCTCCTTTGGATATATGCCTAAGAGTGGAATTGCTGGGTCTTGTGGTAGGTTCATTCACATTTTTCTGAGGAATCTCCATACTGATTTCCAAAGTGGCTGTACAAGTTGGCACTCCCACAAGCATTGGAGGACTGTTCCCCTTTTACCACAACCTCCCCAGCATAAATTGTCATTGGTGGTTTTGATTTTAGCAATTCTGACAGGATTGAGATGGTATCTCAGTGTTGTCTTTATGTGCAATTCCCTGATGGCTAAGTTTGTTGAGCACTTTCTCAAGTGCCTGTTAGCCATTTTAGACTCCTCTATTGAGAATTCTCTATTCAGTTCTGTAGCCCACTTTTTAATTGTATCCTTTGGTGTTTTGGAGAATTGCTTCTTGAGTTTTTTTTGTAAAGTTTGGATATTAGCCCTCTGTCAGTTTTGAGTTTAGTGAATATTTTTCCCATTCTGTGGGCTGCCTTTTTTTCTTGTGGACTTGTCCTTTGCCTTACAGAAGCTTCACAGTTTCAGGAGGTCACATTTATTAAGTATTAGTACTGTTTGTTTTACAAAGGTGGATGCCTTTGTATTTGGGAAATAGATGTTTAGAACTTAAACTTCATCTTGGTGGATTTCACCTGTGATGAGTATGTAATGACCTCCTTCTTCTCTTTTGATTTATTTTATTTTAAAGTCTAATTTGTTAGATATTAGGATTGGTACACCTTCTTGTTTCTTGGTTCCATTTGATTGGAAAATCTTTTCTCAACCTTTAACTCTTAGGTAATATCTGTCTTTGAGGGTGGGGTGTATTCCATGTATGCAGCAGAAGGATGGTTTCTGTCTTCGAATCCATTCTGTTAGCCTGTGTCTTTTTATGGGAGAGTTAAGACCATTAATGTTAAGGGATATTAATGACCATTGATTGCTCATTCTTCTTTGATTTGGAATGGTTGTTATTGTTGGAATTATGTGTGGAATTTCACCCGTTTTTTCTTTTGGATGTTGGTAAATTAGGATTATCTATTGCCTATGTTTTTCTGGTTGTAGTTAACTTCCTTGGGTTGGAGTTTTCCTTCCAGAACTTTCTGTAGGGCTGGGTTAGTGGATATGTATTGCTTGAATCTAGTTTTGTCATGGAATATCTTGTTTTCTCCAGCTATAGTGATTGAGAGCTTTGCTGGGTATAGTAGTCTGGGCTGGCATCCATGGTCTCTTAGTATTGGTAGAATATCTATCCAGGACCCTCTGGCTTTCAGAGTTTCCACGGAGAAGTCAGGTGTAATTCTGATAGGTTTGCCTTTATATGTTTCTTGGCCTTTTTCCTTAGTGCTCTTAATATTCTTTCGTTGTTCTGTATATTTGGGGTTTTGATTATTATGTGGCAAGGGGACATTTTTTGTGATCCACTCTATTTGGTGCATTGTTAGCTTCTTGTACCTTCATTGGCATGTCTTTCCTTAGGTTGGGAAAGTTTTCTTCTGTGATTTTGTTGAATATGTTTTCTTCCCCGTTTGAGGTCGTGTTCTTCGCCTTCTTTTATACCTATTATTCTAAGGTTTGGTCTTTTTATGGTGTCCCATATTTCCTGGACACTTTGTGTTAGGGATTTGTTGGACTTAAGATTTTCTTTGGTTGATAAATCCATTTCTCTTAGTGTATCTTCAACACCTGAGATTCTCTCTTCCATCTCTTGTATTCTGTTGGTAATGCCTGTATCTGTAGTACCTGACAGTTTGCCCAGCTTTTCTATTTCCAGCCTTTCTTCAGTTTGTGTTTTTTTATTATCTCTATTCCAGTTTTCAACTCTTGTACTGTTTGAATTGTTTCTTGCAATTTTTGCTTTATCTATTCAGCCATTTGTTGCATTTTATGAATTTTTTGGTTCGTTTTTTCTTTCATTTCTTGCATTTTTTGGTTTGTTTTTTTCTTCCATCTTCCATTTTTTGGTTTGCCTTTTCTTCCATTTCTTGCATTTTTTGGTTTCTTTTTTCTTCCATTTCATGCATTTTTTGGTTTGTTTATTCTTTCATTTCTTTGAGGGATTTTCCTATATCCTCTTTTAGGGCCTCTATCATTTTCATGAAGTTGTTTTTAAAGTCATTCTCTTCTACTTCATTTGCATTGGAATGTTGGAGTCTTGCTGGTGTGGAGTTTCTAGAATCTGGCAGTGTCATATTTGTTTTTCTGTTGCTGAGTGTGTTTTTGTTTTGTGTCTTTTCCATCTCTTCTTCTAGTGGGTGCTGAAAGAGCCCCTACTGGTCTGGTGATTAGGGGCCTAGATTTCCCTTTTGGTGTGTGAAAGCAAGCCCAATACTCTGGTAGCTCTTCTATTCCTCATCCTAGTTCTGGTCCCATGGGTGAAGAAGAAGCCCAGGAATCTTTGGTGCATAGTCTCCTGCCTAGTCTCCTGGTCCCTTTGGTGGAAGAGCAGACCTGGGATCTGGGGTGTTTGGCTCCTGCCAGGATGGGAAGCTCTCTGGCAGTCCTCAGGCAATCCCCAGGCACTGGAATGCAGGCCTGGATGCAGGGCCTGTTTTACTTGGTACTGCCACTGGACCTGCTGGCTCCCTGGTCTCGTTGGTGGAAGAGAAGACCTGGGATCTGGGGTGCTTGGCTCCTGCTGGCATGGGAAGCTCTGTGGCAGTTCCCAGGCAATCCCCAAGCACTGGAATCTCAGTTAGGGTTTTTATTGTTGTGAAACGACACCATGGCCATGCCAGCTCTTATAAAGATTATATTTAATTGGAGTGGCTTTCTTACAGTTTCAGATGTTCAGTCCATTATCAGCCTAACCAGGAGCATGGCTGTGTGCAGGTAGAAGGATTTGAAAGTTGACTGAAAGTCAAAGTGAGCAAATTTGAGCAAACGAGACTAAGGCATCCTCCAACAGTGACACATTTCCTCCAATAAGGCCACACTTCTTTTTTCCCCATATTTTTATTTGACTTTTTATGCATGTCACTTTCTGTTCCCTCTCCCTCCTCTCCTCCTCCACCCCACAATCCTTCCAACCTCTCACCCCTACTGAAACCTCCCTCCACTCCCCAGGGAGGGCAAGGGCCTCCATCAGGGATTTCCAGAGTCCATCACATTATCCCAGGAATGTTCCAGGTTCTACCCAATGTGTCCAGGCTGAGAGAGCATCCCTACACGTGGCATGTGCTCCCAGAGTCCCTGTGTATGCCTCTGTATTTACTGCTCCACTCTCCAAGGTCCCACAGATTGCCAAGGCCTCCTTTCTCTCACCCAGGTTTGGGGGGAGGATGTCTGGATCAGTCCCATGCTGGCCCACCAATCATCAGTCTGGAGTCCATGTGATGCCCCTTGTTTAGGTCAGCTGCCCCTGTGGACCTCGCCAGCCCAATCCCGATTCCCTTGGTCATCACTCCTCTTTGCAAGTGAGTTCCAGGGGTTCAATACGGTTCACAGCTGAGGGTGTCTGCCTTCGTCTTCATCAGCCACTGGATGAGAGTTCTAGGATGCCATATAAGGAAGGCAGTCATCGTTCTCACCATCATGGGAAGGCATATTAAGGTAGCCTTGATTCCAGTTGGTGTCATTCCTGCCGTTAAAGCCCACACCTCTTATAGTGCCACTTCCTTTCGGGGGTCATTTTCTTTCAATCCACCACATTTTGTCGCCTGCTAAGTACCTTCCCACATCAAAGAGAATAGAACTTAAGTGTGAGGGTTGTGTAGGCACCAGCCTGAATTCTTCATGCTCAGTGAGTTCTGTGGGTTTTATCCTCCATAATGGACTCCCACTGTCAGTTTTCAGAGAACAATCTTTTGTCTTAGCAACAGCCTACATTGTTTGTGAATTTTCAAGGGGCTCTTCTTGTCCAGGAACTCAATCGAAAGCAACTTATTCCTACCACTGGAAGATTCATCTGACCACAAGAGATGGCCAGTGGAGACTTGTATCCTCTATTGCTAGGAGCCCTCATTGGGATCACATTCATAGCTTGCAGGAAGTTTCTACAATTCTAGGCTTCCACACAACCCCTAAGTGCCCACTCCTATTACAGCCATCTCTCCTTGTACTATTCCCTTTATTCTGTCTCTCCAGTAATTGACCCCCCCCTCTTTTCAAACCCCCCTTGGACCACCTCTAAAGTCTATTCTATTTTCCCCATACAGGGAGATCCCTGATATCCTCCACCCCTCGTCTTTACCTATAATCTTTGTGTCTACAGATTACAGTTTGGTTATAATTTACTCAACAGCTAGTATCCCCTTATAAGGGAATTTATACCATATTTACCTTTCTGGTTCTGAAACCTCGGTCAGGGTTTTTCTTGTTCCATTCATTTGCTGATCTTTGCCACTCTGCCTGTGGTAAGATGAAATCTCAAAGTTGTTTTGATTTGCACTTCTCTAATTGCTAGAAATGGTAACATTTAAAGATATTCCTTAGTCAGTTTAATTTTTATTTTTGAGAACACTCTGTTCATATCACAAAGCTAATTTTTGACTGAGCTATTTGGGTTTGCTTGTTGTATTTTTTACTCTTTGTTCTTTGAGCTCTTTTTTTCCCTGTATTTTATTTCTCTGTTAGAGATCCACCTGCCTCTACCTCCTGAGTGCTGGGATTAGAGACATGAGCCACCACATGGATAAGCTTCAGGCTTTTAATTTAGGCCTTTGATTCATTTGAAGTTACTTTCGTGAAAGGTGATAGATATGGGTCATTCTTACACACACACACACACACACACACACACACACACACACACACACACTGAGGAGAAAGACGGCAAAAATTTGAGCTTTAGGAGTTTGTCAAGTTGACTGAAAATTAATTTGTATTACTCAACTTATTTTTTTAGAGATCTTGCCTAAAATTTTTTAACTTCAAAAATATGACATCTTGTCAAATAAAAATATAAATAAGCTGTATTACAATATATAAAGTCACATGCAACTAATAGGCCAATTATTATAGTCATAATATTTTTCAAGTCTTTATTACTTATTTTTTGAGATTATAATGTACTTATGTCATGTCTCCCTTTCCTCTTCTTGCTCCAAATCCTCCCATATACTCTTTCCAATCTTTTTCAAGTTAAAGGACTATTTTCCATTAGGGTTTCTTACATCTGTCTGTATATCTGTCTATCTATCATCTACATATCTATCTACCTATTCCTAAATACAACCTGCTTAGTCTGTGTAATGTAGCTTGTAAGTATGCTTTCAGTGCTGACGATATGGTACTGGGTAATTAGTTGGTGTGCTTTTCCCTGGAGAAGATTCTTCCACACTCAGCCTCACTTAGGGGTCTGTTGCTTCTTTGTATAGAGTTTTGGCCTGTGGTCTTTCCGCCATTCCCTTTGCCATGTCTATTGTTGCTGTCCTTGTCCAGCTAGTGTTTAGGCAGTCACATTCATGAGACTTTATAGGTGGAAATTTTGACCACACTCAAAAACACAGACTTTTAACAAACTTCCAGATCCTCTGGCTATTACAATTTTTCTGACCACACAGTCTTAGTTGAGGGAGTTCTTTTGTAGATGTATCCATTGGGATTAGACTTGGCAAGTCTATAGTTTGATTGGCAGTTTTCTGTAATGGTTTTCATCTGTTACAAAAAAAATTATAATGCTGAAAAACTTTTATGATGTTCCCCATGTTTGTTCATGTTTATATAGTAGAATGTTTAACTAAAATTGTTTAACTAATTTCTTATTTTCTTAGATAGCCTTTTAAGTTAATAGCTTTTGGTTTAATGTTTTCAAAACCAATCTAACATTAGTTTTTAATCTTTGGAGCACCAAATTTTGTGGCAAGAAAACTTAGCTTTGTCAGTTCTAACTTCTAGTGACAAGAACAGAAATAGTGGCAGTTGGGTAACTAGGTACACCCCACCCTTTGTATGTCCAGTGGTACAACTGATCTGCCTTTAGAGTATCTTGTTGGCCTAATATTAGATTTTGGAATAGTTAAGGGGGCGGGGGAATTCCTGCTTGTTCACAATTATCTGCATTCCATACACATGTCTCTCATAGTCTCAGCTCCTGATGTCATTTATAGACTTGTCTTGATGGCCACTTAGTGTTGTAAATTCCCCATGAAACCAAAGGAAGCCATATTCTTTCACCATTGTGTAAGATCCACATGCTGTCTCTTCTTGCTAAGGATCACAATGTGAAATGCACTGTTGTTTGAAAACGTTAGTATTATTGAAATTTCAAAAATGATTCTAAAATTCTCTTATTCTTTATACTAGAACATTCATGCAGTAATTCTTTTTGCCTTACTGTTTTTTTGTTTAGATTTTCACTTTTTTGTTTTGAGTGAGAGAAGGAAAGAAAGAAAAAGAGAGGGATTATTAAATTGGATGACTAGGGAGTTAGGAAGCATGTAGAAGGTGTAGGGAGAGGAAAAACATGACCAGAATACATTATATAAAATTATTGTAAAGAAATGAAGTGAAGATTCAATAGGGCAATCACTAAATTCCTTAGGACATATTTGAGCTACTCTGTAAATGTTTTTTCAACCTCAATTACCACTGAAACAACAGTAGGTTGTCCCTCCAAGCACTAGGTTTACTGAGCTGCTTTGCATGTTGCACCAGTAGCCAATGGTCCAGGCTGCTCAAAGCATCTTTTAAGGGCTGCTTGTTAGTGTGTTAAGACTGAAAGCTCTAGTTCAGCTCTCAGAGATGAAGCCAGTTAATCTTTCGCTATTGGTGCTGCTACTCTGGCTACCAGGTGAGTGGGTACAGGAAGTGTTGGGAGTGTGTATTGTTTCACATCCTTCTGGGATGTTGTTCACTGGAGTCACATGTATTACAGTGAGATGCTTCCTGTACATCTGCAATAGTAGTTTTGTGTTTATCATTCCAGGCTCCACTGGAGACACTGTTCTGACTCAGTCCCCAGCTTCTTTGTCTGTGTCTCTGGGACAAAAAGTCACCATCTCTTGCAAGTCCAGTGAGAGTGTCAATAAATTTGGCATAAATCTTATGCATTGGTATCAAAAGAAGCCAGGACAGCCTCCCAAACTCCTGATCTACAATGTATACAGCCTAGCATCTGGGATCCCTGCTAGGTTCAGTGGCGATGAGGTTGAATCTGACTTCACTCTCACCATCCACCCTGTGGAAGCTGATGATATTGCAACCTATTATTGTCAGCAAGGATTAGACCGTCCTCCCACAGCCCTCTATGTCTAAGCAAAAACCTCCTGTTTTTGCTGTATAGTAAGACTCAGTTCCTCAGATATATTTCCCTTGAGGCACCTCAACTAGGGTCTGTGTAAGACTTGTTAGAAAAAGGATGGAATCTACAAAACAGAAAATTTTTATGCCCATGAGAGCTTTTGTTTCCCCTGACTACCTTATAATCAAATAATTTTGCTACTAATGAATGATGTCCCAGCTTATTATTTCTCAAACATTTTTCAGATTTAATATTTTTTACTTAGACAATTATTTGAAACTTAAAGGAAACTTTACCAAGCCATTTAAATAAAAATAATTTTAAATATTATACATTGTTAATTATCTGATTTCCAAATACTGCTTAATATTATTAATCTATGTATTATTTGTTTTATTTTTGAGACAGGGTCTCACCACGAAGGTCTGGTGGTCTGGATTTCACTATATAGAAAGGCTGGCCTTGAACTCAGAAATTTTCCTATGTCTGCCTTATAAGACCTGGGATTAAAGAATGTTGAGCATTTCCTTAAGTGTCTTTTCACCATTTGAGATAGTTGTGTTGAGAATTCTCTTTTCAGATCTGTACCCCATTATTTAATTGGACTATTTGGTAGTTTGATATCTAGTTTCTTGACTTCTTTGGATATTTTGGAGATCAACCCTCTGTCAACATTGGAGTTAATGAAGATCTTTCCTCATTCTGCAGTGAGCCATTATGCCTTGTTGATCATGTTCTTTGCTTTACAGAAACTTCTCAGGTTCAGGAGGTGCTATTTATTAAATGCTGCTCTCAGTGTTTGTGATACTGGTGTTCTAATTAGAAAGTGGTCTCCTGTGTCTGTGCATTCAAGGGTATATCCCACTTTCTCTTCTATGAGGTTCAGTGTAGTTGGAGGTCTTTGATTCATTTGGACTTGAGTTTTGTACATAGTGATAGACATGGATCTATTTGCATTCTTCTACATGTTGACAACCAGTTATATAAGCACCATTTATTGAGTATGTATCCCTTTGTTTTATTAGAAATAAGCTTGCTTCCTGCTGGGCGGTGGTGGGGCACGCCTTTAATCCCAGCACTTGGGAGGCAGAGGCAGGCAGATCTCTGTGAGTTCGAGTCTGGGCTGGACCAGTAGCCTCTGAAACAATACAGAGAAAAACCCTGTCTTGAAAAAACCAAAAAAAAAAAAGGAAAGAAAGAAATAAGCTTGCTTCCCCCCATCCACCCCCATCCTCCCACCCTATTGCCAATTTCTTCTGCATAGGGGATATCTAGAGTCTATCATTTCATTCAGGGTAGGGTCCAGGCACTTCCCTAAGAGTCCAGGCAGAGAGAGCAACCCTCTTTGTGTTATGGACACACGATGTCTGTTAGTATTCCAGGGATAAACACTGATCGACTGCTCAGGACCCCATAGATAGCCCAGGCCTCCACATTGACTCTCACATTCAGAGGGGCTGGATGGTTCCCATTCTGGCCTCCCAGCTGTCTGACTGGGGTCCAAGAGCTTTCCCCTGTTCGGATCAGCTGTCTCTACTGGTTTTGCCAGCCCATTCTTTGCCAATTTGCTCTTTGCTCCTCTCTCTCTGTCGCTGGGTTCCTTGGGTTCTCTTCAGTATTTAACTGTGGGTGTTTGCCTCTGCTTCCATCAGTCACTGGATGAAGGCTCCAGAATGGTTGTAGACAACAAGTTCACTATCAGGAATAGGCATTCAAGGTGGTCTCTCCACTATTGCTTATCTTGCCCATTGGTGTCATCCATTTAGATCACTAGAGGTCACAATGGTGCCTGATATGTCTTCTAACCTATGATTCCCTCTTCCCCCATCCTACCCCCCCCCAGTCGAACTTCCTGTTCCTCCATGCCCTACTCTCTCTTCCACTTCTCCCCCTCTCTATTTCCCAGGTCCCCCTCCCCACCACTCCTCACTGTGTTCCCCATCTGTTCAGAGGATCTTGCATCATTTCTCTTCTCTTGGGTACCGTGCATATCCTCTAGGTTCTTTCTTGTTTCCCAGATTCTCTGTCAGTGGAAGTGCAGACTGGCACTCTCCTGATCCATGTTTAAAATCCATGTATGAGTGAGTACATACCATGTTTGTCTTTTTGTGACTGGGTTACCTCACTCAGGATGGTTTCCTCCAGTGCTATCCATTTACCTGCGAATTTCAAGATTCCATTGTTTTTTTCTGCTGAGTAATACTCCATTGTGTAAATGTACCACATTTTCTCTATCCAATCATCAGTTGAGGGGCATCTAGGTTGCTTCCAGGTTCTGGCTATTACAAATAATGCTGCTATGAACATAGTGGAGCAGATGCCCTTGTTGTATGAATTTGCCTCCTTCAGATATATGCCTACGAGTGGAATTGCTGGGTCTTGGGGTATATTGATTCCCATTTTCCTGAGGAATCTCCATACTGCTTTCCAATTGGCTGTACGAGTTGGCACTCCCACCATCAGTGGAGGAGTGTTCCCCTCTCTCCACATCCTCTCCCGCATAAACTGTCTTCAGTGTTTTTGATTTTAGCCATTCTGACAGGAGTAAGATGGTATCTCAGAATTGTTTTGATTTGCATTTCCCTGATGGCTAAGGATGTTGAGCACTTTCTTAAGTGTCTCTTGGCCATTTTAGCCTCCTCTATTGAGAATTCTCCGTTTAGTTTTGTAACCCACCTTTTGATTGGATCCTTTGGTGTTTTGGAGACTTGCTTCTTGAGTTCTTTGTAAATTTAGGAGATTAGCCCTCTGTCAGATGGGGGGTCAGTGAATATCTTTTCCCATTCTGTGGACTGCCTTTCTGCCGTGTTGACTGTGTCCTTTGCCTTACAGAAGCTTTTTAGTTTCATGAGGTCCCATTTATTAATTGTCGATCTCAGTGTCTGTGCCACTGGTGTTATGTTCAGGAAGTGGTCTCCTGTACCAACTCATTGAAGAGTATCTTCTACTTTCTCTTCTAAAAGTTTCAGTGTGGCTGGATTTATGTTGAGATCTTTGATCCATTTGGACTTAAGTTTTGTACAAGGCAAAAAACATGGATCTATCTGCAGTCTTCTGCATACCAGTACCCAGTTATGCCAGCACCATTTTTTCCATTGTATAGTTTTAGCTTCTTTGTCAAAAATCAAGTGTTCATAGGTGTGTGGGTTAAAATCAGGGTTTTCAATTCGGTTCCATTGGTCTACCTGCGTATTTTTGTGCCAATACCAAGCTGTTTTCAGGACTATAGCTCTGTAATAAAGCTTGAAATCAGGTACGGTGATTCCTCCTGATGTTCCTTTATTGTATAGGGTTGTTTTGGCTATCCTTGGCCTTTTGTTTTTCCATATAAAATTGATTAATGTTCTTTCCAGGTCTGTGAAGAATTGTGCCGGAATTTTCATAGGGATTGCATTGACTCTTTTCCATCCTTGACCTATATTAAACCCTCATAACTTCTCATATAGAACATTAAAATTTTATATTTGTTTCATATTTTTAGGACATTAAAATTTTACATGTAAATTCCATTAGCCACAATCAATTTACATAGAATATTTTATATTTTCAAGATAATGGAGGAGTGATGAGCAAAGGGGCAAGACTATGCTGGGGAATCCCAAGTAAACAACAGACTTGAGAAAGAGGAAGCTCACAGATGCCAGTCTCACATCTGGTGAACCGGCATAAGACTGATCCCGGCTCCCTGAGTGTGTCAGTTGAGGGGCTTGAACAGTCTTATGAGATCCTCTGGCAGTGAAACCAGTATTTATCCCTATTGCGTGAATGGCTTTGGGAGTCCATTCCCTATGGAGGGATACTATACCATCCTAGTTAAAGGCAGAGTGCCTAGGCCATGCTCCAAATGCTGTGACAGTCTTTGATGGTATCTCATGGGAGGCATCACACTCCCTGAGGAGTGGATGGGAGGGTGATGGGGGGAATGGGAGGATGGTAGGGAGACGGAGCTGGGATTGGTATGTAAAATAAGATTTTTTAATTTAAATAAAAATAAAATAAAAATCTTAAGAGATAGGTGTCATCATTTAATATATTCATGTATGGTTTGTCTATAAATTATCTTCTAAAAGGTTTGTGCATGAAATGTTTGGTTCTCACCTGGTATATCCAGTCATTGAGAAGTGATATGACCATGATATTTCTAACATAATCCTTAGGTAACCCCACTGATGATTCATAATTAGTGACATTATCATGAGGTGACAGAAATCAAGAGGCAGAGAATGACATTAGGAGAAAGGTCACCAGAGCTAAGCCTTTGGAAAGTATCACTTGTCCTAGGTGATCCTCTCTTTTCCTCTCCTCTTCTTTCCTCTCTCATTCTCTCCTCTCCCTCTCTCTGTTGATCAGGATGTAATTTCTTTGTCCCATGCCTGCCTATCTGTCCCCATGTTTCTATCAGGAAGATAATGGTCTAAACCTCTGAAAATGTAAGCCAACGCCCAATGACTTCCCTTTATATAAGTTGTCTTGGTCATGGTGTCTCTTCACAGTAATAGAACATTAACTATAAAACAAGTTTATTCCCACCCAAACATTTTTGGGATAGTTAGGTTTTAGACTATGTTATCTACAAGACTTTGTTCCTAATGAAGCTCTGTGTTCTACAGTGACTGATCAAAGAGTTTTCATTAGATAGATGAATAGGATAAGATATCACAATATTTCACTTGGCATATTGCTGTCCCTTCCAAAAATCTTAAATTATATTGATTATTATAAGATATAAAGAATAGACATGATTTCCTGGTGACACAAAATTATATCCCTCAATGAGGGTAGAGTGAGGATTCTCAGTCTCCAAAGTTCAAAATCAATGGGGAGACATCAAAGTAGAATGCAGCTCATAAAGTAAGAAGAAAGCAGAAGTGCTGCTGAATATACATATATACATATGATACTGTGCATGTGTGAGAGACAGTTATATATATATATATACATACACACACACTCACATATATATATATATATAGAGAGAGAGAGAGAGAGAGAGAGACAGAGAGAGACCATAAATCTAATTTATAGATCCTAGATATTTTGGGTTTGAATTGTGGGGGACTGACTCAAGGGCTTTAAGAGAAAAATTTTAGTATGTTACGTGGATATTTTTCTTGTGAAATTTTGGTGAAGAATGTGGTTGTTTTTTTGACATTGTCCCAAAAAGTCTGCCTGAGGCTGAAGTGATAGATTTGATTAAATCCTTTGACAGAGGAAAAAACAGCATTGTATAGACTCTGCCATGTGCTTATTAATGGGAACTCTAATGAAAGACATATAATGAAAAGGAACAGGCTGAACAAGAAAAAATTAAACCATGTAGATTAATATGAGGAGCACCTGGATGTGAAATGGAGTAAGTCCTGTGTTCAAGGTGATAGATAAAGAAATGGAATAAAAGGAGTGGTGACCTCAGGGCAAGAACTTACCCAGCTAAGTTTCCAACTTGGGAAAGGAATTAAAGAAAACCATGAAGGCAGGTGTGGTTGTACTTGCCTTAAATTCCAGCATGGGAAAACAGGGGCTGGCAGATTTCTGAGTTTGAGGCCAGTATGATCTACAGAGCAAGTTTCAGGACACCCAGGCTTAGGCAGTAAAGAAACTATGGAAATCAGATAGCTGGTGAGGATGTAATTCAACGAGGGGGTCATGTTCCAGCCCTGGAAAGCAGAAGAATCTGGCAGTTTTGGCCACGTAGTTCTGGCTTTAGAGTCAACAACAGAATAATTGGTTTATAGAATATCCTTCTGAGAGTAAGGAAAGATGCTGAGCCCAGGCATGTGTCACGGGTGTCCCTGAATGAAGCCCCAGAAAGGCCATCGCATGAAGCTGTAAAGTGGAAGCCTGGAATTTCTTAGAAACCCCAAGATGATAGAGATGCCAGAGCCTTGGGGTATCTTGTCAGGGCCCATTGAAATAGCTCCATTTCATCCTGACTTAAGGACAGGCCTCTTCAGATGCTCCAACAGTTCATTGATAAGGTGGATGTCGGGATGGGCCAACTCATAGCCCTGGTCCAGGGCCTGGATGGTAGCTGAATTGGTCACCTCACCAGCTCCCCCTTATCCTCACTACAAGAATGAGCTGTTCTCCAGCATGCCCTTCCAATATTAACCAATCAGCAGGCAGCAAGGTGTAGAGCTGTTTCTCCAGACTCATGCCTTCAGGGCAGGTTGAGCACTACCCACACCACCAGGGCCAGCTCTAGTATGTTGCTCAGGCAAGTGCAGTGCCCATTCTCCCCAGGATTATATTATGTGAGGGACATGATCAGCTATCCTGCTCTCATGCTCCTGAGTGCTCTCATGCTCCTGAGGCTCTCTCTCTTCCCTGCTGCTGGTGGTCAGAGGTGAGGCAGGGGCAGCATCTTTCCCTTGCCCATGACACCACATGGCAGATGAGGCAGGACAGGACCAGCTCTCCCACTCTCATGCTCTCAGGGCCAGGTGACCTGCATCCCCAACTGTGCTGCCCAGAAAAGGTTCAGGGCCCATTCTCCCATGTGCTGCTATAGCCAGTGAGGGTTAGGGCCAGCTCTTCCTAATGATTCAGTCAGTGAGGGGCAGGTACCACTTTGTTCAGCCCTATTATCACAGCCTCCAGTGGTAACAGGAACCATAGACATGAACAGAGATTTCAGTTGTGGCAGAGGCATGGACCCAGACATGGTCCTTGGTAGCAGCCTAGACCTGGATTTCACCACGGACCCAGATGGGAAGCAGGTTACACAATCAGCCTGTTACTGTCTTCATTTTCAAATCTGCCTCTCTCCACAGGACATGAGCCATTCTGCCTTATTCTTTCTCCCATACCCCACAATATGTTTGTTCACAGTAATGGTGCCTTGAAGCACCAGGAAGGCCTGTAATTTCTTCTCCCCATATGAGCCAAACATCCCCAGGCAGATGTGTGGGTGTGCCTCACCTTCCCAATCCTCAGCTTAGGCATTTTTGTAAGGTATATTTATGTTCTTGAGACAGGGTCTCTCATGTATCACAGAGTTACCTCCAATTGTATGTGCAAAAAAGGATGGCCTACAATATGTCATCCTCCTGCCTCCACCTACTGAGGACAGCAATTAATGTGTTAGCCTCCATACACAGTTTTATAATCAAATCCTGAGCTTCATGCATGCTAGACAAGCTTTCCATAAACTGAGCTACATTCCCAGCCCCATTTATTTATACTCAATAGTTTCTATAGGGTTTCAGTTGTTATAAGAAGGGAAGAAAAGCAATCAAGGATTTACTCTACCATGACATATACTGAAAAGTTTGCCCTCTATTTGTTGCTCTTTCATGGCCTGGTATTCCCAATTGATGTCCACATTCAGAGGGACTAGTTCAGACCTATCCTAGTTCCCCAGCTGTCAGACTGATGTCCATGAGCTCCCACTTGCTCAGGTCCACTGTTTCTGTGGGCTTCCCCAGGATGGTCATGGCCCATTTGTATGGTCATCACTCCTCCCTCTCTACAACTGGATTCCAGGAGTTCAGCTCAGTGTTTATCTGTGGATCTCTGCTTTTGCTTCCATCAACTACTGGGTGGAGGCTCTAGGATTGCATATAAGGTATACTTCAACATCATTATGTGGAAGAAAATTTAAGCTATCTCTCCACCATTGCTTAGATTTTTAGTTGTGGTCATCCTTGTGAATCCATGAACATTTCACTAGTGCCAGATTTCTCTTTAAACCCATAACGACTCCCTCTATTAAGGTATCTGTTTTCCTCCTCTCTTTCTGTATTTTTCCCTCACCTCAATATTCCTGATCCCTCATATTCTCCTCTGACCCTCCCCATCCTCCTACCTCCATCCTAGGTGTTCCCAATTTGCTTAAGAGATCTTGTCTCTTTCCCCATCTCCTGGTGTTGATGGATATCTCTCTTAGGGTCCTCCTTGCTTCCTAGTTTCTCCGGGTTTATTAATTATAGGCTGAGTATTTTTGCTCTGTGTCTAATATTCACTTATGAGTATAGCTCTCACATTTGACTGGGAGATATAGAGATGTAATTTATTATCCAAAATAAATTCTAAAAGAAATGGAAAATAACCACTCTCCCCGATGACAACATAACAATGTATACTTTGATAATTTTCTCCAGAGAACTGAAAAATCTCTGTTGGGTACCTGAAACATCTGGGGGATTTGTCAAAAGTGTAAGCAGCAATGAAGTGCAGCTTGGATTGTCCTCAGTTCTTTCCTGGTCCTTAGAGAAAACTTCCAGAGTTCCTCTGGTGATCATTGAACATGGTCATGAACACAGAACAGACACAAAATGACCTTCTTCAATGTTACTATTTCTATCTGTGCATTTGTGGATGTCGAGTTCAGTTTGATTTTGTGGTTATGGAAACACATACAGGTGACTGTGATAGAAACAGGAGCACTGAAGAAGGGAAATAATCAGTGATAAGGAACAGGAAACTAAGTTGTTAACTTCATATCAATGACAACACATTAATGGATCTCTATGCAATAGGAGATATAAGTGTGTGTACATACATACATTTGAGACAGTGTCTAACTGTGTTCCTATGTAGCATATAGTGTTTAGTATGGGTTGGTGCAAACTCCTGCTCCTCCTACCTCAGCCTCACAAATGCTTGGATTGTAGGCCCTGGTCAGTAAGCTGAGTAGAGATGTGACTCTTGAAATCTCAATACGTGACAGGTTAAGAATAATAATAATATATCGGGGAAATATCTTAGGAAAAGTGATAGGAATGCCAGTCAAAACGGTTCTTATACCAACACTCGCCATCAGCAGCCATCCTGCCAATAAAACTCAATGAATTTTGAAGTGATTGTAACTCATAGCCGTGTCTATATACTACATATTTTGGAATTCTAGATACATTTTTGAATGTGTGCATAGATTAAAACATACTCTAACAGATCTAGGAGCTAACAATACTTCCAGTTGTTCCCTCAAGGAGAAGCTATGAACAGTAGGCTTCTTCAGGGGGAGACTAGAGAGGACTAGAGGGGGTGTGGGGGAACTGGTTTTACTGGAGAGTCTCCTGGTCTCTGTCTGCAAAAACGAGGGTCACAATCAGATGCAAGTTTGGAGGGGTCTACACAGAGTTCTAATAGCAAGTTATTTAGTCTGATACTGAGAAAAGTAGAAGTAGGCCTTTCCTCCATTCATCAGGGTATCTACCAGGGCGTCTTGATGTGTCCAGTAGAAGTGGGTCTAGGACAGAGTTCACTCTCATCACAATCAGCATTCTGACTGAAGATGTGACAGGTTGTTACTATGAATATTGTTGTAGTGTCCTCTTCAGAGATTCAGCATACAACACAAACTGCATTTAAAGCTCAGCCTGTCAGCCAGTGTCTGTGGAAGCAGCTTTTCTCTGTCTGCACAGCCTATTCTAATATTGTGCTCTCTGCCTAAGGATTAGTATGGTTATATATCATTCATGATTAAAGCTTCAAGTAGAAAACCTGAAAATCAAAGCCATTGAAGCCACTAGATTTCACCACTACCTCAGGTGAAAGGGCTGATCCTGGCTCCACCAAGTCTCAGACAGTAACCTTTCCTCAATGTGACTGAAGAATCCTGAGACTTCATTGTATTCCTATCGCCAATGTGGCTGGAGAATAAATGCCTGATACTGAATTTTCCTATTTTCAGTGTGGTTGGGAAAACAATGGCAGCTCTGAGGCCTTGCTCCTGCCTTATATACCTCCCTAAAACTGGGATTAAAGACATGTGATCCCAGGTTCTAGAATCAAAGTCAGGAGTTGTTTCTCTTTAGGACTGGGTCAGTCTTGTATAGATCTGGGTGACTGTGAACTCACAGAGATCTGTCTATCTCTTAATCCTGAGGATTAAAGCTACTAGCTTCTGGCTGCTGGGATTAAAGGTGTGTATCACCACCACTCCACCACCTGACCTCTTTAGCTTGTTTTTGAATTCACAGGCAAACTTTAATAAATCATAAATGATCTATCATCACAGACCAGTGTGCCCTGCTTCATTCCTGACTAGAATTAAGAGTCCAAGAGAGCATTCAGGGCTATGGTGTTCTTTAATCCTTTAATGGAGATAGCCCTTTAAGTCAAGATGAATAAATTGTTTTAATCCTAGTTTTGCCTATCTTAATAACATGTTTATGTTTTTAACACTGATTTGATCTGAAGTATTCTCATTTTTATGGTTATAACCATTGGCAGAAGAAGAGGTTTAGAAACAATTCAAGAATGTTCATTTCACATTAGTCATTCATATCAAAGCATTGTGTGGCTGGTTTCACAGTTCAAGCTCTTTCAAGATTTGAATTGATGCATTTGTCATGATTTGATACATGGCCCCCTTCATTCCAAGGCCATCATCAGAGACTATTCCTCAATCAAGTCCTGTTTATATTATGAGTACTTCTGCATTTCTCTGAGTTGAGATGTGGATTCTAAGGGCTCCTGTTATTAGTTAGTTCCATTCATATAATCTCTCTCTTAATGACATCTTCTCTCATTATAGCTGAAAAATCTGCTTATAGAAGGAACTTAATGAGTATCCCAGGAAGGCACACTTGAATACTGTGTATTTTGTGGGCCCTAAGTTCAAATCTCAAGAAGTAAGTACATATCCTCAAAGAGCTGCAGAAATGAGTAAAGTAAAAAATGACCATGGAGAAGGGAGAAGTTCTAGAAAGAGAGATAGTCAGACACAGGTAAAATGAATGATGAAAAGAGAAAAACTGACATTAAATATGTTTGGAAATACTATAAGGAGATAAATAATTTTATATTTACATTGCAGTACATATACAATGTATGTAAATGTATGTATATACATATATATGAATTTTAAATAGAGTTACATAACATTGGATGATAATGCTACCACTAAGAGCTACAAACAGTGATTCCAGTGTCAAAAATGGGGGACTTCCTTTTGAGCTATTTGTCAGAGAATTCCTAGAGAGTCCCAAATCATTGTATGCTAATGCTGTTGTCCTTGGTTGCCCCCAAGAATTTGAAGGTTAAGTAAGACACTATTTAGAAAGACACTACACATTTTGTTCACAGGAATTTGAAGAATCTGTCAGGATCTGACTTAGAAGACTCCTCTACGATAATTAGATCACCCACTACTGTAAGGTTCTATGTAAGCTGCCCAGGGAGAAAAATACTTGACAGATCTTCCTGACTCTAAAGCCCAAGAATCACAGCAATAACTAACTCAGAAGGATATCCTCAATGTTGCAGTAGTGGCCATTTTGTATTTGGAGTGAATAATGATGGCCCATATGGGTTTAAGATTTGCTCAGTGGGAGGGTATTCATGCCTGGAAATGTTAAGTAAGGCAGTATTTTTGCTTGGAGCATCCGTCGACCCTAGTAGAGAACTTACACAGTTTCTATTTTTCTCATCCAATATAAGCATTAAGTGTATTATGAATAATTATGCCTGTACCCTCAAATATCTGAAGCTCTCAATCCTCATTAAAGAATTTTCTATTTTAAATATAAAGTATTACAGAGTTATATAACTGTTCAAAATGTAGACAATAAGTGACCATGATGTGGCCAGCATCAATTTATCAAGCTACAATTCTCAAATGATAAATCTACAGCACACTATCTGAGTTTTCAATAGGTTTTCTATTCCCCAGTGCCCAGCCTAAATAATTCCATATAGAAACACTAACAAAACTCAGTAGTGAGCTGTGTGTGTGTGTGTGTGTGTGTGTGTGTGTTTATGTGCAAATAGAAATTAAAGAAGAGGTCATTAATTGAGGGAAATTGGGGGCATAGAGAATGAGTTGGAACATAAGGACGTGGGGTGAAATGGTATAAAAGCATGACTCATGTATGCATTTCTGAAAAAATTAAATGTCTTTTAAATCAATATTCAATTACTTTTATTTTCATTAACTTGTGTATTTGTCCCATCTTTCAGCTTAAAACCAATATGTAGTTGTTATCAGCTCTTACACCTCCCATGTAAGCATCTTTCTAACTTATACCCACAAAGCTGTAATACTCCAATACTCTTCCATTGACGATCATCAGGTTCTAACCACATTGCAAATGATACCTACCTGACCGAGTCTCAGAGAAACTCCTACCTTGAGGAACTTTATGCACAGAAATTCATCTTTCGTCTTAGGAGAATACTCTGAGTTCCTGCTGACTCACTCTTCCACTTTCCCTTTAAAAGAAGGAAAATTAGCCATCCAAAATACTGATAGGTATCAAGAAAACAAATGAGTCTATGACTCTGTTTGCACATCTGAGATTGTGCCATGTTGAATGATCACATCCTAGATACAACTGTACCAATAAAATAATGTGATAAAACAAGGAATATTAGAAATAACATGCATCTCTCAAGACTCAAGATTCATGTGCTCCCCTTTTCCCCAGAGAAACACACATTCTTTCTACAAAAACATGCTCATGACTGGTCTGTCCTGAGACTCGTGGGGACCCTGATTGCTTTTGAATTACTGAACTGAACCAGGTCTGCAGCTGTGCACAGCCCATGGGGATTTGCATGTGCTCAGAGCACAGCCCACTGCCCTGAGGACTTCTTCATAAGACTGTCCAGTCTGCTGTAGTCAGTTCTGAGAAGGTCACACTATGGAAATGGGGTTCCCCACTCAGCTCCTAGTGCTCCTTTTGCTCTGGTTCCCAGGTAAGGAAGCACAGCAATGGTCATTTGCTTAGCCCAATGTGATTAGTCCTAACTGAATTTATCAGGTAATTTGTTTTTCCACATGCTTACTCATTGGCTGTGTTTTGTGATTTTAATTTCAGGTGGCAGATGTGACATCCAAATGACACAAACTCCATCCTCCCTGTCTGCATCTTTGGGAGACACAATCAGCCTCACTTGCCAGGCCAGTCAGGGCATTAGCAATTATTTAAACTGGTACCAGCAGAAACCAGGGAACGCTCCTAAGCTCCTGATCTATGGTGCAAAAAGCTTGGGAGCTGGAGTCCCATCGAGGTTCAGTGGCAGTGGGTCTGGGTCACAGTATTCTCTCACAGTCAGCAGTATGCAGGCTGATGATGCTGGCATTTATTTCTGTCAGCAAGGTTATGATTACCCTCCCACAGTGATACATGCCATGTCATAAACCATCCACAGAAGCAGAAGTGTGAGGCTGTGCTGCCTCACCTGCATCTTCGGGTATCTGCATCATCTGAGAACTATTGTCAGGCACTGTGAGGCATTGAAGAACACTTTGGAGTGGTTAGTATAAGCAGCCAAGCAAGTTTCATGTGTCCCAATTGTTAGTCCTTTCAGCATCAACATCCCAAAAACCATTACAATCTCAATTTCAGTAAATGCATAGGTTATAATACTTGTTGGTCTGAGCTGTATATTCAGTTGAGATCATGTAACAAAACAGAAGACAGCACAATTTCAAGAAGCCAGGATTTGGGATCCATTCTGCAGGCATTAACTTGCTTAAATCGAGTTGGGTTAGGTGTTCAGGAAACTTGGCAATGTAAGTGAGGGATAGTCTGGTTGAGTAGAATTTAGACTTCATTTACCAAAGAACTTGTGGACTGGGTAAACACATGCTCCTGATACTTGGCCTTGTAGCATAACTTTGGGGTGCCAAGCCTCCCATCTCTCTGCAATAGCATGATGGTGATACTGTAGCCCTTACCTATATCCTTAAATCTGTCTACAGTTTTTGTTAGATATTGTACTATGCATTTTCCAACTCTCAGATCTAATGTGAGGGCTCATAAGAGTATTTCTGAGAAAAGATACGTAGTCCAGAAATCACCAGCAACAGTCATATAACTATCATTTTATTGGGAAGACAAAATAAGTTAGTGCTCTTTGTTCTGGAAGATTGTAAACATCAATACATTTGCATATTAAGAAAAAGATTATTTTTTAAATTCTATGTATATCATGACATTCCTCTTTTTATAATATGATTTAAAGAGGTTTCTAAATTTGTTCTTTTTTAATTTAAATTAGAAACAAGCTTGTTTCACATGTCAATCTCAGTTCCCTCCCTCCTCCCTTGCCCCACCCACCAGGTTCTCTAGTCCCCCACTGAATCCCCACTCCACTCCCCAAGTTGGGTGAGGTCCTCCATGGGGAATATCCAGAGTCGATAGAGCCTAGGCTCTTCCCAATAGTTCAGTCTGAGAGAACATCCCTCTTTGTGGGTTGGGCTCCCAAAGTCAATTTTTATGCCAGGGAAAAATACTGATCTACTACCCAAGGCCCAATAGATTTCCTAGGCCTCCTCAATGACACCTGCATTCAGGGAATATTAATCAGTCCCATGCTTTCCACACAACCATCAGTCTGGGGTCTAAGATATCCCTCTTGTTCAGTTCAGCTGTTTCTTTGGGTTAAGTCATCCCAGTCTTTACCCCTTTGCTCATTAGTCCTCTCTCTCTCTGTCACTGGATTCCAGTTCAGTGTTTAGCTGTGGGTGCCTGCCTCTGCTTCCATCAATCACTGGATGAAGGTTCTGTTTCCCAGACTCTTTGGCAGTGGGAATGTAGGCTGGCACTCCCCCATGTCTAAAATCCATATATGAGTGAGTCTATAACATGTTAGTTTTTTTTGACTTGGTTACCTCACTCAGGATGGTTTCTTCTAGTGTTGTTCATTTGCCTGCAAATTTCAAGATTTCAGTTTTTTCTGCTGAATAGTATGCCATTGTGTAAATGTACCACATTTTCTCTATCCATTCTTCAGTTTAGTGGAATCTAGGTTGCTTCCAGATTCTGGCTATTACAAATAATGTTCCTATGAACATAGTGGAACAGATGTTCTTGTATGAATAGCCATCTTTTGGGTATATGCCTAGGAGTGGAATTACTGGCTCTTGTGGTAGACTGATTCCTATTTTTCTGAGGAATCCCCATACTGATTTCCAAAGTGGCTGTAAAAGTTGGTACTCCCATCAGTAGTGGAGGAGTGTTCCCCTTTCTCCACATCCTCTCCTGCATAAACTGTCATTGGTGTTTTTGATTTTAGCCATTCTGACAGGAGTGAGATGGTAACTCCGTGTTGTTTTGATTTGCATTTCCCTAGTGCTAGGGATGTTGAGCACTTTCTCAAGAGTCTCTTAGCCATTTAAGACTCCTCTATTGAGAATTCTCTATTTAGTTCTGAACCCCAATTTTAATTGGACCCTCTGGTGTTTTGGAGACTTGTTTTTGAATTCTTTGTAAATTTTGGAGATCAGCCCTCTGTCAGATGGGGGTTAGTAAATATCTTTTCTCATTCTGTGGGCTGTCTTTTTCCCATGTTGACTGTGTACTTTGCCTTACAAAAGTTTTCAGTTTCAGGAGGTCCCATTTATTAATTGTTGATCTCACTGTCTGTGCTGTTGGAGTTATGTTCAGTAAGCGGTCTCCTATACCAATTCCTTCAAGGGTACCTCCCATTTTATCTTCTAAGATGTTCAGTGTGGCTGGATTTACATTGAGGTCTTTGATCCATTTGAACTTAAGTTTTGTACCTGACAATAGACAGGGATCTGTCTGCAGTCTTCTACATGTCACCATCCAATTATGTCTGCCCCATTTGTTGAAGATGGTTTCTTTTGGCAAGTGGTATCTATCCAGAAAATTTCCTATTTCCTTTAAATTTTCCAAATTTTGGAGTACAGATTTTCAAAGTATCATCAGTGTCCCTTGTTATGTCCTCCTTTTCTTTTCCGATTTTGTTAATATGCATGTTCACACTCTGCCATTTCATAAGTTTGGATAAAGGTTTGTCTATCATGTTGATTTTCTCATAGAACCAACTGTTTGTTATATTGATTCTTTGTATTGTTTTCCTAGTTTATACTTTATTGATTTCAGCCCTCAGTTTGATTATTTTCTGGCACCTATTCCTCCTGGGTGAGTTTGCTTCCTTTTCTTCTAGAGCTTTCAGTTGTGCTGGTAATTCTCTATTGCAACTATTCTCTAGTTTCTTCTTCCCTCTTAGTACTGCTTTCAAAGTGTCCCATAAGTTTGCTTATGTTTTGTCTTCATTCTCATTGAATTCTAAGAAGCATTTACTTTCTTTTTATTATTTCATCTATAATTCAGGAGTGGTTCAATTGCATATTATTCAATTTTCCTGAGTTTTTTAGGGTTTCTGCAATTTGTGTTGTTGTTGAATGGTGGTTTGATAAGATGCATGGAGCTATTCCAATTTTTTTGTACATGTTGAGGTTTGATATGTTCCCAAATATGTGGTCAATTGTTGAGAAGGTTCTATGTGGTGGTGAGAAGAGGTATGTTTTTTTTATTTGGATGGAATGTTCTATAGATATCTGTTAATCCCAATTGGGTAATAACATCTATTAATTTCTTTGCTTCTTTTTTAAGTTTCTGTCTGGTAGTCCTGTCTAGTGGTTGAAGTGGTCTGTTGAAGTCTTCTAACATAAGTGTGTGGGGTTTTATATATGATTTGAGTTTTAGTAATGTTTCTTTTATGAATGTGGATGCCTTTGTATTTGGCACTTAGATGTTCAGAATTGAAACTTCATCTTGGTAGATTTCTCCTCGGATGAGTACGAAATGACCTCCTTCTCTTTTGATTGATTTAATTTTAAACTCTAATTTGTTCGATAATAGAATAATGGTACCCCTGCTTGTTTCTTGGGACAATTTGATTGGAAAAATCATTTCCAAACCCTTAACTCTGAGTTAATTGCTGTCTTTGAGGCTGAGGTGTGTTTCTTGTATACAGCAGAAGGATGGGTTCTGTCTTTGAATTCATTCTGTTAGCCTGTGTCTTTTTATGCGCAAGTTAAGACCATTACTATTGAGGGATATTAATGACCATTGGTTGCTTATTCTTTTCTGTTTTGGAATGGTTGTTGTTGGTGGAATTATATGTGGATTTCCATCCCTTTTTTCTTTTGGCTGTTGGTAAATTGGGATTATCTGTTGCCTACATTTTACTGGTTTTAGTTAACTTCCTTGGGTTGGAGTTTTCCTTCCAGAACTTTCTGTAGGGCTTAATTTGTGGATATTTATTGTGCAAATCTGTTTTTTTCATGGAAATATCTTTTTTATTTTTTTATTTGTTTTATTTATTTTTAATTTTTTTAATTTTTTAAATTTGTAAAAATATTTTTACATGGAAGTATCTTGTTTTCTTTATCTATTGTGATTGAGAGTTTCACTGGGTATAGTAATCTGGGCTGGAGTCTGTGGTCTCTTAGTGTTTGTAGAATATCTATCCAGGACCTTCTGCCTTTTAGAATTTCCATGGAGAAGTTAGGTGCAATTCTGATACATTTGCCTTTATATGCTACTTGGCACTTTTCCTTCACTGCACTTAATATTCCTTCTTCATTCTGTATGTTTGAGTTCTTGATTATTATGTGGCGAGAGAGTTTTTTCTTTGTGATCCATTCTATTTGGTGTCCTGTAAGCTTCTTGTACCTTCATTGGCATTTACTTTTTTAATGTTGGGAAAGTTTTCTTCTATGATTTTGTTGAATATGTTTTCTGCCCTTTGAAGTGGTTTTCTTCACCTTCTTCTTTACCTATTAGTCTTAGGTTTGCTCTTTTCACAGTGTCCCATATTTCTCGGATATTTTGTGTTAGGGATTTGTTGGACTTAAGATTTTCTTTGGTCAATGAATCTAATTCCCCTAGTGTATCTTCACCACCTGAGATTCTCTCTTCCATTCTCTCTTGTATTATGTTGGTTATGCTTGCATCTGTTGTACCTGACCATTTTTCCCAGCTTTTCTATTTCTAGCATTCCTTCAGTCTGAGGATTTTTTATTGTCCCCATTTCTGCTTTCAACCCCTGCACTGTTTGAATTGTTTTTTGAAATTTTTACTTTGTTTTTTTCTCTCTGTTTTTGCATTTGTTGGATTTTTGGTTTTGTCTTTTCCTTCCATTTCTTGCAATCTTTGGTTTGTTTTTTCTTCAATTTCTTTAAGGATTTTCTCATATTCTCTTTGAGGACCTCTATCATTTTAATGATATTGTTTGCACAGTCTTTCTTATCTGCTTTATCTGCATTGGGCTTTTCAGGTCTTGTGGGTGGAGAGCCTACAGACTCTGGTGGTGTCATATTGGTTCCTCTGTTGCTGGGTGTGTTTTTACATTTTCTCCTTCCCATCATTTCTTCCAGTGGATGCAGAATGAGTCTCTCCTGGTGGGTATGGGACCATGGTTCTTTTCTGGTGGGTGTGAGCAGGTCCACTACTCTGGTGGCTTTCCTCTTGTGTTGATACAGGCAGTCCTAGTCCCAGGGCCTTCACAATCTTTAAGAAGGCTGGACCCTCTAGGGATGGGATCCACAGTGTGCAGGGCCCAGGTCTCCAGTGATTCTGCTTATGGCACCAGTAGTTGGGTTTTCCTATCCTATGGGTGGAGAATGGGACTTGGATGTTTGCAGTCTCTGGGTGGTCTGGCTCCTGCTGGGATGGGAGCTGCAGTGCACAGTACCCTGTCCTTGGCTAGTTGTGTGCAGATCACCGGAAGGCAGGCTGTAAACAGGCCCAGGCCTACCTATCCCCTTGGGTGGAGAAAGGAATTACGCTGCTGGCAGTCTCTGGGCAGTCTGAATCCTGAACCTATATTCCTGATCCTCTGATGTCATCATTCTATAGACCTATAAGGAAAGTTCATTATGATGACAGATAGTTATTACCACCATCTTGTCAAACCTGCTGTACCAAGTTTCCAAACCTTTGTGAGTTTTTACTCTTCTTACTTAGTTATTAATCCAACCAAGGACTGAATGCTTGGCAGTTTATACATGACTATATATTGGGATGTAGAACTCATTATTGTCAGTTGAAACTCATTTCTACTGTTGAAATAGAACAAGTGCCTCAGAGACTTCTTCTCTTGGAAAAGAAACCCATTGTAACAATTGAACACTATAATAGAGGTGATGTGTAGCTATATCCTCTCTTCAGAACAATATCACTGGAATTCAGAATTAGGTGGTATAAGAGTTGACAAACCAAATTGCATGTACTTAAGGGGCCCCACAACCTGATAGGGAGAAATGGAACAACAGCTTTCTGTGAGTTTTCAGTATTCAAGGACTATAGCAGGTCAAACTTATTTTTCAGAAGTTAGAAACATCAATGCAATTGTACTTTAGGAAATGAAAAAGATTCATATTTCACCCATCACAAGCACATTTTGTTGTCCTTTGACTGAATCAAAATTATGAGAATTGTAATCTAGCCAATGGTGTTTTCAGAGTTAATAATCATGCTATAATTATGGTAATGTCCTCTTAATGTTTACAACTTTGCTACAGTATGCTAATGGATAGAAAAATGTCAGAGCTCATTCTCAGAGAAATTAGGCATCATACAAATGAGACTTTGGATTCAGAGGTGATTGAAAAAAGCAGATTTGGATTTTATGCAGGTAAAACTGCTAGAGCCATCCTGGACAAATTTATATAGGCCACTCCATGTTGTTCATTCTTTATTCCTTTTATAGGAGATATTGTAGATACAGGAACATGAGAATTGCTTGGCATTATATCCTTGCCTATGATTATCAAGTTGCTTGTGAACTCTTGATGGAAATTTGAGTCAAAGGTGCATGACGTCAAGCTATTCACTCTCCCCTAACCTTTTAAAGCAGAGTCTGGTAGTCAAAGATGGGTAAGATCTTTTTGCCTTCAGTTGGCCCAAGAAAGGACACGCATAATGTAATGTGTGTACTAATGACAGGTAAGGCTTAATGGTAGAAGAAGAAAACCTAAGATAGACACAGTCCTCTGTGTTGTGACAGAAGCACAGGCATTAATAATTAAATTAAAAAGGGGTAATTGTTGGGGCCCTTAGAAGCAGATCTCTTCCATCTTGACACTAGGTCAGAGAGTTAGAGCCTATCATTGGTTTTTGAAAGTCAAACTACAGAATGTTTCTTCTAAGGTCTGGCTGTTGTGTGTTTTGCTTTGATACCAGGGTGTTTGCCTAAGAAGTAACTAATGGATGTCTTCTTACCTTAACAACAGAATATTTTGTTTAGGCTTTGGTTACTTGTTGTTTTGGGTATTGAGGAAGTAATTACACTTGTTTGTTCTTTGTATCATGGTAAGGAAGTCTTTGCCCCACCACTTTCGATTTTCTCTTTGTTACTTGGGTTCTGAGAGATCAAGCTCAGGTTTGCTATCAGGCTTAGGTGGCAAGTGTCTTTGCCATTTGATCCATCTTAGCTTTAAATCCTTTATTGATGCAAATTCATTTTACCCCATTTTCTTAAAAGCCATGTTTTTACAGTGTATCATATATTTTGACCATATGCACTAACCTTACAATTTCCCTTTTCCATTCCTGCTATCTTTTCTTGTCTAGTCTCTCTTCTACTGTTATCTCTCTGTTTCTGTCATACATATATACCAACATCCACCAATACAACACATACATATACATATATGCACATATATGTATGTATATACAATAACACACATATTCACATACACACAATGAGGGAATATCCTGTATACTGTGAATATATGGTTCTCTTATTGGTTGATAATAAAACTAATTCAGATAGTGGACAGGCAGAATTTAGTCAGGTGGCAAATTCAGACAGGATAGAGAAATTTAACACGTGTAGTCAAAGAGATGCCATGTAGCTGCCAAGGAAGCAAGGGGCCCAGACAACACAGGTAAGCCAAGATCACATTAGATACACAGATTAATATAAATGGTTTAATGATTAAGAGATAGTAAGTCAATAAGAAGCCTGAGTCATTAGCCCAACAGTTCATAATTAATATAGGCCTCTGTGTATTTATTTGAAATGGATGCAGGACCATGTGAGACAGTAACTTGTCTATATGTGGCACCCAAACATTTGGCAAGACTTTCATGTAAAACCTGACAAAAGCTTAAAAATGGATTTTAAATACAAAAGAACAGAATCAAGCTTGGCTTCCAGGTAGCAGCATTTTCTCATGTGTGTTCTGTTTGCTAGAGGTAAACAGAGGCATGGTTCTTTTAGGAGAGGCTTCCTGACTCAGTGTATGAGGTGAAAACCACAACACTCTTTTAAGAGGCTGTGCTGCAAAACAATTGTATGTTGTTTAGGAAGAGCCAGGGACATTCTTCTGAATGGTTTCATGGACCTAGAAACTCTGCAGAGTCATGGAAATAAACATGGCTTCCACTAGTACCTCTACTATGAAGCTAGACTCTCAAGAAGCCAAGGAATGGTGCAGAAACAGCTGCCACTTTAATACTAGCCCTGCATTTTAGCAGATCAAAGACTCACGTGGTCAAAAAGATAGAGATATACAGTAAAGACTGATTCAGCTGAAGAAACAACCTCGAAGTGTTCTACAGTGTGTTAGAAATATATGTAGGCTTGGGAGAGTAAAGGAAAAGGATGAATTCCTTAAAGAAATAGAGTAGCTGGGTGTGGTGACACATGTCTTTAATCACAGCTCTTGGGAGGCACAGGCAGGCAGATCTCTGTGAGTTCAAGTCCAGCCTGGTTTATAGAGTGAGTCCCAGGACAGCCACAGATGCACAGAGATACCCTGTCTCAAAAATTCCCTAAAGTAAAAAATGAAATAAAATAAATAGAGTAATAACAAAGGTAGTGTAAAGATGGAGAAGACATGGAGCATCCAGATAGTGTATGTTATTGTGTTGTCTTTGAATTGTTTGACTGGTGAGGAAGGCACAGCAGCTGCTAAAAACATTTGATTATAAATGTTACTGAATTAATCCAACCTATATATTTTGAATTTAAATCTAAGGATGTTACTTTGGCAAGGAGTTTCTGCTTTTGTTTCCACAGATAGAAAGCTGTGGATTCCTTCTAGATGAATATGGTTGATCAAACAAGACCCCCTGAAGCAGTGGCCCACGTGTTCCAACATCAAAGACAGCTGAGACCATGCAGCTTCACAGACCACTACAGCCAGATTTGGTCAATGTTCTGGGTTTTCTCAGGATCCCCTTGGGATTGATAGTGCTCCCAAACAGCAGGAAGCAGTTTGGAGAAAACTACAACCAAATACCCAAATATTGTTTATAAAATACTTGCTTCCATTTAAATTAGTTTGGTTAGAAATGATTAGTGATCACAGGCAATATTTTCCTAAAGAAAAAGGGAATATGATATGAAAATGAATACTTTGCATTGGTATGGATTTGGGTTTATTGATACAAATTTAAGGTCAATTTTGTTATGTGTATGCTTGTAATATTATTTATGCATTGTATTTATACTGCTCATTTGTCCTGACCCACAGGACATTCAACGTGGGTCTGGTAGACACCTAGGAGAAAGATGGAGGACAGGGGATACAGGAATGGATGCCAAGACAGGTTCTGATCAAGGTGACAACTTTATTTCATCCCAAAGGGATTTATATAGGAGAAGTGAGGAGGGGAATGGGAGAGGTGTATTTGCAGCTGCAGGGGCAAGAGGTCAGTGGGAAAGATGGCCTGTTGTGTTGCCTGGCAACCTAATCTACAGGGCAAGAGGTCAGGTGTAGGACCTTCTATGTTGCTTTGTAACCTGACAGCAGGGTCCGTTCCTATCTATTACAATTTACTACTGCTCAGGCCTATCTCCTGAAGACCTTGTAGTTTTCAAACTAAGCTAATCTTTAACTGACAGGTAACACCAGGCTTGTTACTTGGAATTTGCTTTATGTCAGAAGGGGTAGCAGGGTGGTCTTAGTGTCACGTCTTCTCTATGAGTACGTGATACAGCCTAGCTGACTGATGGCTGGAGGTCCCTGACACTCATTTAAAAATGTAATGTATAATTAAAAACAAATTATAGTCACTTATAATAGTCAAAATTTAAGTTAGTTAAGAATTCTAGATATACAGAGGTATATTTCAAAACCTTCCAAAGACCTACAGAACATGGCATTTGAAATGGTTTATTAGGGTTTGTCATGAAAATGAGCATGATAACATCAATTACATCAGAGAGGAAAGATGGCCATCAAAGAAACTCATTTATGGAGCTTATCTTCAACATGACAAGAGTATCCATTTGGACAAGAAACTGTTCTTGCTTGGACTGCTATAGAGCATGCTGTACAAACTGGACAAGTAGGTTACAAAGAAAAGTGACTGCTGAGCTTGCCAAAGGACAGAATGTTCCTTCAAGATTCCTGCTTCATAAAAAGTCTGATAGATGTTTTGGGCATATAGGCTAAAGACGGTTGCTCAGCATTACAGACGAACTTTATGTGACTGTCCTGGCAGTGAGATGTTTCTCTCAATTCTGGAGTTTATATATTATCCTCCTGTGGTCTTTGATGGACGTTGAAGACAGATGTGGTTATGGTTTTCCTTAGTTATGATAAAAGATGCATTACTTATTAAACTTTAGGCTCACAAAGATAAGATAGATGATAGAATATTTTCTTTAAATTTTGGAAAATGTTAGTGGACTAAATATTGTTAACTATAGTTCTTCCTAAATAACTGTTTTGTTACATATAATTTTATGATGCTAGATTTAAAATCTTACTTTTTATTTAGACTGAAAAGAGGAGATGATGGGGAATGTTCTGTATGCTCTAAATATTTATTTCTTTTATTTGTTGATGAATGAGACCATTTTGGGTAATTGGCAGGCAGGATTTAGCTATGAAAGAAATCCTAATGTGGATTGAGAAAGTTAGTAAGTGAGTCACAGAGATGCCATGTACCTGCAGAGGAAGCTATAAACCTAAACATCACTGGTAAGCTAAGACTACCTGAAGATACACAGATCAATGGAAATGGATTAATAGTTAAGAGATAGTTAGCCAATAAGAAACCTGAGATATCACTCAGTTTGTTATTAATATAAGCCTGTGTGTGTGTTTATTTAGGACTAAATAGATGCAAGACTGAGTGGGAGAGAAAATACTGTCTACATACACACCTACTTGTACACATGCATTCATGTAGTAATTCACGCATACATACATTACAGATATGAACTCTACATTCTTGGGACCTGAAATGAGAGAAAATGTGTTATGTTTTGCCTTTGTTTCTAGGGTCATATCTCCCTCTGAACTCTCCATATCTGGTTGCCAGTTGTAGAGACTGAGAAACATCCCTTCACTCTAATGATGAATTGTTGTTGGCCATGCCAGAGGAGCATTGCTTGGCAACTGAAGTTGCGGGTGTCAGCCCACCAGAAGGAAGCTCCCCGATGGCTCAACCTCATTTAGGCAAGGCCACAGGACTGTAGACCCTGGAATGTCTTTTGCTTCTACTGTACCTTTACATGTTTGCTGCAGCTCCCTTTCTCTGGTGTTTAGTATGTTGTAAGTAGAATTGTGTAGATCTCAACTGCCTATAATAGAACACGTTTGTCTCTTGGAAACATCCCATTCTACTGGGAATTTTTATCTGTGAATTGTGAAGATGACAACCTGTCCCTAAATTCTGCTCTCTATTTTGACAACAATAATGATAGCCTATACAGAATTTACAAGGACATGTTTTACAGCTGAGGCTCATGAGTTCTACCTTAGCAACTGCTCAGGTTAATGATGAAAATAAAAAAATAAACATGAGTCCAGAAGTCAGGGTAGCTCTAATTCTCTTAGTGCTGAAAAGAGGCACTAATGTAGTATTCATTAAAACAAAATTTCAAATTAACTTCAGGTTAGATCAGGTGCCCTACTAAGAATTTTAAGATGAATAGCCCAATAAATCAGGCTAAAGTTCCTGAAGACAAATGGCTGAGTTGTCTGACTCATTAGGCTAGGGTCAAAAATACTAAGTGGCCTGATGGTTGATAGCTTTCCTTGCTGGTCTGGTTAATGACCAAAATTTATGATTAATACCTTATGCCCATTTTGCTCTCAATCTTCTTATATTAAAAACTGTTGATGAGTGGGTATATACCCTAAAGATTTAAAGTAGAACTGACTGATTCTTTTTTCATATATAAAAGTTTAGGCTTGTGAGTTCTTTAAGACTTCTTATAAGATTTACCTTTCAAGATAAGTAATAAACTAATGGCCCTTTCTATGTAACTGCAAAATGCAACCTTATAGTAAAAGACCTGACAAGAATAGCTTGCTTGGCCATACAGTTAATCTATAACAGGTGCTTGGGTAAGAGTGTATATGTGTCCTTGGGATAATTTGTTTTTTCCCTGTAATATGAAATGTATTTAATCATGTAAGGAAGATGAGAAACATTTTTCTTACCTGTAGTCATTATAATCATTCACTTGAAAAGCAAAATTTAACCGCATTGTAATTTCAATATTGCCCTCAGCTGAAGGGTGTATTAAATTAATCTCTAGCTTTTTGCCTGATCCACTGAGGTCAGGAAAGTAAAGGGGACCTGAATGATTGCCCTCAAAGGCTGGCCAACAAGTAAGGCTATGACGGTGTATTGGAAGGGAGTACCAACTTAGGGGTACCAGGTTAAATCTCCAGGCCTTCACCCACAAGGTCGGGAAAGAAAGGGGAACCTGATTATAGACATCACAGAGTTTACACAAAATAACTAACTAAAAATTAACTTTTATTAAATGATATGAAATGTGAAGACCAGAAGGCAGCATCTGCTGACAAAAAATTATATCCATTAATGTTTTCAGGGTGGCTAGCCTCCAGCAACATGGGGCTTTGAGAGTTGGCATTAACTACACTTTGCTATCTGAGGGGGTTTAGGGAAAAGGATACTCACACATTCTCTTGTTGGTTTCCTTTTTATTCTCTTTTCTCTTGTGTGTTCTTTCTCTGTACTTTCTTGATGTATATAACCTGTAGGGAAAAAGTACACAGTAAAAATACCTGGAGATATGGTAGGAAACAAGTGTCTTACAACTATATAAAATGGCTGGAGATCTTCAAGTATCTTAAAGCTGAATGGTTCTCTGAGTAGTTCTGGGCAGTGAAACCTTGGGTGTAGATTGTTAAATTTAGAAAAACCTTAGGTAAGTCAAAAGAGGCACTTAAGCTAACAGATAAATAATACATAGTACAACAGATCATAACACAGAAACACAAGATCATTAAAAATCAAATCAAAGTGATGTTCCCAAAGGATCACAATTCCTTCAAGGGCTCACCTCAAAGACCAAAATACATAAAATGTTGAGTGAAGATTTTTAAATTGTATTCATAAAATAATGAATCAATACAAAATATACAATTAAAAATTGTTCAGTCAAGGCTGTAGGGAGGAAAGTGCGTGAGATATAGGCAAACATAAGCAAGATGGATAAAAACAGCGCCTTTGGAAGAAAAAGTAAGTAAGGGAAAAACACAATTGAAATACTGGGAAATGAAATTTCAGTATATCAATTACAACACACAGAACAAAGAAATCACCAACAGTCTAATAAAACATAAGAAACAATATCCTGGATCAAGGCTGAAGTAGAATTGTAACAT